>NC_083488.1:10502218-12902218 GCF_905332965.1 Bombus pascuorum
GTAATACTATATAACGTTATACGTCATCCGGTAATACTATATAACGTTTCACGTTAGTACGTAATAGTATATAACGTTATACGTCATTACGTATTAGTTTATAACGTTACACGTTATTACGTATTAGTATATAACGTTACACGTTATTACGTAATAGTATATAACGTTATACGATATTACGTATTAATATATAACGTTACACGTTATTACGTAATAGTATATAACGTTATACGTCATTACGTGATAGTATATAACGTTATACGTTAGTACGTAATAGTATATATCGTTATACGTCATCCGGTAATACTATATAACGTTATACGTTAGTACGTAATAGTATATAATGTTATACGTTGTTACGTATTAGTATATAACGTTATACGTTATTACGTAATAGTATATAACGTTATACGATATTACGTATTAATATATAACGTTATACGTCATCCGGTAATACTATATAACTTTATACGTTAGTACGTAATAGTATATAACGTTATACGTTATTACGTAATACTATATAACGTTATACGTCATCCGGTAATTCTATATAACGTTACACGTTAGTACGTAGTAGTATATAACGTTATACGTTAGTACGTAATAGTATATAACGTTATACGTCATTACGTATTAGTATATAACGTTATACGTCATAACGTAATAGTATATAACGTTATACGTTATTACGTAATACTATATAACGTTATACGTCATCCGGTAATACTATATAACGTTACACGTTAGTACGTAGTAGTATATAACGTTATACGTTAGTACGTAATAGTATGCAACGTTATACGTTAGTACGTAATAGTATATAACGTTATACGTCACTACGTAATAGTATATAACGTTATACGTCATCCGGTAATACTATATAACGTTATACGTCATCCGGTAATACTATATAACGTTACACGTTAGTACGTAGTAGTATATAACGTTATACGTCATTACGTATTAGTTTATAACGTTACACGTTATTACGTATTAGTATATAACGTTACACGTTATTACGTAATAGTATATAACGTTATACGATATTACGTGTTAATATATAACGTTACACGTTATTACGTAATAGTATATAACGTTATACGTCATTACGTGATAGTATATAACGTTATACGTCATCCGGTAATACTATATAACGTTATAAGTTAGTACGTAATAGTATATAATGTTATACGTTGTTACGTATTAGTATATAACGTTATACGTTATTACGTAATAGTATATAACGTTATACGTCATTACGTAATAGTATATAACGTTATACGTCATCCGGTAATACTATATAACGTTATACGTCATCCGGTAATACTATATAACGTTATTCGTCATCCGGTAATACTATATAACGTTACACGTTAGTACGTATTAGTATATAACGTTATACGTTAGTACGTAATAGAATATAACGTTATACGTTAGTACGTATTAGTATATAACGTTATACGTCATCTGGTAATACTATATAACGTTACACGTTAGTACGTAATAATATATAACGTTATACGTCATCCGGTAATACTATATAACGTTACACGTTAGTACGTAATAGTATATAACGTTATACGTTATTACGTATTAGTATATAACGTTATACTTTAGCACGTAATAGTATATAATGTTATACGTTGTTACGTATTAGTATATAACGTTATACGTTATTGCGTAATAGTATATAACGTTATACGTCATCCGGTAATACTATATAACGTTATACGTCATCCGGTAATACTATATAACGTTATACGTTAGTACGTGATAGTATATAACATTATACGTTATTACGTATTAGTATATAACGTTATACGTCATTACGTAATAGTATATAACGTTATACGTTAGTACGTAATAGTATATAACGTTATACGTCATCCGGTAATACTATATAACGTTATACGTTATTACGTATTAGTATATAACGTTATACGTCATTACGTAATAGTATATAACGTTATACGTTAGTACGTAATAGTATATAACGTTATACGTCATCCGGTAATACTATATATCGTTATACGTTAGTACGTAATAGTATATAACGTTATACGTTATTACGTATTAGTATATAACGTTATACGTCATTACGTAATAGTATATAACGTTATACGTTAGTACGTAATAGTATGTAACGTTATACGTTAGTACGTAATAGAATATAACGTTATACGTTAGTACGTATTAGTATATAACGTTATACGTCATCTGGTAATACTATATAACGTTATACGTCATCCGGTAATACTATATAACGTTATACGTCATCCGGTAATACTATATAACGTTATACGTTAGTACGTGATAGTATATAACGTTATACGTTATTACGTATTAGTATATAACGTTATACGTCATTACGTAATATTATATAACATTATACGTTAGTACGTAATAGTATATAACGTTATACGTCATCCGGTAATACTATATAACGTTATATGTTAGTACGTAATAGTATATAATGTTATACGTTGTTACGTATTAGTATATAACATTATACGTTATTACGTAATAGTATATAACGTTTTACGTCATTACGTAATAGTATATAACGTTATACGTCATCCGGTAATACTATATAACGTTATACGTCATTACGTAATAGTATATAACGTTATACGTTAGTACCTAATAGTATATACCGTTATACGACATTACGTAATAGTATATAACGTTATACGTCATTACGTAATAGTATATAACGTTATACGTTATTACGTAATAGTATATATCGTTATACGTTAGTACCTAATAGTATATAACATTATACGTTATTACGTATTAGTATATAATGTTATACGTCATTACGTAATTATATATAACGTTATACGTTAGTACGTAATAGTATATAACGTTATACGTTATTACGTAATAGTATATATCGTTATACGTTATTACGTATTAGTATATAACGTTATACGTTATTACGTAATAGTATATAGCGTTATACGTCATTACGTGATAGTATATAACGTTATACGTTAGTACGTAATAGTACATATCGTTATACGTCATTGCGTAATAGTATATAACGTTACACGTTAGTACGTAATACTATATAACGTTATACGTCATCCGGTAAAACTATATAACGTTATACGTCATCCGGTAATACTATATAACCTTATACGTTAGTACGTAATAGTATATAACGTTATACGTTATTACGTATTAGTATATAACGTTATACGTCATTACGTAATAGTATATAACGTTATACGTTAGTACGTAATAGTATGTAACGTTATACGTTAGTACGTAATAGAATATAACGTTATACGTTAGTACGTATTAGTATATAACGTTATACGTCATCTGGTAATACTATATAACGTTATACGTCATCCGGTAATACTATATAACGTTATACGTCATCCGGTAATACTATATAACGTTATACGTTAGTACGTGATATTATATAACGTTATACGTTATTACGTATTAGTATATAACGTTATACGTCATTACGTAATAGTATATAACGTTATACGTTAGTACGTAATAGTATATAACGTTATACGTCATCCGGTAATACTATATAACGTTATATGTTAGTACGTAATAGTATATAATGTTATACGTTGTTACGTATTAGTATATAACGTTATACGTTATTACGTAATAGTATATAACGTTTTAAGTCATTACGTAATAGTATATAACGTTATACGTCATCCGGTAATACTATATAACGTTATACGTCATCCGGTAATACTATATAACTTTATACGTTAGTACGTAATAGTATATAACGTTATACGTTATTACGTATTAGTATATAAAGTTATACGTCATTACGTAATAGTATATAACGTTATACGTTAGTACGTAATAGTATGTAACGTTATACGTCATCCGGTAATACTATATAACGTTCTACGTTAGTACGTGATAGTATATAACATTATACGTTATTACGTATTAGTATATAACGTTATACGTCATTACGTAATAGTATATAACGTTGTACGTTAGTACGTAATAGTATATAACGTTATACGTCATTACGTGATAGTATATAACGTTATACATTAGTATGTAATAGTACATATCGTTATACGTCATTGCGTAATAGTATATAACGTTACACGTTAGTACGTAATAGTATATAACGTTATACATCATCCGGTAATACTATATAACGTTATACGTTAGTACGTAATAGTATATAATGTTATACGTTGTTACGTATTAGTATATAACGTTCTACGTTATTACGTATTAGTATATACCGTTATACGATATTACGTAATAGTATATAACGTTATACGTCATTAGGTAATAGTATATAGCGTTATTCGTCATTACGTATTAGTTTATAACGTTACACGTTATTACGTATTAGTATATAACGTTACACGTTATTACGTAATAGTATATAACGTTTTACGATATTACGTATTAATATATAACGTTACACGTTAGTACGTAATAGTATATAACGTTATACGTTATTACGTATTAGTATATAACGTTATACGTCATTACGTAATAGTATATAACGTTATACGTTAGTACGTAATAGTATGTAACGTTATACGTTAGTACGTAATAGAATATAACGTTATACGTTAGTACGTATTAGTATATAACGTTATACGTCATCTGGTAATACTATATAACGTTATACGTCATCCGGTAATACTATATAACGTTATACGTCATCCGGTAATACTATATAACGTTATACGTTAGTACGTGATAGTATATAACGTTATACGTTATTACGTATTAGTATATAAAGTTATACGTCATTACGTAATAGTATATAACGTTATACGTTAGTACGTAATAGTATGTAACGTTATACGTTAGTACGTAATAGAATATAACGTTATACGTTAGTACGTATTAGTATATAACGTTATACGTCATCCGGTAATACTATATAACGTTATACGTCATTACGTAATAGTATATAACGTTATACGTCATCCGGTAATACTATATAACGTTATACGTCATCCGGTAATACTATATAACTTTATACGTTAGTACGTAATAGTATATAACGTTATACGTTATTACGTATTAGTATATAAAGTTATACGTCATTACGTAATAGTATATAACGTTATACGTTAGTACGTAATAGTATGTAACGTTATACGTTAGTACGTAATAGAATATAACGTTATACGTTAGTACGTATTAGTATATAACGTTATACGTCATCTGGTAATACTATATAACGTTATACGTCATCCGGTAATACTATATAACGTTATACGTTATTACGTATTAGTATATAACGTTATACGTCATTACGTAATAGTATATAACGTTATACGTTAGTACGTAATAGTATATAACGTTATACGTCATCCGGTAATACTATATATCGTTATACGTTAGTACGTAATAGTATATAACGTTATACGTTATTACGTATTAGTATATAACGTTATACGTCATTACGTAATAGTATATAACGTTATACGTTATTACGTATTAGTATATAACGTTATACGTCATCTGGTAATACTATATAACGTTATACGTCATCCGGTAATACTATATAACGTTATACGTCATCCGGTAATACTATATAACGTTATACGTTAGTACGTGATAGTATATAACGTTATACGTTATTACGTATTAGTATATAACGTTATACGTCATTACGTAATATTATATAACGTTAATACGTTAGTACGTAATAGTATATAACGTTATACGTCATCCGGTAATACTATATAACGTTATATGTTAGTACGTAATGGTATATAATGTTATACGTTGTTACGTATTAGTATATAACATTATACGTTATTACGTAATAGTATATAACGTTTTACGTCATTACGTAATAGTATATAACGTTATACGTCATCCGGTAATACTATATAACGTTATATGTCATTACGTAATAGTATATAACGTTATACGTTAGTACCTAATAGTATATACCGTTATACGACATTACGTAATAGTATATAACGTTATACGTCATTACGTAATAGTATATAACGTTATACGTTATTACGTAATAGTATATATCGTTATACGTTAGTACCTAATAGTATATAACATTATACGTTATTACGTATTAGTATATAATGTTATACGTCATTACGTAATTATATATAACGTTATACGTTAGTACGTAATAGTATATAACGTTATACGTTATTACGTAATAGTATATATCGTTATACGTTATTACGTATTAGTATATAACGTTATACGTTATTACGTAATAGTATATAACGTTATACGTCATTGCGTGATAGTATATAACGTTATACGTTAGTACGTAATAGTACATATCGTTACACGTCATTGCGTAATAGTATATAACGTTACACGTTAGTACGTAATACTATATAACGTTATACGTCATCCAGTAAAACTATATAACGTTATACGTCATCCGGTAATACTATATAACTTTATACGTTAGTACGTAATAGTATATAACGTTATACGTTATTACGTATTAGTATATAACGTTATACGTTAGTACCTAATAGTATATAACATTATACGTTATTACGTATTAGTATATAATGTTATACGTCATTACGTAATTATATATAACGTTATACGTTAGTACGTAATAGTATATAACGTTATACGTTATTACGTAATAGTATATATCGTTATACGTTATTACGTATTAGTATATAACGTTATACGTTATTACGTAATAGTATATAACGTTATACGTCATTGCGTGATAGTATATAACGTTATACGTTAGTACGTAATAGTATGTAACGTTATACGTCATCCGGTAATACTATATAACTTTATACGTTAGTACGTAATAGTATATAACGTTATACGTTATTACGTATTAGTATATAACGTTCTACGTTATTACGTATTAGTATATACCGTTATACGATATTACGTAATAGTATATAACGTTATACGTCATTAGGTAATAGTATATAGCGTTATTCGTCATTACGTATTAGTTTATAACGTTACACGTTATTACGTATTAGTATATAACGTTACACGTTATTACGTAATAGTATATAACGTTTTACGATATTACGTATTAATATATAACGTTACACGTTAGTACGTAATAGTATATAACGTTATACGTTATTACGTATTAGTATATAACGTTATACGTCATTACGTAATAGTATATAACGTTATACGTTAGTACGTAATAGTATGTAACGTTATACGTTAGTACGTAATAGAATATAACGTTATACGTTAGTACGTATTAGTATATAACGTTATACGTCATCTGGTAATACTATATAACGTTATACGTCATCCGGTAATACTATATAACGTTATACGTCATCCGGTAATACTATATAACGTTATACGTTAGTACGTAATAGTATATAATGTTATACGTTTTTACGTATTAGTATATATCGTTATACGTTAGTACGTAATAGTATATAACGTTATACGTTATTACGTATTAGTATATAAAGTTATACGTCATTACGTAATAGTATATAACGTTATACGTTAGTACGTAATAGTATGTAACGTTATACGTCATCCGGTAATACTATATAACGTTATACGTTAGTACGTAATAGTATATAATGTTATACGTTGTTACGTATTAGTATATAACGTTACACGTTAGTACGTAATAGTATATAACGTTATACGTTATTACGTATTAGTATATAACGTTATACGTCATTACGTAATAGTATATAACGTTATACGTTAGTACGTAATAGTATGTAACGTTATACGTTAGTACGTGATAGTATATAACGTTATACGTTATTACGTATTAGTATATAACGTTATACGTCATTACGTAATAGTATATAACGTTATACGTTAGTACGTAATAGTATATAACGTTATACGTCATCCGGTAATACTATATAACGTTATATGTTAGTACGTAATAGTATATAATGTTATACGTTGTTACGTATTAGTATATAACGTTATACGTTATTACGTAATAGTATATAACGTTTTACGTCATTACGTAATAGTATATAACGTTATACGTCATCCGGTAATACTATATAACTTTATACGTTAGTACGTAATAATATATAACGTTATACGTTATTACGTAATAGTATATAACGTTATACGTTAGTACGTAATAGTATGTAACGTTATACGTCATCCGGTAATACTATATGACGTTATACTTTAGTACGTAATAGTATATAATGTTATACGTTGTTACGTATTAGTATATAACGTTATACGTTATTACGTATTAGTATATAACGTTATACTTTAGTACGTAATAGTATATAATGTTATACGTTGTTACGTATTAGTATATAACGTTATACGTTATTGCGTAATAGTATATAACGTTATACGTTAGTACGTATTAGTATATAACGTTATACGTCATCTGGTAATACTATATAACGTTATACGTCATCCGGTAATACTATATAACGTTATACGTCATCCGGTAATACTATATAACGTTATACGTTAGTACGTGATAGTATATAACGTTATACGTTATTACGTATTAGTATATAACGTTATACGTCATTACGTAATAGTATATAACGTTATACGTTAGTACGTAATAGTATATAACGTTATACGTCATCCGGTAATACTATATAACGTTATATGTTAGTACGTAATAATATATAATGTTATACGTTGTTACGTATTAGTATATAACATTATACGTTATTACGTAATAGTATATAACGTTTTACGTCATTACGTAATAGTATATAACGTTATACGTCATCCGGTAATACTATATAACGTTATACGTCATTACGTAATAGTATATAACGTTATACGTTAGTACCTAATAGTATATACCGTTATACGACATTACGTAATGGTATATAACGTTATACGTCATTACGTAATAGTATATAACGTTATACGTAATTACGTAATAGTATATAACGTTATACGTTAGTACCTAATAGTATATAACGTTATACGTTAGTACGTAATAGTATATAACGTGATACGTCATCCGGTTGTACTATATAACGTTATACGTTAGTACGTAATAGAATATAACGTTATACGTTAGTACGTATTAGTATATAACGTTATACGTCATCTGGTAATACTATATAACGTTATACGTCATCCGGTAATACTATATAACGTTATACGTCATTACGTGATAGTATATAACGTTATACGTTAGTACGTACTAGTACATATCGTTATACGTCATTGCGTAATAGTATATAACGTTACACGTTAGTACGTAATAGTATATAACGTTATACGTTATTACGTATTAGTATATAACGTTATACGTCATTACGTAATATTATATAACGTTATACGTCATCCGGTAATACTATATAACTTTATACGTTAGTACGTAATAGTATATAACGTTATACGTTATTACGTATTAGTATATAAAGTTATACGTCATTACGTAATAGTATATAACGTTATACGTTAGTACGTAATAGTATGTAACGTTATACGTCATCCGGTAATACTATATAACGTTATACGTTAGTACGTGATAGTATATAACATTATACGTTATTACGTATTAGTATATAACGTTATACATCATTACGTAATAGTATATAACGTTACACGTTATTACGTAATAGTATATAACGTTATACGTCATTACGTGATAGTATATAACGTTATACGTTAGTACTTAATAGTATATAATGTTATACGTTGTTACGTATTAGTATATAACGTTCTACGTTATTACGTATTAGTATATACCGTTATACGATATTACGTAATAGTATATAACGTTATACGTCATTAGGTAATAGTATATAGCGTTATTCGTCATTACGTATTAGTTTATAACGTTACACGTTATTACGTATTAGTATATAACGTTACACGTTATTACGTAATAGTATATAACGTTTTACGATATTACGTATTAATATATAACGTTACACGTTAGTACGTAATAGTATATAACGTTATACGTCATCCGGTAATACTATATAACGTTATACGTCATTACGTAATAGTATATAATGTTATACGTCATTACGTAATAGTATATAACGTTATACGTCATCCGGTAATACTATTTAACGTTATACGTCATCCGGTAATACTATATAACGTTACACGTTAGTACGTAATAGTATATAACGTTATACGTTAGTACGTATTAGTATATAAAGTTATACGTCATTACGTAATAGTATATAACGTTATACGTTAGTACGTAATAGTATGTAACGTTATACGTCATCCGGTAATACTATATAACGTTATACGTTAGTACGTAATAGTATATAATGTTATACGTTGTTACGTATTAGTATATAACGTTATACGTTATTACGTAATAGTATATAACGTTATACGTCATTACGTAATAGTATATAACGTTATACGTCATCCGGTAATACTATATAACGTTATACGTCATCCGGTAATACTATATAACGTTACACGTTAGTACGTAATAGTATATAACGTTATATGTTAGTACGTATTAGTATATAACGTTATACGTCATCTGGTAATACTATATAACGTTACACGTTAGTACGTAATAATATATAACGTTATACGTCATCCGGTAATACTATATAACGTTACACATTAGTACGTAATAGTATATAACGTTATACGTTATTACGTATTAGTATATAACGTTATACGTTAGTACGTAATAGTATGTAATGTTATACGTTGTTACGTATTAGTATATAACGTTATACGTTATTACGTTATAGTATATAACGTTATACGTCATTACGTAATAGTATATAACGTTATACGTCATCCGGTAATACTATATAACGTTATACGTCATCCGGTAATACTATATAACGTTATACGTTAGTACGTGATATTATATAACGTTATACGTTATTACGTATTAGTATATAACGTTATACGTCATTACGTAATAGTATATAACGTTATACGTCATCCGGTAATACTATATAACGTTATACGTTAGTACGTGATAGTATATAACGTTATACGTTATTACGTATTAGTATATAACGTTATACGTAATTACGTAATAGTATATAACGTTATACGTTAGTACCTAATAGTATATAACGTTATACGTTAGTACGTAATAGTATATAACGTGATACGTCATCCGGTTGTACTATATAACGTTATACGTTAGTACGTAATAGAATATAACATTATACGTTAGTACGTATTAGTATATAACGTTATACGTCATCTGGTAATACTATATAACGTTATACGTCATCCGGTAATACTATATAACGTTATACGTCATCCGGTAATACTATATAACGTTATACGTTAGTACGTTATAGTATATAACGTTATACGTTATTACGTATTAGTATATAACGTTATACGTCATTACGTAATAGTATATAACGTTATACGTTAGTACGTAATAGTATATAACGTTATACGTCATCCGGTAATACTATATAACGTTATATGTTAGTACGTAATAGTATATAATGTTATACGTTGTTACGTATTAGTATATAACGTTATACGTTATTACGTAATGGTATATAACGTTTTACGTCATTACGTAATAGTATATAACGTTATACGTCATCCGGTAATACTATATAACGTTATACGTCATTACGTAATAGTATATAACGTTATACGTTAGTACCTAATAGTATATAACGTTATACGTTATTACGTATTAGTATATAATGTTATACGTCATTACGTAATTATATATAACGTTGTACGTTAGTACGTAATAGTATATAACGTTATACGTTATTACGTAATAGTATATATCGTTATACGATATTACGTATTAGTATATAACGTTACACGTTATTACGTAATAGTATATAACGTTATACGTCATTACGTGATAGTATATAACGTTATACGTTAGTACTTAATAGTACATACCGTTATACGTCATTGCGTAATAGTATATAACGTTACACGTTAGTACGTAATAGTATATAACGTTATACGTCATCCGGTAATACTATATAACGTTATACGTTAGTACGTAATAGTATATAACGTTATACGTTATTACGTATTAGTATATAAAGTTATACGTCATTACGTAATAGTATATAACGTTATACGTTAGTACGTAATAGTATGTAACGTTATACGTCATCCGGTAATACTATATAACGTTATACGTTAGTACGTAATAGTATATAATGTTATACGTTGTTACGTATTAGTTTATAACGTTATACGTTATTACGTAATAGTATATAACGTTATACGTCATTACGTAATAGTATATAACGTTATACGTCATCCGGTAATACTATATAACGTTATACGTCATCCGGTAATACTATATAACGTTACACGTTAGTACGTAATAGTATATAACGTTATACGTTAGTACGTAATATTATATAACGTTATACGTCATTACGTATTAGTATATAACGTTATACGTCATAACGTAATAGTATATAACGTTATACGTTAGTACGTAATAGAATATAACGTTATACGTTAGTACGTATTAGTATATAACGTTATGCGTTATTACGTATTAGTATATAATGTTATACGTCATTACGTAATTATATATAACGTTATACGTTAGTACGTAATAGTATATAACGTTATACGTTATTACGTAATAGTATATAACGTTATACGTCATCTGGTAATACTATATAACGTTACACGATAGTACGTAATAGTATATAACGTTATACGTCATCCGGTAATACTATATAACGTTATACGTCATCCGGTAATACTATATAACGTTATTCGTCATCCGGTAATACTTTATAACGTTACACGTTAGTACGTATTAGTATATAACGTTATACGTTAGTACGTAATAGAATATAACGTTATACGTTAGTACGTATTAGTATATAACGTTATACGTCATCTGGTAATACTATATAACGTTACACGTTAGTACGTAATAATATATAACGTTATACGTCATCCGGTAATACTATATAACGTTACACGTTAGTACGTAATAGTATATAACGTTATACGTTATTACGTATTAGTATATAACGTTATACTTTAGTACGTAATAGTATATAATGTTATACGTTGTTACGTATTAGTATATAACGTTATACGTTATTGCGTAATAGTATATAACGTTATACGTCATTACGTAATAGTATATAACGTTATACGTCATCCGGTAATACTATATAACGTTATACGTTAGTACGTAATAGTATATAATGTTATACGTTGTTACGTATTAGTATATAACGTTATACGTTATTACGTAATAGTATATAACGTTATACGTCATTACGTAATAGTATATAACGTTATACGTCATCCGGTAATACTATATAACGTTATACGTCATCCGGTAATACTATATAACGTTACACGTTAGTACGTAACAGTATATAACGTTATACGTTAGTACGTAATAGTATATAACGTTATACGTCATTACGTATTAGTATATAACGTTATACGTCATAACGTAATAGTATATAACGTTATACGTTAGTACGTAATAGAATATAACGTTATACGTCATTACGTATTAGTATTTAACGTTATACGTCATAACGTAATAGTATATAACGTTACACGTTAGTACGTAACAGTATATAACGTTATACGTTAGTACGTAATAGTATATAACGTTATACGTTAGTACGTAATAGAATATAACGTTATACGTTAGTACGTATTAGTATATAACGTTATACGTCATCTGGTAATACTATATAACGTTACACGTTAGTACGTAATAATATATAACGTTATACGTCATCCGGTAATACTATATAACGTTACACATTAGTACGTAATAGTATATAACGTTATACGTTATTACTTATTAGTATATAACGTTATACGTTAGTACGTAATAGTATGTAATGTTATACGTTGTTACGTATTAGTATATAACGTTATACGTTATTACGTAATAGTATATAACGTTATACGTCATTACGTAATAGTATATAACGTTATACGTCATCCGGTAATACTATATAACGTTATACGTCATCCGGTAATGCTATATAACGTTATACGTTAGTACGTGATATTATATAACGTTATACGTTATTACGTATTAGTATATAACGTTATACGTCATTACGTAATAGTATATAACGTTATACGTCATCCGGTAATACTATATAACGTTATACGTCATCCGGTAATACTATATAACGTTATACGTTAGTACGTGATAGTATATAACGTTATACGTTATTACGTATTAGTATATAACGTTATACGTAATTACGTAATAGTATATAACGTTATACGTCATCTGGTAATACTATATAACGTTACACGTTAGTACGTAATAGTATATAACGTTATACGTCATCCGGTAATATTATATAACGTTATACGTCATCCGGTAATACTATATAACGTTACACGTTAGTACGTAACAGTATATAACGTTATACGTTAGTACGTAATAGTATATAACGTTATACGTCATTACGTATTAGTATATAACGTTATACGTCATAACGTAATAGTATATAACGTTATACGTTAGTACGTAATAGAATATAACGTTATACGTCATTACGTATTAGTATTTAACGTTATACGTCATAACGTAATAGTATATAACGTTATACGTTAGTACGTAATAGAATATAACGTTATACGTTAGTACGTAATAGTATATAACGTTATACGTTATTACGTATTAGTATATAACGTTATACTTTAGTACGTAATAGTATATAATGTTATACGTTGTTACGTATTAGTATATAACGTTATACGTTATTGCGTAATAGTATATAACGTTATACGTCATTACGTAATAGTATATAACGTTATACGTTATTACTTATTAGTATATAACGTTATACGTTAGTACGTAATAGTATGTAATGTTATACGTTGTTACGTATTAGTATATAACGTTATACGTTATTACGTATTAGTATATAACGTTATACGTCATTACGTAATAGTATATAACGTTATACGTTAGTACGTAATAGTATATAACGTTATACGTCATCCGGTAATACTATATAACGTTATACGTCATCCGGTAATACTATATAACGTTATACGTTAGTACGTAATAGTATATAACGTGATACGTCATCCGGTTGTACTATATAACGTTATACGTTATTATGTAATAGAATATAACGTTATACGTTAGTACGTATTAGTATATAACGTTATACGTCATCTGGTAATACTATATAACGTTATACGTCATCCGGTAATACTATATAACGTTATACGTCATCCGGTAATACTATATAACGTTATACGTTAGTACGTGATAGTATATAACGTTATACGTTATTACGTATTAGTATATAACGTTATACGTCATTACGTAATAGTATATAACGTTATACGTTAGTACGTAATAGTATATAACGTTATACGTCATCCGGTAATACTATATACCGTTATACGACATTACGTAATAGTATATAACGTTATACGTTATTACTTATTAGTATATAACGTTATACGTTAGTACGTAATAGTATGTAATGTTATACGTTGTTACGTATTAGTATATAACGTTATACGTTATTACGTATTAGTATATAACGTTATACGTCATTACGTAATAGTATATAACGTTATACGTTAGTACGTAATAGTATATAACGTTATACGTCATCCGGTAATACTATATAACGTTATACGTCATCCGGTAATACTATATAACGTTATACGTTAGTACGTAATAGTATATAACGTGATACGTCATCCGGTTGTACTATATAACGTTATACGTTATTATGTAATAGAATATAACGTTATACGTTAGTACGTATTAGTATATAACGTTATACGTCATCTGGTAATACTATATAACGTTATACGTCATCCGGTAATACTATATAACGTTATACGTCATCCGGTAATACTATATAACGTTATACGTTAGTACGTGATAGTATATAACGTTATACGTTATTACGTATTAGTATATAACGTTATACGTCATAACGTAATAGTATATAACGTTATACGTTAGTACGTAATAGAATATAACGTTATACGTTAGTACGTATTAGTATATAACGTTATGCGTTATTACGTATTAGTATATAATGTTATACGTCATTACGTAATTATATATAACGTTATACGTTAGTACGTAATAGTATATAACGTTATACGTTATTACGTAATAGTATATAACGTTATACGTCATCTGGTAATACTATATAACGTTACACGTTATTACGTAATAGTATATAACGTTATACGTCATTACGTAATAGTATATAACGTTATACGTCATCCGGTAATACTATATAACGTTATACGTCATCCGGTAATACTATATAACGTTACACGTTAGTACGTAACAGTATATAACGTTATATGTTAGTACGTAATAGTATATAACGTTATACGTCATTACGTATTAGTATATAACGTTATACGTCATAACGTAATGGTATATAACGTTATACGTTAGTACGTAATAGAATATAACGTTATACGTCATTACGTATTAGTATTTAACGTTATACGTCATAACGTAATAGTATATAACGTTATACGTTAGTACGTAATAGAATATAACGTTATACGTTAGTACGTATTAGTATATAACGTTATGCGTTATTACGTATTAGTATATAATGTTATACGTCATTACGTAATTATATATAACGTTATACGTTAGTACGTAATAGTATATAACGTTATACGTCATTACGTAATAGTATATAACGTTATACGTCATCTGGTAATACTATATAACGTTACACGTTAGTACGTAATAGTATATAACGTTATACGTCATCCGGTAATACTATATAACGTTATACGTCATCCGGTAATACTATATAACGTTATTCGTCATCCGGTAATACTTTATAACGTTACACGTTCGTACGTATTAGTATATAACGTTATACGTTAGTACGTAATAGAATATAACGTTATACGTTAGTACGTATTAGTATATAACGTTATACGTCATCTGGTAATACTATATAACGTTACACGTTAGTACGTAATAATATATAACGTTATACGTCATCCGGTAATACTATATAACGTTACACGTTAGTACGTAATAGTATATAACGTTATACGTTATTACGTAGTAGTATATAACGTTATACTTTAGTACGTAATAGTATATAATGTTATACGTTGTTACGTATTAGTATATAACGTTATACGTTATTGCGTAATAGTATATAACGTTATACGTCATTACGTAATAGTATATAACGTTATACGTCATCCGGTAATACTATATAACGTTATACGGTAGTACGTAATAGTATATAATGTTATACGTTGTTACGTATTAGTATATAACGATATACATTATTACGTAATAGTATATAACGTTATACGTCATTACGTAATAGTATATAACGTTATACGTTAGTACGTAATAGTATATAACGTTATACGTCATCCGGTAATACTATATAACGTTATATGTTAGTACGTAATAGTATATAATGTTATACGTTGTTACGTATTAGTATATAACGTTATACGTTATTACGTAATAGTATATAACGTTTTACGTCATTACGTAATAGTATATAACGTTATACGTCATCCGGTAATACTATATAACGTTATACGTCATTACGTAATAGTATATAACGTTATACGTTAGTACCTAATAGTATATACCGTTATACGACATTACGTAATAGTATATAACGTTATACGTCATTACGTAATAGTATATAACGTTACACGTTATTACGTAATAGTATATATCGTTATACGTTAGTACCTAATAGTATATAACGTTATACGTTATTACGTATTAGTATATAATGTTATACGTCATTACGTAATTATATATAACGTTATACGTTAGTACGTAATAGAATATAACGTTATACGTTAGTACTTAATAGTATATATCGTTATACGATATTACGTATTAGTATATAACGTTATACGTTATTACGTAATAGTATATAACGTTATACGTCATTACGTGATAGTATATAACGTTATACGTTAGTACGTAATAGTACATATCGTTATACGTCATTGCGTAATAGTATATAACGTTACACGTTAGTACGTAATAGTATATAACGTTATACGTCATCCGGTAATACTATATAACGTTACATGTTAGTACGTAATAATATATAACGTTATACGTCATCCGGTAATACTATATAACGTTACACATTAGTACGTAATACTATATAACGTTATACGTCTTCCGGTAATACTATATAACGTTACACGTTAGTACGTAATAGTATATAACGTTATACGTTAGTACGTAATAGTATATAACGTTATACGTCATTACGTATTAGTATATAACGTTATACGTCATAACGTAATAGTATATAACGTTATACGTTAGTACGTAATAAATTATAACGTTATACGTTAGTACGTATTAGTATATAACGTTATACGTCATCTGGTAATACTATATAACGTTACACGTTAGTACGTAATAATATATAACGTTATACGTCATCCGGTAATACTATATAACGTTACACATTAGTACGTAATAGTATATAACGTTATACGTTATTACGTATTAGTATATAACGTTATACGTTAGTACGTAATAGTATGTAATGTTATGCGTTGTTACGTATTAGTATATAACGTTATACGTTATTACGTAATAGTATATAACGTTATACGTCATTACGTAATAGTATATAACGTTATACGTCATCCGGTAATACTATATAACGTTATACGTTAGTACGTGATAGTATATAACGTTATACGTTATTACGTATTAGTATATAACGTTATACGTAATTACGTAATAGTATATAACGTTATACGTTAGTACCTAATAGTATATAACGTTATACGTTAGTACGTAATAGTATGTAACGTTATACGTCATCCGGTAATACTATATAACGTTATACGTTATTACGTATTAGTATATACCGTTATACGATATTACGTAATAGTATATAACGTTATACGTCATTAGGTAATATTATATAGCGTTATTCGTCATTACGTATTAGTTTATAACGTTACACGTTATTACGTATTAGTATATAACGTTACACGTTATTACGTAATAGTATATAACGTTTTACGATATTATGTATTAATATATAACGTTACACGTTAGTACGTAATAGTTTATAACGTCATACGTCATCCGGTAATACTATATAACGTTATACGTTAGTACGTAATAGTATATAATGTTATACGTTGTTACGTATTAGTATATAACGTTATACGTTATTACGTAATAGTATATAACGTTATACGTCATTACGTAATAGTATATAACGTTATACGTCATCCGGTAATACTATATAACGTTATACGTCATCCGGTAATACTATATAACTTTATACGTTAGTACGTAATAGTATATAACGTTATACGTTATTACGTATTAGTATATAAAGTTATACGTCATTACGTAATAGTATATAACGTTATACGTTAGTACGTAATAGTATGTAACGTTATACGTCATCCGGTAATACTATATAACGTTATACGTTAGTACGTAATAGTATATAATGTTATACGTTGTTACGTATTAGTATATAACGTTATACGTCATCTGGTAATACTATATAACGTTACATGTTAGTACGTAATAATATATAACGTTATACGTCATCCGGTAATACTATATAACGTTACACATTAGTACGTAATACTATATAACGTTATACGTCTTCCGGTAATACTATATAACGTTACACGTTAGTACGTAATAGTATATAACGTTATACGTTAGTACGTAATAGTATATAACGTTATACGTTATAAGGTATTACTATATTACGTTTTACGTCATAACGTAATAGCGTATAAGGTTATACGTTAGTACGTAATAGAATATAACGTTATACGTTAGTACGTATTAGTATATAACGTTATACGTCATCTGGTAATACTATATAACGTTACACGTTAGTACGTAATAATATATAACGTTATACGTCATCCGGTAATACTATATAACGTTACACATTAGTACGTAATAGTATGTAATGTTATACGTTGTTACGTATTAGTATATAACGTTATACGTTATTACGTAATAGTATATAACGTTATACGTTATTACGTAATAGTATATATCGTTATACGATATTACGTATTAGTATATAACGTTACGCGTTATTACGTAATAGTTTATAACGTTACACGTTATTACGTATTAGTATATAACGTTACACGTTATTACGTAATAGTATATAACGTTTTACGATATTACGTATTATTATATAACGTTACACGTTAGTACATAATAGTATATAACGTTATACGTCATCCGGTAATACTATATAACGTTATACGTTAGTACGTAATAGTATATAACGTTATACGTTATTACGTAATAGTATATAACGTTATACGTCATCTGGTAATACTATATAACGTTACACGTTATTACGTAATAGTATATAACGTTATACGTCATTACGTAATAGTATATAACGTTATACGTCATCCGGTAATACTATATAACGTTATACGTCATCCGGTAATACTATATAACGTTACACGTTAGTACGTAACAGTATATAACGTTATATGTTAGTACGTAATAGTATATAACGTTATACGTCATTACGTATTAGTATATAACGTTATACGTCATAACGTAATGGTATATAACGTTATACGTTAGTACGTAATAGAATATAACGTTATACGTCATTACGTATTAGTATTTAACGTTATACGTCATAACGTAATAGTATATAACGTTATACGTTAGTACGTAATAGAATATAACGTTATACGTTAGTACGTATTAGTATATAACGTTATGCGTTATTACGTATTAGTATATAATGTTATACGTCATTACGTAATTATATATAACGTTATACGTTAGTACGTAATAGTATATAACGTTATACGTCATTACGTAATAGTATATAACGTTATACGTCATCTGGTAATACTATATAACGTTACACGTTAGTACGTAATAGTATATAACGTTATACGTCATCCGGTAATACTATATAACGTTATACGTCATCCGGTAATACTATATAACGTTATTCGTCATCCGGTAATACTTTATAACGTTACACGTTCGTACGTATTAGTATATAACGTTATACGTTAGTACGTAATAGAATATAACGTTATACGTTAGTACGTATTAGTATATAACGTTATACGTCATCTGGTAATACTATATAACGTTACACGTTAGTACGTAATAATATATAACGTTATACGTCATCCGGTAATACTATATAACGTTACACGTTAGTACGTAATAGTATATAACGTTATACGTTATTACGTAGTAGTATATAACGTTATACTTTAGTACGTAATAGTATATAATGTTATACGTTGTTACGTATTAGTATATAACGTTATACGTTATTGCGTAATAGTATATAACGTTATACGTCATTACGTAATAGTATATAACGTTATACGTCATCCGGTAATACTATATAACGTTATACGGTAGTACGTAATAGTATATAATGTTATACGTTGTTACGTATTAGTATATAACGATATACATTATTACGTAATAGTATATAACGTTATACGTCATTACGTAATAGTATATAACGTTATACGTTAGTACGTAATAGTATATAACGTTATACGTCATCCGGTAATACTATATAACGTTATATGTTAGTACGTAATAGTATATAATGTTATACGTTGTTACGTATTAGTATATAACGTTATACGTTATTACGTAATAGTATATAACGTTTTACGTCATTACGTAATAGTATATAACGTTATACGTCATCCGGTAATACTATATAACGTTATACGTCATTACGTAATAGTATATAACGTTATACGTTAGTACCTAATAGTATATACCGTTATACGACATTACGTAATAGTATATAACGTTATACGTCATTACGTAATAGTATATAACGTTACACGTTATTACGTAATAGTATATATCGTTATACGTTAGTACCTAATAGTATATAACGTTATACGTTATTACGTATTAGTATATAATGTTATACGTCATTACGTAATTATATATAACGTTATACGTTAGTACGTAATAGAATATAACGTTATACGTTAGTACTTAATAGTATATATCGTTATACGATATTACGTATTAGTATATAACGTTATACGTTATTACGTAATAGTATATAACGTTATACGTCATTACGTGATAGTATATAACGTTATACGTTAGTACGTAATAGTACATATCGTTATACGTCATTGCGTAATAGTATATAACGTTACACGTTAGTACGTAATAGTATATAACGTTATACGTCATCCGGTAATACTATATAACGTTACATGTTAGTACGTAATAATATATAACGTTATACGTCATCCGGTAATACTATATAACGTTACACATTAGTACGTAATACTATATAACGTTATACGTCTTCCGGTAATACTATATAACGTTACACGTTAGTACGTAATAGTATATAACGTTATACGTTAGTACGTAATAGTATATAACGTTATACGTCATTACGTATTAGTATATAACGTTATACGTCATAACGTAATAGTATATAACGTTATACGTTAGTACGTAATAAATTATAACGTTATACGTTAGTACGTATTAGTATATAACGTTATACGTCATCTGGTAATACTATATAACGTTACACGTTAGTACGTAATAATATATAACGTTATACGTCATCCGGTAATACTATATAACGTTACACATTAGTACGTAATAGTATATAACGTTATACGTTATTACGTATTAGTATATAACGTTATACGTTAGTACGTAATAGTATGTAATGTTATGCGTTGTTACGTATTAGTATATAACGTTATACGTTATTACGTAATAGTATATAACGTTATACGTCATTACGTAATAGTATATAACGTTATACGTCATCCGGTAATACTATATAACGTTATACGTTAGTACGTGATAGTATATAACGTTATACGTTATTACGTATTAGTATATAACGTTATACGTAATTACGTAATAGTATATAACGTTATACGTTAGTACCTAATAGTATATAACGTTATACGTTAGTACGTAATAGTATGTAACGTTATACGTCATCCGGTAATACTATATAACGTTATACGTTATTACGTATTAGTATATACCGTTATACGATATTACGTAATAGTATATAACGTTATACGTCATTAGGTAATATTATATAGCGTTATTCGTCATTACGTATTAGTTTATAACGTTACACGTTATTACGTATTAGTATATAACGTTACACGTTATTACGTAATAGTATATAACGTTTTACGATATTATGTATTAATATATAACGTTACACGTTAGTACGTAATAGTTTATAACGTCATACGTCATCCGGTAATACTATATAACGTTATACGTTAGTACGTAATAGTATATAATGTTATACGTTGTTACGTATTAGTATATAACGTTATACGTTATTACGTAATAGTATATAACGTTATACGTCATTACGTAATAGTATATAACGTTATACGTCATCCGGTAATACTATATAACGTTATACGTCATCCGGTAATACTATATAACTTTATACGTTAGTACGTAATAGTATATAACGTTATACGTTATTACGTATTAGTATATAAAGTTATACGTCATTACGTAATAGTATATAACGTTATACGTTAGTACGTAATAGTATGTAACGTTATACGTCATCCGGTAATACTATATAACGTTATACGTTAGTACGTAATAGTATATAATGTTATACGTTGTTACGTATTAGTATATAACGTTATACGTCATCTGGTAATACTATATAACGTTACATGTTAGTACGTAATAATATATAACGTTATACGTCATCCGGTAATACTATATAACGTTACACATTAGTACGTAATACTATATAACGTTATACGTCTTCCGGTAATACTATATAACGTTACACGTTAGTACGTAATAGTATATAACGTTATACGTTAGTACGTAATAGTATATAACGTTATACGTTATAAGGTAATACTATATTACGTTTTACGTCATAACGTAATAGCGTATAAGGTTATACGTTAGTACGTAATAGTATACAACGTTATACGTTAGTACGTATTAGTATATAACGTTATACGTCATCTGGTAATACTATATAACGTTACACGTTAGTACGTAATAATATATAACGTTATACGTCATCCGGTAATACTATATAACGTTACACATTAGTACGTAATAGTATGTAATGTTATACGTTGTTACGTATTAGTATATAACGTTATACGTTATTACGTAATAGTATATAACGTTATACGTTATTACGTAATAGTATATATCGTTATACGATATTACGTATTAGTATATAACGTTACGCGTTATTACGTAATAGTTTATAACGTTACACGTTATTACGTATTAGTATATAACGTTACACGTTATTACGTAATAGTATATAACGTTTTACGATATTACGTATTATTATATAACGTTACACGTTAGTACATAATAGTATATAACGTTATACGTCATCCGGTAATACTATATAACGTTATACGTTAGTACGTAATAGTATATAATGTTATACTTTGTTACGTATTAGTATATAACGTTATACGTTATTACGTAATAGTATATAACGTTATACGTCATTACGTAATAGTATATAACGTTATACGTCATCCGGTAATACTATATAACGTTATACGTCATCCGGTAATACTATATAACTTTATACGTTAGTACGTAATAGTATATAACGTTATACGTTATTACGAATTAGTATATAAAGTTATACGTCATTACGTAATAGTATATAACGTTATACGTTAGTACGTAATAGTATGTAACGTTATACGTCATCCGGTAATACTATATAACGTTATACGTTAGTACGTAATAGTATATAATGTTATACGTTGTTACGTATTAGTATATAACGTTATACGTTATTACGTAATAGTATATAACGTTATACGTCATTACGTAATAGTATATAACGTTATACGTCATCCGGTAATACTATATAACGTTATACGTCATCCGGTAATACTATATAACGTTACACGTTAGTACGTAATAGTATATAACGTTATACGTTAGTACGTAATAGTATATAACGTTATACGTCATTACGTATTAGTATATAACGTTATACGTCATAACGTAATAGTATATAACGTTATACGTTAGTACGTAATAGAATATAACGTTATACGTTAGTACGTAATAGTATGTAACGTTATACGTCATCCGGTAATACTATATAACGTTATACGTTAGTACGTAATAGTATATAATGTTATACGTTGTTACGTATTAGTATATAACGTTATGCGTTATTACGTATTAGTATATAATGTTATACGTCATTACGTAATTATATATAACGTTATACGTTAGTACGTAATAGTATATAACGTTATACGTTATTACGTAATAGTATATAACGTTATACGTCATCTGGTAATACTATATAACGTTACACGTTAGTACGTAATAGTATATAACGTTATACGTCATCCGGTAATACTATATAACGTTATACGTCATCCGGTAATACTATATAACGTTATTCGTCATCCGGTAATACTTTATAACGTTACACGTTAGTACGTATTAGTATATAACGTTATACGTTAGTACGTAATAGAATATAACGTTATACGTTAGTACGTATTAGTATATAACGTTATACGTCATCTGGTAATACTATATAACGTTACACGTTAGTACGTAATAATATATAACGTTATACGTCATCCGGTAATACTATATAACGTTATACGTTAGTACGTAATAGTATATAATGTTATACTTTGTTACGTATTAGTATATAACGTTATACGTTATTACGTAATAGTATATAACGTTATACGTCATCTGGTAATACTATATAACGTTACACGTTAGTACGTAATAGTATATAACGTTATACGTCATCCGGTAATACTATATAACGTTATACGTCATCCGGTAATACTATATAACGTTATTCGTCATCCGGTAATACTTTATAACGTTACACGTTAGTACGTATTAGTATATAACGTTATACGTTAGTACGTAATAGAATATAACGTTATACGTTAGTACGTATTAGTATATAACGTTATACGTCATCTGGTAATACTATATAACGTTACACGTTAGTACGTAATAATATATAACGTTATACGTCATCCGGTAATACTATATAACGTTACACGTTAGTACGTAATAGTATATAACGTTATACGTTATTACGTATTAGTATATAACGTTATACTTTAGTACGTAATAGTATATAATGTTATACGTTGTTACGTATTAGTATATAACGTTATACGTTATTGCGTAATAGTATATAACGTTATACGTCATTACGTAATAGTATATAACGTTATACGTCATCCGGTAATACTATATAACGTTATACGTCATCCGGTAATACTATATAACGTTATACGTTAGTACGTAATAGTATATAATGTTATACGTTGTTACGTATTAGTATATCACGTTATACGTTATTGCGTAATAGTATATAACGTTATACGTCATTACGTAATAGTATATAACGTTATACGTCATCCAGTAATACTATATAACGTTATACGTCATCCGGTAATACTATATAACGTTACACGTTAGTACGTATTAGTATATAACGTTATACGTTAGTACGTAATAGAATATAACGTTATACGTTAGTACGTATTAGTATATAACGTTATACGTCATCTGGTAATACTATATAACGTTACACGTTAGTACGTAATAATATATAACGTTATACGTCATCCGGTAATACTATATAACGTTACGCGTTAGTACGTAATAGTATATAACGTTATACGTTATTACGTATTAGTATATAACGTTATACTTTAGTACGTAATAGTATATAATGTTATACGTTGTTACGTATTAGTATATAACGTTATACGTTATTGCGTAATAGTATATAACGTTATACGTCATTACGTAATAGTATATAACGTTATACGTCATCCGGTAATACTATATAACGTTATACGTTAGTACGTAATAGTATATAATGTTATACGTTGTTACGTATTAGTATATAACGTTATACGTTATTACGTAATAGTATATAACGTTATACGTCATTACGTAATAGCATATAACGTTATACGTCATCCGGTAATACTATATAACGTTATACGTCATCCGGTAATACTATATAACGTTACACGTTAGTACGTAATAGTATATAACGTTATACGTTAGTACGTAATAGTATATAACGTTATACGTCATTACGTATTAGTATATAACGTTATACGTCATAACGTAATAGTATATAACGTTATACGTTAGTACGTAATAGAATATAACGTTATACGTCATTACGTATTAGTATATAACGTTATACGTCATAACGTAATAGTATATAACGTTATACGTTAGTACGTAATAGAATATAACGTTATACGTTAGTACGTATTAGTATATAACGTTATGCGTTATTACGTATTAGTATATAATGTTATACGTCATTACGTAATTATATATAACGTTATACGTTAGTACGTAATAGTATATAACGTTATACGTTATTACGTAATAGTATATAACGTTATACGTCATCTGGTAATACTATATAACGTTACACGTTAGTACGTAATAGTATATAACGTTATACGTCATCCGGTAATACTATATAACGTTATACGTCATCCGGTAATACTATATAACGTTATACGTCATCCGGTAATACTATATAACGTTATACGTCATCCGGTAATACTATATAACGTTATATGTTAGTACGTAATAGTATATAATGTTATACGTTGTTACGTATTAGTATATAACGTTATACGTTATTACGTAATAGTATATAACGTTTTACGTCATTACGTAATAGTATATAACGTTATACGTCATCCGGTAATACTATATAACGTTATACGTTATTACGTATTAGTATATAACGTTATACGTTAGTACGTAATAGTATGTAATGTTATACGTTGTTACGTATTAGTATATAACGTTCTACGTTATTACGTATTAGTATATACCGTTATACGATATTACGTAATAGTATATAACGTTATACGTCATTAGGTAATAGTATATAGCGTTATTCGTCATTAGGTATTAGTTTATAACGTTACACGTTATTACGTATTAGTGTATAACGTTACACGTTATTACGTAATAGTATATAACGTTTTACGATACTACGTATTAATATATAACGTTACACGTTAGTACGTAATAGTATTTAACGTTATACGTCATCCGGTAATACTATATAACGTTATACGTTAGTACGAAATAGTATATAATGTTATACGTTGTTACGTATTAGTATATAACGTTATACGTTATTACGTAATAGTATATAACGTTATACGTCATTACGTAATAGTATATAACTTTATACGTTAGTACGTAATAGAATATAACGTTATACGTTAGTACGTATTAGTATATAACGTTATACGTCATCTGGTAATACTATATAACGTTACACGTTAGTACGTAATAATATATAACGTTATACGTCATCCGGTAATACTATATAACGTTGCACATTAGTACGTAATAGTATATAACGTTATACGTTATTACGTATTAGTATATAACGTTATACGTTAGTACGTAATAGTATGTAATGTTATACGTTGTTACGTATTAGTATATAACGTTATACGTTATTACGTAATAGTATATAACGTTATACGTCATTACGTAATAGTATATAACGTTATACGTCATCCGGTAATACTATATAACTTTATACGTCATCCGGTAATACTATATAACGTTATACGTTAGTACGTGATATTATATAACGTTATACGTTATTACGTATTAGTATATAACGTTATACGTCATTACGTAATAGTATATAACGTTATACGTCATCCGGTAATACTATATAACGTTATACGTCATCCGGTAATACTATATAACGTTATACGTTAGTACGTGATAGTATATAACGTTATACGTTATTACGTATTAGTATATAACGTTATACGTAATTACGTGATAGTATATAACGTTATACGTTATTACGTATCAGTATATAACGTTATACGTCATTACGTAATAGTATATAACGCTATACGTTAGTACGTAATAGTATATAACGTTATACGTCATCCGGTAATACTATATAACGTTATATGTTAGTACGTAATAGTATATAATGTTACACGTTGTTACGTATTAGTATATAACGTTATACGTTATTACGTAATAGTATATATCGTTATACGATATTACGTATTAGTATATAACGTTACACGTTATTACGTAATAGTATATAACGTTATATGTCATTACATGATAGTATATAACGTTATACGTTAGTACGTAATAGTACATATCGTTATAACTCATTGCGTAATAGTATATAACGTTACACGTTAGTACTTAATAGTATATAACGTTATACGTCATCCGGTAATACTATATAACGTTATACGTTAGTACGTAATAGTATATAATGTTATACGTTGTTACGTATTAGTATATAACGTTCTACGTTATTACGTATTAGTATATACCGTTATACGATATTACGTAATAGTATATAACGTTATACGTCATTAGGTAAAAGTATATAGCGTTATTCGTCATTACGTATTAGTTTATAACGTTACACGTTATTACGTATTAGTATATAACGTTACACGTTATTACGTAATAGTATATAACGTTTTACGATATTACGTATTAATATAAAACGTTACACGTTAGTACGTAATAGTATATAACGTTATACGTCATCCGGTAATACTATATAACGTTATACGTTAGTACGTAATAGTATATAATGTTATACGTTGTTACGTATTAGTATATAACGTTATACGTTATTACGTAATAGTATATAACGTTATACGTCATTACGTAATAGTATATAACGTTATACGTCATCCGGTAATACTATATAACGTTACACATTAGTACGTAATAGTATATAACGTTATACGTTATTACGTATTAGTATATAACGTTATACGTTAGTACGTAATAGTATGTAATGTTATACGCTGTTACGTATTAGTATATAACGTTAGTCGTTATTACGTAATAGTATATAACGTTATACGTCATAACGTAATAGTATATAACGTTATACGTCATCCGGTAATACTATATAACGTTATACGTTAGTACGTGATATTATATAACGTTATACGTTATTACGTATTAGTATATAACGTTATACGTCATTACGTAATAGTATATAACGTTATACGTCATCCGGTAATACTATATAACGTTATACGTCATCCGGTAATACTATATAACGTTATACGTTAGTACGTGATAGTATATAACGTTATACGTTATTACGTATTAGTATATAACGTTATACGTAATTACGTAATAGTATATAACGTTATACGTTAGTACCTAATAGTATATAACGTTATACGTTAGTACGTAATAGTATATAACGTTACGCGTCATCCGGTAATACTATATAACGTTATACGTTAGTACGTAATAGAATATAACGTTATACGTTAGTACGTATTAGTATATAACGTTATACGTCATCTGGTAATACTATATAACGTTATACGTCATCCGGTAATACTATATAACGTTATACGTCATCCGGTAATGCTATATAACGTTATACGTTAGTACGTGATAGTATATAACGTTATACGTTATTACGTATCAGTAAATAACGTTATACGTCATTACGTAATAGTATATAACGCTATACGTTAGTACGTAATAGTATATAACGTTATACGTCATCCGGTAATACTATATAACGTTATATGTTAGTACGTAATAGTATATAATGTTATACGTTGTTACGTATTAGTATATAACGTTATACGTTAGTACGTAATAGTACATATCGTTATACGTCATTGCGTAATAGTATATAACGTTACACGTTAGTACGTAATAGTATATAACGTTATACGTTATCCGGTAATACTATATAACGTTATACGTTAGTACGTAATAGTATATAATGTTATACGTTGTTACGTATTAGTATAAAACGTTCTACGTTATTACGTATTGGTATATACCGTTATACGATATTACGTAATAGTATATAACGTTATACGTCATTAGGTAAAAGTATATAGCGTTATTCGTCATTACGTATTAGTTTATAACGTTACACGTTATTACGTATTAGTATATAACGTTACACGTTATTACGTAATAGTATATAACGTTTTACGATATTACGTATTAATATATAACGTTACACGTTAGTACGTAATAGTATATAACGTTATACGTCATCCGGTAATACTATATAACGTTATACGTTAGTACGTAATAGTATATAATGTTATACGTTGTTACGTATTAGTATATAACGTTATACGTTATTACGTAATAGTATATAACGTTATACGTCATTACGTAATAGTATATAACGTTATACGTCATCCGGTAATACTATATAACGTTATACGTCATCCGGTAATACTATATAACTTTATACGTTAGTACGTAATAGTATATAACGTTATACGTTATTACGTATTAGTATATAAAGTTATACGTCATTACGTAATAGTATATAACGTTATACGTTAGTACGTAATAGTATGTAACGTTATACGTCATCCGGTAATACTATATAACTTTATACGTTAGTACGTAATAGTATATAACGTTATACGTTATTACGTATTAGTATATAAAGTTATACGTCATTACGTAATAGTATATAACGTTATACGTTAGTACGTAATAGTATGTAACGTTATACGTCATCCGGTAATACTATATAACGTTATACGTTAGTACGTAATAGTATATAATGTTATACGTTGTTACGTATTAGTATATAACGTTATACGTTATTACGTAATAGTATATAACGTTATACGTCATTACGTAATAGTATATAACGTTATACGTCATCCGGTAATACTATATAACGTTATTCGTCATTAGGTATTAGTTTATAACGTTACACGTTATTACGTATTAGTATATAACGTTACACGTTATTACGTAATAGTATATAACGTTTTACGATATTACGTATTAATATATAACGTTACACGTTAGTACGTAATAGTATATAACGTTATACGTCATCCGGTAATACTATATAACGTTATACGTTAGTACGAAATAGTATATAATGTTACACGTTGTTACGTATTAGTATATAACGTTATACGTTATTACGTAATAGTATATAACGTTATACGTCATTACGTAATAGTATATAACGTTATACGTTAGTACGTAATAGAATATAACGTTATACGTTAGTACGTATTAGTATATAACGTTATACGTCATCTGGTAATACTATATAACGTTACACGTTAGTACGTAATAATATATAACGTTATACGTCATCCGGTAATACAATATAACGTTACACATTAGTACGTAATACTATATAACGTTATACGTTATTACGTCATAGTATATAACGTTATACGTCATTACGTATTAGTATATAACGTTATACGTTATTACGTATTAGTATATACCGTTATACGATATTACGTAATAGTATATAACGTTATACGTCATTACGTAATAGTATATAACGTTATACGTTATTACGTAATAGTATATATCGTTATACGTTAGTACGTAATAGTATATAAAGTTATATGTTATTACGCATTAGTATATAACGTTACTCGTTATTACGTATTAGTATATAACGTTACACGTTATTACGTAATAGTATTTAACGTTATACGATATTACGTATTAATATATAGCGTTACACGTTATTACGTAATAGTATATAACGTTATACGTCATTACGTGATAGTATATACCGTTATACGTTAGTACGTAATGGTACATATCGTTATACGTCATTGCGTAATAGTATATAACGTTATACGTTAGTACGTAATAGTATATAACGTTATTCGTCATCCGGTAATACTATATAACGTTATACGTTAGTACGTAATAGTATATAATGTTATACGTTGTTACGTATTAGTATATAGCGTTGTACGTTATTAAGTATTAGTATATAGCGTTATACGTTATTACGTAATAGTATATAACGGTATACGATATTACGTATTAATATATAACGTTACACGTTATTACGTAATAGTATATAACGTTATACGTCATTACGTGATAGTATATAACGTTATACGTTAGTACGTAATAGTATATAACGTTATACGTTAGTACGTAATAGTATATAATGTTATTCGTTGTTACGTATTAGTATATAACGTTATACGTTATTACGTAATAGTATATAACGTTATACGTCATTACGTAATAGTATATAACGTTATACGTCATCCGGTAATACTATATAACGTTATACGTCATCCGGTAATACTATATAACTTTATACGTTAGTACGTAATAGTATATAACGTTATACGTTATTACGTAATACTATATGTATAACGTTATACGTTAATACGTAATAGTATATATCGTTATACGTCATTGGGTAATAATATATAACGTTATACGTCATAACGTAATAGTATATAACGTTATACGTTAGTACGTAATAGAATATAACGTTATACGTCATTACGTATTAGTATATAACGTTATACGTCATAACGTAATAGTATATAACGTTATACGTTAGTACGTAATAGAATATAACGTTATACGTTAGTACGTATTAGTATATAACGTTATGCGTTATTACGTATTAGTATATAATGTTATACGTCATTACGTAATTATATATAACGTTATACGTTAGTACGTAATAGTATATAACGTTATACGTTATTACGTAATAGTATATAACGTTATACGTCATCTGGTAATACTATATAACGTTACACGTTAGTACGTAATAATATATAACGTTATACGTCATCCGGTAATACTATATAACGTTACGCGTTAGTACGTAATAGTATATAACGTTATACGTCATCCGGTAATACTATATAACGTTATACGTCATCCGGTAATACTATATAACGTTACACGTTAGTACGTATTAGTATATAACGTTATACGTTAGTACGTAATAGAATATAACGTTATACGTTAGTACGTATTAGTATATAACGTTATACGTCATCTGGTAATACTATATAACGTTACACGTTAGTACGTAATAATATATAACGTTATACGTCATCCGGTAATACTATATAACGTTACGCGTTAGTACGTAATAGTATATAACGTTATACGTTATTACGTATTAGTATATAACGTTATACTTTAGTACGTAATAGTATATAATGTTATACGTTGTTACGTATTAGTATATAACGTTATACGTTATTGCGTAGTAGTATATAACGTTATACGTCATTACGTAATAGTATATAACGTTATACGTCATCCGGTAATACTATATAACGTTATACGTTAGTACGTAATAGTATATAATGTTATACGTTGTTACGTATTAGTATATAACGTTATACGTTATTACGTAATAGTATATAACGTTATACGTCATTACGTAATAGTATATAACGTTATACGTCATCCGGTAATACTATATAACGTTATACGTCATCCGGTAATACTATATAACGTTACACGTTAGTACGTAATAGTATATAACGTTATACGTTAGTACGTAATAGTATATAACGTTATACGTCATTACGTATTAGTATATAACGTTATACGTCATAACGTAATAGTATATAACGTTATACGTTAGTACGTAATAGAATATAACGTTATACGTCATTACGTATTAGTATATAACGTTATACGTCATAACGTAATAGTATATAACGTTATACGTTAGTACGTAATAGAATATAACGTTATACGTTAGTACGTATTAGTATATAACGTTATGCGTTATTACGTATTAGTATATAATGTTATACGTCATTACGTAATTATATATAACGTTATACGTTAGTACGTAATAGTATATAACGTTATACGTTATTACGTAATAGTATATAACGTTATACGTCATCTGGTAATACTATATAACGTTACACGTTAGTACGTAATAGTATATAACGTTATACGTCATCCGGTAATACTATATAACGTTATACGTCATCCGGTAATACTATATAACGTTATTCGTCATCCGGTAATACTTTATAACGTTACACGTTAGTACGTATTAGTATATAACGTTATACGTTAGTACGTAATAGAATATAACGTTATACGTTAGTACGTATTAGTATATAACGTTATACGTCATCTGGTAATACTATATAACGTTACACGTTAGTACGTAATAATATATAACGCTATACGTCATCCGGTAATACTATATAACGTTACACGTTAGTACGGAATAGTATATAACGTTATACGTTATTACGTATTAGTATATAACGTTATACTTTAGTACGTAATAGTATATAATGTTATACGTTGTTACGTATTAGTATATAACGTTATACGTTATTGCGTAATAGTATATAACGTTATACGTCATTACGTAATAGTATATAACGTTATGCGTCATCCGGTAATACTATATAACGTTATACGTCATCCGGTAATACTATATAACGTTATACGTTAGTACGTGATAGTATATAACATTATACGTTATTACGTATTAGTATATAACGTTATACGTCATTACGTAATAGTATATAACGTTATACGTCATCCGGTAATAGTATATAACGTTATACGTCATCCGGTAATACTATATAACGTTATACGTCATCCGGTAATACTATATAACTTTATACGTTAGTACGTAATAGTATATAACGTTATACGTTATTACGTATTAGTATATAAAGTTATACGTCATTACGTAATAGTATATAACGTTATACGTTAGTACGTAATAGTATGTAACGTTATACGTCATCCGGTAATACTATATAACTTTATACGTTAGTACGTAATAGTATATAACGTTATACGTTATTACGTATTAGTATATAAAGTTATACGTCATTACGTAATAGTATATAACGTTATACGTTAGTACGTAATAGTATGTAACGTTATACGTCATCCGGTAATACTATATAACGTTATACGTTAGTACGTAATAGTATATAATGTTATACGTTGTTACGTATTAGTATATAACGTTATACGTTATTACGTAATAGTATATAACGTTATACGTCATTACGTAATAGTATATAACGTTATACGTCATCCGGTAATACTATATAACGTTATTCGTCATTAGGTATTAGTTTATAACGTTACACGTTATTACGTATTAGTATATAACGTTACACGTTATTACGTAATAGTATATAACGTTTTACGATATTACGTATTAATATATAACGTTACACGTTAGTACGTAATAGTATATAACGTTATACGTCATCCGGTAATACTATATAACGTTATACGTTAGTACGAAATAGTATATAATGTTACACGTTGTTACGTATTAGTATATAACGTTATACGTTATTACGTAATAGTATATAACGTTATACGTCATTACGTAATAGTATATAACGTTATACGTTAGTACGTAATAGAATATAACGTTATACGTTAGTACGTATTAGTATATAACGTTATACGTCATCTGGTAATACTATATAACGTTACACGTTAGTACGTAATAATATATAACGTTATACGTCATCCGGTAATACAATATAACGTTACACATTAGTACGTAATACTATATAACGTTATACGTTATTACGTCATAGTATATAACGTTATACGTCATTACGTATTAGTATATAACGTTATACGTTATTACGTATTAGTATATACCGTTATACGATATTACGTAATAGTATATAACGTTATACGTCATTACGTAATAGTATATAACGTTATACGTTATTACGTAATAGTATATATCGTTATACGTTAGTACGTAATAGTATATAAAGTTATATGTTATTACGCATTAGTATATAACGTTACTCGTTATTACGTATTAGTATATAACGTTACACGTTATTACGTAATAGTATTTAACGTTATACGATATTACGTATTAATATATAGCGTTACACGTTATTACGTAATAGTATATAACGTTATACGTCATTACGTGATAGTATATACCGTTATACGTTAGTACGTAATAGTACATATCGTTATACGTCATTGCGTAATAGTATATAACGTTATACGTTAGTACGTAATAGTATATAACGTTATTCGTCATCCGGTAATACTATATAACGTTATACGTTAGTACGTAATAGTATATAATGTTATACGTTGTTACGTATTAGTATATAGCGTTGTACGTTATTAAGTATTAGTATATAGCGTTATACGTTATTACGTAATAGTATATAACGGTATACGATATTACGTATTAATATATAACGTTACACGTTATTACGTAATACTATATGTATAACGTTATACGTTAGTACGTAATAGTATATATCGTTATACGTCATTGGGTAATAATATATAACGTTATACGTCATAACGTAATAGTATATAACGTTATACGTTAGTACGTAATAGAATATAACGTTATACGTCATTACGTATTAGTATATAACGTTATACGTCATAACGTAATAGTATATAACGTTATACGTTAGTACGTAATAGAATATAACGTTATACGTTAGTACGTATTAGTATATAACGTTATGCGTTATTACGTATTAGTATATAATGTTATACGTCATTACGTAATTATATATAACGTTATACGTTAGTACGTAATAGTATATAACGTTATACGTTATTACGTAATAGTATATAACGTTATACGTCATCTGGTAATACTATATAACGTTACACGTTAGTACGTAATAATATATAACGTTATACGTCATCCGGTAATACTATATAACGTTACGCGTTAGTACGTAATAGTATATAACGTTATACGTCATCCGGTAATACTATATAACGTTATACGTCATCCGGTAATACTATATAACGTTACACGTTAGTACGTATTAGTATATAACGTTATACGTTAGTACGTAATAGAATATAACGTTATACGTTAGTACGTATTAGTATATAACGTTATACGTCATCTGGTAATACTATATAACGTTACACGTTAGTACGTAATAATATATAACGTTATACGTCATCCGGTAATACTATATAACGTTACGCGTTAGTACGTAATAGTATATAACGTTATACGTTATTACGTATTAGTATATAACGTTATACTTTAGTACGTAATAGTATATAATGTTATACGTTGTTACGTATTAGTATATAACGTTATACGTTATTGCGTAATAGTATATAACGTTATACGTCATTACGTAATAGTATATAACGTTATACGTCATCCGGTAATACTATATAACGTTATACGTTAGTACGTAATAGTATATAATGTTATACGTTGTTACGTATTAGTATATAACGTTATACGTTATTACGTAATAGTATATAACGTTATACGTCATTACGTAATAGTATATAACGTTATACGTCATCCGGTAATACTATATAACGTTATACGTCATCCGGTAATACTATATAACGTTACACGTTAGTACGTAATAGTATATAACGTTATACGTTAGTACGTAATAGTATATAACGTTATACGTTATTACGTATTAGTATATAACGTTATACGTCATAACGTAATAGTATATAACGTTATACGTTAGTACGTAATAGAATATAACGTTATACGTCATTACGTATTAGTATATAACGTTATACGTCATAACGTAATAGTATATAACGTTATACGTTAGTACGTAATAGAATATAACGTTATACGTTAGTACGTATTAGTATATAACGTTATGCGTTATTACGTATTAGTATATAATGTTATACGTCATTACGTAATTATATATAACGTTATACGTTAGTACGTAATAGTATATAACGTTATACGTTATTACGTAATAGTATATAACGTTATACGTCATCTGGTAATACTATATAACGTTACACGTTAGTACGTAATAGTATATAACGTTATACGTCATCCGGTAATACTATATAACGTTATACGTCATCCGGTAATACTATATAACGTTATTCGTCATCCGGTAATACTTTATAACGTTACACGTTAGTACGTATTAGTATATAACGTTATACGTTAGTACGTAATAGAATATAACGTTATACGTTAGTACGTATTAGTATATAACGTTATACGTCATCTGGTAATACTATATAACGTTACACGTTAGTACGTAATAATATATAACGCTATACGTCATCCGGTAATACTATATAACGTTACACGTTAGTACGGAATAGTATATAACGTTATACGTTATTACGTATTAGTATATAACGTTATACTTTAGTACGTAATAGTATATAATGTTATACGTTGTTACGTATTAGTATATAACGTTATACGTTATTGCGTAATAGTATATAACGTTATACGTCATTACGTAATAGTATATAACGTTATGCGTCATCCGGTAATACTATATAACGTTATACGTCATCCGGTAATACTATATAACGTTATACGTTAGTACGTGATAGTATATAACATTATACGTTATTACGTATTAGTATATAACGTTATACGTCATTACGTAATAGTATATAACGTTATACGTCATCCGGTAATACTATATAACGTTATACGTCATCCGGTAATACTATATAACGTTATACGTCATCCGGTAATACTATATAACGTTATATGTTAGTACGTAATAGTATATAATGTTATACGTTGTTACGTATTAGTATATAACGTTATACGTTATTACGTAATAGTATATAACGTTTTACGTCATTACGTAATAGTATATAACGTTATACGTCATCCGGTAATACTATATAACGTTATACGTTATTACGTATTAGTATATAACGTTATACGTTAGTACGTAATAGTATGTAATGTTATACGTTGTTACGTATTAGTATATAACGTTCTACGTTATTACGTATTAGTATATACCGTTATACGATATTACGTAATAGTATATAACGTTATACGTCATTAGGTAATAGTATATAGCGTTATTCGTCATTAGGTATTAGTTTATAACGTTACACGTTATTACGTATTAGTGTATAACGTTACACGTTATTACGTAATAGTATATAACGTTTTACGATACTACGTATTAATATATAACGTTACACGTTAGTACGTAATAGTATTTAACGTTATACGTCATCCGGTAATACTATATAACGTTATACGTTAGTACGAAATAGTATATAATGTTATACGTTGTTACGTATTAGTATATAACGTTATACGTTATTACGTAATAGTATATAACGTTATACGTCATTACGTAATAGTATATAACTTTATACGTTAGTACGTAATAGAATATAACGTTATACGTTAGTACGTATTAGTATATAACGTTATACGTCATCTGGTAATACTATATAACGTTACACGTTAGTACGTAATAATATATAACGTTATACGTCATCCGGTAATACTATATAACGTTACACATTAGTACGTAATAGTATATAACGTTATACGTTATTACGTATTAGTATATAACGTTATACGTTAGTACGTAATAGTATGTAATGTTATACGTTGTTACGTATTAGTATATAACGTTATACGTTATTACGTAATAGTATATAACGTTATACGTCATTACGTAATAGTATATAACGTTATACGTCATCCGGTAATACTATATAACTTTATACGTCATCCGGTAATACTATATAACGTTATACGTTAGTACGTGATATTATATAACGTTATACGTTATTACGTATTAGTATATAACGTTATACGTCATTACGTAATAGTATATAACGTTATACGTCATCCGGTAATACTATATAACGTTATACGTCATCCGGTAATACTATATAACGTTATACGTTAGTACGTGATAGTATATAACGTTATACGTTATTACGTATTAGTATATAACGTTATACGTAATTACGTGATAGTATATAACGTTATACGTTATTACGTATCAGTATATAACGTTATACGTCATTACGTAATAGTATATAACGCTATACGTTAGTACGTAATAGTATATAACGTTATACGTCATCCGGTAATACTATATAACGTTATATGTTAGTACGTAATAGTATATAATGTTATACGTTGTTACGTATTAGTATATAACGTTATACGTTATTACGTAATAGTATATATCGTTATACGATATTACGTATTAGTATATAACGTTACACGTTATTACGTAATAGTATATAACGTTATATGTCATTACATGATAGTATATAACGTTATACGTTAGTACGTAATAGTACATATCGTTATAACTCATTGCGTAATAGTATATAACGTTACACGTTAGTACGTAATAGTATATAACGTTATACGTCATCCGGTAATACTATATAACGTTATACGTTAGTACGTAATAGTATATAATGTTATACGTTGTTACGTATTAGTATATAACGTTCTACGTTATTACGTATTAGTATATACCGTTATACGATATTACGTAATAGTATATAACGTTATACGTCATTAGGTAAAAGTATATAGCGTTATTCGTCATTACGTATTAGTTTATAACGTTACACGTTATTACTTATTAGTATATAACGTTACACGTTATTACGTAATAGTATATAACGTTTTACGATATTACGTATTAATATATAACGTTACACGTTAGTACGTAATAGTATATAACGTTATACGTCATCCGGTAATACTATATAACGTTATACGTTAGTACGTAATAGTATATAATGTTATACGTTGTTACGTATTAGTATATAACGTTATACGTTATTACGTAATAGTATATAACGTTATACGTCATTACGTAATAGTATATAACGTTATACGTCATCCGGTAATACTATATAACGTTACACATTAGTACGTAATAGTATATAACGTTATACGTTATTACGTATTAGTATATAACGTTATACGTTAGTACGTAATAGTATGTAATGTTATACGCTGTTACGTATTAGTATATAACGTTAGTCGTTATTACGTAATAGTATATAACGTTATACGTCATAACGTAATAGTATATAACGTTATACGTCATCCGGTAATACTATATAACGTTATACGTTAGTACGTGATATTATATAACGTTATACGTTATTACGTATTAGTATATAACGTTATACGTCATTACGTAATAGTATATAACGTTATACGTCATCCGGTAATACTATATAACGTTATACGTCATCCGGTAATACTATATAACGTTATACGTTAGTACGTGATAGTATATAACGTTATACGTTATTACGTATTAGTATATAACGTTATACGTAATTACGTAATAGTATATAACGTTATACGTTAGTACCTAATAGTATATAACGTTATACGTTAGTACGTAATAGTATATAACGTTACGCGTCATCCGGTAATACTATATAACGTTATACGTTAGTACGTAATAGAATATAACGTTATACGTTAGTACGTATTAGTATATAACGTTATACGTCATCTGGTAATACTATATAACGTTATACGTCATCCGGTAATACTATATAACGTTATACGTCATCCGGTAATGCTATATAACGTTATACGTTAGTACGTGATAGTATATAACGTTATACGTTATTACGTATCAGTAAATAACGTTATACGTCATTACGTAATAGTATATAACGCTATACGTTAGTACGTAATAGTATATAACGTTATACGTCATCCGGTAATACTATATAACGTTATATGTTAGTACGTAATAGTATATAATGTTATTACGTTGTTACGTATTAGTATATAACGTTATACGTTAGTACGTAATAGTACATATCGTTATACGTCATTGCGTAATAGTATATAACGTTACACGTTAGTACGTAATAGTATATAACGTTATACGTTATCCGGTAATACTATATAACGTTATACGTTAGTACGTAATAGTATATAATGTTATACGTTGTTACGTATTAGTATAAAACGTTCTACGTTATTACGTATTGGTATATACCGTTATACGATATTACGTAATAGTATATAACGTTATACGTCATTAGGTAAAAGTATATAGCGTTATTCGTCATTACGTATTAGTTTATAACGTTACACGTTATTACGTATTAGTATATAACGTTACACGTTATTACGTAATAGTATATAACGTTTTACGATATTACGTATTAATATATAACGTTACACGTTAGTACGTAATAGTATATAACGTTATACGTCATCCGGTAATACTATATAACGTTATACGTTAGTACGTAATAGTATATAATGTTATACGTTGTTACGTATTAGTATATAACGTTATACGTTATTACGTAATAGTATATAACGTTATACGTCATTACGTAATAGTATATAACGTTATACGTCATCCGGTAATACTATATAACGTTATACGTCATCCGGTAATACTATATAACTTTATACGTTAGTACGTAATAGTATATAACGTTATACGTTATTACGTATTAGTATATAAAGTTATACGTCATTACGTAATAGTATATAACGTTATACGTTAGTACGTAATAGTATGTAACGTTATACGTCATCCGGTAATACTATATAACTTTATACGTTAGTACGTAATAGTATATAACGTTATACGTTATTACGTATTAGTATATAACGTTATACGTCATTACGTAATAGTATATAACGTTATACGTTAGTACGTAATAGTATGTAACGTTATACGTCATCCGGTAATACTATATAACGTTATACGTTAGTACGTAATAGTATATAATGTTATACGTTGTTACGTATTAGTATATAACGTTATACGTTATTACGTAATAGTATATAACGTTATACGTCATTACGTAATAGTATATAACGTTATACGTCATCCGGTAATACTATATAACGTTATTCGTCATTAGGTATTAGTTTATAACGTTACACGTTATTACGTATTAGTATATAACGTTACACGTTATTACGTAATAGTATATAACGTTTTACGATATTACGTATTAATATATAACGTTACACGTTAGTACGTAATAGTATATAACGTTATACGTCATCCGGTAATACTATATAACGTTATACGTTAGTACGAAATAATATATAATGTTACACGTTGTTACGTATTAGTATATAACGTTATACGTTATTACGTAATAGTATATAACGTTATACGTCATTACGTAATAGTATATAACGTTATACGTTAGTACGTAATAGAATATAACGTTATACGTTAGTACGTATTAGTATATAACGTTATACGTCATCTGGTAATACTATATAACGTTACACGTTAGTACGTAATAATATATAACGTTATACGTCATCCGGTAATACAATATAACGTTACACATTAGTACGTAATACTATATAACGTTATACGTTATTACGTCATAGTATATAACGTTATACGTCATTACGTATTAGTATATAACGTTATACGTTATTACGTATTAGTATATACCGTTATACGATATTACGTAATAGTATATAACGTTATACGTCATTACGTAATAGTATATAACGTTATACGTTATTACGTAATAGTATATATCGTTATACGTTAGTACGTAATAGTATATAAAGTTATATGTTATTACGCATTAGTATATAACGTTACTCGTTATTACGTATTAGTATATAACGTTACACGTTATTACGTAATAGTATTTAACGTTATACGATATTACGTATTAATATATAGCGTTACACGTTATACGATAGTATATAACGTTATACGTTATTACGTATCAGTATATAACGTTATACATCATTACGTAATAGTATATAACGCTATACGTTAGTACGTAATAGTATATAACGTTATACGTCATCCGGTAATACTATATAACGTTATACGTTAGTACGTAATAGTATATAATGTTATACGTTGTTACGTATTAGTATATAACGTTATACGTTATTACGTAATAGTATATAACGTTATACGTCATTACGTAATAGTATATAACGTTATACGTCATCCGGTAATACTATATAACGTTATACGTCATTCGGTAATACTATATAACGTTACACGTTAGTACGTAATAGTATATAACGTTATACGTTAGTACGTAGTAGTATATAACGTTATACGTCATTACGTATTAGTATATAACGTTATACGTCATCCGGTAATACTATATAACGTTATACGTCATCCGGTAATACTATATAACTTTATACGTTAGTACGTAATAGTATATAACGTTATACGTCATTACGTGATAGTATATAACGTTATACGTTAGTTCGTAATAGTATATAACGTTATACGTTAGTACGTAATAGTATATAATGTTATTCGTTGTTACGTATTAGTATATAACGTTATACGTTATTACGTAATAGTATATAACGTTATACGTCATTACGTAATAGTATATAACGTTATACGTCATCCGGTAATACTATATAACGTTATACGTCATCCGGTAATACTATATAACGTTATACGTTAGTACGTAATAGTATATAACGTTACACGTTAGTACGTAATAGTATATAACGTTATACGTCATCCGGTAATACTATATAACGTTATACGTTAGTACGTAATAGTATATAATGTTATACGTTGTTACGTATTAGTATATAACGTTCTACGTTATTACGTATTAGTATATACCGTTATACGATATCACGTAATAGTATATAACGTTATACGTCATTAGGTAAAAGTATATAGCGTTATTCGTCATTACGTATTAGTTTATAACGTTACACGTTATTACGTATTAGTATATAACGTTACACGTTATTACGTAATAGTATATAACGTTTTACGATATTACGTATTAATATATAACGTTACACGTTAGTACGTAATAGTATATAACGTTATACGTCATCCGGTAATACTATATAACGTTATACGTTAGTACGTAATAGTATATAATGTTATACGTTGTTACGTATTAGTATATAACGTTATACGTTATTACGTAATAGTATATAACGTTATACGTCATTACGTAATAGTATATAACGTTATACGTCATTACGTAATAGTATATAACGTTATACGTTAGTACGTAATAGTATGTAACGTTATACGTCATCCGGTAATACTATATAACTTTATACGTTAGTACGTAATAGTATATAACGTTATACGTTATTACGTATTAGTATATAAAGTTATACGTCATTACGTAATAGTATATAACGTTATACGTTAGTACGTAATAGTATGTAACGTTATACGTCATCCGGTAATACTATATAACGTTATACGTTAGTACGTAATAGTATATAATGTTATACGTTGTTACGTATTAGTATATAACGTTATACGTTATTACGTAATAGTATATAACGTTATACGTCATTACGTAATAGTATATAACGTTATACGTCATCCGGTAATACTATATAACGTTATACGTCATCCGGTAATACTATATAACGTTATACGTTAGTACGTGATATTATATAACGTTATACGTTATTACGTATTAGTATATAACGTTATACGTCATTACGTAATAGTATATAACGTTATACGTCATCCGGTAATACTATATAACGTTATACGTCATCCGGTAATACTATATAACGTTATACGTTAGTACGTGATAGTATATAACGTTATACGTTATTACGTATTAGTATATAACGTTATACGTAATTACGTGATAGTATATAACGTTATACGTTATTACGTATCAGTATATAACGTTATACGTCATTACGTAATAGTATATAACGTTATACGTTAGTACGTAATAGTATGTAAGGTTATACGTCATCCGGTAATACTATATAACGTTATACGTTAGTACGTAATAGTATATAATGTTATACGTTGTTACGTATTAGTATATAACGTTATATGTTATTACGTAATAGTATATAACGTTATACGTCATTACGTAATAGTATATAACGTTATACGTCATCCGGTAATACTATATAACGTTATTCGTCATTAGGTATTAGTTTATAACGTTACACGTTATTACGTATTAGTATATAACGTTACACGTTATTACGTAATAGTATATAACGTTTTACGATATTACGTATTAATATATAACGTTACACGTTAGTACGTAATAGTATATAACGTTATACGTCATCCGGTAATACTATATAACGTTATACGTTAGTACGAAATAGTATATAATGTTACACGTTGTTACGTATTAGTATATAACGTTATACGTTATTACGTAATAGTATATAACGTTATACGTCATTACGTAATAGTACATAACGTTATACGTTAGTACGTAATAGAATATAACGTTATACGTTAGTACGTATTAGTATATAACGTTATACGTCATCTGGTAATACTATATAACGTTACTCGTTAGTACGTAATAGTATATAACGTTATACGTCATCCGGTAATACTATATAACGTTACACATTAGTACGTAATAGTATATAACGTTATACGTTATTACGTCATAGTATATAACGTTATACGTCATTACGTATTAGTATATAACGTTATACGTTATTACGTATTAGTATATACCGTTATACGATATTACGTAATAGTATATAACGTTATACGTCATTACGTAATAGTATATAACGTTATACGTTAGTACGTAATAGTATATAACGTTATACGTCATCCGGTAATACTATATAACGTTATACGTCATCCGGTAATACTATATAACTTTATACGTTAGTACGTAATAGTATATAACGTTATACGTTATTACGTAATACTATATAACGTTATACGTCATCCGGTAATACTATATAACGTTATACGTTAGTACGTAATAGTATATAATGTTATACGTTGTTACGTATTAGTATATAACGTTCTACGTTATTACGTATTAGTATATACCGTTATACGATATTACGTAATAGTATATAACGTTATACGTCATTAGGTAATAGTATATAGCGTTATTCGTCATTAGGTATTAGTTTATAACGTTACACGTTATTACGTATTAGTATATAACGTTACACGTTATTACGTAATAGTATATAACGTTTTACGATATTACGTATTAATATATAACGTTACACGTTAGTACGTAATAGTATATAACGTTATACGTCATCCGGTAATACTATATAACGTTATACGTCATTAGGTAATAGTATATAGCGTTATTCGTCATTAGGTATTAGTTTATAACGTTACACGTTATTACGTATTAGTATATAACGTTACACGTTATTACGTAATAGTATATAACGTTTTACGATATTACGTATTAATATATAACGTTACACGTTAGTACGTAATAGTATATAACGTTATACGTCATCCTGTAATACTATATAACGTTATACGTCATCCGGTAATACTATATAACTTTATACGTTAGTACGTAATAGTATATAACGTTATACGTTATTACGTAATACTATACAGGGTGCGCCGTTAGAATTCGGACAGAATTCAATTTGTAGTTCCCACCATATTAGAATTCAGATGTTTGTGCTGATTGACTCTGAAGTTAGTTAAATATGTCAATAAGTCTTCTATAACCTCAAAATGACAGAACTCGTTAAGCAAAACCCGGAATACGATAGAAGAGCGGCGATTATAGAAAGTCTTCGCGCCGGGAGAACGCCGGTCGAAATTATAAAATTCTTTAGCTACCCAAGATCGACGGTAATTTAATTTTGTTGTGGGCAAAACCAAATTTCCAGCAAGTGTTCACGTTTTGAGCGTTGTCTCAAGTGAGGGCGACGTCATGCCTCCGCACTTCTTCCAAAAAGGCGAAAGAATCACAAAGGAAGTTTATTTGGAGGTCCTGAAGACAGTAATAAAGCCGTGGATGGAAATTACGGCTTCTGGAAGGCCGTATTTATTTCAACAAGATGGCGCACCTGCTCACACAAGTCATCTTGTTCAAAATTGGCTCTCTGACAATGTGGACATGTTTTGGTCGAAAGATTTCTGGCCTCCTAACAGTCCCGACCTAAACCCATTGGACTATTACGTGTGGGGCGTTATCGAGAGACAAACTAATAAATGCAGGCACCCCAACGTCAACTCCCTACGAGCTGCTATCGAGTCAGAATTCGCGACAATTAAACGCGACCAGTTGAAGTCAGCGTGCTCGCGCTTTAGAGCAAGAATAGAGCAGGTCATAGAGGCAGAGGGTGGTTACATAGAATAAAACTTCTCAGCAAGGACCCTTTAAATGAGATATAACAACATTTTCATGTGTTTTTGTGTATTGACTTAAATAAACAACTTTCTGCACAAAACTTCTTTTGTCCGGATTCTAACGGCGCACCCTGTATAACGTTATACGTTAGTACGTAATAGTATATATCGTTATACGTCATTGGGTAATAATATATAACGTTATACGTCATAACGTAATAGTATATAACGTTATACGTTAGTACGTAATAGAATATAACGTTATACGTCATTACGTATTAGTATATAACGTTATACGTCATAACGTAATAGTATATAACGTTATACGTTAGTACGTAATAGAATATAACGTTATACGTTAGTACGTATTAGTATATAACGTTATGCGTTATTACGTATTAGTATATAATGTTATACGTCATTACGTAATTATATATAACGTTATACGTTAGTACGTAATATTATATAACGTTATACGTTATTACGTAATAGTATATAACGTTATACGTCATCTGGTAATACTATATAACGTTACACGTTAGTACGTAATAATATATAACGTTATACGTCATCCGGTAATACTATATAACGTTACGCGTTAGTACGTAATAGTATATAACGTTATACGTCATCCGGTAATACTATATAACGTTATACGTCATCCGGTAATACTATATAACGTTACACGTTAGTACGTATTAGTATATAACGTTATACGTTAGTACGTAATAGAATATAACGTTATACGTTAGTACGTATTAGTATATAACGTTATACGTCATCTGGTAATACTATATAACGTTACACGTTAGTACGTAATAATATATAACGTTATACGTCATCCGGTAATACTATATAACGTTACGCGTTAGTACGTAATAGTATATAACGTTATACGTTATTACGTATTAGTATATAACGTTGTACTTTAGTACGTAATAGTATATAATGTTATACGTTGTTACGTATTAGTATATAACGTTATACGTTATTGCGTAATAGTATATAACGTTATACGTCATTACGTAATAGTATATAACGTTATACGTCATCCGGTAATACTATATAACGTTATACGTCATCCGGTAATACTATATAACGTTACACGTTAGTACGTAATAGTATATAACGTTATACGTTAGTACGTAATAGTATATAACGTTATACGTCATTACGTATTAGTATATAACGTTATACGTCATAACGTAATAGTATATAACGTTATACGTTAGTACGTAATAGAATATAACGTTATACGTCATTACGTATTAGTATATAACGTTATACGTCATAACGTAATAGTATATAACGTTATACGTTAGTACATAATAGAATATAACGTTATACGTTAGTACGTATTAGTATATAACGTTATGCGTTATTCCGTATTAGTATATAATGTTATACGTCATTACGTAATTATATATAACGTTATACGTTAGTACGTAATAGTATATAACGTTATACGTTATTACGTAATAGTATATAACGTTATACGTCATCTGGTAATACTATATAACGTTACACGTTAGTACGTAATAGTATATAACGTTATACGTCATCCGGTAATACTATATAACGTTATACGTCATCCGGTAATACTATATAACGTTATTCGTCATCCGGTAATACTTTATAACGTTACACGTTAGTACGTATTAGTATATAACGTTATACGTTAGTACGTAATAGAATATAACGTTATACGTTAGTACGTATTAGTATATAACGTTATACGTCATCTGGTAATACTATATAACGTTACACGTTAGTACGTAATAATATATAACGCTATACGTCATCCGGTAATACTATATAACGTTACACGTTAGTACGGAATAGTATATAACTTTATACGTTATTACGTATTAGTATATAACGTTATACTTTAGTACGTAATAGTATATAATGTTATACGTTGTTACGTATTAGTATATAACGTTATACGTTATTGCGTAATAGTATATAACGTTATACGTCATTACGTAATAGTATATAACGTTATGCGTCATCCGGTAATACTATATAACGTTATACGTCATCCGGTAATACTATATAACGTTATACGTTAGTACGTGATAGTATATAACATTATACGTTATTACGTATTAGTATATAACGTTATACGTCATTACGTAATAGTATATAACGTTATACGTCATCCGGTAATACTATATAACGTTATACGTCATCCGGTAATACTATATAACGTTACACGTTAGTACGTAATAGTATATAACGTTATACGTTAGTACGTAATAGTATATAACGTTATACGTCATTACGTATTAGTATATAACGTTATACGTCATAACGTAATAGTATATAACGTTATACGTTAGTACGTAATAGAATATAACGTTGTACGTCATTACGTATTAGTATATAACGTTATACGTCATAACGTAATAGTATATAACGTTATACGTTAGTACGTAATAGAATATAACGTTATACGTTAGTACGTATTAGTATATAACGTTATGCGTTATTCCGTATTAGTATATAATGTTATACGTCATTACGTAATTATATATAACGTTATACGTTAGTACGTAATAGTATATAACGTTATACGTTATTACGTAATAGTATATAACGTTATATGTCATCTGGTAATACTATATAACGTTACACGTTAGTACGTAATAGTATATAACGTTATACGTCATCCGGTAATACTATATAACGTTATACGTCATCCGGTAATACTATATAACGTTATTCGTCATCCGGTAATACTTTATAACGTTACACGTTAGTACGTATTAGTATATAACGTTATACGTTAGTACGTAATAGAATATAACGTTATACGTTAGTACGTATTAGTATATAACGTTATACGTCATCTGGTAATACTATATAACGTTACACGTTAGTACGTAATAATATATAACGCTATACGTCATCCGGTAATACTATATAACGTTACACGTTAGTACGGAATAGTATATAACGTTATACGTTATTACGTATTAGTATATAACGTTATACTTTAGTACGTAATAGTATATAATGTTATACGTTGTTACGTATTAGTATATAACGTTATACGTTATTGCGTAATAGTATATAACGTTATACGTCATTACGTAATAGTATATAACGTTATGCGTCATCCGGTAATACTATATAACGTTATACGTCATCCGGTAATACTATATAACGTTATACGTTAGTACGTGATAGTATATAACATTATACGTTATTACGTATTAGTATATAACGTTATACGTCATTACGTAATAGTATACAACGTTATACGTCATCCGGTAATACTATATAACGTTATACGTCATCCGGTAATACTATATAACGTTATACGTCATCCGGTAATACTATATAACGTTATATGTTAGTACGTAATAGTATATAATGTTATACGTTGTTACGTATTAGTATATAACGTTATACGTTATTACGTAATAGTATATAACGTTTTACGTCATTACGTAATAGTATATAACGTTATACGTCATCCGGTAATACTATATAACGTTATACGTTATTACGTATTAGTATATAACGTTATACGTTAGTACGTAATAGTATGTAATGTTATACGTTGTTACGTATTAGTATATAACGTTCTACGTTATTACGTATTAGTATATACCGTTATACGATATTACGTAATAGTATATAACGTTATACGTCATTAGGTAATAGTATATAGCGTTATTCGTCATTAGGTATTAGTTTATAACGTTACACGTTATTACGTATTAGTGTATAACGTTACACGTTATTACGTAATAGTATATAACGTTTTACGATACTACGTATTAATATATAACGTTACACGTTAGTACGTAATAGTATTTAACGTTATACGTCATCCGGTAATACTATATAACGTTATACGTTAGTACGAAATAGTATATAATGTTATACGTTGTTACGTATTAGTATATAACGTTATACGTTATTACGTAATAGTATATAACGTTATACGTCATTACGTAATAGTATATAACTTTATACGTTAGAACGTAATAGAATATAACGTTATACGTTAGTACGTATTAGTATATAACGTTATACGTTATCTGGTAATACTATATAACGTTACACGTTAGTACGTAATAATATATAACGTTATACGTCATCCGGTAATACTATATAACGTTACACATTAGTACGTAATAGTATATAACGTTATACGTTATTACGTATTAGTATATAACGTTATACGTTAGTACGTAATAGTATGTAATGTTATACGTTGTTACGTATTAGTATATAACGTTATACGTTATTACGTAATAGTATATAACGTTATACGTCATTACGTAATAGTATATAACGTTATACGTCATCCGGTAATACTATATAACTTTATACGTCATCCGGTAATACTATATAACGTTATACGTTAGTACGTGATATTATATAACGTTATACGTTATTACGTATTAGTATATAACGTTATACGTCATTACGTAATAGTATATAACGTTATACGTCATCCGGTAATACTATATAACGTTATACGTCATCCGGTAATACTATATAACGTTATACGTTAGTACGTGATAGTATATAACGTTATACGTTATTACGTATTAGTATATAACGTTATACGTAATTACGTGATAGTATATAACGTTATACGTTATTACGTATCAGTATATAACGTTATACGTCATTACGTAATAGTATATAACGCTATACGTTAGTACGTAATAGTATATAACGTTATACGTCATCCGGTAATACTATATAACGTTATATGTTAGTACGTAATAGTATATAATGTTATACGTTGTTACGTATTAGTATATAACGTTATACGTTATTACGTAATAGTATATATCGTTATACGATATTACGTATTAGTATATAACGTTACACGTTATTACGTAATAGTATATAACGTTATATGTCATTACATGATAGTATATAACGTTATACGTTAGTACGTAATAGTACATATCGTTATAACTCATTGCGTAATAGTATATAACGTTACACGTTAGTACGTAATAGTATATAACGTTATACGTCATCCGGTAATACTATATAACGTTATACGTTAGTACGTAATAGTATATAATGTTATACGTTGTTACGTATTAGTATATAACGTTCTACGTTATTACGTATTAGTATATACCGTTATACGATATTACGTAATAGTATATAACGTTATACGTCATTAGGTAAAAGTATATAGCGTTATTCGTCATTACGTATTAGTTTATAACGTTACACGTTATTACGTATTAGTATATAACGTTACACGTTATTACGTAATAGTATATAACGTTTTACGATATTACGTATTAATATATAACGTTACACGTTAGTACGTAATAGTATATAACGTTATACGTCATCCGGTAATACTATATAACGTTATACGTTAGTACGTAATAGTATATAATGTTATACGTTGTTACGTATTAGTATATAACGTTATACGTTATTACGTAATAGTATATAACGTTATACGTCATTACGTAATAGTATATAACGTTATACGTCATCCGGTAATACTATATAACGTTATACGTTAGTACGTGATATTATATAACGTTATACGTTATTACGTATTAGTATATAACGTTATACGTCATTACGTAATAGTATATAACGTTATACGTCATCCGGTAATACTATATAACGTTATACGTCATCCGGTAATACTATATAACGTTATACGTTAGTACGTGATAGTATATAACGTTATACGTTATTACGTATTAGTATATAACGTTATACGTAATTACGTAATAGTATATAACGTTATACGTTAGTACCTAATAGTATATAACGTTATACGTTAGTACGTAATAGTATATAACGTTACGCGTCATCCGGTAATACTATATAACGTTATACGTTAGTACGTAATAGAATATAACGTTATACGTTAGTACGTATTAGTATATAACGTTATACGTCATCTGGTAATACTATATAACGTTATACGTCATCCGGTAATGCTATATAACGTTATACGTCATCCGGTAATGCTATATAACGTTATACGTTAGTACGTGATAGTATATAACGTTATACGTTATTACGTATCAGTAAATAACGTTATACGTCATTACGTAATAGTATATAACGCTATACGTTAGTACGTAATAGTATATAACGTTATACGTCATCCGGTAATACTATATAACGTTATATGTTAGTACGTAATAGTATATAATGTTATACGTTGTTACGTATTAGTATATAACGTTATACGTTAGTACGTAATAGTACATATCGTTATACGTCATTGCGTAATAGTATATAACGTTACACGTTAGTACGTAATAGTATATAACGTTATACGTTATCCGGTAATACTATATAACGTTATACGTTAGTACGTAATAGTATATAATGTTATACGTTGTTACGTATTAGTATAAAACGTTCTACGTTATTACGTATTGGTATATACCGTTATACGATATTACGTAATAGTATATAACGTTATACGTCATTAGGTAAAAGTATATAGCGTTATTCGTCATTACGTATTAGTTTATAACGTTACACGTTATTACGTATTAGTATATAACGTTACACGTTATTACGTAATAGTATATAACGTTTTACGATATTACGTATTAATATATAACGTTACACGTTAGTACGTAATAGTATATAACGTTATACGTCATCCGGTAATACTATATAACGTTATACGTTAGTACGTAATAGTATATAATGTTATACGTTGTTACGTATTAGTATATAACGTTATACGTTATTACGTAATAGTATATAACGTTATACGTCATTAGGTAAAAGTATATAGCGTTATTCGTCATTACGTATTAGTTTATAACGTTACACGTTATTACGTATTAGTATATAACGTTACACGTTATTACGTAATAGTATATAACGTTTTACGATATTACGTATTAATATATAACGTTACACGTTAGTACGTAATAGTATATAACGTTATACGTCATCCGGTAATACTATATAACGTTATACGTTAGTACGTAATAGTATATAATGTTATACGTTGTTACGTATTAGTATATAACGTTATACGTTATTACGTAATAGTATATAACGTTATACGTCATTACGTAATAGTATATAACGTTATACGTCATCCGGTAATACTATATAACGTTATACGTCATCCGGTAATACTATATAACTTTATACGTTAGTACGTAATAGTATATAACGTTATACGTTATTACGTATTAGTATATAAAGTTATACGTCATTACGTAATAGTATATAACGTTATACGTTAGTACGTAATAGAATGTAACGTTATACGTCATCCGGTAATACTATATAACTTTATACGTTAGTACGTAATAGTATATAACGTTATACGTTATTACGTATTAGTATATAAAGTTATACGTCATTACGTAATAGTATATAACGTTATACGTTAGTACGTAATAGTATGTAACGTTATACGTCATCCGGTAATACTATATAACGTTATACGTTAGTACGTAATAGTATATAATGTTATACGTTGTTACGTATTAGTATATAACGTTATACGTTATTACGTAATAGTATATAACGTTATACGTCATTACGTAATAGTATATAACGTTATACGTCATCCGGTAATACTATATAACGTTATTCGTCATTAGGTATTAGTTTATAACGTTACACGTTATTACGTATTAGTATATAACGTTACACGTTATTACGTAATAGTATATAACGTTTTACGATATTACGTATTAATATATAACGTTACACGTTAGTACGTAATAGTATATAACGTTATACGTCATCCGGTAATACTATATAACGTTATACGTTAGTACGAAATAATATATAATGTTACACGTTGTTACGTATTAGTATATAACGTTATACGTTATTACGTAATAGTATATAACGTTATACGTCATTACGTAATAGTATATAACGTTATACGTTAGTACGTAATAGAATATAACGTTATACGTTAGTACGTATTAGTATATAACGTTATACGTCATCTGGTAATACTATATAACGTTACACGTTAGTACGTAATAATATATAACGTTATACGTCATCCGGTAATACAATATAACGTTACACATTAGTACGTAATACTATATAACGTTATACGTTATTACGTCATAGTATATAACGTTATACGTCATTACGTATTAGTATATAACGTTATACGTTATTACGTATTAGTATATACCGTTATACGATATTACGTAATAGTATATAACGTTATACGTCATTACGTAATAGTATATAACGTTATACGTTATTACGTAATAGTATATATCGTTATACGTTAGTACGTAATAGTATATAAAGTTATATGTTATTACGCATTAGTATATAACGTTACTCGTTATTACGTATTAGTATATAACGTTACACGTTATTACGTAATAGTATTTAACGTTATACGATATTACGTATTAATATATAGCGTTACACGTTATACGATAGTATATAACGTTATACGTTATTACGTATCAGTATATAACGTTATACATCATTACGTAATAGTATATAACGCTATACGTCATTAGGTAAAAGTATATAGCGTTATTCGTCATTACGTATTAGTTTATAACGTTACACGTTATTACGTATTAGTATATAACGTTACACGTTATTACGTAATAGTATATAACGTTTTACGATATTACGTATTAATATATAACGTTACACGTTAGTACGTAATAGTATATAACGTTATACGTCATCCGGTAATACTATATAACGTTATACGTTAGTACGTAATAGTATATAATGTTATACGTTGTTACGTATTAGTATATAACGTTATACGTTATTACGTAATAGTATATAACGTTATACGTCATTAGGTAAAAGTATATAGCGTTATTCGTCATTACGTATTAGTTTATAACGTTACACGTTATTACGTATTAGTATATAACGTTACACGTTATTACGTAATAGTATATAACGTTTTACGATATTACGTATTAATATATAACGTTACACGTTAGTACGTAATAGTATATAACGTTATACGTCATCCGGTAATACTATATAACGTTATACGTTAGTACGTAATAGTATATAATGTTATACGTTGTTACGTATTAGTATATAACGTTATACGTTATTACGTAATAGTATATAACGTTATACGTCATTACGTAATAGTATATAACGTTATACGTCATCCGGTAATACTATATAACGTTATACGTCATCCGGTAATACTATATAACTTTATACGTTAGTACGTAATAGTATATAACGTTATACGTTATTACGTATTAGTATATAAAGTTATACGTCATTACGTAATAGTATATAACGTTATACGTTAGTACGTAATAGTATGTAACGTTATACGTCATCCGGTAATACTATATAACTTTATACGTTAGTACGTAATAGTATATAACGTTATACGTTATTACGTATTAGTATATAAAGTTATACGTCATTACGTAATAGTATATAACGTTATACGTTAGTACGTAATAGTATGTAACGTTATACGTCATCCGGTAATACTATATAACGTTATACGTTAGTACGTAATAGTATATAATGTTATACGTTGTTACGTATTAGTATATAACGTTATACGTTATTACGTAATAGTATATAACGTTATACGTCATTACGTAATAGTATATAACGTTATACGTCATCCGGTAATACTATATAACGTTATTCGTCATTAGGTATTAGTTTATAACGTTACACGTTATTACGTATTAGTATATAACGTTACACGTTATTACGTAATAGTATATAACGTTTTACGATATTACGTATTAATATATAACGTTACACGTTAGTACGTAATAGTATATAACGTTATACGTCATCCGGTAATACTATATAACGTTATACGTTAGTACGAAATAATATATAATGTTACACGTTGTTACGTATTAGTATATAACGTTATACGTTATTACGTAATAGTATATAACGTTATACGTCATTACGTAATAGTATATAACGTTATACGTTAGTACGTAATAGAATATAACGTTATACGTTAGTACGTATTAGTATATAACGTTATACGTCATCTGGTAATACTATATAACGTTACACGTTAGTACGTAATAATATATAACGTTATACGTCATCCGGTAATACAATATAACGTTACACATTAGTACGTAATACTATATAACGTTATACGTTATTACGTCATAGTATATAACGTTATACGTCATTACGTATTAGTATATAACGTTATACGTTATTACGTATTAGTATATACCGTTATACGATATTACGTAATAGTATATAACGTTATACGTCATTACGTAATAGTATATAACGTTATACGTTATTACGTAATAGTATATATCGTTATACGTTAGTACGTAATAGTATATAAAGTTATATGTTATTACGCATTAGTATATAACGTTACTCGTTATTACGTATTAGTATATAACGTTACACGTTATTACGTAATAGTATTTAACGTTATACGATATTACGTATTAATATATAGCGTTACACGTTATACGATAGTATATAACGTTATACGTTATTACGTATCAGTATATAACGTTATACATCATTACGTAATAGTATATAACGCTATACGTTAGTACGTAATAGTATATAACGTTATACGTCATCCGGTAATACTATATAACGTTATACGTTAGTACGTAATAGTATATAATGTTATACGTTGTTACGTATTAGTATATAACGTTATACGTTATTACGTAATAGTATATACCGTTATACGTCATTACGTAATAGTATATAACGTTATACGTCATCCGGTAATACTATATAACGTTATACGTCATTCGGTAATACTATATAACGTTACACGTTAGTACGTAATAGTATATAACGTTATACGTTAGTACGTAGTAGTATATAACGTTATACGTCATTACGTATTAGTATATAACGTTATACGTCATCCGGTAATACTATATAACGTTATACGTCATCCGGTAATACTATATAACTTTATACGTTAGTACGTAATAGTATATAACGTTATACGTCATTACGTGATAGTATATAACGTTATACGTTAGTACGTAATAGTATATAACGTTATACGTTAGTACGTAATAGTATATAATGTTATTCGTTGTTACGTATTAGTATATAACGTTATACGTTATTACGTAATAGTATATAACGTTATACGTCATTACGTAATAGTATATAACGTTATACGTCATCCGGTAATACTATATAACGTTATACGTCATCCGGTAATACTATATAACGTTATACGTTAGTACGTAATAGTATATAACGTTACACGTTAGTACGTAATAGTATATAACGTTATACGTCATCCGGTAATACTATATAACGTTATACGTTAGTACGTAATAGTATATAATGTTATACGTTGTTACGTATTAGTATATAACGTTCTACGTTATTACGTATTAGTATATACCGTTATACGATATTACGTAATAGTATATAACGTTATACGTCATTAGGTAAAAGTATATAGCGTTATTCGTCATTACGTATTAGTTTATAACGTTACACGTTATTACGTATTAGTATATAACGTTACACGTTATTACGTAATAGTATATAACGTTTTACGATATTACGTATTAATATATAACGTTACACGTTAGTACGTAATAGTATATAACGTTATACATCATCCGGTAATACTATATAACGTTATACGTTAGTACGTAATAGTATATAATGTTATACGTTGTTACGTATTAGTATATAACGTTATACGTTATTACGTAATAGTATATAACGTTATACGTCATTACGTAATAGTATATAACGTTATACGTCATTACGCAATAGTATATAACGTTATACGTTAGTACGTAATAGTATGTAACGTTATACGTCATCCGGTAATACTATATAACTTTATACGTTAGTACGTAATAGTATATAACGTTATACGTTATTACGTATTAGTATATAAAGTTATACGTCATTACGTAATAGTATATAACGTTATACGTTAGTACGTAATAGTATGTAACGTTATACGTCATCCGGTAATACTATATAACGTTATACGTTAGTACGTAATAGTATATAATGTTATACGTTGTTACGTATTAGTATATAACGTTATACGTTATTACGTAATAGTATATAACGTTATACGTCATTACGTAATAGTATATAACGTTATACGTCATCCGGTAATACTATATAACGTTATACGTCATTCGGTAATACTATATAACGTTACACGTTAGTACGTAATAGTATATAACGTTATACGTTAGTACGTAGTAGTATATAACGTTATACGTCATTACGTATTAGTATATAACGTTATACGTCACAACGTAATAGTATATAACGTTATACGTTAGTACGTAATAGAATATAACGTTATACGTTAGTACGTATTAGCATATAACGTTATACGTCATCTGGTAATACTATATAACGTTACACGTTAGTACGTAATAGTATATAACGTTATACGTTAGTACGTGATATTATATAACGTTATACGTTATTACGCATTAGTATATAACGTTATATGTCATTACGTAATAGTATATAACGTTATACGTCATCCGGTAATACTATATAACGTTATACGTCATCCGGTAATACTATATAACGTTATACGTTAGTACGTGATAGTATATAACGTTATACGTTATTACGTATTAGTATATAACGTTATACGTAATTACGTAATAGTATATAACGTTATACGTTAGTACCTAATAGTATATAACGTTATACGTTAGTACGTAATAGTATATAACGTTATACGTCATCCGGTAATACTATATAACGTTACACGTTAGTACGTAATAGTATATAACGTTATACGTAATCCGGTAATACTATATAACGTTATACGTTAGTACGTTATAGTATATAACGTTATACGTTATTACGTATTAGTATATAACGTTATACGTCATTACGTATTAGTATATAACGTTATACGTTATTACGTATTAGTATATACCGTTATACGATATTACGTAATAGTATATAACGTTATACGTCATTACGTAATAGTATATAACGTTATACGTTATTACGTAATAGTATATATCGTTATACGTTAGTACGTAATAGTATATAAAGTTATACGTTATTACGCATTAGTATATAACGTTACTCGTTATTACGTATTAGTATATAACGTTACACGTTAGTACGTAATAGTATATAACGTTATACGTCATCCGGTAATACTATATAACGTTACACATTAGTACGTAATAGTATATAACGTTATACGTTATTACGTATTAGTATATAACGTTATACGTTAGTACGTAATAGTATGTAATGTTATACGTTGTTACGTATTAGTATATAACGTTATACGTTATTACGTAATAGTATATAACGTTATACGTCATTACGTAATAGTATATAACGTTATACGTCATCCGGTAATACTATATAACGTTATACGTCATCCGGTAATACTATATAACGTTATACGTTAGTACGTGATATTATATAACGTTATACGTTATTACGTATTAGTATATAACGTTATACGTCATTACGTAATAGTATATAACGTTATACGTCATCCGGTAATACTATATAACGTTATACGTCATCCGGTAATACTATATAACGTTATACGTTAGTACGTGATAGTATATAACGTTATACGTTATTACGTATTAGTATATAACGTTATACGTAATTACGTGATAGTATATAACGTTATACGTTATTACGTATCAGTATATAACGTTATACGTCATCCGGTAATACTATATAACGTTATTCGTCATTAGGTATTAGTTTATAACGTTACACGTTATTACGTATTAATATATAGCGTTACACGTTATTACGTAATAGTATATAACGTTATACGTCATTACGTGATAGTATATAACGTTATACGTTAGTACGTAATAGTATATAACGTTATACGTCATCCGGTAATACTATATAACGTTATACGTCATCCGGTAATACTATATAACTTTATACGTTAGTACGTAATAGTATATAACGTTATACGTTATTACGTAATACTATATAACGTTATACGTCATCCGGTAATACTATATAACGTTATACGTTAGTACGTAATAGTATATAATGTTATACGTTGTTACGTATTAGTATATAACGTTCTACGTTATTACGTATTAGTATATACCGTTATACGATATTACGTAATAGTATATAACGTTATACGTCATTAGGTAATAGTATATAGCGTTATTCGTCATTAGGTATTAGTTTATAACGTTACACGTTATTACGTATTAGTATATAACGTTACACGTTATTACGTAATAGTATATAACGTTTTACGATATTACGTATTAATATATAACGTTACACGTTAGTACGTAATAGTATATAACGTTATACGTCATCCGGTAATACTATATAACGTTATACGTTAGTACGAAATAGTATATAATGTTATACGTTGTTACGTATTAGTATATAACGTTATACGTTATTACGTAATAGTATATAACGTTTTACGATATTACGTATTAATATATAACGTTACACGTTAGTACGTAATAGTATATAACGTTATACGTCATCCGGTAATACTATATAACGTTATACGTTAGTACGAAATAGTATATAATGTTATACGTCATTACGTGATAGTATATAACGTTATACGTTAGTACGTAATAGTACATATCGTTATACGTCATTGCGTAATAGTATATAACGTTACACGTTATTACGTAATAGTATATAACGTTATACGTTATTACGTAATAGTATATAACGTTATACGTCATTACGTAATAGTATATAACGTTATACGTCATCCGGTAATACTATATAACGTTATACGTCATCCGGTAATACTATATAACTTTATACGTTAGTACGTAATAGTATATAACGTTACACGTCATTACGTGATAGTATATAACGTTATACGTTAGTACGTAATAGTATATAACGTTATACGTTAGTACGTAATAGTATATAATGTTATTCGTTGTTACGTATTAGTATATAACGTTATACGTTATTACGTAATAGTATATAACGTTATACGTCATTACGTAATAGTATATAACGTTATACGTCATCCGGTAATACTATATAACGTTATACGTCATCCGGTAATACTATATAACGTTATACGTTAGTACGTAATAGTATATAACGTTACACGTTAGTACGTAATAGTATATAACGTTATACGTCATCCGGTAATACTATATAACGTTATACGTTAGTACGTAATAGTATATAATGTTATACGTTGTTACGTATTAGTATATAACGTTCTACGTTATTACGTATTAGTATATACCGTTATACGATATTACGTAATAGTATATAACGTTATACGTCATTAGGTAAAAGTATATAGCGTTATTCGTCATTACGTATTAGTTTATAACGTTACACGTTATTACGTATTAGTATATAACGTTACACGTTATTACGTAATAGTATATAACGTTTTACGATATTACGTATTAATATATAACGTTACACGTTAGTACGTAATAATATATAACGTTATACGTCATCCGGTAATACTATATAACGTTATACGTTAGTACGTAATAGTATATAACGTTATACGTTATTACGTAATACTATATAACGTTATACGTCATCCGGTAATACTATATAACGTTATACGTTAGTACGTAATAGTATATAATGTTATACGTTGTTACGTATTAGTATATAACGTTCTACGTTATTACGTATTAGTATATACCGTTATACGATATTACGTAATAGTATATAACGTTATACGTCATTAGGTAATAGTATATAGCGTTATTCGTCATTAGGTATTAGTTTATAACGTTACACGTTATTACGTATTAGTATATAACGTTACACGTTATTACGTAATAGTATATAACGTTTTACGATATTACGTATTAATATATAACGTTACACGTTAGTACGTAATAGTATATAACGTTATACGTCATCCGGTAATACTATATAACGTTATACGTTAGTACGAAATAGTATATAATGTTATACGTTGTTACGTATTAGTATATAACGTTATACGTTATTACGTAATAGTATATAACGTTTTACGATATTACGTATTAATATATAACGTTACACGTTAGTACGTAATAGTATATAACGTTATACGTCATCCGGTAATACTATATAACGTTATACGTTAGTACGAAATAGTATATAATGTTATACGTCATTACGTGATAGTATATAACGTTATACGTTAGTACGTAATAGTACATATCGTTATACGTCATTGCGTAATAGTATATAACGTTACACGTTATTACGTAATAGTATATAACGTTATACGTTATTACGTAATAGTATATAACGTTATACGTCATTACGTAATAGTATATAACGTTATACGTCATCCGGTAATACTATATAACGTTATACGTCATCCGGTAATACTATATAACTTTATACGTTAGTACGTAATAGTATATAACGTTACACGTCATTACGTGATAGTATATAACGTTATACGTTAGTACGTAATAGTATATAACGTTATACGTTAGTACGTAATAGTATATAATGTTATTCGTTGTTACGTATTAGTATATAACGTTATACGTTATTACGTAATAGTATATAACGTTATACGTCATTACGTAATAGTATATAACGTTATACGTCATCCGGTAATACTATATAACGTTATACGTCATCCGGTAATACTATATAACGTTATACGTTAGTACGTAATAGTATATAACGTTACACGTTAGTACGTAATAGTATATAACGTTATACGTCATCCGGTAATACTATATAACGTTATACGTTAGTACGTAATAGTATATAATGTTATACGTTGTTACGTATTAGTATATAACGTTCTACGTTATTACGTATTAGTATATACCGTTATACGATATTACGTAATAGTATATAACGTTATACGTCATTAGGTAAAAGTATATAGCGTTATTCGTCATTACGTATTAGTTTATAACGTTACACGTTATTACGTATTAGTATATAACGTTACACGTTATTACGTAATAGTATATAACGTTTTACGATATTACGTATTAATATATAACGTTACACGTTAGTACGTAATAATATATAACGTTATACGTCATCCGGTAATACTATATAACGTTATACGTTAGTACGTAATAGTATATAATGTTATACGTTGTTACGTATTAGTATATAACGTTATACGTTATTACGTAATAGTATATAACGTTATACGTCATTACGTAATAGTATATAACGTTATACGTCATCCGGTAATACTATATAACGTTATACGTCATCCGGTAATACTATTAAACTTTATACGTTAGTACGTAATAGTATATAACGTTATACGTTATTACGTATTAGTATATAAAGTTATACGTCATTACGTAATAGTATATAACGTTATACGTTAGTACGTAATAGTATGTAACGTTATACGTCATCCGGTAATACTATATAACTTTATACGTTAGTACGTAATAGTATATAACGTTATACGTTATTACGTATTAGTATATAAAGTTATACGTCATTACGTAATAGTATATAACGTTATACGTTAGTACGTAATAGTATGTAACGTTATACGTCATCCGGTAATACTATATAACGTTATACGTTAGTACGTAATAGTATATAATGTTATACGTTGTTACGTATTAGTATATAACGTTATACGTTATTACGTAATAGTATATAACGTTATACGTCATTACGTAATAGTATATAACGTTATACGTCATCCGGTAATACTATATAACGTTATACGTCATTCGGTAATACTATATAACGTTACACGTTAGTACGTAATAGTATATAACGTTATACGTTAGTACGTAATAGTATATAACGTTATACGTCATTACGTATTAGTATATAACGTTATACGTCATAACGTAATAGTATATAACGTTATATGTTAGTACGTAATAGAATATAACGTTATACGTTATTACGTAATAGTATATATCGTTATACGATATTACGTATTAGTATATAACGTTACACGTTATTACGTAATAGTATATAACGTTATACGTCATTACGTGATAGTATATAACGTTATACGTTAGTACGTAATTGTACATATCGTTATACGTCATTGCGTAATAGTATATAACGTTACACGTTAGTACGTAATAGTATATAACGTTATACGTCATCCGGTAATACTATATAACGTTATACGTTAGTACGTAATAGTATATAATGTTATACGTTGTTACGTATTAGTATATAACGTTCTACGTTATTACGTATTAGTGTATACCGTTATACGATATTACGTAATAGTATATAACGTTATACGTCATTAGGTAATAGTATATAGCGTTATTCGTCATTAGGTATTAGTTTATAACGTTACACGTTATTACGTATTAGTATATAACGTTACACGTTATTACGTAATAGTATATAACGTTTTACGATATTACGTATTAATATATAACGTTACACGTTAGTACGTAATAGTATTTAACGTTATACGTCATCCGGTAATACTATATAACGTTATACGTTAGTACGAAATAGTATATAATGTTATACGTTGTTACGTATTAGTATATAACGTTATACGTTATTACGTAATAGTATATAACGTTATACGTCATTACGTAATAGTATATAACGTTATACGTTAGTACGTAATAGAATATAACGTTATACGTTAGTACGTATTAGTATATAACGTTATACGTCATCTGGTAATACTATATAACGTTACACGTTAGTACGTAATAATATATAACGTTATACGTCATCCGGTAATACTATATAACGTTACACATTAGTACGTAATAGTATATAACGTTATACGTTATTACGTATTAGTATATAAAGTTATACGTTAGTACGTAATAGTATGTAATGTTATACGTTGTTACGTATTAGTATATAACGTTATACGTTATTACGTAATAGTATATCGTTATACGTCATTACGTAATAGTATATAACGTTATACGTCATCCGGTAATACTATATAATTTTATACGTCATCCGGTAATACTATATAACGTTATACGTTAGTACGTGATATTATATAACGTTATACGTTATTACGTATTAGTATATAACGTTATACGTCATTACGTAATAGTATATAACGTTATACGTCATCCGGTAATACTATATAACGTTATACGTCATCCGGTAATACTATATAACGTTATACGTTAGTACGTGATAGTATATAACGTTATACGTTATTACGTATTAGTATATAACGTTATACGTAATTACGTGATAGTATATAACGTTATACGTTATTAAGTATCAGTATATAACGTTATACGTCATTACGTAATAGTATATAACGCTATACGTTAGTACGTAATAGTATATAACGTTATATGTCATCCGGTAATACTATATAACGTTATATGTTAGTACGTAATAGTATATAATGTTATACGTTGTTACGTATTAGTATATAACGTTATACGTTATTACGTAATAGTATATATCGTTATACGATATTACGTATTAGTATATAACGTTACACGTTATTACGTAATAGTATATAACGTTATACGTCATTACATGATAGTATATAACGTTATACGTTAGTACGTAATAGTACATATCGTTATACCTCATTGCGTAATAGTATATAACGTTACACGTTAGTACGTAATAGTATATAACGTTATACGTCATCCGGTAATACTATATAACGTTATACGTTAGTACGTAATAGTATATAATGTTATACGTTGTTACGTATTAGTATATAACGTTCTACGTTATTACGTATTAGTATGTACCGTTATACGTCATCCGGTAATACTATATAACGTTATACGTCATCCGGTAATACTATATAACGTTATACGTTAGTACGTGATAGTATATAACGTTATACGTTATTACGTATTAGTATATAACGTTATACGTAATTACGTAATAGTATATAACGTTATACGTTAGTACCTAATAGTATATAACGTTATACGTTAGTACGTAATAGTATATAACGTTACGCGTCATCCGGTAATACTATATAACGTTATACGTCATCCGGTAATGCTATATAACGTTATACGTTAGTACGTGATAGTATATAACGTTATACGTTATTACGTATCAGTAAATAACGTTATACGTCATTACGTAATAGTATATAACGTTATACGTCATTAGGTAAAAGTATATAGCGTTATTCGTCATTACGTATTAGTTTATAACGTTACACGTTATTACGTATTAGTATATAACGTTACACGTTATTACGTAATAGTATATAACGTTTTACGATATTACGTATTAATATATAACGTTACACGTTAGTACGTAATAGTATATAACGTTATACGTCATCCGGTAATACTATATAACGTTATACGTTAGTACGTAATAGTATATAATGTTATACGTTGTTACGTATTAGTATATAACGTTATACGTTATTACGTAATAGTATATAACGTTATACGTCATTACGTAATAGTATATAACGTTATACGTCATCCGGTAATACTATATAACGTTACACATTAGTACGTAATAGTATATAACGTTATACGTTATTACGTATTAGTATATAACGTTATACGTTAGTACGTAATAGTATGTAATGTTATACGCTGTTACGTATTAGTATATAACGTTATACGTTATTACGTAATAGTATATAACGTTATACGTCATAACGTAATAGTATATAACGTTATACGTCATCCGGTAATACTATATAACGTTATACGTCATCCGGTAATACTATATAACGTTATACGTTAGTACGTGATATTATATAACGTTATACGTTATTACGTATTAGTATATAACGTTATACGTCATTACGTAATAGTATATAACGTTATACGTCATCCGGTAATACTATATAACGTTATACGTCATCCGGTAATACTATATAACGTTATACGTTAGTACGTGATAGTATATAACGTTATACGTTATTACGTATTAGTATATAACGTTATACGTAATTACGTAATAGTATATAACGTTATACGTTAGTACCTAATAGTATATAACGTTATACGTTAGTACGTAATAGTATATAACGTTACGCGTCATCCGGTAATACTATATAACGTTATACGTTAGTACGTATTAATATATAACGTTACACGTTAGTACGTAATAGTATATAACGTTATACGTCATCTGGTAATACTATATAACGTTATACGTCATCCGGTAATACTATATAACGTTATACGTCATCCGGTAATGCTATATAACGTTATACGTTAGTACGTGATAGTATATAACGTTATACGTTATTACGTATCAGTAAATAACGTTATACGTCATTACGTAATAGTATATAACGCTATACGTTAGTACGTAATAGTATATAACGTTATACGTCATCCGGTAATACTATATAACGTTATATGTTAGTACGTAATAGTATATAATGTTATACGTTGTTACGTATTAGTATATAACGTTATACGTTAGTACGTAATAGTACATATCGTTATACGTCATTGCGTAATAGTATATAACGTTACACGTTAGTACGTAATAGTATATAACGTTATACGTCATCCGGTAATACTATATAACGTTATACGTTAGTACGTAATAGTATATAATGTTATACGTTGTTACGTATTAGTATATAACGTTCTACGTTATTACGTATTAGTATATACCGTTATACGATATTACGTAATAGTATATAACGTTATACGTCATTAGGTAAAAGTATATAGCGTTATTCGTCATTAGGTATTAGTTTATAACGTTACACGTTATTACGTATTAGTATATAACGTTACACGTTATTACGTAATAGTATATAACGTTTTACGATATTACGTATTAATATATAACGTTACACGTTAGTACGTAATAGTATATAACGTTATACGTCATCCGGTAATACTATATAACGTTATACGTTAGTACGTAATAGTATATAATGTTATACGTTGTTACGTATTAGTATATAACGTTATACGTTATTACGTAATAGTATATAACGTTATACGTCATTACGTAATAGTATATAACGTTATACGTCATCCGGTAATACTATATAACGTTATACGTCATCCGGTAATACTATATAACTTTATACGTTAGTACGTAATAGTATATAACGTTATACGTTATTACGTATTAGTATATAAAGTTATACGTCATTACGTAATAGTATATAACGTTATACGTTAGTACGTAATAGTATGTAACGTTATACGTCATCCGGTAATACTATATAACGTTATACGTTAGTACGTAATAGTATATAATGTTATACGTTGTTACGTATTAGTATATAACGTTATACGTTATTACGTATTAGTATATACCGTTATACGATATTACGTAATAGTATATAACGTTATACGTCATTACGTAATAGTATATAACGTTATACGTTATTACGTAATAGTATATATCGTTATACGTTAGTACGTAATAGTATATAAAGTTATACGTTATTACGCATTAGTATATAACGTTACTCGTTATTACGTATTAGTATATAACGTTACACGTTATTACGTAATAGTATTTAACGTTATACGATATTACGTATTAATATATAGCGTTACACGTTATTACGTAATAGTATATAACGTTATACGTCATTACGTGATAGTATATAACGTTATACGTTAGTACGTAATAGTACATATCGTTATACGTCATTGCGTAATAGTATATAACGTTATACGTTAGTACGTAATAGTATATAATGTTATACGTTGTTACGTATTAGTATATAACGTTCTACGTTATTACGTATTAGTATATACCGTTATACGATATTACGTAATAGTATATAACGTTATACGTCATTAGGTAATAGTATATAGCGTTATTCGTCATTAGGTATTAGTTTATAACATTACACGTTATTACGTATTAGTATATAACGTTACACGTTATTACGTAATAGTATATAACGTTTTACGATATTACGTATTAATATATAATGTTACACGTTAGTACGTAATAGTATATAACGTTATACGTCATCCGGTAATACTATATAACGTTATACGTTAGTACGAAATAGTATATAATGTTATACGTTGTTACGTATTAGTATATAACGTTATACGTTATTACGTAATAGTATATAACGTTATACGTCATTACGTAATAGTATATAACGTTATACGTTAGTACGTAATAGAATATAACGTTATACGTTAGTACGTATTAGTATATAACGTTATACGTCATCTGGTAATACTATATAACGTTACACGTTAGTACGTAATAATATATAACGTTATACGTCATCCGGTAATACTATATAACGTTACACATTAGTACGTAATAGTATATAACGTTATACGTTATTACGTATTAGTATATAACGTTATACGTTAGTACGTAATAGTATGTAATGTTATACGTTGTTACGTATTAGTATATAACGTTATACGTCATTACGTAATAGTATATAACGTTATACGTCATCCGGTAATACTATATAACGTTATACGTCATCCGGTAATACTATATAACGTTATACGTTAGTACGTAATAGTATATAACGTTACACGTTAGTACGTAATAGTATATAACGTTATACGTCATCCGGTAATACTATATAACGTTATACGTTAGTACGTAATAGTATATAATGTTATACGTTGTTACGTATTAGTATATAACGTTATACGTTATTACGTAATAGTATATAACGTTATACGTCATTACGTAATAGTATATAACGTTATACGTCATCCGGTAATACTATATAACGTTATACGTCATCCGGTAATACTATATAACTTTATACGTTAGTACGTAATAGTATATAACGTTATACGTCATTACGTGATAGTATATAACGTTATACGTTAGTACGTAATAGTATATAACGTTATACGTTAGTACGTAATAGTATATAATGTTATTCGTTGTTACGTAATAGTATATAATGTTATACGTTGTTACGTATTAGTTTATAACGTTACACGTTATTACGTATTAGTATATAACGTTACACGTTATTACGTAATAGTATATAACGTTTTACGATATTACGTATTAATATATAACGTTACACGTTAGTACGTAATAGTATATAACGTTATACGTCATCCGGTAATACTATATAACGTTATACGTTAGTACGTAATAGTATATAATGTTATACGTTGTTACGTATTAGTATATAACGTTATACGTTATTACGTAATAGTATATAACGTTATACTTCATTACGTAATAGTATATAACGTTATACGTCATCCGGTAATACTATATAACGTTATACGTCATCCGGTAATACTATTAAACTTTATACGTTAGTACGTAATAGTATATAACGTTATACGTTATTACGTATTAGTATATAAAGTTATACGTCATTGCGTAATAGTATATAACGTTATACGTTAGTACGTAATAGTATGTAACGTTATACGTCATCCGGTAATACTATATAACTTTATACGTTAGTACGTAATAGTATATAACGTTATACGTTATTACGTATTAGTATATAAAGTTATACGTCATTACGTAATAGTATATAACGTTATACGTTAGTACGTAATAGTATGTAACGTTATACGTCATCCGGTAATACTATATAACGTTATACGTTAGTACGTAATAGTATATAACGTTATACGTTAGTACGTAATAGTATATAACGTTATACGTCATTACGTATTAGTATATAACGTTATACGTCATAACGTAATAGTATATAACGTTAAACGTTAGTACGTAATAGAATATAACGTTATACGTTAGTACGTATTAGTATATAACGTTATACGTCATCTGGTAATACTATATAACGTTACACGTTAGTACGTAATAGTATATAACGTTATACGTCATCCGGTAATACTATATAACGTTACACATTAGTACGTAATAGTATATAACGTTATACGTTATTACGTATTAGTATATAACGTTATACGTTAGTACGTAATAGTATGTAATGTTATACGTTGTTACGTATTAGTATATAACGTTATACGTTATTACGTAATAGTATATAACGTTATACGTCATTACGTAATAGTATATAACGTTATACGTCATCCGGTAATACTATATAACGTTATACGTTAGTACGTAATAGTATATAATGTTATACGTTGTTACGTATTAGTATATAACGTTATACGTTATTACGTAATAGTATATAACGTTATACGTCATTAAGTAATAGTATATAACGTTATACGTCATCCGGTAATACTATATAACGTTATACGTCATCCGGTAATACTATATAACTTTATACGTTAGTACGTAATAGTATATAACGTTATACGTCATTACGTGATAGTATATAACGTTATACGTTAGTACGTAATAGTATATAACGTTATACGTTAGTACGTAATAGTATATAATGTTATTCGTTGTTACGTAATAGTATATAATGTTATACGTTGTTACGTATTAGTTTATAACGTTACACGTTATTACGTATTAGTATATAACGTTACACGTTATTACGTAATAGTATATAACGTTTTACGATATTACGTATTAATATATAACGTTACACGTTAGTACGTAATAGTATATAACGTTACACGTTAGTACGTAATAGTATATAACGTTATACGTCATCCGGTAATACTATATAACGTTATACGTTAGTACGTAATAGTATATAATGTTATTCGTTGTTACGTAATAGTATATAATGTTATACGTTGTTACGTATTAGTATATAACGTTATACGTTATTACGTAATAGTATATAACGTTATACGTCATTACGTAATAGTATATAACGTTATACGTCATCCGGTAATACTATATAACGTTATACGTCATCCGGTAATACTATTAAACTTTATACGTTAGTACGTAATAGTATATAACGTTATACGTTATTACGTATTAGTATATAAAGTTATACGTCATTACGTAATAGTATATAACGTTATACGTTAGTACGTAATAGTATGTAACGTTATACGTCATCCGGTAATACTATATAACTTTATACGTTAGTACGTAATAGTATATAACGTTATACGTTATTACGTATTAGTATATAAAGTTATACGTCATTACGTAATAGTATATAACGTTATACGTTAGTACGTAATAGTATGTAACGTTATACGTCATCCGGTAATACTATATAACGTTATACGTTAGTACGTAATAGTATATAATGTTATACGTTGTTACGTATTAGTATATAACGTTATACGTTATTACGTAATAGTATATAACGTTATACGTCATTACGTAATAGTATATAACGTTATACGTCATCCGGTAATACTATATAACGTTATACGTCATTCGGTAATACTATATAACGTTACACGTTAGTACGTAATAGTATATAACGTTATACGTTAGTACGTAATAGTATATAACGTTATACGTCATTACGTATTAGTATATAACGTTATACGTCATAACGTAATAGTATATAACGTTAAACGTTAGTACGTAATAGAATATAACGTTATACGTTAGTACGTATTAGTATATAACGTTATACGTCATCTGGTAATACTATATAACGTTACACGTTAGTACGTAATAGTATATAACGTTATAGGTCATCCGGTAATACTATATAACGTTACACATTAGTACGTAATAGTATATAACGTTATACGTTATTACGTATTAGTATATAACGTTATACGTTAGTACGTAATAGTATGTAATGTTATACGTTGTTACGTATTAGTATATAACGTTATACGTTATTACGTAATAGTATATAACGTTATACGTCATTACGTAATAGTATATAACGTTATGCGTCATCCGGTAATACTATATAACGTTATACGTCTTCCGGTAATACTATATAACGTTATACGTTAGTACGTGATATTATATAACGTTATACGTTATTACGTATTAGTATATAACGTTATACGTCATTACGTAATAGTATATAACGTTATACGTCATCCGGTAATACTATATAACGTTATACGTCATCCGGTAATACTATATAACGTTATACGTTAGTACGTGATAGTATATAACGTTATACGTTATTACGTATTAGTATATAACGTTATACGTAATTACGTAATAGTATATAACGTTATACGTTAGTACCTAATAGTATATAACGTTATACGTTAGTACGTAATAGTATATAACGTTATACGTCATCCGGTAATACTATATAACGTTACACGTTAGTACGTAATAGTATATAACGTTATACGTAATCCGGTAATACTATATAACGTAATACGTTAGTACGTTATAGTATATAACGTTATACGTTATTACGTATTAGTATATAACGTTATACGTCATTACGTATTAGTATATAACGTTATACGTTATTACGTATTAGTATATACCGTTATACGATATTACGTAATAGTATATAACGTTATACGTCATTACGTAATAGTATATAACGTTATACGTTATTACGTAATAGTATATATCGTTATACGTTAGTACGTAATAGTATATAAAGTTATACGTTATTACGCATTAGTATATAACGTTACTCGTTATTACGTATTAGTATATAACGTTACACGTTAGTACGTAATAGTATATAACGTTATACGTTATTACGTATTAGTATATAACGTTATACGTTAGTACGTAATAGTATGTAATGTTATACGTTGTTACGTATTAGTATATAACGTTATACGTTATTACGTAATAGTATATAACGTTATACGTCATTACGTAATAGTATATAACGTTATACGTCATCCGGTAATACTATATAACGTTATACGTTAGTACGTGATAGTATATAACGTTATACGTTATTACGTATTAGTATATAACGTTATACGTAATTACGTGATAGTATATAACGTTATACGTTATTACGTATCAGTATATAACGTTATACGTCATTACGTAATAGTATATAACGTTATACGTTAGTACGTAATAGTATGTAACGTTATACGTCATCCGGTAATACTATATAACGTTATACGTTAGTACGTAATAGTATATAATGTTATACGTTGTTACGTATTAGTATATAACGTTATACGTTATTACGTAATAGTATATAACGTTATACGTCATTACGTAATAGTATATAACGTTATACGTCATCCGGTAATACTATATAACGTTATTCGTCATTAGGTATTAGTTTATAACGTTACACGTTATTACGTATTAGTATATAACGTTACACGTTATTACGTAATAGTATATAACGTTTTACGATATTACGTATTAATATATAACGTTACACGTTAGTACGTAATAGTATATAACGTTATACGTCATCCGGTAATACTATATAACGTTATACGTTAGTACGAAATAGTATATAATATTACACGTTGTTACGTATTAGTATATAACGTTATACGTTATTACGTAATAGTATATAACGTTATACGTCATTACGTAATAGTATATAACGTTATACGTTAGTACGTAATAGAATATAACGTTATACGTTAGTACGTATTAGTATATAACGTTATACGTCATCTGGTAATACTATATAACGTTACACGTTAGTACGTAATAATATATAACGTTATACGTCATCCGGTAATACAATATAACGTTACACATTAGTACGTAATACTATATAACGTTATACGTTATTACGTCATAGTATATAACGTTATACGTCATTATGTATTAGTATATAACGTTATACGTTATTACGTATTAGTATATACCGTTATACGATATTACGTAATAGTATATAACGTTATACGTCATTACGTAATAGTATATAACGTTATACGTTATTACGTAATAGTATATATCGTTATACGTTAGTACGTAATAGTATATAAAGTTATACGTTATTACGCATTAGTATATAACGTTACTCGTTATTACGTATTAGTATATAACGTTACACGTTATTACGTAATAGTATTTAACGTTATACGATATTACGTATTAATATATAGCGTTACACGTTATTACGTAATAGTATATAACGTTATACGTCATTACGTGATAGTATATAACGTTATACGTTAGTACGTAATAGTACATATCGTTATACGTCATTGCGTAATAGTATATAACGTTATACGTTAGTACGTAATAGTATATAATGTTATACGTTGTTACGTATTAGTATATAACGTTCTACGTTATTACGTATTAGTATATACCGTTATACGATATTACGTAATAGTATATAACGTTATACGTCATTAGGTAATAGTATATAGCGTTATTCGTCATTAGGTATTAGTTTATAACGTTACACGTTATTACGTATTAGTATATAACGTTACACGTTATTACGTAATAGTATATAACGTTTTACGATATTACGTATTAATATATAACGTTACACGTTAGTACGTAATAGTATATAACGTTATACGTCGTCCGGTAATACTATATAACGTTATACGTTAGTACGAAATAGTATATAATGTTATACGTTGTTACGTATTAGTATATAACGTTATACGTTATTACGTAATAGTATATAACGTTATACGTCATTACGTAATAGTATATAACGTTATACGTTAGTACGTAATAGAATATAACGTTATACGTTAGTACGTATTAGTATATAACGTTATACGTCATCTGGTAATACTATATAACGTTACACGTTAGTACGTAATAATATATAACGTTATACGTCATCCGGTAATACTATATAACGTTACACATTAGTACGTAATAGTATATAACGTTATACGTTATTACGTATTAGTATATAACGTTATACGTTAGTACGTAATAGTATGTAATGTTTTACGTTGTTACGTATTAGTATATAACGTTATACGTTATTACGTAATAGTATATAACGTTATACGTCATTACGTAATAGTATATAACGTTATACGTCATCCGGTAATACTATATAACGTTATACGTCATCCGGTAATACTATATAACGTTATACGTTAGTACGTGATATTATATAACGTTATACTTTATTACGTATTAGTATATAACGTTATACGTCATTACGTAATAGTATATAACGTTATACGTCATCCGGTAATACTATATAACGTTATACGTCATCCGGTAATACTATATAACGTTATACGTAATTACGTGATAGTATATAACGTTATACGTTATTACGTATTAGTATATAACGTTATACGTAATTACGTGATAGTATATAACGTTATACGTTATTACGTATCAGTATATAACGTTATACGTCATTACGTAATAGTATATAACGCTATACGTTAGTACGTAATAGTATATAACGTTATACGTCATCCGGTAATACTATATAACGTTATATGTTAGTACGTAATAGTATATAATGTTATACGTTGTTACGTATTAGTATATAACGTTATACGTTATTACGTAATAGTATATATCGTTATACGATATTACGTATTAGTATATACCGTTACACGTTATTACGTAATAGTATATAACGTTATACGTCATTACGTGATAGTATATAACGTTATACGTTAGTACGTAATAGTACATATCGTTATACGTCATTGCGTAATAGTATATAACGTTACACGTTATTACGTAATAGTATATAACGTTATACGTTATTACGTAATAGTATATAACGTTATACGTCATTACGTAATAGTATATAACGTTATACGTCATCCGGTAATACTATATAACGTTATACGTCATCCGGTAATACTATATAACTTTATACGTTAGTACGTAATAGTATATAACGTTATACGTCATTACGTGATAGTATATAACGTTATACGTTAGTACGTAATAGTATATAACGTTATACGTTAGTACGTAATAGTATATAATGTTATTCGTTGTTACGTATTAGTATATAACGTTATACGTTATTACGTAATAGTATATAACGTTATACGTCATTACGTAATAGTATATAACGTTATACGTCATCCGGTAATACTATATAACGTTATACGTCATCCGGTAATACTATATAACGTTATACGTTAGTACGTAATAGTATATAACGTTACACGTTAGTACGTAATAGTATATAACGTTATACGTCATCCGGTAATACTATATAACGTTATACGTTAGTACGTAATAGTATATAATGTTATACGTTGTTACGTATTAGTATATAACGTTATACGTTATTACGTAATAGTATATAACGTTATACGTCATTACGTAATAGTATATAACGTTATACGTCATCCGGTAATACTATATAACGTTATACGTCATCCGGTAATACTATATAACTTTATACGTTAGTACGTAATAGTATATAACGTTATACGTCATTACGTGATAGTATATAACGTTATACGTTAGTACGTAATAGTATATAACGTTATACGTTAGTACGTAATAGTATATAATGTTATTCGTTGTTACGTAATAGTATATAATGTTATACGTTGTTACGTATTAGTTTATAACGTTACACGTTATTACGTATTAGTATATAACGTTACACGTTATTACGTAATAGTATATAACGTTTTACGATATTACGTATTAATATATAACGTTACACGTTAGTACGTAATAGTATATAACGTTATACGTCATCCGGTAATACTATATAACGTTATACGTTAGTACGTAATAGTATATAATGTTATACGTTGTTACGTATTAGTATATAACGTTATACGTTATTACGTAATAGTATATAACGTTATACGTCATTACGTAATAGTATATAACGTTATACGTCATCCGGTAATACTATATAACGTTATACGTCATCCGGTAATACTATTAAACTTTATACGTTAGTACGTAATAGTATATAACGTTATACGTTATTACGTATTAGTATATAAAGTTATACGTCATTGCGTAATAGTATATAACGTTATACGTTAGTACGTAATAGTATGTAACGTTATACGTCATCCGGTAATACTATATAACTTTATACGTTAGTACGTAATAGTATATAACGTTATACGTTATTACGTATTAGTATATAAAGTTATACGTCATTACGTAATAGTATATAACGTTATACGTTAGTACGTAATAGTATGTAACGTTATACGTCATCCGGTAATACTATATAACGTTATACGTTAGTACGTAATAGTATATAATGTTATACGTTGTTACGTATTAGTATATAACGTTATACGTTATTACGTAATAGTATATAACGTTATACGTCATTACGTAATAGTATATAACGTTATACGTCATCCGGTAATACTATATAACGTTATACGTCATTCGGTAATACTATATAACGTTACACGTTAGTACGTAATAGTATATAACGTTATACGTTAGTACGTAATAGTATATAACGTTATACGTCATTACGTATTAGTATATAACGTTATACGTCATAACGTAATAGTATATAACGTTAAACGTTAGTACGTAATAGAATATAACGTTATACGTCATCCGGTAATACTATATAACGTTATACGTCATCCGGTAATACTATATAACGTTATACGTTAGTACGTAATAGTATATAACGTTACACGTTAGTACGTAATAGTATATAACGTTATACGTCATCCGGTAATACTATATAACGTTATACGTTAGTACGTAATAGTATATAATGTTATACGTTGTTACGTATTAGTATATAACGTTATACGTTATTACGTAATAGTATATAACGTTATACGTCATTACGTAATAGTATATAACGTTATACGTCATCCGGTAATACTATATAACGTTATACGTCATCCGGTAATACTATATAACTTTATACGTTAGTACGTAATAGTATATAACGTTATACGTCATTACGTGATAGTATATAACGTTATACGTTAGTACGTAATAGTATATAACGTTATACGTTAGTACGTAATAGTATATAATGTTATTCGTTGTTACGTAATAGTATATAATGTTATACGTTGTTACGTATTAGTTTATAACGTTACACGTTATTACGTATTAGTATATAACGTTACACGTTATTACGTAATAGTATATAACGTTTTACGATATTACGTATTAATATATAACGTTACACGTTAGTACGTAATAGTATATAACGTTATACGTCATCCGGTAATACTATATAACGTTATACGTTAGTACGTAATAGTATATAATGTTATTCGTTGTTACGTAATAGTATATAATGTTATACGTTATTACGTAATAGTATATAACGTTATACGTCATTACGTAATAGTATATAACGTTATACGTCATCCGGTAATACTATATAACGTTATACGTCATCCGGTAATACTATTAAACTTTATACGTTAGTACGTAATAGTATATAACGTTATACGTTATTACGTATTAGTATATAAAGTTATACGTCATTACGTAATAGTATATAACGTTATACGTTAGTACGTAATAGTATGTAACGTTATACGTCATCCGGTAATACTATATAACTTTATACGTTAGTACGTAATAGTATATAACGTTATACGTTATTACGTATTAGTATATAAAGTTATACGTCATTACGTAATAGTATATAACGTTATACGTTAGTACGTAATAGTATGTAACGTTATACGTCATCCGGTAATACTATATAACGTTATACGTTAGTACGTAATAGTATATAATGTTATACGTTGTTACGTATTAGTATATAACGTTATACGTTATTACGTAATAGTATATAACGTTATACGTCATTACGTAATAGTATATAACGTTATACGTCATCCGGTAATACTATATAACGTTATACGTCATTCGGTAATACTATATAACGTTACACGTTAGTACGTAATAGTATATAACGTTATACGTTAGTACGTAATAGTATATAACGTTATACGTCATTACGTATTAGTATATAACGTTATACGTCATAACGTAATAGTATATAACGTTAAACGTTAGTACGTAATAGAATATAACGTTATACGTTAGTACGTATTAGTATATAACGTTATACGTCATCTGGTAATACTATATAACGTTACACGTTAGTACGTAATAGTATATAACGTTATACGTCATCCGGTAATACTATATAACGTTACACATTAGTACGTAATAGTATATAACGTTATACGTTATTACGTATTAGTATATAACGTTATACGTTAGTACGTAATAGTATGTAATGTTATACGTTGTTACGTATTAGTATATAACGTTATACGTTATTACGTAATAGTATATAACGTTATACGTCATTACGTAATAGTATATAACGTTATGCGTCATCCGGTAATACTATATAACGTTATACGTCTTCCGGTAATACTATATAACGTTATACGTTAGTACGTGATATTATATAACGTTATACGTTATTACGTATTAGTATATAACGTTATACGTCATTACGTAATAGTATATAACGTTATACGTCATCCGGTAATACTATATAACGTTATACGTCATCCGGTAATACTATATAACGTTATACGTTAGTACGTGATAGTATATAACGTTATACGTTATTACGTATTAGTATATAACGTTATACGTAATTACGTAATAGTATATAACGTTATACGTTAGTACCTAATAGTATATAACGTTAAACGTTAGTACGTAATAGAATATAACGTTATACGTCATCCGGTAATACTATATAACGTTATACGTCATCCGGTAATACTATATAACGTTATACGTTAGTACGTAATAGTATATAATGTTATACGTTGTTACGTATTAGTATATAACGTTATACGTTATTACGTAATAGTATATAACGTTATACGTCATTACGTAATAGTATATAACGTTATACGTCATCCGGTAATACTATATAACGTTATACGTCATTCGGTAATACTATATAACGTTACACGTTAGTACGTAATAGTATATAACGTTATACGTTAGTACGTAATAGTATATAACGTTATACGTCATTACGTATTAGTATATAACGTTATACGTCATAACGTAATAGTATATAACGTTAAACGTTAGTACGTAATAGAATATAACGTTATACGTCATCCGGTAATACTATATAACGTTATACGTCATCCGGTAATACTATATAACGTTATACGTTAGTACGTAATAGTATATAACGTTACACGTTAGTACGTAATAGTATATAACGTTATACGTCATCCGGTAATACTATATAACGTTATACGTTAGTACGTAATAGTATATAATGTTATACGTTGTTACGTATTAGTATATAACGTTATACGTTATTACGTAATAGTATATAACGTTATACGTCATTACGTAATAGTATATAACGTTATACGTCATCCGGTAATACTATATAACGTTATACGTCATCCGGTAATACTATATAACTTTATACGTTAGTACGTAATAGTATATAACGTTATACGTCATCCGGTAATACTATATAACGTTATCCGTCATTCGGTAATACTATATAACGTTACACGTTAGTACGTAATAGTATATAACGTTATACGTTAGTACGTAATAGTATATAACGTTATACGTCATTACGTATTAGTATATAACGTTATACGTCATAACGTAATAGTATATAACGTTAAACGTTAGTACGTAATAGAATATAACGTTATACGTTAGTACGTATTAGTATATAACGTTATACGTCATCTGGTAATACTATATAACGTTACACGTTAGTACGTAATAGTATATAACGTTATACGTCATCCGGTAATACTATATAACGTTACACATTAGTACGTAATAGTATATAACGTTATACGTTATTACGTATTAGTATATAACGTTATACGTTAGTACGTAATAGTATGTAATGTTATACGTTGTTACGTATTAGTATATAACGTTATACGTTATTACGTAATAGTATATAACGTTATACGTCATTACGTAATAGTATATAACGTTATGCGTCATCCGGTAATACTATATAACGTTATACGTCTTCCGGTAATACTATATAACGTTATACGTTAGTACGTGATATTATATAACGTTATACGTTATTACGTATTAGTATATAACGTTATACGTCATTACGTAATAGTATATAACGTTATACGTCATCCGGTAATACTATATAACGTTATACGTCATCCGGTAATAATATATAACGTTATACGTTAGTACGTGATAGTATATAACGTTATACGTTATTACGTATTAGTATATAACGTTATACGTAATTACGTAATAGTATATAACGTTATACGTTAGTACCTAATAGTATATAACGTTATACGTTAGTACGTAATAGTATATAACGTTATACGTCATCCGGTAATACTATATAACGTTACACGTTAGTACGTAATAGTATATAACGTTATACGTAATCCGGTAATACTATATAACGTTATACGTTAGTACGTTATAGTATATAACGTTATACGTTATTACGTATTAGTATATAACGTTATACGTCATTACGTATTAGTATATAACGTTATACGTTATTACGTATTAGTATATACCGTTATACGATATTACGTAATAGTATATAACGTTATACGTCATTACGTAATAGTATATAACGTTATACGTTATTACGTAATAGTATATATCGTTATACGTTAGTACGTAATAGTATATAAAGTTATACGTTATTACGCATTAGTATATAACGTTACTCGTTATTACGTATTAGTATATAACGTTACACGTTAGTACGTAATAGTATATAACGTTAAACGTTATTACGTATTAGTATATAACGTTATACGTTAGTACGTAATAGTATGTAATGTTATACGTTGTTACGTATTAGTATATAACGTTATACGTTATTACGTAATAGTATATAACGTTATACGTCATTACGTAATAGTATATAACGTTATACGTCATCCGGTAATACTATATAACGTTATACGTTAGTACGAAATAGTATATAATGTTACACGTTGTTACGTATTAGTATATAACGTTATACGTTATTACGTAATAGTATATAACGTTATACGTCATTACGTAATAGTATATAACGTTATACGTTAGTACGTAATAGAATATAACGTTATACGTTAGTACGTATTAGTATATAACGTTATACGTCATCTGGTAATACTATATAACGTTACACGTTAGTACGTAATAATATATAACGTTATACGTCATCCGGTAATACTATATAACGTTACACATTAGTACGTAATAGTATATAACGTTATACGTTATTACGTCATAGTATATAACGTTATACGTCATTACGTATTAGTATATAACGTTATACGTTATTACGTATTAGTATATACCGTTATACGATATTACGTAATAGTATATAACGTTATACGTCATTACGTAATAGTATATAACGTTATACGTTATTACGTAATAGTATATATCGTTATACGTTAGTACGTAATAGTATATAAAGTTATACGTTATTACGCATTAGTATATAACGTTACTCGTTATTACGTATTAGTATATAACGTTACACGTTATTACGTAATAGTATTTAACGTTATACGATATTACGTATTAATATATAGCGTTACACGTTATTACGTAATAGTATATAACGTTATACGTCATTACGTGATAGTATATAACGTTATACGTTAGTACGTAATAGTATATAACGTTATTCGTCATCCGGTAATACTATATAACGTTATACGTTAGTACGTAATAGTATATAATGTTATACGTTGTTACGTATTAGTATATAGCGTTGTACGTTATTAAGTATTAGTATATAGCGTTATACGTTATTACGTAATAGTATATAACGGTATACGATATTACGTATTAATATATAACGTTACACGTTATTACGTAATAGTATATAACGTTATACGTCATTACGTGATAGTATATAACGTTATACGTTAGTACGTAATAGTATATAACGTTATACGTTAGTACGTAATAGTATATAATGTTATTCGTTGTTACGTATTAGTATATAACGTTGTACGTTATTACGTAATAGTATATAACGTTATACGTCATTACGTAATAGTATATAACGTTATACGTCATCCGGTAATACTATATAACGTTATACGTCATCCGGTAATACTATATAACTTTATACGTTAGTACGTAATAGTATATAACGTTATACGTTACTACGTAATACTATATAACGTTATACGTCATCCGGTAATACTATATAACGTTATACGTTAGTACGTAATAGTATATAATGTTATACGTTGTTACGTATTAGTATATAACGTTCTACGTTACAACGTATTAGTATATACCGTTATACGATATTACGTAATAGTATATAACGTTATACGTCATTAGGTAATAGTATATAGCGTTATTCGTCATTAGGTATTAGTTTATAACGTTACACGTTATTACGTATTAGTATATAACGTTACACGTTATTACGTAATAGTATATAACGTTTTACGATATTACGTATTAATATATAACGTTACACGTTAGTACGTAATAGTATATAACGTTATACGTCATCCGGTAATACTATATAACGTTATACGTTAGTACGAAATAGTATATAATGTTATACGTTGTTACGTATTAGTATATAACGTTATACGTTATTACATAATAGTATATAACGTTATACGTCATTACGTAATAGTATATAACGTTATACGTTAGTACGTAATAGAATATAACGTTATACGTTAGTACGTATTAGTATATAACGTTATACGTCATCTGGTAATACTATATAACGTTACACGTTAGTACGTAATAATATATAACGTTATACGTCATCCGGTAATACTATATAACGTTACACATTAGTACGTAATAGTATATAACGTTATACGTTATTACGTATTAGTATATAACGTTATACGTTAGTACGTAATAGTATGTAATGTTATACGTTGTTACGTATTAGTATATAACGTTATACGTTATTACGTAATAGTATATAACGTTATACGTCATTACGTAATAGTATATAACGTTATACGTCATCCGGTAATACTATATAACGTTATACGTCATCCGGTAATACTATATAACGTTATACGTTAGTACGTGATATTATATAACGTTATACTTTATTACGTATTAGTATATAACGTTATACGTCATTACGTAATAGTATATAACGTTATACGTCATCCGGTAATACTATATAACGTTATACGTCATCCGGTAATACTATATAACGTTATACGTAATTACGTGATAGTATATAACGTTATACGTTATTACGTATTAGTATATAACGTTATACGTAATTACGTGATAGTATATAACGTTATACGTTATTACGTATCAGTATATAACGTTATACGTCATTACGTAATAGTATATAACGCTATACGTTAGTACGTAATAGTATATAACGTTATACGTCATCCGGTAATACTATATAACGTTATATGTTAGTACGTAATAGTATATAATGTTATACGTTGTTACGTATTAGTATATAACGTTATACGTTATTACGTAATAGTATATATCGTTATACGATATTACGTATTAGTATATACCGTTACACGTTATTACGTAATAGTATATAACGTTATACGTCATTACGTGATAGTATATAACGTTATACGTTAGTACGTAATAGTACATATCGTTATACGTCATTGCGTAATAGTATATAACGTTACACGTTATTACGTAATAGTATATAACGTTATACGTTATTACGTAATAGTATATAACGTTATACGTCATTACGTAATAGTATATAACGTTATACGTCATCCGGTAATACTATATAACGTTATACGTCATCCGGTAATACTATATAACTTTATACGTTAGTACGTAATAGTATATAACGTTATACGTCATTACGTGATAGTATATAACGTTATACGTTAGTACGTAATAGTATATAACGTTATACGTTAGTACGTAATAGTATATAATGTTATTCGTTGTTACGTATTAGTATATAACGTTATACGTTATTACGTAATAGTATATAACGTTATACGTCATTACGTAATAGTATATAACGTTATACGTCATCCGGTAATACTATATAACGTTATACGTCATCCGGTAATACTATATAACGTTATACGTTAGTACGTAATAGTATATAACGTTACACGTTAGTACGTAATAGTATATAACGTTATACGTCATCCGGTAATACTATATAACGTTATACGTTAGTACGTAATAGTATATAATGTTATACGTTGTTACGTATTAGTATATAACGTTCTACGTTATTACGTATTAGTATATACCGTTATACGATATTACGTAATAGTATATAACGTTATACGTCATTAGGTAAAAGTATATAGCGTTATTCGTCATTACGTATTAGTTTATAACGTTACACGTTATTACGTATTAGTATATAACGTTACACGTTATTACGTAATAGTATATAACGTTTTACGATATTACGTATTAATATATAACGTTACACGTTAGTACGTAATAGTATATAACGTTATACGTTATTACGTATTAGTATATAAAGTTATACGTCATTACGTAATAGTATATAACGTTATACGTTAGTACGTAATAGTATGTAACGTTATACGTCATCCGGTAATACTATATAACGTTATACGTTAGTACGTAATAGTATATAACGTTACACGTTATTACGTAATAGTATATAACGTTATACGTCATTACGTGATAGTATATAACGTTATACGTTAGTACGTAATAGTATATAACGTTATACGTTTGTACGTAATAGTATATAATGTTATTCGTTGTTACGTATTAGTATATAACGTTATACGTTATTACGTAATAGTATATAACGTTATACGTCATTACGTAATAGTATATAACGTTATACGTCATCCGGTAATACTATATAACGTTATACGTCATCCGGTAATACTATATAACTTTATACGTTAGTACGTAATAATATATAACGTTATACGTTATTACGTAATACTATATAACGTTATACGTCATCCGGTAATACTATATAACGTTATACGTTAGTACGTAATAGTATATAATGTTATACGTTGTTACGTATTAGTATATAACGTTCTACGTTATTACGTATTAGTATATACCGTTATACGATATTACGTAATAGTATATAACGTTATACGTCATTAGGTAATAGTATATAGCGTTATACGTCATTAGGTATTAGTTTATAACGTTACACGTTATTACGTATTAGTATATAACGTTACACGTTATTACGTAATAGTATATAACGTTTTACGATATTACGTATTAATATATAACGTTACACGTTAGTACGTAATAGTATATAACGTTATACGTCATCCGGTAATACTATATAACGTTATACGTTAGTACGAAATAGTATATAATGTTATACGTTGTTACGTATTAGTATATAACGTTATACGTTATTACGTAATAGTATATAACGTTATACGTCATTACGTAATAGTATATAACGTTATACGTTAGTACGTAATAGAATATAACGTTATACGTTAGTACGTATTAGTATATAACGTTATACGTCATCTGGTAATACTATATAACGTTACACGTTAGTACGTAATAATATATAACGTTATACGTCATCCGGTAATACTATATAACGTTACACATTAGTACGTAATAGTATATAACGTTATACGTTATTACGTATTAGTATATAACGTTATACGTTAGTACGTAATAGTATATAACGTTATACGTTATTACGTAATAGTATATAACGTTATACGTCATTACGTAATAGTATATAACGTTATACGTCATCCGGTAATACTATATAACGTTATACGTCATCCGGTAATACTATATAACGTTATACGTCATCCGGTAATACTATATAACGTTATACGTTAGTACGTGATAGTATATAACGTTATACGTTATTACGTATTAGTATATAACGTTATACGTAATTACGTGATAGTATATAACGTTATACGTTATTACGTATCAGTATATAACGTTATACGTCATTAGGTAATAGTATATAGCGTTATACGTCATTAGGTATTAGTTTATAACGTTACACGTTATTACGTATTAGTATATAACGTTACACGTTATTACGTAATAGTATATAACGTTTTACGATATTACGTATTAATATATAACGTTACACGTTAGTACGTAATAGTATATAACGTTATACGTCATCCGGTAATACTATATAACGTTATACGTTAGTACGTAATAGTATATAATGTTATACGTTGTTACGTATTAGTATATAACGTTCTACGTTATTACGTATTAGTATATACCGTTATACGATATTACGTAATAGTATATAACGTTATACGTCATTAGGTAAAAGTATATAGCGTTATTCGTCATTACGTATTAGTTTATAACGTTACACGTTATTACGTATTAGTATATAACGTTACACGTTATTACGTAATAGTATATAACGTTTTACGATATTACGTATTAATATATAACGTTACACGTTAGTACGTAATAGTATATAACGTTATACGTCATCCGGTAATACTATATAACGTTATACGTTAGTACGTAATAGTATATAATGTTATACGTAGTTACGTATTAGTATATAACGTTATACGTTATTACGTAATAGTATATAACGTTATACGTCATTACGTAATAGTATATAACGTTATACGTCATCCGGTAATACTATATAACGTTCCACATTAGTACGTAATAGTATATAACGCTATACGTTAGTACGTAATAGTATATAACGTTATACGTCATCCGGTAATACTATATAACGTTATATATTAGTACGTAATAGTATATAATGTTATACGTTGTTACGTATTAGTATATAACGTTATACGTTATTACGTAATAGTATATATCGTTATACGATATTACGTATTAGTATATAACGTTACACGTTATTACGTAATAGTATATAACGTTATACGTCATTACGTGATAGTATATAACGTTATACGTTAGTACGTAATAGTACATATCGTTATACGTCATTGCGTAATAGTATACAGGGTGCGCCGTTAGAATCCGGACAAAAGAAGTTTTGTGCAGAAAGTTGTTTATTTAAGTCAATACACAAAAGCACATGAAAATGTTGTTATATCTCATTTAAAGGGTCCTTGCTGAGAACTTTTATTCTATGTAACCACCCTCTGCCTCTATGACCTGCTCTATTCTTGCTCTAAAGCGCGAGCACGCTGACTTCAACTGGTCGCGTTTAATTGTCGCGAATTCTGACTCGATAGCAGCTCGTAGGGAGTTGACGTTGGGGTGCCTGCATTTATTAGTTTGTCTCTCGATAACGCCCCACACGTAATAGTCCAATGGGTTTAGGTCGGGACTGTTAGGAGGCCAGAAATCTTTCGACCAAAACATGTCCACATTGTCAGAGAGCCAATTTTGAACAAGATGACTTGTGTGAGCAGGTGCGCCATCTTGTTGAAATAAATACGGCCTTCCAGAAGCCGTAATTTCCATCCACGGCTTTATTACTGTCTTCAGGACCTCCAAATAAACCTCCTTTGTGATTCTTTCGCCTTTTTGGAAGAAGTGCGGAGGCATGACGTCGCCCTCACTTGAGACAACGCTCAAAACGTGAACACTTGCTGGAAATTTGGTTTTGCCCACAACAAAATTAAATTACCGTCGATCTTGGGTAGCTAAAGAATTTTATAATTTCGACCGGCGTTCTCCCGGCGCGAAGACTTTCTATAATCGCCGCTCTTCTATCGTATTCCGGGTTTTGCTTAACGAGTTCTGTCATTTTGAGGTTATAGAAGACTTATTGACATATTTAACTAACTTCAGAGTCAATCAGCACAAACATCTGAATTCTAATATGGTGGGAACTACAAATTGAATTCTGTCCGAATTCTAACGGCGCACCCTGTATAACGTTACACGTTAGTACGTAATAGTATATAACGTTATACGTCATCCGGTAATACTATATAACGTTATACGTTAGTACGTAATAGTATATAATGTTATACGTTGTTACGTATTAGTATATAACGTTCTACGTTATTACGTATTAGTATATACCGTTATACGATATTACGTAATAGTATATAACGTTATACGTCATTAGGTAAAAGTATATAGCGTTATTCGTCATTACGTATTAGTTTATAACGTTACACGTTATTACGTATTAGTATATAACGTTACACGTTATTACGTAATAGTATATAACGTTTTACGATATTACGTATTAATATATAACGTTACACGTTAGTACGTAATAGTATATAACGTTATACGTCATCCGGTAATACTATATAACGTTATACGTTAGTACGTAATAGTATATAATGTTATACGTAGTTACGTATTAGTATATAACGTTATACGTTATTACGTAATAGTATATAACGTTATACGTCATTACGTAATAGTATATAACGTTATACGTCATCCGGTAATACTATATAACGTTATACGTCATCCGGTAATACTATATAACGTTATACGTTAGTACGTGATATTATATAACGTTATACGTTATTACGTATTAGTATATAACGTTATACGTCATTACGTAATAGTATATAACGTTATACGTCATCCGGTAATACTATATAACGTTATACGTCATCCGGTAATACTATATAACGTTATACGTTAGTACGTGATAGTATATAACGTTATACGTTATTACGTATTAGTATATAACGTTATACGTAATTACGTAATAGTATATAACGTTATACGTTAGTACCTAATAGTATATAACGTTATACGTTAGTACGTAATAGTATATAACGTTACGCGTCATCCGGTAATACTATATAACGTTATACGTTAGTACGTAATAGAATATAACGTTATACGTTAGTACGTATTAGTATATAACGTTATACGTCATCTGGTAATACTATATAACGTTATACGTCATCCGGTAATACTATATAACGTTATACGTCAGTACCTAATAGTATATAACGCTATACGTTAGTACGTAATAGTATATAACGTTATACGTCATCCGGTAATACTATATAACGTTATATATTAGTACGTAATAGTATATAATGTTATACGTTGTTACGTATTAGTATATAACGTTATACGTTATTACGTAATAGTATATATCGTTATACGATATTACGTATTAGTATATAACGTTACACGTTATTACGTAATAGTATATAACGTTATACGTCATTACGTGATAGTATATAACGTTATACGTTAGTACGTAATAGTACATATCGTTATACGTCATTGCGTAATAGTATATAACGTTACACGTTAGTACGTAATAGTATATAACGTTATACGTCATCCGGTAATACTATATAACGTTATACGTTAGTACGTAATAGTATATAATGTTATACGTTGTTACGTATTACTATATAACGTTCTACGTTATTACGTATTAGTATATACCGTTATACGATATTACGTAATAGTATATAACGTTATACGTCATTAGGTAAAAGTATATAGCGTTATTCGTCATTACGTATTAGTTTATAACGTTACACGTTATTACGTATTAGTATATAACGTTACACGTTATTACGTAATAGTATATAACGTTTTACGATATTACGTATTAATATATAACGTTACACGTTAGTACGTAATAGTATATAACGTTATACGTCATCCGGTAATACTATATAACGTTATACGTTAGTACGTAATAGTATATAATGTTATACGTAGTTACGTATTAGTATATAACGTTATACGTTATTACGTAATAGTATATAACGTTATACGTCATTACGTAATAGTATATAACGTTATACGTCATCCGGTAATACTATATAACGTTACACATTAGTACGTAATAGTATATAACGCTATACGTTAGTACGTAATAGTATATAACGTTATACGTCATCCGGTAATACTATATAACGTTATATATTAGTACGTAATAGTATATAATGTTATACGTTGTTACGTATTAGTATATAACGTTATACGTTATTACGTAATAGTATATATCGTTATACGATATTACGTATTAGTATATAACGTTACACGTTATTACGTAATAGTATATAACGTTATACGTCATTACGTGATAGTATATAACGTTATACGTTAGTACGTAATAGTACATATCGTTATACGTCATTGCGTAATAGTATATAACGTTACACGTTAGTACGTAATAGTATATAACGTTATACGTCATCCGGTAATACTATATAACGTTATACGTTAGTACGTAATAGTATATAATGTTATACGTTGTTACGTATTAGTATATAACGTTCTACGTTATTACGTATTAGTATATACCGTTATACGATATTACGTAATAGTATATAACGTTATACGTCATTAGGTAAAAGTATATAGCGTTATTCGTCATTACGTATTAGTTTATAACGTTACACGTTATTACGTATTAGTATATAACGTTACACGTTATTACGTAATAGTATATAACGTTTTACGATATTACGTATTAATATATAACGTTACACGTTAGTACGTAATAGTATATAACGTTATACGTCATCCGGTAATACTATATAACGTTATACGTTAGTACGTAATAGTATATAATGTTATACGTAGTTACGTATTAGTATATAACGTTATACGTTATTACGTAATAGTATATAACGTTATACGTCATTACGTAATAGTATATAACGTTATACGTCATCCGGTAATACTATATAACGTTATACGTCATCCGGTAATACTATATAACGTTATACGTTAGTACGTGATATTATATAACGTTATACGTTATTACGTATTAGTATATAACGTTATACGTCATTACGTAATAGTATATAACGTTATACGTCATCCGGTAATACTATATAACGTTATACGTCATCCGGTAATACTATATAACGTTATACGTTAGTACGTGATAGTATATAACGTTATACGTTATTACGTATTAGTATATAACGTTATACGTAATTACGTAATAGTATATAACGTTATACGTTAGTACCTAATAGTATATAACGTTATACGTTAGTACGTAATAGTATATAACGTTACGCGTCATCCGGTAATACTATATAACGTTATACGTTAGTACGTAATAGAATATAACGTTATACGTTAGTACGTATTAGTATATAACGTTATACGTCATCTGGTAATACTATATAACGTTATACGTCATCCGGTAATACTATATAACGTTATACGTCATCCGGTAATACTATATAACGTTATACGTTAGTACGTGATAGTATATAACGTTATACGTTATTACGTATCAGTATATAACGTTATACGTCATTACGTAATAGTATATAACGCTATACGTTAGTACGTAATAGTATATAACGTTATACGTCATCCGGTAATACTATATAACGTTATACGTTAGTACGTAATAGTATATAATGTTATACGTTGTTACGTATTAGTATATAACGTTCTACGTTATTACGTATTAGTATATACCGTTATACGATATTACGTAATAGTATATAACGTTATACGTCATTAGGTAAAAGTATATAGCGTTATTCGTCATTACGTATTAGTTTATAACGTTACACGTTATTACGTATTAGTATATAACGTTACACGTTATTACGTAATAGTATATAACGTTTTACGATATTACGTATTAATATATAACGTTACACGTTAGTACGTAATAGTATATAACGTTATACGTCATCCGGTAATACTATATAACGTTATACGTTAGTACGTAATAGTATATAATGTTATACGTTGTTACGTATTAGTATATAACGTTATACGTTATTACGTAATAGTATATAACGTTATACGTCATTACGTAATAGTATATAACGTTATACGTCATCCGGTAATACTATATAACGTTATACGTCATCCGGTAATACTATATAACTTTATACGTTAGTACGTAATAGTATATAACGTTATACGTTATTACGTATTAGTATATAAAGTTATACGTCATTACGTAATAGTATATAACGTTATACGTTAGTACGTAATAGTATGTAACGTTATACGTCATCCGGTAATACTATATAACTTTATACGTTAGTACGTAATAGTATATAACGTTATACGTTATTACGTATTAGTATATAAAGTTATACGTCATTACGTAATAGTATATAACGTTATACGTTAGTACGTAATAGTATGTAACGTTATACGTCATCCGGTAATACTATATAACGTTATACGTTAGTACGTAATAGTATATAATGTTATACGTTAGTACGTAATAGTATATAATGTTATACGTAGTTACGTATTAGTATATAACGTTATACGTTATTACGTAATAGTATATAACGTTATACGTCATTACGTAATAGTATATAACGTTATACGTCATCCGGTAATACTATATAACGTTACACATTAGTACGTAATAGTATATAACGTTATACGTTATTACGTATTAGTATATAACGTTATACGTTAGTACGTAATAGTATGTAATGTTATACGCTGTTACGTATTAGTATATAACGTTATACGTTATTACGTAATAGTATATAACGTTATACGTCATTACGTAATAGTATATAACGTTATACGTCATCCGGTAATACTATATAACGTTATACGTCATCCGGTAATACTATATAACGTTATACGTTAGTACGTGATATTATATAACGTTATACGTTATTACGTATTAGTATATAACGTTATACGTCATTACGTAATAGTATATAACGTTATACGTCATCCGGTAATACTATATAACGTTATACGTCATCCGGTAATACTATATAACGTTATACGTTAGTACGTGATAGTATATAACGTTATACGTTATTACGTATTAGTATATAACGTTATACATAATTACGTAATAGTATATAACGTTATACGTTAGTACCTAATAGTATATAACGTTATACGTTAGTACGTAATAGTATATAACGTTACGCGTCATCCGGTAATACTATATAACGTTATACGTTAGTACGTAATAGAATATAACGTTATACGTTAGTACGTATTAGTATATAACGTTATACGTCGTCTGGTAATACTATATAACGTTATACGTCATCCGGTAATACTATATAACGTTATACGTCATCCGGTAATACTATATAACGTTATACGTTAGTACGTGATAGTATATAACGTTATACGTTATTACGTATCAGTATATAACGTTATACGTCATTACGTAATAGTATATAACGCTATACGTTAGTACGTAACAGTATATAACGTTATACGTCATCCGGTAATACTATATAACGTTATATGTTAGTACGTAATAGTATATAATGTTATACGTTGTTACGTATTAGTATATAACGTTATACGTTAGTACGTAATAGTACATATCGTTATACGTCATTGCGTAATAGTATATAACGTTACACGTTAGTACGTAATAGTATATAACGTTATACGTCATCCGGTAATACTATATAACGTTATACGTTAGTACGTAATAGTATATAATGTTATACGTTGTTACGTATTAGTATATAACGTTCTACGTTATTACGTATTAGTATATACCGTTATACGATGTTACGTAATAGTATATAACGTTATACGTCATTAGGTAAAAGTATATAGCGTTATTCGTCATTACGTATTAGTTTATAACGTTACACGTTATTACGTATTAGTATATAACGTTACACGTTATTACGTAATAGTATATAACGTTTTACGATATTACGTATTAATATATAACGTTACACGTTAGTACGTAATAGTATATAACGTTATACGTCATCCGGTAATACTATATAACGTTATACGTTAGTACGTAATAGTATATAATGTTATACGTTGTTACGTATTAGTATATAACGTTATACGTTATTACGTAATAGTATATAACGTTATACGTCATTACGTAATAGTATATAACGTTATACGTCATCCGGTAATACTATATAACGTTATACGTCATCCGGTAATACTATATAACTTTATACGTTAGTACGTAATAGTATATAACGTTATACGTTATTACGTATTAGTATATAAAGTTATACGTCATTACGTAATAGTATATAACGTTATACGTTAGTACGTAATAGTATGTAACGTTATACGTCATCCGGTAATACTATATAACGTTATACGTTAGTACGTAATAGTATATAATGTTATACGTTAGTACGTAATAGTATATAATGTTATACGTAGTTACGTATTAGTATATAACGTTATACGTTATTACGTAATAGTCTATAACATTATACGTCATTACGTAATAGTATATAACGTTATACGTCATCCGGTAATACTATATAACGTTACACATTAGTACGTAATAGTATATAACGTTATACGTTATTACGTATTAGTATATAACGTTATACGTTAGTACGTAATAGTATGTAATGTTATACGCTGTTACGTATTAGTATATAACGTTATACGTTATTACGTAATAGTATATAACGTTATACGTCATTACGTAATAGTATATAACGTTATACGTCATCCGGTAATACTATATAACGTTATACGTCATCCGGTAATACTATATAACGTTATACGTTAGTACGTGATATTATATAACGTTATACGTTATTACGTATTAGTATATAACGTTATACGTCATTACGTAATAGTATATAACGTTATACGTCATCCGGTAATACTATATAACGTTATACGTCATCCGGTAATACTATATAACGTTATACGTTAGTACGTGATAGTATATAACGTTATACGTTATTACGTATTAGTATATAACGTTATACGTAATTACGTAATAGTATATAACGTTATACGTTAGTACCTAATAGTATATAACGTTATACGTTAGTACGTAATAGTATATAACGTTACGCGTCATCCGGTAATACTATATAACGTTATACGTTAGTACGTAATAGAATATAACGTTATACGTTAGTACGTATTAGTATATAACGTTATACGTCATCTGGTAATACTATATAACGTTATACGTCATCCGGTAATACTATATAACGTTATACGTCATCCGGTAATACTATATAACGTTATACGTTAGTACGTGATAGTATATAACGTTATACGTTATTACGTATCAGTATATAACGTTATACGTCATTACGTAATAGTATATAACGCTATACGTTAGTACGTAACAGTATATAACGTTATACGTCATCCGGTAATACTATATAACGTTATATGTTAGTACGTAATAGTATATAATGTTATACGTTGTTACGTATTAGTATATAACGTTATACGTTAGTACGTAATAGTACATATCGTTATACGTCATTGCGTAATAGTATATAACGTTACACGTTAGTACGTAATAGTATATAACGTTATACGTCATCCGGTAATACTATATAACGTTATACGTTAGTACGTAATAGTATATAATGTTATACGTTGTTACGTATTAGTATATAACGTTCTACGTTATTACGTATTAGTATATACCGTTATACGATGTTACGTAATAGTATATAACGTTATACGTCATTAGGTAAAAGTATATAGCGTTATTCGTCATTACGTATTAGTTTATAACGTTACACGTTATTACGTATTAGTATATAACGTTACACGTTATTACGTAATAGTATATAACGTTTTACGATATTACGTATTAATATATAACGTTACACGTTAGTACGTAATAGTATATAACGTTATACGTCATCCGGTAATACTATATAACGTTATACGTTAGTACGTAATAGTATATAATGTTATACGTTGTTACGTATTAGTATATAACGTTATACGTTATTACGTAATAGTATATAACGTTATACGTCATTACGTAATAGTATATAACGTTATACGTCATCCGGTAATACTATATAACGTTATACGTCATCCGGTAATACTATATAACTTTATACGTTAGTACGTAATAGTATATAACGTTATACGTTATTACGTATTAGTATATAAAGTTATACAGTAGCGGACAAAAGTTTAAGACGATGATTTGTAAACCGGATTACAAACATCTTATACGCATATTGTTCTTCTATTCGGTTTGTCTCTTTGGAATAACGTAGCTGTATGTTTGACCTTCGTAACCTCAGACAGTCAGTTGTTAAATACAAACAATGTAGGAGTTACAACAGTTAGTTACCGCCTAGCACTTGGAAACAGTGGACATTAGTTTAAGACGATCTGTGTAAAACGTGAGTACGAGTACAGTTTTTGAACATTTTGATTCTGGAATGTCAAAATCATTGTTTAGTGTACCTTTTATTGCTTAAAATTCATTTAGGTAGGAACAGACTATGGGTAAATCAAAGAATTTACTTGAAAACGAAAGGGAACAAATCGTAAGGCTGCGAAAGCAAAGTAAAACCTTCACCGAAATAGCAAATATAGTGAACAGGTCAGAAACAGCTTGTAAACAAGCTTGGTATAAATTTTTAAAGACAGGCATGTATTGCGATCAACCGAAAAACGGAAGACCACGGAAAACAACACCGAAAATGGATCGCCGGATTCATCGATTGAGCGAAAAGGATCGTTTTCGTAGTGCAAATAATATTGCTGCGGAGATAAACTATGAAAACGATACACAAATTAGTGCTAGAACTGTTAGGAGAAGATTAGAAGACTTTAACTTAAGAGGACGAAAACCCCAAAAGAAACCACTGCTGAGTTCTAGGAATCGAAAAAGACGACTTGCATTTGCTAAAGCTCATAAGCATTGGACAAGTGAAGATTGGCAAAAGGTATTGTTTTCTGACGAATCGAAATTCAGTCGCGTCTCTTCTGACGGGGTACGGTACGTTAGACGTCGAATTGGCGAAAGTTTGAAAACACAGTGCGTTTTAAAAACTCTTAAACATGGTGGTGGCAACGTTATGGTGTGGGCGTGTTTTTCTCGAAGCGGCCCTGGTCCGATATGTCGTATCAATGGAATTATGGACCGTTTTCAATACAAGGACATACTCAAGAACACAATGTTACCTTTTGCACGCAACAATATGAGTGATGATTTTATTTTTCAAAATGATAATGATCCGAAGCACACGGCTCGGGTTGTGAAACAGTTTTTTCAAGAAGAAAATATCACCGTGCTGCCGTGGCCGTCCCAATCACCAGATATTAATCCAATCGAGAACTTGTGGAGCATCATAAAAAAGACAGTACAAGGTTATAAACCGAAAAATTTGAATGAACTTTACTCTACAATTGAAACAGCTTGGAGTAATATTACGGTAGATCAATGTAAAAAATTAATAGATTCAATGCCAAGAAGATGTACCGAAGTGATAAGAAATAACGGATATTGGACAAAATATTGAATTTAAACAAAAATTGTGCATATTTTTTTACCAAAACTTAATATTTTTTGTGTAGTCTTAAACTTTTGACCGACAAAATATTATACAGATTTCGTTCCTTTTTTTGTAACTTCGCTACTGAGCAAAATATCAAAATGAAATTTTTTTTGTAAGTGTATAAACAAATGCCTAATTAGTTAATACCAAAAGTAGAACACCGTATTTATATTTTTTATGGAAAGTAAATCAATTATTTATTTCTTCCATTTCGTCTTAAACTTTTGTCTGCTACTGTACGTCATTACGTAATAGTATATAACGTTATACGTTAGTACGTAATAGTATGTAACGTTATACATCATCCGGTAATACTATATAACTTTATACGTTAGTACGTAATAGTATATAACGTTATACGTTATTACGTATTAGTATATAAAGTTATACGTCATTACGTAATAGTATATAACGTTATACGTTAGTACGTAATAGTATGTAACGTTATACGTCATCCGGTAATACTATATAACGTTATACGTTAGTACGTAATAGTATATAATGTTATACGTTGTTACGTATTAGTATATAACGTTATACGTTATTACGTAATAGTATATAACGTTATACGTCATTACGTAATAGTATATAACGTTATACGTCATCCGGTAATACTATATAACGTTATACGTCATTCGGTAATACTATATAACGTTACACGTTAGTACGTAATAGTATATAACGTTATACGTTAGTACGTAATAGTATATAACGTTATACGTCATTACGTATTAGTATATAACGTTATACGTCATTACGTAATAGTATATAACGTTATACGTCATCCGGTAATACTATATAACGTTATACGTTAGGACGTTATAGTATATAACGTTATACGTTGTTACGTATTAGTATATAACGTTATACGTAATTACGTAATAGTATATAACGTTATACGTTAGTACCTAATAGTATATAACGTTATACGTTAGTACGTAATAGTATATAACGTTATACGTCATCCGGTAATACTATATAACGTTACACGTTAGTACGTAATAGTATATAACGTTATACGTCATCCGGTAATACTATATAACGTTATACGTTAGGACGTTATAGTATATAACGTTATACGTTATTACGTATTAGTATATAACGTTATACGTCATTACGTATTAGTATATAACGTTATACGTTATTACGTATTAGTATATACCGTTATACAATATTACGTAATAGTATATAACGTTATACGTCATTACGTAATAGTATATAACGTTATACGTTATTACGTAATATTATATATCGTTATACGTTAGTACGTAATAGTATATAAAGTTATACGTTATTACGCATTAGTATATAACGTTACTCGTTATTACGTATTAGTATATAACGTTACACGTTATTACGTAATAGTATTTAACGTTATACGATATTACGTATTAACATATAGCGTTACACGTTATTACGTAATAGTATATAACGTTATACGTCATTACGTGATAGTATATAACGTTATACGTTAGTACGTAATAGTATATATCGTTATACGTCATTGCGTAATAGTATATAACGTTATACGTTAGTACGTAATAGTATATAACGTTATTCGTCATCCGGTAATACTATATAACGTTATACGTTAGTACGTAATAGTATATAATGTTATACGTTGTTACGTATTAGTATATAGCGTTGTACGTTATTAAGTATTACTATATAGCGTTATACGTTATTACGTAATAGTATATAACGGTATACGATATTACGTATTAATATATAACGTTACACGTTATTACGTAATAGTATATAACGTTATACGTCATTACGTGATAGTATATAACGTTATACGTTAGTACGTAATAGTATATAACGTTATACGTTAGTACGTAATAGTATATAATGTTATTCGTTGTTACGTATTAGTATATAACGTTATACGTTATTACGTAATAGTATATAACGTTATACGTCATTACGTAATAGTATATAACGTTATACGTCATCCGGTAATACTATATAACGTTATACGTCATCCGGTAATACTATATAACTTTATACGTTAGTACGTAATAGTATATAACGTTATACGTTATTACGTAATACTATATAACGTTATACGTCATCCGGTAATACTATATAACGTTATACGTTAGTACGTAATAGTATATAATGTTATACGTAGTTACGTATTAGTATATAACGTTATACGTTATTACGTAATAGTATATAACGTTATACGTCATTACGTAATAGTATATAACGTTATACGTCATCCGGTAATACTATATAACGTTATACGTCATCCGGTAATACTATATAACGTTATACGTTAGTACGTGATATTATATAACGTTATACGTTATTACGTATTAGTATATAACGTTATACGTCATTACGTAATAGTATATAACGTTATACGTCATCCGGTAATACTATATAACGTTATACGTCATCCGGTAATACTATATAACGTTATACATTAGTACGTGATAGTATATAACGTTATACGTTATTACGTATTAGTATATAACGTTATACGTAATTACGTAATAGTATATAACGTTATACGTTAGTACCTAATAGTATATAACGTTATACGTTAGTACGTAATAGTATATAACGTTACGCGTCAACCGGTAATACTATATAACGTTATACGTTAGTACGTAATAGAATATAACGTTATACGTCATCCGGTAATACTATATAACGTTATACGTTAGTACGTGATAGTATATAACGTTATACGTTATTACGTATCAGTATATAACGTTATACGTCATTACGTAATAGTATATAACGCTATACGTTAGTACGTAATAGTATATAACGTTATACGTCATCCGGTAATACTATATAACGTTATACGTTAGTACGTAATAGTATATAATGTTATACGTTGTTACGTATTAGTATATAACGTTCTACGTTATTACGTATTAGTATATACCGTTATACGATATTACGTAATAGTATATAACGTTATACGTCATTAGGTAAAAGTATATAGCGTTATTCGTCATTACGTATTAGTTTATAACGTTACACGTTATTACGTATTAGTATATAACGTTACACGTTATTACGTAATAGTATATAACGTTTTACGATATTACGTATTAATATATAACGTTACACGTTAGTACGTAATAGTATATAACGTTATACGTCATCCGGTAATACTATATAACGTTATACGTTAGTACGTAATAGTATATAATGTTATACGTTGTTACGTATTAGTATATAACGTTATACGTTATTACGTAATAGTATATAACGTTATACGTCATTACGTAATAGTATATAACGTTATACGTCATCCGGTAATACTATATAACGTTATACGTCATCCGGTAATACTATATAACTTTATACGTTAGTACGTAATAGTATATAACGTTATACGTTATTACGTATTAGTATATAAAGTTATACGTCATTACGTAATAGTATATAACGTTATACGTTAGTACGTAATAGTATGTAACGTTATACGTCATCCGGTAATACTATATAACGTTATACGTCATCCGGTAATACTATATAACTTTATACGTTAGTACGTAATAGTATATAACGTTATACGTTATTACGTAATACTATATAACGTTATACGTCATCCGGTAATACTATATAACGTTATACGTTAGTACGTAATAGTATATAATGTTATACGTAGTTACGTATTAGTATATAACGTTATACGTTATTACGTAATAGTATATAACGTTATACGTCATTACGTAATAGTATATAACGTTATACGTCATCCGGTAATACTATATAACGTTATACGTCATCCGGTAATACTATATAACGTTATACGTTAGTACGTGATATTATATAACGTTATACGTTATTACGTATTAGTATATAACGTTATACGTCATTACGTAATAGTATATAACGTTATACGTCATCCGGTAATACTATATAACGTTATACGTCATCCGGTAATACTATATAACGTTATACATTAGTACGTGATAGTATATAACGTTATACGTTATTACGTATTAGTATATAACGTTATACGTAATTACGTAATAGTATATAACGTTATACGTTAGTACCTAATAGTATATAACGTTATACGTTAGTACGTAATAGTATATAACGTTACGCGTCAACCGGTAATACTATATAACGTTATACGTTAGTACGTAATAGAATATAACGTTATACGTCATCCGGTAATACTATATAACGTTATACGTTAGTACGTGATAGTATATAACGTTATACGTTATTACGTATCAGTATATAACGTTATACGTCATTACGTAATAGTATATAACGCTATACGTTAGTACGTAATAGTATATAACGTTATACGTCATCCGGTAATACTATATAACGTTATACGTTAGTACGTAATAGTATATAATGTTATACGTTGTTACGTATTAGTATATAACGTTCTACGTTATTACGTATTAGTATATACCGTTATACGATATTACGTAATAGTATATAACGTTATACGTCATTAGGTAAAAGTATATAGCGTTATTCGTCATTACGTATTAGTTTATAACGTTACACGTTATTACGTATTAGTATATAACGTTACACGTTATTACGTAATAGTATATAACGTTTTACGATATTACGTATTAATATATAACGTTACACGTTAGTACGTAATAGTATATAACGTTATACGTCATCCGGTAATACTATATAACGTTATACGTTAGTACGTAATAGTATATAATGTTATACGTTGTTACGTATTAGTATATAACGTTATACGTCATTACGTAATAGTATATAACGTTATACGTCATTACGTAATAGTATATAACGTTATACGTCATCCGGTAATACTATATAACGTTATACGTCATCCGGTAATACTATATAACTTTATACGTTAGTACGTAATAGTATATAACGTTATACGTTATTACGTATTAGTATATAAAGTTATACGTCATTACGTAATAGTATATAACGTTATACGTTAGTACGTAATAGTATGTAACGTTATACGTCATCCGGTAATACTATATAACTTTATACGTTAGTACGTAATAGTATATAACGTTATACGTTATTACGTATTAGTATATAAAGTTATACGTCATTACGTAATAGTATATAACGTTATACGTTAGTACGTAATAGTATGTAACGTTATACGTCATCCGGTAATACTATATAACGTTATACGTTAGTACGTAATAGTATATAATGTTATACGTTAGTACGTAATAGTATATAATGTTATACGTAGTTACGTATTAGTATATAACGTTATACGTTATTACGTAATAGTATATAACGTTATACGTCATTACGTAATAGTATATAACGTTATACGTCATCCGGTAATACTATATAACGTTACACATTAGTACGTAATAGTATATAACGTTATACGTTATTACGTATTAGTATATAACGTTATACGTTAGTACGTAATAGTATGTAATGTTATACGCTGTTACGTATTAGTATATAACGTTATACGTTATTACGTAATAGTATATAACGTTATACGTCATTACGTAATAGTATATAACGTTATACGTCATCCGGTAATACTATATAACGTTATACGTCATCCGGTAATACTATATAACGTTATACGTTAGTACGTGATATTATATAACGTTATACGTTATTACGTATTAGTATATAACGTTATACGTCATTACGTAATAGTATATAACGTTATACGTCATCCGGTAATACTATATAACGTTATACGTCATCCGGTAATACTATATAACGTTATACGTTAGTACGTGATAGTATATAACGTTATACGTTATTACGTATTAGTATATAACGTTATACGTAATTACGTAATAGTATATAACGTTATACGTTAGTACCTAATAGTATATAACGTTATACGTTAGTACGTAATAGTATATAACGTTACGCGTCATCCGGTAATACTATATAACGTTATACGTTAGTACGTAATAGAATATAACGTTATACGTTAGTACGTATTAGTATATAACGTTATACGTCATCTGGTAATACTATATAACGTTATACGTCATCCGGTAATACTATATAACGTTATACGTCATCCGGTAATACTATATAACGTTATACGTTAGTACGTGATAGTATATAACGTTATACGTTATTACGTATCAGTATATAACGTTATACGTCATTACGTAATAGTATATAACGCTATACGTTAGTACGTAACAGTATATAACGTTATACGTCATCCGGTAATACTATATAACGTTATATGTTAGTACGTAATAGTATATAATGTTATACGTTGTTACGTATTAGTATATAACGTTATACGTTAGTACGTAATAGTACATATCGTTATACGTCATTGCGTAATAGTATATAACGTTACACGTTAGTACGTAATAGTATATAACGTTATACGTCATCCGGTAATACTATATAACGTTATACGTTAGTACGTAATAGTATATAATGTTATACGTTGTTACGTATTAGTATATAACGTTCTACGTTATTACGTATTAGTATATACCGTTATACGATGTTACGTAATAGTATATAACGTTATACGTCATTAGGTAAAAGTATATAGCGTTATTCGTCATTACGTATTAGTTTATAACGTTACACGTTATTACGTATTAGTATATAACGTTACACGTTATTACGTAATAGTATATAACGTTTTACGATATTACGTATTAATATATAACGTTACACGTTAGTACGTAATAGTATATAACGTTATACGTCATCCGGTAATACTATATAACGTTATACGTTAGTACGTAATAGTATATAATGTTATACGTTGTTACGTATTAGTATATAACGTTATACGTTATTACGTAATAGTATATAACGTTATACGTCATTACGTAATAGTATATAACGTTATACGTCATCCGGTAATACTATATAACGTTATACGTCATCCGGTAATACTATATAACGTTATACGTTAGTACGTAATAGTATATAACGTTATACGTTATTACGTATTAGTATATAACGTTATACGTAATTACGTAATAGTATATAATGTTATACGTTAGTACGTAATAGTATATAACGTTATACGTCATCCGGTAATACTATATAACGTTATACGTTAGTACGTAATAGTATATAACGTTATACGTTATTACGTATTAGTATATAACGTTATACGTAATTACGTAATAGTATATAACGTTATACGTTAGTACCTAATAGTATATAACGTTATACGTTAGTACGTAATAGTATATAACGTTACGCGTCATCCGGTAATACTATATAACGTTATACGTTAGTACGTAATAGAATATAACGTTATACGTTAGTACGTATTAGTATATAACGTTATACGTCATCTGGTAATACTATATAACGTTATACGTCATCCGGTAATACTATATAACGTTATACGTCATCCGGTAATACTATATAACGTTATACGTTAGTACGTGATAGTATATAACGTTATACGTTATTACGTATCAGTATATAACGTTATACGTCATTACGTAATAGTATATAACGCTATACGTTAGTACGTAACAGTATATAACGTTATACGTCATCCGGTAATACTATATAACGTTATATGTTAGTACGTAATAGTATATAATGTTATACGTTGTTACGTATTAGTATATAACGTTATACGTTAGTACGTAATAGTACATATCGTTATACGTCATTGCGTAATAGTATATAACGTTACACGTTAGTACGTAATAGTATATAACGTTATACGTCATCCGGTAATACTATATAACGTTATACGTTAGTACGTAATAGTATATAATGTTATACGTTGTTACGTATTAGTATATAACGTTCTACGTTATTACGTATTAGTATATACCGTTATACGATGTTACGTAATAGTATATAACGTTATACGTCATTAGGTAAAAGTATATAGCGTTATTCGTCATTACGTATTAGTTTATAACGTTACACGTTATTACGTATTAGTATATAACGTTACACGTTATTACGTAATAGTATATAACGTTTTACGATATTACGTATTAATATATAACGTTACACGTTAGTACGTAATAGTATATAACGTTATACGTCATCCGGTAATACTATATAACGTTATACGTTAGTACGTAATAGTATATAATGTTATACGTTGTTACGTATTAGTATATAACGTTATACGTTATTACGTAATAGTATATAACGTTATACGTCATTACGTAATAGTATATAACGTTATACGTCATCCGGTAATACTATATAACGTTATACGTCATCCGGTAATACTATATAACTTTATACGTTAGTACGTAATAGTATATAACGTTATACGTTATTACGTATTAGTATATAAAGTTATACGTCATTACGTAATAGTATATAACGTTATACGTTAGTACGTAATAGTATGTAACGTTATACGTCATCCGGTAATACTATATAACTTTATACGTTAGTACGTAATAGTATATAACGTTATACGTTATTACGTATTAGTATATAAAGTTATACGTCATTACGTAATAGTATATAACGTTATACGTTAGTACGTAATAGTATGTAACGTTATACGTCATCCGGTAATACTATATAACGTTATACGTTAGTACGTAATAGTATATAATGTTATACGTTGTTACGTATTAGTATATAACGTTATACGTTATTACGTAATAGTATATAACGTTATACGTCATTACGTAATAGTATATAACGTTATACGTCATCCGGTAATACTATATAACGTTATACGTCATTCGGTAATACTATATAACGTTACACGTTAGTACGTAATAGTATATAACGTTATACGTTAGTACGTAATAGTATATAACGTTATACGTCATTACGTATTAGTATATAACGTTATACGTCATAACGTAATAGTATATAACGTTATACGTTAGTACGTAATAGAATATAACGTTATACGTTAGTACGTATTAGTATATAACGTTATACGTCATCTGGTAATACTATATAACGTTACACGTTAGTACGTAATAATATATAACGTTATACGTCATCCGGTAATACTATATAACGTTACACATTAGTACGTAATAGTATATAACGTTATACGTTATTACGTGTTAGTATATAACGTTATACGTTAGTACGTAATAGTATGTAATGTTATACGTTGTTACGTATTAGTATATAACGTTATACGTTATTACGTAATAGTATATAACGTTATACGTCATTACGTAATAGTATATAACGTTATACGTCATCCGGTAATACTATATAACGTTATACGTCATCCGGTAATACTATATAACGTTATACGTTAGTACGTGATATTATATAACGTTATACGTTATTACGTATTAGTATATAACGTTATACGTCATTACGTAATAGTATATAACGTTATACGTCATCCGGTAATACTATATAACGTTATACGTTAGGACGTTATAGTATATAACGTTATACGTTGTTACGTATTAGTATATAACGTTATACGTAATTACGTAATAGTATATAACGTTATACGTTAGTACGTAATAGTATATAACGTTATACGTCATCCGGTAATACTATATAACGTTACACGTCGTTACGTAATAGTATATAACGTTATACGTCATCCGGTAATACTATATAACGTTATACGTTAGGACGTTATAGTATATAACGTTATACGTTATTACGTATTAGTATATACCGTTATACAATATTACGTAATAGTATATAACGTTATACGTCATTACGTATTAGTATATAACGTTATACGTTATTACGTAATATTATATATCGTTATACGTTAGTACGTAATAGTATATAAAGTTATACGTTATTACGCATTAGTATATAACGTTACTCGTTATTACGTATTAGTATATAACGTTACACGTTATTACGTAATAGTATTTAACGTTATACGATATTACGTATTAACATATAGCGTTACACGTTATTACGTAATAGTATATAACGTTATACGTCATTACGTGATAGTATATAACGTTATACGTTAGTACGTAATAGTATATATCGTTATACGTCATTGCGTAATAGTATATAACGTTATACGTTAGTACGTAATAGTATATAACGTTATTCGTCATCCGGTAATACTATATAACGTTATACGTTAGTACGTAATAGTATATAATGTTATACGTTGTTACGTATTAGTATATAGCGTTGTACGTTATTAAGTATTACTATATAGCGTTATACGTTATTACGTAATAGTATATAACGGTATACGATATTACGTATTAATATATAACGTTACACGTTATTACGTAATAGTATATAACGTTATACGTCATTACGTGATAGTATATAACGTTATACGTTAGTACGTAATAGTATATAACGTTATACGTTAGTACGTAATAGTATATAATGTTATTCGTTGTTACGTATTAGTATATAACGTTATACGTTATTACGTAATAGTATATAACGTTATACGTCATTACGTAATAGTATATAACGTTATACGTCATCCGGTAATACTATATAACGTTATACGTCATCCGGTAATACTATATAACTTTATACGTTAGTACGTAATAGTATATAACGTTATACGTTATTACGTAATACTATATAACGTTATACGTCATCCGGTAATACTATATAACGTTACACGTTAGTACGTAGTAGTATATAACGTTATACGTTAGTACGTAATAGTATATAACGTTATACGTCATTACGTATTAGTATATAACGTTATACGTCATAACGTAATAGTATATAACGTTATACGTTAGTACGTAATAGAATATAACGTTATACGTTAGTACGTATTAGTATATAACGTTATACGTCATTACGTATTAGTATATAACGTTATACGTCATAACGTAATAGTATATAACGTTATACGTTAGTACGTAATAGAATATAACGTTATACGTTATTACGTATTAGTATATAACGTTATACGTCATTACGTAATAGTATATAACGTTATACGACATCCGGTAATACTATATAACGTTATACGTCATCCGGTAATACTATATAACGTTATACGTTAGTACGTAATAGTATATAACGTTATACGTTATTACGTATTAGTATATAACGTTATACGTCATTACGTAATAGTATGTAACGTTATACGTTAGTACGTAATAGTATATAACGTTATACGTCATCCGGTAATACTATATAACGTTATACGTTAGTACGTAATAGTATATAATGTTATACGTTGTTACGTATTAGTATATAACGTTATACGTCATTACGTATTAGTATATAACGTTATACGTCATAACGTAATAGTATATAACGTTATACGTTAGTACGTAATAGAATATAACGTTATACGTTATTACGTATTAGTATATAACGTTATACGTTAGTACGTAATAGAATATAACGTTATACGTTATTACGTATTAGTATATAACGTTATACGTTAGTACCTAATAGTATATAACGTTATACGTTAGTACGTAATAGTATATAACGTTATACGTCATCCGGTAATACTATATAACGTTACACGTCGTTACGTAATAGTATATAACGTTATACGTCATCCGGTAATACTATATAACGTTATACGTTAGGACGTTATAGTATATAACGTTATACGTTATTACGTATTAGTATATACCGTTATACAATATTACGTAATAGTATATAACGTTATACGTCATTACGTAATAGTATATAACGTTATACGTTATTACGTAATATTATATATCGTTATACGTTAGTACGTAATAGTATATAAAGTTATACGTTATTACGCATTAGTATATAACGTTACTCGTTATTACGTATTAGTATATAACGTTACACGTTATTACGTAATAGTATTTAACGTTATACGATATTACGTATTAACATATAGCGTTACACGTTATTACGTAATAGTATATAACGTTATACGTCATTACGTGATAGTATATAACGTTATACGTTAGTACGTAATAGTATATATCGTTATACGTCATTGCGTAATAGTATATAACGTTATACGTTAGTACGTAATAGTATATAACGTTATTCGTCATCCGGTAATACTATATAACGTTATACGTTAGTACGTAATAGTATATAATGTTATACGTTGTTACGTATTAGTATATAGCGTTGTACGTTATTAAGTATTACTATATAGCGTTATACGTTATTACGTAATAGTATATAACGGTATACGATATTACGTATTAATATATAACGTTACACGTTATTACGTAATAGTATATAACGTTATACGTCATTACGTGATAGTATATAACGTTATACGTTAGTACGTATTAGTATATAACGTTATACGTTATTACGTAATAGTATATAACGTTATACGTCATTACGTAATAGTATATAACGTTATACGTCATCCGGTAATACTATATAACGTTATACGTCATCCGGTAATACTATATAACTTTATACGTTAGTACGTAATAGTATATAACGTTATACGTTATTACGTAATACTATATAACGTTATACGTCATCCGGTAATACTATATAACGTTACACGTTAGTACGTAGTAGTATATAACGTTATACGTTAGTACGTAATAGTATATAACGTTATACGTCATTACGTATTAGTATATAACGTTATACGTCATAACGTAATAGTATATAACGTTATACGTTAGTACGTAATAGAATATAACGTTATACGTTAGTACGTATTAGTATGTAACGTTATACGTCATTACGTATTAGTATATAACGTTATACGTCATAACGTAATAGTATATAACGTTATACGTTAGTACGTAATAGAATATAACGTTATACGTTATTACGTATTAGTATATAACGTTATACGTCATTACGTAATAGTATATAACGTTATACGACATCCGGTAATACTATATAACGTTATACGTCATCCGGTAATACTATATAACGTTATACGTTAGTACGTAATAGTATATAACGTTATACGTTATTACGTATTAGTATATAACGTTATACGTCATTACGTAATAGTATGTAACGTTATACGTTAGTACGTAATAGTATATAACGTTATACGTCATCCGGTAATACTATATAACGTTATACGTTAGTACGTAATAGTATATAATGTTATACGTTGTTACGTATTAGTATATAACTTTATACGTTATTACGTAATAGTATATAACGTTATACGATATTACGTATTAATATATAACGTTACACGTTATTACGTAATTGTATATAACGTTATACGTCATTACGTATTAGTATATAACGTTATACGTCACTACGTAATAGTATATAACGTTATACGTCATCCGGTAATACTATATAACGTTATACGTCATCCGGTAATACTATATAACGTTACACGTTAGTACGTAATAGTATATAACGTTATACGTCATTACGTATTAGTTTATAACGTTACACGTTATTACGTATTAGTATATAACGTTACACGTTATTACGTATTAGTATATAACGTTATACGATATTACTTATTAATATATAACGTTACACGTTATTACGTAATAGTATATAACGTTATACGTCATTACGTATTAGTATATAACGTTATACGTTATTACGTAATAGTATATAACGTTATACGTCATTACGTAATAGTATATAACGTTATACGTCATCCGGTAATACTATATAACGTTATACGTCATCCGGTAATACTATATAACTTTATACGTTAGTACGTATTAGTATATAACGTTATACGTCATTACGTAATAGTATATAACGTTATACGACATCCGGTAATACTATATAACGTTATACGTCATCCGGTAATACTATATAACGTTATACGTTAGTACGTAATAGTGTATAACGTTATACGTTATTACGTATTAGTATATAACGTTATACGTCATTACGTAATAGTATGTAACGTTATACGTTAGTACGTAATAGTATATAACGTTATACGTCATCCGGTAATACTATATAACGTTATACGTTACTACGTAATAGTATATAATGTTATACGTTGTTACGTATTAGTATATAACGTTATACGTTATTACGTAATAGTATATAACGTTATACGTCACTACGTAATAGTATATAACGTTATACGTCATCCGGTAATACTATATAACGTTATACGTCATCCGGTAATACTATATAACGTTACACGTTAGTACGTAATAGTATATAACGTTATACGTCATTACGTATTAGTTTATAACGTTACACGTTATTACGTATTAGTATATAACGTTACACGTTATTACGTAATAGTATATAACGTTATACGATATTACGTATTAATATATAACGTTACACGTTATTACGTAATAGTATATAACGTTATACGTCATTTCGTGATAGTATATAACGTTATACGTTAGTACGTAATAGTATATATCGTTATACGTCATTGCGTAATAATATATAACGTTATACGTTAGTACCTAATAGTATATAACGTTATACGTCATCCGGTAATACTATATAACGTTATACGTTAGTACGTAATAGTATATAATGTTATACGTTGTTACGTATTAGTATATAACGTTATACGTCATTACGTAATAGTATATAACGTTATACGACATCCGGTAATACTATATAACGTTATACGTCATCCGGTAATACTATATAACATTATACGTTAGTACGTAATAGTATATAACGTTATACGTTAGTACGTAATAGTATATAATGTTATACGTTGTTACGTATTAGTATATAACGTTATACGTTATTACGTAATAGTATATAACGTTATACGTTAGTACGTAATAGTATATAACGTTATACGTCATCACGTATTAGTATATAACGTTATACGTTAGTACGTAATAGTATATAATGTTATACGTTGTTACGTATTAGTATATAACGTTATACGTTATTACGTAATAGTATATAACGTTGTACGTCATTACGTAATAGTATATAACGTTATACGTCATCCGGTAATACTATATAACGTTATACGTTAGTACGTAATAGTATATAATGTTATACGTTGTTACGTATTAGTATATAACGTTATACGTTATTGCGTAATAGTATGTAACGTTATACGTTAGTACGTAATAGTATATAACGTTATACGTCATCCGGTAATACTATATAACGTTATACGTTAGTACGTAATAGTATATAATGTTATACGTTGTTACGTATTAGTATATAACGTTATACGTTATTACGTAATAGTATATAACGTTATACGTCACTACGTAATAGTATATAACGTTATACGTCATCCGGTAATACTATATAACGTTATACGTCATCCGGTAATACTATATAACGTTACACGTTAGTACGTAATAGTATATAACGTTATACGTCATTACGTGATAGTATATAACATTATACGTTAGTACGTAATAGTATATATCGTTATACGTCATTGCGTAATAGTATATAACGTTATACGTTAGTACGTAATAGTATATAACGTTATACGTCATCCGGTAATACTTTATAACGTTATACGTTAGTACGTAATAGTATATAATGTTATACGTTGTTACGTATTAGTATATAGCGTTGTACGTTATTACGTATTAGTATATAGCGTTATACGGTATTACGTAATAGTATATAACGTTATACGATATTACGTATTAATATATAACGTTACACGTTATTACGTAATAGTATATAACGTTATACGTCATTACGTGATAGTATATAACGTTATACGTTAGTACGTAATAGTATATAACGTTATACGTCATTACGTATTAGTTTATAACGTTACAGGTTATTACGTAATAGTATATAACGTTATACGTCATTACGTGATAGTATATAACGTTATACGTTAGTACGTAATAGTATATAACGTTATACGTCATTACGTATTAGTTTATAACGTTACACGTTATTACGTAATAGTATATATCGTTATACGTTAGTACGTAATAGTATATAAAGTTATACGTTATTACGCATTAGTATATAACGTTACACGTTATTACGTATTAGTATATAACGTTACACGTTATTACGTAATAGTATTTAACGTTATACGATATTACGTATTAATATATGACGTTACACGTTATTACGTAATAGTATATAACGTTATACGTCATTACGTGATAGTATATAACGTTATACGTTAGTACGTAATAGTATATAACGTTATACGTCATTACGTATTAGTTTATAACGTTACACGTTAGTACGTAATAGTGTATAACGTTATACGTTAGTACGTATTAGTATATAACGTTATACGTCATCTGGTAATACTATATAACGTTACACGTTAGTACGTAATAACATATAACGTTATACGTCATCCGGTAATACTATATAACGTTATACGTTAGTACGTAATAGAATATAACGTTATACGTTATTACGTATTAGTATATAACGTTATACGTCATTACGTAATAGTATATAACGTTATACGACATCCGGTAATACTATATAACGTTATACGTCATCCGGTAATACTATATAACGTTATACGTTAGTACGTAATAGTGTATAACGTTATACGTTATTACGTATTAGTATATAACGTTATACGTCATTACGTAATAGTATGTAACGTTATACGTTAGTACGTAATAGTATATAACGTTATACGTCATCCGGTAATACTATATAACGTTATACGTTAGTACGTAATAGTATATAATGTTATACGTTGTTACGTATTAGTATATAACGTTATACGTTATTACGTAATAGTATATAACGTTATACGTCACTACGTAATAGTATATAACGTTATACGTCATCCGGTAATACTATATAACGTTATACGTCATCCGGTAATACTATATAACGTTACACGTTAGTACGTAATAGTATATAACGTTATACGGCATTACGTATTAGTTTATAACGTTACACGTTATTACGTATTAGTATATAACGTTACACGTTATTACGTAATAGTATATAACGTTATACGATATTACGTATTAATATATAACGTTACACGTTATTCCGTAATAGTATATAACGTTATACGTCATTACGTGATAGTATATAACGTTATACGTTAGTACGTAATAGTATATATCGTTATACGTCATTGCGTAATAATATATAACGTTATACGTTAGTACCTAATAGTATATAACGTTATACGACATCCGGTAATACTATATAACGTTATACGTCACCCGGTAATACTATATAACGTTATACGTTAGTACGTAATAGTATATAACGTTATACGTTAGTACGTAATAGTATATAATGTTATACGTTGTTACGTATTAGTATATAACGTTATACGTTATTACGTAATAGTATATAACGTTATACGTTAGTACGTAATAGTATATAACGTTATACGTCATCACGTATTAGTATATAACGTTATACGTTAGTACGTAATAGTATATAATGTTATACGTTGTTACGTATTAGTATATAACGTTATACGTTATTACGTAATAGTATATAACGTTGTACGTCATTACGTAATAGTATATAACGTTATACGTCATCCGGTAATACTATATAACGTTATACGTTAGTACGTAATAGTATATAATGTTATACGTTGTTACGTATTAGTATATAACGTTATACGTTATTGCGTAATAGTATATAACGTTATACGTTAGTACGTAATAGTATATAACGTTATACGTCATCACGTATTAGTATATAACGTTATACGTCATAGCGAAATAGTATATAACGTTATACGTTAGTACGTAATAGAATATAACGTTATACGTTAGTACGTATTAGTATATAACGTTATACGTCATCTGGTAATACTATATAACGTTACACGTTAGTACGTAATAACATATAACGTTATACGTCATCCGGTAATACTATATAACGTTACACGTTAGTACGTAATAATGTATAATGTTATACGTTATTACGTATTAGTATATAACGTTATACGTTAGTACGTAATAGTATATAATGTTATACGTTGTTACGTATTAGTATATAACGTTATACGTTATTACGTAATAGTATATAACGTTGTACGTCATTACGTAATAGTATATAACGTTATACGACATCCGGTAATACTATATAACGTTATACGTCATCCGGTAATACTATATAACGTTATACGTTAGTACGTAATAGTATATAACGTTATACGTTATTACGTATTAGTATATAACGTTATACGTCATTACGTAATAGTATGTAACGTTATACGTTAGTACGTAATAGTATATAACGTTATACGTCATCACGTATTAGTATATAACGTTATACGTTAGTACGTAATAGTATATAATGTTATACGTTGTTACGTATTAGTATATAACGTTATACGTTATTACGTAATAGTATATAACGTTGTACGTCATTACGTAATAGTATATAACGTTATACGTCATCCGGTAATACTATATAACGTTATACGTTAGTACGTAATAGTATATAATGTTATACGTTGTTACGTATTAGTATATAACGTTATACGTTATTGCGTAATAGTATATAACGTTATACGTTAGTACGTAATAGTATATAACGTTATACGTCATCACGTAATAGTATATAACGTTATACGTCATAGCGTAATAGTATATAACGTTATACGTTAGTACGTAATAGAATATAACGTTATACGTTAGTACGTATTAGTATATAACGTTATACGTCATCTGGTAATACTATATAACGTTACACGTTAGTACGTAATAACATATAACGTTATACGTCATCCGGTAATACTATATAACGTTACACGTTAGTACGTAATAATGTATAATGTTATACGTTATTACGTATTAGTATATAACGTTATACGTTAGTACGTAATAGTATATAATGTTATACGTTGTTACGTATTAGTATATAACGTTATACGTTATTACGAAATAGTATATAACGTTGTACGTCATTACGTAATAGTATATAACGTTATACGACATCCGGTAATACTATATAACGTTATACGTCATCCGGTAATACTATATAACGTTATACGATAGTACGTAATAGTATATAACGTTATACGTTATTACGTATTAGTATATAACGTTATACGTCATTACGTAATAGTATGTAACGTTATACGTTAGTACGTAATAGTATATAACGTTATACGTCATCCGGTAATACTATATAACGTTATACGTTAGTACGTAATAGTATATAATGTTATACGTTGTTACGTATTAGTATATAACGTTATACGTTATTACGTAATAGTATATAACGTTATACGTCACTACGTAATAGTATATAACGTTATATGTCATCCGGTAATACTATATAACGTTATACGTCATCCGGTAATACTATATAACGTTACACGTTAGTACGAAATAGTATATAACGTTATACGTCATTACGTATTAGTTTATAACGTTACACGTTATTACGTAATAGTATATAACGTTATACGTCATTACGTGATAGTATATAACGTTATACGTTAGTACGTAATAGTATATATCGTTATACGTCATTGCGTAATAGTATATAACGTTATACGTTAGTACGTAATAGTATATAACGTTATTCGTCATCCGGTAATACGATATAACGTTATACGTTAGTACGTAATAGTATATAATGTTATACGTTGTTACGTATTAGTATATAGCGTTGTACGTTATTAAGTATTACTATATAGCGTTATACGTTATTACGTAATAGTATATAACGGTATACGATATTACGTATTAATATATAACGTTACACGTCATTACGTAATAGTATGTAACGTTATACGTTATTACGTAATAGTATATAACGTTATACGTCACTACGTAATAGTATATAACGTTATATGTCATCCGGTAATACTATATAACGTTATACGTCATCCGGTAATACTATATAACGTTACACTTTAGTACGTAATAATATATAACGTTATACGTTATTACGTATTAGTATATAACGTTATACGTCATTACGTAATAGTATATAACGTTATACGACATCCGGTAATACTATATAACGTTATACGTCATCCGGTAATACTATATAACGTTATACGTTAGTACGTAATAGTATATAACGTTATACGTTATTACGTATTAGTATATAACGTTATACGTCATTACGTAATAGTATGTAACGTTATACGTTAGTACGTAATAGTATATAACGTTATACGTCATCCGGTAATACTATATAACGTTATACGTTAGTACGTAATAGTATATAATGTTATACGTTGTTACGTATTAGTATATAACTTTATACGTTATTACGTAATAGTATATAACGTTATACGATATTACGTATTAATATATAACGTTACACGTTATTACGTAATAGTATATAACGTTATACGTCATTACGTATTAGTATATAACGTTATACGTCACTACGTAATAGTATATAACGTTATACGTCATCCGGTAATACTATATAACGTTATACGTCATCCGGTAATACTATATAACGTTACACGTTAGTACGTAATAGTATATAACGTTATACGTCATTACGTATTAGTTTATAACGTTACACGTTATTACGTATTAGTATATAACGTTACACGTTATTACGTATTAGTATATAACGTTATACGATATTACGTATTAATATATAACGTTACACGTTATTACGTAATAGTATATAACGTTATACGTCATTACGTATTAGTATATAACGTTATACGTTATTACGTAATAGTATATAACTTTATACGTCATTACGTAATAGTATATAACGTTATACGTCATCCGGTAATACTATATAACGTTATACGTCATCCGGTAATACTATATAACTTTATACGTTAGTACGTATTAGTATATAACGTTATACGTCATTACGTAATAGTATATAACGTTATACGACATCCGGTAATACTATATAACGTTATACGTCATCCGGTAATACTATATAACGTTATACGTTAGTACGTAATAGTGTATAACGTTATACGTTATTACGTATTAGTATATAACGTTATACGTCATTACGTAATAGTATGTAACGTTATACGTTAATACGTAATAGTATATAACGTTATACGTCATCCGGTAATACTATATAACGTTATACGTTAGTACGTAATAGTATATAATGTTATACGTTGTTACGTATTAGTATATAACGTTATACGTTATTACGTAATAGTATATAACGTTATACGTCACTACGTAATAGTATATAACGTTATACGTCATCCGGTAATACTATATAACGTTATACGTCATCCGGTAATACTATATAACGTTACACGTTAGTGCGTAATAGTATATAACGTTATACGTCATTACGTATTAGTTTATAACGTTACACGTTATTACGTATTAGTATATAACGTTACACGTTATTACGTAATAGTATATAACGTTATACGATATTACGTATTAATATATAACGTTACACGTTATTACGTAATAGTATATAACGTTATACGTCATTTCGTGATAGTATATAACGTTATACGTTAGTACGTAATAGTATATATCGTTATACGTCATTGCGTAATAATATATAACGTTATACGTTAGTACCTAATAGTATATAACGTTATACGTCATCCGGTAATACTATATAACGTTATACGTTAGTACGTAATAGTATATAATGTTATACGTTGTTACGTATTAGTATATAACGTTATACGTCATTACGTAATAGTATATAACGTTATACGACATCCGGTAATTCTATATAACGTTATACGTCATCCGGTAATACTATATAACATTATACGTTAGTACGTAATAGTATATAACGTTATACGTTAGTACGTAATAGTATATAATGTTATACGTTGTTACGTATTAGTATATAACGTTATACGTTATTACGTAATAGTATATAACGTTATACGTTAGTACGTAATAGTATATAACGTTATACGTCATCACGTACTAGTATATAACGTTATACGTTAGTACGTAATAGTATATAATGTTATACGTTGTTACGTATTAGTATATAACGTTATACGTTATTACGTAATAGTATATAACGTTGTACGTCATTACGTAATAGTATATAACGTTATACGTCATCCGGTAATACTATATAACGTTATACGTTAGTACGTAATAGTATATAATGTTATACGTTGTTACGTATTAGTATATAACGTTATACGTTATTGCGTAATAGTATGTAACGTTATACGTTAGTACGTAATAGTATATAACGTTATACGTCATCCGGTAATACTATATAACGTTATACGTTAGTACGTAATAGTATATAATGTTATACGTTGTTACGTATTAGTATATAACGTTATACGTTATTACGTAATAGTATATAACGTTATACGTCACTACGTAATAGTATATAACGTTATACGTCATCCGGTAATACTATATAACGTTATACGTCATCCGGTAATACTATATAACGTTACACGTTAGTACGTAATAGTATATAACGTTATACGTCATTACGTGATAGTATATAACATTATACGTTAGTACGTAATAGTATATATCGTTATACGTCATTGCGTAATAGTATATAACGTTATACGTTAGTACGTAATAGTATATAACGTTATACGTCATCCGGTAATACTTTATAACGTTATACGTTAGTACGTAATAGTATATAATGTTATACGTTGTTACGTATTAGTATATAGCGTTGTACGTTATTACGTATTAGTATATAGCGTTATACGGTATTACGTAATAGTATATAACGTTATACGATATTACGTATTAATATATAACGTTACACGTTATTACGTAATAGTATATAACGTTATACGTCATTACGTGATAGTATATAACGTTATACGTTAGTACGTAATAGTATATAACGTTATACGTCATTACGTATTAGTTTATAACGTTACACGTTATTACGTAATAGTATATAACGTTATACGTCATTACGTGATAGTATATAACGTTATACGTTAGTACGTAATAGTATATAACGTTATACGTCATTACGTATTAGTTTATAACGTTACACGTTATTACGTAATAGTATATATCGTTATACGTTAGTACGTAATAGTATATAAAGTTATACGTTATTACGCATTAGTATATAACGTTACACGTTATTACGTATTAGTATATAACGTTACACGTTATTACGTAATAGTATTTAACGTTATACGATATTACGTATTAATATATGACGTTACACGTTATTACGTAATAGTATATAACGTTATACGTCATTACGTGATAGCATATAACGTTATACGTTAGTACGTAATAGTATATAACGTTATACGTCATTACGTATTAGTTTATAACGTTACACGTTAGTACGTAATAGTGTATAACGTTATACGTTAGTACGTATTAGTATATAACGTTATACGTCATCTGGTAATACTATATAACGTTACACGTTAGTACGTAATAACATATAACGTTATACGTCATCCGGTAATACTATATAACGTTATACGTTAGTACGTAATAGAATATAACGTTATACGTTATTACGTATTAGTATATAACGTTATACGTCATTACGTAATAGTATATAACGTTATACGACATCCGGTAATACTATATAACGTTATACGTCATCCGGTAATACTATATAACGTTATACGTTAGTACGTAATAGTGTATAACGTTATACGTTATTACGTATTAGTATATAACGTTATACGTCATTACGTAATAGTATGTAACGTTATACGTTAGTACGTAATAGTATATAACGTTATACGTCATCCGGTAATACTATATAACGTTATACGTTAGTACGTAATAGTATATAATGTTATACGTTGTTACGTATTAGTATATAACGTTATACGTTATTACGTAATAGTATATAACGTTATACGTCACTACGTAATAGTATATAACGTTATACGTCATCCGGTAATACTATATAACGTTATACGTCATCCGGTAATACTATATAACGTTACACGTTAGTACGTAATAGTATATAACGTTATACGGCATTACGTATTAGTTTATAACGTTACACGTTATTACGTATTAGTATATAACGTTACACGTTATTACGTAATAGTATATAACGTTATACGATATTACGTATTAATATATAACGTTACACGTTATTACGTAATAGTATATAACGTTATACGTCATTACGTGATAGTATATAACGTTATACGTTAGTACGTAATAGTATATATCGTTATACGTCATTGCGTAATAATATATAACGTTATACGTTAGTACCTAATAGTATATAACGTTATACGACATCCGGTAATACTATATAACGTTATACGTCATCCGGTAATACTATATAACGTTATACGTTAGTACGTAATAGTATATAACGTTATACGTTAGTACGTAATAGTATATAATGTTATACGTTGTTACGTATTAGTATATAACGTTATACGTTATTACGTAATAGTATATAACGTTATACGTTAGTACGTAATAGTATATAACGTTATACGTCATCACGTATTAGTATATAACGTTATACGTTAGTACGTAATAGTATATAATGTTATACGTTGTTACGTATTAGTATATAACGTTATACGTTATTACGTAATAGTATATAACGTTGTACGTCATTACGTAATAGTATATAACATTATACGTCATCCGGTAATACTATATAACGTTATACGTTAGTACGTAATAGTATATAATGTTATACGTTGTTACGTATTAGTATATAACGTTATACGTTATTGCGTAATAGTATATAACGTTATACGTTAGTACGTAATAGTATATAACGTTATACGTCATCACGTATTAGTATATAACGTTATACGTCATAGCGAAATAGTATATAACGTTATACGTTAGTACGTAATAGAATATAACGTTATACGTTAGTACGTATTAGTATATAACGTTATACGTTAGTACGTAATAGTATATAACGTTATACGTTATTGCGTAATAGTATATAACGTTATACGTTAGTACGTAATAGTATATAACGTTATACGTCATCACGTATTAGTATATAACGTTATACGTCATAGCGTAATAGTATATAACGTTATACGTTAGTACGTAATAGAATATAACGTTATACGTTAGTACGTATTAGTATATAACGTTATACGTCATCTGGTAATACTATATAACGTTACACGTTAGTACGTAATAACATATAACGTTATACGTCATCCGGTAATACTATATAACGTTACACGTTAGTACGTAATAATGTATAATGTTATACGTTATTACGTATTAGTATATAACGTTATACGTTAGTACGTAATAGTATATAATGTTATACGTTGTTACGTATTAGTATATAACGTTATACGTTATTACGTAATAGTATATAACGTTGTACGTCATTACGTAATAGTATATAACGTTATACGACATCCGGTAATACTATATGACGTTATACGTCATCCGGTAATACTATATAACGTTATACGTTAGTACGTAATAGTATATAACGTTATACGTTATTACGTATTAGTATATAACGTTATACGTCATTACGTAATAGTATGTAACGTTATACGTTAGTACGTAATGGTATATAACGTTATACGTCATCCGGTAATACTATATAACGTTATACGTTAGTACGTAATAGTATATAATGTTATACGTTGTTACGTATTAGTATATAACGTTATACGTTATTACGTAATAGTATATAACGTTATACGTCACTACGTAATAGTATATAACGTTATATGTCATCCGGTAATACTATATAACGTTATACGTCATCCGGTAATACTATATAACGTTACACGTTAGTACGTAATAGTATATAACGTTATACGTCATTACGTATTAGTTTATAACGTTACACGTTATTACGTACTAGTATATAACGTTACACGTTATTACGTAATAGTATATAACGTTATACGATATTACGTATTAATATATAACGTTACACGTTATTACGTAATAGTATATAACGTTATACGTCATTACGTGATAGTATATAACGTTATACGTTAGTACGTAATAGTATATATCGTTATACGTCATTGCGTAATAGTATATAACGTTATACGTTAGTACGTAATAGTATATAACGTTATACGTCATCCGGTAATACTTTATAACGTTATACGTTAGTACGTAATAGTATATAATGTTATACGTTGTTACGTATTAGTATATAGCGTTGTACGTTATTAAGTATTAGTATATAGCGTTATACGGTATTACGTAATAGTATATAACGTTATACGATATAACGTATTAATATATAACGTTACACGTTATTACGTAATAGTATATAACGTTATACGTCATTACGTGATAGTATATAACGTTATACGTTAGTACGTAATAGTATATAACGTTATACGTCATTACGTATTAGTTTATAACGTTACACGTTATTACGTAATAGTATATATCGTTATACGTTAGTACGTAATAGTATATAAAGTTATACGTTATTACGCATTAGTATATAACGTTACACGTTATTACGTATTAGTATATAACGTTACACGTTATTACGTAATAGTATTTAACGTTATACGATATTACGTATTAATATATGACGTTACACGTTATTACGTAATAGTATATAACGTTATACGTCATTACGTGATAGTATATAACGTTATACGTTAGTACGTAATAGTATATAACGTTATACGTCATTACGTATTAGTTTATAACGTTACACGTTAGTACGTAATAGTATATATCGTTATACGTCATCCGGTAATACGATATAACGTTATACGTTAGTACGTAATAGTATATAATGTTATACGTTGTTACGTATTAGTATGTAACGTTATACGTTATTACGTAATAGTATATAACGTTATACGTCATTACGTAATAGTATATAACGTTATACGTCATCCGGTAATACTATATAACGTTATACGTCATCCGGTAATACTATATAACGTTACACGTTAGTACGTAGTAGTATATAACGTTATACGTCATAACGTAATAGTATATAACGTTATACGTTAGTAAGTAATAGAATATAACGTTATACGTTAGTACGTATTAGTATATAACGTTATACGTCATCTGGTAATAATATATAACGTTACACGTTAGTACGTAATAACATATAACGTTATACGTCATCTGGTAATACTATATAACGTTACACGTTAGTACGTAATAACATATAACGTTATACGTCATCCGGTAATACTATATAACGTTATACGTTAGTACGTAATAGAATATAACGTTATACGTTATTACGTATTAGTATATAACGTTATACGTCATTACGTAATAGTATATAACGTTATACGACATCCGGTAATACTATATAACGTTATACGTCATCCGGTAATACTATATAACGTTATACGTTAGTACGTAATAGTGTATAACGTTATACGTTATTACGTATTAGTATATAACGTTATACGTCATTACGTAATAGTATGTAACGTTATACGTTAGTACGTAATAGTATATAACGTTATACGTCATCCGGTAATACTATATAACGTTATACGTTAGTACGTAATAGTATATAATGTTATACGTTGTTACGTATTAGTATATAACGTTATACGTTATTACGTAATAGTATATAACGTTATACGTCACTACGTAATAGTATATAACGTTATACGTCATCCGGTAATACTATATAACGTTATACGTCATCCGGTAATACTATATAACGTTACACGTTAGTACGTAATAGTATATAACGTTATACGGCATTACGTATTAGTTTATAACGTTACACGTTATTACGTATTAGTATATAACGTTACACGTTATTACGTAATAGTATATAACGTTATACGATATTACGTATTAATATATAACGTTACACGTTATTACGTAATAGTATATAACGTTATACGTCATTACTTGATAGTATATAACGTTATACGTTAGTACGTAATAGTATATATCGTTATACGTCATTGCGTAATAATATATAACGTTATACGTTAGTACCTAATAGTATATAACGTTATACGTCATCCGGTAATACTATATAACGTTATACGTTAGTACGTAATAGTATATAATGTTATACGTTGTTACGTATTAGTATATAACGTTATACGTCATTACGTAATAGTATATAACGTTATACGACATCCGGTAATACTATATAACGTTATACGTCATCCGGTAATACTATATAACGTTATACGTTAGTACGTAATAGTATATAACGTTATACGTTAGTACGTAATAGTATATAATGTTATACGTTGTTACGTATTAGTATATAACGTTATACGTTATTACGTAATAGTATATAACGTTATACGTTATTACGTAATAGTATATAACGTTGTACGTCATTACGTAATAGTATATAACGTTATACGTCATCCGGTAATACTATATAACGTTATACGTTAGTACGTAATAGTATATAATGTTATACGTTGTTACGTATTAGTATATAACGTTATACGTTATTGCGTAATAGTATATAACGTTATACGTTAGTACGTAATAGTATATAACGTTATACGTCATCACGTATTAGTATATAACGTTATACGTCATAGCGTAATAGTATATAACGTTATACGTTAGTACGTAATAGAATATAACGTTATACGTTAGTACGTATTAGTATATAACGTTATACGTCATCTGGTAATACTATATAACGTTACACGTTAGTACGTAATAACATATAACGTTATACGTCATTGCGTAATAGTATATAACGTTATACGTTAGTACGTAATAGTATATAACGTTATACGTCATCCGGTAATACTTTATAACGTTATACGTTAGTACATAATAGTATATAATGTTATACGTTGTTACGTATTAGTATATAGCGTTGTACGTTATTAAGTATTAGTATATAGCGTTATACGGTATTACGTAATAGTATATAACGTTATACGATATAACGTATTAATATATAACGTTACACGTTATTACGTAATAGTATATAACGTTATACGTCATTACGTGATAGTATATAACGTTATACGTTAGTACGTAATAGTATATAACGTTATACGTCATTACGTATTAGTTTATAACGTTACACGTTATTACGTAATAGTATATATCGTTATACCTTAGTACGTAATAGTATATAAAGTTATACGTTATTACGTATTAGTATATAACGTTACACGTTATTACGTATTAGTACATAACGTTACACGTTATTACGTAATAGTATTTAACGTTATACGATATTACGTATTAATATATGACGTTACACGTTATTACGTAATAGTATATAACGTTATACGTCATTACGTGATAGTATATAACGTTATACGTTAGTACGTAATAGTATATAACGTTATACGTCATTACGTATTAGTTTATAACGTTACACGTTAGTACGTAATAGTATATATCGTTATACGTCATCCGGTAATACTATATAACGTTATACGTTAGTACGTAATAGTATATAATGTTATACGTTGTTACGTATTAGTATGTAACGTTATACGTTATTACGTAATAGTATATAACGTTATACGTCATTACGTAATAGTATATAACGTTATACGTCATCCGGTAATACTATATAACGTTATACGTCATCCGGTAATACTATATAACGTTACACGTTAGTACGTAGTAGTATATAACGTTATACGTCATAACGTAATAGTATATAACGTTATACGTTAGTAAGTAATAGAATATAACGTTATACGTTAGTACGTAGTAGTATATAACGTTATACGTCATCTGGTAATAATATATAACGTTACACGTTAGTACGTAATAACATATAACGTTATACGTCATCCGGTAATACTATATAAAGTTACACGTTAGTACGTAATAGTATATAACGTTATACGTCATTACGTATTAGTTTATAACGTTACACGTTATTACGTAATAGTATATATCGTTATACGTTAGTACGTAATAGTATATAAAGTTATACGTTATTACGCATTAGTATATAACGTTACACGTTATTACGTATTAGTATATAACGTTACACGTTATTACGTAATAGTATTTAACGTTATACGATATTACGTATTAATATATGACGTTACACGTTATTACGTAATAGTATATAACGTTATACGTCATTACGTGATAGTATATAACGTTATACGTTAGTACGTAATAGTATATATCGTTATACGTCATTGCGTAATAGTATATAACGTTATACGTTAGTACGTAATAGTATATAACGTTATTCGTCATCCGGTAATACTATATAACGTTATACGTTAGTACGTAATAGTATATAATGTTATACGTTGTTACGTATTAGTATATAGCGTTGTACGTTATTATGTATTAGTATATAGCGTTATACGTTATTACGTAATAGTATATAACGTTATACGATATTACGTATTAATATATAACGTTACACGTTATTACGTAATAGTATATAACGTTATACGTCATTACGTGATAGTATATAACGTTATACGTTAGTACGTAATAGTATATAACGTTATACGTCATCCGGTAATACTATATAACGTTATACGTTAGTACGTAATAGTATATAATGTTATACGTTGTTACGTATTAGTATATAACGTTATACGTTATTACGTAATAGTATATAACGTTATACGTCATTACGTAATATTATATAACGTTATACGTCATCCGGTAATACTATATAACGTTATACGTCATCCGGTAATACTATATAACGTTATACGTCATCCGGTAATACTATATAACGTTATACGTCATCCGGTAAGACTATATAACGTTACACGTTAGTACGTAGTAGTATATAACGTTATACGTTAGTACGTAATAGTATATAACGTTATACGTCATTACGTATTAGTATATAACGTTATACGTCATAACGTAATAGTATATAACGTTATACGTTAGTACGCAATAGAATATAACGTTATACGTTAGTACGTATTAGTATATAACGTTATACGTCATCCGGTAATACTATGTAACGTTACACGTTAGTACGTAGTAGTATATAACGTTATACGTTAGTACGTAATAGTATATAACGTTATACGTCATTACGTATTAGTATATAACGTTATACGTCATAACGTAATAGTATATAACGTTATACGTTAGTACGTAATAGAATATAACGTTATACGTTAGTACGTATTAGTATATAACGTTATACGTCATCTGGTAATACTATATAACGTTACACGTTAGTACGTAATAAGATATAACGTTATACATCATCCGGTAATACTATATAACGTTACACGTTAGTACGTAATAATATATAACGTTATACGTTATTACGTATTAGTATATAACGTTATGCGTTAGTACGTAATAGTATATAATGTTATACGTTGTTACGTATTAGTATATAACGTTATACGTTATTACGTAATAGTGTATAACGTTATACGTCATTACGTAATAGTATATAACGTTATACGACATCCGGTAATACTATATAACGTTATACGTCATCCGGTAATACTATATAACGTTATACGTTAGTACGTAATAGTATATAACGTTATACGTTATTACGTATTAGTATATAACGTTATACGTCGTTACGTAATAGTATATAACGTTATACGTTAGTACGTAATAGTATATAACGTTATACGTCACCCGGTAATACTATATAACGTTATACGTTAGTACGTAATAGTATATAATGTTATACGTTGTTACGTATTAGAATATAACGTTATACGTTATTACGTAATAGTATATAACGTTATACGTCACTACGTGATAGTATATAACGTTATACGTTAGTACGTAATAGTATATATCGTTATACGTCATTGCGTAATAGTATATAACGTTATACGTCATTACGCGATAGTATATAACGTTATACGTCATCCGGCAATACTATATAACGTTATACGTCATCCGGTAATACTATATAACGTTACACGTTAGTACGTAATAGTATATAGCGTTATACGTCATTACGTATTAGTTTATAACGTTATACGTCATCCGGTAATACTATATAACGTTATACGCCATCCGGTAATACTATATAACGTTACACGTTAGTACGTAGTAGTATATAACGTTATACGTCATAACGTAATAGTATGTAACGTTATACGTTAGTACGTAATAGAATATAACGTTATACGTTAGTACGTATTAGTATATAACGTTATACGTCATCTGGTAATACTATATAACGTTACACGTTAGTACGGAATAACATATAACGTTATACGTCATCCGGTAATACTATATAACGTTACACGTTAGTACGTAATGGCATATAACGTTATACGTCATTACGTATTAGTTTATAACGTTACACGTTATTACGTAATAGTATATACCGTTATACGTTAGTACGTAATAGTATATAAAGTTATACGTTATTACGCATTAGTATATAACGTTACACGTTATTACGTATTAGTATATAACGTTACACGTTATTACGTAATAGCATTTAACGTTATACGATATTACGTATTAATATATAACGTTACACGTTATTACATAATAGTATATAACGTTATACGTCATTACGTGATAGTATATAACGTTATACGTTAGTACGTAATAGTATATATCGTTATACGTCATTGCGTAATAGTATATAACGTTATACGTTAGTACGTAATAGTATATAACGTTATTCGTCATCCGGTAATACTATATAACGTTATACGTTAGTACGTAATAGTATATAATGTTATACGTTGTTACGTATTAGTATATAGCGTTGTACGTTATTAAGTATTAGTATATAACGTTACACGTTATTACGTAATAGTATATAACGTTATACGATATTACGTATTAATATATAACGTTACACGTTATTACGTAATAGTATATAACGTTATACGTCATTACGAGATAGTATATAACGTTATACGTTAGTACGTAATAGTATATATCGTTATACGTCATTGCGTTATAGTATATAACGTTATACGTTAGTACGTAATAGTATATAACGTTATACGTCATCCGGTAATACTATATAACGTTATACGTTAGTACGTAATAGCATATAATGTTATACGTTGTTACGTATTAGTATATAGCGTTGTACGTTATTAAGTATTAGTATAGAGCGTTATACGTTATTACATAATAGTATATAACGTTATACGATATTACGTATTAATATATAACGTTACACGTTATTACGTAATAGTATATAACGTTATACGTCATCCGGTAATACTATATAACGTTATACGCCATCTGGTAATACTATATAACTTTATACGTTAGTACGTAATAGTATATAACGTTATACGTCATTACGTAATAGTATATAACGTTACACGTCACTACGTAATAGTATATAACGTTATACGTCATCCGGTAATACTATATAACGTTATACGTCATCCGGTAATACTATATAACGTTACACGTTAGTACGTAATAGTATATAACGTTATACGTCGTTACGTATTAGTTTATAACGTTACACGTTATTACGTATTAGTATATAACGTTACACGTTATTACGAAATAGTATATAACGTTATACGATATTACGTATTAATATATAACGTTACACGTTATTACGTAATAGTATATAACGTTATACGTCATTACGTGATAGTATATAACGTTATACGTTAGTACGTAATAGTATATATCGTTATACGTCATCCGGTAATACTATATAACGTTATACGTCATCCGGTAATACTATATAACGTTACACGTTAGTACGTAGTAGTATATAACGTTATACGTCATAACGTAATAGTATGTAACGTTATACGTTAGTACGTAATAGAATATAACGTTATACGTTAGTACGTATTATTATATAACGTTATACGTCATCTGGTAATAATATATAACGTTACACGTTAGTACGTAATTACATATAACGTTATACGTCATCCGGTAATACTATATAACGTTACACGTTAGTACGTAATAGTATATAACGTTATACGTCATTACGTATTAGTTTATAACGTTACACGTTGTTACGTAATAGTATATATCGTTATACGTTAGTACGTAATAGTATATAAAGTTATACGTTATTACCCATTAATATATACCGTTACACGTTATTACGTAATAGTATATAACGTTATACGTCATTGCGTAATAGTATATAACGTTATACGTTAGTACGTAATAGTATATAACGTTATTCGTCATCCGGTAATACTATATAACGTTATACGTTAGTACGTAATAGTATATAATGTTATACGTTGTTACGTATTAGTATATACCGTTGTACGTTATTAAGTATTAGTATATAGCGTTATACGTTATTACGTAATAGTATATAACGTTATACGATATTACGTATTAATATATAACGTTACACGTTATTACGTAATAGTATATAACGTTATACGTCATTACGTGATAGTATATAACGTTATACGTTAGTACGTAATAGTATATAACGTTATACGTCATCCGGTAATACTATATAACGTTATACGTTAGTACGCAATAGTATATAACGTTATACGTTGTTACGTATTAGTATATAACGTTATACGTCATCCGGTAATACTATATAACGTTATACGTCATCCGGTAATACTATATAACGTTACACGTTAGTACGTAATAGTATATAACGTTATACGTTAGTACGTAATAGTATATAACGTTATACGTCATTACGTATTAGAATATAACGTTATACGTCATAACGTAATAGTATATAACGTTATACGTTAGTACGTAATAGAATATAACGTTATACGTTAGTACGTATTAGTATATAACGTTATACGTCATCCGGTAATACTATGTAACGTTACACGTTAGTACGTAGTAGTATATAACGTTATACGTTAGTACGTAATAGTATATAACGTTATACGTCATTACGTATTAGTATATAACGTTATACGTCATAACGTAATAGTATATAACGTTATACGTTAGTACGTAATAGAATATAACGTTATACGTTAGTACGTATTAGTATATAACGTTATACGTCATCTGGTAATACTATATAACGTTACACGTTTGTACGTAATAACATATAACGTTATACGTCATCCGGTAATACTATATAACGTTACACGTTAGTAAGTAATAATATATAACGTTATACGTTATTACGTATTAGTATATAACGTTATACGTTAGTACGTAATAGTATATTACGTTATACGACATCCGGTAATACTATATAACGTTATACGTCATCCGGTAATACTATATAACGTTATACGTTAGTACGTAATAGTATATAACGTTATACGTTATTACGTATTAGTATATAACGTTATACGTCATTACGTAATAGTATATAACGTTATACGTTAGTACGTAATAGTATATAACGTTATACGTCACCCGGTAATACTATATAACGTTATACGTTAGTACGTAATAGTATATAATGTTATACGTTGTTACTTATTAGTATATAACGTTATACGTTATTACGTAATAGTATATAACGTTATACGTCACTACGTGATAGTATATAACGTTATACGTTAGTACGTAATAGTATATATCGTTATACGTCATTGCGTAATAGTATATAACGTTATACGTCATTACGTGATAGTATATAACGTTATACGTCATCCGGCAATACTATATAACGTTATACGACATCCGGTAATACTATATAACGTTACACGTTAGTACGTAGTAGTATATAACGTTATACGTCATTACGTAATAGTATATAACGTTATACGTTAGTACGTAATAGTATATAACGTTATACGTCACCCGGTAATACTATATAACGTTATACGTTAGTACGTAATAGTATATAATGTTATACGTTGTTACGTATTAGTATATAACGTTATACGTTATTACGTAATAGTATATAACGTTATACGTCACTACGTGATAGTATATAACGTTATACGTTAGTACGTAATAGTATATATCGTTATACGTCATTGCGTAATAGTATATAACGTTATACGTCATTACGTGATAGTATATAACGTTATACGTCATCCGGCAATACTATATAACGTTATACGTCATCCGGTAATACTATATAACGTTACACGTTAGTACGTAATAGTATATAACGTTATACGTTAGTACGTAATAGTATATAACGTTATACGTCATTACGTATTAGTATATAACGTTATACGTCATAACGTAATAGTATATAACGTTATACGTTAGTACGTAATAAAATATAACGTTATACGTTAGTACGTATTAGTATATAACGTTATACGTCTTCTGTTAATACTATATAACGTTACACGTTAGTACGTAATAATATATAACGTTATACGTCATCCGGTAATACTATATAACGTTACACGTTAGTAGGTAATAATATATAACGTTATACGTTATTACGTATTAGTATATAACGTTATACGTTTGTACGTAATAGTATATAATGTTATACGTTGTTACGTATTAGTATATAACGTTATACGTTATTACGTAATAGTATATAACGTTATACGTCATTACGTAATGGTATATAACGTTATACGTCATCCGGTAATACTATATAACGTTATACGTTAGTACGTAATAGTATATAACGTTATACGTTATTACGTATTAGTATATAATGTTATACGTCATTACGTAATAGTATATAACGTTATACGTTAGTACGTAATAGTATATAACGTTATACGTCACCCGGTAATACTATATAACGTTATACGTTAGTACGTAATAGTATATAATGTTATACGTTGTTACGTATTAGTATATAACGTTATACGTTATTACGTAATAGTATATAACGTTATACGTCACTACGTGATAGTATATAACGTTATACGTTAGTACGTAATAGTATATATCGTTATACGTCATTGCGTAATAGTATATAACGTTATACGTCATTACGTGATAGTATATAACGATATACGTCATCCGGCAATACTATATAACGTTATACGTCATCTGGTAATACTATATAACGTTACACGTTAGTACGTAATAGTATATAACGTTATACGTTAGTACGTAATAGTATATAACGTTATACGTCATTACGTATTAGTATATAACGTTATGCGTCATAACGTAATAGTATATAACGTTATACGTTAGTACGTAATAAAATATAACGTTATACGTTAGTACGTATTAGTATATAACGTTATACGTCATCGGGTAATACTATATAACGTTACACGTTAGTACGTAATAATATATAACGTTATACGTCATCCGGTAATACTATATAACGTTACACGTTAGTAGGTAATAATATATAACGTTATACGTTATTACGTATTAGTATATAACGTTATACGTTTGTACGTAATAGTATATAATGTTATACGTTGTTACGTATTAGTATATAACGTTATACGTTATTACGTAATAGTATATAACGTTATACGTCATTACGTAATGGTATATAACGTTATACGTCATCCGGGAATTCTATATAACGTTATACGTTAGTACGTAATAGTATATAACGCTATACGTTAGTACGTAATAGTATATAACGGTATACGCCATCCGGTAATACTATATAACGTTATACGTTAGTACGTTATAGTATATAATGTTATACGTTGTTACGTATTAGTATATAACGTTATGCGTTATTACGTAATAGTATATAACGTTATACGTCATTACGTAATAGTATATAACGTTATACGTCATCCGGTAATACTATATAACGTTATACGTCATCCGGTAATACTATATAACGTTACACTTTAGTACGTAATAGTATATAACGTTATACGTTAGTACGTATTAGTATATAACGTTATGCGTCATTACGTGATAGTATATAACGTTATACGTTAGTACGTAATAGTATATATCGTTATACGTCATCCGGTAATACTATATAACGTTATACGTTAGTACGTAATAGTATATAACGTTATACGTTATTACGTATTAGTATATAACGTTATACGTCATTACGTAATAGTATGTAACGTTATACGTTAGTCCGTAATAGTATATAACGTTATACGTCATCCGGTAATACTATATAACGTTATATGTTAGTACGTAATAGTATATAATGTTATACGTTGTTACGTATTAGTATATAACGTTATACGTTATTACGTAATAGTATATAACGTTATACGTCACTACGTAATAGTATATAACCTTATACGTCATCCGGTAATACTATATAACGTTACACGTCATCCGGTAATACTATATAACGTTACACGTTAGTACGTAATAGTATATAACGTTATACGTAATCCGGTAATACTATATAACTTTATACGTTAGTACGTAATAGTATATAATGTTATACGTTGTTACGTATTAGTATATAACGTTATACGTTATTACGTAATAGTATATAACGTTATACGTCACTACGTAATAGTATATAACGTTATACGTCATCCGGTAATACTATATAACGTTATACGTCATCCGGTAATACTATATGACGTTATACGTCATCCGATAATACTATATAACGTTACACGTTAGTACGTAGTAGTATATAACGTTATACGTCATAACGTAATAGTATATAACGTTATACGTTAGTACGTAATAGAATATAACGTTATACGTTAGTACGTATTAGTATATAACGTTATACGTCATCTGGTAATAATATATAACGTTACACGTTAGTACGTAATTACATATAACGTTATACGTCATCCGGTAATACTATATAACGTTACACGTTAGTACGTAATAGTATATAACGTTATACGTCATTACGTATTAGTTTATAACGTTACACGTTGTTACGTAATAGTATATATCGTTATACGTAATCCGGTAATACTATATAACTTTATACGTTAGTACGTAATAGTATATAATGTTATACGTTGTTACGTATTAGTATATAACGTTATACGTTATTACGTAATAGTATATAACGTTATACGTCACTACGTAATAGTATATAACGTTATACGTCATCCGGTAATACTATATAACGTTATACGTCATCCGGTAATACTATATGACGTTATACGTCATCCGATAATACTATATAACGTTACACGTTAGTACGTAGTAGTATATAACGTTATACGTCATAACGTAATAGTATATAACGTTATACGTTAGTACGTAATAGAATATAACGTTATACGTTAGTACGTATTAGTATATAACGTTATACGTCATCTGGTAATAATATATAACGTTACACGTTAGTACGTAATTACATATAACGTTATACGTCATCCGGTAATACTATATAACGTTACACGTTAGTACGTAATAGTATATAACGTTATACGTCATTACGTATTAGTTTATAACGTTACACGTTAGTACGTAATAGTATATAACGTTATACGTAATCCGGTAATACTATATAACTTTATACGTTAGTACGTAATAGTATATAATGTTATACGTTATTACGTAATAGTATATAACGTTATACGTCATTACGTAATAGTATATAACGTTATACGTCATCCGGTAATACTATATAACGTTATACGTCATCCGGTAATACTATATAAAGTTACACTTTAGTACGTAATAGTATATAACGTTATACGTTAGTACGTATTAGTATATAACGTTATGCGTCATTACGTGATAGTATATAACGTTATACGTTAGTACGTAATAGTATATATCGTTATACGTCATCCGGTAATACTATATAACGTTATACGTTAGTACGTAATAGTATATAACGTTATACGTCATTACGTAATAGTATATAACGTTATACGTCATCCGGTAATACTATATAACGTTATACGTCATCCGGTAATACTATATAACGTTACACTTTAGTACGTAATAGTATATAACGTTATACGTTAGTACGTATTAGTATATAACGTTATGCGTCATTACGTGATAGTATATAACGTTATACGTTAGTACGTAATAGTATATATCGTTATACGTCATCCGGTAATACTATATAACGTTATACGTTAGTACGTAATAGTATATAACGTTATACGTTATTACGTATTAGTATATAACGTTATACGTCATTACGTAATAGTATGTAACGTTATACGTTAGTCCGTAATAGTATATAACGTTATACGTCATCCGGTAATACTATATAACGTTATATGTTAGTACGTAATAGTATATAATGTTATACGTTGTTACGTATTAGTATATAACGTTATACGTTATTACGTAATAGTATATAACGTTATACGTCACTACGTAATAGTATATAACCTTATACGTCATCCGGTAATACTATATAACGTTACACGTCATCCGGTAATACTATATAACGTTACACGTTAGTACGTAATAGTATATAACGTTATACGTAATCCGGTAATACTATATAACTTTATACGTTAGTACGTAATAGTATATAATGTTATACGTTGTTACGTATTAGTATATAACGTTATACGTTATTACGTAATAGTATATAACGTTATACGTCACTACGTAATAGTATATAACGTTATACGTCATCCGGTAATACTATATAACGTTATACGTCATCCGGTAATACTATATGACGTTATACGTCATCCGATAATACTATATAACGTTACACGTTAGTACGTAGTAGTATATAACGTTATACGTCATAACGTAATAGTATATAACGTTATACGTTAGTACGTAATAGAATATAACGTTATGCGTTATTACGTAATAGTATATAACGTTATACGTCATTACGTAATAGTATATAACGTTATACGTCATCCGGTAATACTATATAACGTTATACGTCATCCGGTAATACTATATAACGTTACACTTTAGTACGTAATAGTATATAACGTTATACGTTAGTACGTATTAGTATATAACGTTATGCGTCATTACGTGATAGTATATAACGTTATACGTTAGTACGTAATAGTATATATCGTTATACGTCATCCGGTAATACTATATAACGTTATACGTTAGTACGTAATAGTATATAACGTTATACGTTATTACGTATTAGTATATAACGTTATACGTCATTACGTAATAGTATGTAACGTTATACGTTAGTCCGTAATAGTATATAACGTTATACGTCATCCGGTAATACTATATAACGTTATATGTTAGTACGTAATAGTATATAATGTTATACGTTGTTACGTATTAGTATATAACGTTATACGTTATTACGTAATAGTATATAACGTTATACGTCACTACGTAATAGTATATAACCTTATACGTCATCCGGTAATACTATATAACGTTACACGTCATCCGGTAATACTATATAACGTTACACGTTAGTACGTAATAGTATATAACGTTATACGTAATCCGGTAATACTATATAACTTTATACGTTAGTACGTAATAGTATATAATGTTATACGTTGTTACGTATTAGTATATAACGTTATACGTTATTACGTAATAGTATATAACGTTATACGTCACTACGTAATAGTATATAACGTTATACGTCATCCGGTAATACTATATAACGTTATACGTCATCCGGTAATACTATATGACGTTATACGTCATCCGATAATACTATATAACGTTACACGTTAGTACGTAGTAGTATATAACGTTATACGTCATAACGTAATAGTATATAACGTTATACGTTAGTACGTAATAGAATATAACGTTATACGTTAGTACGTATTAGTATATAACGTTATACGTCATCTGGTAATAATATATAACGTTACACGTTAGTACGTAATTACATATAACGTTATACGTCATCCGGTAATACTATATAACGTTACACGTTAGTACGTAATAGTATATAACGTTATACGTCATTACGTATTAGTTTATAACGTTACACGTTGTTACGTAATAGTATATATCGTTATACGTAATCCGGTAATACTATATAACTTTATACGTTAGTACATAATAGTATATAATGTTATACGTTGTTACGTATTAGTATATAACGTTATACGTTATTACGTAATAGTATATAACGTTATACGTCACTACGTAATAGTATATAACGTTATACGTCATCCGGTAATACTATATAACGTTATACGTCATCCGGTAATACTATATGACGTTATACGTCATCCGATAATACTATATAACGTTACACGTTAGTACGTAGTAGTATATAACGTTATACGTCATAACGTAATAGTATATAACGTTATACGTTAGTACGTAATAGAATATAACGTTATACGTTAGTACGTATTAGTATATAACGTTATACGTCATCTGGTAATAATATATAACGTTACACGTTAGTACGTAATTACATATAACGTTATACGTCATCCGGTAATACTATATAACGTTACACGTTAGTACGTAATAGTATATAACGTTATACGTCATTACGTATTAGTTTATAACGTTACACGTTAGTACGTAATAGTATATAACGTTATACGTAATCCGGTAATACTATATAACTTTATACGTTAGTACGTAATAGTATATAATGTTATACGTTATTACGTAATAGTATATAACGTTATACGTCATTACGTAATAGTATATAACGTTATACGTCATCCGGTAATACTATATAACGTTATACGTCATCCGGTAATACTATATAAAGTTACACTTTAGTACGTAATAGTATATAACGTTATACGTTAGTACGTATTAGTATATAACGTTATGCGTCATTACGTGATAGTATATAACGTTATACGTTAGTACGTAATAGTATATATCGTTATACGTCATCCGGTAATACTATATAACGTTATACGTTAGTACGTAATAGTATATAACGTTATACGTTATTACGTATTAGTATATAACGTTATACGTCATTACGTAATAGTATGTAACGTTATACGTTAGTCCGTAATAGTATATAACGTTATACGTCATCCGGTAATACTATATAACGTTATATGTTAGTACGTAATAGTATATAATGTTATACGTTGTTACGTATTAGTATATAACGTTATACGTTATTACGTAATAGTATATAACGTTATACGTCACTACGTAATAGTATATAACCTTATACGTCATCCGGTAATACTATATAACGTTACACGTCATCCGGTAATACTATATAACGTTACACGTTAGTACGTAATAGTATATAACGTTATACGTAATCCGGTAATACTATATAACTTTATACGTTAGTACGTAATAGTATATAATGTTATACGTTGTTACGTATTAGTATATAACGTTATACGTTATTACGTAATAGTATATAACGTTATACGTCACTACGTAATAGTATATAACGTTATACGTCATCCGGTAATACTATATAACGTTATACGTCATCCGGTAATACTATATGACGTTATACGTCATCCGATAATACTATATAACGTTACACGTTAGTACGTAGTAGTATATAACGTTATACGTCATAACGTAATAGTATATAACGTTATACGTTAGTACGTAATAGAATATAACGTTATACGTTAGTACGTATTAGTATATAACGTTATACGTCATCTGGTAATAATATATAACGTTACACGTTAGTACGTAATTACATATAACGTTATACGTCATCCGGTAATACTATATAACGTTACACGTTAGTACGTAATAGTATATAACGTTATACGTCATTACGTATTAGTTTATAACGTTACACGTTGTTACGTAATAGTATATATCGTTATACGTTAGTACGTAATAGTATATAAAGTTATACGTTATTACCCATTAATATATACCGTTACACGTTATTACGTAATAGTATATAACGTTATACGTCATTACGTGATAGTATATAACGTTATACGTTAGTACGTAATAGTATATATCGTTATACGTCATTGCGTAATAGTATATAACGTTATACGTTAGTACGTAATAGTATATAACGTTATTCGTCATCCGGTAATACTATATAACGTTACACGTTAGTACGTAATAGTATATAACGTTATACGTCATTACGTATTAGTTTATAACGTTACACGTTATTACGTATTAGTATATAACGTTACACGTTATTACGTAATAGTATATAACGTTATACGATATTACGTATTCATATATAACGTTACACGTTATTACGTAATAGTATATAACGTTATACGTCATTACGTGATAGTATATAACGTTATACGTTAGTACGTAATAGTATATATCGTTATACGTCATCCGGTAATACTATATAACGTTATACGTTAGTACGTAATAGTATATAATGTTATACGTCATCCGGTAATACTATATAACGTTATACGTCATCCGGTAATACTATATAACTTTATACGTTAGTACGTAATAGTATATAACGTTATACGTTATTACGTAATACTATGTAACATTATACGTCATCCGGTAATACTATATAACGTTACACGTTAGTACGTAGTAGTATATAACGTTATACGTTAGTACGTAATAGTATATAACGTTATACGTCATTACGTATTAGTATATATCGTTATACGTCATTGCGTAATAGTATATAACGTTATACGTCATTACGTGATAGTATATAACGTTATACGTCATCCGGCAATACTATATAACGTTATACGTCATCCGGTAATACTATATAACGTTACACGTTAGTACGTAATAGTATATAACGTTATACGTTAGTACGTAATAGTATATAACGTTATACGTCATTACGTATTAGTATATAACGTTATGCGTCATAACGTAATAGTATATAACGTTATACGTTAGTACGTAATAAAATATAACGTTATACGTTAGTACGTATTAGTATATAACGTTATACGTCATCGGGTAATACTATATAACGTTACACGTTAGTACGTAATAATATATAACGTTATACGTCATCCGGTAATACTATATAACGTTACACGTTAGTAGGTAATAATATATAACGTTATACGTTATTACGTATTAGTATATAACGTTATACGTCATCCGGTAATTCTATATAACGTTATACGTTAGTACGTAATAGTATATAACGCTATACGTTAGTACGTAATAGTATATAACGTTATACGTCATTACGTAATGGTATATAACGTTATACGTCATCCGGTAATTCTATATAACGTTATACGTTAGTACGTAATAGTATATAACGCTATACGTTAGTACGTAATAGTATATAACGGTATACGCCATCCGGTAATACTATATAACGTTATACGTTAGTACGTTATAGTATATAATGTTATACGTTGTTACGTATTAGTATATAACGTTATGCGTTATTACGTAATAGTATATAACGTTATACGTCATTACGTAATAGTATATAACGTTATACGTCATCCGGTAATACTATATAACGTTATACGTCATCCGGTAATACTATATAACGTTACACTTTAGTACGTAATAGTATATAACGTTATACGTTAGTACGTATTAGTATATAACGTTATGCGTCATTACGTGATAGTATATAACGTTATACGTTAGTACGTAATAGTATATATCGTTATACGTCATCCGGTAATACTATATAACGTTATACGTTAGTACGTAATAGTATATAACGTTATACGTTATTACGTATTAGTATATAACGTTATACGTCATTACGTAATAGTATGTAACGTTATACGTTAGTACGTAATAGTATGTAACGTTATACGTCATCCGGTAATACTATATAACGTTATATGTTAGTACGTAATAGTATATAATGTTATACGTTGTTACGTATTAGTATATAACGTTATACGTTATTACGTAATAGTATATAACGTTATACGTCACTACGTAATAGTATATAACGTTATACGTCATCCGGTAATACTATATAACGTTACACGTCATCCGGTAATACTATATAACGTTACACGTTAGTACGTAATAGTATATAACGTTATACGTAATCCGGTAATACTATATAACTTTATACGTTAGTACGTAATAGTATATAATGTTATACGTTGTTACGTATTAGTATATAACGTTATACGTTATTACGTAATAGTATATAACGTTATACGTCACTACGTAATAGTATATAACGTTATATGTCATCCGGTAATACTATATAACGTTATACGTCATCCGGTAATACTATATGACGTTATACGTCATCCGATAATACTATATAACGTTACACGTTAGTACGTAGTAGTATATAACGTTATACGTCATAACGTAATAGTATATAACGTTATACGTTAGTACGTAATAGAATATAACGTTATACGTTAGTACGTATTAGTATATAACGTTATACGTCATCTGGTAATAATATATAACGTTACACGTTAGTACGTAATTACATATAACGTTATACGTCATCCGGTAATACTATATAACGTTACACGTTAGTACGTAATAGTATATAACGTTATACGTCATTACGTATTAGTTTATAACGTTACACGTTGTTACGTAATAGTATATATCGTTATACGTTAGTACGTAATAGTATATAAAGTTATACGTTATTACCCATTAATATATACCGTTACACGTTATTACGTAATAGTATATAACGTTATACGTCATTACGTGATAGTATATAACGTTATACGTTAGTACGTAATAGTATATATCGTTATACGTCATTGCGTAATAGTATATAACGTTATACGTTAGTACGTAATAGTATATAACGTTATTCGTCATCCGGTAATACTATATAACGTTACACGTTAGTACGTAATAGTATATAGCGTTATACGTCATTACGTATTAGTTTATAACGTTACACGTTATTACGTATTAGTATATAACGTTACACGTTATTACGTAATAGTATATAACGTTATACGATATTACGTATTAATATATAACGTTACACGTTATTATGTAATAGTATATAACGTTATACGTCATTACGTGATAGTATATAACGTTATACGTTAGTACGTAATAGTATACAGGGTGCGCCGTTAGAATCCGGACAAAAGAAGTTTTGTGCAGAAAGTTGTTTATTTAAGTCAATACACAAAAACACATGAAAATGTTGTTATATCTCATTTAAAGGGTCCTTGCTGAGAACTTTTATTCTATGTAACCACCCTCTGCCTCTATGACCTGCTCTATTCTTGCTCTAAAGCGCGAGCACGCTGACTTCAACTGGTCGCGTTTAATTGTCGCGAATTCTGACTCGATAGCAGCTCGTAGGGAGTTGACGTTGGGGTGCCTGCATTTATTAGTTTGTCTCTCGATAACGCCCCACACGTAATAGTCCAATGGGTTTAGGTCGGGACTGTTAGGAGGCCAGAAATCTTTCGACCAAAACATGTCCACATTGTCAGAGAGCCAATTTTGAACAAGATGACTTGTGTGAGCAGGTGCGCCATCTTGTTGAAATAAATACGGCCTTCCAGAAGCCGTAATTTCCATCCACGGCTTTATTACTGTCTTCAGGACCTCCAAATAAACCTCCTTTGTGATTCTTTCGCCTTTTTGGAAGAAGTGCGGAGGCATGACGTCGCTCTCACTTGAGACAACGCTCAAAACGTGAACACTTGCTGGAAATTTGGTTTTGCCCACAACAAAATTAAATTACCGTCGATCTTGGGTAGCTAAAGAATTTTATAATTTCGACCGGCGTTCTCCCGGCGCGAAGACTTTCTATAATCGCCGCTCTTCTATCGTATTCCGGGTTTTGCTTAACGAGTTCTGTCATTTTGAGGTTATAGAAGACTTATTGACATATTTAACTAACTTCAGAGTCAATCAGCACAAACATCTGAATTCTAATATGGTGGGAACTACAAATTGAATTCTGTCCGAATTCTAACGGCGCACCCTGTATATCGTTATACGTCATCCGGTAATACTATATAACGTTATACGTTAGTACGTAATAGTATATAATGTTATACGTCATCCGGTAATACTATATAACGTTATACGTCATCCGGTAATACTATATAACTTTACACGTTAGTACGTAATAGTATATAACGTTATACGTTATTACGTAATACTATGTAACGTTATACGTCATCCGGTAATACTATATAACGTTACACGTTAGTACGTAGTAGTATATAACGTTATACGTTAGTACGTAATAGTATATAACGTTATACGTCATTACGTATTAGTATATAACGTTATACGTCATAACGTAATAGTATATAACGTTATACGTTAGTACGTAATAGAATATAACGTTATACGTTAGTACGTATTAGTATATAACGTTATACGTCATCCGGTAATACTATGTAACGTTACACGTTAGTACGTAGTAGTATATAACTTTATACGTTAGTACGTAATAGTATATAACGTTATACGTCATTACGTATTAGTATATAACGTTATACGTCATAACGTAATAGTATATATCGTTATACGTTAGTACGTAATAGAATGTAACGTTATACGTTAGTACGTATTAGTATATAACGTTATACGTCATCTGGTAATACTATATAACGTTACACGTTAGTACGTAATAACATATAACGTTATACGTCATCCGGTAATACTATATAACCTTACACGTTAGTAAGTAATAATATATAACGTTATACGTTATTACGTATTAGTATATAACGTTATACGTTAGTACGTAATAGTATATAATGTTATACGTTGTTACGTATTAGTATATAACGTTATACGTTATTACGTAATAGTATATAACGTTATACGTCATTACTTAATAGTATATAACGTTATACGACATCCGGTAATACTATATAACGTTATACGTCATCCGGTAATACTATATAACGTTATACGTTAGTACGTAATAGTATATAACGTTATACGTTATTACGTATTAGTATACAACGTTATACGTCATTACGTAATAGTATATAACGTTATACGTTAGTACGTAATAGTATATAACGTTATACGTCATCCGGTAATACTATATAACGTTATACGTTAGTACGTAATAGTATATAATGTTATACGTTGTTACGTATTAGTATATAACGTTATACGTCATTACGTAATAGTATATAACGTTATACGTCACTACGTAATAGTATATAACGTTATACGTCATCCGGCAATACTATATAACGTTATACGTCATCCGGTAATACTATATAACGTTATACGTTAGTACGTTATAGTATATAATGTTATACGTTGTTACGTATTAGTATATAACGTTATACGTTATTACGTAATAGTATATACCGTTATACGTCATTACGTAATAGTATATAACGTTATACGTCATCCGGTAACACTATATAACGTTATACGTCATCCGGTAATACTATATAATGTTACACGTTAGTACGTAATAGTATATAACTTTATACGGTATTACGTAATACTATATAACGTTATACGTCATCCGGTAATACTATATAACGTTACACGTTAGTACGTAATAGTATATAACGTTATACGTTAGTACGTAATAGTATATAACGTTATACGTCATTACGTATTAGTATATAACGTTATACGTCATAACGTAATAGTATATAACGTTATACGTTAGTACGTAATAAAATATAACGTTATACGTTAGTACGTATTAGTATATAACGTTATACGTCATCTGGTAATACTATATAACGTTACACGTTAGTACGTAATAATATATAACGTTATACGTCATCCGGTAATACTATATAACGTTACACGTTAGTAGGTAATAATATATAACGTTATACGTTATTACGTATTAGTATATAACGTTATACGTTTGTACGTAATAGTATATAATGTTATACGTTGTTACGTATTAGTATATAACGTTATACGTTATTACGTAATAGTATATAACGTTATACGTCATTACGTAATGGTATATAACGTTATACGTCATCCGGTAATTCTATATAACGTTATACGTTAGTACGTAATAGTATATAACGCTATACGTTAGTACGTAATAGTATATAACGTTATACGTCATCCGGTAATACTATATAACGTTATACGTTAGTACGTTATAGTATATAATGTTATACGTTGTTACGTATTAGTATATAACGTTATGCGTTATTACGTAATAGTATATAACGTTATACGTCATTACGTAATGGTATATAACGTTATACGTCATCCGGTAATTCTATATAACGTTATACGTTAGTACGTAATAGTATATAACGCTATACGTTAGTACGTAATAGTATATAACGTTATACGTCATCCGGTAATACTATATAACGTTACACGTTAGTAGGTAATAATATATAACGTTATACGTTATTACGTATTAGTATATAACGTTATACGTTTGTACGTAATAGTATATAATGTTATACGTTGTTACGTATTAGTATATAACGTTATACGTTATTACGTAATAGTATATAACGTTATACGTCATTACGTAATGGTATATAACGTTATACGTCATCCGGTAATTCTATATAACGTTATACGTTAGTACGTAATAAAATATAACGTTATACGTTAGTACGTATTAGTATATAACGTTATACGTCATCTGGTAATACTATATAACGTTACACGTTAGTACGTAATAACATATAACGTTATACGTCATCCGGTAATACTATATAACGTTATACGTCATCCGGTAATACTATATAACGTTATACGTCATCCGGTAATACTATATAACTTTATACGTTAGTACGTAATAGTATATAACGTTATACGTTATTACGTAATACTATATAACGTTATACGTCATTACGTATTAGTATATAACGTTATACGTCATAACGTAATAGTATATAACGTTATACGACATCCGGTAATACTATATAACGTTACACGTCATCCGGTAATACTATATAACGTTACACGTTAGTACGTAATAATATATAACGTTATACGTTATTACGTATTAGTATATAACGTTATACGTTAGTACGTAATAGTATATAATGTTATACGTTGTTACGTATTAGTATACAACGTTATACGTCATTACGTAATAGTATATAACGTTATACGTTAGTACGAAATAGTATATAACGTTATACGTCATCCGGTAATACTATATAACGTTATACGTTAGTACGTAATAGTATATAATGTTATACGTTGTTACGTATTAGTATATAACGTTATACGTCATTACGTAATAGTATATAACGTTATACGTCACTACGTAATAGTATATAACGTTATACGTCATCCGGCAATACTATATAACGTTATACGTCATCCGGTAATACTATATAACGTTATACGTTAGTACGTTATAGTATATAATGTTATACGTTGTTACGTATTAGTATATAACGTTATACGTCATCCGGTAATACTATATAACGTTATACGTCATCCGGTAATACTATATAACTTTATACGTTAGTACGAAATAGTATATAACTTTATACGGTATTACGTAATACTATATAACGTTATACGTCATCCGGTAATACTATATAACGTTATACGTCATCCGGTAATACTATATAACGTTATACGTTAGTACGTTATAGTATATAATGTTATACGTTGTTACGTATTAGTATATAACGTTATACGTTATTACGTAATAGTATATACCGTTATACGTCATTACGTAATAGTATATAACGTTATACGTCATCCGGTAACACTATATAACGTTATACGTCATCCGGTAATACTATATAATGTTACACGTTAGTACGTAATAGTATATAACTTTATACGGTATTACGTAATACTATATAACGTTATACGTCATCCGGTAATACTATATAACGTTACACGTTAGTACGTAATAGTATATAACGTTATACGTTAGTACGTAATAGTATATAACGTTATACGTCATTACGTATTAGTATATAACGTTATACGTCATAACGTAATAGTATATAACGTTATACGTTAGTACGTAATAAAATATAACGTTATACGTTAGTACGTATTAGTATATAACGTTATACGTCATCTGGTAATACTATATAACGTTACACGTTAGTACGTAATAATATATAACGTTATACGTCATCCGGTAATACTATATAACGTTACACGTTAGTAGGTAATAATATATAACGTTATACGTTATTACGTATTAGTATATAACGTTATACGTTTGTACGTAATAGTATATAATGTTATACGTTGTTACGTATTAGTATATAACGTTATACGTTATTACGTAATAGTATATAACGTTATACGTCATTACGTAATGGTATATAACGTTATACGTCATCCGGTAATTCTATATAACGTTATACGTTAGTACGTAATAGTATATAACGCTATACGTTAGTACGTAATAGTATATAACGTTATACGTCATCCGGTAATACTATATAACGTTATACGTTAGTACGTTATAGTATATAATGTTATACGTTGTTACGTATTAGTATATAACGTTATGCGTTATTACGTAATAGTATATAACGTTATACGTCATTACGTAATGGTATATAACGTTATACGTCATCCGGTAATTCTATATAACGTTATACGTTAGTACGTAATAGTATATAACGCTATACGTTAGTACGTAATAGTATATAACGTTATACGTCATCCGGTAATACTATATAACGTTACACGTTAGTAGGTAATAATATATAACGTTATACGTTATTACGTATTAGTATATAACGTTATACGTTTGTACGTAATAGTATATAATGTTATACGTTGTTACGTATTAGTATATAACGTTATACGTTATTACGTAATAGTATATAACGTTATACGTCATTACGTAATGGTATATAACGTTATACGTCATCCGGTAATTCTATATAACGTTATACGTTAGTACGTAATAAAATATAACGTTATACGTTAGTACGTATTAGTATATAACGTTATACGTCATCTGGTAATACTATATAACGTTACACGTTAGTACGTAATAACATATAACGTTATACGTCATCCGGTAATACTATATAACGTTATACGTCATCCGGTAATACTATATAACGTTATACGTCATCCGGTAATACTATATAACTTTATACGTTAGTACGTAATAGTATATAACGTTATACGTTATTACGTAATACTATATAACGTTATACGTCATTACGTATTAGTATATAACGTTATACGTCATAACGTAATAGTATATAACGTTATACGACATCCGGTAATACTATATAACGTTACACGTCATCCGGTAATACTATATAACGTTACACGTTAGTACGTAATAATATATAACGTTATACGTTATTACGTATTAGTATATAACGTTATACGTTAGTACGTAATAGTATATAATGTTATACGTTGTTACGTATTAGTATACAACGTTATACGTCATTACGTAATAGTATATAACGTTATACGTTAGTACGAAATAGTATATAACGTTATACGTCATCCGGTAATACTATATAACGTTATACGTTAGTACGTAATAGTATATAATGTTATACGTTGTTACGTATTAGTATATAACGTTATACGTCATTACGTAATAGTATATAACGTTATACGTCACTACGTAATAGTATATAACGTTATACGTCATCCGGCAATACTATATAACGTTATACGTCATCCGGTAATACTATATAACGTTATACGTTAGTACGTTATAGTATATAATGTTATACGTTGTTACGTATTAGTATATAACGTTATACGTCATCCGGTAATACTATATAACGTTATACGTCATCCGGTACTACTATATAACTTTATACGTTAGTACGAAATAGTATATAACTTTATACGGTATTACGTAATACTATATAACGTTATACGTCATCCGGTAATACTATATAACGTTATACGTCATCCGGTAATACTATATAACGTTATACGTCATCCGGTAATACTATATAACGTTATACGTTAGTACGTTATAGTATATAATGTTATACGTTGTTACGTATTAGTATATAACGTTATACGTTATTACGTAATAGTATATACCGTTATACGTCATTACGTAATAGTATATAACGTTATACGTCATCCGGTAACACTATATAACGTTATACGTCATCCGGTAATACTATATAATGTTACACGTTAGTACGTAATAGTATATAACTTTATACGGTATTACGTAATACTATATAACGTTATACGTCATCCGGTAATACTATATAACGTTACACGTTAGTACGTAATAGTATATAACGTTATACGTTAGTACGTAATAGTATATAACGTTATACGTCATTACGTATTAGTATATAACGTTATACGTCATAACGTAATAGTATATAACGTTATACGTTAGTACGTAATAAAATATAACGTTATACGTTAGTACGTATTAGTATATAACGTTATACGTCATCTGGTAATACTATATAACGTTACACGTTAGTACGTAATAATATATAACGTTATACGTCATCCGGTAATACTATATAACGTTACACGTTAGTAGGTAATAATATATAACGTTATACGTTATTACGTATTAGTATATAACGTTATACGTTTGTACGTAATAGTATATAATGTTATACGTTGTTACGTATTAGTATATAACGTTATACGTTATTACGTAATAGTATATAACGTTATACGTCATTACGTAATGGTATATAACGTTATACGTCATCCGGTAATTCTATATAACGTTATACGTCATTACGTAATAGTATATAACGTTATACGTTAGTACGAAATAGTATATAACGTTATACGTCATCCGGTAATACTATATAACGTTATACGTTAGTACGTAATATTATATAATGTTATACGTTGTTACGTATTAGTATATAACGTTATACGTCATCCGGTAATACTATATAACGTTATACGTCATCCGGTAATACTATATAACTTTATACGTTAGTACGTAATAGTATATAACTTTATACGGTATTACGTAATACTATATAACGTTATACGTCATCCGGTAATACTATATAACGTTACACGTTAGTACGTACTAGTATATAACGTTATACGTCATAACGTAATAGTATATAACGTTATACGTTAGTACGTAATAGAATATAACGTTATACGTTAGTACGTATTAGTATATAACGTTATACGTCATCTGGTAATACTATATAACGTTACACGTTAGTACGTAATAACATATAACGTTATACGTCATCCGGTAATACTATATAACGTTACACGTTAGTACGTAATAATATATAACGTTATACGTTAGTACGAAATAGTATATAACGTTATACGTCATCCGGTAATACTATATAACGTTATACGTTAGTACGTAATATTATATAATGTTATACGTTGTTACGTATTAGTATATAACGTTATACGTCATTACGTAATAGTATATAACGTTATACGTCACTACGTAATAGTATATAACGTTATACGTCATCCGGCAATACTATATAACGCTATACGTCATCCGGTAATACTATATAACGTTATACGTTAGTACGTTATAGTATATAATGTTATACGTTGTTACGTATTAGTATATAACGTTATACGTCATCCGGTAATACTATATAACGTTATACGTCATCCGGTAATACTATATAACTTTATACGTTAGTACGTAATAGTATATAACTTTATACGGTATTACGTAATACTATATAACGTTATACGTCATCCGGTAATACTATATAACGTTACACGTTAGTACGTACTAGTATATAACGTTATACGTCATAACGTAATAGTATATAACGTTATACGTTAGTACGTAATAGAATATAACGTTATACGTTAGTACGTATTAGTATATAACGTTATACGTCATCTGGTAATACTATATAACGTTACACGTTAGTACGTAATAACATATAACGTTATACGTCATCCGGTAATACTATATAACGTTACACGTTAGTACGTAATAATATATAACGTTATACGTTATTACGTATTAGTATATAACGTTATACGTTAGTACGTAATAGTATATAATGTTATACGTTGTTACGTATTAGTATATAACGTTATACGTTATTAGGTAATAGTATATAACGTTATACGTCATTACTTAATAGTATATAACGTTATACGACATCCGGTAATACTATATAACGTTATACGTCATCCGGTAATACTATATAACGTTATACGTTAGTACGTAATAGTATATAACGTTATACGTTATTACGTATTAGTATACAACGTTATACGTCATTACGTAATAGTATATAACGTTATACGTTAGTACGTAATAGTATATAACGTTATACGTCATCCGGTAATACTATATAACGTTATACGTTAGTACGTAATAGTATATAATGTTATACGTTGTTACGTATTAGTATATAACGTTATACGTCATTACGTAATAGTATATAACGTTATACGTCACTACGTAATAGTATATAACGTTATACGTCATCCGGCAATACTATATAACGTTATACGTCATCCGGTAATACTATATAACGTTATACGTTAGTACGTTATAGTATATAATGTTATACGTTGTTACGTATTAGTATATAACGTTATACGTTATTACGTAATAGTATATACCGTTATACGTCATTACGTAATAGTATATAACGTTATACGTCATCCGGTAATACTATATAACGTTATACGTCATCCGGTAATACTATATAATGTTACACGTTAGTACGTAATAGTATATAACGTTATACGTTAGTACGTAATAGTATATAACGTTATACGTTATTACGTATTAGTATATACCGTTATACGATATTACGTAATAGTATATAACGTTATACGTCATTACGTAATAGTATATAACGTTATACGTCATTACGTAATAGTATATAACGTTATACGTCATCCGGTAATACTATATAACGTTATACGTCATCCGGTAATACTATATAATGTTACACGTTAGTACGTAATAGTATATAACGTTATACGTTAGTACGTAATAGTATATAACGTTATACGTCATCCGGTAATACTATATAACGTTATACGTTAGTACGTAATAGTATATAATGTTATACGTTGTTACGTATTAGTATATAGCGTTGTACGTTATTAAGTATTAGTATAAAGCGTTATACGTTATTACGTAATAGTATATAACGTTATACGTCATTACGTATTAGTATATAACGTTATACGTCATAACGTAATAGTATATAACGTTATACGTTAGTACGTAATAGAATATAACGTTATACGTTAGTACGTATTAGTATATAACGTTATACGTCATCTGGTAATACTATATAACGTTACACGTTAGTACGTAATAGTATATAACGTTATACGTCATAACGTAATAGTATATAACGTTATACGTTAGTACGTAATAGAATATAACGTTATACGTTAGTACGTATTAGTATATAACGTTATACGTCATCTGGTAATACTATATAACGTTACACGTTAGTACGTAATAACATATAACGTTATACGTCATCCGGTAATACTATATAACGTTATACGTTAGTACGTAATAGTATATAACGTTATACGTCATCCGGCAATACTATATAACTTTATACGTTAGTACGTAATAGTATATAACGTTATACGTTATTACGTAATACTATATAACGTTATACGTCATCCGGTAATACTATATAACGTTACACGTTAGTACGGACTAGTATATAACGTTATACGTCATCCGGCAATACTATATAACGTTATACGTCATCCGGTAATACTATATAATGTTACACGTTAGTACGTAATAGTATATAACGTTATACGTTAGTACGTAATAGTATATAACGTTATACGTCATCCGGTAATACTATATAACGTTATACGTTAGTACGTAATAGTATATAACGTTATACGTCATCCGGCAATACTATATAACGTTATACGTCATCCGGTAATACTATATAACGTTATACGTTAGTACGTAATAGTATATAACGTTATACGTTATTACGTAATACTATATAACGTTATACGTCATTACGTATTAGTATATAACGTTATACGTCATAACGTAATAGTATATAACGTTATACGTTAGTACGTAATAGAATATAACGTTATACGTTAGTACGTATTAGTATATAACGTTATACGTCATCTGGTAATACTATATAACGTTACACGTTAGTACGTAATAACATATAACGTTATACGTCATCCGGTAATACTATATAACGTTATACGTCATCCGGTAATACTATATAACGTTATACGTCATCCGGTAATACTATATAACTTTATACGTCAGTACGTAATAGTATATAACTTTATACGGTATTACGTAATACTATATAACGTTATACGTCATCCGGTAATACTATATAACGTTACACGTTAGTACGGACTAGTATATAACGTTATACGTCATAACGTAATAGTATATAACGTTATACGTTAGTACGTAATAGAATATAACGTTATACGTTAGTACGTATTAGTATATAACGTTATACGTGATCTGGTAATACTATATAACGTTACACGTTAGTACGTAATAACATATAACGTTATACGTCATCCGGTAATACTATATAACGTTACACGTTAGTACGTAATAATATATAACGTTATACGTTATTACGTATTAGTATATAACGTTATACGTTAGTACGTAATAGTATATAATGTTATACGTTGTTACGTATTAGTATACAACGTTATACGTCATTACGTAATAGTATATAACGTTATACGTTAGTACGTAATAGAATATAACGTTATACGTTAGTACGTATTAGTATATAACGTTATACGTCATCTGGTAATACTATATAACGTTACACGTTAGTACGTAATAACATATAACGTTATACGTCATCCGGTAATACTATATAACGTTATACGTCATCCGGTAATACTATATAACGTTATACGTCATCCGGTAATACTATATAACTTTATACGTTAGTACGTAATAGTATATAACGTTATACGTTATTACGTAATACTATATAACGTTATAAGTTAGTACGTAATAGTATAAAACGTTATACGTCATAACGTAATAGTATATAACGTTATACGTTAGTACGTAATAGAATATAACGTTATACGTTAGTACGTATTAGTATATAACGTTATAAGTCATCTGGTAATACTATATAACGTTACACGTTAGTACGTAATAACATATAACGTTATACGTCATCCGGTAATACTATATAACGTTATACGTCATCCGGTAATACTATATAACGTTATACGTCATCCGGTAATACTATATAACTTTATACGTTAGTACGTAATAGTATATAACGTTATACGTTATTACGTAATACTATATAACGTTATACGTCATCCGGTAATACTATATAACGTTACACGTTAGTACGTACTAGTATATAACGTTATACGTCATAACGTAACAGTATATAACGTTATACGTTAGTACGTAATAGAATATAACGTTATACGTTAGTACGTATTAGTATATAACGTTATACGTTATTACGTAATAGTATATAACGTTATACGTCATTGCGTAATAGTATATAACGTTATACGACATCCGGTAATACTATATAACGTTATACGTCATCCGGTAATACTATATAACGTTATACGTTAGTACGTAGTAGTATATAACGTTATACGTTATTACGTATTAGTATATAACGTTATACGTGATTACGTAATAGTATATAACGTTATACGTTAGTACGTAATAGTATATAACGTTATACGTCATCCGGTAATACTATATAACCTTATACGTTAGTACGTAATAGTATATAATGTTATACGTTGTTACGTATTAGTATATAACGTTATACGTTATTACGTAATAGTATATAACGTTATACGTCATCCGGTAATACTATATAACGTTATACGTCATCCGGTAATACTATATAATGTTACTCGTTAGTACGTAATAGTATATAACGTTATACGTTATTACGTAATAGTATATAACGTTATACGATATTACGTATTAATATATAACGTTACACGTTATTACGTAATAGTATATAACGTTATACGTCATTACGTGATAGTATATAACGTTATACGTTAGTACGTAATAGTATATATCGTTATACGTCATTGCGTAATAGTATATAACGTTATACGTTAGTACGTAATGGTATATAACGTTATACGTCATCCGGTAATACTATATAACGTTATACGTTAGTACGTAATAGTATATAATGTTATACGTTGTTACGTATTAGTATATAGCGTTGTACGTTATTAAGTATTAGTATATAGCGTTATACGTTATTACGTAATAGTATATAACGTTATACGTCATTACGTGATAGTATATAACGTTATACGTTAGTACGTAATAGTATATAACGTTATACGTCATCCGGTAATACTATATAACGTTATACGTTAGTACGTAATAGTATATAATGTTATACGTTGTTACGTATTAGTATATAACGTTATACGTTATTACGTAATAGTATATAACGTTATACGTCATCCGGTAATACTATATAACGTTATACGTCATCCGGTAATACTATATAATGTTACACGTTAGTACGTAATAGTATATAACGTTATACGTTATTACGTAATAGTATATAACGTTATACGATATTACGTATTAATATATAACGTTACACGTTATTACGTAATAGTATATAACGTTATACGTCATTACGTGATAGTATATAACGTTATACTTTAGTACGTAATAGTATATATCGTTATACGTCATTGCGTAATAGTATATAACGTTATACGTTAGTACGTAATAGTATATAACGTTATACGTCATCCGGTAATACTATATAATGTTACATGTTAGTACGTAATAGTATATAACGTTATACGTTGTTACGTATTAGTATATAGCGTTGTACGTTATTAAGTATTAGTATATAGCGTTATACGTTATTACGTAATAGTATATAACGTTATACGTCATTACGTGATAGTATATAACGTTATACGTTAGTACGTAATAGTATATAACGTAATACGTCATCCGGTAATACTATATAACGTTATACGTTAGTACGTAATAGTATATAATGTTATACGTTGTTACGTATTAGTATATAACGTTATACGTTATTACGTAATAGTATATAACGTTATACGTCATCCGGTAATACTATATAACGTTATACGTCATCCGGTAATACTATATAATGTTACACGTTAGTACGTAATAGTATATAACGTTATACGTTATTACGTAATAGTATATAACGTTATACGATATTACGTATTAATATATAACGTTACACGTTATTACGTAATAGTATATAACGTTATACGTCATTACGTGATAGTATATAACGTTATACTTTAGTACGTAATAGTATATATCGTTATACGTCATTGCGTAATAGTATATAACGTTATACGTTAGTACGTAATAGTATATAACGTTATACGTCATCCGGTAATACTATATAACGTTATACGTTAGTACGTAATAGTATATAATGTTATACGTTGTTACGTATTAGTATATAGCGTTGTAAGTTATTAAGTATTAGTATATAGCGTTATACGTTATTACGTAATAGTATATAACGTTATACGTCATTACGTGATAGTATATAACGTTATACGTTAGTACGTAATAGTATATAACGTTATACGTCATCCGGTAATACTATATAACGTTATACGTTAGTACGTAATAGTATATAACGTTATACGTCATCCGGTAATACTGTATAACGTTGTACGTTAGTACGTAATAGTATATAATGTTATACGTTGTTACGTATTAGTATATAACGTTATACGTTATTACGTAATAGTATATAACGTTATACGTCATTGCGTAATAGTATATAACGTTATACGTCATTACGTATTAGTTTATAACGTTACACGTTATTACGTATTAGTATATAACGTTACACGTTATTACATAATAGTATATAACGTTATACGATACTACGTATTATTATATAACGTTACACGTTATTACGTAATAGTATATAACGTTATACGTCTTTACGTGATAGTATATAACGTTATACGTCATTACGTATTAGTTTATAACGATACACGTTATTACGTATTAGTATATAACGTTACACGTTATTACGTAATAGTATATAACGTTATACGATAGTACGTATTAATATATAACGTTACACGTTATTACGTAATGGTATATAACGTTATACGTCATTACGTGATAGTATATAACGTTATACGTCATCCGGTAATACTATATAACGTTACACGTTAGTACGTAATAGTATATAACGTTATACGTTAGTACGTATTAGTATATACCGTTATACGATATTACGTAATAGTATATAACGTTATACGTCATAACGTAATAGTATATAACGTTATACGTTAGTACGTAATAGAATATAACGTTATACGTTAGTACGTATTAGTATATAACGTTATACGTCATCTGGTAATACTATATAACGTTACACGTTAGTACGTAATAACATATAACGTTATACGTCATCCGGTAATACTATATAACGTTATACGACATCCGGTAATACTATATAACGTTATACGTTAGTACGTAATAGTATATAATGTTATACGTTGTTACGTATTAGTATATAACGTTATACGTTATTACGTAATAGTATATAACGTTATACGTCACTACGTAATAGTATATAACGTTATACGTCATCCGGCAATACTATATAACGTTATACGTCATCCGGTAATACTATATAACGTTACACGTTAGTACGTAATAGTATATAACGTTATACGTCATTACGTATTAGTTTATAACGTTACACGTTATTACGTATTAGTATATAACGTTACACGTTATTACGTAATAGTATATAACGTTATACGATATTACGTATTAATATATAACGTTACACGTTCTTACGTAATAGTATATAACGTTATACGTCATTACGTGATAATATATAACGTTATACGTTAGTACGTAATAGTATATATCGTTATACGTCATCCGGTAATACTATATAACGTTATACGTTAGTACGTAGTAGTATATAACGTTATACGTTATTACGTATTAGTATATAAAGTTATACGTCATTACGTAATAGTATATAACGTTATACGTTAGTACGTAATAGTATATAACGTTATACGTCATCCGGTAATACTATATAACGTTATACGTTAGTACGTAATAGTATATAATGTTATACGTTGTTACGTATTAGTATATAACGTTATACGTTATTACGTAATAGTATATAACGTTATACGTCACTACGTAATAGTATATAACGTTATACGTCATTGCGTAATAGTATATAACGTTATACGTCATTACGTATTAGTTTATAACGTTACACGTTATTACGTATTAGTATATAACGTTACACGTTATTACGTAATAGTATATAACGCTATACGATACTACGTATTAATATATAACGTTACACGTTATTACGTAATAGTATAAAACGTTATACGTCATTACGTGATAGTATATAACGTTATACGTCATTACGTATTAGTTTATAACGTTACACGTTATTACGTATTAGTATATAACGTTACACGTTATTACGTAATAGTATATAACGTTATACGATATTACGTATTAATATATAACGTTACACGTTATTACGTAATAGTATATAACGTTATACGTCATTACGTGATAGTATATAACGTTATACGTCATCCGGTAATACTATATAACGTTGTACGTTAGTACGTAATAGTATATAATGTTATACGTTGTTACGTATTAGTATATACCGTTATACGATATTACGTAATAGTATATAACGTTATACGTCATAACGTAATAGTATATAACGTTATACGTTTGTACGTAATAGAATATAACGTTATACGTTAGTACGTATTACTATATAACGTTATACGTCATCTGGTAATACTATATAACGTTACACGTTAGTAAGTAATAACATATAACGTTATACGTCATCCGGTAATACTATATAACGTTATACGGCATCCGGTAATACTATATAACGTTATACGTCATCCGGTAATACTATATAACGTTATACGTCATCCGGTAATACTATATAACTTTATACGTTAGTACGCAATAGTATATAACGTTATACGTTATTACGTAATACTATATAACGTTATACGTCATCCGGTAACACTATATAACGTTACACGTTAGTACGTACTAGTATATAACGTTATACGTCATAACGTAATAGTATATAACGTTATACGTTAGTACGTAATAGAATATAACGTTATACGTCATTACGTAATAGTATATAACGTTATACGACATCCGATAATACTATATAACGTTATACGTCATCCGGTAATACTATATAACGTTATACGTTAGTACGTAATAGTATATAACGTTATACTTTATTACGTATTAGTATATAACGTTATACGTCATTACGTAATAGTATATAACGTTATACGTTAGTACGTAATAGTATATAACGTTATACGTCATCCGGTAATACTATATAACGTTATACGTTAGTACGTAATAGTATATAATGTTATACGTTGTTACGTATTAGTATATAATGTTATACGTCATTACGTAATAGTATATAACGTTATACGTCACTACGTAATAGTATATAACGTTATACGTCATCCGGCAATACTATATAACGTTATACGTCATCCGGTAATACTATATAACGTTATACGTTAGTACGTAATAGTATATAATGTTATACGTTGTTACGTATTAGTATATAATGTTATACGTCATTACGTAATAGTATATAACGTTATACGTCACTACGTAATAGTATATAACGTTATACGTCATCCGGCAATACTATATAACGTTATACGTCATCCGGTAATACTATATAACGTTACACGTTAGTACGTAATAGTATATAACGTTATACGTTAGTACGTAATAGTATATAACGTTATACGTCATTACGTATTAGTATATAACGTTAAACGTCATAACGTAATAGTATATAACGTTATACGTTAGTACGTAATAGAATATAACGTTATACATTAGTACGTATTAGTATATAACGTTATACGTCATCTGGTAATACTATATAACGTTACACGTTAGTACATAATAATATATAACGTTATACGTCATCCGGTAATACTATATAACGTTACACGTTAGTACGTATTAGTATATAACGTTATACGTTATTACGTAATAGTATATAACGTTATACGTCATTACGTAATAGTATATAATGTTATACGTTGTTACGTATTAGTATATAACGTTATACGCTATTGCGTAATAGTATATAACGTTATACGTCATTACGTAATAGTATATAACGTTATACGTCATCCGGTAATACTATATAACGTTATACGTCATCCGGTAATACTATATAACATTATACGTCATCCGGTAATACTATATAACGTTACACGTTAGTACGTATTAGTATATAACGTTATACGTTAGTACGTAATAGAATATAACGTTATACGTTAGTACGTATTAGTATATAACGTTATACGTCATCCGGTAACACTATATAACGTTACACGTTAGTACGTACTAGTATATAACGTTATACGTCATAACGTAATAGTATATAACGTTATACGTTAGTACGTAATAGAATATAACGTTATACGTCATTACGTAATAGTATATAACGTTATACGTTAGTACGTAATAGTATATAACGTTATACGTCATCCGGTAATACTATATAACGTTATACGTTAGTACGTAATAGTATATAATGTTATACGTTGTTACGTATTAGTATATAATGTTATACGTCATTACGTAATAGTATATAACGTTATACGTCACTACGTAATAGTATATAACGTTATACGTCATCCGGCAATACTATATAACGTTATACGTCATCCGGTAATACTATATAACGTTATACGTTAGTACGTAATAGTATATAATGTTATACGTTGTTACGTATTAGTATATAATGTTATACGTCATTACGTAATAGTATATAACGTTATACGTCACTACGTAATAGTATATAACGTTATACGTCATCCGGCAATACTATATAACGTTATACGTCATCCGGTAATACTATATAACGTTACACGTTAGTACGTAATAGTATATAACGTTATACGTTAGTACGTAATAGTATATAACGTTATACGTCATTACGTATTAGTATATAACGTTAAACGTCATAACGTAATAGTATATAACGTTATACGTTAGTACGTAATAGAATATAACGTTATACATTAGTACGTATTAGTATATAACGTTATACGTCATCTGGTAATACTATATAACGTTACACGTTAGTACATAATAATATATAACGTTATACGTCATCCGGTAATACTATATAACGTTACACGTTAGTACGTATTAGTATATAACGTTATACGTTATTACGTAATAGTATATAACGTTATACGTCATTACGTAATAGTATATAATGTTATACGTTGTTACGTATTAGTATATAACGTTATACGCTATTGCGTAATAGTATATAACGTTATACGTCATTACGTAATAGTATATAACGTTATACGTCATCCGGTAATACTATATAACGTTATACGTCATCCGGTAATACTATATAACATTATACGTCATCCGGTAATACTATATAACGTTACACGTTAGTACGTATTAGTATATAACGTTATACGTTAGTACGTAATAGAATATAACGTTATACGTTAGTACGTATTAGTATATAACGTTATACGTCATCCGGTAACACTATATAACGTTACACGTTAGTACGTACTAGTATATAACGTTATACGTCATAACGTAATAGTATATAACGTTATACGTTAGTACGTAATAGAATATAACGTTATACGTCATTACGTAATAGTATATAACGTTACACGACATCCGGTAATACTATATAACGTTATACGTTAGTACGTAATAGTATATAATGTTATACGTCGTTACGTATTAGTATATAACGTTATACGTTATTACGTAATAGTATATAACGTTATACGTCATTACGTAATAGTATATAACGTTATACGTCATCCGGTAATACTATATAACGTTATACGTCACCCGGTAATACTATATAACTTTATACGTTAGTACGTAATAGTATATAACGTTATACGTTATTACGTATTAGTATATAACGTTATACGTCATTAAGTAATAGTATATAACGTTATACGTTAGTACGTAATAGTATGTAACGTTACACGTCATCCGGTAATACTATATAACGTTATACGTTAGTACGTAATAGTATATAATGTTATACGTTGTTACGTATTAGTATATAACGTTATACGTTATTACGTAATAGTATATAACGTTATACGTCATTACGTAATAGTATATAACGTTATACGTTAGTACGTAATAGTATGTAACGTTACACGTCATCCGGTAATACTATATAACGTTATACGTTAGTACGTAATAGTATATAATGTTATACGTTGTTACGTATTAGTATATAACGTTATACGTTATTACGTAATAGTATATAACGTTATACGTCATTACGTAATAGTATATAACGTTATACGTCATCCGGTAATACTATATAACGTTACACGTTAGTACGTAATAGTATATAACGTTATACGTTAGTACGAAATAGTATATAACGTTATACGTTATTACGTAATAGTATATAACGTTATACGTCATTACGTAATAGTATATAACGTTATACGTTAGTACGTAATAGTATGTAACGTTACACGTCATCCGGTAATACTATATAACGTTATACGTTAGTACGTAATAGTATATAATGTTATACGTTGTTACGTATTAGTATATAACGTTATACGTTATTACGTAATAGTATATAACGTTATACGTCATTACGTAATAGTATATAACGTTATACGTCATCCGGTAATACTATATAACGTTATACGTTAGTACGTAATAGTATATAATGTTATACGTTGTTACGTATTAGTATATAGCGTTGTACGTTATTAAGTATTAGTATATAGCGTTATACGTTATTACGTAATAGTATATAACGTTATACGATATTACATATTAATATATAACGTTACACGTTATTACGTAATAGTATATAACGTTATATGTCATTACGTAATAGTATATAACGTTATACGTCATCCGGTAATACTATATAACGTTATACGTTAGTACGTAATAGTATATAATGTTATACGTTGTTACGTATTAGTATATAGCGTTGTACGTTATTAAGTATTAGTATATAGCGTTATACGTTATTACGTAATAGTATATAACGTTATACGATATTACATATTAATATATAACGTTACACGTTATTACGTAATAGTATATAACGTTATACGTCATTACGTGATAGTATATAACGTTATACGATATTACATATTAATATATAACGTTACACGTTATTACGTAATAGTATATAACGTTATATGTCATTACGTAATAGTATATAACGTTATACGTCATCCGGTAATACTATATAACGTTATACGTTAGTACGTATTAGTATATAACGTTATACGTTAGTACGTAATAGTATATAATGTTATACGTTGTTACGTATTAGTATATAGCGTTGTACGTTAGTACGTAATAGTATATAACGTTATACGTTATTACGTAATAGTATATATCGTTATACGATATTACGTATTAGTATATAACTTTACACGTTATTACGTAATAGTATATAACGTTATACGTCATCCGGTAATACTATATAACGTTATACGTTAGAACGTAATAGTATATAATGTTATACGTTGTTACGTATTAGTATATAACGTTATACGTTATTACGTAATAGTATATAACGTTATACGTCATTACGTAATAGTATATAACGTTGTACGTCATCCGGTAATACTATATAACGTTACACGTTAATACGTAATAATATATAACGTTATACGTCATCCGGTAATACTATATAACGTTACACGTTATTACGTAATAATATATAACGTTATACGTTATTACGTATTAGTATATAACGTTACACGTTAGTACGTAATAATATATAACGTTATACGTTATTACGTATTAGTATATAACGTTATACGTTAGTACGTAATAGTATATAATGTTATACGTTGTTACGTATTAGTATACAGCGTTGTACGTTATTAAGTATTAGTATATAGCGTTATACGTTATTATGTAATAGTATATATCGTTATACGATATTACGTATTAGTATATAACGTTACACGTTATTACGTAATAGTACATAACGTTATACGTTATTACGTAATAGTATATATCGTTATACGTTAGTACGTAATAGTATATAAAGTTATACGTTATTACGTATTAGTATATAACGTTACACGTTAGTACGTAATAATATATAACGTTATACGTTATTACGTATTAGTATATAACGTTATACGTTAGTACGTAATAGTATATAATGTTATACGTCATTACGTAATTATATATAACGTTATACGTTAGTACGTAATAGTATATAACGTTATACGTTATTACGTAATAGTATATATCGTTATACGATATTACGTATTAGTATATAACGTTACACGTTATTACGTAATAGTATATAACGTTATACGTTATTACGTAATAGTATATATCGTTATACGTTAGTACGTAATAGTATATAAAGTTATACGTTATTACGTATTAGTATATAACGTTATACGTCATTACGTAATTATATATAACGTTATATGTTAGTACCTAATATTATATAACGTTATACGTTAGTACGTAATAGGATATAACGTTACACGTTATTACGTAATAGTATATAACGTTATACGATATTACGTACTAGTATATAACGTTATACGTCATTAAGTAATAGTATATAACGTTATACGTTAGTACGTAATAGTATGTAACGTTATACGTCATCCGGTAATACTATATAACGTTACACGTTAGTACGTAATAGTATATAACGTTATACGTTAGTACGTAATAGTATATAACGTTATACGTCATTACGTATTAGTATATAACGTTATACGTCATAACGTAATAGTATATAACGTTATACGTTAGTACGTAATAGAATATAACGTTATACGTTAGTACGTATTAGTATATAACGTTATACGTCATCTGGTAATACTATATAACGTTACACGTTAGTACATAATAATATATAACGTTATACGTCATCCGGTAATACTATATAACGTTACACGTTAGTACGTATTAGTATATAACGTTATACGTTATTACGTAATAGTATATAACGTTATACGGCATTACGTAATAGTATATAATGTTATACGTTGTTACGTATTAGTATATAACGTTATACGCTATTGCGTAATAGTATATAACGTTATACGTCATTACGTAATAGTATATAACGTTATACGTCATCCGGTAATACTATATAACGTTATACGTCATCCGGTAATACTATATAACATTATACGTCATCCGGTAATACTATATAACGTTACACGTTAGTACGTATTAGTATATAACGTTATACGTTAGTACGTAATAGAATATAACGTTATACGTTAGTACGTATTAGTATATAACGTTATACGTCATCTGGTAATACTATATAACGTTACACGTTAGTACCTAATATTATATAACGTTATACGTTAGTACGTAATAGGATATAACGTTACACGTTATTACGTAATAGTATATAACGTTATACGATATTACGTACTAGTATATAACGTTATACGTCATTAAGTAATAGTATATAACGTTATACGTTAGTACGTAATAGTATGTAACGTTATACGTCATCCGGTAATACTATATAACGTTATACGTTAGTACGTAATAGTATATAATGTTATACGTTGTTACGTATTAGTATATAACGTTATACGTTATTACGTAATAGTATATAACGTTATACGTCATTACGTAATAGTATATAACGTTATACGTCATCCGGTAATACTATATAACGTTATACGTTAGTACGTAATAGTATATAATGTTATACGTTGTTACGTATTAGTATATAGCGTTGTACGTTATTAAGTATTAGTATATAGCGTTATACGTTATTACGTAATAGTATATAACGTTATACGATATTACATATTAATATATAACGTTACACGTTATTACGTAATAGTATATAACGTTATACGTCATTACGTGATAGTATATAACGTTATACGTTAGTACGTAATAGTATATATCGTTATACGTCATTGCGTAATAGTATATAACGTTATACGTTAGTACGTAATAGTATATAACGTTATACGTCATCCAGTAATACTATATAACGTTATACGTTAGTACGTAATAGTATATAATGTTATACGTCATCCGGTAATACTATATAACGTTACACGTTAGTACGTAATAATATATAACGTTATACGTTATTACGTATTAGTATATAACGTTACACGTTAGTACGTAATAATATATAACGTTATACGTTATTACGTATTAGTATATAACGTTATACGTTAGTACGTAATAGTATATAATGTTATACGTTGTTACGTATTAGTATATAGCGTTGTACGTTATTAAGTATTAGTATATAGCGTTATACGTTATTACGTAATAGTATATAACGTTATACGATATTACATATTAATATATAACGTTACACGTTATTACGTAATAGTATATAACGTTATACGTCATTACGTGATAGTATATAACGTTATACGTTAGTACGTAATAGTATATATCGTTATACGTCATTGCGTAATAGTATATAACGTTATACGTTAGTACGTAATAGTATATAACGTTATACGTCATCCGGTAATACTATATAACGTTATACGTTAGTACGTAATAGTATATAATGTTATACGTCATCCGGTAATACTATATAACGTTACACGTTAGTACGTAATAATATATAACGTTATACGTTATTACGTATTAGTATATAACGTTACACGTTAGTACGTAATAATATATAACGTTATACGTTATTACGTATTAGTATATAACGTTATACGTTAGTACGTAATAGTATATAATGTTATACGTTGTTACGTATTAGTATATAGCGTTGTACGTTAGTACGTAATAGTATATAACGTTATACGTTATTACGTAATAGTATATATCGTTATACGATATTACGTATTAGTATATAACGTTACACGTTATTACGTAATAGTATATAACGTTATACGTCATCCGGTAATACTATATAACGTTATACGTTAGTACGTAATAGTATATAATGTTATACGTTGTTACGTATTAGTATATAACGTTATACGTTATTACGTAATAGTATATAACGTTATACGTCATTACGTAATAGTATATAACGTTATACGTCATCCGGTAATACTATATAACGTTACACGTTAATACGTAATAATATATAACGTTATACGTCATCCGGTAATACTATATAACGTTACACGTTAGTACGTAATAATATATAACGTTATACGTTATTACGTATTAGTATATAACGTTACACGTTAGTACGTAATAATATATAACGTTATACGTTATTACGTATTAGTATATAACGTTATACGTTAGTACGTAATAGTATATAATGTTATACGTTGTTACGTATTAGTATATAGCGTTGTACGTTATTAAGTATTAGTATATAGCGTTATACGTTATTATGTAATAGTATATATCGTTATACGATATTACGTATTAGTATATAACGTTACACGTTATTACGTAATAGTATATAACGTTATACGTCATTACGTAATAGTATATAACGTTATACGTCATCCGGTAATACTATATAACGTTACACGTTAATACGTAATAATATATAACGTTATACGTCATCCGGTAATACTATATAACGTTATACGTTAGTACGTAATAATATATAACGTTATACGTTATTACGTATTAGTATATAACGTTACACGTTAGTACGTAATAATATATAACGTTATACGTTATTACGTATTAGTATATAACGTTATACGTTAGTACGTAATAGTATATAATGTTATACGTTGTTACGTATTAGTATATAGCGTTGTACGTTATTAAGTATTAGTATATAGCGTTATACGTTATTATGTAATAGTATATATCTTTATACGATATTACGTATTAGTATATAACGTTACACGTTATTACGTAATAGTATATAACGTTATACGTTATTACGTAATAGTATATATCGTTATACGTTAGTACGTAATAGTATATAAAGTTATACGTTATTACGTATTAGTATATAACGTTACACGTTAGTACGTAATAATATATAACGTTATACGTTATTACGTATTAGTATATAACGTTATACGTTAGTACGTAATAGTATATAATGTTATACGTCATTACGTAATTATATATAACGTTATACGTTAGTACGTAATAGTATATAACGTTATACGTTATTACGTAATAGTATATATCGTGATACGATATTACGTATTAGTATATAACGTTACACGTTATTACGTAATAGTATATAACGTTATACGTTATTACGTAATAGTATATATCGTTATACGTTAGTACGTAATAGTATATAAAGTTATACGTTATTACGTATTAGTATATAACGTTATACGTCATTACGTAATTATATATAACGTTATACGTTAGTACCTAATATTATATAACGTTATACGTTAGTACGTAATAGGATATAACGTTACACGTTATTACGTAATAGTATATAACGTTATACGATATTACGTACTAGTATATAACGTTATACGTCATTAAGTAATAGTATATAACGTTATACGTTAGTACGTAATAGTATGTAACGTTATACGTCATCCGGTAATACTATATAACGTTACACGTTAGTACGTAATAGTATATAACGTTATACGTTAGTACGTAATAGTATATAACGTTATACGTCATTACGTATTAGTATATAACGTTATACGTCATAATGTAATAGTATATAACGTTATACGTTAGTACGTAATAGAATATAACGTTATACGTTAGTACGTATTAGTATATAACGTTACACGACATCCGGTAATACTATATAACGTTATACGTTAGTACGTAATAGTATATAATGTTATACGTTGTTACGTATTAGTATATAACGTTATACGTTATTACGTAATAGTATATAACGTTATACGTCATTACGTAATAGTATATAACGTTATACGTCATCCGGTAATACTATATAACGTTATACGTCACCCGGTAATACTATATAACATTATACGTCATCCGGTAATACTATATAACGTTACACGTTAGTACGTATTAGTATATAACGTTATACGTTAGTACGTAATAGAATATAACGTTATACGTTAGTACGTATTAGTATATAACGTTATACGTCATCTGGTAATACTATATAACGTTACACGTTAGTACGTAATAGTATATAACGTTACACGACATCCGGTAATACTATATAGCGTTATACGTTAGTACGTAATAGTATATAATGTTATACGTTGTTACGTATTAGTATATAACGTTATACGTTATTACGTAATAGTATATAACGTTATACGTCATTACGTAATAGTATATAACGTTATACGTCATCCGGTAATACTATATAACGTTATACGTCACCCGGTAATACTATATAACTTTATACGTTAGTACGTAATAGTATATAACGTTATACGTTATTACGTATTAGTGTATAACGTTATACGTCATTAAGTAATAGTATATAACGTTATACGTTAGTACGTAATAGTATGTAACGTTACACGTCATCCGGTAATACTATATAACGTTATACGTTAGTACGTAATAGTATATAATGTTATACGTTGTTACGTATTAGTATATAACGTTATACGTTATTACGTAATAGTATATAACGTTATACGTCATTACGTAATAGTATATAACGTTATACGTTAGTACGTAATAGTATGTAACGTTACACGTCATCCGGTAATACTATATAACGTTATACGTTAGTACGTAATAGTATATAATGTTATACGTTGTTACGTATTAGTATATAACGTTATACGTTATTACGTAATAGTATATAACGTTATACGCCATTATGTAATAGTATATAGCGTTATACGTCATCCGGTAATACTATATAACGTTACACGTTAGTACGTAATAGTATATAACGTTATACGTTAGTACGTAATAGTATATAACGTTATACGTTATTACGTAATAGTATATATCGTTATACGATATTACGTATTAGTATATAACGTTATACGTTAGTACGTATTAGTATATAACGTTATACGTCATCTGGTAATACTATATAATGTTACACGTTAATACGTAATAATATATAACGTTATACGTCATCCGGTAATACTATATAACGTTACACGTTAGTACGTAATAATATATAACGTTATACGTTATTACGTATTAGTATATAACGTTACACGTTAGTACGTAATAATATATAACGGTATACGTTATTACGTATTAGTATATAACGTTATACGTCATTACGTAATAGTATATAACGTTATACGTTAGTACGTAATAGTATGTAACGTTACACGTCATCCGGTAATACTATATAACGTTATACGTTAGTACGTAATAGTATATAACGTTATACGCCATTATGTAATAGTATATAACGTTATACGTCATCCGGTAATACTATATAACGTTACACGTTATTATGTAATAGTATATAACGTTATACGTCATCCGGTAATACTATATAACGTTACACGTTAGTACGTATTAGTATATAAAGTTATACGTTATTACGTAATAGTATATAACGTTATACGTCATAACGTAATAGTATATAACGTTATACGTTAGTACGTAATAGAATATAACGTTATACGTTAGTACGTATTAGTATATAACGTTATACGTCATCTGGTAATACTATATAATGTTACACGTTAATACGTAATAATATATAACGTTATACGTCATCCGGTAATACTATATAACGTTACACGTTAGTACGTAATAATATATAACGTTATACGTTATTACGTATTAGTATATAACGTTACACGTTAGTACGTAATAATATATAACGGTATACGTTATTACGTATTAGTATATAACGTTATACGTTAGTACGTAATAGTATATAATGTTATACGTTGTTACGTAATTATATATAACGTTATACGTTAGTACGTAATAGTATATAACGTTATACGTTATTGAGTAATAGTATATATCGTTATACGATATTACGTATTAGTATATAACGTTACACGTTATTACGTAATAGTATATAACGTTATACGTTATTACGTAATAGTATATATCGTTATACGTTAGTACGTAATAGTATATAAAGTTATACGTTATTACGTATTAGTATATAACGTTACACGTTAGTACGTAATAATATATAACGTTATACGTTATTACGTATTAGTATATAACGTTATACGTTAGTACGTAATAGTATATAATGTTATACGTCATTACGTAATTATATATAACGTTATACGTTAGTACGTAATAGTATATAACGTTATACGTTATTACGTAATAGTATATATCGTTATACGATATTACGTATTAGTATATAACGTTACACGTTATTACGTAATAGTATATAACGTTATACGTTATTACGTAATAGTATATATCGTTATACGTTAGTACGTAATAGTATATAAAGTTATACGTTATTACGTATTAGTATATAACGTTATACGTCATTACGTAATTATATATAACGTTATACGTTAGTACCTAATATTATATAACGTTATACGTTAGTACGTAATAGGATATAACGTTACACGTTATTACGTAATAGTATATAACGTTATACGATATTACGTACTAGTATATAACGTTATACGTCATTAAGTAATAGTATATAACGTTATACGTTAGTACGTAATAGTATGTAACGTTATACGTCATCCGGTAATACTATATAACGTTATACGTTAGTACGTAATAGTATATAATGTTATACGTTGTTACGTATTAGTATATAACGTTATACGTTATTACGTAATAGTATATAACGTTATACGTCATTACGTAATAGTATATAACGTTATACGTCATCCGGTAATACTATATAACGTTATACGTTAGTACGTAATAGTATATAATGTTATACGTTGTTACGTATTAGTATATAGCGTTGTACGTTATTAAGTATTAGTATATAGCGTTATACGTTATTACGTAATAGTATATAACGTTATACGATATTACATATTAATATATAACGTTACACGTTATTACGTAATAGTATATAACGTTATACGTCATTACGTAATAGTATATAACGTTATACGTCATCCGGTAATACTATATAACGTTATACGTCACCCGGTAATACTATATAACTTTATACGTTATTACGTAATAGTATATATCGTTATACGTTAGTACGTAATAGTATATAAAGTTATACGTTATTACGTATTAGTATATAACGTTACACGTTAGTACGTAATAATATATAACGTTATACGTTATTACGTATTAGTATATAACGTTATACGTTAGTACGTAATAGTATATAATGTTATACGTCATTACGTAATTATATATAACGTTATACGTTAGTACGTAATAGTATATAACGTTATACGTTATTACGTAATAGTATATATCGTTATACGATATTACGTATTAGTATATAACGTTACACGTTATTACGTAATAGTATATAACGTTATACGTTATTACGTAATAGTATATATCGTTATACGTTAGTACGTAATAGTATATAAAGTTATACGTTATTACGTATTAGTATATAACGTTATACGTCATTACGTAATTATATATAACGTTATACGTTAGTACCTAATATCATATAACGTTATACGTTAGTACGTAATAGGATATAACGTTACACGTTATTACGTAATAGTATATAACGTTATACGATATTACGTGCTAGTATATAACGTTATACGTCATTAAGTAATAGTATATAACGTTATACGTTAGTACGTAATAGTATGTAACGTTATACGTCATCCGGTAATACTATATAACGTTATACGTTAGTACGTAATAGTATATAATGTTATACGTTGTTACGTCTTAGTATATAGCGTTGTACGTTATTAAGTATTAGTATATAACGTTACACGTTATTACGTAATAGTATATAACGTTATACGTCATCCGGTAATACTATATAACGTTATACGTTAGTACGTAATAGTATATAACGTTATACGTCATTACGTAATAGTATATAACGTTATACGTCATCCGGTAATACTATATAACGTTATACAGGGTGCGCCGTTAGAATTCGGACAGAATTCAATTTGTAGTTCCCACCATATTAGAATTCAGATGTTTGTGCTGATTGACTCTGAAGTTAGTTAAATATGTCAATAAGTCTTCTATAACCTCAAAATGACAGAACTCGTTAAGCAAAACCCGGAATACGATAGAAGAGCGGCGATTATAGAAAGTCTTCGCGCCGGGAGAACGCCGGTCGAAATTATAAAATTCTTTAGCTACCCAAGATCGACGGTATACGACATTGCTAAGAGATACGCAGCCTCAGAGTGGTTCGAGAAGGGTTCTCCTTCTCCGGCGAGAAAAGTTCAGGTTAGGGAAAAATCAACAAGGACGCCAGAAATTATTCAAAGGGCCCAAGACATGATTTTGGAAGATCCGGGAACTTCTGACAGGTCCTGAAGACAGTAATAAAGCCGTGGATGGAAATTACGGCTTCTGGAAGGCCGTATTTATTTCAACAAGATGGCGCACCTGCTCACACAAGTCATCTTGTTCAAAATTGGCTCTCTGACAATGTGGACATGTTTTGGTCGAAAGATTTCTGGCCTCCTAACAGTCCCGACCTAAACCCATTGGACTATTACGTGTGGGGCGTTATCGAGAGACAAACTAATAAATGCAGGCACCCCAACGTCAACTCCCTACGAGCTGCTATCGAGTCAGAATTCGCGACAATTAAACGCGACCAGTTGAAGTCAGCGTGCTCGCGCTTTAGAGCAAGAATAGAGCAGGTCATAGAGGCAGAGGGTGGTTACATAGAATAAAAGTTCTCAGCAAGGACCCTTTAAATGAGATATAACAACATTTTCATGTGTTTTTGTGTATTGACTTAAATAAACAACTTTCTGCACAAAACTTCTTTTGTCCGGATTCTAACGGCGCACCCTGTACGTTAGTACGTAATAGTATATAATGTTATACGTTGTTACGTATTAGTATATAGCGTTGTACGTTATTAAGTATTAGTATATAGCGTTATACGTTATTACGTAATAGTATATAACGTTATACGATATTACATATTAATATATAACGTTACACGTTATTACGTAATAGTATATAACGTTATACGTCATTACGTGATAGTATGTAACCTTATACGTTAGTACGTAATAATATATATCGTTATACGTCATTGCGTAATAGTATATAACGTTATACGTTAGTACGTAATAGTATATAACGTTATACGTCATCCGGTAATACTATATAACGTTATACGTTAGTACGTAATAGTATATAATGTTATACGTCATCCGGTAATACTATATAACGTTACACGTTAGTACGTAATAATATATAACGTTATACGTTATTACGTATTAGTATATAACGTTACACGTTAGTACGTAATAATATATAACGTTATACGTTATTACGTATTAGTATATAACGTTATACGTTAGTACGTAATAGTATATAATGTTATACGTTGTTACGTATTAGTATATAGCGTTGTACGTTAGTACGTAATAGTATATAACGTTATACGTTATTACGTAATAGTATATATCGTTATACGATATTACGTATTAGTATATAACGTTACACGTTATTACGTAATAGTATATAACGTTATACGTTATTACGTAATAGTATATATCGTTATACGTTAGTACGTAATAGTATATAAAGTTATACGTTATTACGTATTAGTATATAACGTTATACGTCATTACGTAATTATATATAACGTTATACGTTAGTACCTAATATTATATAACGTTATACGTTATTACGTATTAGTATATAACGTTATACGTTAGTACGTAATAGTATATAAAGTTATACGTTATTACGTATTAGTATATAACGTTATACGTCATTACGTAATTATATATAACGTTATACGTTAGTACCTAATATCATATAACGTTATACGTTAGTACGTAATAGGATATAACGTTACACGTTATTACGTAATAGTATATAACGTTATACGATATTACGTGCTAGTATATAACGTTATACGTCATTAAGTAATAGTATATAACGTTATACGTTAGTACGTAATAGTATGTAACGTTATACGTCATCCGGTAATACTATATAACGTTATACGTTAGTACGTAATAGTATATAATGTTATACGTTGTTACGTATTAGTATATAACGTTATACGTTATTACGTAATAGTATATAACGTTATACGTCATTACGTAATAGTATATAACGTTATACGTCATCCGGTAATACTATATAACGTTATACGTTAGTACGTAATAGCATATAATGTTATACGTTGTTACGTATTAGTATATAGCGTTGTACGTTATTAAGTATTAGTATATAACGTTACACGTTATTACGTAATAGTATATAACGTTATACGTCATCCGGTAATACTATATAACGTTATACGTTAGTACGTAATAGTATATAACGTTATACGTCATTACGTAATAGTATATAACGTTATACGTCATCCGGTAATACTATATAACGTTGTACGTTAGTACGTAATAGTATATAATGTTATACGTTGTTACGTATTAGTATATAGCGTTGTACGTTATTAAGTATTAGTATATAGCGTTATACGTTATTACGTAATAGTATATAACGTTATACGATATTACATATTAATATATAACGTTACACGTTATTACGTAATAGTATATAACGTTATACGTCATTACGTGATAGTATGTAACGTTATACGTTAGTACGTAATAGTATATATCGTTATACGTCATTGCGTAATAGTATATAACGTTATACGTTAGTACGTAATAGTATATAACGTTATACGTCATCCGGTAATACTATATAACGTTATACGTTAGTACGTAATAGTATATAATGTTATACGTCATCCGGTAATACTATATAACGTTACACGTTAGTACGTAATAATATATAACGTTATACGTTATTACGTATTAGTATATAACGTTACACGTTAGTACGTAATAATATATAACGTTATACGTTATTACGTATTAGTATATAACGTTATACGTTAGTACGTAATAGTATATAATGTTATACGTCATTACGTAATTATATATAACGTTATACGTTAGTACGTAATAGTATATAACGTTATACGTTATGACGTAATAGTATATATCGTTATACGATATTACGTATTAGTATATAACGTTACACGTTATTACGTAATAGTATATAACGTTATACGTTATTACGTAATAGTATATACCGTTATACGTTAGTACGTAATAGTATATAAAGTTATACGTTATTACGTATTAGTATATAACGTTATACGTCATTACGTAATTATATATAACGTTATACGTTAGTACCTAATATTATATAGCGTTATACGTTAGTACGTAATAGGATATAACGTTACACGTTATTACGTAATAGTATATAACGTTATACGATATTACGTACTAGTATATAACGTTATACGTCATTAAGTAATAGTATATAACGTTATACGTTAGTACGTAATAGTATGTAACGTTATACGTCATCCGGTAATACTATATAACGTTACACGTTAGTACGTAATAGTATATAACGTTATACGTTAGTACGTAATAGTATATAACGTTATACGTCATTACGTAATAGTATATAATGTTATACGTTGTTACGTATTAGTATATAACGTTATACGCTATTGCGTAATAGTATATAACGTTATACGTCATTACGTAATAGTATATAACGTTATACGTCATCCGGTAATACTATATAACGTTATATGTCATCCGGTAATACTATATAACATTATACGTCATCCGGTAATACTATATAACGTTACACGTTAGTACGTATTAGTATATAACGTTATACGTTAGTACGTAATAGAATATAACGTTATACGTTAGTACGTATTAGTATATAACGTTATACGTCATCTGGTAATACTATATAACGTTACACGTTAGTACGTAATAGTATATAACGTTACACGACATCCGGTAATACTATATAACGTTATACGTTAGTACGTAATAGTATATAATGTTATACGTTGTTACGTATTAGTATATAACGTTATACGTTATTACGTAATAGTATATAACGTTATACGTCATTACGTAATAGTATATAACGTTATACGTCATCCGGTAATACTATATAACGTTATACGTCACCCGGTAATACTATATAACTTTATACGTTAGTACGTAATAGTATATAACGTTATACGTTATTACGTATTAGTATATAACGTTATACGACATTAAGTAATAGTATATAACGTTATACGTTAGTACGTAATAGTATGTAACGTTACACGTCATCCGGTAATACTATATAACGTTATACGTTAGTACGTAATAGTATATAATGTTATACGTTGTTACGTATTAGTATATAACGTTATACGTTCTTACGTAATAGTATATAACGTTATACGTCATTACGTAATAGTATATAACGTTATACGTTAGTACGTAATAGTATGTAACGTTACACGTCATCCGGTAATACTATATAACGTTATACGTTAGTACGTAATAGTATATAATGTTATACGTTGTTACGTATTAGTATATAACGTTATACGTTATTACGTAATAGTATATAACGTTATACGTCATTACGTAATAGTATATAACGTTATACGTCATCCGGTAATACTATATAACGTTACACGTTAGTACGTAATAGTATATAACGTTATACGTTAGTACGTAATAGTATATAACGTTATACGTTATTACGTAATAGTATATAACGTTATACGTCATTACGTAATAGTATATAACGTTATACGTTAGTACGTAATAGTATGTAACGTTACACGTCATCCGGTAATACTATTAACGTTATACGTTAGTACGTAATAGTATATAATGTTATACGTTGTTACGTATTAGTATATAACGTTATACGTTATTACGTAATAGTATATAACGTTATACGTCATTACGTAATAGTATATAACGTTATACGTCATCCGGTAATACTATATAACGTTATACGTTAGTACGTAATAGTATATAATGTTATACGTTGTTACGTATTAGTATATAGCGTTGTACGTTATTAAGTATTAGTATATAGCGTTATACGTTATTACGTAATAGTATATAACGTTATACGATATTACATATTAATATATAACGTTACACGTTATTACGTAATAGTATATAACGTTATATGTCATTACGTAATAGTATATAACGTTATACGTCACCCGGTAATACTATATAACGTTATACGTCACCCGGTAATACTATATAACTTTATACGTTATTACGTAATAGTATATATCGTTATACGTTAGTACGTAATAGTATATAAAGTTATACGTTATTACGTATTAGTATATAACGTTACACGTTAGTACGTAATAATATATAACGTTATACGTTATTACGTATTAGTATATAACGTTATACGTTAGTACGTAATAGTATATAATGTTATACGTCATTACGTAATTATATATAACGTTATACGTTAGTACGTAATAGTATATAACGTTATACGTTATTACGTAATAGTATATATCGTTATACGATATTACGTATTAGTATATAACGTTACACGTTATTACGTAATAGTATATAACGTTATACGTTATTACGTAATAGTATATATCGTTATACGTTAGTACGTAATAGTATATAAAGTTATACGTTATTACGTATTAGTATATAACGTTATACGTCATTACGTAATTATATATAACGTTATACGTTAGTACCTAATATTATATAACGTTATACGTTAGTACGTAATAGGATATAACGTTACACGTTATTACGTAATAGTATATAACGTTATACGATATTACGTACTAGTATATAACGTTATACGTCATTAAGTAATAGTATATAACGTTATACGTTAGTACGTAATAGTATGTAACGTTATACGTCATCCGGTAATACTATATAACGTTATATGTCATCCGGTAATACTATATAACATTATACGTCATCCGGTAATACTATATAACGTTACACGTTAGTACGTATTAGTATATAACGTTATACGTTAGTACGTAATAGAATATAACGTTATACGTTAGTACGTATTAGTATATAACGTTATACGTCATCTGGTAATACTATATAACGTTACACGTTAGTACGTAATAGTATATAACGTTACACGACATCCGGTAATACTATATAACGTTATACGTTAGTACGTAATAGTATATAATGTTATACGTTGTTACGTATTAGTATATAACGTTATACGTTATTACGTAATAGTATATAACGTTATACGTCATTACGTAATAGTATATAACGTTATACGTCATCCGGTAATACTATATAACGTTATACGTCACCCGGTAATACTATATAACTTTATACGTTAGTACGTAATAGTATATAACGTTATACGTTATTACGTATTAGTATATAACGTTATACGACATTAAGTAATAGTATATAACGTTATACGTTAGTACGTAATAGTATGTAACGTTACACGTCATCCGGTAATACTATATAACGTTATACGTTAGTACGTAATAGTATATAATGTTATACGTTGTTACGTATTAGTATATAACGTTATACGTTCTTACGTAATAGTATATAACGTTATACGTCATTACGTAATAGTATATAACGTTATACGTTAGTACGTAATAGTATGTAACGTTACACGTCATCCGGTAATACTATATAACGTTATACGTTAGTACGTAATAGTATATAATGTTATACGTTGTTACGTATTAGTATATAACGTTATACGTTATTACGTAATAGTATATAACGTTATACGTCATTACGTAATAGTATATAACGTTATACGTCATCCGGTAATACTATATAACGTTACACGTTAGTACGTAATAGTATATAACGTTATACGTTAGTACGTAATAGTATATAACGTTATACGTTATTACGTAATAGTATATAACGTTATACGTCATTACGTAATAGTATATAACGTTATACGTTAGTACGTAATAGTATGTAACGTTACACGTCATCCGGTAATACTATTAACGTTATACGTTAGTACGTAATAGTATATAATGTTATACGTTGTTACGTATTAGTATATAACGTTATACGTTATTACGTAATAGTATATAACGTTATACGTCATTACGTAATTATATATAACGTTATACGTTAGTACGTAATAGTATATAACGTTATACGTCACCCGGTAATACTAAATAACTTTATACGTTATTACGTAATAGTATATATCGTTATACGTTAGTACGTAATAGTATATAAAGTTATACGTTATTACGTATTAGTATATAACGTTACACGTTAGTACGTAATAATATATAACGTTATACGTTATTACGTATTAGTATATAACGTTATACGTTAGTACGTAATAGTATATAATGTTATACGTCATTACGTAATTATATATAACGTTATACGTTAGTACGTAATAGTATATAACGTTATACGTTATTACGTAATAGTATATATCGTTATACGATATTACGTATTAGTATATAACGTTACACGTTATTACGTAATAGTATATAACGTTATACGTTATTACGTAATAGTATATATCGTTATACGTTAGTACGTAATAGTATATAAAGTTATACGTTATTACGTATTAGTATATAACGTTATACGTCATTACGTAATTATATATAACGTTATACGTTAGTACCTAATATTATATAACGTTATACGTTAGTACGTAATAGGATATAACGTTACACGTTATTACGTAATAGTATATAACGTTATACGATATTACGTACTAGTATATAACGTTATACGTCATTAAGTAATAGTATATAACGTTATACGTTAGTACGTAATAGTATGTAACGTTATACGTCATCCGGTAATACTATATAACGTTATACGTTAGTACGTAATAGTATATAATGTTATACGTTGTTACGTATTAGTATATAACGTTATACGTTATTACGTAATAGTATATAACGTTATACGTCATTACGTAATAGTATATAACGTTATACGTCATCCGGTAATACTATATAACGTTATACGTTAGTACGTAATAGTATATAATGTTATACGTTGTTACGTATTAGTATATAGCGTTGTACGTTATTAAGTATTAGTATATAGCGTTATACGTTATTACGTAATAGTATATAACGTTATACGATATTACATATTAATATATAACGTTACACGTTATTACGTAATAGTATATAACGTTATACGTCATTACGTGATAGTATATAACGTTATACGTTAGTACGTAATAGTATATATCGTTATACGTCATTGCGTAATAGTATATAACGTTATACGTCATTACGTAATAGTATATAACGTTGTACGTCATCCGGTAATACTATATAACGTTACACGTTAATACGTAATAATATATAACGTTATACGTCATCCGGTAATACTATATAACGTTACACGTTAGTACGTAATAATATATAACGTTATACGTTATTACGTATTAGTATATAACGTTACACGTTAGTACGTAATAATATATAACGTTATACGTTATTACGTATTAGTATATAACGTTATACGTTAGTACGTAATAGTATATAATGTTATACGTTGTTACGTATTAGTATATAGCGTTGTACGTTATTAAGTATTAGTATATAGCGTTATACGTTATTATGTAATAGTATATATCGTTATACGATATTACGTATTAGTATATAACGTTACACGTTATTACGTAATAGTATATAACGTTATACGTTATTACGTGATAGTATATAACGTTATACGTTAGTACGTAATAGTATATAAAGTTATACGTCATTGCGTAATAGTATATAACGTTACACGTTAGTACGTAATAGTATATAACGTTATACGTTATTACGTATTAGTATATAACGTTATACGTTAGTACGTAATAGTATATAATGTTATACGTTGCTACGTATTAGTATATAAAGTTATACGTTATTACGTAATAGTATATAACGTTATACGTCATAACGTAATAGTATATAACGTTATACGTTAGTACGTAATAGAATATAACGTTATACGTTGGTACGTATTAGTATATAACGTTATACGTCATCTGGTAATACTATATAACGTTACACGTTAGTACATAATAATATATAACGTTATACGTCATCCGGTAATACTATATAACGTTACACGTTAGTACGTATTAGTATATAACGTTATACGTTATTACGTAATAGTATATAACGTTATACGCTATTGCGTAATAGTATATAACGTTATACGTCATTACGTAATAGTATATAACGTTATACGTCATCCGGTAATACTATATAATGTTATACGTCATCCGGTAATACTATATAACATTATACGTCATCCGGTAATACTATATAACGTTACACGTTAGTACGTATTAGTATATAACGTTATACGTTAGTACGTAATAGAATATAACGTTATACGTTAGTACGTATTAGTATATAACGTTATACGTCATCTGGTAATACTATATAACGTTACACGTTAGTACGTAATAGTATATAACGTTACACGACATCCGGTAATACTATATAACGTTATACGTTAGTACGTAATAGTATATAATGTTATACGTTGTTACGTATTAGTATATAACGTTATACGTTATTACGTAATAGTATATAACGTTATACGTCATTACGTAATAGTATATAACGTTATACGTCATCCGGTAATACTATATAACGTTATACGTCACCCGGTAATACTATATAACTTTATACGTTAGTACGTAATAGTATATAACGTTATACGTTATTACGTATTAGTATATAACGTTATACGTCATTAAGTAATAGTATATAACGTTATACGTTAGTACGTAATAGCATGTAACGTTACACGTCATCCGGTAATACTATATAACGTTATACGTTAGTACGTAATAGTATATAATGTTATACGTTGTTACGTATTAGTATATAACGTTATACGTTATTACGTATTAGTATATAACGTTATACGTCATTACGTAATAGTATATAACGTTATACGTTAGTACGTAATAGTATATAACGTTATACGTCATCCGGTAATACTATATAACGTTATACGTTAGTACGTAATAGTATATAATGTTATACGTTGCTACGTATTAGTATATAACGTTATACGTTATTACGTAATAGTATATAACGTTATACGATATTACATATTAATATATAACGTTACACGTTATTACGTAATGGTATATAACGTTATACGTTATTACGTGATAGTATATAACGTTATACGTTAGTACGTAATAGTATATATCGTTATACGTCATTGCGTAATAGTATATAACGTTATACGTTAGTACGTAATAGTATATAACGTTATACGTCATCCGGTAATACTATATAACGTTATACGTTAGTACGTAATAGTATATAATGTTATACGTTGCTACGTATTAGTATATAAAGTTATACGTTATTACGTAATAGTATATAACGTTATACGTCATAACGTAATAGTATATAACGTTATACGTTAGTACGTAATAGAATATAACGTTATACGTTAGTACGTATTAGTATATAACGTTATACGTCATCTGGTAATACTATATAACGTTACACGTTAATACGTAATAATATATAACGTTATACGTCATCCGGTAATACTATATAACGTTACACGTTAGTACGTAGTAATATATAACGTTATACGTTATTACGTATTAGTATATAACGTTACACGTTAGTACGTAATAATATATAACGTTATACGTTATTACGTATTAGTATATAACGTTATACGTTACTACGTAATAGTATATAATGTTATACGTTGTTACGTATTAGTATATAGCGTTGTACGTTATTAAGTATTAGTATATAGCGTTATACGTTATTATGTAATAGTATATATCGTTATACGATATTACGTATTAGTATATAACGTTACACGTTATTACGTAATAGTATATAACGTTATACGTTATTACGTAATAGTATATATCGTTATACGTTAGTACGTAATAGTATATAAAGTTATACGTTATTACGTATTAGTATATAACGTTACACGTTAGTACGTAATAATATATAACGTTATACGTTATTACGTATTAGTATATAACGTTATACGTTAGTACGTAATAGTATATAATGTTATACGTCATTACGTAATTATATATAACGTTATACGTTAGTACGTAATAGTATATAACGTTATACGTTATTACGTAATAGTATATATCGTTATACGATATTACGTATTAGTATATAACGTTACACGTTATTACGTAATAGTATATAACGTTATACGTTATTACGTAATAGTATATATCGTTATACGTTAGTACGTAATAGTATATAAAGTTATACGTTATTACGTATTAGTATATAACGTTATACGTCATTACGTAATTATATATAACGTTATACGTTAGTACCTAATATTATATAACGTTATACGTTAGTACGTAATAGGATATAACGTTACACGTTATTACGTAATAGTATATAACGTTATACGATATTACGTACTAGTATATAACGTTATACGTCATTATGTAATAGTATATAACGTTATACGTTAGTACGTAATAGTATGTAACGTTATACGTCATCCGGTAATACTATATAACGTTACACGTTAGTACGTATTAGTATATAACGTTATACGTTATTACGTAATAGTATATAACGTTATACGTCATTACGTAATAGTATATAATGTTATACGTTGTTACGTATTAGTATATAACGTTATACGCTATTGCGTAATAGTATATAACGTTATACGGCATTACGTAATAGTATATAACGTTATACGTCATCCGGTAATACTATATAACGTTATACGTCATCCGGTAATACTATATAACATTATACGTCATCCGGTAATACTATATAACGTTACACGTTAGTACGTATTAGTATATAACGTTATACGTTAGTACGTAATAGAATATAACGTTATACGTTAGTACGTATTAGTATATAACGTTATACGTCATCTGGTAATACTATATAACGTTACACGTTAGTACGTAATAGTATATAACGTTACACGACATCCGGTAATACTATATAACGTTATACGTTAGTACGTAATAGTATATAATGTTATACGTTGTTACGTATTAGTATATAACGTTATACGTTATTACGTAATAGTATATATCGTTATACGTTAGTACGTAATAGTATATAAAGTTATACGTTATTACGTATTAGTATATAACGTTACACGTTAGTACGTAATAGTATATAACGTTACACGACATCCGGTAATACTATATAACGTTATACGTTAGTACGTAATAGTATATAATGTTATACGTTGTTACGTATTAGTATATAACGTTATACGTTATTACGTAATAGTATATATCGTTATACGTTAGTACGTAATAGTATATAAAGTTATACGTTATTACGTATTAGTATATAACGTTACACGTTAGTACGTAATAATATATAACGTTATACGTTATTACGTATTAGTATATAACGTTATACGTTAGTACGTAATAGTATATAATGTTATACGTCATTACGTAATTATATATAACGTTATACGTTAGTACGTAATAGTATATAACGTTATACGTTATTACGTAATAGTATATATCGTTATACGATATTACGTATTAGTATATAACGTTACACGTTATTACGTAATAGTATATAACGTTATACGTTATTACGTAATAGTATATATCGTTATACGTTAGTACGTAATAGTATATAAAGTTATACGTTATTACGTAATAGTATATAACGTTATACGTCATTACGTAATAGTATATAATGTTATACGTTGTTACGTATTAGTATATAACGTTATACGCTATTGCGTAATAGTATATAACGTTATACGTCATTACGTAATAGTATATAACGTTATACGTCATCCGGTAATACTATATAACGTTATACGTCATCCGGTAATACTATATAACATTATACGTCATCCGGTAATACTATATAACGTTACACGTTAGTACGTATTAGTATATAACGTTATACGTTAGTACGTAATAGAATATAACGTTATACGTTAGTACGTATTAGTATATAACGTTATACGTCATCTGGTAATACTATATAACGTTACACGTTAGTACGTAATAGTATATAACGTTACACGACATCCGGTAATACTATATAACGTTATACGTTAGTACGTAATAGTATATAATGTTATACGTTGTTACGTATTAGTATATAACGTTATACGTTATTACGTAATAGTATATAACGTTATACGATATTACATATTAATATATAACGTTACACGTTATTACGTAATGGTATATAACGTTATACGTTATTACGTGATAGTATATAACGTTATACGTTAGTACGTAATAGTATATATCGTTATACGTCATTGCGTAATAGTATATAACGTTATACGTTAGTACGTAATAGTATATAACGTTATACGTCATCCGGTAATACTATATAACGTTATACGTTAGTACGTAATAGTATATAATGTTATACGTTGCTACGTATTAGTATATAACGTTATACGTTATTACGTAATAGTATATAACGTTATACGTTAGTACGTAATAGTATATAATGTTATACGTTGTTACGTATTAGTATATAACGTTATACGTTATTACGTAATAGTATATAACGTTATACGTCATTACGTAATAGTATATAACGTTATACGTCATCCGGTAATACTATATAACGTTACACGATAGTACGTAATAGTATATAACGTTATACGTTAGTACGTAATAGTATATAACGTTATACGTTATTACGTAATAGTATATAACGTTATACGTCATTACGTAATAGTATATAACGTTATACGTTAGTACGTAATAGTATGTAACGTTACACGTCATCCGGTAATACTATTAACGTTATACGTTAGTACGTAATAGTATATAATGTTATACGTTGTTACGTATTAGTATATAACGTTATACGTTATTACGTAATAGTATATAACGTTATACGTCATTACGTAATAGTATATAACGTTATACGTCATCCGGTAATACTATATAACGTTATACGTTAGTACGTAATAGTATATAATGTTATACGTTGTTACGTATTAGTATATAGCGTTGTACGTTATTAAGTATTAGTATATAGCGTTATACGTTATTACGTAATAGTATATAACGTTATACGATATTACATATTAATATATAACGTTACACGTTATTACGTAATAGTATATAACGTTATATGTCATTACGTAATAGTATATAACGTTATACGTCACCCGGTAATACTATATAACGTTATACGTCACCCGGTAATAATATATAACTTTATACGTTATTACGTAATAGTATATATCGTTATACGTTAGTACGTAATAGTATATAAAGTTATACGTTATTACGTATTAGTATATAACGTTACACGTTAGTACGTAATAATATATAACGTCATACGTTATTACGTATTAGTATATAACGTTATACGTTAGTACGTAATAGTATATAATGTTATACGTCATTACGTAATTATATATAACGTTATACGTTAGTACGTAATAGTATATAACGTTATACGTTATTACGTAATAGTATATATCGTTATACGATATTACGTATTAGTATATAACGTTACACGTTATTACGTAATAGTATATAACGTTATACGTTATTACGTAATAGTATATATCGTTATACGTTAGTACGTAATAGTATATAAAGTTATACGTTATTACGTATTAGTATATAACGTTATACGTCATTACGTAATTATATATAACGTTATACGTTAGTACCTAATATTATATAACGTTATACGTTAGTACGTAATAGGATATAACGTTACACGTTATTACGTAATAGTATATAACGTTATACGATATTACGTACTAGTATATAACGTTATACGTCATTAAGTAATAGTATATAACGTTATACGTTAGTACGTAATAGTATGTAACGTTATACGTCATCCGGTAATACTATATAACGTTATACGTTAGTACGTAATAGTATATAATGTTATACGTTGTTACGTATTAGTATATAACGTTATACGTTATTACGTAATAGTATATAACGTTATACGTCATTACGTAATAGTATATAACGTTATACGTCATCCGGTAATACTATATAACGTTATACGTTAGTACGTAATAGTATATAATGTTATACGTTGTTACGTATTAGTATATAGCGTTGTACGTTATTAAGTATTAGTATATAGCGTTATACGTTATTACGTAATAGTATATAACGTTATACGATATTACATATTAATATATAACGTTACACGTTATTACGTAATAGTATATAACGTTATACGTCATTACGTGATAGTATATAACGTTATACGTTAGTACTTAATAGTATATATCGTTATACGTCATTGCGTAATAGTATATAACGTTATACGTCATTACGTAATAGTATATAACGTTGTACGTCATCCGGTAATACTATATAACGTTACACGTTAATACGTAATAATATATAACGTTATACGTCATCCGGTAATACTATATAACGTTACACGTTAGTACGTAATAATATATAACGTTATACGTTATTACGTATTAGTATATAACGTTACACGTTAGTACGTAATAATATATAACGTTATACGTTATTACGTATTAGTATATAACGTTATACGTTAGTACGTAATAGTATATAATGTTATACGTTGTTACGTATTAGTATATAGCGTTGTACGTTATTAAGTATTAGTATATAGCGTTATACGTTATTATGTAATAGTATATATCGTTATACGATATTACGTATTAGTATATAACGTTACACGTTATTACGTAATAGTATATAACGTTATACGTTATTACGTGATAGTATATAACGTTATACGTTAGTACGTAATAGTATATAAAGTTATACGTCATTGCGTAATAGTATATAACGTTACACGTTAGTACGTAATAGTATATAACGTTATACGTTATTACGTATTAGTATATAACGTTATACGTTAGTACGTAATAGTATATAATGTTATACGTTGCTACGTATTAGTATATAAAGTTATACGTTATTACGTAATAGTATATAACGTTATACGTCATAACGTAATAGTATATAACGTTATACGTTAGTACGTAATAGAATATAACGTTATACGTTGGTACGTATTAGTATATAACGTTATACGTCATCTGGTAATACTATATAACGTTACACGTTAGTACATAATAATATATAACGTTATACGTCATCCGGTAATACTATATAACGTTACACGTTAGTACGTATTAGTATATAACGTTATACGTTATTACGTAATAGTATATAACGTTATACGTCATTACGTAATAGTATATAATGTTATACGTTGTTACGTATTAGTATATAACGTTATACGCTATTGCGTAATAGTATATAACGTTATACGTCATTACGTAATAGTATATAACGTTATACGTCATCCGGTAATACTATATAACGTTATACGTCATCCGGTAATACTATATAACATTATACGTCATCCGGTAATACTATATAACGTTACACGTTAGTACGTATTAGTATATAACGTTATACGTTAGTACGTAATAGAATATAACGTTATACGTTAGTACGTATTAGTATATAACGTTATACGTCATCTGGTAATACTATATAACGTTACACGTTAGTACGTAATAGTATATAACGTTACACGACATCCGGTAATACTATATAACGTTATACGTTAGTACGTAATAGTATATAATGTTATACGTTGTTACGTATTAGTATATAACGTTATACGTTATTACGTAATAGTATATAACGTTATACGTCATTACGTAATAGTATATAACGTTATACGTCATCCGGTAATACTATATAACGTTATACGTCACCCGGTAATACTATATAACTTTATACGTTAGTACGTAATAGTATATAACGTTATACGTTATTACGTATTAGTATATAACGTTATACGTCATTACGTAATAGTATATAACGTTATACGTTAGTACGTAATAGTATATAACGTTATACGTCATCCGGTAATACTATATAACGTTATACGTTAGTACGTAATAGTATATAATGTTATACGTTGCTACGTATTAGTATATAACGTTATACGTTATTACGTAATAGTATATAACGTTATACGATATTACATATTAATATATAACGTTACACGTTATTACGTAATGGTATATAACGTTATACGTTATTACGTGATAGTATATAACGTTATACGTTAGTACGTAATAGTATATATCGTTATACGTCATTGCGTAATAGTATATAACGTTATACGTTAGTACGTAATAGTATATAACGTTATACGTCATCCGGTAATACTATATAACGTTATACGTTAGTACGTAATAGTATATAATGTTATACGTTGCTACGTATTAGTATATAAAGTTATACGTTATTACGTAATAGTATATAACGTTATACGTCATAACGTAATAGTAAATAACGTTATACGTTAGTACGTAATAGAATATAACGTTATACGTTAGTACGTATTAGTATATAACGTTATACGTCATCTGGTAATACTATATAACGTTACACGTTAATACGTAATAATATATAACGTTATACGTCATCCGGTAATACTATATAACGTTACACGTTAGTACGTAGTAATATATAACGTTATACGTTATTACGAATTAGTATATAACGTTACACGTTAGTACGTAATAATATATAACGTTATACGTTATTACGTATTAGTATATAACGTTATACGTTACTACGTAATAGTATATAATGTTATACGTTGTTACGTATTAGTATATAGCGTTGTACGTTATTAAGTATTAGTATATAGCGTTATACGTTATTATGTAATAGTATATATCGTTATACGATATTACGTATTAGTATATAACGTTACACGTTATTACGTAATAGTATATAACGTTATACGTTATTACGTAATAGTATATATCGTTATACGTTAGTACGTAATAGTATATAAAGTTATACGTTATTACGTATTAGTATATAACGTTACACGTTAGTACGTAATAATATATAACGTTATACGTTATTACGTATTAGTATATAACGTTATACGTTAGTACGTAATAGTATATAATGTTATACGTCATTACGTAATTATATATAACGTTATACGTTAGTACGTAATAGTATATAACGTTATACGTTAGTACGTAATAGTATATAATGTTATACGTCATTACGTAATTATATATAACGTTATACGTTAGTACGTAATAGGATATAACGTTACACGTTATTACGTAATAGTATATAACGTTATACGATATTACGTACTAGTATATAACGTTATACGTCATTATGTAATAGTATATAACGTTATACGTTAGTACGTAATAGTATGTAACGTTATACGTCATCCGGTAATACTATATAACGTTACACGTTAGTACGTATTAGTATATAACGTTATACGTTATTACGTAATAGTATATAACGTTATACGTCATTACGTAATAGTATATAATGTTATACGTTGTTACGTATTAGTATATAACGTTATACGCTATTGCGTAATAGTATATAACGTTATACGTCATTACGTAATAGTATATAACGTTATACGTCATCCGGTAATACTATATAACGTTATACGTCATCCGGTAATACTATATAACATTATACGTCATCCGGTAATACTATATAACGTTACACGTTAGTACGTATTAGTATATAACGTTATACGTTAGTACGTAATAGAATATAACGTTATACGTTAGTACGTATTAGTATATAACGTTATACGTCATCTGGTAATACTATATAACGTTACACGTTAGTACGTAATAGTATATAACGTTACACGACATCCGGTAATACTGTATAACGTTATACGTTAGTACGTAATAGTATATAATGTTATACGTTGTTACGTATTAGTATATAACGTTATACGTTATTACGTAATAGTATATATCGTTATACGTTAGTACGTAATAGTATATAAAGTTATACGTTATTACGTATTAGTATATAACGTTACACGTTAGGACGTAATAGTATATAACGTTACACGACATCCGGTAATACTATATAACGTTATACGTTAGTACGTAATAGTATATAATGTTATACGTTGTTACGTATTAGTATATAACGTTATACGTTATTACGTAATAGTATATATCGTTATACGTTAGTACGTAATAGTATATAAAGTTATACGTTATTACGTATTAGTATATAACGTTACACGTTAGTACGTAATAATATATAACGTTATACGTTATTACGTATTAGTATATAACGTTATACGTTAGTACGTAATAGTATATAATGTTATACGTCATTACGTAATTATATATAACGTTATACGTTAGTACGTAATAGTATATAACGTTATACGTTATTACGTAATAGTATATATCGTTATACGATATTACGTATTAGTATATAACGTTACACGTTATTACGTAATAGTATATAACGTTATACGTTATTACGTAATAGTATATATCGTTATACGTTAGTACGTAATAGTATATAAAGTTATACGTTATTACGTAATAGTATATAACGTTATACGTCATTACGTAATAGTATATAATGTTATACGTTGTTACGTATTAGTATATAACGTTATACGCTATTGCGTAATAGTATATAACGTTATACGTCATTACGTAATAGTATATAACGTTATACGTCATCCGGTAATACTATATAACGTTACACGTTAGTACGTAATAGTATATAACGTTATACGTTAGTACGTAATAGTATATAACGTTATACGTTATTACGTAATAGTATATAACGTTATACGTCATTACGTAATAGTATATAACGTTATACGTTAGTACGTAATAGTATGTAACGTTACACGTCATCCGGTAATACTATTAACGTTATACGTTAGTACGTAATAGTATATAATGTTATACGTTGTTACGTATTAGTATATAACGTTATACGTTATTACGTAATAGTATATAACGTTATACGTCATTACGTAATAGTATATAACGTTATACGTCATCCGGTAATACTATATAACGTTATACGTTAGTACGTAATAGTATATAATGTTATACGTTGTTACGTATTAGTATATAGCGTTGTACGTTATTAAGTATTAGTATATAGCGTTATACGTTATTACGTAATAGTATATAACGTTATACGATATTACATATTAATATATAACGTTACACGTTATTACGTAATAGTATATAACGTTATATGTCATTACGTAATAGTATATAACGTTATACGTCACCCGGTAATACTATATAACGTTATACGTCACCCGGTAATAATATATAACTTTATACGTTATTACGTAATAGTATATATCGTTATACGTTAGTACGTAATAGTATATAAAGTTATACGTTATTACGTATTAGTATATAACGTTACACGTTAGTACGTAATAATATATAACGTCATACGTTATTACGTATTAGTATATAACGTTATACGTTAGTACGTAATAGTATATAATGTTATACGTCATTACGTAATTATATATAACGTTATACGTTAGTACGTAATAGTATATAACGTTATACGTTATTACGTAATAGTATATATCGTTATACGATATTACGTATTAGTATATAACGTTACACGTTATTACGTAATAGTATATAACGTTATACGTTATTACGTAATAGTATATATCGTTATACGTTAGTACGTAATAGTATATAAAGTTATACGTTATTACGTATTAGTATATAACGTTATACGTCATTACGTAATTATATATAACGTTATACGTTAGTACCTAATATTATATAACGTTATACGTTAGTACGTAATAGGATATAACGTTACACGTTATTACGTAATAGTATATAACGTTATACGATATTACGTACTAGTATATAACGTTATACGTCATTAAGTAATAGTATATAACGTTATACGTTAGTACGTAATAGTATGTAACGTTATACGTCATCCGGTAATACTATATAACGTTATACGTTAGTACGTAATAGTATATAATGTTATACGTTGTTACGTATTAGTATATAACGTTATACGTTATTACGTAATAGTATATAACGTTATACGTCATTACGTAATAGTATATAACGTTATACGTCATCCGGTAATACTATATAACGTTATACGTTAGTACGTAATAGTATATAATGTTATACGTTGTTACGTATTAGTATATAGCGTTGTACGTTATTAAGTATTAGTATATAGCGTTATACGTTATTACGTAATAGTATATAACGTTATACGATATTACATATTAATATATAACGTTACACGTTATTACGTAATAGTATATAACGTTATACGTCATTACGTGATAGTATATAACGTTATACGTTAGTACTTAATAGTATATATCGTTATACGTCATTGCGTAATAGTATATAACGTTATACGTCATTACGTAATAGTATATAACGTTGTACGTCATCCGGTAATACTATATAACGTTACACGTTAATACGTAATAATATATAACGTTATACGTCATCCGGTAATACTATATAACGTTACACGTTAGTACGTAATAATATATAACGTTATACGTTATTACGTATTAGTATATAACGTTACACGTTAGTACGTAATAATATATAACGTTATACGTTATTACGTATTAGTATATAACGTTATACGTTAGTACGTAATAGTATATAATGTTATACGTTGTTACGTATTAGTATATAGCGTTGTACGTTATTAAGTATTAGTATATAGCGTTATACGTTATTATGTAATAGTATATATCGTTATACGATATTACGTATTAGTATATAACGTTACACGTTATTACGTAATAGTATATAACGTTATACGTTATTACGTGATAGTATATAACGTTATACGTTAGTACGTAATAGTATATAAAGTTATACGTCATTGCGTAATAGTATATAACGTTACACGTTAGTACGTAATAGTATATAACGTTATACGTTATTACGTATTAGTATATAACGTTATACGTTAGTACGTAATAGTATATAATGTTATACGTTGCTACGTATTAGTATATAAAGTTATACGTTATTACGTAATAGTATATAACGTTATACGTCATAACGTAATAGTATATAACGTTATACGTTAGTACGTAATAGAATATAACGTTATACGTTGGTACGTATTAGTATATAACGTTATACGTCATCTGGTAATACTATATAACGTTACACGTTAGTACATAATAATATATAACGTTATACGTCATCCGGTAATACTATATAACGTTACACGTTAGTACGTATTAGTATATAACGTTATACGTTATTACGTAATAGTATATAACGTTATACGTCATTACGTAATAGTATATAATGTTATACGTTGTTACGTATTAGTATATAACGTTATACGCTATTGCGTAATAGTATATAACGTTATACGTCATTACGTAATAGTATATAACGTTATACGTCATCCGGTAATACTATATAACGTTATACGTCATCCGGTAATACTATATAACATTATACGTCATCCGGTAATACTATATAACGTTACACGTTAGTACGTATTAGTATATAACGTTATACGTTAGTACGTAATAGAATATAACGTTATACGTTAGTACGTATTAGTATATAACGTTATACGTCATCTGGTAATACTATATAACGTTACACGTTAGTACGTAATAGTATATAACGTTACACGACATCCGGTAATACTATATAACGTTATACGTTAGTACGTAATAGTATATAATGTTATACGTTGTTACGTATTAGTATATAACGTTATACGTTATTACGTAATAGTATATAACGTTATACGTCATTACGTAATAGTATATAACGTTATACGTCATCCGGTAATACTATATAACGTTATACGTCACCCGGTAATACTATATAACTTTATACGTTAGTACGTAATAGTATATAACGTTATACGTTATTACGTATTAGTATATAACGTTATACGTCATTACGTAATAGTATATAACGTTATACGTTAGTACGTAATAGTATATAACGTTATACGTCATCCGGTAATACTATATAACGTTATACGTTAGTACGTAATAGTATATAATGTTATACGTTGCTACGTATTAGTATATAACGTTATACGTTATTACGTAATAGTATATAACGTTATACGATATTACATATTAATATATAACGTTACACGTTATTACGTAATGGTATATAACGTTATACGTTATTACGTGATAGTATATAACGTTATACGTTAGTACGTAATAGTATATATCGTTATACGTCATTGCGTAATAGTATATAACGTTATACGTTAGTACGTAATAGTATATAACGTTATACGTCATCCGGTAATACTATATAACGTTATACGTTAGTACGTAATAGTATATAATGTTATACGTTGCTACGTATTAGTATATAACGTTATACGTTATTACGTAATAGTATATAACGTTATACGATATTACATATTAATATATAACGTTACACGTTATTACGTAATGGTATATAACGTTATACGTTATTACGTGATAGTATATAACGTTATACGTTAGTACGTAATAGTATATATCGTTATACGTCATTGCGTAATAGTATATAACGTTATACGTTAGTACGTAATAGTATATAACGTTATACGTCATCCGGTAATACTATATAACGTTATACGTTAGTACGTAATAGTATATAATGTTATACGTTGCTACGTATTAGTATATAACGTTATACGTTATTACGTAATAGTATATAACGTTATACGATATTACATATTAATATATAACGTTACACGTTATTACGTAATGGTATATAACGTTATACGTTATTACGTGATAGTATATAACGTTATACGTTAGTACGTAATAGTATATATCGTTATACGTCATTGCGTAATAGTATATAACGTTATACGTTAGTACGTAATAGTATATAACGTTATACGTCATCCGGTAATACTATATAACGTTATACGTTAGTACGTAATAGTATATAATGTTATACGTTGCTACGTATTAGTATATAAAGTTATACGTTATTACGTAATAGTATATAACGTTATACGTCATAACGTAATAGTAAATAACGTTATACGTTAGTACGTAATAGAATATAACGTTATACGTTAGTACGTATTAGTATATAACGTTATACGTCATCTGGTAATACTATATAACGTTACACGTTAATACGTAATAATATATAACGTTATACGTCATCCGGTAATACTATATAACGTTACACGTTAGTACGTAGTAATATATAACGTTATACGTTATTACGAATTAGTATATAACGTTACACGTTAGTACGTAATAATATATAACGTTATACGTTATTACGTATTAGTATATAACGTTATACGTTACTACGTAATAGTATATAATGTTATACGTTGTTACGTATTAGTATATAGCGTTGTACGTTATTAAGTATTAGTATATAGCGTTATACGTTATTATGTAATAGTATATATCGTTATACGATATTACGTATTAGTATATAACGTTACACGTTATTACGTAATAGTATATAACGTTATACGTTATTACGTAATAGTATATATCGTTATACGTTAGTACGTAATAGTATATAAAGTTATACGTTATTACGTATTAGTATATAACGTTACACGTTAGTACGTAATAATATATAACGTTATACGTTATTACGTATTAGTATATAACGTTATACGTTAGTACGTAATAGTATATAATGTTATACGTCATTACGTAATTATATATAACGTTATACGTTAGTACGTAATAGTATATAACGTTATACGTTAGTACGTAATAGTATATAATGTTATACGTCATTACGTAATTATATATAACGTTATACGTTAGTACGTAATAGGATATAACGTTACACGTTATTACGTAATAGTATATAACGTTATACGATATTACGTACTAGTATATAACGTTATACGTCATTATGTAATAGTATATAACGTTATACGTTAGTACGTAATAGTATGTAACGTTATACGTCATCCGGTAATACTATATAACGTTACACGTTAGTACGTATTAGTATATAACGTTATACGTTATTACGTAATAGTATATAACGTTATACGTCATTACGTAATAGTATATAATGTTATACGTTGTTACGTATTAGTATATAACGTTATACGCTATTGCGTAATAGTATATAACGTTATACGTCATTACGTAATAGTATATAACGTTATACGTCATCCGGTAATACTATATAACGTTATACGTCATCCGGTAATACTATATAACATTATACGTCATCCGGTAATACTATATAACGTTACACGTTAGTACGTATTAGTATATAACGTTATACGTTAGTACGTAATAGAATATAACGTTATACGTTAGTACGTATTAGTATATAACGTTATACGTCATCTGGTAATACTATATAACGTTACACGTTAGTACGTAATAGTATATAACGTTACACGACATCCGGTAATACTGTATAACGTTATACGTTAGTACGTAATAGTATATAATGTTATACGTTGTTACGTATTAGTATATAACGTTATACGTTATTACGTAATAGTATATATCGTTATACGTTAGTACGTAATAGTATATAAAGTTATACGTTATTACGTATTAGTATATAACGTTACACGTTAGGACGTAATAGTATATAACGTTACACGACATCCGGTAATACTATATAACGTTATACGTTAGTACGTAATAGTATATAATGTTATACGTTGTTACGTATTAGTATATAACGTTATACGTTATTACGTAATAGTATATATCGTTATACGTTAGTACGTAATAGTATATAAAGTTATACGTTATTACGTATTAGTATATAACGTTACACGTTAGTACGTAATAATATATAACGTTATACGTTATTACGTATTAGTATATAACGTTATACGTTAGTACGTAATAGTATATAATGTTATACGTCATTACGTAATTATATATAACGTTATACGTTAGTACGTAATAGTATATAACGTTATACGTTATTACGTAATAGTATATATCGTTATACGATATTACGTATTAGTATATAACGTTACACGTTATTACGTAATAGTATATAACGTTATACGTTATTACGTAATAGTATATATCGTTATACGTTAGTACGTAATAGTATATAAAGTTATACGTTATTACGTAATAGTATATAACGTTATACGTCATTACGTAATAGTATATAATGTTATACGTTGTTACGTATTAGTATATAACGTTATACGCTATTGCGTAATAGTATATAACGTTATACGTCATTACGTAATAGTATATAACGTTATACGTCATCCGGTAATACTATATAACGTTATACGTCATCCGGTAATACTATATAACATTATACGTCATCCGGTAATACTATATAACGTTACACGTTAGTACGTATTAGTATATAACGTTATACGTTAGTACGTAATAGAATATAACGTTATACGTTGGTACGTATTAGTATATAACGTTATACGTCATCTGGTAATACTATATAACGTTACACGTTAGTACGTAATAGTATATAACGTTACACGACATCCGGTAATACTATATAACGTTATACGTTAGTACGTAATAGTATATAATGTTATACGTTGTTACGTATTAGTATATAACGTTATACGTTATTACGTAATAGTATATAACGTTATACGATATTACATATTAATATATAACGTTACACGTTATTACGTAATGGTATATAACGTTATACGTTATTACGTGATAGTATATAACGTTATACGTTAGTACGTAATAGTATATATCGTTATACGTCATTGCGTAATAGTATATAACGTTATACGTTAGTACGTAATAGTATATAACGTTATACGTCATCCGGTAATACTATATAACGTTATACGTTAGTACGTAATAGTATATAATGTTATACGTTGCTACGTATTAGTATATAAAGTTATACGTTATTACGTAATAGTATATAACGTTATACGTCATAACGTAATAGTATATAACGTTATACGTTAGTACGTAATAGAATATAACGTTATACGTTAGTACGTATTAGTATATAACGTTATACGTCATCTGGTAATACTATATAACGTTACACGTTAATACGTAATAATATATAACGTTATACGTCATCCGGTAATACTGTATAACGTTACACGTTAGTACGTAGTAATATATAACGTTATACGTTATTACGTATTAGTATATAACGTTACACGTTAGTACGTAATAATATATAACGTTATACGTTATTACGTATTAGTATATAACGTTATACGTTACTACGTAATAGTATATAATGTTATACGTTGTTACGTATTAGTATATAGCGTTGTACGTTATTAAGTATTAGTATATAGCGTTATACGTTATTATGTAATAGTATATATCGTTATACGATATTACGTATTAGTATATAACGTTACACGTTAGTACGTAATAATATATAACGTTATACGTTATTACGTATTAGTATATAACGTTATACGTTAGTACGTAATAGTATATAATGTTATACGTCATTACGTAATTATATATAACGTTATACGTTAGTACGTAATAGTATATAACGTTATACGTTATTACGTAATAGTATATATCGTTATACGATATTACGTATTAGTATATAACGTTACACGTTATTACGTAATAGTATATAACGTTATACGTTATTACGTAATAGTATATATCGTTATACGTTAGTACGTAATAGTATATAAAGTTATACGTTATTACGTATTAGTATATAACGTTATACGTCATTACGTAATTATATATAACGTTATACGTTAGTACCTAATATTATATAACGTTATACGTTAGTACGTAATAGGATATAACGTTACACGTTATTACGTAATAGTATATAACGTTATACGATATTACGTACTAGTATATAACGTTATACGTCATTATGTAATAGTATATAACGTTATACGTTAGTACGTAATAGTATGTAACGTTATACGTCATCCGGTAATGCTATATAACGTTACACGTTAGTACGTATTAGTATATAACGTTATACGTTATTACGTAATAGTATATAACGTTATACGTCATTACGTAATAGTATATAATGTTATACGTTGTTACGTATTAGTATATAACGTTATACGCTATTGCGTAATAGTATATAACGTTATACGTCATTACGTAATAGTTTATAGCGTTATACGTCATCCGGTAATACTATATAACGTTATACGTCATCCGGTAATACTATATAACATTATACGTCATCCGGTAATACTATATAACGTTACACGTTAGTACGTATTAGTATATAACGTTATACGTTAGTACGTAATAGAATATAACGTTATACGTTAGTACGTATTAGTATATAACGTTATACGTCATCTGGTAATACTATATAACGTTACACGTTAGTACGTAATAGTATATAACGTTACACGACATCCGGTAATACTATATAACGTTATACGTTAGTACGTAATAGTATATAATGTTATACGTTGTTACGTATTAGTATATAACGTTATACGTTATTACGTAATAGTATATATCGTTATACGTTAGTACGTAATAGTATATAAAGTTATACGTTATTACGTATTAGTATATAACGTTACACGTTAGTACGTAATAATATATAACGTTATACGTTATTACGTATTAGTATATAACGTTATACGTTAGTACGTAATAGTATATAATGTTATACGTCATTACGTAATTATATATAACGTTATACGTTAGTACGTAATAGTATATAACGTTATACGTTATTACGTAATAGTATATATCGTTATACGATATTACGTATTAGTATATAACGTTACACGTTATTACGTAATAGTATATAACGTTATACGTTATTACGTAATAGTATATATCGTTATACGTTAGTACCTAATATTATATAACGTTATACGTTAGTACGTAATAGGATATAACGTTACACGTTATTACGTAATAGTATATAACGTTATACGATATTACGTACTAGTATATAACGTTATACGTCATTAAGTAATAGTATATAACGTTATACGTTAGTACGTAATAGTATGTAACGTTATACGTCATCCGGTAATACTATATAACGTTATACGTTAGTACGTAATAGTATATAATGTTATACGTTGTTACGTATTAGTATATAACGTTATACGTTATTACGTAATAGTATATAACGTTATACGTCATTACGTAATAGTATATAACGTTATACGTCATCCGGTAATACTATATAACGTTATACGTTAGTACGTAATAGTATATAATGTTATACGTTGTTACGTATTAGTATATAACGTTATACGTTATTACGTAATAGTATATAACGTTATACGTCATTACGTAATAGTATATAACGTTATACGATATTACATATTAATATATAACGTTACACGTTATTACGTAATAGTATATATCGTTATACGATATTACGTATTAGTATATAACGTTACACGTTATTACGTAATAGTATATAACGTTATACGTTATTACGTAATAGTATATATCGTTATACGTTAGTACCTAATATTATATAACGTTATACGTTAGTACGTAATAGGATATAACGTTACACGTTATTACGTAATAGTATATAACGTTATACGATATTACGTACTAGTATATAACGTTATACGTCATTAAGTAATAGTATATAACGTTATACGTTAGTACGTAATAGTATGTAACGTTATACGTCATCCGGTAATACTATATAACGTTATACGTTAGTACGTAATAGTATATAATGTTATACGTTGTTACGTATTAGTATATAACGTTATACGTTATTACGTAATAGTATATAACGTTATACGTCATTACGTAATAGTATATAACGTTATACGATATTACATATTAATATATAACGTTACACGTTATTACGTAATAGTATATATCGTTATACGATATTACGTATTAGTATATAACGTTACACGTTAGTACGTAATAGTATGTAACGTTATACGTCATCCGGTAATACTATATAACGTTATACGTTATTACGTAATAGTATATAAAGTTATACGTTATTACGTATTAGTATATAACGTTACACGTTAGTACGTAATAATATATAACGTTATACGTTATTACGTATTAGCATATAACGTTATACGTTAGTACGTAATAGTATATAATGTTATACGTCATTACGTAATTATATATAACGTTATACGTTAGTACGTAATAGTATATAACGTTATACGTTATTACGTAATAGTATATATCGTTATACGATATTACGTATTAGTATATAACGTTACACGTTATTACGTAATAGTACATAACGTTATACGTTATTACGTAATAGTATATATCGTTATACGTTAGTACGTAATAGTATATAAAGTTATACGTTATTACGTATTAGTATATAACGTTATACGTCATTACGTAATTATATATAACGTTACACGTTAGTACCTAATATTATATAACGTTATACGTTAGTACGTAATAGGATATAACGTTACACGTTATTACGTAATAGTATATAACGTTATACGATATTACGTACTAGTATATAACGTTATACGTCATTAAGTAATAGTATATAACGTTATACGTTAGTACGTAATAGTATGTAACGTTATACGTCATCCGGTAATACTATATAACGTTATACGTTAGTACGTAATAGTATATAATGTTATACGTTGTTACGTATTAGTATATAACGTTATACGTTAGTACGTAATAGTATATAATGTTATACGTCATTACGTAATTATATATAACGTTATACGTTAGTACGTAATAGTATATAACGTTATACGTTATTACGTAATAGTATATATCGTTATACGATATTACGTATTAGTATATAACGTTACACGTTATTACGTAATAGTATATAACGTTATACGTCATCCGGTAATACTATATAGCGTTATACGTTAGTCCGTAATAGTATATAATGTTATACGTTGTTACGTATTAGTATATAACGTTATACGTTATTACGTAATAGTATATAACGTTATACGTCATTACGTAATAGTATATAACGTTATACGTCATCCGGTAATACTATATAACGTTACACGTTAATACGTAATAATATATAACGTTATACGTCACCCGGTAATACTATATAACGTTACACGTTAGTACGTAATAGTATATAACGTTATACGTCATCCGGTAATACTATATAACGTTATACGTTAGTACGTAATAGTATATAATGTCATACGTTGTTACGTATTAGTATATAACGTTATACGTTATTACGTAATAGTATATAACGTTGTACGTCATTACGTAATAGTATATAACGTTATACGTTATCCGGTAATACTATATAACGTTATACGTCACCCGGTAATACTATATAACTTTATACGTTAGTACGTAATAGTATATAACGTTATACGTTATTACGTATTAGTATATAACGTTATACGTCATTAAGTAATAGTATATAACGTTATACGTAAGTACGTAATAGTATGTAACGTTATACGACATCCGGTAATACTATATAACGTTATACGTCATCCGGTAATACTATATAACGTTATACGTCATCCGGTAATACTATATAACGTTATACGTTAGTACGTGATAGTATATAACGTTATACGTTATTACGTATTAGTATATAACGTTATACGTCATTACGTAATAGTATATAACGTTATACGTTAGTACGTAATAGTATATAACGTTATACGTCATCCGGTAATACTATATAACGTTATACGTTGTCACGTATTAGTATATAACGTTATACGTCATTACGTAATAGTATATAACGTTATACGTTAGTACGTAATAGTATATAACGTTATACGTTATCCGGTAATACTATATAACGTTATACGTTAGTACGTAATAGTATATAATGTTATACGTTGTTACGTATTAGTATATAACGTTATACGTTATTACGTAATAGTATATAACGTTATACGTCATTACGTAATAGTATATAACGTTATACGTCATCCGGTAATACTATATAACGTTATACGACATCCGGTAATACTATATAACTTTATACGTTAGTACGTAATAGTATATAACGTTATACGTTATTACGTATTAGTATATAACGTTATACGTCATTACGTAATAGTATATAACGTTATACGTTATTACGTAATAGTATATAACGTTATACGTCATTACGTAATAGTATATAACGTTATACGACATCCGGTAATACTATATAACGTTATACGTTAGTACGTAATAGTATATAATGTTATACGTTGCTACGTATTAGTATATAACGTTATACGTTATTACGTAATAGTATATAACGTTATACGATATTACGTATTAATATATAACGTTACACGTTATTACGTAATAGTATATAACGTTATACGTCATTACGTGATAGTATATAACGTTATACGTTAGTACGTAATAGTATATATCGTTATACGTCATTGCGTAATAGTATATAACGTTATACGTTAGTACGTAATAGTATATAACGTTATACGTCATCCGGTAATACTATATAACGTTATACGTTAGTACGTAATAGTATATAATGTTATACGTCATTACGTAATTATATATAACGTTATACGTTAGTACGTAATAGTATATAACGTTATACGTTATTACGTAATAGTATATATCGTTATACGATATTACGTATTAGTATATAACGTTACACGTTATTACGTAATAGTATATAACGTTATACGTTATTACGTAATAGTATATATCGTTATACGTTAGTACGTAATAGTATATAAAGTTATACGTTATTACGTATTAGTATATAAGGTTATACGTCATTACGTAATTATATATAACGTTATACGTTAGTACCTAATATTATATAACGTTATACGTTAGTACGTAATAGGATATAACGTTACACGTTATTACGTAATAGTATATAACGTTATACGATGTTACGTACTAGTATATAACGTTATACGTCATTAAGTAATATTATATAACGTTATACGTTAGTACGTAATAGTATGTAACGTTATACGTCATCCTGTAATACTATATAACGTTACACGTTAGTACGTAATAGTATATAACGTTATACGTTAGTACGTAATAGTATATAACGTTATACGTCATTACGTATTAGTATATAACGTTATACGTCATAACGTAATAGTATATAACGTTATACGTTATTACGTAATAGTATATAACGTTATACGTCATTACGTAATAGTATATAATGTTATACGTTGTTACGTATTAGTATATAACGTTATGCGCTATTGCGTAATAGTATATAACGTTATACGTCATTACGTAATAGTATATAACGTTATACGTCATCCGGTAATACTATATAACGTTATACGTCATCCGGTAATACTATATAACATTATACGTCATCCGGTAATACTATATAACGTTACACGTTAGTACGTATTAGTATATAACGTTATACGTTAGTACGTAATAGAATATAACGTTATACGTTAGTACGTATTAGTATATAACGTTATACGTCATCTGGTAATACTATATAACGTTACACGTTAGTACGTAATAGTATATAACGTTACACGACATCCAGTAATACTATATAACGTTAGACGTTAGTACGTAATAGTATATAATGTTATACGTTGTTACGTATTAGTATATAACGTTATACGTTATTACGTAATAGTATATAACGTAATACGTCATTACGTAATAGTATATAACGTTATACGTCATCCGGTAATACTATATAACGTTATACGTCACCCGGTAATACTATATAACTTTATACGTTAGTACGTAATAGTATATAACGTTATACGTTATTACGTATTAGTATATAACGTTATACGTCATTAAGTAATAGTATATAACGTTATACGTTAGTACGTAATAGTATGTAACGTTACACGTCATCCGGTAATACTATATAACGTTATACGTTAGTACGTAATAGTATATAATGTTATACGTTGTTACGTATTAGTATATAACGTTATACGTTATTACGTAATAGTATATAACGTTATACGTCATTACGTAATAGTATATAACGTTATACGTTAGTACGTAATAGTATGTAACGTTACACGTCATCCGGTAATACTATATAACGTTATACGTTAGTACGTAATAGTATATAATGTTATACGTTGTTACGTATTAGTATATAACGTTATACGTTATTACGTAATAGTATATAACGTTATACGTTATTATGTAATAGTATATATCGTTATACGATATTACGTATTAGTATATAACGTTACACGTTATTACGTAATAGTATATAACGTTATACGTTATTACGTAATAGTATATATCGTTATACGTTAGTACGTAATAGTATATAAAGTTATACGTTATTACGTATTAGTATATAACGTTACACGTTAGTACGTAATAGTATATAAAGTTATACGTTATTACGTATTAGTATATAACGTTATACGTCATTACGTAATTATATATAACGTTATACGTTAGTACCTAATATTATATAACGTTATACGTTAGTACGTAATAGGATATAACGTTACACGTTATTACGTAATAGTATATAACGTTATACGATATTACGTACTAGTATTTAACGTTATACGTTATTACGTAATATTATATAACGTTATACGTTAGTACGTAATAGGATATAACGTTACACGTTATTACGTAATAGTATATAACGTTATACGATATTACGTACTAGTATATAACGTTATACGTCATTAAGTAATAGTATATAACGTTATACGTTAGTACGTAATAGTATGTAACGTTATACGTCATCCGGTAATACTATATAACGTTATACGTTAGTACGTAATAGTATATAATGTTATACGTTGTTACGTATTAGTATATAACGTTATACGTTATTACGTAATAGTATATAACGTTATACGTCATTACGTAATAGTATATAACGTTATACGTCATCCGGTAATACTATATAACGTTATACTTTAGTACGTAATAGTATATAATGTTATACGTTGTTACGTATTAGTATATAGCGTTGTACGTTATTAAGTATTAGTATATAGCGTTATACGTTATTACGTAATAGTATATAACGTTATACGATATTACATATTAATATATAACGTTACACGTTATTACGTATTAGTATATAACGTTATACGTCATTACGTAATAGTATATAAAGTTATACGTTATTACGTATTAGTATATAACGTTATACGTCATTACGTAATTATATATAACGTTATACGTTAGTACCTAATATTATATAACGTTATACGTTAGTACGTAATAGTATATAATGTTATACGTTGTTACGTATTAGTATATAACGTTATACGTTATTACGTAATAGTATATAACGTTATACGTCATTACGTAATAGTATATAACGTTATACGTCATCCGGTAATACTATATAACGTTATACTTTAGTACGTAATAGTATATAATGTTATACGTTGTTACGTATTAGTATATAGCGTTGTACGTTATTAAGTATTAGTATATAGCGTTATACGTTATTACGTAATAGTATATAACGTTATACGATATTACATATTAATATATAACGTTACACGTTATTACGTATTAGTATATAACGTTATACGTCATTACGTAATAGTATATAACGTTATACGTCATCCGGTAATACTATATAACGTTATACGTCATCCGGTAATACTATATAACATTATACGTCATCCGGTAATACTATATAACGTTACACGTTAGTACGTATTAGTATATAACGTTATACGTTAGTACGTAATAGAATATAACGTTATACGTTAGTACGTATTAGTATATAACGTTATACGTCATCTGGTAATACTATATAACGTTACACGTTAGTACGTAATAGTATATAACGTTACACGACATCCAGTAATACTATATAACGTTAGACGTTAGTACGTAATAGTATATAATGTTATACGTTGTTACGTATTAGTATATAACGTTATACGTTATTACGTAATAGTATATAACGTAATACGTCATTACGTAATAGTATATAACGTTATACGTCATCCGGTAATACTATATAACGTTATACGTCACCCGGTAATACTATATAACTTTATACGTTAGTACGTAATAGTATATAACGTTATACGTTATTACGTATTAGTATATAACGTTATACGTCATTAAGTAATAGTATATAACGTTATACGTTAGTACGTAATAGTATGTAACGTTACACGTCATCCGGTAATACTATATAACGTTATACGTTAGTACGTAATAGTATATAATGTTATACGTTGTTACGTATTAGTATATAACGTTATACGTTATTACGTAATAGTATATAACGTTATACGTCATTACGTAATAGTATATAACGTTATACGTTAGTACGTAATAGTATGTAACGTTACACGTCATCCGGTAATACTATATAACGTTATACGTTAGTACGTAATAGTATATAATGTTATACGTTGTTACGTATTAGTATATAACGTTATACGTTATTACGTAATAGTATATAACGTTATACGTTATTATGTAATAGTATATATCGTTATACGATATTACGTATTAGTATATAACGTTACACGTTATTACGTAATAGTATATAACGTTATACGTTATTACGTAATAGTATATATCGTTATACGTTAGTACGTAATAGTATATAAAGTTATACGTTATTACGTATTAGTATATAACGTTACACGTTAGTACGTAATAGTATATAAAGTTATACGTTATTACGTATTAGTATATAACGTTATACGTCATTACGTAATTATATATAACGTTATACGTTAGTACCTAATATTATATAACGTTATACGTTAGTACGTAATAGGATATAACGTTACACGTTATTACGTAATAGTATATAACGTTATACGATATTACGTACTAGTATTTAACGTTATACGTTATTACGTAATATTATATAACGTTATACGTTAGTACGTAATAGGATATAACGTTACACGTTATTACGTAATAGTATATAACGTTATACGATATTACGTACTAGTATATAACGTTATACGTCATTAAGTAATAGTATATAACGTTATACGTTAGTACGTAATAGTATGTAACGTTATACGTCATCCGGTAATACTATATAACGTTATACGTTAGTACGTAATAGTATATAATGTTATACGTTGTTACGTATTAGTATATAACGTTATACGTTATTACGTAATAGTATATAACGTTATACGTCATTACGTAATAGTATATAACGTTATACGTCATCCGGTAATACTATATAACGTTATACTTTAGTACGTAATAGTATATAATGTTATACGTTGTTACGTATTAGTATATAGCGTTGTACGTTATTAAGTATTAGTATATAGCGTTATACGTTATTACGTAATAGTATATAACGTTATACGATATTACATATTAATATATAACGTTACACGTTATTACGTATTAGTATATAACGTTATACGTCATTACGTAATAGTATATAACGTTATACGTCATCCGGTAATACTATATAACGTTATACGTCACCCGGTAATACTATATAACTTTATACGTTATTACGTAATAGTATATATCGTTATACGTTAGTACGTAATAGTATATAAAGTTATACGTTATTACGTATTAGTATATAACGTTACACGTTAGTACGTAATAATATATAACGTTATACGTTATTACGTATTAGTATATAACGTTATACGTTAGTACGTAATAGTATATAATGTTATACGTCATTACGTAATTATATATAACGTTATACGTTAGTACGTAATAGTATATAACGTTATACGTTATTACGTAATAGTATATATCGTTATACGATATTACGTATTAGTATATAACGTTACACGTTATTACGTAATAGTATATAACGTTATACGTTATTACGTAATAGTATATATCGTTATACGTTAGTACGTAATAGTATATAAAGTTATACGTTATTACGTATTAGTATATAACGTTATACGTCATTACGTAATTATATATAACGTTATACGTTAGTACCTAATATTATATAACGTTATACGTTAGTACGTAATAGGATATAACGTTACACGTTATTACGTAATAGTATATAACGTTATACGATATTACGTACTAGTATATAACGTTATACGTCATTAAGTAATAGTATATAACGTTATACGTTAGTACGTAATAGTATGTAACGTTATACGTCATCCGGTAATACTATATAACGTTATACGTTAGTACGTAATAGTATATAATGTTATACGTTGTTACGTATTAGTATATAACGTTATACGTTATTACGTAATAGTATATAACGTTATACGTCATTACGTAATAGTATATAACGTTATACGTCATCCGGTAATACTATATAACGTTATACGTTAGTACGTAATAGTATATAATGTTATACGTTGTTACGTATTAGTATATAGTGTTGTACGTTATTAAGTATTAGTATATAGCGTTATACGTTATTACGTAATAGTATATAACGTTATACGATATTACATATTAATATATAACGTTATACGTTATTACGTAATACTATATAACGTTATACGTTAGTACGTAATAGTATATAATGTTATACGTTGTTACGTATTAGTATATAACGTTATACGTTATTACGTAATAGTATATAACGTTATACGTCATTACGTAATAGTATATAACGTTATACGTCATCCGGTAATACTATATAACGTTATACTTTAGTACGTAATAGTATATAACGTTATACGTTAGTACGTAATAGTATATAATGTTATACGTTGTTACGTATTAGTATATAACGTTATACGTTATTACGTAATAGTATATAACGTTATACGTCATTACGTAATAGTATATAACGTTATACGTCATCCGGTAATACTATATAACGTTATACTTTAGTACGTAATAGTATATAATGTTATACGTTGTTACGTATTAGTATATAGCGTTGTACGTTATTAAGTATTAGTATATAGCGTTATACGTTATTACGTAATAGTATATAACGTTATACGATATTACATATTAATATATAACGTTACACGTTATTACGTAATAGTATATAACGTTATACGTCATTACGTAATAGTATATAACGTTATACGTCATCCGGTAATACTATATAACGTTATACGTCACCCGGTAATACTATATAACTTTATACGTTATTACGTAATAGTATATATCGTTATACGTTAGTACGTAATAGTATATAAAGTTATACGTTATTACGTATTAGTATATAACGTTACACGTTAGTACGTAATAATATATAACGTTATACGTTATTACGTATTAGTATATAACGTTATACGTTAGTACGTAATAGTATATAATGTTATACGTCATTACGTAATTATATATAACGTTATACGTTAGTACGTAATAGTATATAACGTTATACGTTATTACGTAATAGTATATATCGTTATACGATATTACGTATTAGTATATAACGTTACACGTTATTACGTAATAGTATATAACGTTATACGTTATTACGTAATAGTATATATCGTTATACGTCATCCGGTAATACTATATAACGTTATACTTTAGTACGTAATAGTATATAACGTTATACGTTAGTACGTAATAGTATATAATGTTATACGTTGTTACGTATTAGTATATAACGTTATACGTTATTACGTAATAGTATATAACGTTATACGTCATTACGTAATAGTATATAACGTTATACGTCATCCGGTAATACTATATAACGTTATACGTTAGTACGTAATAGTATATAATGTTATACGTTGTTACGTATTAGTATATAACGTTATACGTTATTAAGTAATAGTATATAACGTTATACGTTAGTACGTAATAGTATGTAACGTTATACGTCATCCGGTAATACTATATAACGTTATACGTTAGTACGTAATAGTATATAATGTTATACGTTGTTACGTATTAGTATATAACGTTATACGTTATTACGTAATAGTATATAACGTTATACGTCATTACGTAATAGTATATAACGTTATACGATATTACATATTAATATATAACGTTACACGTTATTACGTAATAGTATATATCGTTATACGATATTACGTATTAGTATATAACGTTACACGTTAGTACGTAATAGTATGTAACGTTATACGTCATCCGGTAATACTATATAACGTTATACGTTATTACGTAATAGTATATAAAGTTATACGTTATTACGTATTAGTATATAACGTTACACGTTAGTACGTAATAATATATAACGTTATACGTTATTACGTATTAGCATATAACGTTATACGTTAGTACGTAATAGTATATAATGTTATACGTCATTACGTAATTATATATAACGTTATACGTTAGTACGTAATAGTATATAACGTTATACGTTATTACGTAATAGTATATATCGTTATACGATATTACGTATTAGTATATAACGTTACACGTTATTACGTAATAGTACATAACGTTATACGTTATTACGTAATAGTATATATCGTTATACGTTAGTACGTAATAGTATATAAAGTTATACGTTATTACGTATTAGTATATAACGTTATACGTCATTACGTAATTATATATAACGTTACACGTTAGTACCTAATATTATATAACGTTATACGTTAGTACGTAATAGGATATAACGTTACACGTTATTACGTAATAGTATATAACGTTATACGATATTACGTACTAGTATATAACGTTATACGTCATTAAGTAATAGTATATAACGTTATACGTTAGTACGTAATAGTATGTAACGTTATACGTCATCCGGTAATACTATATAACGTTATACGTTAGTACGTAATAGTATATAATGTTATACGTTGTTACGTATTAGTATATAACGTTATACGTTAGTACGTAATAGTATATAATGTTATACGTCATTACGTAATTATATATAACGTTATACGTTAGTACGTAATAGTATATAACGTTATACGTTATTACGTAATAGTATATATCGTTATACGATATTACGTATTAGTATATAACGTTACACGTTATTACGTAATAGTATATAACGTTATACGTCATCCGGTAATACTATATAGCGTTATACGTTAGTCCGTAATAGTATATAATGTTATACGTTGTTACGTATTAGTATATAACGTTATACGTTATTACGTAATAGTATATAACGTTATACGTCATTACGTAATAGTATATAACGTTATACGTCATCCGGTAATACTATATAACGTTACACGTTAATACGTAATAATATATAACGTTATACGTCACCCGGTAATACTATATAACGTTACACGTTAGTACGTAATAGTATATAACGTTATACGTCATCCGGTAATACTATATAACGTTATACGTTAGTACGTAATAGTATATAATGTCATACGTTGTTACGTATTAGTATATAACGTTATACGTTATTACGTAATAGTATATAACGTTGTACGTCATTACGTAATAGTATATAACGTTATACGTTATCCGGTAATACTATATAACGTTATACGTCACCCGGTAATACTATATAACTTTATACGTTAGTACGTAATAGTATATAACGTTATACGTTATTACGTATTAGTATATAACGTTATACGTCATTAAGTAATAGTATATAACGTTATACGTTAGTACGTAATAGTATGTAACGTTATACGACATCCGGTAATACTATATAACGTTATACGTCATCCGGTAATACTATATAACGTTATACGTCATCCGGTAATACTATATAACGTTATACGTTAGTACGTGATAGTATATAACGTTATACGTTATTACGTATTAGTATATAACGTTATACGTCATTACGTAATAGTATATAACGTTATACGTTAGTACGTAATAGTATATAACGTTATACGTCATCCGGTAATACTATATAACGTTATACGTTGTCACGTATTAGTATATAACGTTATACGTCATTACGTAATAGTATATAACGTTATACGTTAGTACGTAATAGTATATAACGTTATACGTTATCCGGTAATACTATATAACGTTATACGTTAGTACGTAATAGTATATAATGTTATACGTTGTTACGTATTAGTATATAACGTTATACGTTATTACGTAATAGTATATAACGTTATACGTCATTACGTAATAGTATATAACGTTATACGTCATCCGGTAATACTATATAACGTTATACGACATCCGGTAATACTATATAACTTTATACGTTAGTACGTAATAGTATATAACGTTATACGTTATTACGTATTAGTATATAACGTTATACGTCATTACGTAATAGTATATAACGTTATACGTTATTACGTAATAGTATATAACGTTATACGTCATTACGTAATAGTATATAACGTTATACGACATCCGGTAATACTATATAACGTTATACGTTAGTACGTAATAGTATATAATGTTATACGTTGCTACGTATTAGTATATAACGTTATACGTTATTACGTAATAGTATATAACGTTATACGATATTACGTATTAATATATAACGTTACACGTTATTACGTAATAGTATATAACGTTATACGTCATTACGTGATAGTATATAACGTTATACGTTAGTACGTAATAGTATATATCGTTATACGTCATTGCGTAATAGTATATAACGTTATACGTTAGTACGTAATAGTATATAACGTTATACGTCATCCGGTAATACTATATAACGTTATACGTTAGTACGTAATAGTATATAATGTTATACGTCATTACGTAATTATATATAACGTTATACGTTAGTACGTAATAGTATATAACGTTATACGTTATTACGTAATAGTATATATCGTTATACGATATTACGTATTAGTATATAACGTTACACGTTATTACGTAATAGTATATAACGTTATACGTTATTACGTAATAGTATATATCGTTATACGTTAGTACGTAATAGTATATAAAGTTATACGTTATTACGTATTAGTATATAAGGTTATACGTCATTACGTAATTATATATAACGTTATACGTTAGTACCTAATATTATATAACGTTATACGTTAGTACGTAATAGGATATAACGTTACACGTTATTACGTAATAGTATATAACGTTATACGATGTTACGTACTAGTATATAACGTTATACGTCATTAAGTAATATTATATAACGTTATACGTTAGTACGTAATAGTATGTAACGTTATACGTCATCCTGTAATACTATATAACGTTACACGTTAGTACGTAATAGTATATAACGTTATACGTTAGTACGTAATAGTATATAACGTTATACGTCATTACGTATTAGTATATAACGTTATACGTCATAACGTAATAGTATATAACGTTATACGTTATTACGTAATAGTATATAACGTTATACGTCATTACGTAATAGTATATAATGTTATACGTTGTTACGTATTAGTATATAACGTTATGCGCTATTGCGTAATAGTATATAACGTTATACGTCATTACGTAATAGTATATAACGTTATACGTCATCCGGTAATACTATATAACGTTATACGTCATCCGGTAATACTATATAACATTATACGTCATCCGGTAATACTATATAACGTTACACGTTAGTACGTATTAGTATATAACGTTATACGTTAGTACGTAATAGAATATAACGTTATACGTTAGTACGTATTAGTATATAACGTTATACGTCATCTGGTAATACTATATAACGTTACACGTTAGTACGTAATAGTATATAACGTTACACGACATCCAGTAATACTATATAACGTTAGACGTTAGTACGTAATAGTATATAATGTTATACGTTGTTACGTATTAGTATATAACGTTATACGTTATTACGTAATAGTATATAACGTAATACGTCATTACGTAATAGTATATAACGTTATACGTCATCCGGTAATACTATATAACGTTATACGTCACCCGGTAATACTATATAACTTTATACGTTAGTACGTAATAGTATATAACGTTATACGTTATTACGTATTAGTATATAACGTTATACGTCATTAAGTAATAGTATATAACGTTATACGTTAGTACGTAATAGTATGTAACGTTACACGTCATCCGGTAATACTATATAACGTTATACGTTAGTACGTAATAGTATATAATGTTATACGTTGTTACGTATTAGTATATAACGTTATACGTTATTACGTAATAGTATATAACGTTATACGTCATTACGTAATAGTATATAACGTTATACGTTAGTACGTAATAGTATGTAACGTTACACGTCATCCGGTAATACTATATAACGTTATACGTTAGTACGTAATAGTATATAATGTTATACGTTGTTACGTATTAGTATATAACGTTATACGTTATTACGTAATAGTATATAACGTTATACGTTATTATGTAATAGTATATATCGTTATACGATATTACGTATTAGTATATAACGTTACACGTTATTACGTAATAGTATATAACGTTATACGTTATTACGTAATAGTATATATCGTTATACGTTAGTACGTAATAGTATATAAAGTTATACGTTATTACGTATTAGTATATAACGTTACACGTTAGTACGTAATAGTATATAAAGTTATACGTTATTACGTATTAGTATATAACGTTATACGTCATTACGTAATTATATATAACGTTATACGTTAGTACCTAATATTATATAACGTTATACGTTAGTACGTAATAGGATATAACGTTACACGTTATTACGTAATAGTATATAACGTTATACGATATTACGTACTAGTATTTAACGTTATACGTTATTACGTAATATTATATAACGTTATACGTTAGTACGTAATAGGATATAACGTTACACGTTATTACGTAATAGTATATAACGTTATACGATATTACGTACTAGTATATAACGTTATACGTCATTAAGTAATAGTATATAACGTTATACGTTAGTACGTAATAGTATGTAACGTTATACGTCATCCGGTAATACTATATAACGTTATACGTTAGTACGTAATAGTATATAATGTTATACGTTGTTACGTATTAGTATATAACGTTATACGTTATTACGTAATAGTATATAACGTTATACGTCATTACGTAATAGTATATAACGTTATACGTCATCCGGTAATACTATATAACGTTATACTTTAGTACGTAATAGTATATAATGTTATACGTTGTTACGTATTAGTATATAGCGTTGTACGTTATTAAGTATTAGTATATAGCGTTATACGTTATTACGTAATAGTATATAACGTTATACGATATTACATATTAATATATAACGTTACACGTTATTACGTATTAGTATATAACGTTATACGTCATTACGTAATAGTATATAACGTTATACGTCATCCGGTAATACTATATAACGTTATACGTCACCCGGTAATACTATATAACTTTATACGTTATTACGTAATAGTATATATCGTTATACGTTAGTACGTAATAGTATATAAAGTTATACGTTATTACGTATTAGTATATAACGTTACACGTTAGTACGTAATAATATATAACGTTATACGTTATTACGTATTAGTATATAACGTTATACGTTAGTACGTAATAGTATATAATGTTATACGTCATTACGTAATTATATATAACGTTATACGTTAGTACGTAATAGTATATAACGTTATACGTTATTACGTAATAGTATATATCGTTATACGATATTACGTATTAGTATATAACGTTACACGTTATTACGTAATAGTATATAACGTTATACGTTATTACGTAATAGTATATATCGTTATACGTTAGTACGTAATAGTATATAAAGTTATACGTTATTACGTATTAGTATATAACGTTATACGTCATTACGTAATTATATATAACGTTATACGTTAGTACCTAATATTATATAACGTTATACGTTAGTACGTAATAGGATATAACGTTACACGTTATTACGTAATAGTATATAACGTTATACGATATTACGTACTAGTATATAACGTTATACGTCATTAAGTAATAGTATATAACGTTATACGTTAGTACGTAATAGTATGTAACGTTATACGTCATCCGGTAATACTATATAACGTTATACGTTAGTACGTAATAGTATATAATGTTATACGTTGTTACGTATTAGTATATAACGTTATACGTTATTACGTAATAGTATATAACGTTATACGTCATTACGTAATAGTATATAACGTTATACGTCATCCGGTAATACTATATAACGTTATACGTTAGTACGTAATAGTATATAATGTTATACGTTGTTACGTATTAGTATATAGTGTTGTACGTTATTAAGTATTAGTATATAGCGTTATACGTTATTACGTAATAGTATATAACGTTATACGATATTACATATTAATATATAACGTTATACGTTATTACGTAATACTATATAACGTTATACGTTAGTACGTAATAGTATATAATGTTATACGTTGTTACGTATTAGTATATAACGTTATACGTTATTACGTAATAGTATATAACGTTATACGTCATTACGTAATAGTATATAACGTTATACGTCATCCGGTAATACTATATAACGTTATACTTTAGTACGTAATAGTATATAACGTTATACGTTAGTACGTAATAGTATATAATGTTATACGTTGTTACGTATTAGTATATAACGTTATACGTTATTACGTAATAGTATATAACGTTATACGTCATTACGTTATAGTATATAACGTTATACGTCATCCGGTAATACTATATAACGTTATACTTTAGTACGTAATAGTATATAATGTTATACGTTGTTACGTATTAGTATATAGCGTTGTACGTTATTAAGTATTAGTATATAGCGTTATACGTTATTACGTAATAGTATATAACGTTATACGATATTACATATTAATATATAACGTTACACGTTATTACGTAATAGTATATAACGTTATACGTCATTACGTAATAGTATATAACGTTATACGTCATCCGGTAATACTATATAACGTTATACGTCACCCGGTAATACTATATAACTTTATACGTTATTACGTAATAGTATATATCGTTATACGTTAGTACGTAATAGTATATAAAGTTATACGTTATTACGTATTAGTATATAACGTTACACGTTAGTACGTAATAATATATAACGTTATACGTTATTACGTATTAGTATATAACGTTATACGTTAGTACGTAATAGTATATAATGTTATACGTCATTACGTAATTATATATAACGTTATACGTTAGTACGTAATAGTATATAACGTTATACGTTATTACGTAATAGTATATATCGTTATACGATATTACGTATTAGTATATAACGTTACACGTTATTACGTAATAGTATATAACGTTATACGTTATTACGTAATAGTATATATCGTTATACGTTAGTACGTAATAGTATATAAAGTTATACGTTATTACGTATTAGTATATAACGTTATACGTCATTACGTAATTATATATAACGTTATACGTTAGTACCTAATATTATATAACGTTATACGTTAGTACGTAATAGGATATAACGTTACACGTTATTACGTAATAGTATATAACGTTATACGATATTACGTACTAGTATATAACGTTATACGTCATTAAGTAATAGTATATAACGTTATACGTTAGTACGTAATAGTATGTAACGTTATACGTCATCCGGTAATACTATATAACGTTATACGTTAGTACGTAATAGTATATAATGTTATACGTTGTTACGTATTAGTATATAACGTTATACGTTATTACGTAATAGTATATAACGTTATACGTCATTACGTAATAGTATATAACGTTATACGTCATCCGGTAATACTATATAACGTTATACGTTAGTACGTAATAGTATATAATGTTATACGTTGTTACGTATTAGTATATAGTGTTGTACGTTATTAAGTATTAGTATATAGCGTTATACGTTATTACGTAATAGTATATAACGTTATACGATATTACATATTAATATATAACGTTACACGTTATTACGTAATAGTATATAACGTTATACGTCATTACGTGATAGTATATAACGTTATACGTTAGTACGTAATAGTATATATCGTTATACGTCATTGCGTAATAGTATATAACGTTATACGTTAGTACGTAATAGTATATAACGTTATACGTCATCCGGTAATACTATATAACGTTATACGTTAGTACGTAATAGTATGTAATGTTATACGTCATCCGGTAATACTATATAACGTTACACGTTAGTACGTAATAATATATAACGTTATACGTTATTACGTATTAGTATATAACGTTACACGTTATTACGTAATAGTATATAACGTTATACGATATTACGTATTAATATATAACGTTACACGTTATTACGTACTAGTATATAACGTTATACGTCATTACGTGATCGTATATATCGTTATACGTCATTGCGTAATAGTATATAAAGTTATACGTTAGTACGTAATAGTATATAACGTTATACGTTAGAACGTAATAGTATATAATGTTATACTTTGTTACGTATTAGTATATTGCGTTGTACGTTATTAAGTATTAGTATATAGCGTTATACGTTATTACGTAATAGTATATAACGTTATACGATATTACATATTAATATATAACGTTACACGTTATTACGGAATAGTATATAACGTTATACGTCATTACGTGATAGTATATAACGTTATACGTTAGTACGTAATAGTATATATCGTTATACGTCATTGCGTAATAGTATATAACGTTATACGTCATCCGGTAATACTATATAACGTTATACGTTAGTACGTAATAGTATATAATGTTATACGTTGTTACGTATTAGTATATAACGTTATACGTTATTACGTAATAGTATATAACGTTATACGATATTACGTATTTATATATAACGTTACACGTTATTACGTAATAGTATATAACGTTATACGTCATTACGTGATAGTATATAACGTTATACGTTAGTGCGTAATAGTATATATCGTTATACGTCATTGCGTAATAGTATATAACGTTATACGTTAGTAGGTAATAGTATATAACGTTATACGATATTACGTATTAATATATAACGTTACACGTTAGTACGTAATAGTATATAACGTTATACGTCATCCGGTAATACTATATAACGTTATACGTTAGTACGTAATAGTATATAATGTTATACGTTGTTACGTATTAGTATATAACGTTATACGTTATTACGTAATAGTATATAACGTTATACGTCATTACGTAATAGTATATAACGTTATACGTCATCCGATAATACTATATAACGTTATACGTCATCCGGTAATACTATATAACGTTATACGTCATCCGGTAATACTATATAACGTTATACGTCATCCGGTAATACTATATAACGTTATACGCCACCCGGTAATACTATATAACTTTATACGTTAGTACGTAATAGTATATAACGTTATACGTTATTACGTATTAGTATATAACGTTATACGTCATTAAGTAATAGTATATAACGTTATACGTTAGTACGTAATAGTATGTAACGTTACACGTCATCCGGTAATACTATATAACGTTATACGTTAGTACGTAATAGTATATAATGTTATACGTTGTTACGTATTAGTATATAACGTTATACGTTATTACGTAATAGTATATAACGTTATACGTCATTACGTAATAGTATATAACGTTATACGTTAGTACGTAATAGTATGTAACGTTACACGTCATCCGGTAACACTATATAACGTTATACGTTAGTACCTAATAGTATATAATGTTATACGTTGTTACGTATTAGTATATAACGTTATACGTTATTACGTAATAGTATATAACGTTATACGTCATTACGTAATAGTATATAACGTTATACGTCATCCGGTAATACTATATAACGTTACACGATAGTACGTAATAGTATATAACGTTATACGTTAGTACGTAATAGTATATAACGTTATACGTTATTACGTATTAGTATATAACGTTATACGTCATTACGTAATAGTATATAACGTTATACGTTAGTACGTAATAGTATATAACGTTATACGTCATCCGGTAATACTATATAACGTTATACGTTAGTACGTAATAGTATATAATGTTATACGTTGCTACGTATTAGTATATAACGTTATACGTTATTACGTAATAGTATATAACGTTATACGATATTACATATTAATATATAACGTTACACGTTATTACGTAATAGTATATAACGTTATACGTTATTACGTGATAGTATATAACGTTATACGTTAGTACGTAATAGTATGTATCGTTATACGTCATTGCGTAATAGTATATAACGTTATACGTTAGTACGTAATAGTATATAACGTTATACGTCATCCGGTAATACTATATAACGTTATACGTTGTTACGTATTAGTATATAGCGTTGTACGTTATTAAGTATTAGTATATAGCGTTATACGTTATTACGTAATAGTATATAACGTTATACGATATTACATATTAATATATAACGTTATACGTTAGTACGTAATAGAATATAACGGTATACGTTAGTACGTATTAGTATATAACGTTATACGTCATCTGGTAATACTATATAACGTTACACGTTAATACGTAATAATATATAACGTTATACGTCATCCGGTAATACTATATAACGTTACACGTTAGTACGTAATAGTATATAACGTTATACGTTATTACGTATTAGTATATAACGTTACACGTTAGTACGTAATAATATATAACGTTATACGTTATTACGTATTAGTATATAACGTTATACGTTAGTACGTAATAGTATATAATGTTATACGTTGTTACGTATTAGTATATAGCGTTATACGTTATTAAGTATTAGTATATAGCGTTATACGTTATTATGTAATAGTATATATCGTTATACGATATTACGTATTAGTATATAACGTTACACGTTATTACGTAATAGTATATAACGTTATACGTTATTACGTAATAGTATATATCGTTATACGTTAGTACGTAATAGTATATAAAGTTATACGTTATTACGTATTAGTATATAACGTTACACGTTAGTACGTAATAATATATAACGTTATACGTTATTACGTATTAGTATATAACGTTATACGTTAGTACGTAATAGTATATATCGTTACACGTTAGTACGTAATAGTATATATCGTTATACGTTAGTACGTAATAGTATATAAAGTTATACGTTATTACGTATTAGTATATAACGTTATACATCATTACGTAATTATATATAACGTTATACGTTAGTACCTAATATTATATAACGTTATACGTTAGTACGTAATAGGATATAACGTTATACGTCATTACGTAATAGTATATAACGTTATACGTCATCCGGTAATACTATATAACGTTATACGTTAGTACGTAATAGTATATAATGTTATACGTTGTTACGTATTAGTATATATCGTTCTACGTTATTACGTATTAGTATATACCGTTATACGATATTACGTAATAGTATATAGCGTTATACGTCATTACGTAATAGTATATAACGTTATTCGTCATTACGTATTAGTTTATAACGTTACACGTTATTACGTATTAGTATATAACGTTACACGTTATTACGTAATAGTATATAACGTTATACGTCATTAAGTAATAGTATATAACGTTATACGTTAGTACGTAATAGTATGTAACGTTACACGTCATCCGGTAATACTATATAACGTTATACGTTAGTACCTAATAGTATATAATGTTATACGTTGTTACGTATTAGTATATAACGTTATACGTTATTACGTAATAGTATATAACGTTATACGTCATTACGTAATAGTATATAACGTTATACGTCATCCGGTAATACTATATAACGTTACACGTTAGTACGTAATAGTATATAACGTTATACGTTAGTACGTAATAGTATATAACGTTATACGTTGTTACGTATTAGTATATAACGTTATACGTCATTACGTAATAGTATATAACGTTATACGTTAGTACGTAATAGTATATAACGTTATACGTCATCCGGTAATACTATATAACGTTATACGTTAGTACGTAATAGTATATAATGTTATACGTTGCTACGTATTAGTATATAACGTTATACGTTATTACGTAATAGTATATAACGTTATACGATATTACATATTAATATATAACGTTACACGTTATTACGTAATAGTATATAATGTTATACGTTGTTACGTATTAGTATATAGCGTTGTACGTTATTAAGTATTAGTATATAGCGTTATACGTTATTATGTAATAGTATATATCGTTATACGATATTACGTATTAGTATATAACGTTACACGTTATTACGTAATAGTATATAACGTTATACGTTATTACGTAATAGTATATATCGTTATACGTTAGTACGTAATAGTATATAAAGTTATACGTTATTACGTATTAGTATATAACGTTATACGTCATTACGTAATTATATATAACGTTATACGTTAGTACCTAATATTATATAACGTTATACGTTAGTACGTAATAGTATATAATGTTATACGTTGTTACGTATTAGTATATAGCGTTGTACGTTATTAAGTATTAGTATATAGCGTTATACGTTATTACGTAATAGTATATAACGTTATACGATATTACATATTAATATATAACGTTATACGTTAGTACGTAATAGTATATAACGTTATACGTCATCCGGTAATACTATATAACGTTATACGTTAGTACGTAATAGTATATAATGTTATACGTTGTTACGTATTAGTATATAACGTTATACGTTATTACGTAATAGTATATAACGTTATACGATATTACGTATTTATATATAACGTTACACGTTATTACGTAATAGTATATAACGTTATACGTCATTACGTGATAGTATATAACGTTATACGTTAGTACGTAATAGTATATATCGTTATACGTCATTGCGTAATAGTATATAACGTTATACGTTAGGACGTAATAGTATATAACGTTATACGTCATCCGGTAATACTATATAACGTTATACGTTAGTACGTAATAGTATATAATGTTATACGTTGTTACGTATTAGTATATAACGTTCTACGCTATTACGTATTAGTATATACCGTTATACGATATTACGTAATAGTATATAACGTTATACGTCATTACGTAATAGTATATAACGTTATTCGTCATTACGTATTAGTTTATAACGTTACACGTTATTACGTATTAGTATATAACGTTACACGTTATTACGTAATAGTATATAACGTTATACGATATTACGTATTAATATATAACGTTACACGTTAGTACGTAATAGTATATAACGTTATACGTCATCCGGTAATACTATATAACGTTATACGTTAGTACGTAATAGTATATAATGTCATACGTTGTTACGTATTAGTATATAATGTTATACGTTATTACGTGATAGTATATAACGTTATACGTTAGTACGTAATAGTATATATCGTTATACGTCATTGCGTAATAGTATATAACGTTATACGTTAGTACGTAATAGTATATATCGTTATACGTCATTGCGTAATAGTATATAACGTTATACGTTAGTACGTAATAGTATATAACGTTATACGTCATCCGGTAATACTATATAACGTTATACGTTAGTACGTAATAGTATATAATGTTATACGTTGTTACGTATTAGTATATAACGTTCTACGCTATTACGTATTAGTATATACCGTTATACGTCATAACGTAATAGAATATAACGATATACGTTAGTACGTAATAGAATATAACGTTATACGTTAGTACGTATTAGTATATAACGTTATACGTCATCTGGTAATACTATATAACGTTACACGTTAATACGTAATAATATATAACGTTATACGTCATCCGGTAATACTATATAACGTTACACGTTAGTACGTAATAATATATAACGTTATACGTTATTACGTATTAGTATATAACGTTACACGTTAGTACGTAATAATATGTAACGTTATACGTTATTACGTATTAGTATATAACGTTATACGTTAGTACGTAATAGTATATAATGTTATACGTTGTTACGTATTAGTATATAGCGTTGTACGTTATTAAGTATTAGTATATAGCGTTATACGTTATTATGTAATAGTATATATCGTTATACGATATTACGTATTAGTATATAACGTTATACGTCATTACGTAATAGTATATAACGTTATACGTCATCCGCTAATGCTATATAACGTTATACGTCATCCGGTAATACTATATAACGTTATTCGTCATCCGGTAATACTATATAACGTTACACGTTAGTACGTATTAGTATATAATGTTATACGTTGTTACGTATTAGTATATAGCGTTGTACGTTATTAAGTATTAGTATATAGCGTTATACGTTATTATGTAATAGTATATATCGTTATACGATATTACGTATTAGTATATAACGTTACACGTTATTACGTAATAGTATATAACGTTATACGTTATTACGTAATAGTATATATCGTTATACGTTAGTACGTAATAGTATATAAAGTTATACGTTATTACGTAATAGTATATAACGTTATACGTCATAACGTAATAGTATATAACGTTATACGTTAGTACGTAATAGAATATAACGTTATACGTCATTACGTAATAGTATATAACGTTATACGTCATCCGGTAATACTATATAACGTTATACGTTATTAAGTATTAGTATATAGCGTTATACGTTATTACGTAATAGTATATAACGTTATACGATATTACATATTAATATATAACGTTATACGTTAGTACGTAATAGTATATAACGTTATACGTCATCCGGTAATACTATATAACGTTATACGTTAGTACGTAATAGTATATAATGTTATACGTTGTTACGTATTAGTATATAACGTTATACGTTATTACGTAATAGTATATAACGTTATACGATATTACGTATTTATATATAACGTTACACGTTATTACGTAATAGTATATAACGTTATACGTCACTACGTGATAGTATATAACGTTATACGTTAGTACGTAATAGTATATATCGTTATACGTCATTGCGTAATAGTATATAACGTTATACGTTAGTACGTAATAGTATATAACGTTATACGTCATCCGGTAATACTATATAACGTTATACGTTAGTACGTAATAGTATATAATGTTATACGTTGTTACGTATTAGTATATAACGTTCTACGTTATTACGTATTAGTATATACCGTTATACGATATTACGTAATAGTATATAACGTTATACGTCATTACGTAATAGTATATAACGTTATTCGTCATTACGTATTAGTTTATAACGTTACACGTTATTACGTATTAGTATATAACGTTATACGTTAGTACGTAATAGTATATATCGTTATACGTCATTGCGTAATAGTATATAACGTTATACGTCATCCGGTAATACTATATAACGTTATACGTTAGTACGTAATAGTATATAATGTCATACGTTGTTACGTATTAGTATATAACGTTATACGTTATTACGTAATAGTATATAACGTTGTACGTCATTACGTAATAGTATATAACGTTATACGTCATCCGGTAATACTATATAACGTTATACGTCACCCGGTAATACTATATAACTTTATACGTTAGTACGTAATAGTATATAACGTTATACGTTATTACGTATTAGTATATAACGTTATACGTCATTAAGTAATAGTATATAACGTTATACGTTAGTACGTAATAGTATATAACGTTATACGTCATCCGGTAATACTATATAACGTTATACGTTAGTACGTAATAGTATATAATGTTATACGTTGTTACGTATTAGTATATAACGTTCTACGTTATTACGTATTAGTATATACCGTTATACGATATTACGTAATAGTATATAACGTTATACGTCATTACGTAATAGTATATAACGTTATACGTTAGTACGTAATAGTATATAACGTTATACGTTATTACGTATTAGTATATAACGTTATACGTCATTACGTAATAGTATATAACGTTATACGACATCCGGTAATACTATATAACGTTATACGTTAGTACGTAATAGTATATAATGTTATACGTTGCTACGTATTAGTATATAACGTTATACGTTATTACGTAATAGTATATAACGTTATACGATATTACGTATTAATATATAACGTTACACGTTATTACGTAATAGTATATAACGTTATACGTCATTACGTGATAGTATATAACGTTATACGTTAGTACGTAATAGTATATATCGTTATACGTCATTGCGTAATAGTATATAACGTTATACGTTAGTACGTAATAGTATATAACGTTATACGTCATCCGATAATACTATATAACGTTATACGTTAGTACGTAATAGTATATAATGTTATACGTTGCTACGTATTAGTATATAACGTTATACGTTATTACGTAATAGTATATAGCGTTATACGTTATTACGTAATATTATATATCGTTATACGTTAGTACCTAATAGTATATAACGTTATGCGTTATTACGTATTAGTATATAATGTTATACGTCATTACGTAATTATATATAACGTTATACGTTAGTACGTAATAGGATATAACGTTACACGTTATTACGTAATAGTATATAACGTTATATGATATTACGTATTAATATATAACGTTACACGCTATTACGTAATAGTATATAACGTTATACGTTATTACATAATAGTATATAACGTTATACGATATTACGTATTAGTTTATAACGTTACACGTTATTACGTATTAGTATATAACGTTACACGTTATTACGTAATAGTATATAACGTTATACGATATTACGTATTAATATATAACGTTACACGTTATTACGTACTAGTATATAACGTTATACGTCATTACGTGATAGTATATATCGTTATACGTCATTGCGTAATAGTATATAAAGTTATACGTTAGTACGTAATAGTATATAACGTTATACGTCACCCGGTAATACTATATAACTTTATACGTTAGTACGTAATAGTATATAACGTTATACGTTGCTACGTATTAGTATATAACGTTATACGTTATTACGTAATAGTATATTGCGTTGTACGTTATTAAGTATTAGTATATAGCGTTATACGTTATTACGTAATAGTATATAACGTTATACGATATTACATTTTAATATATAACGTTATACGTCATCCGGTAATACTATATAACGTTATACGTCATCCGGTAATACTATATAACGTTATACGTCATCCGGTAATACTATATAACGTTATACGTTAGTACGTGATATTATATAACGTTATACATTATTACGTATTAGTATATAACGTTATACGTCATTACGTAATAGTATATAACGTTATACGTCATCCGGTAATACTATATAACGTTATACGTCATCCGGTAATACTATATAACGTTATACGTTAGTACGTGATAGTATATAACGTTATACGTTGCTACGTATTAGTATATAACGTTATACGTTAGTACGTAATAGTATGTAACGTAATACGTCATCCGGTAATACTATATGACGTTATACGTTAGTACGTAATAGTATATAATGTTATACGTTGTTACGTATTAGTATATTGCGTTGTACGTTATTAAGTATTAGTATATAGCGTTATACGTTATTACGTAATAGTATATAACGTTATACGATATTACATATTAATATATAACGTTACACGTTATTACGTAATAGTATATAACGTTATACGTCATTACGTGATAGTATATAATGTTATACGTTAGTACGTAATAGTATATATCGTTATACGTCATTATGTAATAGTATATAAAGTTATACGTTAGTACGTAATAGTATATAACGTTATACGTCATCCGGTAATACTATATAACGATATACGTTAGTACGTAATAGTATATAATGTTATACGTTGTTACGTATTAGTATATTGCGTTGTACGTTATTAAGTATTAGTATATAGCGTTATACGTTATTACGTAATAGTATATAACGTTATACGATATTACATATTAATATATAACGTTACACGATATTACGTAATAGTATATAACGTTATACGTCATTACGTGATAGTATATAACGGTATACGTTAGTACGTAATAGTATATATCGTTATACGTCATTGCGTAATAGTATATAACGTTATACGTTAGTACGTAATAGTATATAACGTTATACGTCATCCAGTAATACTATATAACGTTATACGTTAGTACGTAATAGTATATAATGTTATACGTTGTTACGTATTAGTATATAACGTTATACGTTATTACGTAATAGTATATAACGTTATACGATATTACGTATTTATATATAACGTTACACGTTATTACGTAGTAGTATATAACGTTATACGTCATTACGTGATAGTATATAACGTTATACGTTAGTGCGTAATAGTATATATCGTTATACGTCATTGCGTAATAGTATATAACGTTATACGTTAGTAGGTAATAGTATATAACGTTATACGATATTACGTATTAATATATAACGTTACACGTTAGTACGTAATAGTATATAACGTTATACGTCATCCGGTAATACTATATAACGTTATACGTTAGTACGTAATAGTATATAATGTTATACGTTGTTACGTATTTGTATATAACGTTATACGTTATTACGTAATAGTATATAACGTTATACGTCATTACGTAATAGTATATAACGTTATACGTCATCCGGTAATACTATATAACGTTATACGTCATCCGGTAATACTATATAACTTTATACGTTAGTACGTAATAATATATAACGTTATACGTTATTACGTAATAGTATATAACGTTATACGTTAGTACGTAATAGTATGTAACGTTATACGTCATACGGTAATACTATATGACGTTATACGTTAGTACGTAATAGTATATAATGTTATACGTTGTTACGTATTAGTATATAAAGTTATACGTTATTACGTAATAGTATATAACGTTATACGTCATTACGTGATAGTATATAACGTTATACGTTAGTGCGTAATAGTATATATCGTTATACGTCATTGCGTAATAGTATATAACGTTATACGTTAGTAGGTAATAGTATATAACGTTATACGATATTACGTATTAATATATAACGTTACACGTTAGTACGTAATAGTATATAACGTTATACGTCATCCGGTAATACTATATAACGTTATACGTTAGTACGTATTAGTATATAACGTTATACGTTAGTACGTAATAGAATATAACGTTATACGTTAGTACGTATTAGTATATAACGTTATACGTCATTACGTGATAGTATATAACGTTATACGTTAGTACTTAATAGTATATATCGTTATACGTCATTGCGTAATAGTATATAAAGTTATACGTTAGTACGTAATAGTATATAACGTTATACGTCATTACGTAATAGTATATAATGTTATACGTTGTTACGTATTAGTATATAACGTTATACGTTATTGCGTAATAGTATATAACGTTATACGTCATTACGTAATAGTATATAACGTTATACGTCATCCGGTAATGCTATATAACGTTATACGTCATCCGGTAATACTATATAACGTTATTCGTCATCCGGTAATACTATATAACGTTACACGTTAGTACGTATTAGTATATAACGTTATACGTTAGTACGTAATAGAATATAACGTTATACGTTAGTACGTATTAGTATATAACGTTATACGTCATCTGGTAATACTATATAACGTTACACGTTAGTACGTAATAATATATAACGTTATACGTCATCCGGTAATACTATATAACTTTACACGTTAGTACGTAATAGTATATAACGTTATACGTTATTACGTGATAGTATATAACGTTATACGTTAGTACGTAATAGTATATATCGTTATACGTCATTGCGTAATAGTATATAACGTTATACGTTAGTACGTAATAGTATATAACGTTATACGTCATCCGGTAATACTATATTACGTTATACGTCACCCGGTAATACTATATAACTCTATACGTTAGTACGTAATAGTATATAACGTTATACGTTATTACGTATTAGTATATAACGTTATACGTCATCCGGTAATACTATATAACGTTATACGTCACCCGGTAATACTATATAACTTTATACGTTAGTACGTAATAGTATATTACGTTATACGTTGTTACGTATTAGTATATAACGTTATACGTCATTACGTAATAGTATATAACGTTATACGTTAGTACGTAATAGTATATAACGTTATACGTTATTACGTATTAGTATATAACGTTATACGTCATTACGTAATAGTATATAACGTTATACGACATCCGGTAATACTATATAACGTTATACGTTAGTACGTAATAGTATATAATGTTATACGTTGCTACGTATTAGTATATAACGTTATACGTTATTACGTAATAGTATATAACGTTATACGATATTACGTATTAATATATAACGTTACACGTTATTACGTAATAGTATATAACGTTATACGTCATTACGTGATAGTATATAACGTTATACGTTAGTACGTAATAGTATATATCGTTATACGTCATTGCGTAATAGTATATAACGTTATACGTTAGTACGTAATAGTATATAACGTTATACGTCATCCGATAATACTATATAACGTTATACGTTAGTACGTAATAGTATATAATGTTATACGTTGCTACGTATTAGTATATAACGTTATACGTTATTACGTAATAGTATATAGCGTTATACGTTATTACGTAATATTATATATCGTTATACGTTAGTACCTAATAGTATATAACGTTATGCGTTATTACGTATTAGTATATAATGTTATACGTCATTACGTAATTATATATAACGTTATACGTTAGTACGTAATAGGATATAACGTTACACGTTATTACGTAATAGTATATAACGTTATATGATATTACGTATTAATATATAACGTTACACGCTATTACGTAATAGTATATAACGTTATACGTTATTACATAATAGTATATAACGTTATACGATATTACGTATTAGTTTATAACGTTACACGTTATTACGTATTAGTATATAACGTTACACGTTATTACGTAATAGTATATAACGTTATACGATATTACGTATTAATATATAACGTTACACGTTATTACGTACTAGTATATAACGTTATACGTCATTACGTGATAGTATATATCGTTATACGTCATTGCGTAATAGTATATAAAGTTATACGTTAGTACGTAATAGTATATAACGTTATACGTCACCCGGTAATACTATATAACTTTATACGTTAGTACGTAATAGTATATAACGTTATACGTTGCTACGTATTAGTATATAACGTTATACGTTATTACGTAATAGTATATTGCGTTGTACGTTATTAAGTATTAGTATATAGCGTTATACGTTATTACGTAATAGTATATAACGTTATACGATATTACATTTTAATATATAACGTTATACGTCATCCGGTAATACTATATAACGTTATACGTCATCCGGTAATACTATATAACGTTATACGTTAGTACGTGATATTATATAACGTTATACGTTATTACGTATTAGTATATAACGTTATACGTCATTACGTAATAGTATATAACGTTATACGTCATCCGGTAATACTATATAACGTTATACGTCATCCGGTAATACTATATAACGTTATACGTTAGTACGTGATAGTATATAACGTTATACGTTGCTACGTATTAGTATATAACGTTATACGTTAGTACGTAATAGTATGTAACGTAATACGTCATCCGGTAATACTATATGACGTTATACGTTAGTACGTAATAGTATATAATGTTATACGTTGTTACGTATTAGTATATTGCGTTGTACGTTATTAAGTATTAGTATATAGCGTTATACGTTATTACGTAATAGTATATAACGTTATACGATATTACATATTAATATATAACGTTACACGTTATTACGTAATAGTATATAACGTTATACGTCATTACGTGATAGTATATAATGTTATACGTTAGTACGTAATAGTATATATCGTTATACGTCATTATGTAATAGTATATAAAGTTATACGTTAGTACGTAATAGTATATAACGTTATACGTCATCCGGTAATACTATATAACGATATACGTTAGTACGTAATAGTATATAATGTTATACGTTGTTACGTATTAGTATATTGCGTTGTACGTTATTAAGTATTAGTATATAGCGTTATACGTTATTACGTAATAGTATATAACGTTATACGATATTACATATTAATATATAACGTTACACGATATTACGTAATAGTATATAACGTTATACGTCATTACGTGATAGTATATAACGGTATACGTTAGTACGTAATAGTATATATCGTTATACGTCATTGCGTAATAGTATATAACGTTATACGTTAGTACGTAATAGTATATAACGTTATACGTCATCCAGTAATACTATATAACGTTATACGTTAGTACGTAATAGTATATAATGTTATACGTTGTTACGTATTAGTATATAACGTTATACGTTATTACGTAATAGTATATAACGTTATACGATATTACGTATTTATATATAACGTTACACGTTATTACGTAATAGTATATAACGTTATACGTCATTACGTGATAGTATATAACGTTATACGTTAGTGCGTAATAGTATATATCGTTATACGTCATTGCGTAATAGTATATAACGTTATACGTTAGTAGGTAATAGTATATAACGTTATACGATATTACGTATTAATATATAACGTTACACGTTAGTACGTAATAGTATATAACGTTATACGTCATCCGGTAATACTATATAACGTTATACGTTAGTACGTAATAGTATATAATGTTATACGTTGTTACGTATTTGTATATAACGTTATACGTTATTACGTAATAGTATATAACGTTATACGTCATTACGTAATAGTATATAACGTTATACGTCATCCGGTAATACTATATAACGTTATACGTCATCCGGTAATACTATATAACTTTATACGTTAGTACGTAATAATATATAACGTTATACGTTATTACGTAATAGTATATAACGTTATACGTTAGTACGTAATAGTATGTAACGTTATACGTCATACGGTAATACTATATGACGTTATACGTTAGTACGTAATAGTATATAATGTTATACGTTGTTACGTATTAGTATATAAAGTTATACGTTATTACGTAATAGTATATAACGTTATACGTCATTACGTGATAGTATATAACGTTATACGTTAGTGCGTAATAGTATATATCGTTATACGTCATTGCGTAATAGTATATAACGTTATACGTTAGTAGGTAATAGTATATAACGTTATACGATATTACGTATTAATATATAACGTTACACGTTAGTACGTAATAGTATATAACGTTATACGTCATCCGGTAATACTATATAACGTTATACGTTAGTACGTATTAGTATATAACGTTATACGTTAGTACGTAATAGAATATAACGTTATACGTTAGTACGTATTAGTATATAACGTTATACGTCATTACGTGATAGTATATAACGTTATACGTTAGTACTTAATAGTATATATCGTTATACGTCATTGCGTAATAGTATATAAAGTTATACGTTAGTACGTAATAGTATATAACGTTATACGTCATTACGTAATAGTATATAATGTTATACGTTGTTACGTATTAGTATATAACGTTATACGTTATTGCGTAATAGTATATAACGTTATACGTCATTACGTAATAGTATATAACGTTATACGTCATCCGGTAATGCTATATAACGTTATACGTCATCCGGTAATACTATATAACGTTATTCGTCATCCGGTAATACTATATAACTTTACACGTTAGTACGTAATAGTATATAACGTTATACGTTATTACGTGATAGTATATAACGTTATACGTTAGTACGTAATAGTATATATCGTTATACGTCATTGCGTAATAGTATATAACGTTATACGTTAGTACGTAATAGTATATAACGTTATACGTCATCCGGTAATACTATATAACGTTATACGTCATCCGGTAATACTACATAACGTTATACGTTAGTACGTGATATTATATAACGTTATACGTTATTACGTATTAGTATATAACGTTATACGTCATTACGTAATAGTATATAACGTTATACGTCATCCGGTAATACTATATAACGTTATACGTCATCCGGTAATACTATATAACGTTATACGTTAGTACGTGATAGTATATAACGTTATACATTATTACGTAATAGTATATATCGTTATACGATATTACGTATTAGTATATAACGTTACACGTTATTACGTAATAGTATATAACGTTATACGTTATTACATAATAGTATATATCGTTATACGTTAGTACGTAATAGTATATAAAGTTATACGTTATTACGTATTAGTATATAACGTTATACGTCATTACGTAATTATATATAACGTTATACGTTAGTACCTAATATTATATAACGTTATACGTTAGTACGTAATAGGATATAACGTTACACGTTATTACGTAATAGTATATAACGTTATACGATATTACGTATTAATATATAACGTTACACGTTATTACGTAATAGTATATAACGTTATACGTCATTACGTGATAGTATATAACGTTATACGTTAGTGCGTAATAGTATATATCGTTATACGTCATTGCGTAATAGTATATAAAGTTATACGTTAGTACGTAATAGTATATAACTTTATACGTCATCCGGTAATACTATATAACGTTATACGTTAGTACGTAATAGTATATAATGTTATACGTTGTTACGTATTAGTATATTGCGTTGTACGTTATTAAGTATTAGTATATAGCGTTATACGATATTACGTATTAGTATATAACGTTACACGTTATTACGTAATAGTATATAACGTTATACGTTATTACGTAATAGTATATATCGTTATACGTTAGTACGTAATGGTATTTAAAGTTATACGTTATTACGTATTAGTATATAACGTTATACGTCATTACGTAATTATATATAACGTTATACGTTAGTACCTAATATTATATAACGTTATACGTTAGTACGTAATAGGATATAACGTTACACGTTATTACGTAATAGTATATAACGTTATACGTCATCCGGTAATACTATATAACGTTATACGTCATCCGGTAATACTATATAACGTTATTCGTCATCCGGTAATACTATATAACGTTACACGTTAGTACGTATTAGTATATAACGTTATACGTTAGTACGTAATAGAATATAACGTTATACGTTAGTACGTATTAGTATATAACGTTATACGTCATCTGGTAATACTATATAACGTTACACGTTAGTACGTAATAATATATAACGTTATACGTCATCCGGTAATACTATATAACGTTACACGTTAGTACGTAATAGTATATAACGTTATACGTTATTACGTATTAGTATATAACGTTATACTTTAGTACGTAATAGTATATAATGTTATACGTCATCCGGTAATACTATATAACGTTATACGTCATCCGGGAATACTACATATATAACGTTATTCGTCATCCGGTAATACTATATAACGTTACACGTTAGTACGTATTAGTATATAACGTTATACGTTAGTACGTAATAGTATATAACGTTATACGTCATCCGGTAATACTATATAACGTTATACGTCATCCGGTAATACTATATAACTTTATACGTTAGTACGTAATAGTATATAACGTTATACGTTATTACGTATTAGTATATAACGTTATACGTCATTACGTAATAGTATATGACGTTATACGTTAGTAGGTAATAGTATATAACGTTATACGTCATTACGTAATAGTATATAACGTTATACGTTAGTACGTAATAGTATATAACGTTATACGTCATCCGGTAATACTATATAACGTTATACGTCATTACGTAATAGTATATAACGTTATACGTTAGTACCTAATAATATATACCGTTATACGACATTACGTAATAGTGTATAACGTTATACGTCATTACGTAATAGTATATAACGTTATACGTTATTACGTAATAGTATATATCGTTATACGTTAGTACCTAATAGTATATAACGTTATACGTTATTACGTATTAGTATATAATGTCATATGTCATTACGTAATTATATATAACGTTATACGTTAGTACGTAATAGTATATAACGTTATACGTTATTACGTAATAGTATATATCGTTATACGATATTACGTATTAGTATATAACGTTACACGTTATTACGTGATAGTATATAACGTTATACGTTATTACGTATTAGTATATAACGTTATACGTCATTACGTAATAGTATATAACGTTATACGTTAGTACGTAATAGTATATAACGTTATACGTCATCCGGTAATAGTATATAACGTTATACGTCATTACGTGATAGTATATAACTTTATACGTTAGTACGTAATAGTATATAACGTTATACGTTATTACGTATTAGTATATAAAGTTATACGTCATTACGTAATAGTATATAACGTTATACGTTAGTACGTAATAGTATGTAACGTTATACGTCATCCGGTAATACTATATAACGTTATACGTTAGTACGTAATAGTATATAATGTTATACGTTGTTACGTATTAGTATATAACGTTATACGTTATTACGTAATAGTATATAACGTTATACGTCATTACGTAATAGTATATAACGTTATACGTCATCCGGTAATACTATATAACGTTATACGTCATCCGGTAATACTATATAACGTTACACGTTAGTACGTAATAGTATATAACGTTATACGTTAGTACGTAATAGTATATAACGTTATACGTCATTACGTATTAGTATATAACGTTATACGTCATAACGTAATAGTATATAACGTTATACGTTAGTACGTAATAGAATATAACGTTATACGTTAGTACGTATTAGTATATAACGTTATACGTCATCTGGTAATACTATATAACGTTACACGTTAGTACGTAATAATATATAACGTTATACGTCATCCGGTAATACTATATAACGTTACACATTAGTACGTAATAGTATATAATGTTATACGTTGTTACGTATTACTATATAACGTTATACGTTATTACGTAATAGTATATAACGTTATACGTCATTACGTAATAGTATATAACGTTATACGTCATCCGGTAATACTATATGACGTTATACGTTAGTACGTAATAGTATATAATGTTATACGTTGTTACGTATTAGTATATAACGTTATACGTTATTACGTAATAGTATATAACGTTATACGTCATTACGTAATAGTATATAATGTTATACGTCATTACGTGATAGTATATAACGTTATACGTTAGTACGTAATAGTATATATCGTTATACGTCATTGCGTAATAGTATATAAAGTTATACGTTAGTACGTAATAGTATATAACGTTATACGTCATCCGGTAATACTATATAACGTTATACGTTAGTACGTAATAGTATACAATGTTATACGTTGTTACGTATTAGTATATTGCGTTGTACGTTATTACGTAATAGTATATAACGTTATACGATATTACATATAAATATATAACGTTACACGTTATTACGTAATAGTATATAACGTTATACGTCATTACGTGATAGTATATAACGGTATACGTTAGTACGTAATAGTATATATCGTTATACGTCATTGCGTAATAGTATATAACGTTATACGTTAGTACGTAATAGTATATAACGTTATACGTCATCCGGTAATACTATATAACGTTATACGTTAGTACGTAATAGTATATAATGTAATACGTTGTTACGTATTAGTATATAACGTTATACGTTATTACGTAATAGTATATAACGTTATACGGTATTACGTATTTATATATAACGTTACACGTTATTACGTAATAGTATATAACGTTATACGTCATTACGTGATAGTATATAACGTTATACGTTAGTGCGTAATAGTATATATCGTTATACGTCATTGCGTAATAGTATATAACGTTATACGTTAGTAGGTAATAGTATATAACGTTATACGATATTATGTATTAATATATAACGTTACACGTTAGTACGTAATAGTATATAACGTTATACGTCATCCGGTAATACTATATAACGTTATACGTTAGTACGTAATAGTATATAATGTTATACGTTGTTACGTATTAGTATATAACGTTATACGTTATTACGTAATAGTATATAACGTTATACGTCATTACTTAATAGTATATAACGTTATACGTCATCCGGTAATACTATATAACGTTATACGTCATCCGGTAATACTATATAACTTTATACGTTAGTACGTAATAATATATAACGTTATACGTTATTACGTAATAGTATATAACGTTATACGTTAGTACGTAATAGTTTGTAACGTTATACGTCATCCGGTAATACTATATGACGTTATACGTTAGTACGTAATAGTATATAATGTTATACGTTGTTACGTATTAGTATATAACGTTATACGTTATTGCGTAATCGTATATAACGTTATACGTCATTACGTAATAGTATATAACGTTATACGTCATCCGGTAATACTATATAACGTTATACGTCATCCGGTAATACTATATAACGTTATTCGTCATCCGGTAATACTATATAACGTTACACGTTAGTACGTATTAGTATATAACGTTATACGTTAGTACGTATTAGTATATAACGTTCTACGTTATTACGTATTAGTATATACCGTTATACGATATTACGTAATAGTATATAACGTTATACGTCATTACGTAATAGTATATAACGTTATTCGTCATTACGTATTAGTTTATAACGTTACACGTTATTACGTATTAGTATATAACGTTATACGTTAGTACGTAATAGTATATATCGTTATACGTCATTGCGTAATAGTATATAACGTTATACGTCATCCGGTAATACTATATAACGTTATACGTTAGTACGTAATAGTATATAATGTCATACGTTGTTACGTATTAGTATATAACGTTATACGTTATTACGTAATAGTATATAACGTTGTACGTCATTACGTAATAGTATATAACGTTATACGTCATCCGGTAATACTATATAACGTTATACGTCACCCGGTAATACTATATAACTTTATACGTTAGTACGTAATAGTATATAACGTTATACGTTATTACGTATTAGTATATAACGTTATACGTCATTAAGTAATAGTATATAACGTTATACGTTAGTACGTAATAGTATGTAACGTTATACGGCATCCGGTAATACTATATAACGTTATACGTCATCCGGTAATACTATATAACGTTATACGTCATCCGGTAATACTATATAACGTTATACGTTAGTACGTGATAGTATATAACGTTATACGTTATTACGTATTAGTATATAACGTTATACGTCATTACGTAATAGTATATAACGTTATACGTTAGTACGTAATAGTATATAACGTTGTACGTCATTACGTAATAGTATATAACGTTATACGTCATCCGGTAATACTATATAACGTTATACGTCACCCGGTAATACTATATAACTCTATACGTTAGTACGTAATAGTATATAACGTTATACGTTATTACGTATTAGTATATAACGTTATACGTCATCCGGTAATACTATATAACGTTATACGTCACCCGGTAATACTATATAACTTTATACGTTAGTACGTAATAGTATATTACGTTATACGTTGTTACGTATTAGTATATAACGTTATACGTCATTACGTAATAGTATATAACGTTATACGTTAGTACGTAATAGTATATAACGTTATACGTTATTACGTATTAGTATATAACGTTATACGTCATCCGGTAATACTATATAACGTTATACGTCACCCGGTAATACTATATAACTCTATACGTTAGTACGTAATAGTATATAACGTTATACGTTATTACGTAATAGTATATAACGTTATACGTCATCCGGTAATACTATATAACGTTATACGTCATCCGGTAATACTACATAACGTTATACGTTAGTACGTGATATTATATAACGTTATACGTTATTACGTATTAGTATATAACGTTATACGTCATTACGTAATAGTATATAACGTTATACGTCATCCGGTAATACTATATAACGTTATACGTCATCCGGTAATACTATATAACGTTATACGTTAGTACGTGATAGTATATAACGTTATACATTATTACGTAATAGTATATATCGTTATACGATATTACGTATTAGTATATAACGTTACACGTTATTACGTAATAGTATATAACGTTATACGTTATTACATAATAGTATATATCGTTATACGTTAGTACGTAATAGTATATAAAGTTATACGTTATTACGTATTAGTATATAACGTTATACGTCATTACGTAATTATATATAACGTTATACGTTAGTACCTAATATTATATAACGTTATACGTTAGTACGTAATAGGATATAACGTTACACGTTATTACGTAATAGTATATAACGTTATACGATATTACGTATTAATATATAACGTTACACGTTATTACGTAATAGTATATAACGTTATACGTCATTACGTGATAGTATATAACGTTATACGTTAGTGCGTAATAGTATATATCGTTATACGTCATTGCGTAATAGTATATAAAGTTATACGTTAGTACGTAATAGTATATAACTTTATACGTCATCCGGTAATACTATATAACGTTATACGTTAGTACGTAATAGTATATAGTGTTATACGTTGTTACGTATTAGTATATTGCGTTGTACGTTATTAAGTATTAGTATATAGCGTTATACGATATTACGTATTAGTATATAACGTTACACGTTATTACGTAATAGTATATAACGTTATACGTTATTACGTAATAGTATATATCGTTATACGTTAGTACGTAATGGTATTTAAAGTTATACGTTATTACGTATTAGTATATAACGTTATACGTCATTACGTAATTATATATAACGTTATACGTTAGTACCTAATATTATATAACGTTATACGTTAGTACGTAATAGGATATAACGTTACACGTTATTACGTAATAGTATATAACGTTATACGTCAGCCGGTAATACTATATAACGTTATACGTCATCCGGTAATACTATATAACGTTATTCGTCATCCGGTAATACTATATAACGTTACACGTTAGTACGTATTAGTATATAACGTTATACGTTAGTACGTAATAGAATATAACGTTATACGTTAGTACGTATTAGTATATAACGTTATACGTCATCTGGTAATACTATATAACGTTACACGTTAGTACGTAATAATATATAACGTTATACGTCATCCGGTAATACTATATAACGTTACACGTTAGTACGTAATAGTATATAACGTTATACGTTATTACGTATTAGTATATAACGTTATACTTTAGTACGTAATAGTATATAATGTTATACGTCATCCGGTAATACTATATAACGTTATACGTCATCCGGGAATACTACATATATAACGTTATTCGTCATCCGGTAATACTATATAACGTTACACGTTAGTACGTATTAGTATATAACGTTATACGTTAGTACGTAATAGTATATAACGTTATACGTCATCCGGTAATACTATATAACGTTATACGTCATCCGGTAATACTATATAACTTTATACGTTAGTACGTAATAGTATATAACGTTATACGTTATTACGTATTAGTATATAACGTTATACGTCATTACGTAATAGTATATGACGTTATACGTTAGTAGGTAATAGTATATAACGTTATACGTCATTACGTAATAGTATATAACGTTATACGTTAGTACGTAATAGTATATAACGTTATACGTCATCCGGTAATACTATATAACGTTATACGTCATTACGTAATAGTATATAACGTTATACGTTAGTACCTAATAATATATACCGTTATACGACATTACGTAATAGTGTATAACGTTATACGTCATTACGTAATAGTATATAACGTTATACGTTATTACGTAATAGTATATATCGTTATACGTTAGTACCTAATAGTATATAACGTTATACGTTATTACGTATTAGTATATAATGTCATATGTCATTACGTAATTATATATAACGTTATACGTTAGTACGTAATAGTATATAACGTTATACGTTATTACGTAATAGTATATATCGTTATACGATATTACGTATTAGTATATAACGTTACACGTTATTACGTGATAGTATATAACGTTATACGTTATTACGTATTAGTATATAACGTTATACGTCATTACGTAATAGTATATAACGTTATACGTTAGTACGTAATAGTATATAACGTTATACGTCATCCGGTAATAGTATATAACGTTATACGTCATTACGTGATAATATATAACTTTATACGTTAGTACGTAATAGTATATAACGTTATACGTTATTACGTATTAGTATATAAAGTTATACGTCATTACGTAATAGTATATAACGTTATACGTTAGTACGTAATAGTATGTAACGTTATACGTCATCCGGTAATACTATATAACGTTATACGTTAGTACGTAATAGTATATAATGTTATACGTTGTTACGTATTAATATATAACGTTATACGTTATTACGTAATAGTATATAACGTTATACGTCATTACGTAATAGTATATAACGTTATACGTCATCCGGTAATACTATATAACGTTATACGTCATCCGGTAATACTATATAACGTTACACGTTAGTACGTAATAGTATATAACGTTATACGTTAGTACGTAATAGTATATAACGTTATACGTCATTACGTATTAGTATATAACGTTATACGTCATAACGTAATAGTATATAACGTTATACGTTAGTACGTAATAGAATATAACGTTATACGTTAGTACGTATTAGTATATAACGTTATACGTCATCTGGTAATACTATATAACGTTACACGTTAGTACGTAATAATATATAACGTTATACGTCATCCGGTAATACTATATAACGTTACACATTAGTACGTAATAGTATATAATGTTATACGTTGTTACGTATTACTATATAACGTTATACGTTATTACGTAATAGTATATAACGTTATACGTCATTACGTAATAGTATATAACGTTATACGTCATCCGGTAATACTATATGACGTTATACGTTAGTACGTAATAGTATATAATGTTATACGTTGTTACGTATTAGTATATAACGTTATACGTTATTACGTAATAGTATATAACGTTATACGTCATTACGTAATAGTATATAATGTTATACGTCATTACGTGATAGTATATAACGTTATACGTTAGTACGTAATAGTATATATCGTTATACGTCATTGCGTAATAGTATATAAAGTTATACGTTAGTACGTAATAGTATATAACGTTATACGTCATCCGGTAATACTATATAACGTTATACGTTAGTACGTAATAGTATACAATGTTATACGTTGTTACGTATTAGTATATTGCGTTGTACGTTATTACGTAATAGTATATAACGTTATACGATATTACATATAAATATATAACGTTACACGTTATTACGTAATAGTATATAACGTTATACGTCATTACGTGATAGTATATAACGGTATACGTTAGTACGTAATAGTATATATCGTTATACGTCATTGCGTAATAGTATATAACGTTATACGTTAGTACGTAATAGTATATAACGTTATACGTCATCCGGTAATACTATATAACGTTATACGTTAGTACGTAATAGTATATAATGTAATACGTTGTTACGTATTAGTATATAACGTTATACGTTATTACGTAATAGTATATAACGTTATACGATATTACGTATTTATATATAACGTTACACGTTATTACGTAATAGTATATAACGTTATACGTCATTACGTGATAGTATATAACGTTATACGTTAGTGCGTAATAGTATATATCGTTATACGTCATTGCGTAATAGTATATAACGTTATACGTCATTACGTAATAGTATATAACGTTATTCGTCATTACGTATTAGTTTATAACGTTACACGTTATTACGTATTAGTATATAACGTTATACGTTAGTACGTAATAGTATATATCGTTATACGTCATTGCGTAATAGTATATAACGTTATACGTCATCCGGTAATACTATATAACGTTATACGTTAGTACGTAATAGTATATAATGTCATACGTTGTTACGTATTAGTATATAACGTTATACGTTATTACGTAATAGTATATAACGTTGTACGTCATTACGTAATAGTATATAACGTTATACGTCATCCGGTAATACTATATAACGTTATACGTCACCCGGTAATACTATATAACTTTATACGTTAGTACGTAATAGTATATAACGTTATACGTTATTACGTATTAGTATATAACGTTATACGTCATTAAGTAATAGTATATAACGTTATACGTTAGTACGTAATAGTATGTAACGTTATACGGCATCCGGTAATACTATATAACGTTATACGTCATCCGGTAATACTATATAACGTTATACGTCATCCGGTAATACTATATAACGTTATACGTTAGTACGTGATAGTATATAACGTTATACGTTATTACGTATTAGTATATAACGTTATACGTCATTACGTAATAGTATATAACGTTATACGTTAGTACGTAATAGTATATAACGTTGTACGTCATTACGTAATAGTATATAACGTTATACGTCATCCGGTAATACTATATAACGTTATACGTCACCCGGTAATACTATATAACTCTATACGTTAGTACGTAATTATATATAACGTTATACGTTATTACGTATTAGTATATAACGTTATACGTCATCCGGTAATACTATATAACGTTATACGTCACCCGGTAATACTATATAACTTTATACGTTAGTACGTAATAATATATAACGTTACACGTTAGTACGTATTAGTATATAACGTTATACGTTAGTACGTATTAGTATATAACGTTCTACGTTATTACGTATTAGTATATACCGTTATACGATATTACGTAATAGTATATAACGTTATACGTCATTACGTAATAGTATATAACGTTATTCGTCATTACGTATTAGTTTATAACGTTACACGTTATTACGTATTAGTATATAACGTTATACGTTAGTACGTAATAGTATATATCGTTATACGTCATTGCGTAATAGTATATAACGTTATACGTCATCCGGTAATACTATATAACGTTATACGTTAGTACGTAATAGTATATAATGTCATACGTTGTTACGTATTAGTATATAACGTTATACGTTATTACGTAATAGTATATAACGTTGTACGTCATTACGTAATAGTATATAACGTTATACGTCATTCCGGTAATACTATATAACGTTATACGTCACCCGGTAATACTATATAACTTTATACGTTAGTACGTAATAGTATATAACGTTATACGTTATTACGTATTAGTATATAACGTTATACGTCATTAAGTAATAGTATATAACGTTATACGTTAGTACGTAATAGTATGTAACGTTATACGGCATCCGGTAATACTATATAACGTTATACGTCATCCGGTAATACTATATAACGTTATACGTCATCCGGTAATACTATATAACGTTATACGTTAGTACGTGATAGTATATAACGTTATACGTTATTACGTATTAGTATATAACGTTATACGTCATTACGTAATAGTATATAACGTTATACGTTAGTACGTAATAGTATATAACGTTGTACGTCATTACGTAATAGTATATAACGTTATACGTCATCCGGTAATACTATATAACGTTATACGTCACCCGGTAATACTATATAACTCTATACGTTAGTACGTAATTATATATAACGTTATACGTTATTACGTATTAGTATATAACGTTATACGTCATCCGGTAATACTATATAACGTTATACGTCACCCGGTAATACTATATAACTTTATACGTTAGTACGTAATAGTATATTACGTTATACGTTGTTACGTATTAGTATATAACGTTATACGTCATTACGTAATAGTATATAACGTTATACGTTAGTACGTAATAGTATATAACGTTATACGTTATTACGTATTAGTATATAACGTTATACGTCATTACGTAATAGTATATAACGTTATACGACATCCGGTAATACTATATAACGTTATACGTTAGTACGTAATAGTATATAACGTTATACGTTGCTACGTATTAGTATATAACGTTATACGTTATTACGTAATAGTATATTGCGTTGTACGTTATTAAGTATTAGTATATAGCGTTATACGTTATTACGTAATAGTATATAACGTTATACGATATTACATTTTAATATATAACGTTATACGTCATCCGGTAATACTATATAACGTTATACGTCATCCGGTAATACTATATAACGTTATACGTTAGTACGTGATATTATATAACGTTATACGTTATTACGTATTAGTATATAACGTTATACGTCATTACGTAATAGTATATAACGTTATACGTCATCCGGTAATACTATATAACGTTATACGTCATCCGGTAATACTATATAACGTTATACGTTAGTACGTGATAGTATATAACGTTATACGTTGCTACGTATTAGTATATAACGTTATACGTTAGTACGTAATAGTATGTAACGTAATACGTCATCCGGTAATACTATATGACGTTATACGTTAGTACGTAATAGTATATAATGTTATACGTTGTTACGTATTAGTATATTGCGTTGTACGTTATTAAGTATTAGTATATAGCGTTATACGTTATTACGTAATAGTATATAACGTTATACGATATTACATATTAATATATAACGTTACACGTTATTACGTAATAGTATATAACGTTATACGTCATTACGTGATAGTATATAATGTTATACGTTAGTACGTAATAGTATATATCGTTATACGTCATTATGTAATAGTATATAAAGTTATACGTTAGTACGTAATAGTATATAACGTTATACGTCATCCGGTAATACTATATAACGATATACGTTAGTACGTAATAGTATATAATGTTATACGTTGTTACGTATTAGTATATTGCGTTGTACGTTATTAAGTATTAGTATATAGCGTTATACGTTATTACGTAATAGTATATAACGTTATACGATATTACATATTAATATATAACGTTACACGATATTACGTAATAGTATATAACGTTATACGTCATTACGTGATAGTATATAACGGTATACGTTAGTACGTAATAGTATATATCGTTATACGTCATTGCGTAATAGTATATAACGTTATACGTTAGTACGTAATAGTATATAACGTTATACGTCATCCAGTAATACTATATAACGTTATACGTTAGTACGTAATAGTATATAATGTTATACGTTGTTACGTATTAGTATTTAACGTTATACGTTATTACGTAATAGTATATAACGTTATACGATATTACGTATTTATATATAACGTTACACGTTATTACGTAATAGTATATAACGTTATACGTCATTACGTGATAGTATATAACGTTATACGTTAGTGCGTAATAGTATATATCGTTATACGTCATTGCGTAATAGTATATAACGTTATACGTTAGTAGGTAATAGTATATAACGTTATACGATATTACGTATTAATATATAACGTTACACGTTAGTACGTAATAGTATATAACGTTATACGTCATCCGGTAATACTATATAACGTTATACGTTAGTACGTAATAGTATATAATGTTATACGTTGTTACGTATTTGTATATAACGTTATACGTTATTACGTAATAGTATATAACGTTATACGTCATTACGTAATAGTATATAACGTTATACGTCATCCGGTAATACTATATAACGTTATACGTCATCCGGTAATACTATATAACTTTATACGTTAGTACGTAATAATATATAACGTTATACGTTATTACGTAATAGTATATAACGTTATACGTTAGTACGTAATAGTATGTAACGTTATACGTCATACGGTAATACTATATGACGTTATACGTTAGTACGTAATAGTATATAATGTTATACGTTGTTACGTATTAGTATATAAAGTTATACGTTATTACGTAATAGTATATAACGTTATACGTCATTACGTGATAGTATATAACGTTATACGTTAGTGCGTAATAGTATATATCGTTATACGTCATTGCGTAATAGTATATAACGTTATACGTTAGTAGGTAATAGTATATAACGTTATACGATATTACGTATTAATATATAACGTTACACGTTAGTACGTAATAACATATAACGTTATACGTCATCCGGTAATACTATATAACGTTATATGTTATTACGTACTAACGTGTAACGTTATACGTTAGTACGTAATAGAATATAACGTTATACGTTAGTACGTATTAGTATATAACGTTATACGTCATTACGTGATAGTATATAACGTTATACGTTAGTACTTAATAGTATATATCGTTATACGTCATTGCGTAATAGTATATAAAGTTATACGTTAGTACGTAATAGTATATAACGTTATACGTCATTACGTAATAGTATATAATGTTATACGTTGTTACGTATTAGTATATAACGTTATACGTTATTGCGTAATAGTATATAACGTTATACGTCATTACGTAATAGTATATAACGTTATACGTCATCCGGTAATGCTATATAACGTTATACGTCATCCGGTAATACTATATAACGTTATTCGTCATCCGGTAATACTATATAACGTTACACGTTAGTACGTATTAGTATATAACGTTATACGTTAGTACGTAATAGAATATAACGTTATACGTTAGTACGTATTAGTATATAACGTTATACGTCATCTGGTAATACTATATAACGTTACACGTTAGTACGTAATAATATATAACGTTATACGTCATCCGGTAATACTATATAACTTTACACGTTAGTACGTAATAGTATATAACGTTATACGTTATTACGTGATAGTATATAACGTTATACGTTAGTACGTAATAGTATATATCGTTATACGCCATTGCGTAATAGTATATAACGTTATACGTTAGTACGTAATAGTATATAACGTTATACGTCATCCGGTAATGCTATATAACGTTATACGTCATCCGGTAATACTACATAACGTTATACGTTAGTACGTGATATTATATAACGTTATACGTTATTACGTATTAGTATATAACGTTATACGTCATTACGTAATAGTATATAACGTTATACGTCATCCGGTAATACTATATAACGTTATACGTCATCCGGTAATACTATATAACGTTATACGTTAGTACGTGATAGTATATAACGTTATACATTATTACGTAATAGTATATATCGTTATACGATATTACGTATTAGTATATAACGTTACACGTTATTACGTAATAGTATATAACGTTATACGTTATTACATAATAGTATATATCGTTATACGTTAGTACGTAATAGTATATAAAGTTATACGTTATTACGTATTAGTATATAACGTTATACATCATTACGTAATTATATATAACGTTATACGTTAGTACCTAATATTATATAACGTTATACGTTAGTACGTAATAGGATATAACGTTACACGTTATTACGTAATAGTATATAACGTTATACGATATTACGTATTAATATATAACGTTACACGTTATTACGTAATAGTATATAACGTTATACGTCATTACGTGATAGTATATAACGTTATACGTTAGTGCGTAATAGTATATATCGTTATACGTCATTGCGTAATAGTATATAAAGTTATACGTTAGTACGTAATAGTATATAACTTTATACGTCATCCGGTAATACTATATAACGTTATACGTTAGTACGTAATAGTATATAATGTTATACGTTGTTACGTATTAGTATATTGCGTTGTACGTTATTAAGTATTAGTATATAGCGTTATACGATATTACGTATTAGTATATAACGTTACACGTTATTACGTAATAGTATATAACGTTATACGTTATTACGTAATAGTATATATCGTTATACGTTAGTACGTAATGGTATTTAAAGTTATACGTTATTACGTATTAGTATATAACGTTATACGTCATTACGTAATTATATATAACGTTATACGTTAGTACCTAATATTATATAACGTTATACGTTAGTACGTAATAGGATATAACGTTACACGTTATTACGTAATAGTATATAACGTTATACGTCATCCGGTAATACTATATAACGTTATACGTCATCCGGTAATACTATATAACGTTATTCGTCATCCGGTAATACTATATAACGTTACACGTTAGTACGTATTAGTATATAACGTTATACGTTAGTACGTAATAGAATATAACGTTATACGTTAGTACGTATTAGTATATAACGTTATACGTCATCTGGTAATACTATATAACGTTACACGTTAGTACGTAATAATATATAACGTTATACGTCATCCGGTAATACTATATAACGTTACACGTTAGTACGTAATAGTATATAACGTTATACGTTATTACGTATTAGTATATAACGTTATACTTCAGTACGTAATAGTATATAATGTTATACGTCATCCGGTAATACTATATAACGTTATACGTCATCCGGGAATACTACATATATAACGTTATTCGTCATCCGGTAATACTATATAACGTTACACGTTAGTACGTATTAGTATATAACGTTATACGTTAGTACGTAATAGTATATAACGTTATACGTCATCCGGTAATACTATATAACGTTATACGTCATCCGGTAATACTATATAACTTTATACGTTAGTACGTAATAGTATATAACGTTATACGTTATTACGTATTAGTATATAACGTTATACGTCATTACGTAATAGTATATGACGTTATACGTTAGTAGGTAATAGTATATAACGTTATACGTCATTACGTAATAGTATATAACGTTATACGTTAGTACGTAATAGTATATAACGTTATACGTCATCCGGTAATACTATATAACGTTATACGTTATTACGTAATAGTATATATCGTTATACGTTAGTACCTAATAGTATATAACGTTATACGTTATTACGTATTAGTATATAATGTCATATGTCATTACGTAATTATATATAACGTTATACGTTAGTACGTAATAGTATATAACGTTATACGTTATTACGTAATAGTATATATCGTTATACGATATTACGTATTAGTATATAACGTTACACGTTATTACGTAATAGTATATAACGTTATACGTTAGTACGTAATAGTATATAACGTTATACGTCATCCGGTAATGGTATATAACGTTATACGTCATTACGTGATAGTATATAACTTTATACGTTAGTACGTAATAGTATATAACGTTATACGTTATTACGTATTAGTATATAAAGTTATACGTCATTACGTAATGGTATATAACGTTATACGTTAGTACGTAATAGTATGTAACGTTATACGTCATCCGGTAATACTATATAACGTTATACGTTAGTACGTAATAGTATATAATGTTATACGTTGTTACGTATTAGTATATAACGTTATACGTTATTACGTAATAGTATATAACGTTATACGTCATTACGTAATAGTATATAACGTTATACGTCATCCGGTAATACTATATAACGTTATACGTCATCCGGTAATACTATATAACGTTACACGTTAGTACGTAATAGTATATAACGTTATACGTTAGTACGTAATAGTATATAACGTTATACGTCATTACGTATTAGTATATAACGTTATACGTCATAACGTAATAGTATATAACGTTATACGTTAGTACGTAATAGAATATAACGTTATACGTTAGTACGTATTAGTATATAACGTTATACGTCATCTGGTAATACTATATAACGTTACACGTTAGTACGTAATAATATATAACGTTATACGTCATCCGGTAATACTATATAACGTTACACATTAGTACGTAATAGTATATAATGTTATACGTTGTTACGTATTACTATATAACGTTATACGTTATTACGTAATAGTATATAACGTTATACGTCATTACGTAATAGTATATAACGTTATACGTCATCCGGTAATACTATATGACGTTATACGTTAGTACGTAATAGTATATAATGTTATACGTTGTTACGTATTAGTATATAACGTTATACGTTATTACGTAATAGTATATAACGTTATACGTCATTACGTAATAGTATATAATGTTATACGTCATTACGTGATAGTATATAACGTTATACGTTAGTACGTAATAGTATATATCGTTATACGTCATTGCGTAATAGTATATAAAGTTATACGTTAGTACGTAATAGTATATAACGTTATACGTCATCCGGTAATACTATACAACGTTATACGTTAGTACGTAATAGTATACAATGTTATACGTTGTTACGTATTAGTATATTGCGTTGTACGTTATTACGTAATAGTATATAACGTTATACGATATTACATATAAATATATAACGTTACACGTTATTACGTAATAGTATATAACGTTATACGTCATTACGTGATAGTATATAACGGTATACGTTAGTACGTAATAGTATATATCGTTATACGTCATTGCGTAATAGTATATAACGTTATACGTTAGTACGTAATAGTTTGTAACGTTATACGTCATCCGGTAATACTATATGACGTTATACGTTAGTACGTAATAGTATATAATGTTATACGTTGTTACGTATTAGTATATAACGTTATACGTTATTGCGTAATCGTATATAACGTTATACGTCATTACGTAATAGTATATAACGTTATACGTCATCCGGTAATACTATATAACGTTATACGTCATCCGGTAATACTATATAACGTTATTCGTCATCCGGTAATACTATATAACGTTACACGTTAGTACGTATTAGTATATAACGTTATACGTTAGTACGTAATAGAATATAACGTTATACGTTAGTACGTATTAGTATATAACGTTATACGTCATCTGGTAATACTATATAACGTTACACGTTAGTACGTAATAATATATAACGTTATACGTCATCCGGTAATACTATATAACGTTACACGTTAGTACGTAATAGTATATAACGTTATACGTTATTACGTATTAGTATATAACGTTATACTTTAGTACGTAATAGTATATAATGTTATACGTTGTTACGTATTAGTATATAACGTTATACGTTATTGCGTAATAGTATATAACGTTATACGTCATTACGTAATAGTATATAACGTTATACGTCATCCGGTAATACTATATAACGTTATACGTCATCCGGTAATACTATATAACGTTATACGTTAGTACGTAATAGTATATAACGTTATACGTCATCCGGTAATACTATATAACGTTATACGGTAGTACGTAATAGTATATAATGTTATACGTTGTTACGTATTAGTATATAACGATATACGTTATTACGTAATAGTATATAACGTTATACGTCATTACGTAATAGTATATAACGTTATACGTCATCCGGTAATACTATATAACGTTATACGTCATCCGGTAATACTATATAACTTTATACGTTAGTACGTAATAGTATATAACGTTATACGTCATTACGTAATAGTATATAACGTTATACGTTATTACGTAATAGTATATATCGTTATACGTTAGTACCTAATAGTATATAACGTTATACGTTATTACGTATTAGTATATAATGTTATACGTCATTACGTAATTATATATAACGTTATACGTTAGTACGTAATAGTATATAACGTTATACGTTATTACGTAATAGTATATATCGTTATACGATATTACGTATTAGTATATAACGTTACACGTTATTACGTGATAGTATATAACGTTATACGTTATTACGTAATAGTATATAACGTTATACGTCATTACGTAATAGTATATAACGTTTTACGATATTACGTATTAATATATAACGTTACACGTTAGTACGTAATAGTATATAACGTTATACGTCATCCGGTAATACTATATAACGTTATACGTTAGTACGTAATAGTATATAATGTTATACGTTGTTACGTATTAGTATATAACGTTATACGTTATTACGTAATAGTATATAACGTTATACGTCATTACGTAATAGTATATAACGTTATACGTCATCCGGTAATACTATATAACGTTATACGTCATCCGGTAATACTATATAACGTTATTCGTCATCCGGTAATACTATATAACGTTACACGTTAGTACGTATTAGTATATAACGTTATACGTCATCTGGTAATACTATATAACGTTATACGTCATCCGGTAATACTATATAACGTTATACGTCATCCGGTAATACTATATAACGTTATACGTTAGTACGTGATAGTATATAACGTTATACGTTATTACGTAATAGTATATAACGTTATACGTTAGTACGTAATAGTATATAACGTTATACGTCATCCGGTAATACTATATAACGTTATACGTTATTACGTATTAGTATATAACGTTATACGTCATTACGTAATAGTATATAACGTTATACGTTAGTACGTAATAGTATATAACGTTATACGTCATCCGGTAATACTATATAACGTTATACGGTAGTACGTAATAGTATATAATGTTATACGTTGTTACGTATTAGTATATAACGATATACGTTATTACGTAATAGTATATAACGTTATACGTCATTACGTAATAGTATATAACGTTATACGTCATCCGGTAATACTATATAACGTTATACGTCATCCGGTAATACTATATAACGTTATACGTTAGTACGTAATAGAATATAACGTTATACGTTAGTACGTATTAGTATATAACGTTATACGTCATCTGGTAATACTATATAACGTTATACGTCATCCGGTAATACTATATAACGTTATACGTCATCCGGTAATACTATATAACGTTATACGTTAGTACGTGATAGTATATAACGTTATACGTTATTACGTATTAGTATATAACGTTATACGTCATTACATAATAGTATATAACGTTATACGTTAGTACGTAATAGTATATAACGTTATACGTCATCCGGTAATACTATATAACGTTACATGTTAGTACGTAATAGTATATAATGTTATACGTTGTTACGTATTAGTATATAACGTTATACGTTATTACGTAATAGTATATAACGTTTTACGTCATTACGTAATAGTATATAACGTTATACGTTATTACGTAATAGTATAGATCGTTATACGTTAGTACCTAATAGTATATAACGTTATACGTTATTACGTATTAGTATATAATGTTATACGTCATTACGTAATTATATATAACGTTATACGTTAGTACGTAATAGTACATATCGTTATTCGTCATTACGTATTAGTTTATAACGTTACACGTTATTACGTATTAGTATATAACGTTACACGTTATTACGTAATAGTATATAACGTTTTACGATATTACGTATTAATATATAACGTTACACGTTAGTACGTAATAGTATATAACGTTATACGTCATCCGGTAATACTATATAACGTTATACGTTAGTACGTAATAGTATATAATGTTATACGTTGTTACGAATTAGTATATAACGTTATACGTTATTACGTAATAGTATATAACGTTATACGTCATTACGTAATAGTATATAACGTTATACGTCATCCGGTAATACTATATAACGTTATACGTCATCCGGTAATACTATATAACGTTATACGTTAGTACGTGATAGTATATAACGTTATACATTATTACGTAATAGTATATATCGTTATACGATATTACGTATTAGTATATAACGTTACACGTTATTACGTAATAGTATATAACGTTATACGTTATTACGTAATAGTATATATCGTTATACGTTAGTACGTAATAGTATATAAAGTTATACGTTATTACGTATTAGTATATAACGTTATACGTCATTACGTAATTATATATAACGTTATACGTTAGTACCTAATATTATATAACGTTATACGTTAGTACGTAATAGGATATAACGTTACACGTTATTACGTAATAGTATATAACGTTATACGATATTACGTATTAATATATAACGTTACACGTTATTACGTAATAGTATATAACGTTATACGTCATTACGTGATAGTATATAACGTTATACGTTAGTACGTAATAGTATATATCGTTATACGTCATTGCGTAATAGTATATAAAGTTATACGTTAGTACGTAATAGTATATAACGTTATACGTCATCCGGTAATACTATATAACGTTATACGTTAGTACGTAATAGTATATAATGTTATACGTTGTTACGTATTAGTATATTGCGTTGTACGTTATTAAGTATTAGTCTATAGCGTTATACGTTATTACGTAATAGTATATAACGTTATACGATATTACATATAAATATATAACGTTACACGTTATTACGTAATAGTATATAACGTTATACGTCATTACGTGATAGTATATAACGGTATACGTTAGTACGTAATAGTATATATCGTTATACGTCATTGCGTAACAGTATATAACGTTATACGTTAGTACGTAATAGTATATAACGTTATACGTCATCCGGTAATACTATATAACGTTATACGTTAGTACGTAATAGTATATAATGTTATACGTTGTTACGAATTAGTATATAACGTTATACGTTATTACGTAATAGTATATAACGTTATACGTCATTACGTAATAGTATATAACGTTATACGTCATCCGGTAATACTATATAACGTTATACGTCATCCGGTAATACTATATAACGTTATACGTTAGTACGTGATAGTATATAACGTTATACATTATTACGTAATAGTATATATCGTTATACGATATTACGTATTAGTATATAACGTTACACGTTATTACGTAATAGTATATAACGTTATACGTTATTACGTATTAGTATATAACGTTATACGTCATTACGTAATTATATATAACGTTATACGGTAGTACCTAATATTATATAACGTTATACGTTAGTACGTAATAGGATATAACGTTACACGTTATTACGTAATAGTATATAACGTTATACGATATTACGTATTAATATATAACGTTACACGTTATTACGTAATAGTATATAACGTTATACGTCATTACGTGATAGTATATAACGTTATACGTTAGTACGTAATAGTATATATCGTTATACGTCATTGCGTAATAGTATATAAAGTTATACGTTAGTACGTAATAGTATATAACGTTATACGTCATCCGGTAATACTATATAACGTTATACGTTAGTACGTAATAGTATATAATGTTATACGTTGTTACGTATTAGTATATTGCGTTGTACGCTATTAAGTATTAGTCTATAGCGTTATACGTTATTACGTAATAGTATATAACGTTATACGATATTACATATAAATATATAACGTTACACGTTATTACGTAATAGTATATGACGTTATACGTCATTACGTGATAGTATATAACGGTATACGTTAGTACGTAATAGTATATATCGTTATACGTCATTGCGTAACAGTATATAACGTTATACGTTAGTACGTAATAGTATATAACGTTATACGTCATCCGGTAATAGTATATAACGTTATACGATATTACGTATTTATATATAACGTTACACGTTATTACGTAATAGTATATAACGTTATACGTCATTACGTGATAGTATATAACGTTATACGTTAGTGCGTAATAGTATATAACGTTATACGTCATTACGTAATAGTATATAACGTTATACGTCATCCGGTAAAACTATATAACGTTATACGTCATCCGGTAATACTATATAACTTTATACGTTAGTACGTAATAATATATAACGTTATACGTTATTACGTAATAGTATATAACGTTATACGTTAGTACGTAATAGTATGTAACGTTATACGTCATCCGGTAATACTATATGACGTTATACGTTAGTACGTAATAGTATATAATGTTATACGTTGTTACGTATTAGTATATAACGTTATACGTTATTACGTAATAGTATATAACGTTATACGTCATTACGTAATAGTATATAATGTTATACGTTGTTACGTATTAGTATATAACGTTATACGTTATTGCGTAATAGTATATAACGTTATACGTCATTACGTAATAGTATATAACGTTATACGTCATCCGGTAATACTATATAACGTTATACGATATTACGTATTAATATATAACGTTACACGTTATTACGTAATAGTATATAACGTTATACGTCATTACGTGATAGTATATAACGTTATACGTTAGTACGTAATAGTATATATCGTTATACGTCATTGCGTAATAGTATATAAAGTTATACGTTAGTACGTAATAGTATATAACGTTATACGTCATCCGGTAATACTATATAACGTTATACGTTAGTACGTAATAGTATATAATGTTATACGTTGTTACGTATTAGTATATTGCGTTGTACGTTATTAAGTATTAGTCTATAGCGTTATACGTTATTACGTAATAGTATATAACGTTATACGATATTACATATAAATATATAACGTTACACGTTATTACGTAATAGTATATAACGTTATACGTCATTACGTGATAGTATATAACGGTATACGTTAGTACGTATTAGTATATATCGTTATACGTCATTGCGTAACAGTATATAACGTTATACGTTAGTACGTAATAGTATATAACGTTATACGTCATCCGGTAATACTATATAACGTTATACGTTAGTACGTAATAGTATATAATGTTATACGTTGTTACGAATTAGTATATAACGTTATACGTTATTACGTAATAGTATATAACGTTATACGTCATTACGTAATAGTATATAACGTTATACGTCATCCGGTAATACTATATAACGTTATACGTCATCCGGTAATACTATATAACGTTATACGTTAGTACGTGATAGTATATAACGTTATACATTATTACGTAATAGTATATATCGTTATACGATATTACGTATTAGTATATAACGTTACACGTTATTACGTAATAGTATATAACGTTATACGTTATTACGTATTAGTATATAACGTTATACGTCATTACGTAATTATATATAACGTTATACGGTAGTACCTAATATTATATAACGTTATACGTTAGTACGTAATAGGATATAACGTTACACGTTATTACGTAATAGTATATAACGTTATACGATATTACGTATTAATATATAACGTTACACGATATTACGTAATAGTATATAACGTTATACGTCATTACGTGATAGTATATAACGTTATACGTTAGTACGTAATAGTATACATCGTTATACGTCATTGCGTAATAGTATATAAAGTTATACGTTAGTACGTAATAGTATATAACGTTATACGTCATCCGGTAATACTATATAACGTTATACGTTAGTACGTAATAGTATATAATGTTATACGTTGTTACGTATTAGTATATTGCGTTGTACGTTATTAAGTATTAGTCTATAGCGTTATACGTTATTACGTAATAGTATATAACGTTATACGATATTACATATAAATATATAACGTTACACGTTATTACGTAATAGTATATGACGTTATACGTCATTACGTGATAGTATATAACGGTATACGTTAGTACGTAATAGTATATATCGTTATACGTCATTGCGTAACAGTATATAACGTTATACGTTAGTACGTAATAGTATATAACGTTATACGTCATCCGGTAATACTATATAACGTTATACGTTAGTACGTAATAGTATATAATGTTATACGTTGTTACGTATTAGTATATAACGTTATACGTTATTACGTAATAGTATATAACGTTATACGATATTACGTATTTATATATAACGTTACACGTTATTACGTAATAGTATATAACGTTATACGTCATTACGTGATAGTATATAACGTTATACGTTAGTGCGTAATAGTATATAACGTTATACGTCATTACGTAATAGTATATAACGTTATACGTCATCCGGTAAAACTATATAACGTTATACGTCATCCGGTAATACTATATAACTTTATACGTTAGTACGTAATAATATATAACGTTATACGTTATTACGTAATAGTATATAACGTTATACGTTAGTACGTAATAGTATGTAACGTTATACGTCATCCGGTAATACTATATGACGTTATACGTTAGTACGTAATAGTATATAATGTTATACGTTGTTACGTATTAGTATATAACGTTATACGTTATTACGTAATAGTATATAACGTTATACGTCATTACGTAATAGTATATAATGTTATACGTTGTTACGTATTAGTATATAACGTTATACGTTATTGCGTAATAGTATATAGCGTTATACGTCATTACGTAATAGTATATAACGTTATACGTCATCCGGTAATACTATATAACGTTATACGTCATCCGGTAATACTATATAACGTTATTCGTCATCCGGTAATACTATATAACGTTACACGTTAGTACGTAATAGTATATGACGTTATACGTTAGTACGTATTAGTATATAACGTTATACGTTAGTACGTAATAGAATATAACGTTATACGTTAGTACGTATTAGTATATAACGTTATACGACATCTGGTAATACTATATAACGTTACACGTTAGTACGTAATAATATATAACGTTATACGTCATCCGGTAATACTATATAACGTTACACGTTAGTACGTAATAGTATATAACGTTATACGTTATTACGTATTAGTATATAACGTTATACTTTAGTACGTAATAGTATATAATGTTATACGTTGTTACGTATTAGTATATAACGTTATACGTTATTGCGTAATAGTATATAACGTTATACGTCATTACGTAATAGTATATAACGTTATACGTCATCCGGTAATACTATATAACGTTATACGTCATCCGGTAATACTATATAACGTTATACGTTAGTACGTGATAGTATATAACATTATACGTTATTACGTATTAGTATATAACGTTATACGTCATTAAGTAATAGTATATAACGTTATACGTTAGTACGTAATAGTATATAACGTTATACGTCATCCGGTAATACTATATAACGTTATACGTTATTACGTATTAGTATATAACGTTATACGTCATTACGTAATAGTATATAACGTTATACGTTAGTACGTAATAGTATATAACGCTATACGTCATCCGGTAATACTATATAACGTTATACGGTAGTACGTAATAGTATATAATGTTATACGTTGTTACGTATTAGTATATAACGATATACGTTATTACGTAATAGTATATAACGTTATACGTCATTACGTAATAGTATATAACGTTATACGTCATCCGGTAATACTATATAACGTTATACGTCATCCGGTAATACTATATAACGTTATACGTCATCCGGTAATACTATATAACTTTATACGTTAGTACGTAATAGTATATAACGTAATACGTTATTACGTATTAGTATATAACGTTATACGTCATTACGTAATAGTATATAACGTTATACGTTAGTACGTAATAGTATGTAACATTATACGTTAGAACGTAATAGAATATAACGTTATACGTTAGTACGTATTAGTATATAACGTTATACGTCATCTGGTAATACTATATAACGTTATACGTCATCCGGTAATACTATATAACGTTATACGTCATCCGGTAATACTATATAACGTTATACGTTAGTACGTGATAGTATATAACGTTATACGTTATTACGTATTAGTATATAACGTTATACGTCATTACGTAATAGTATATAACGTTATACGTTAGTACGTAATAGTATATAACGTTATACGTCATCCGGTAATACTATATAACGTTATATGTTAGTACGTAATAGTATATAATGTTATACGTTGTTACGTATTAGTATATAACGTTATACGTTATTACGTAATAGTATATAACGTTTTACGTCATTACGTAATAGTATATAACGTTATACGTCATCCGGTAATACTATATAACGTTATACGTCATCCGGTAATACTATATAACGTTATACGTCATCCGGTAATACTATATAACGTTATACGTTAGTACGTGATAGTATATAACGTTATACGTTATTGCGTATTAGTATATAACGTTATACGTCATTACGTAATAGTATATAACGTTATACGTTAGTACCTAATAGTATATACCGTTATACGACATTACGTAATAGTATATAACGTTATACGTCATTACGTAATAGTATATAACGTTATACGTTATTACGTAATAGTATATATCGTTATACGTTAGTACCTAATAGTATATAACGTTATACGTTATTACGTATTAGTATATAATGTTATACGTCATTACGTAATTATATATAACGTTATACGTTAGTACGTAATAGTATATAACGTTATACGTTATTACGTAATAGTATATATCGTTATACGATATTACGTATTAGTATATAACGTTACACGTTATTACGTGATAGTATATAACGTTATACGTTATTACGTATTAGTATATAACGTTATACGTCATTACGTAATAGTATATAACGTTATACGTTAGTACGTAATAGTATATAACGTTATACGTCATCCGGTAATAGTATATAACGTTATACGTCATTACGTGATAGTATATAACGTTATACGTTAGTACGTAATAGTACATATCGTTATACGTCATTGCGTAATAGTATATAACGTTACACGTTATTACGTAATAGTATATAACGTTTTACGATATTACGTATTAATATATAACGTTATACGTCATTACGTAATAGTATATAACGTTATACGTTGTTACGTATTAGTATATAACGTTATACGTCATCCGGTAATACTATATAACGTTATACGTTAGTACGTAATAGTATATAATGTTATACGTTGTTACGTATTAGTATATAACGTTATACGTTATTACGTAATAGTATATAACGTTATACGTCATTACGTAATAGTATATAACGTTATACGTCATCCGGTAATACGATATAACGTTATACGTCATCCGGTAATACTATATAACTTTATACGTTAGTACGTAATAGTATATAACGTTATACGTTATTACGTATCAGTATATAAAGTTATACGTCATTACGTAATAGTATATAACGTTATACGTTAGTACGTAATAGTATGTAACGTTATACGTCATCCGGTAATACTATATAACGTTATACGTTAGTACGTAATAGTATATAATGTTATACGTTGTTACGTATTAGTATATAACGTTATACGTTTTTACGTAATAGTATATAACGTTCTACGTCATTACGTAATAGTATATAACGTTGTACGTCATCCGGTAATACTATATAACGTTATACGTCATCCGGTAATACTATATAACGTTACACGTTAGTACGTAATAGTATATAACGTTATACGTTAGTACGTAATAGTATATAACGTTATACGTCATTACGTATTAGTATATAACGTTATACGTCATAACGTAATAGTATATAACGTTATACGTTAGTACGTAATAGAATATAACGTTATACGTTAGTACGTATTTGTATATAACGTTATACGTCATCTGGTAATACTATATAACGTTACACGTTAGTACGTAATAATATATAACGTTATACGTCATCCGGTAATACTATATAACGTTACACATTAGTACGTAATAGTATATAACGTTATACGTTATTACGTATTAGTATATAACGTTATACATTAGTACGTAGTAGTATGTAATGTTATACGTTGTTACGTATTAGTATATAACGTTATACGTCATCCGGTAATACTATATAACGTTATACGTTAGTACGTAATAGTATATAATGTTATACGTTGTTACGTATTAGTATATAACGTTATACGTTATTACGTAATAGTATATAACGTTATACGTCATTACGTAATAGTATATAACGTTATACGTCATCCGGTAATACGATATAACGTTATACGTCATCCGGTAATACTATATAACTTTATACGTTAGTACGTAATAGTATATAACGTTATACGTTATTACGTATTAGTATATAAAGTTATACGTCATTACGTAATAGTATATAACGTTATACGTTAGTACGTAATAGTATGTAACGTTATACGTCATCCGGTAATACTATATAACGTTATACGTTAGTACGTAATAGTATATAATGTTATACGTTGTTACGTATTAGTATATAACGTTATACGTTTTTACGTAATAGTATATAACGTTCTACGTCATTACGTAATAGTATATAACGTTGTACGTCATCCGGTAATACTATATAACGTTATACGTCATCCGGTAATACTATATAACGTTACACGTTAGTACGTAATAGTATATAACGTTATACGTTAGTACGTAATAGTATATAACGTTATACGTCATTACGTATTAGTATATAACGTTATACGTCATAACGTAATAGTATATAACGTTATACGTTAGTACGTAATAGAATATAACGTTATACGTTAGTACGTATTAGTATATAACGTTATACGTCATCTGGTAATACTATATAACGTTACACGTTAGTACGTAATAATATATAACGTTATACGTCATCCGGTAATACTATATAACGTTACACATTAGTACGTTATAGTATATAACGTTATACGTTATTACGTATTAGTATATAACGTTATACGTTAGTACGTAGTAGTATGTAATGTTATACGTTGTTACGTATTAGTATATAAAGTTATACGTTATTACGTAATAGTATATAACGTTATACGTCATTACGTAATAGTATATAACGTTATACGTCATCCGGTAATACTATATAACGTTATACGTCATCCGGTAATACTATATAACGTTATACGTTATTACGTATTAGTATATAACGTTATACGTCATTACGTAATAGTATATAACGTTATACGTTAGTACGTAATAGTATATAACGTTATACGTCATCCGGTAATACTATATAACGTTATATGTTAGTACGTAATAGTATATAATGTTATACGTTGTTACGTATTAGTATATAACGTTATACGTTATTACGTAATAGTATATAACGTTTTACGTCATTACGTAATAGTATATAACGTTATACGTCATCCGGTAATACTATATAACGTTATACGTCATTACGTAATAGTATATAACGTTATACGTTAGTACCTAATAGTATACACCGTTATATGACATTACGTATTAGTATATAAAGTTATACGTCATTACGTAATAGTATATAACGTTATACGTCATTACGTAATAGTATATAACGTTATACGTCATCCGGTAATACTATATAACGTTATACGTCATCCGGTAATACTATATAACGTTACACGTTAGTACGTAATACTATATAACGTTATACGTTAGTACGTAATAGTATATAATGTTATACGTTGTTACGTATTAGTATATAACGTTATACGTTATTACGTAATAGTATATAACGTTATACGTCATTACGTAATAGTATATAACGTTATACGTCATCCGGTAATACTATATAACGTTATACGTCATCCGGTAATACTATATAACTTTATACGTTAGTACGTAATAGTATATAACGTTATACGTTATTACGTAATAGTATATATCGTTATACGATATTACGTATTAGTATATAATGTTACACGTTATTACGTGATAGTATATAACGTTATACGTTATTACGTATTAGTATATAACGTTATACGTCATTACGTAATAGTATATAACGTTATACGTTAGTACGTAATACTATATAACGTTATACGTCATCCGGTAATACTATATAACTTTATACGTTAGTACGTAATAGTATATAACGTTATACGTTATTACGTATTAGTATATAAAGTTATACGTCATTACGTAATAGTATATAACGTTATACGTCATTACGTAATAGTATATAACGTTATACGTCATCCGGTAATACTATATAACGTTATACGTCATCCGGTAATACTATATAACGTTACACGTTAGTACGTAATAGTATATAACGTTATACGTTAGTACGTAATAGTATATAACGTTATACGTCATTACGTATTAGTATATAACGTTATACGTCATAACGTAATAGTATATAACGTTATACGTTAGTACGTAATAGAATAGAACGTTATACGTTAGTACGTATTAGTATATAACGTTATACGTCATCTGGTAATACTATATAACGTTACACGTTAGTACGTAATAGTATATAACGTTATACGTCATCCGGTAATACTATATAACGTTATACGTCATCCGGTAATACTATATAACGTTATTCGTCATCCGGTAATACTATATAACGTTACACGTTAGTACGTATTAGTATATAACGTTATACGTTAGTACGTAATAGAATATAACGTTATTCGTTAGTACGTATTAGTATATAACGTTATACGTCATCTGGTAATACTATATAACGTTACACGTTAGTACGTAATAGTATATAACGTTATACGTTCTTACGTATTAGTATATAACGTTATACTTTATTACGTAATAGTATATAATGTTATACGTTGTTACGTATTAGTATATAACGTTATACGTTATTGCGTAATAGTATATAACGTTATACGTCATTACGTAATAGTATATAACGTTATACGTCATCCGGTAATACTATATAACGTTATACGTCATCCGGTAATACTATATAACGTTATACGTTAGTACGTGATAGTATATAACATTATACGTTATTACGTATTAGTATATAACGTTATACGTCATTACGTAATAGTATATAACGTTATACGTTAGTACGTAATAGTATATAACGTTATACGTCATCCGGTAATACTATATAACGTTATACGGTAGTACGTAATAGTATATAATGTTATACGTTGTTACGTATTAGTATATAACGATATACATTATAACGTAATATTATATAACGTTATACGTCATTACGTAATAGTATATAACGTTATACGTAATCCGGTAATACTATATAACGTTATACGTCATCCGGTAATACTATATAACTTTATACGTTAGTACGTAATAGTATATAACGTTATACGTTATTACGTATTAGTATATAACGTTATACGTCATTACGTAATAGTATATAACGTTATACGTTAGTACGTAATAGTATGTAACGTTATACGTTAGTACGTAATAGAATATAACGTTATACGTTAGTACGTATTAGTATATAACGTTATACGTCATCTGGTAATACTATATAACGTTATACGTCATCCGGTAATACTATATAACGTTATACGTTAGTACGTAATAGTATATAATGTTATACGTTGCTACGTATTAGTATATAACGTTATACGTTATTACGTAATAGTATATAACGTTATACGTTAGTACGTAATAGTATATATCGTTATACGTCATTGCGTAATAGTATATAACGTTATACGTTAGTACGTAATAGTATATAACGTTATACGTCATCCGGTAATACTATATAACGTTATACGTTAGTACGTAATAGTATATAATGTTATACGTTGCTACGTATTAGTATATAACGTTATACGTTAGTACGTAATAGAATATAACGTTATACGTTAGTACGTATTAGTATATAACGTTATACGTCATCTGGTAATACTATATAACGTTACACGTTAATACGTAATGATATATAACGTTATACGTCATCCGGTAATACTATATAACGTTACACGTTAGTACGTAATAATATATAACGTTATACGTTATTACGTATTAGTATATAACGTTATACGTTAGTACGTAATAGTATATAATGTTATACGTTGTTACGTATTAGTATATAGCGTTGTACGTTATTAAGTATTAGTATATAGCGTTATACGTTATTACGTAATAGTATATATCGTTATACGTTAGTACCTAATAGTATATAACGTTATACGTTATTACGTATTAGTATATAACGTTATACGTCATTACGTAATAGTATATAACGTTATACGTTAGTACGTAATAGTATGTAACGTTATACGTTAGTACGTAATAGAATATAACGTTATACGTTAGTACGTATTAGTATATAACGTTATACGTCATCCGGTAATACTATATAACGTTATACGTCATCCGGTAATACTATATAACGTTATTCGTCATCCGGTAATACTATATAACGTTACACGTTAGTACGTATTAGTATATAACGTTATACGTTAGTACGTAATAGAATATAACGTTATTCGTTAGTACGTATTAGTATATAACGTTATACGTTATTACGTATTAGTATATAACGTTATACTTTAGTACGTAATAGTATATAATGTTATACGTTGTTACGTATTAGTATATAACGTTATACGTTATTGCGTAATAGTATATAACGTTATACGTCATTACGTAATAGTATATAACGTTATACGTCATCCGGTAATACTATATAACGTTATACGTCATCCGGTAATACTATATAACGTTATACGTTAGTATGTAATAGTATATAATGTTATACGTTGCTACGTATTAGTATATAACGTTATACGTTAGTACGTAATAGAATATAACGTTATACGTTAGTACGTATTAGTACTTAACGTTATACGTCATCTGGTAATACTATATAACGTTACACGTTAATACGTTATGATATATAACGTTATACGTCATCCGGTAATACTATATAACGTTATACGTTAGTACCTAATAGTATACACCGTTATATGACATTAGTAATAGTATATAACGTTATACGTTATTACGTAATAGTATATAACGTTATACGTCATCCGGTAATACTATATAACGTTATACGTTAGTACGTAATAGTATATAATGTTATACGTTGTTACGTATTAGTATATATCGTTATACGATATTACGTATTAGTATATAACGTTACACGTTATTACGTAATAGTATATAACGTTATACGTCATTACGTAATTATATATAACGTTATACGTTAGTACGTAATAGTATATAACGTTATACGTTATTACGTAATAGTATATATCGTTATACGATATTACGTAATAGTACATATCGTTATTCGTCATTACGTATTAGTTTATAACGTTACACGTTATTACGTATTAGTATATAACGTTACACGTTATTACGTAATAGTATATAACGTTTTACGATATTACGTATTAATATATAACGTTAAACGTTAGTACGTAATAGTATATAACGTTATACGTCATCCGGTAATACTATATAACGTTATACGTCATCCGGTAATACTATATAACTTTATACGTTAGTACGTAATAGTATATAACGTTATACGTTATTACGTAATAGTATATATCGTTATACGATATTACGTATTAGTATATAATGTTACACGTTATTACGTGATAGTATATAACGTTATACGTTATTACGTATTAGTATATAACGTTATACGTCATTACGTAATAGTATATAACGTTATACGTTAGTACGTAATACTATATAACGTTATACGTCATCCGGTAATACTATATAACTTTATACGTTAGTACGTAATAGTATATAACGTTATACGTTATTACGTATTAGTATATAAAGTTATACGTCATTACGTAATAGTATATAACGTTATACGTCATTACGTAATAGTATATAACGTTATACGTCATCCGGTAATACTATATAACGTTATACGTCATCCGGTAATACTATATAACGTTACACGTTAGTACGTAATAGTATATAACGTTATACGTTAGTACGTAATAGTATATAACGTTATACGTCATTACGTATTAGTATATAACGTTATACGTCATAACGTAATAGTATATAACGTTATACGTTAGTACGTAATAGAATAGAACGTTATACGTTAGTACGTATTAGTATATAACGTTATACGTCATCTGGTAATACTATATAACGTTACACGTTAGTACGTAATAGTATATAACGTTATACGTCATCCGGTAATACTATATAACGTTATACGTCATCCGGTAATACTATATAACGTTATTCGTCATCCGGTAATACTATATAACGTTACACGTTAGTACGTATTAGTATATAACGTTATACGTTAGTACGTAATAGAATATAACGTTATTCGTTAGTACGTATTAGTATATAACGTTATACGTCATCTGGTAATACTATATAACGTTACACGTTAGTACGTAATAGTATATAACGTTATACGTTCTTACGTATTAGTATATAACGTTATACTTTATTACGTAATAGTATATAATGTTATACGTTGTTACGTATTAGTATATAACGTTATACGTTATTGCGTAATAGTATATAACGTTATACGTCATTACGTAATAGTATATAACGTTATACGTCATCCGGTAATACTATATAACGTTATACGTCATCCGGTAATACTATATAACGTTATACGTTAGTACGTGATAGTATATAACATTATACGTTATTACGTATTAGTATATAACGTTATACGTCATTACGTAATAGTATATAACGTTATACGTTAGTACGTAATAGTATATAACGTTATACGTCATCCGGTAATACTATATAACGTTATACGGTAGTACGTAATAGTATATAATGTTATACGTTGTTACGTATTAGTATATAACGATATACATTATAACGTAATATTATATAACGTTATACGTCATTACGTAATAGTATATAACGTTATACGTCATCCGGTAATACTATATAACGTTATACGTCATCCGGTAATACTATATAACTTTATACGTTAGTACGTAATAGTATATAACGTTATACGTTATTACGTATTAGTATATAACGTTATACGTCATTACGTAATAGTATATAACGTTATACGTTAGTACGTAATAGTATGTAACGTTATACGTTAGTACGTAATAGAATATAACGTTATACGTTAGTACGTATTAGTATATAACGTTATACGTCATCTGGTAATACTATATAACGTTATACGTCATCCGGTAATACTATATAACGTTATACGTTAGTACGTAATAGTATATAATGTTATACGTTGCTACGTATTAGTATATAACGTTATACGTTATTACGTAATAGTATATAACGTTATACGTTAGTACGTAATAGTATATATCGTTATACGTCATTGCGTAATAGTATATAACGTTATACGTTAGTACGTAATAGTATATAACGTTATACGTCATCCGGTAATACTATATAACGTTATACGTTAGTACGTAATAGTATATAATGTTATACGTTGCTACGTATTAGTATATAACGTTATACGTTAGTACGTAATAGAATATAACGTTATACGTTAGTACGTATTAGTATATAACGTTATACGTCATCTGGTAATACTATATAACGTTACACGTTAATACGTAATGATATATAACGTTATACGTCATCCGGTAATACTATATAACGTTACACGTTAGTACGTAATAATATATAACGTTATACGTTATTACGTATTAGTATATAACGTTATACGTTAGTACGTAATAGTATATAATGTTATACGTTGTTACGTATTAGTATATAGCGTTGTACGTTATTAAGTATTAGTATATAGCGTTATACGTTATTACGTAATAGTATATATCGTTATACGTTAGTACCTAATAGTATATAACGTTATACGTTATTACGTATTAGTATATAACGTTATACGTCATTACGTAATAGTATATAACGTTATACGTTAGTACGTAATAGTATGTAACGTTATACGTTAGTACGTAATAGAATATAACGTTATACGTTAGTACGTATTAGTATATAACGTTATACGTCATCCGGTAATACTATATAACGTTATACGTCATCCGGTAATACTATATAACGTTATTCGTCATCCGGTAATACTATATAACGTTACACGTTAGTACGTATTAGTATATAACGTTATACGTTAGTACGTAATAGAATATAACGTTATTCGTTAGTACGTATTAGTATATAACGTTATACGTTATTACGTATTAGTATATAACGTTATACTTTAGTACGTAATAGTATATAATGTTATACGTTGTTACGTATTAGTATATAACGTTATACGTTATTGCGTAATAGTATATAACGTTATACGTCATTACGTAATAGTATATAACGTTATACGTCATCCGGTAATACTATATAACGTTATACGTCATCCGGTAATACTATATAACGTTATACGTTAGTATGTAATAGTATATAATGTTATACGTTGCTACGTATTAGTATATAACGTTATACGTTAGTACGTAATAGAATATAACGTTATACGTTAGTACGTATTAGTACTTAACGTTATACGTCATCTGGTAATACTATATAACGTTACACGTTAATACGTTATGATATATAACGTTATACGTCATCCGGTAATACTATATAACGTTATACGTTAGTACCTAATAGTATACACCGTTATATGACATTAGTAATAGTATATAACGTTATACGTTATTACGTAATAGTATATAACGTTATACGTCATCCGGTAATACTATATAACGTTATACGTTAGTACGTAATAGTATATAATGTTATACGTTGTTACGTATTAGTATATATCGTTATACGATATTACGTATTAGTATATAACGTTACACGTTATTACGTAATAGTATATAACGTTATACGTCATTACGTAATTATATATAACGTTATACGTTAGTACGTAATAGTATATAACGTTATACGTTATTACGTAATAGTATATATCGTTATACGATATTACGTAATAGTACATATCGTTATTCGTCATTACGTATTAGTTTATAACGTTACACGTTATTACGTATTAGTATATAACGTTACACGTTATTACGTAATAGTATATAACGTTTTACGATATTACGTATTAATATATAACGTTAAACGTTAGTACGTAATAGTATATAACGTTATACGTCATCCGGTAATACTATATAACGTTATACGTTAGTACGTAATAGTATATAATGTTATACGTTGTTACGTATTAGTATATAACGTTATACGTTATTACGTAATAGTATATAACGTTATACGTCATTACGTAATAGTATATAACGTTATACGTCATCCGGTAATACTATATAACGTTATACGTCATCCTGTAATACTATATAACTTTATACGTTAGTACGTAATAGTATATAACGTTATACGTTATTACGTATTAGTATATAAAGTTATACGTCATTACGTAATAGTATATAACGTTATACGTCATTACGTAATAGTATATAACGTTATACGTCATCCGGTAATACTATATAACGTTATACGTCATCCGGTAATACTATATAACGTTACACGTTAGTACGTAATACTATATAACGTTATACGTTAGTACGTAATAGTATATAATGTTATACGTTATTACGTAATAGTATATAACGTTATACGTCATTACGTAATAGTATATAACGTTATACGTCATCCGGTAATACGATATAACGTTATACGTCATCCGGTAATACTATATAACTTTATACGTTAGTACGTAATAGTATATAACGTTATACGTTATTACGTATTAGTATATAAAGTTATACGTCATTACGTAATAGTATATAACGTTATACGTTAGTACGTAATAGTATGTAACGTTATACGTCATCCGGTAATACTATATAACGTTATACGTTAGTACGTAATAGTATATAATGTTATACGTTGTTACGTATTAGTATATAACGTTATACGTTTTTACGTAATAGTATATAACGTTCTACGTCATTACGTAATAGTATATAACGTTGTACGTCATCCGGTAATACTATATAACGTTATACGTCATCCGGTAATACTATATAACGTTACACTTTAGTACGTAATAGTATATAACGTTATACGTTAGTACGTAATAGTATATAACGTTATACGTCATTACGTATTAGTATATAATGTTATACGTCATAACGTAATAGTATATAACGTTATACGTTAGTACGTAATAGAATATAACGTTATACGTTAGTACGTATTAGTATATAACGTTATACGTCATCTGGTAATACTATATAACGTTACACGTTAGTACGTAATAATATATAACGTTATACGTCATCCGGTAATACTATATAACGTTACACATTAGTACGTAATAGTATATAACGTTATACGTTATTACGTATTAGTATATAACGTTATACGTTAGTACGTAGTAGTATGTAATGTTATACGTTGTTACGTATTAGTATATAACGTTATACGTCATCCGGTAATACTATATAACGTTATACGTTAGTACGTAATAGTATATAATGTTATACGTTGTTACGTATTAGTATATAACGTTATACGTTATTACGTAATAGTATATAACGTTATACGTCATTACGTAATAGTATATAACGTTATACGTCATCCGGTAATACGATATAACGTTATACGTCATCCGGTAATACTATATAACTTTATACGTTAGTACGTAATAGTATATAACGTTATACGTTATTACGTATTTGTATATAAAGTTATACGTCATTACGTAATAGTATATAACGTTATACGTTAGTACGTAATAGTATGTAACGTTATACGTCATCCGGTAATACTATATAACGTTATACGTTAGTACGTAATAGTATATAATGTTATACGTTGTTACGTATTAGTATATAACGTTATACGTTTTTACGTAATAGTATATAACGTTCTACGTCATTACGTAATAGTATATAACGTTGTACGTCATCCGGTAATACTATATAACGTTACACGTTAGTACGTAATAGTATGTAACGTTATACGTCATCCGGTAATACTATATAACGTTATACGTTATTACGTAATAGTATATAATGTTATACGTTGTTACGTATTAGTATATAACGTTATACGTTTTTACGTAATAGTATATAACGTTCTACGTCATTACGTAATAGTATATAACGTTATACGTCATCCGGTAATTCTATATAACGTTACACGTTAGTACGTAATAGTATATAACGTTATACGTTAGTACGTAATAGTATATAACGTTATACGTCATTACGTATTAGTATATAATGTTATACGTCATAACGTAATAGTATATAACGTTATACGTTAGTACGTAATAGAATATAACGTTATACGTTAGTACGTAATAGTATATAATGTTATACGTTGTTACGTATTAGTATATAACGATATACGTTATTACGTAATAGTATATAACGTTATACGTCATTACGTAATAGTATATAACGTTATACGTCATCCGGTAATACGATATAACGTTATACGTCATCCGGTAATACTATATAACTTTATACGTTAGTACGTAATAGTATATAACGTTATACGTTATTACGTATTAGTATATAAAGTTATACGTCATTACGTAATAGTATATAACGTTATACGTTAGTACGTAATAGTATGTAACGTTATACGTCATCCGGTAATACTATATAACGTTATACGTTAGTACGTAATAGTATATAATGTTATACGTTGTTACGTATTAGTATATAACGTTATACGTTTTTACGTAATAGTATATAACGTTCTACGTCATTACGTAATAGTATATAACGTTGTACGTCATCCGGTAATACTATATAACGTTATACGTCATCCGGTAATACTATATAACGTTACACGTTAGTACGTAATAGTATATAACGTTATACGATAGTACGTAATAGTATATAACGTTATACGTCATTACGTATTAGTATATAACGTTATACGTCATAACGTAATAGTATATAACGTTATACGTTAGTACGTAATAGAATATAACGTTATACGTTAGTACGTATTAGTATATAACGTTATACGTCATCTGGTAATACTATATAACGTTACACGTTAGTACGTAATAATATATAACGTTATACGTCATCCGGTAATACTATATAACGTTACACATTAGTACGTAATAGTATATAACGTTATACGTTATTACGTATTAGTATATAACGTTATACGTTAGTACGTAGTAGTATGTAATGTTATACGTTGTTACGTATTAGTATATAAAGTTATACGTTATTACGTAATAGTATATAACGTTATACGTCATTACGTAATAGTATATAACGTTATACGTCATCCGGTAATACTATATAACGTTATACGTCATCCGGTAATACTATATAACGTTATACGTTAGTACGTGATATTATATAACGTTATACGTTATTACGTATTAGTATATAACGTTATACGTCATTACGTAATAGTATATAACGTTATACGTCATCCGGTAATACTATATAACGTTATACGTCATCCGGTAATACTATATAACGTTATACGTTAGTACGTAATAGAATATAACGTTATACGTTAGTACGTATTAGTATATAACGTTATACGTCATCTGGTAATACTATATAACGTTATACGTCATCCGGTAATACTATATAACGTTATACGTCATCCGGTAATACTATATAACGTTATACGTTAGTACGTGATAGTATATAACGTTATACGTTATTACGTATTAGTATATAAAGTTATACGTCATTACGTAATAGTATATAACGTTATACGTCATTACGTAATAGTATATAACGTTATACGTCATCCGGTAATACTATATAACGTTATATGTTAGTACGTAATAGTATATAATGTTATACGTTGTTACGTATTAGTATATAACGTTATACGTTATTACGTAATAGTATATAACGTTTTACGTCATTACGTAATAGTATATAACGTTATACGTCATCCGGTAATACTATATAACGTTATACGTCATTACGTAATAGTATATAACGTTATACGTTAGTACCTAATAGTATACACCGTTATATGACATTACGTAATAGTATATAACGTTATACGTCATTACGTAATAGTATATAACGTTATACGTTATTACGTAATAGTATATATCGTTATACGTTAGTACCTAATAGTATATAACGTTATACGTTATTACGTATTAGTATATAACGTTATACGTCATTACGTGATAGTATATAACGTTATACGTTAGTACGTAATAGTACATATCGTTATTCGTCATTACGTATTAGTTTATAACGTTACACGTTATTACGTATTAGTATATAACGTTACACGTTATTACGTAATAGTATATAACGTTTTACGATATTACGTATTAATATATAACGTTAAACGTTAGTACGTAATAGTATATAACGTTATACGTCATCCGGTAATACTATATAACGTTATACGTTAGTACGTAATAGTATATAATGTTATACGTTGTTACGTATTAGTATATAACGTTATACGTTATTACGTAATAGTATATAACGTTATACGTCATTACGTAATAGTACATAACGTTATACGTCATCCGGTAATACTATATAACGTTATACGTCATCCGGTAATACTATATAACTTTATACGTTAGTACGTAATAGTATATAACGTTATACGTTATTACGTATTAGTATATAAAGTTATACGTCATTACGTAATAGTATATAACGTTATACGTCATTACGTAATAGTATATAACGTTATACGTCATCCGGTAATACTATATAACGTTATACGTCATCCGGTAATACTATATAACGTTACACGTTAGTACGTAATACTATATAACGTTATACGTTAGTACGTAATAGTATATAATGTTATACGTTGTTACGTATTAGTATATAACGTTATACGTTATTACGTAATAGTATATAACGTTATACGTCATTACGTAATAGTATATAACGTTATACGTCATCCGGTAATGCTATATAACGTTATACGTCATCCGATAATACTATATAACTTTATACGTTAGTACGTAATAGTATATAACGTTATACGTTATTACGTAATAGTATATATCGTTATACGATATTACGTATTAGTATATAATGTTACACGTTATTACGTGATAGTATATAACGTTATACGTTATTACGTATTAGTATATAACGTTATACGTCATTACGTAATAGTATATAACGTTATACGTTAGTACGTAATACTATATAACGTTATACGTCATCCGGTAATACTATATAACTTTATACGTTAGTACGTAATAGTATATAACGTTATACGTTATTACGTATTAGTATATAAAGTTATACGTCATTACGTAATAGTATATAACGTTATACGTCATTACGTAATAGTATATATCGTTATACGTCATCCGGTAATACTATATAACGTTATACGTCATCCGGTAATACTATATAACGTTACACGTTAGTACGTAATAGTATATAACGTTATACGTTAGTACGTAATAGTATATAACGTTATACGTCATTACGTATTAGTATATAACGTTATACGTCGTAACGTAATAGTATATAACGTTATACGTTAGTACGTAATAGAATATAACGTTATACGTTAGTACGTATTAGTATATAACGTTATACGTCATCTGGTAATACTATATAACGTTACACGTTAGTACGTAATAGTATATAACGTTATACGTCATCCGGTAATACTATATAACGTTATACGTCATCCGGTAATACTATATAACGTTATTCGTCATCCGGTAATACTATATAACGTTATACGTCATCCGGTAATACTATATAACGTCATACGTTAGTACGTGATAGTATATAACATTATACGTTATTACGTATTAGTATATAACGTTATACGTCATTACGTAATAGTATATAACGTTATACGTTAGTACGTAATAGTATATAACGTTATACGTCATCCGGTAATACTATATAACGTTATACGTTATTACGTATTAGTATATAACCTTATACGTCATTACGTAATAATATATAACGTTATACGTTAGTACGTAATAGTATATAACGTTATACGTCATCCGGTAATACTATATAACGTTATACGGTAGTACGTAATAGTATATAATGTTATACGTTGTTACGTATTAGTATATAACGATATACATTATAACGTAATATTATATAACGTTATACGTCATTACGTAATAGTATATAACGTTATACGTCATCCGGTAATACTATATAACGTTATACGTCATCCGGTAATACTATATAACTTTATACGTTAGTACGTAATAGTATATAACGTTATACGTTATTACGTATTAGTATATAACGTTATACGTCATTACGTAATAGTATATAACGTTATACGTTAGTACGTAATAGTATGTAACGTTATACGTTAGTACGTAATAGAATATAACGTTATACGTCAGTACGTATTAGTATATAACGTTATACGTCATCTGGTAATACTATATAACGTTATACGTCATCCGGTAATACTATATAACGTTATACGTTAGTACGGAATAGTATATAATGTTATACGTTGCTACGTATTAGTATATAACGTTATACGTTATTACGTAATAGTATGTAACGTTATACGTTAGTACGTAATAGTATATATCGTTATACGTCATTGCGTAATAGTATATAACGTTATACGTTAGTACGTAATAGTATATAACGTTATACGTCATCCGGTAATACTATATAACGTTATACGTTAGTACGTAATAGTATATAATGTTATACGTTGCTACGTATTAGTATATAACGTTATACGTTAGTACGTAATAGAATATAACGTTATACGTTAGTACGTATTAGTATATAACGTTATACGTCATCTGGTAATACTATATAACGTTACACGTTAATACGTAATGATATATAACGTTATACGTCATCCGGTAATACTATATAAAGTTACACGTTAGTACGTAATAATATATAACGTTATACGTTATTACGTATTAGTATATAACGTTATACGTTAGTACGTAATAGTATATAATGTTATACGTTGTTACGTATTAGTATATAGCGTTGTACGTTATTAAGTATTAGTATATAGCGTTATACGTTATTACGTAATAGTATATATCGTTATACGTTAGTACCTAATAGTATATAACGTTATACGTTATTACGTATTAGTATATAATGTTATACGTCATAACGTAATTATATATAACGTTATACGTTAGTACGTAATAGTATATAACGTTATACATTATTACGTAATTATATATAACGTTATACGTTATTACGTATTAGTATATAACGTTATACGTTAGTACGTAATAGTATATAACGTTATACGTTAGTACGTAATAGTATATAATGTTATACGTTGTTACGTATTAGTATGTAACGTTATACGTTAGTACGTAATAGTATATAACGTTATACGTCATTCGGTAATACTATATAACGTTATACGTTAGTACGTAATAGTATATAATGTTATACGTTGTTACGTATTAGTATATAACGTTATACGTTATTACGTAATAGTATATAACGTTATACGATATTACGTATTAATATATAACGTTACACGTTATTACGTAATAGTATATAACGTTATACGTCATTACGTATTAGTATATAACGTTATACGTCACTACGTAATAGTGTATAACGTTATACGTCATCCGGTAATACTATATAACGTTATACGTCATCCGGTAATACTATATAACGTTACACGTTAGTACGTAATAGTATATAACGTTATACGTCATTACGTATTAGTTTATAACGTTACACGTTATTACGTATTAGTATATAACGTTACACGTTATTACGTAATAGTATATAACGTTATACGATATTACGTATTAATATATAACGTTACACGTTATTACCTAATAGTATATAACGTTATACGTCATTACGTATTAGTATATAACGTTATACGTTATTACTTATTAGTATATAACGTTATACGTTAGTACGTAATAGTATGTAATGTTATACGTTGTTACGTATTGGTATATAACGTTATACGTCATTACGTAATAGTATGTAACGTTATACGTTAGTACGTAATAGTATATAACGTTATACGTCATCCGGTAATACTATATAACGTTATACGTTAGTACGTAATAGTATATAATGTTATACGTTGTTACGTATTAGTATATAACGTTATACGTTATTACGTAATAGTATATAACGTTATACGACATTACGTATTAATATATAACGTTATACGTCATCCGGTAATACTATATAACTTTATACGTTAGTACGTAATAGTATATAACGTTATACGTTCTTACGTAATACTATATAACGTTATACGTCATCCGGTAATACTATATAACGTTATACGTTAGTACGTAATAGTATATAATGTTATACGTTGTTACGTATTAGTATATAACGTTATACGTTATTACGTAATAGTATATAACGTTATACGATATTACGTAATTATATATAACGTTATACGTTATTACGTATTAGTATATAACGTTATACGTTAGTACGTAATAGTACATAACGTTATACGTTAGTACGTAATAGTATATAATGTTATACGTTGTTACGTATTAGTATGTAACTTTATACGTTAGTACGTAATAGTATATAACGTTATACGTCATCCGGTAATACTATATAACGTTATACGTTAGTACGTAATAGTATATAATGTTATACGTTGTTACGTATTAGTATATATCGTTATACGTTATTACGTAATAGTATATAACGTTATACGATATTACGTATTAATATATAACGTTACACGTTATTACGTAATAGTATATAACGTTATACGTCATTACGTATTAGTATATAACGTTATACGTCACTACGTAATAGTATATAACGTTATACGTCATCCGGTAATACTGTATAACGTTATACGTCATCCGGTAATACTATATAACGTTACACTTTAGTACGTAATAATATATAACGTTATACGTTATTACGTAATGGTATATAACGTTATACGTCATTACGTAATAGTATGTAACGTTATACGTTAGTACGTAATAGTATATAACGTTATACGTCATCCGGTAATACTATATAACGTTATACGATATTACGTATTAATATATAACGTTACACGTTATTACGTAATAGTATATAACGTTATACGTCATTACGTATTAGTATATAACGTTATACGTCACTACGTAATAGAATATAACGTTATACGTCATCCGGTAATACTATATAACGTTATACGTCATCCGGTAATACTATATAACGTTACACGTTAGTACGTAATAGTATATAACGTTATACGTCATTACGTATTAGTTTATAACGTTACACGTTATTACGTATTAGTATATAACGTTACACGTTATTACGTAATAGTATATAACGTTATACGATATTACGTATTAATATATAACGTTACACGTTATTACGTAATAGTATATAACGTTATACGTCATTACGTATTAGTATATAACGTTATACGTTATTACGTAATAGTATATAACGTTATACGTCGTTACGTAATAGTATATAACGTTATACGTCATCCGGTAATACTATATAACGTTATACGTTAGTACGTAATAGTATATAACGTTATACGTTATTACGTATTGGTATATAACGTTATACGTCATTACGTAATAGTATGTAACGTTATACGTTAGTACGTAATAGTATATAACGTTATACGTCATCCGGTAATACTATATAACGTTATACGTTAGTACGTAATAGTATATAATGTTATACGTTGTTACGTATTAGTATATAACGTTATACGTTATTACGTAATAGTATATAACGTTATACGACATTACGTATTAATATATAACGTTATACGTCATCCGGTAATACTATATAACTTTATACGTTAGTTCGTAATAGTATATAACGTTATACGTTATTACGTAATACTATATAACGTTATACGTCATCCGGTAATACTATATAACGTTACACGTTAGTACGTAGTAGTATATAACGTTATACGTTAGTACGTAATAGTATATAACGTTATACGTCATTACGTATTAGTATATAACGTTATACGTCATAACGTAATAGTATATAACGTTATACGTTAGTACGTAATAGAATATAACGTTACACGTTATTACGTATTAGTATATAACGTTATACGTCATTACGTAATAGTATATAACGTTATACGACATCCGGTAATACTATATAACGTTATACGTCATCCGGTAATACTATATAACGTTATACGTTAGTACGTAATAGTATATAACGTTATACGTTATTACGTATTAGTATATAACGTTATACGTTAGTACGTAATAGAATATAACGTTATTCGTTAGTACGTATTAGTATATAACGTTATACGTCATCTGGTAATACCATATAACGTTACACGTTAGTACGTAATAATATATAACGTTATACGTCATCCGGTAATACTATATAACGTTACACGTTAGTACGTAATAGTATATAACGTTATACGTTATTACGTATTAGTATATAACGTTATACTTTAGTACGTAATAGTATATAATGTTATACGTTGTTACGTATTAGTATATAACGTTATACGTTATTGCGTAATAGTATATAACGTTATACGTTAGTACGTAATAGTATATAACGTTATACGTCATCCGGTAATACTATATAACGTTATACGTTATTACGCATTAGTATATAACCTTATACGTCATTACGTAATAGTATATAACGTTATACGTTAGTACGTAATAGTATATAACGTTATACGTCATCCGGTAATACTATATAACGTTATACGGTAGTACGTAATAGTATATAATGTTATACGTTGTTACGTATTAGTATATAACGATATACATTATTACGTAATATTATATAACGTTATACGTCATTACGTAATAGTATATAACGTTATACGTCATCCGGTAATACTATATAACGTTATACGTCATCCGGTAATACTATATAACTTTATAAGTTAGTACGTAATAGTATATAACGTTATACGTTATTACGTATTAGTATATAACGTTATACGTCATTACGTAATAGTATATAACGTTATACGTTAGTACGTAATAGTATGTAACGTTATACGTTAGTACGTAATAGAATATAACGTTATACGTTAGTACGTATTAGTATATAACGTTATACGTCATCTGGTAATACTATATAACGTTATACGTCATCCGGTAATACTATATAACGTTATACGTTAGTACGTAATAGTATATAATGTTATACGTTGCTACGTATTAGTATATAACGTTATACGTTATTACGTATTAGTATATAATGTTATACGTCATAACGTAATTATATATAACGTTATACGTTAGTACGTAATAGTATATAACGTTATACATTATTACGTAATTATATATAACGTTATACGTTATTACGTATTAGTATATAACGTTATACGTTAGTACGTAATAGTATATAACGTTATACGTTAGTACGTAATAGTATATAATGTTATACGTTGTTACGTATTAGTATGTAACGTTATACGTTAGTACGTAATAGTATATAACGTTATACGTCATTCGGTAATACTATATAACGTTATACGTTAGTACGTAATAGTATATAATGTTATACGTTGTTACGTATTAGTATATAACGTTATACGTTATTACGTAATAGTATATAACGTTATACGATATTACGTATTAATATATAACGTTACACGTTATTACGTAATAGTATATAACGTTATACGTCATTACGTATTAGTATATAACGTTATACGTCACTACGTAATAGTATATAACGTTATACGTCATCCGGTAATACTATATAACGTTATACGTCATCCGGTAATACTATATAACGTTACACGTTAGTACGTAATAGTATATAACGTTATACGTCATTACGTATTAGTTTATAACGTTACACGTTATTACGTATTAGTATATAACGTTACACGTTATTACGTAATAGTATATAACGTTATACGATATTACGTATTAATATATAACGTTACACGTTATTACCTAATAGTATATAACGTTATACGTCATTACGTATTAGTATATAACGTTATACGTTATTACGTAATAGTATATAACGTTATACGTCATTACGTAATAGTATATAACGTTATACGTCATCCGGTAATACTATATAACGTTATACGTTAGTACGTAATAGTATATAACGTTATACGTTATTACGTATTGGTATATAACGTTATACGTTAGTACGTAATAGTATATAACGTTATACGTTATTACGTAATACTATATAACGTTATACGTCATCCGGTAATACTATATAACGTTATACGTTAGTACGTAATAGTATATAATGTTATACGTTGTTACGTATTAGTATATAACGTTATACGTTATTACGTAATAGTATATAACGTTATACGATATTACGTAATTATATATAACGTTATACGTTATTACGTATTAGTATATAACGTTATACGTTAGTACGTAATAGTATATAACGTTATACGTTAGTACGTAATAGTATATAATGTTATACGTAGTTACGTATTAGTATGTAACGTTATACGTTAGTACGTAATAGAATATAACGTTATACGTCATCCGGTAATACTATATAACGTTATACGTTAGTACGTAATAGTATATAATGTTATACGTTGTTACGTATTAGTACATATCGTTATACGTTATTACGTAATAGTATATAACGTTATACGATATTACGTATTAATATATAACGTTACACGTTATTACGTAATAGTATATAACGTTATACGTCATTACGTATTAGTATATAACGTTATACGTCACTACGTAATAGTATATAACGTTATACGTCATCCGGTAATACTATATAACGTTATACGTCATCCGGTAATATTATATAACGTTACACTTTAGTACGTAATAATATATAACGTTATACGTTATTACGTATTGGTATATAACGTTATACGTCATTACGTAATAGTATGTAACGTTATACGTTAGTACGTAATAGTATATAACGTTATACGTCATCCGGTAATACTATATAACGTTATACGTTAGTACGTAATAGTATATAATGTTATACGTTGTTACGTATTAGTATATAACGTTATACGTTATTACGTAATAGTATATAACGTTATACGATATTACGTATTAATATATAACGTTACACGTTATTACGTAATAGTATATAACGTTATACGTCATTACGTATTAGTATATAACGTTACACGTCATTACGTAATAGTATGTAACGTTATACGTTAGTACGTAATAGTATATAACGTTATACGTCATCCGGTAATACTATATAACGTTATACGTTAGTACGTAATAGTATATAATGTTATACGTTGTTACGTATTAGTATATAACGTTATACGTTATTACGTAATAGTATATAACGTTATACGTCATCCGGTAATACTATATAACGTTATACGTTAGTATGTAATAGTATATAACGTTATACGTTATTACGTATTGGTATATAACGTTATACGTCATTACGTAATAGTATGTAACGTTATACGTTAGTACGTAATAGTATATAACGTTATACGTCATCCGGTAATACTATATAACGTTATACGTTAGTACGTAATAGTATATAATGTTATACGTTGTTACGTATTAGTATATAACGTTATACGTTATTACGTAATAGTATATAACGTTATACGACATTACGTATTAATATATAACGTTATACGTCATCCGGTAATACTATATAACTTTATACGTTAGTACGTAATAGTATATAACGTTATACGTTCTTACGTAATACTATATAACGTTATACGTCATCCGGTAATACTATATAACGTTATACGTTAGTACGTAATAGTATATAATGTTATACGTTGTTACGTATTAGTATATAACGTTATACGTTATTACGTAATAGTATATAACGTTATACGATATTACGTAATTATATATAACGTTATACGTTATTACGTATTAGTATATAACGTTATACGTTAGTACGTAATAGTACATAACGTTATACGTTAGTACGTAATAGTATATAATGTTATACGTTGTTACGTATTAGTATGTAACTTTATACGTTAGTACGTAATAGTATATAACGTTATACGTCATCCGGTAATACTATATAACGTTATACGTTAGTACGTAATAGTATATAATGTTATACGTTGTTACGTATTAGTATATATCGTTATACGTTATTACGTAATAGTATATAACGTTATACGATATTACGTATTAATATATAACGTTACACGTTATTACGTAATAGTATATAACGTTATACGTCATTACGTATTAGTATATAACGTTATACGTCACTACGTAATAGTATATAACGTTATACGTCATCCGGTAATACTATATAACGTTATACGTCATCCGGTAATACTATATAACGTTACACTTTAGTACGTAATAATATATAACGTTATACGTTATTACGTAATGGTATATAACGTTATACGTCATTACGTAATAGTATGTAACGTTATACGTTAGTACGTAATAGTATATAACGTTATACGTCATCCGGTAATACTATATAACGTTATACGATATTACGTATTAATATATAACGTTACACGTTATTACGTAATAGTATATAACGTTATACGTCATTACGTATTAGTATATAACGTTATACGTCACTACGTAATAGAATATAACGTTATACGTCATCCGGTAATACTATATAACGTTATACGTCATCCGGTAATACTATATAACGTTACACGTTAGTACGTAATAGTATATAACGTTATACGTCATTACGTATTAGTTTATAACGTTACACGTTATTACGTATTAGTATATAACGTTACACGTTATTACGTAATAGTATATAACGTTATACGATATTACGTATTAATATATAACGTTACACGTTATTACGTAATAGTATATAACGTTATACGTCATTACGTATTAGTATATAACGTTATACGTTATTACGTAATAGTATATAACGTTATACGTCGTTACGTAATAGTATATAACGTTATACGTCATCCGGTAATACTATATAACGTTATACGTTAGTACGTAATAGTATATAACGTTATACGTTATTACGCATTGGTATATAACGTTATACGTCATTACGTAATAGTATGTAACGTTATACGTTAGTACGTAATAGTATATAACGTTATACGTCATCCGGTAATACTATATAACGTTATACGTTAGTACGTAATAGTAATATAATGTTATACGTTGTTACGTACTAGTATATAACGTTATACGTTATTACGTAATAGTATATAACGTTATACGACATTACGTATTAATATATAACGTTATACGTCATCCGGTAATACTATATAACTTTATACGTTAGTACGTAATAGTATATAACGTTATACGTTAGTACGTAATAGAATATAACGTTACACGTTATTACGTATTAGTATATAACGTTATACGTCATTACGTAATAGTATATAACGTTATACGACATCCGGTAATACTATATAACGTTATACGTCATCCGGTAATACTATATAACGTTATACGTTAGTACGTAATAGTATATAACGTTATACGTTATTACGTATTAGTATATAACGTTATACGTCATTACGTAATAGTATGTAACGTTATACGTTAGTACGTAATAGTATATAACGTTATACGTCATCCGGTAATACTATATAACGTTATACGTTGGTACGTAATAGTATATAATGTTATACGTTGTTACGTATTAGTATATAACGTTATACGTTATTACGTAATAGTATATAACGTTATACGTCACTACGTAATAGTATATAACGTTATACGTCATCCGGTAATACTATATAACGTTATACGTCATCCGGTAATACTATATAACGTTTCACGTTAGTACGTAATAGTATATAACGTTATACGTCATTACGTATTAGTTTATAACGTTACACGTTATTACGTATTAGTATATAACGTTACACGTTATTACGTAATAGTATATAACGTTATACGATATTACGTATTAACATATAACGTTACACGTTATTACGTAATAGTATATAACGTTATACGTCATTACGTGATAGTATATAACGTTATACGTTAGTACGTAATAGTATATATCGTTATACGTCATCCGGTAATACTATATAACGTTATACGTTAGTACGTAATAGTATATAATGTTATACGTTGTTACGTATTAGTATATAACGTTATACGTTATTACGTAATAGTATATTACGTTATACGATATTACGTATTAATATATAACGTTATACGTCATCCGGTAATACTATATAACTTTATACGTTAGTACGTAATAGTATATAACGTTATACGTTATTACGTAATACTATATAACGTTATACGTCATCCGGTAATACTATATAACGTTACACGTTAGTACGCAGTAGTATATAACGTTATACGTTAGTACGTAATAGTATATAACGTTATACGTCATTACGTATTAGTATATAACGTTATACGTCATAACGTAATAGTATATAACGTTATACGTTAGTACTTAATAGAATATAACGTTACACGTTATTACGTATTAGTATATAACGTTATACGTCATTACGTAATAGTATGTAACGTTATACGTTAGTACGTAATAGTATATAACGTTATACGTCATCCGGTAATACTATATAACGTTATACGTTAGTACGTAATAGTATGTAATGTTATACGTTGTTACGTATTAGTATATAACGTTATACGTTATTATGTAATAGTATATAACGTTATACGTCACTACGTAATAGTATACAACGTTATACGTCATCCGGTAATACTATATAACGTTATACGTCATCCGGTAATACTATATAACGTTACACGTTAGTATGTAGTAGTATATAACGTTATACGTCATTACGTATTAGTTTATAACGTTACACGTTATTACGTATTAGTATATAACGTTATACGTCATTACGTGATAGTATATAACGTTATACGTTAGTACGTAATAGTATATATCGTTATACGTCATTGCGTAATAGTATATAACGTTATACGTTAGTACGTAATAGTATATAACGTTATACGTCATCCGGTAATACTATATAACGTTATACGTTAGTACGTAATAGTATATAATGTTATACGTTGCTACGTATTAGTATATAACGTTATACGTTATTACGTAATAGTATATAACGTTATACGCCATAACGTAATAGTATATAACGTTATACGTTAGTACGTAATAGAATATAACGTTATACGTTAGTACGTATTAGTATATAACGTTATACGTCATCTGGTAATACTATATAACGTTACATGTTAATACGTAATGATATATAACGTTATACGTCATCCGGTAATACTATATAACGTTACACGTTAGTACGTAATAATATATAACGTTATACGTTATTACGTATTAGTATATAACGTTACACGTTAGTACGTAATAATATATAACGTTATACGTTATTACGTATTAGTATATAACGTTATACGTTAGTACGTAATAGTATATAATGTTATACGTTGTTACGTATTAGTATATAGCGTTGTACGTTATTAAGTGTTAGTATATAGCGTTATACGTTATTACGTAATAGTATATATCGTTATACGTTAGTACCTAATAGTATATAACGTTATACGTTATTACGTATTAGTATATAATGTTATACGTCATTACGTAATTATATATAACGTTATACGTTATTACGTATTAGTATATAACGTTATACGTCATTACGTAATTATATATAACGTTATACGTTAGTACCTAATATTATATAACGTTATACGTTAGTACGTAATAGGATATAACGTTACACGTTATTACGTAATAGTATATAACGTTATACGATATTACGTATTAATATATAACGTTACACGTTATTACGTAATAGTATATAACGTTGTACGTCATCCGGTAATACTATATAACGTTATACGTTAGTACGTAATAGTATATAATGTTATACGTTGTTACGTATTAGTATATTGCGTTGTACGTTATTAAGTATTAGTATATAGCGTTATACGTTATTACGTAATAGTATATAACGTTATACGATATTACATATTAATATATAACGTTACACGTTATTACGAAATAGTATATAACGTTATACGTCATTACGTGATAGTATATAACGTTATACGTTAGTACGTAATAGTATATATCGTTATACGTCATTGCGTAATAGTATATAACGTTATACGTTAGTACGTAATAGTATATAACGTTATACGTCATCCGATAATACTATATAACGTTATACGTTAGTACGTAATAGTATATAATGTTATACGTTGTTACGTATTAGTATATAACGTTATACGTTATTACGTAATAGTATATAACGTTATACGATATTACGTATTTATATATAACGTTACACGTTATTACGTAATAGTATGTAACGTTATACGTCATTACGTGATAGTATATAACGTTATACGTTAGTGCGTAATAGTATATATCGTTATACGTCATTGCGTAATACTATATAACGTTACACGTTAGTAGGTAATAGTATATAACGTTATACGATATTACGTATTAATATATAACGTTACACGTTAGTACGTAATAGTATATAACGTTATACGTCATCCGGTAATACTATATAACGTTATAAGTTAGTACGTAATAGTATATAATGTTATACGTTGTTACGTATTAGTATATAACGTTATACGTTATTACGTAATAGTATATAACGTTATACGTCATTACGTAATAGTATATAACGTTATACGTCATCCGGTAATACTATATAACGTAATACGTCATCCGGTAATACTATATAACGTTATTCGTCATCCGGTAATACTATATAACGTTACACGTTAGTACGTATTAGTATATAACGTTATACGTTAGTACGTAATAGAATATAACGTAATACGTTAGTACGTATTAGTATATAACGTTATACGTCATCTGGTAATACTATATAACGTTACACGTTAGTACGTAATAATATATAACGTTATACGTCATCCGGTAATACTATATAACGTTACACGTTAGTACGTAATAATATATAACGTTATACGTCATCCGGTAATACTATATAACGTTACACGTTAGTACGTAATAGTATATAACGTTATACGTTATTACGTATTAGTATATAACGTTATACTTTAGCACGTAATAGTATATAATGTTATACGTTGTTACGTATTAGTATATAACGTTATACGTTATTGCGTAATAGTATATAACGTTATACGTCATTACGTAATAGTATATAACGTTATACGTCATCCGGTAATACTATATAACGTTATACGTCATCCGGTAATACTATATAACGTTATACGTTAGTACGTGATAGTATATAACATTATACGTTATTACGTATTAGTATATAACGTTATACGTCATTACGTAATAGTATATAACGTTATACGTTAGTACGTAATAGTATATAACGTTATACGTCATCCGGTAATACTATATAACGTTATACGTTATTACGTATTAGTATATAACGTTATACGTCATTACGTAATAGTATATAACGTTATACGTTAGTACGTAATAGTATATAACGTTATACGTCATCCGGTAATACTATATATCGTTATACGTTAGTACGTAATAGTATATAACGTTATACGTTAGTACGTATTAGTATATAACGTTATACGTCATTACGTAATACTATATAACGTTATACGTCATCCGGTAATACTATATAACGTTATACGTCATCCGGAAATACTATATAACGTTATACGTTAGTACGTAATAGTATGTAACGTTATACGTTAGTACGTAATAGAATATAACGTTATACGTTAGTACGTATTAGTATATAACGTTATACGTCATCTGGTAATACTATATAACGTTATACGTCATCCGGTAATACTATATAACGTTATACGTCATCCGGAAATACTATATAACGTTATACGTTAGTACGTATTAGTATATAACGTTATACGTCATTACGTAATAGTATATAACGTTATACGTTAGTACGTAATAGTATGTAACGTTATACGTCATCCGGTAATACTATATAACGTTATACGTTAGTACGTAATAGTATATAATGTTATACGTTGTTACGTATTAGTATATAACGTTATACGTTATTACGTAATAGTATATAACGTTTTACGTCATTACGTAATAGTATATAACGTTATACGTCATCCGGTAATACTATATAACGTTATACGTCATCCGGTAATACTATATAACTTTATACGTTAGTACGTAATAGTATATAACGTTATACGTTATTACGTATTGGTATATAAAGTTATACGTCATTACGTAATAGTATATAACGTTATACGTTAGTACGTAATAGTATGTAACGTTATACGTCATCCGGTAATACTATATAACGTTATACGTTAGTACGTAATAGTATATAATGTTATACGTTGTTACGTATTAGTATATAACGTTCTACGTTATTACGTATTAGTATATACCGTTATACGATATTACGTAATAGTATATAACGTTATACGTCATTGGGTAATAGTATATAGCGTTATTCGTCATTACGTATTAGTTTATAACGTTACACGTTATTACGTATTAGTATATAACGTTACACGTTATTACGTAATAGTATATAACGTTTTACGATATTACGTATTAATATATAACGTTACACGTTAGTACGTAATAGTATATAACGTTATACGTCATCCGGTAATACTATATAACGTTATACGTTAGTACGTAATAGTATATAATGTTATACGTTGTTACGTATTAGTATATAACGTTATACGTTATTACGTAATAGTATATAACGTTATACGTCACTACGTAATAGTATATAACGTTATACGTCATCCGGTAATACTATATAACGTTATACGTCATCCGGTAATACCATATAACGTTACACTTTAGTACGTAATAATATATAACGTTATACGTTATTACGTATTGGTATATAACGTTATACGTCATTACGTAATAGTATGTAACGTTATACGTTAGTACGTAATAGTATATAACGTTATACGTCATCCGGTAATACTATATAACGTTATACGTTAGTACGTAATAGTATATAATGTTATACGTTGTTACGTGTTAGTATATAACGTTATACGTTATTACGTAATAGTATATAACGTTATACGATATTACGTATTAATATATAGCGTTACACGTTATTACGTAATAGTATATAACGTTATACGTCATTACGTATTAGTATATAACGTTATACGTCACTACGTAATAGTATATAACGTTATACGTCATCCGGTAATACTATATAACGTTATACGTCATCCGGTAATACTATATAACGTTACACGTTAGTACGTAATAGTATATAACGTTATACGTCATTACGTATTAGTTAATAACGTTTCACGTTATTACGTATTAGTATATAACGTTACACGTTATTACGTAATAGTATATAACGTTATACGATATTACGTATTAATATATAACGTTACACGTTATTACGTAATAGTATATAACGTTAGACGTCATTACGTATTAGTATATAACGTTATACGTTATTACGTAATAGTATATAACGTTATACGTCATTACGTAATAGTATAGAACGTTATACGTCATCCGGTAATACTATATAACGTTATACGTTAGTACGTAATAGTATATAACGTTATACGTTATTACGTATTGGTATATAACGTTATACGTCATTACGTAATAGTATGTAACGTTATACGTTAGTACGTAATAGTATATAACGTTATACGTCATCCGGTAATACTATATAACGTTATACGTTTGTACGTAATAGTATATAATGTTATACGTTGTTACGTATTAGTATATAACGTTATACGTTATTACGTAATAGTATATAACGTTATACGATATTACGTATTAATATATAACTTTATACGTCATCCGGTAATACTATATAACTTTATACGTTAGTACGTAATAGTATATAACGTTATACGTTATTACGTAATACTATATAACGTTATACGTCATCCGGTAATACTATATAACGTTACACGTTAGTACGTAGTAGTATATAACGTTATACGTTAGTACGTAATAGTATATAACGTTATACGTCATTACGTATTAGTATATAACGTTATACGTCATAACGTAATAGTATATAACGTTATACGTTATTACGTAATAGAATATAACGTTACACGTTATTACGTATTAGTATATAACGTTATACGTCATTACGTAATAGTATATAACGTTATACGACATCCGGTAATACTATATAACGTTATACGTCATCCGGTAATACTATATAACGTTGTACGTTAGTACGTAATAGTATATAACGTTATACGTTATTACGTATTAGTATATAACGTTATACGTCATTACGTAATAGTATGTAACGTTATACGTTAGTACGTAATAGTATATAACGTTATACGTCATCCGGTAATACTATATAACGTTATACGTTAGTACGTAATAGTATATAATGTTATACGTTGTTACGTATTAGTATATAACGTTATACGTTATTACGTAATAGTATATAACGTTATACGATATTACGTATTAATATATAACGTTACACGTTATTACGTAATAGTATATAACGTTATACGTCATTACGTAATAGTATATAACGTTATACGACATCCGGTAATACTATATAACGTTATACGTCATCCGGTAATACTATATAACGTTACACGTTAGTACGTAATAGTATATAACGTTATACGTCATTACGTATTAGTTTATAACGTTACACGTTATTACGTATTAGTATATAACGTTACACGTTATTACGTAATAGTATATAACGTTATACGATATTACGTATTAATATATAACGTTGCACGTTATTACGTAATAGTATATAACGTTATACGTCATTACGTGATAGTATATAACGTTAATACGTTAGTACGTAATAGTATATATCGTTATACGTCATTGCGTAATAGTATATAACGTTATACGTTAGTACGTAATAGTATATAACGTTATACGTCATCCGGTAATACTATATAACGTTATACGTTAGTACGTAATAGTATATAATGTTATACGTTGCTACGTATTAGTATATAACGTTACACGTTAGTACGTAATAATATATAACGTTATACGTTATTACGTATTAGTATATAACGTTATACGTTAGTACGTAATAGTATATAATGTTATACGTTGTTACGTATTAGTATATAGCGTTGTACGTTATTAAGTATTAGTATATAGCGTTATACGTTATTACGTAATAGTATATATCGTTATACGTTAGTACCTAATAGTATATAACGTTATACGTTATTACGTATTAGTATATAATGTTATACGTCATTACGTAATTATATATAACGTTATACGTTAGTACGTAACAGTATATAACGTTATACATTATTACGTAATTATATATAACGTTATACGTTATTACGTATTAGTATATAACGTTATACGTTAGTACGTAATAGTATATAACGTTATACGTTAGTACGTAATAGTATATAATGTTATACGTTGTTACGTATTAGTATATAGCGTTGTTCGTTATTAAGTATTAGTATATAGCGTTATACGTTATTACGTAATAGTATATAACGTTATACGATATTACATATTAATATATAACGTTACACGTTATTACGTAATAGTATATAACGTTATACGTCATTACGTGATAGTATATAACGTTATACGTTAGTACGTAATAGTATATATCGTTATACGTCATTGCGTAATAGTATATAACGTTATACGTTAGTACGTAATAGTATATAACGTTATACGTCATCCGGTAATACTATATAACGTTATACGTTAGTACGTAATAGTATATAATGTTATACGTTGTTACGTATTAGTATATTGCGTTGTACGTTATTAAGTATTAGTATATAGCGTTATACGTTATTACGTAATAGTATATAACGTTATACGATATTACATATTAATATATAACGTTACACGTTATTACGAAATAGTATATAACGTTATACGTCATTACGTGATAGTATATAACGTTATACGTTAGTACGTAATAGTATATATCGTTATACGTCATTGCGTAATAGTATATAACGTTATACGTTAGTACGTAATAGTATATAACGTTATACGTCATCCGGTAATACTATATAACGTTATACGTTAGTACGTAATAGTATATAATGTTATACGTTGTTACGTATTAGTATATAACGTTATACGTTATTACGTAATAGTATATAACGTTATACGATATTACGTATTTATATATAACGTTACACGTTATTACGTAATAGTATGTAACGTTATACGTCATTACGTGATAGTATATAACGTTATACGATATTACATATTAATATATAACGTTACACGTTATTACGAAATAGTATATAACGTTATACGTCATTACGTGATAGTATATAACGTTATACGTTAGTACGTAATAGTATATATCGTTATACGTCATTGCGTAATAGTATATAACGTTATACGTTAGTACGTAATAGTATATAACGTTATACGTCATCCGGTAATACTATATAACGTTATACGTTAGTACGTAATAGTATATAATGTTATACGTTGTTACGTATTAGTATATAACGTTATACGTTATTACGTAATAGTATATAACGTTATACGATATTACGTATTTATATATAACGTTACACGTTATTACGTAATAGTATGTAACGTTATATGTCATTACGTGATAGTATATAACGTTATACGTTAGTGCGTAATAGTATATATCGTTATACGTCATTGCGTAATAGTATATAACGTTACACGTTAGTAGGTAATAGTATATAACGTTATACGATATTACGTATTAATATATAACGTTACACGTTAGTACGTAATAGTATATAACGTTATACGTCATCCGGTAATACTATATAACGTTATAAGTTAGTACGTAATAGTATATAATGTTATACGTTGTTACGTATTAGTATATAACGTTATACGTTATTACGTAATAGTATATAACGTTATACGTCATTACGTAATAGTATATAACGTTATACGTCATCCGGTAATACTATATAACGTTATACGTCATCCGGTAATACTATATAACGTTATTCGTCATCCGGTAATACTATATAACGTTACACGTTAGTACGTATTAGTATATAACGTTATACGTTAGTACGTAATAGAATATAACGTTATACGTTAGTACGTATTAGTATATAACGTTATACGTCATCTGGTAATACTATATAACGTTACACGTTAGTACGTAATAATATATAACGTTATACGTCATCCGGTAATACTATATAACGTTACACGTTAGTACGTAATAGTATATAACGTTATACGTTATTACGTATTAGTATATAACGTTATACTTTAGCACGTAATAGTATATAATGTTATACGTTGTTACGTATTAGTATATAACGTTATACGTTATTGCGTAATAGTATATAACGTTATACGTCATTACGTAATAGTATATAACGTTATACGTCATCCGGTAATACTATATAACGTTATACGTCATCCGGTAATACTATATAACGTTATACGTTAGTACGTGATAGTATATAACATTATACGTTATTACGTATTAGTATATAACGTTATACGTCATTACGTAATAGTATATAACGTTATACGTTAGTACGTAATAGTATATAACGTTATACGTCATCCGGTAATACTATATAACGTTATACGTCATTACGTAATAGTATATAACGTTATACGTTAGTACGTAATAGTATATAACGTTATACGTCATCCGGTAATACTATATAACGTCATACGTTATTACGTATTAGTATATAACGTTATACGTCATTACGTAATAGTATATAACGTTATACGTTAGTACGTAATAGTATATAACGTTATACGTCATCCGGTAATACTATATATCGTTATACGTTAGTACGTAATAGTATATAACGTTATACGTTAGTACGTATTAGTATATAACGTTATACGTCATTACGTAATACTATATAACGTTATACGTCATCCGGTAATACTATATAACGTTATACGTCATCCGGAAATACTATATAACGTTATACGTTAGTACGTAATAGTATGTAACGTTATACGTTAGTACGTAATAGAATATAACGTTATACGTTAGTACGTATTAGTATATAACGTTATACGTCATCTGGTAATACTATATAACGTTATACGTCATCCGGTAATACTATATAACGTTATACGTCATCCGGTAATACTATATAACGTTATACGTTAGTACGTAATAGTATATAACGTTATACGTTATTACGTATTAGTATATAACGTTATACGTCATTACGTAATATTATATAACGTTATACGTTAGTACGTAATAGTATATAACGTTATACGTCATCCGGTAATACTATATAACGTTATATGTTAGTACGTAATAGTATATAATGTTATACGTTGTTACGTATTAGTATATAACATTATACGTTATTACGTAATAGTATATAACGTTTTACGTCATTACGTAATAGTATATAACGTTATACGTCATCCGGTAATACTATATAACGTTATACGTCATTACGTAATAGTATATAACGTTATACGTTAGTACCTAATAGTATATACCGTTATACGACATTACGTAATAGTATATAACGTTATACGTCATTACGTAATAGTATATAACGTTATACGTTATTACGTAATAGTATATATCGTTATACGTTAGTACCTAATAGTATATAACATTATACGTTATTACGTATTAGTATATAATGTTATACGTCATTACGTAATTATATATAACGTTATACGTTAGTACGTAATAATATATAACGTTATACGTTATTACGTAATAGTATATATCGTTATACGTTATTACGTATTAGTATATAACGTTATACGTTATTACGTAATAGTATATAACGTTATACGTCATTACGTGATAGTATATAACGTTATACGTTAGTACGTAATAGTACATATCGTTATACGTCATTGCGTAATAGTATATAACGTTACACGTTAGTACGTAATACTATATAACGTTATACGTCATCCGGTAAAACTATATAACGTTATACGTCATCCGGTAATGCTATATAACTTTATACGTTAGTACGTAATAGTATATAACGTTATACGTTATTACGTATTAGTATATAACGTTATACGTCATTACGTAATAGTATATAACGTTATACGTTAGTACGTAATAGTATGTAACGTTATACGTTAGTACGTAATAGAATATAACGTTATACGTTAGTACGTATTAGTATATAACGTTATACGTCATCTGGTAATACTATATAACGTTATACGTCATCCGGTAATACTATATAACGTTATACGTCATCCGGTAATACTATATAATGTTATACGTTAGTACGTGATATTATATAACGTTATACGTTATTACGTATTAGTATATAACGTTATACGTCATTACGTAATAGTATATAACGTTATACGTTAGTACGTAATAGTATATAACGTTATACGTCATCCGGTAATACTATATAACGTTATATGTTAGTACGTAATAGTATATAATGTTATACGTTGTTACGTATTAGTATATAACGTTATACGTTATTACGTAATAGTATATAACGTATTACGTCATTACGTAATAGTATATAACGTTATACGTCATCCGGTAATACTATATAACGTTATACGTCATCCGGTAATACTATATAACTTTATACGTTAGTACGTAATAGTATATAACGTTATACGTTATTACGTATTGGTATATAAAGTTATACGTCATTACGTAATAGTATATAACGTTATACGTCATCCGGTAATACTATATAACGTTATACGTCATCCGGTAATACTATATAACTTTATACGTTAGTACGTAATAGTATATAACGTTATACGTCATTACGTAATAGTATATAACGTTATACGTTAGTACGTAATAGTATGTAACGTTATACGTCATCCGGTAATACTATATAACGTTATACGTTAGTACGTAATAGTATATAATGTTATACGTTGTTACGTATTAGTATATAACGTTCTACGTTATTACGTATTAGTATATACCGTTATACGATATTACGTAATAGTATATAACGTTATACGTCATTGGGTAATAGTATATAGCGTTATTCGTCATTACGTATTAGTTTATAACGTTACACGTTATTACGTATTAGTATATAACGTTACACGTTATTACGTAATAGTATATAACGTTTTACGATATTACGTATTAATATATAACGTTACACGTTAGTACGTAATAGTATATAACGTTATACGTCATCCGGTAATACTATATAACTTATACGTTAGTACGTAATAGTATATAATGTTATACGTTGTTACGTATTAGTATATAACGTTATACGTTATTACGTAATAGTATATAACGTTATACGTCACTACGTAATAGTATATAACGTTATACGTCATCCGGTAATACTATATAACGTTATACGTCATCCGGTAATACTATATAACGTTACACTTTAGTACGTAATAATATATAACGTTATACGTTATTACGTATTGGTATATAACGTTATACGTCATTACGTAATAGTATGTAACGTTATACGTTAGTACGTAATAGTATATAACGTTATACGTCATCCGGTAATACTATATAACGTTATACGTTAGTACGTAATAGTATATAATGTTATACGTTGTTACGTGTTAGTATATAACGTTATACGTTATTACGTAATAGTATATAACGTTATACGATATTACGTATTAATATATAGCGTTACACGTTATTACGTAATAGTATATAACGTTATACGTCATTACGTATTAGTATATAACGTTATACGTCACTACGTAATAGTATATAACGTTATACGTCATCCGGTAATACTATATAACGTTATACGTCATCCGGTAATACTATATAACGTTACACGTTAGTACGTAATAGTATATAACGTTATACGTCATTATGTATTAGTTAATAACGTTTCACGTTATTACGTATTAGTATATAACGTTACACGTTATTACGTAATAGTATATAACGTTATACGATATTACGTATTAATATATAACGTTACACGTTATTACGTAATAGTATATAACGTTAGACGTCATTACGTATTAGTATATAACGTTATACGTTATTACGTAATAGTATATAACGTTATACGTCATTACGTAATAGTATAGAACGTTATACGTCATCCGGTAATACTATATAACGTTATACGTTAGTACGTAATAGTATATAACGTTATACGTTATTACGTATTGGTATATAACGTTATACGTCATTACGTAATAGTATGTAACGTTAAACGTTAGTACGTAATAGTATATAACGTTATACGTCATCCGGTAATACTATATAACGTTATACGTTTGTACGTAATAGTATATAATGTTATACGTTGTTACGTATTAGTATATAACGTTATACGTTATTACGTAATAGTATATAACGTTATACGATATTACGTATTAATATATAACTTTATACGTCATCCGGTAATACTATATAACTTTATACGTTAGTACGTAATAGTATATAACGTTATACGTTATTACGTAATACTATATAACGTTATACGTCATCCGGTAATACTATATAACGTTACACGTTAGTACGTAGTAGTATATAACGTTATACGTTAGTACGTAATAGTATATAACGTTATACGTCATTACGTATTAGTATATAACGTTATACGTCATAACGTAATAGTATATAACGTTATACGTTATTACGTAATAGAATATAACGTTACACGTTATTACGTATTAGTATATAACGTTATACGTCATTACGTAATAGTATATAACGTTATACGACATCCGGTAATACTATATAACGTTATACGTCATCCGGTAATACTATATAACGTTGTACGTCATTACGTAATAGTATATAACGTTATACGTTAGTACGTAATAGTATATAACGTTATACGTCATCCGGTAATACTATATAACGTTATATGTTCGTACGTAATAGTATATAATGTTATACGTTGTTACGTATTAGTATATAACGTTATACGTTATTACGTAATAGTATATAACGTTTTACGTCATTACGTAATAGTATATAACGTTATACGTCATCCGGTAATACTATATAACGTTATACGTCATCCGGTAATACTATATAACTTTATACGTTAGTACGTAATAGTATATAACGTTATACGTTATTACGTATTGGTATATAAAGTTATACGTCATTACGTAATAGTATATAACGTTATACGTCATCCGGTAATACTATATAACGTTATACGTCATCCGGTAATACTATATAACTTTATACGTTAGTACGTAATAGTATATAACGTTATACGTCATTACGTAATAGTATATAACGTTATACGTTAGTACGTAATAGTATGTAACGTTATACGTCATCCGGTAATACTATATAACGTTATACGTTAGTACGTAATAGTATATAATGTTATACGTTGTTACGTATTAGTATATAACGTTCTACGTTATTACGTATTAGTATATACCGTTATACGATATTACGTAATAGTATATAACGTTATACGTCATTGGGTAATAGTATATAGCGTTATTCGTCATTACGTATTAGTTTATAACGTTACACGTTATTACGTATTAGTATATAACGTTACACGTTATTACGTAATAGTATATAACGTTTTACGATATTACGTATTAATATATAACGTTACACGTTAGTACGTAATAGTATATAACGTTATACGTCATCCGGTAATACTATATAACGTTATACGTTAGTACGTAATAGTATATAATGTTATACGTTGTTACGTATTAGTATATAACGTTATACGTTATTACGTAATAGTATATAACGTTATACGTCACTACGTAATAGTATATAACGTTATACGTCATCCGGTAATACTATATAACGTTATACGTCATCCGGTAATACTATATAACGTTACACTTTAGTACGTAATAATATATAACGTTATACGTTATTACGTATTGGTATATAACGTTATACGTCATTACGTAATAGTATGTAACGTTATACGTTAGTACGTAATAGTATATAACGTTATACGTCATCCGGTAATACTATATAACGTTATACGTTAGTACGTAATAGTATATAATGTTATACGTTGTTACGTGTTAGTATATAACGTTATACGTTATTACGTAATAGTATATAACGTTATACGATATTACGTATTAATATATAGCGTTACACGTTATTACGTAATAGTATATAACGTTATACGTCATTACGTATTAGTATATAACGTTATACGTCACTACGTAATAGTATATAACGTTATACGTCATCCGGTAATACTATATAACGTTATACGTCATCCGGTAATACTATATAACGTTACACGTTAGTACGTAATAGTATATAACGTTATACGTCATTACGTATTAGTTAATAACGTTTCACGTTATTACGTATTAGTATATAACGTTACACGTTATTACGTAATAGTATATAACGTTATACGATATTACGTATTAATATATAACGTTACACGTTATTACGTAATAGTATATAACGTTAGACGTCATTACGTATTAGTATATAACGTTATACGTTATTACGTAATAGTATATAACGTTATACGTCATTACGTAATAGTATAGAACGTTATACGTCATCCGGTAATACTATATAACGTTATACGTTAGTACGTAATAGTATATAACGTTATACGTTATTACGTATTGGTATATAACGTTATACGTCATTACGTAATAGTATGTAACGTTAAACGTTAGTACGTAATAGTATATAACGTTATACGTCATCCGGTAATACTATATAACGTTATACGTTTGTACGTAATAGTATATAACGTTATACGTTGTTACGTATTAGTATATAACGTTATACGTTATTACGTAATAGTATATAACGTTATACGATATTACGTATTAATATATAACTTTATACGTCATCCGGTAATACTATATAACTTTATACGTTAGTACGTAATAGTATATAACGTTATACGTTATTACGTAATACTATATAACGTTATACGTCATCCGGTAATACTATATAACGTTACACGTTAGTACGTAGTAGTATATAACGTTATACGTTAGTACGTAATAGTATATAACGTTATACGTCATTACGTATTAGTATATAACGTTATACGTCATAACGTAATAGTATATAACGTTATACGTTATTACGTAATAGAATATAACGTTATACGTTATTACGTATTAGTATATAACGTTATACGTCATTACGTAATAGTATATAACGTTATACGACATCCGGTAATACTATATAACGTTATACGTCATCCGGTAATACTATATAACGTTGTACGTTAGTACGTAATAGTATATAACGTTATACGTTATTACGTATTAGTATATAACGTTATACGTCATTACGTAATAGTATGTAACGTTATACGTTAGTACGTAATAGTATATAACGTTATACGTCATCCGGTAATACTATATAACGTTATACGTTAGTACGTAATAGTATATAATGTTATACGTTGTTACGTATTAGTATATAACGTTATACGTTATTACGTAATAGTATATAACGTTATACGATATTACGTATTAATATATAACGTTACACGTTATTACGTAATAGTATATAACGTTATACGTCATTACGTAATAGTATATAACGTTATACGACATCCGGTAATACTATATAACGTTATACGTCATCCGGTAATACTATATAACGTTACACGTTAGTACGTAATAGTATATAACGTTATACGTCATTACGTATTAGTTTATAACGTTACACGTTATTACGTATTAGTATATAACGTTATACGTTATTACGTAATAGTATATAACGTTATACGATATTACGTATTTATATATAACGTTACACGTTATTACGTAATAGTATGTAACGTTATACGTCATTACGTGATAGTATATAACGTTATACGATATTACATATTAATATATAACGTTACACGTTATTACGAAATAGTATATAACGTTATACGTCATTACGTGATAGTATATAACGTTATACGTTAGTACGTAATAGTATATATCGTTATACGTCATTGCGTAATAGTATATAACGTTATACGTTAGTACGTAATAGTATATAACGTTATACGTCATCCGGTAATACTATATAACGTTATACGTTAGTACGTAATAGTATATAATGTTATACGTTGTTACGTATTAGTATATAACGTTATACGTTATTACGTAATAGTATATAACGTTATACGATATTACGTATTTATATATAACGTTACACGTTATTACGTAATAGTATGTAACGTTATACGTCATTACGTGATAGTATATAACGTTATACGTTAGTGCGTAATAGTATATATCGTTATACGTCATTGCGTAATAGTATATAACGTTACACGTTAGTAGGTAATAGTATATAACGTTATACGATATTACGTATTAATATATAACGTTACACGTTAGTACGTAATAGTATATAACGTTATACGTCATCCGGTAATACTATATAACGTTATAAGTTAGTACGTAATAGTATATAATGTTATACGTTGTTACGTATTAGTATATAACGTTATACGTTATTACGTAATAGTATATAACGTTATACGTCATTACGTAATAGTATATAACGTTATACGTCATCCGGTAATACTATATAACGTTATACGTCATCCGGTAATACTATATAACGTTATTCGTCATCCGGTAATACTATATAACGTTACACGTTAGTACGTATTAGTATATAACGTTATACGTTAGTACGTAATAGAATATAACGTTATACGTTAGTACGTATTAGTATATAACGTTATACGTCATCTGGTAATACTATATAACGTTACACGTTAGTACGTAATAATATATAACGTTATACGTCATCCGGTAATACTATATAACGTTACACGTTAGTACGTAATAGTATATAACGTTATACGTTATTACGTATTAGTATATAACGTTATACTTTAGCACGTAATAGTATATAATGTTATACGTTGTTACGTATTAGTATATAACGTTATACGTTATTGCGTAATAGTATATAACGTTATACGTCATTACGTAATAGTATATAACGTTATACGTCATCCGGTAATACTATATAACGTTATACGTCATCCGGTAATACTATATAACGTTATACGTTAGTACGTGATAGTATATAACATTATACGTTATTACGTATTAGTATATAACGTTATACGTCATTACGTAATAGTATATAACGTTATACGTTAGTACGTAATAGTATATAACGTTATACGTCATCCGGTAATACTATATAACGTTATACGTCATTACGTAATAGTATATAACGTTATACGTTAGTACGTAATAGTATATAACGTTATACGTCATCCGGTAATACTATATAACGTTATACGTTATTACGTATTAGTATATAACGTTATACGTCATTACGTAATAGTATATAACGTTATACGTTAGTACGTAATAGTATATAACGTTATACGTCATCCGGTAATACTATATATCGTTATACGTTAGTACGTAATAGTATATAACGTTATACGTTAGTACGTATTAGTATATAACGTTATACGTCATTACGTAATACTATATAACGTTATACGTCATCCGGTAATACTATATAACGTTATACGTCATCCGGAAATACTATATAACGTTATACGTTAGTACGTAATAGTATGTAACGTTATACGTTAGTACGTAATAGAATATAACGTTATACGTTAGTACGTATTAGTATATAACGTTATACGTCATCTGGTAATACTATATAACGTTATACGTCATCCGGTAATACTATATAACGTTATACGTCATCCGGTAATACTATATAACGTTATACGTTAGTACGTGATAGTATATAACGTTATACGTTATTACGTATTAGTATATAACGTTATACGTCATTACGTAATATTATATAACGTTATACGTTAGTACGTAATAGTATATAACGTTATACGTCATCCGGTAATACTATATAACGTTATATGTTAGTACGTAATAGTATATAATGTTATACGTTGTTACGTATTAGTATATAACATTATACGTTATTACGTAATAGTATATAACGTTTTACGTCATTACGTAATAGTATATAACGTTATACGTCATCCGGTAATACTATATAACGTTATACGTCATTACGTAATAGTATATAACGTTATACGTTAGTACCTAATAGTATATACCGTTATACGACATTACGTAATAGTATATAACGTTATACGTCATTACGTAATAGTATATAACGTTATACGTTATTACGTAATAGTATATATCGTTATACGTTAGTACCTAATAGTATATAACATTATACGTTATTACGTATTAGTATATAATGTTATACGTCATTACGTAATTATATATAACGTTATACGTTAGTACGTAATAATATATAACGTTATACGTTATTACGTAATAGTATATATCGTTATACGTTATTACGTATTAGTATATAACGTTATACGTTATTACGTAATAGTATATAACGTTATACGTCATTACGTGATAGTATATAACGTTATACGTTAGTACGTAATAGTACATATCGTTATACGTCATTGCGTAATAGTATATAACGTTACACGTTAGTACGTAATACTATATAACGTTATACGTCATCCGGTAAAACTATATAACGTTATACGTCATCCGGTAATGCTATATAACTTTATACGTTAGTACGTAATAGTATATAACGTTATACGTTATTACGTATTAGTATATAACGTTATACGTCATTACGTAATAGTATATAACGTTATACGTTAGTACGTAATAGTATGTAACGTTATACGTTAGTACGTAATAGAATATAACGTTATACGTTAGTACGTATTAGTATATAACGTTATACGTCATCTGGTAATACTATATAACGTTATACGTCATCCGGTAATACTATATAACGTTATACGTCATCCGGTAATACTATATAATGTTATACGTTAGTACGTGATATTATATAACGTTATACGTTATTACGTATTAGTATATAACGTTATACGTCATTACGTAATAGTATATAACGTTATACGTTAGTACGTAATAGTATATAACGTTATACGTCATCCGGTAATACTATATAACGTTATATGTTAGTACGTAATAGTATATAATGTTATACGTTGTTACGTATTAGTATATAACGTTATACGTTATTACGTAATAGTATATAACGTTTTACGTCATTACGTAATAGTATATAACGTTATACGTCATCCGGTAATACTATATAACGTTATACGTCATCCGGTAATACTATATAACTTTATACGTTAGTACGTAATAGTATATAACGTTATACGTTATTACGTATTGGTATATAAAGTTATACGTCATTACGTAATAGTATATAACGTTATACGTCATCCGGTAATACTATATAACGTTATACGTCATCCGGTAATACTATATAACTTTATACGTTAGTACGTAATAGTATATAACGTTATACGTCATTACGTAATAGTATATAACGTTATACGTTAGTACGTAATAGTATGTAACGTTATACGTCATCCGGTAATACTATATAACGTTATACGTTAGTACGTAATAGTATATAATGTTATACGTTGTTACGTATTAGTATATAACGTTCTACGTTATTACGTATTAGTATATACCGTTATACGATATTACGTAATAGTATATAACGTTATACGTCATTGGGTAATAGTATATAGCGTTATTCGTCATTACGTATTAGTTTATAACGTTACACGTTATTACGTATTAGTATATAACGTTACACGTTATTACGTAATAGTATATAACGTTTTACGATATTACGTATTAATATATAACGTTACACGTTAGTACGTAATAGTATATAACGTTATACGTCATCCGGTAATACTATATAACGTTATACGTTAGTACGTAATAGTATATAATGTTATACGTTGTTACGTATTAGTATATAACGTTATACGTTATTACGTAATAGTATATAACGTTATACGTCACTACGTAATAGTATATAACGTTATACGTCATCCGGTAATACTATATAACGTTATACGTCATCCGGTAATACTATATAACGTTACACTTTAGTACGTAATAATATATAACGTTATACGTTATTACGTATTGGTATATAACGTTATACGTCATTACGTAATAGTATGTAACGTTATACGTTAGTACGTAATAGTATATAACGTTATACGTCATCCGGTAATACTATATAACGTTATACGTTAGTACGTAATAGTATATAATGTTATACGTTGTTACGTGTTAGTATATAACGTTATACGTTATTACGTAATAGTATATAACGTTATACGATATTACGTATTAATATATAGCGTTACACGTTATTACGTAATAGTATATAACGTTATACGTCATTACGTATTAGTATATAACGTTATACGTCACTACGTAATAGTATATAACGTTATACGTCATCCGGTAATACTATATAACGTTATACGTCATCCGGTAATACTATATAACGTTATACGTCATCCGGTAATACTATATAACGTTACACGTTAGTACGTAATAGTATATAACGTTATACGTCATTACGTATTAGTTAATAACGTTTCACGTTATTACGTATTAGTATATAACGTTACACGTTATTACGTAATAGTATATAACGTTATACGATATTACGTATTAATATATAACGTTACACGTTATTACGTAATAGTATATAACGTTAGACGCCATTACGTATTAGTATATAACGTTATACGTTATTACGTAATAGTATATAACGTTATACGTCATTACGTAATAGTATAGAACGTTATACGTCATCCGGTAATGCTATATAACGTTATACGTTAGTACGTAATAGTATATAACGTTATACGTTATTACGTATTGGTATATAACGTTATACGTCATTACGTAATAGTATGTAACGTTAAACGTTAGTACGTAATAGTATATAACGTTATACGTCATCCGGTAATACTATATAACGTTATACGTTTGTACGTAATAGTATATAATGTTATACGTTGTTACGTATTAGTATATAACGTTATACGTTATTACGTAATAGTATATAACGTTATACGATATTACGTATTAATATATAACTTTATACGTCATCCGGTAATACTATATAACTTTATACGTTAGTACGTAATAGTATATAACGTTATACGTTATTACGTAATACTATATAACGTTATACGTCATCCGGTAATACTATATAACGTTACACGTTAGTACGTAGTAGTATATAACGTTATACGTTAGTACGTAATAGTATATAACGTTATACGTCATTACGTATTAGTATATAACGTTATACGTCATAACGTAATAGTATATAACGTTATACGTTATTACGTAATAGAATATAACGTTACACGTTATTACGTATTAGTATATAACGTTATACGTCATTACGTAATAGTATATAACGTTATACGACATCCGGTAATACTATATAACGTTATACGTCATCCGGTAATACTATATAACGTTGTACGTTAGTACGTAATACTATATAACGTTACACGTTATTACGTAATAGTATATAACGTTATACGATATTACGTATTAATATATAACGTTACACGTTATTACGTAATAGTATATAACGTTATACGTCATTACGTAATAGTATATAACGTTATACGACATCCGGTAATACTATATAACGTTATACGTCATCCGGTAATACTATATAACGTTACACGTTAGTACGTAATAGTATATAACGTTATACGTCATTACGTATTAGTTTATAACGTTACACGTTATTACGTATTAGTATATAACGTTACACGTTATTACGTAATAGTATATAACGTTATACGATATTACGTATTAATATATAACGTTGCACGTTATTACGTAATAGTATATAACGTTATACGTCATTACGTGATAGTATATAACGTTAATACGTTAGTACGTAATAGTATATATCGTTATACGTCATTGCGTAATAGTATATAACGTTATACGTTAGTACGTAATAGTATATAACGTTATACGTCATCCGGTAATACTATATAACGTTATACGTTAGTACGTAATAGTATATAATGTTATACGTTGCTACGTATTAGTATATAACGTTACACGTTAGTACGTAATAATATATAACGTTATACGTTATTACGTATTAGTATATAACGTTATACGTTAGTACGTAATAGTATATAATGTTATACGTTGTTACGTATTAGTATATAGCGTTGTACGTTATTAAGTATTAGTATATAGCGTTATACGTTATTACGTAATAGTATATATCGTTATACGTTAGTACCTAATAGTATATAACGTTATACGTTATTACGTATTAGTATATAATGTTATACGTCATTACGTAATTATATATAACGTTATACGTTAGTACGTAACAGTATATAACGTTATACATTATTACGTAATTATATATAACGTTATACGTTATTACGTATTAGTATATAACGTTATACGTTAGTACGTAATAGTATATAACGTTATACGTTAGTACGTAATAGTATATAATGTTATACGTTGTTACGTATTAGTATATAGCGTTGTTCGTTATTAAGTATTAGTATATAGCGTTATACGTTATTACGTAATAGTATATAACGTTATACGATATTACATATTAATATATAACGTTACACGTTATTACGTAATAGTATATAACGTTATACGTCATTACGTGATAGTATATAACGTTATACGTTAGTACGTAATAGTATATATCGTTATACGTCATTGCGTAATAGTATATAACGTTATACGTTAGTACGTAATAGTATATAACGTTATACGTCATCCGGTAATACTATATAACGTTATACGTTAGTACGTAATAGTATATAATGTTATACGTTGTTACGTATTAGTATATAACGTTATACGTTATTACGTAATAGTATATAACGTTATACGATATTACGTATTTATATATAACGTTACACGTTATTACGTAATAGTATATAACGTTATACGTCATTACGTGATAGTATATAACGTTATACGTTAGTGCGTAATAGTATATATCGTTATACGTCATTGCGTAATAGTATATAACGTTATACGTTAGTAGGTAATAGTATATAACGTTATACGATATTACGTATTAATATATAACGTTACACGTTAGTACGTAATAGTATATAACGTTATACGTCATCCGGTAATACTATATAACGTTATACGTTAGTACGTAATAGTATATAATGTTATACGTTGTTACGTATTAGTATATAACGTTATACGTTATTACGTAATAGTATATAACGTTATACGTCATTACGTAATAGTATATAACGTTATACGTCATCCGGTAATACTATATAACGTTATATGTTAGTACGTAATAGTATATAATGTTATACGTTGTTACGTATTAGTATATAACATTATTCGTTATTACGTAATAGTATATAACGTTTTACGTCATTACGTAATAGTATATAACGTTATACGTCATCCGGTAATACTATATAACGTTATACGTCATTACGTATTAGTATATAATGTTATACGTCATTACGTAATTATATATAACGTTATACGTTAGTACGTAATAGTATATAACGTTATACGTTATTACGTAATAGTATATATCGTTATACGATATTACGTATTAGTATATAACGTTATACGTTATTACGTAATAGTATATAACGTTATACGACATTACGTGATAGTATATAACGTTATACGTTAGTACGTACTAGTACATATCGTTATACGTCATTGCGTAATAGTATATAACGTTACACGTTAGTACGTAATAGTATATAACGTTATACGTTATTACGTATTAGTATATAACGTTATACGTCATTACGTAATAGTATATAACGTTATACGTCATCCGGTAATACTATATAACGTTATACGTCATCCGGTAATACTATATAACGTTATACGTTAGTACGTGATAGTATATAACGTTATACGTTATTACGTATTAGTATATAACGTTATACGTAATTACGTAATAGTATATAACGTTATACGTTAGTACCTAATAGTATATAACGTTATACGTTAGTACGTAATAGTATATAACGTGATACGTCATCCGGTTGTACTATATAACGTTATACGTTAGTACGTAATAGAATATAACGTTATACGTTAGTACGTATTAGTATATAACGTTATACGTCATCTGGTAATACTATATAACGTTATACGTCATCCGGTAATACTATATAACGTTATACGTCATCCGGTAATACTATATAACGTTATACGTTAGTACGTGATAGTATATAACGTTATACGTTATTACGTATTAGTATATAAAGTTATACGTCATTACGTAATAGTATATAACGTTATACGTTAGTACGTAATAGTATGTAACGTTATACGTCATCCGGTAATACTATATAACGTTATACGTTAGTACGTGATAGTATATAACATTATACGTTATTACGTATTAGTATATAACGTTATACATCATTACGTAATAGTATATAACGTTACACGTTATTACGTAATAGTATATAACGTTATACGTCATTACGTGATAGTATATAACGTTATACGTTAGTACTTAATAGTATATAATGTTATACGTTGTTACGTATTAGTATATAACGTTCTACGTTATTACGTATTAGTATATACCGTTATACGATATTACGTAATAGTATATAACGTTATACGTCATTAGGTAATAGTATATAGCGTTATTCGTCATTACGTATTAGTTTATAACGTTACACGTTATTACGTATTAGTATATAACGTTACACGTTATTACGTAATAGTATATAACGTTTTACGATATTACGTATTAATATATAACGTTACACGTTAGTACGTAATAGTATATAACGTTATACGTCATCCGGTAATACTATATAACGTTATACGTTAGTACGTAATAGTATATAATGTTATACGTTAGTACTTAATAGTATATAACGTTATACGTCATTACGTAATAGTATATAACGTTATACGTCATTACGTAATAGTATATAACGTTATACGTCATCCGGTAATACTATATAACGTTATACGTCATCCGGTAATACTATATAACGTTACACGTTAGTACGTAATAGTATATAACATTATACGTTATTACGTATTAGTATATAACGTTATACATCATTACGTAATAGTATATAACGTTACACGTTATTACGTAATAGTATATAACGTTATACGTCATTACGTGATAGTATATAACGTTATACGTTAGTACTTAATAGTATATAACGTTATACGTCATTACGTAATAGTATATAACGTTATACGTCATCCGGTAATACTATTTAACGTTATACGTCATCCGGTAATACTATATAACGTTACACGTTAGTACGTAATAGTATATAACGTTATATGTTAGTACGTATTAGTATATAAAGTTATACGTCATTACGTAATAGTATATAACGTTATACGTTAGTACGTAATAGTATGTAACGTTATACGTCATCCGGTAATACTATATAACGTTATACGTTAGTACGTAATAGTATATAATGTTATACGTTGTTACGTATTAGTATATAACGTTATACGTTATTACGTAATAGTATATAACGTTATACGTCATTACGTAATAGTATATAACGTTATACGTCATCCGGTAATACTATATAACGTTATACGTCATCCGGTAATACTATATAACGTTACACATTAGTACGTAATAGTATATAACGTTATATGTTAGTACGTAATAGTATATAACGTTATACGTCATTACGTATTAGTATATAACGTTATACGTCATAACGTAATAGTATATAACGTTATACGTTAGTACGTAATAGAATATAACGTTATACGTTAGTACGTATTAGTATATAACGTTATACGTCATCTGGTAATACTATATAACGTTACACGTTAGTACGTAATAATATATAACGTTATACGTCATCCGGTAATACTATATAACGTTACACATTAGTACGTAATAGTATATAACGTTATACGTTATTACGTATTAGTATATAACGTTATACGTTAGTACGTAATAGTATGTAATGTTATACGTTGTTACGTATTAGTATATAACGTTATACGTTATTACGTAATAGTATATAACGTTATACGTCATTACGTAATAGTATATAACGTTATACGTCATCCGGTAATACTATATAACGTTATACGTCATCCGGTAATACTATATAACGTTATACGTTAGTACGTGATATTATATAACGTTATACGTTATTACGTATTAGTATATAACGTTATACGTCATTACGTAATAGTATATAACGTTATACGTTAGTACGTAATAGTATATAACGTTATACGTCATCCGGTAATACTATATAACGTTATATGTTAGTACGTAATAGTATATAATGTTATACGTTGTTACGTATTAGTATATAACGTTATACGTTATTACGTAATAGTATATAACGTTTTACGTCATTACGTAATAGTATATAACGTTATACGTCATCCGGTAATACTATATAACGTTATACGTCATCCGGTAATACTATATAACTTTATACGTTAGTACGTAATAGTATATAACGTTATACGTTATTACGTATTGGTATATAAAGTTATACGTCATTACGTAATAGTATATAACGTTATACGTTAGTACGTAATAGTATGTAACGTTATACGTCATCCGGTAATACTATATAACGTTATACGTTAGTACGTAATAGTATATAATGTTATACGTTGTTACGTATTAGTATATAACGTTCTACGTTATTACGTATTAGTATATACCGTTATACGATATTACGTAATAGTATATAACGTTATACGTCATTGGGTAATAGTATATAGCGTTATTCGTCATTACGTATTAGTTTATAACGTTACACGTTATTACGTATTAGTATATAACGTTACACGTTATTACGTAATAGTATATAACGTTTTACGATATTACGTATTAATATATAACGTTACACGTTAGTACGTAATAGTATATAACGTTATACGTCATCCGGTAATACTATATAACGTTATACGTTAGTACGTAATAGTATATAATGTTATACGTTGTTACGTATTAGTATATAACGTTATACGTTATTACGTAATAGTATATAACGTTATACGTCACTACGTAATAGTATATAACGTTATACGTCATCCGGTAATACTATATAACGTTATACGTCATCCGGTAATACTATATAACGTTACACTTTAGTACGTAATAATATATAACGTTATACGTTATTACGTATTGGTATATAACGTTATACGTCATTACGTAATAGTATGTAACGTTATACGTTAGTACGTAATAGTATATAACGTTATACGTCATCCGGTAATACTATATAACGTTATACGTTAGTACGTAATAGTATATAATGTTATACGTTGTTACGTGTTAGTATATAACGTTATAGGTTATTACGTAATAGTATATAACGTTATACGATATTACGTATTAATATATAGCGTTACACGTTATTACGTAATAGTATATAACGTTATACGTCATTACGTATTAGTATATAACGTTATACGTCACTACGTAATAGTATATAACGTTATACGTCATCCGGTAATACTATATAACGTTATACGTCATCCGGTAATACTATATAACGTTACACGTTAGTACGTAATAGTATATAACGTTATACGTCATTACGTATTAGTTAATAACGTTTCACGTTATTACGTATTAGTATATAACGTTACACGTTATTACGTAATAGTATATAACGTTATACGATATTACGTATTAATATATAACGTTACACGTTATTACGTAATAGTATATAACGTTAGACGTCATTACGTATTAGTATATAACGTTATACGTTATTACGTAATAGTATATAACGTTATACGTCATTACGTAATAGTATAGAACGTTATACGTCATCCGGTAATGCTATATAACGTTATACGTTAGTACGTAATAGTATATAACGTTATACGTTATTACGTATTGGTATATAACGTTATACGTCATTACGTAATAGTATGTAACGTTAAACGTTAGTACGTAATAGTATATAACGTTATACGTCATCCGGTAATACTATATAACGTTATACGTTTGTACGTAATAGTATATAATGTTATACGTTGTTACGTATTAGTATATAACGTTATACGTTATTACGTAATAGTATATAACGTTATACGATATTACGTATTAATATATAACTTTATACGTCATCCGGTAATACTATATAACTTTATACGTTAGTACGTAATAGTATATAACGTTATACGTTATTACGTAATACTATATAACGTTATACGTCATCCGGTAATACTATATAACGTTACACGTTAGTACGTAGTAGTATATAACGTTATACGTTAGTACGTAATAGTATATAACGTTATACGTCATTACGTATTAGTATATAACGTTATACGTCATAACGTAATAGTATATAACGTTATACGTTATTACGTAATAGAATATAACGTTACACGTTATTACGTATTAGTATATAACGTTATACGTCATTACGTAATAGTATATAACGTTATACGACATCCGGTAATACTATATAACGTTATACGTCATCCGGTAATACTATATAACGTTGTACGTTAGTACGTAATAGTATATAACGTTATACGTTATTACGTATTAGTATATAACGTTATACGTCATTACGTAATAGTATGTAACGTTATACGTTAGTACGTAATAGTATATAACGTTATACGTCATCCGGTAATACTATATAACGTTATACGTTAGTACGTAATAGTATATAATGTTATACGTTGTTACGTATTAGTATATAACGTTATACGTTATTACGTAATAGTATATAACGTTATACGATATTACGTATTAATATATAACGTTACACGTTATTACGTAATAGTATATAACGTTATACGTCATTACGTAATAGTATATAACGTTATACGACATCCGGTAATACTATATAACGTTATACGTCATCCGGTAATACTATATAACGTTACACGTTAGTACGTAATAGTATATAACGTTATACGTCATTACGTATTAGTTTATAACGTTACACGTTATTACGTATTAGTATATAACGTTACACGTTATTACGTAATAGTATATAACGTTATACGATATTACGTATTAATATATAACGTTGCACGTTATTACGTAATAGTATATAACGTTATACGTCATTACGTGATAGTATATAACGTTAATACGTTAGTACGTAATAGTATATATCGTTATACGTCATTGCGTAATAGTATATAACGTTATACGTTAGTACGTAATAGTATATAACGTTATACGTCATCCGGTAATACTATATAACGTTATACGTTAGTACGTAATAGTATATAATGTTATACGTTGCTACGTATTAGTATATAACGTTACACGTTAGTACGTAATAATATATAACGTTATACGTTATTACGTATTAGTATATAACGTTATACGTTAGTACGTAATAGTATATAATGTTATACGTTGTTACGTATTAGTATATAGCGTTGTACGTTATTAAGTATTAGTATATAGCGTTATACGTTATTACGTAATAGTATATATCGTTATACGTTAGTACCTAATAGTATATAACGTTATACGTTATTACGTATTAGTATATAATGTTATACGTCATTACGTAATTATATATAACGTTATACGTTAGTACGTAACAGTATATAACGTTATACATTATTACGTAATTATATATAACGTTATACGTTATTACGTATTAGTATATAACGTTATACGTTAGTACGTAATAGTATATAACGTTATACGTTAGTACGTAATAGTATATAATGTTATACGTTGTTACGTATTAGTATATAGCGTTGTTCGTTATTAAGTATTAGTATATAGCGTTATACGTTATTACGTAATAGTATATAACGTTATACGATATTACATATTAATATATAACGTTACACGTTATTACGTAATAGTATATAACGTTATACGTCATTACGTGATAGTATATAACGTTATACGTTAGTACGTAATAGTATATATCGTTATACGTCATTGCGTAATAGTATATAACGTTATACGTTAGTACGTAATAGTATATAACGTTATACGTCATCCGGTAATACTATATAACGTTATACGTTAGTACGTAATAGTATATAATGTTATACGTTGTTACGTATTAGTATATAACGTTATACGTTATTACGTAATAGTATATAACGTTATACGATATTACGTATTTATATATAACGTTACACGTTATTACGTAATAGTATATAACGTTATACGTCATTACGTGTTAGTATATAACGTTATACGTTAGTGCGTAATAGTATATATCGTTATACGTCATTGCGTAATAGTATATAACGTTATACGTTAGTAGGTAATAGTATATAACGTTATACGATATTACGTATTAATATATAACGTTACACGTTAGTACGTAATAGTATATAACGTTATACGTCATCCGGTAATACTATATAACGTTATACGTTAGTACGTAATAGTATATAATGTTATACGTTGTTACGTATTAGTATATAACGTTATACGTTATTACGTAATAGTATATAACGTTATACGTCATTACGTAATAGTATATAACGTTATACGTCATCCGGTAATACTATATAACGTTATATGTTAGTACGTAATAGTATATAATGTTATACGTTGTTACGTATTAGTATATAACATTATTCGTTATTACGTAATAGTATATAACGTTTTACGTCATTACGTAATAGTATATAACGTTATACGTCATCCGGTAATACTATATAACGTTATACGTCATTACGTATTAGTATATAATGTTATACGTCATTACGTAATTATATATAACGTTATACGTTAGTACGTAATAGTATATAACGTTATACGTTATTACGTAATAGTATATATCGTTATACGATATTACGTATTAGTATATAACGTTATACGTTATTACGTAATAGTATATAACGTTATACGTCATTACGTGATAGTATATAACGTTATACGTTAGTACGTACTAGTACATATCGTTATACGTCATTGCGTAATAGTATATAACGTTACACGTTAGTACGTAATAGTATATAACGTTATACGTTATTACGTATTAGTATATAACGTTATACGTCATTACGTAATAGTATATAACGTTATACGTCATCCGGTAATACTATATAACGTTATACGTCATCCGGTAATACTATATAACGTTATACGTTAGTACGTGATAGTATATAACGTTATACGTTATTACGTATTAGTATATAACGTTATACGTAATTACGTAATAGTATATAACGTTATACGTTAGTACCTAATAGTATATAACGTTATACGTTAGTACGTAATAGTATATAACGTGATACGTCATCCGGTTGTACTATATAACGTTATACGTTAGTACGTAATAGAATATAACGTTATACGTTAGTACGTATTAGTATATAACGTTATACGTCATCTGGTAATACTATATAACGTTATACGTCATCCGGTAATACTATATAACGTTATACGTCATCCGGTAATACTATATAACGTTATACGTTAGTACGTGATAGTATATAACGTTATACGTTATTACGTATTAGTATATAAAGTTATACGTCATTACGTAATAGTATATAACGTTATACGTTAGTACGTAATAGTATGTAACGTTATACGTCATCCGGTAATACTATATAACGTTATACGTTAGTACGTGATAGTATATAACATTATACGTTATTACGTATTAGTATATAACGTTATACATCATTACGTAATAGTATATAACGTTACACGTTATTACGTAATAGTATATAACGTTATACGTCATTACGTGATAGTATATAACGTTATACGTTAGTACTTAATAGTATATAATGTTATACGTTGTTACGTATTAGTATATAACGTTCTACGTTATTACGTATTAGTATATACCGTTATACGATATTACGTAATAGTATATAACGTTATACGTCATTAGGTAATAGTATATAGCGTTATTCGTCATTACGTATTAGTTTATAACGTTACACGTTATTACGTATTAGTATATAACGTTACACGTTATTACGTAATAGTATATAACGTTTTACGATATTACGTATTAATATATAACGTTACACGTTAGTACGTAATAGTATATAACGTTATACGTCATCCGGTAATACTATATAACGTTATACGTTAGTACGTAATAGTATATAATGTTATACGTTAGTACTTAATAGTATATAACGTTATACGTCATTACGTAATAGTATATAACGTTATACGTCATTACGTAATAGTATATAACGTTATACGTCATCCGGTAATACTATATAACGTTATACGTCATCCGGTAATACTATATAACGTTACACGTTAGTACGTAATAGTATATAACATTATACGTTATTACGTATTAGTATATAACGTTATACATCATTACGTAATAGTATATAACGTTACACGTTATTACGTAATAGTATATAACGTTATACGTCATTACGTGATAGTATATAACGTTATACGTTAGTACTTAATAGTATATAACGTTATACGTCATTACGTAATAGTATATAACGTTATACGTCATCCGGTAATACTATTTAACTTTATACGTCATCCGGTAATACTATATAACGTTACACGTTAGTACGTAATAGTATATAACGTTATATGTTAGTACGTATTAGTATATAAAGTTATACGTCATTACGTAATAGTATATAACGTTATACGTTAGTACGTAATAGTATGTAACGTTATACGTCATCCGGTAATACTATATAACGTTATACGTTAGTACGTAATAGTATATAATGTTATACGTTGTTACGTATTAGTATATAACGTTATACGTTATTACGTAATAGTATATAACGTTATACGTCATTACGTAATAGTATATAACGTTATACGTCATCCGGTAATACTATATAACGTTATACGTCATCCGGTAATACTATATAACGTTACACATTAGTACGTAATAGTATATAACGTTATATGTTAGTACGTAATAGTATATAACGTTATACGTCATTACGTATTAGTATATAACGTTATACGTCATAACGTAATAGTATATAACGTTATACGTTAGTACGTAATAGAATATAACGTTATACGTTAGTACGTATTAGTATATAACGTTATACGTCATCTGGTAATACTATATAACGTTACACGTTAGTACGTAATAACATATAACGTTATACGTCATCCGGTAATACTATATAACGTTACACATTAGTACGTAATAGTATATAACGTTATACGTTATTACGTATTAGTATATAACGTTATACGTTAGTACGTAATAGTATGTAATGTTATACGTTGTTACGTATTAGTATATAACGTTATACGTTATTACGTAATAGTATATAACGTTATACGTCATTACGTAATAGTATATAACGTTATACGTCATCCGGTAATACTATATAACGTTATACGTCATCCGGTAATACTATATAACGTTATACGTTAGTACGTGATATTATATAACGTTATACGTTATTACGTATTAGTATATAACGTTATACGTCATTACGTAATAGTATATAACGTTATACGTTAGTACGTAATAGTATATAACGTTATACGTCATCCGGTAATACTATATAACGTTATATGTTAGTACGTAATAGTATATAATGTTATACGTTGTTACGTATTAGTATATAACGTTATACGTTATTACGTAATAGTATATAACGTTTTACGTCATTACGTAATAGTATATAACGTTATACGTCATCCGGTAATACTATATAACGTTATACGTCATCCGGTAATACTATATAACTTTATACGTTAGTACGTAATAGTATATAACGTTATACGTTATTACGTATTGGTATATAAAGTTATACGTCATTACGTAATAGTATATAACGTTATACGTTAGTACGTAATAGTATGTAACGTTATACGTCATCCGGTAATACTATATAACGTTATACGTTAGTACGTAATAGTATATAATGTTATACGTTGTTACGTATTAGTATATAACGTTCTACGTTATTACGTATTAGTATATACCGTTATACGATATTACGTAATAGTATATAACGTTATACGTCATTGGGTAATAGTATATAGCGTTATTCGTCATTACGTATTAGTTTATAACGTTACACGTTATTACGTATTAGTATATAACGTTACACGTTATTACGTAATAGTATATAACGTTTTACGATATTACGTATTAATATATAACGTTACACGTTAGTACGTAATAGTATATAACGTTATACGTCATCCGGTAATACTATATAACGTTATACGTTAGTACGTAATAGTATATAATGTTATACGTTGTTACGTATTAGTATATAACGTTATACGTTATTACGTAATAGTATATAACGTTATACGTCACTACGTAATAGTATATAACGTTATACGTCATCCGGTAATACTATATAACGTTATACGTCATCCGGTAATACTATATAACGTTACACTTTAGTACGTAATAATATATAACGTTATACGTTATTACGTATTGGTATATAACGTTATACGTCATTACGTAATAGTATGTAACGTTATACGTTAGTACGTAATAGTATATAACGTTATACGTCATCCGGTAATACTATATAACGTTATACGTTAGTACGTAATAGTATATAATGTTATACGTTGTTACGTGTTAGTATATAACGTTATACGTTATTACGTAATAGTATATAACGTTATACGATATTACGTATTAATATATAGCGTTACACGTTATTACGTAATAGTATATAACGTTATACGTCATTACGTATTAGTATATAACGTTATACGTCACTACGTAATAGTATATAACGTTATACGTCATCCGGTAATACTATATAACGTTATACGTCATCCGGTAATACTATATAACGTTACACGTTAGTACGTAATAGTATATAACGTTATACGTCATTACGTATTAGTTAATAACGTTTCACGTTATTACGTATTAGTATATAACGTTATACGTCATTACGTATTAGTATATAACGTTATACGTCATAACGTAATAGTATGTAACGTTATACGTTATTACGTAATAGAATATAACGTTACACGTTATTACGTATTAGTATATAACGTTATACGTCATTACGTAATAGTATATAACGTTATACGACATCCGGTAATACTATATAACGTTATACGTCATCCGGTAATACTATATAACGTTGTACGTTAGTACGTAATAGTATATAACGTTATACGTTATTACGTATTAGTATATAACGTTATACGTCATTACGTAATAGTATGTAACGTTATACGTTAGTACGTAATAGTATATAACGTTATACGTCATCCGGTAATACTATATAACGTTATACGTTAGTACGTAATAGTATATAATGTTATACGTTGTTACGTATTAGTATATAACGTTATACGTTATTACGTAATAGTATATAACGTTATACGATATTACGTATTAATATATAACGTTACACGTTATTACGTAATAGTATATAACGTTATACGTCATTACGTAATAGTATATAACGTTATACGACATCCGGTAATACTATATAACGTTATACGTCATCCGGTAATACTATATAACGTTACACGTTAGTACGTAATAGTATATAACGTTATACGTCATTACGTATTAGTTTATAACGTTACACGTTATTACGTATTAGTATATAACGTTACACGTTATTACGTAATAGTATATAACGTTATACGATATTACGTATTAATATATAACGTTGCACGTTATTACGTAATAGTATATAACGTTATACGTCATTACGTGATAGTATATAACGTTAATACGTTAGTACGTAATAGTATATATCGTTATACGTCATTGCGTAATAGTATATAACGTTATACGTTAGTACGTAATAGTATATAACGTTATACGTCATCCGGTAATACTATATAACGTTATACGTTAGTACGTAATAGTACATAATGTTATACGTTGCTACGTATTAGTATATAACGTTACACGTTAGTACGTAATAATATATAACGTTATACGTTATTACGTATTAGTATATAACGTTATACGTTAGTACGTAATAGTATATAATGTTATACGTTGTTACGTATTAGTATATAGCGTTGTACGTTATTAAGTATTAGTATATAGCGTTATACGTTATTACGTAATAGTATATATCGTTATACTTTAGTACCTAATAGTATATAACGTTATACGTTATTACGTATTAGTATATAATGTTATACGTCATTACGTAATTATATATAACGTTATACGTTAGTACGTAACAGTATATAACGTTATACATTATTACGTAATTATATATAACGTTATACGTTATTACGTATTAGTATATAACGTTATACGTTAGTACGTAATAGTATATAACGTTATACGTTAGTACGTAATAGTATATAATGTTATACGTTGTTACGTATTAGTATATAGCGTTGTTCGTTATTAAGTATTAGTATATAGCGTTATACGTTATTACGTAATAGTATATAACGTTATACGATATTACATATTAATATATAACGTTACACGTTATTACGTAATAGTATATAACGTTATACGTCATTACGTGATAGTATATAACGTTATACGTTAGTACGTAATAGTATATATCGTTATACGTCATTGCGTAATAGTATATAACGTTATACGTTAGTACGTAATAGTATATAACGTTATACGTCATCCGGTAATACTATATAACGTTATACGTTAGTACGTAATAGTATATAATGTTATACGTTGTTACGTTTTAGTATATAACGTTATACGTTATTACGTAATAGTATATAACGTTATACGATATTACGTATTTATATATAACGTTACACGTTATTACGTAATAGTATATAACGTTATACGTCATTACGTGATAGTATATAACGTTATACGTTAGTGCGTAATAGTATATATCGTTATACGTCATTGCGTAATAGTATATAACGTTATACGTTAGTAGGTAATAGTATATAACGTTATACGATATTACGTATTAATATATAACGTTACACGTTAGTACGTAATAGTATATAACGTTATACGTCATCCGGTAATACTATATAACGTTATACGTTAGTACGTAATAGTATATAATGTTATACGTTGTTACGTATTAGTATATAACGTTATACGTTATTACGTAATAGTATATAACGTTATACGTCATTACGTAATAGTATATAACGTTATACGTCATCCGGTAATACTATATAACGTTATATGTTAGTACGTAATAGTATATAATGTTATACGTTGTTACGTATTAGTATATAACATTATTCGTTATTACGTAATAGTATATAACGTTTTACGTCATTACGTAATAGTATATAACGTTATACGTCATCCGGTAATACTATATAACGTTATACGTCATTACGTATTAGTATATAATGTTATACGTCATTACGTAATTATATATAACGTTATACGTTAGTACGTAATAGTATATAACGTTATACGTTATTACGTAATAGTATATATCGTTATACGATATTACGTATTAGTATATAACGTTATACGTTATTACGTAATAGTATATAACGTTATACGTCATTACGTGATAGTATATAACGTTATACGTTAGTACGTACTAGTTCATATCGTTATACGTCATTGCGTAATAGTATATAACGTTACACGTTAGTACGTAATAGTATATAACGTTATACGTTATTACGTATTAGTATATAACGTTATACGTCATTACGTAATAGTATATAACGTTATACGTCATCCGGTAATACTATATAACGTTATACGTCATCCGGTAATACTATATAACGTTATACGTTAGTACGTGATAGTATATAACGTTATACGTTATTACGTATTAGTATATAACGTTATACGTAATTACGTAATAGTATATAACGTTATACGTTAGTACCTAATAGTATATAACGTTATACGTTAGTACGTAATAGTATATAACGTGATACGTCATCCGGTTGTACTATATAACGTTATACGTTAGTACGTAATAGAATATAACGTTATACGTTAGTACGTATTAGTATATAACGTTATACGTCATCTGGTAATACTATATAACGTTATACGTCATCCGGTAATACTATATAACGTTATACGTCATCCGGTAATACTATATAACGTTATACGTTAGTACGTGATAGTATATAACGTTATACGTTATTACGTATTAGTATATAACGTTATACGTCATTACGTAATAGTATATAACGTTATACGTTAGTACGTAATAGTATATAACGTTATACGTCATCCGGTAATACTATATAACGTTATATGTTAGTACGTAATAGTATATAATGTTATACGTTGTTACGTACTAGTATATAACGTTATACGTTATTACGTAATAGTATATAACGTTTTACGTCATTACGTAATAGTATATAACGTTATACGTCATCCGGTAATACTATATAACGTTATACGTCATTACGTAATAGTATATAACGTTATACGTCATCCGGTAATATTATATAACGTTATACATCATCCGGTAATACTATATAACTTTATACGTTAGTACGTAATAGTATATAACGTTATACGTTATTACGTATTAGTATATAAAGTTATACGTCATTACGTAATAGTATATAACGTTATACGTTAGTACGTAATAGTATGTAACGTTATACGTCATCCGGTAATACTATATAACGTTATACGTTAGTACGTGATAGTATATAACATTATACGTTATTACGTATTAGTATATAACGTTATACATCATTACGTAATAGTATATAACGTTACACGTTATTACGTAATAGTATATAACGTTATACGTCATTACGTGATAGTATATAACGTTATACGTTAGTACTTAATAGTATATAATGTTATACGTTGTTACGTATTAGTATATAACGTTCTACGTTATTACGTATTAGTATATACCGTTATACGATATTACGTAATAGTATATAACGTTATACGTCATTAGGTAATAGTATATAGCGTTATTCGTCATTACGTATTAGTTTATAACGTTACACGTTATTACGTATTAGTATATAACGTTACACGTTATTACGTAATAGTATATAACGTTTTACGATATTACGTATTAATATATAACGTTACACGTTAGTACGTAATAGTATATAACGTTATACGTCATCCGGTAATACTATATAACGTTATACGTTAGTACGTAATAGTATATAATGTTATACGTTAGTACTTAATAGTATATAACGTTATACGTCATTACGTAATAGTATATAACGTTATACGTCATTACGTAATAGTATATAACGTTATACGTCATCCGGTAATACTATATAACGTTATACGTCATCCGGTAATACTATATAACGTTACACGTTAGTACGTAATAGTATATAACATTATACGTTATTACGTATTAGTATATAACGTTATACATCATTACGTAATAGTATATAACGTTACACGTTATTACGTAATAGTATATAACGTTATACGTCATTACGTGATAGTATATAACGTTATACGTTAGTACTTAATAGTATATAACGTTATACGTCATTACGTAATAGTATATAACGTTATACGTCATCCGGTAATACTATTTAACGTTATACGTCATCCGGTAATACTATATAACGTTACACGTTAGTACGTAATAGTATATAACGTTATATGTTAGTACGTATTAGTATATAAAGTTATACGTCATTACGTAATAGTATATAACGTTATACGTTAGTACGTAATAGTATGTAACGTTATACGTCATCCGGTAATACTATATAACGTTATACGTTAGTACGTAATAGTATATAATGTTATACGTTGTTACGTATTAGTATATAACGTTATACGTTATTACGTAATAGTATATAACGTTATACGTCATTACGTAATAGTATATAACGTTATACGTCATCCGGTAATACTATATAACGTTATACGTCATCCGGTAATACTATATAACGTTACACATTAGTACGTAATAGTATATAACGTTATATGTTAGTACGTAATAGTATATAACGTTATACGTCATTACGTATTAGTATATAACGTTATACGTCATAACGTAATAGTATATAACGTTATACGTTAGTACGTAATAGAATATAACGTTATACGTTAGTACGTATTAGTATATAACGTTATACGTCATCTGGTAATACTATATAACGTTACACGTTAGTACGTAATAATATATAACGTTATACGTCATCCGGTAATACTATATAACGTTACACATTAGTACGTAATAGTATATAACGTTATACGTTATTACGTATTAGTATATAACGTTATACGTTAGTACGTAATAGTATATAACGTTATACGTCATCCGGTAATACTATATAACGTTATATGTTAGTACGTAATAGTATATAATGTTATACGTTGTTACGTATTAGTATATAACGTTATACGTTATTACGTAATAGTATATAACGTTTTACGTCATTACGTAATAGTATATAACGTTATACGTCATCCGGTAATACTATATAACGTTATACGTCATCCGGTAATACTATATAACGTTATACGTTAGTACGTGATATTATATAACGTTATACGTTATTACGTATTAGTATATAACGTTATACGTCATTACGTAATAGTATATAACGTTATACGTCATCCGGTAATACTATATAACGTTATACGTCATCCGGTAATACTATATAACGTTATACGTTATTACGTATTAGTATATAACGTTATACGTAATTACGTAATAGTATATAACGTTATACGTTAGTACCTAATAGTATATAACGTTATACGTTAGTACGTAATAGTATATAACGTGATACGTCATCCGGTTGTACTATATAACGTTATACGTTAGTACGTAATAGAATATAACGTTATACGTTAGTACGTATTAGTATATAACGTTATACGTCATCTGGTAATACTATATAACGTTATACGTCATCCGGTAATACTATATAACGTTATACGTCATCCGGTAATACTATATAACGTTATACGTTAGTACGTTATAGTATATAACGTGATACGTCATCCGGTTGTACTATATAACGTTATACGTTAGTACGTAATAGTATATAACGTTATACGTCATCCGGTAATACTATATAACGTTATATGTTAGTACGTAATAGTATATAATGTTATACGTTGTTACGTATTAGTATATAACGTTATACGTTATTACGTAATAGTATATAACGTTTTACGTCATTACGTAATAGTATATAACGTTATACGTCATCCGGTAATACTATATAACGTTATACGTCATTACGTAATAGTATATAACGTTATACGTTAGTACCTAATAGTATATAACGTTATACGTTATTACGTATTAGTATATAATGTTATACGTCATTACGTAATTATATATAACGTTGTACGTTAGTACGTAATAGTATATAACGTTATACGTTATTACGTAATAGTATATATCGTTATACGATATTACGTATTAGTATATAACGTTACACGTTATTACGTAATAGTATATAACGTTATACGTCATTACGTGATAGTATATAACGTTATACGTTAGTACTTAATAGTACATATCGTTATACGTCATTGCGTAATAGTATATAACGTTACACGTTAGTACGTAATAGTATATAACGTTATACGTCATCCGGTAATACTATATAACGTTATACGTTAGTACGTAATAGTATATAATGTTATACGTTGTTACGTATTAGTATATAACGTTATACGTTATTACGTAATAGTATATAACGTTATACGTCATTACGTAATAGTATATAACGTTATACGTCATCCGGTAATACTATATAACGTTATACGTCATCCGGTAATACTATATAACTTTATACGTTAGTACGTAATAGTATATAACGTTATACGTTATTACGTATTAGTATATAAAGTTATACGTCATTACGTAATAGTATATAACGTTATACGTTAGTACGTAATAGTATGTAACGTTATACGTCATCCGGTAATACTATATAACGTTATACGTTAGTACGTAATAGTATATAATGTTATACGTTGTTACGTATTAGTATATAACGTTATACGTTATTACGTAATAGTATATAACGTTATACGTCATTACGTAATAGTATATAACGTTATACGTCATCCGGTAATACTATATAACGTTATACGTCATCCGGTAATACTATATAACGTTACACGTTAGTACGTAATAGTATATAACGTTATACGTTAGTACGTAATATTATATAACGTTATACGTCATTACGTATTAGTATATAACGTTATACGTCATAACGTAATAGTATATAACGTTATACGTTAGTACGTAATAGAATATAACGTTATACGTTAGTACGTATTAGTATATAACGTTATGCGTTATTACGTATTAGTATATAATGTTATACGTCATTACGTAATTATATATAACGTTATACGTTAGTACGTAATAGTATATAACGTTATACGTTATTACGTAATAGTATATAACGTTATACGTCATCTGGTAATACTATATAACGTTACACGTTAGTACGTAATAGTATATAACGTTATACGTCATCCGGTAATACTATATAACGTTATACGTCATCCGGTAATACTATATAACGTTATTCGTCATCCGGTAATACTATATAACGTTATACGTCATCCGGTAATACTATATAACGTTATACGTCATCCGGTAATACTATATAACGTTACACGTTAGTACGTATTAGTATATAACGTTATACGTTACTACGTAATAGAATATAACGTTATACGTTAGTACGTATTAGTATATAACGTTATACGTCATCTGGTAATACTATATAACGTTACACGTTAGTACGTAATAATATATAACGTTATACGTCATCCGGTAATACTATATAACGTTACATGTTAGTACGTAATAGTATATAACGTTATACGTTATTACGTATTAGTATATAACGTTATACTTTAGTACGTAATAGTATATAATGTTATACGTTGTTACGTATTAGTATATAACGTTATACGTTATTGCGTAATAGTATATAACGTTATACGTCATTACGTAATAGTATATAACGTTATACGTCATCCGGTAATACTATATAACGTTATACGTTAGTACGTAATAGTATATAATGTTATACGTTGTTACGTATTAGTATATAACGTTATACGTTATTACGTAATAGTATATAACGTTATACGTCATTACGTAATAGTATATAACGTTATACGTCATCCGGTAATACTATATAACGTTATACGTCATCCGGTAATACTATATAACGTTACACGTTAGTACGTAACAGTATATAACGTTATACGTTAGTACGTAATAGTATATAACGTTATACGTCATTACGTATTAGTATATAACGTTATACGTCATAACGTAATAGTATATAACGTTATACGTTAGTACGTAATAGAATATAACGTTATACGTCATTACGTATTAGTATTTAACGTTATACGTCATAACGTAATAGTATATAACGTTATACGTTAGTACGTAATAGAATATAACGTTATACGTTAGTACGTATTAGTATATAACGTTATACGTCATCTGGTAATACTATATAACGTTACACGTTAGTACGTAATAATATATAACGTTATACGTCATCCGGTAATACTATATAACGTTACACGTTAGTACGTAATAGTATATAACGTTATACGTTATTACGTATTAGTATATAACGTTATACTTTAGTACGTAATAGTATATAATGTTATACGTTGTTACGTATTAGTATATAACGTTATACGTTATTGCGTAATAGTATATAACGTTATACGTCATTACGTAATAGTATATAACGTTATACGTCATCCGGTAATACTATATAACGTTATACGTCATCCGGTAATACTATATAACGTTATACGTTAGTCCGTGATAGTATATAACATTATACGTTATTACGTATTAGTATATAACGTTATACGTCATTACGTAAAAGTATATAACGTTATACGTTAGTACGTAATAGTATATAACGTTATACGTCATCCGGTAATACTATATAACGTTATACGTTATTACGTATTAGTATATAACGTTATACGTCATTACGTAATAGTATATAACGTTATACGTTAGTACGTAATAGTATATAACGTTATACGTCATCCGGTAATACTATATAACGTTATACGGTAGTACGTAATAGTATATAATGTTATACGTTGTTACGTATTAGTATATAACGATATACATTATTACGTAATAGTATATAACGTTATACGTCATTACGTAATAGTATATAACGTTATACGTCATCCGGTAATACTATATAACGTTATACGTCATCCGGTAATACTATATAACTTTATACGTTAGTACGTAATAGTATATAACGTTATACGTTATTACGTATTAGTATATAACGTTATACGTCATTACGTAATAGTATATAACGTTATACGTTAGTACGTAATAGTATGTAACGTTATACGTTAGTACGTAATAGAATATAACGTTATACGTTAGTACGTATTAGTATATAACGTTATACGTCATCTGGTAATACTATATAACGTTATACGTCATCCGGTAATACTATATAACGTTATACGTCATCCGAAAATACTTATATAACGTTATACGTTAGTACGTGATAGTATATAACGTTATACGTTATTACGTATTAGTATATAACGTTATACGTCATTACGTAATAGTATATAACGTTATACGTTAGTACGTAATAGTATATAACGTTATACGTCATCCGGTAATACTATATAACGTTATATGTTAGTACGTAATAGTATATAATGTTATACGTTGTTACGTATTAGTATATAACGTTATATGTTATTACGTAATAGTATATAACGTTTTACGTCATTACGTAATAGTATATAACGTTATACGTCATCCGGTAATACTATATAACGTTATACGTCATCCGGTAATACTATATAACGTTATACGTTAGTACGTAATAGTATATAATGTTATACGTTGTTACGTATTAGTATATAACGTTATACGTTATTACGTAATAGTATATAACGTTATACGTCATTACGTAATAGTATATAACGTTATACGTCATCCGGTAATACTATATAACGTTATACGTCATCCGGTAATACTATATAACGTTACACGTTAGTACGTAATAGTATATAACGTTATACGTTAGTACGTAATAGTATATAACGTTATACGTCATTACGTATTAGTATATAACGTTATACGTCATAACGTAATAGTATATAACGTTATACGTTAGTACGTAATAGAATATAACGTTATACGTTAGTACGTATTAGTATATAACGTTATACGTCATCTGGTAATACTATATAACGTTACACGTTAGTACGTAATAATATATAACGTTATACGTCATCCGGTAATACTATATAACGTTACACATTAGTACGTAATAGTATATAACGTTATACGTTATTACTTATTAGTATATAACGTTATACGTTAGTACGTAATAGTATGTAATGTTATACGTTGTTACGTATTAGTATATAACGTTATACGTTATTACGTAATAGTATATAACGTTATACGTCATTACGTAATAGTATATAACGTTATACGTCATCCGGTAATACTATATAACGTTATACGTCATCCGGTAATACTATATAACGTTATACGTTAGTACGTGATATTATATAACGTTATACGTTATTACGAATTAGTATATAACGTTATACGTCATTACGTAATAGTATGTAACGTTATACGTCATCCGGTAATACTATATAACGTTATACGTCATCCGGTAATACTATATAACGTTATACGTTAGTACGTGATAGTATATAACGTTATACGTTATTACGTATTAGTATATAACGTTATACGTAATTACGTAATAGTATATAACGTTATACGTCATCTGGTAATACTATATAACGTTACACGTTAGTACGTAATAGTATATAACGTTATACGTCATCCGGTAATACTATATAACGTTATACGTCATCCGGTAATACTATATAACGTTACACGTTAGTACGTAACAGTATATAACGTTATACGTTAGTACGTAATAGTATATAACGTTATACGTCATTACGTATTAGTATATAACGTTATACGTCATTACGTATTAGTATATAACGTTATACGTCATTACGTATTAGTATTTAACGTTATACGTCATAACGTAATAGTATATAACGTTATACGTTAGTACGTAATAGAATATAACGTTATACGTTAGTACGTAATAGTATATAACGTTATACGTTATTACGTAATAGTATATAACGTTATACGTCATCTGGTAATACTATATAACGTTACACGTTAGTACGTAATAGTATATAACGTTATACGTCATCCGGTAATACTATATAACGTTATACGTCATCCGGTAATACTATATAACGTTATTCGTCATCCGGTAATACTTTATAACGTTACACGTTAGTACGTATTAGTATATAACGTTATACGTTAGTACGTAATAGAATATAATGTTATACGTTAGTACGTATTAGTATATAACGTTATACGTCATCTGGTAATACTATATAACGTTACACGTTAGTACGTAATAATATATAACGTTATACGTCATCCGGTAATACTATATAACGTTACACGTTAGTACGTAATAGTATATAACGTTATACGTTATTACGTATTAGTATATAACGTTATACTTTAGTACGTAATAGTATATAATGTTATACGTTGTTACGTATTAGTATATAACGTTATACGTTATTACGTAATAGTATATAACGTTATACGTCATTACGTAATAGTATATAACGTTATACGTCATCCGGTAATACTATATAACGTTATACGTCATCCGGTAATACTATATAACGTTATACGTTAGTACGTGATATTATATAACGTTATACGTTATTACGTATTAGTATATAACGTTATACGTCATTACGTAATAGTATATAACGTTATACGTCATCCGGTAATACTATATAACGTTATACGTCATCCGGTAATACTATATAACGTTATACGTTATTACGTAATAGTATATAACGTTATACGTCATTACGTAATAGTATATAACGTTATACGTCATCCGGTAATACTATATAACGTTATACGTCATCCGGTAATACTATATAACGTTATACGTTAGTCCGTGATAGTATATAACATTATACGTTATTACGTATTAGTATATAACGTTATACGTCATTACGTAAAAGTATATAACGTTATACGTTAGTACGTAATAGTATATAACGTTATACGTCATCCGGTAATACTATATAACGTTATACGTTATTACGTATTAGTATATAACGTTATACGTCATTACGTAATAGTATATAACGTTATACGTTAGTACGTAATAGTATGTAACGTTATACGTTAGTACGTAATAGAATATAACGTTATACGTTAGTACGTATTAGTATATAACGTTATACGTCATCTGGTAATACTATATAACGTTATACGTCATCCGGTAATACTATATAACGTTATACGTCATCCGAAAATACTATATAACGTTATACGTTAGTACGTGATAGTATATAACGTTATACGTTATTACGTATTAGTATATAACGTTATACGTCATTACGTAATAGTATATAACGTTATACGTTAGTACGTAATAGTATATAACGTTATACGTCATCCGGTAATACTATATAACGTTATACGGTAGTACGTAATAGTATATAATGTTATACGTTGTTACGTATTAGTATATAACGATATACATTATTACGTAATAGTATATAACGTTATACGTCATTACGTAATAGTATATAACGTTATACGTCATCCGGTAATACTATATAACGTTATACGTCATCCGGTAATACTATATAACTTTATACGTTAGTACGTAATAGTATATAACGTTATACGTTATTACGTATTAGTATATAACGTTATACGTCATTACGTAATAGTATATAACGTTATACGTTAGTACGTAATAGTATGTAACGTTATACGTTAGTACGTAATAGAATATAACGTTATACGTTAGTACGTATTAGTATATAACGTTATACGTCATCTGGTAATACTATATAACGTTATACGTCATCCGGTAATACTATATAACGTTATACGTCATCCGAAAATACTATATAACGTTATACGTTAGTACGTGATAGTATATAACGTTATACGTTATTACGTATTAGTATATAACGTTATACGTCATTACGTAATAGTATATAACGTTATACGTTAGTACGTAATAGTATATAACGTTATACGTCATCCGGTAATACTATATAACGTTATATGTTAGTACGTAATAGTATATAATGTTATACGTTGTTACGTATTAGTATATAACGTTATATGTTATTACGTAATAGTATATAACGTTTTACGTCATTACGTAATAGTATATAACGTTATACGTCATCCGGTAATACTATATAACGTTATACGTCGTCCGGTAATACTATATAACGTTATACGTTAGTACGTAATAGTATATAATGTTATACGTTGTTACGTATTAGTATATAACGTTATACGTTATTACGTAATAGTATATAACGTTATACGTCATTACGTAATAGTATATAACGTTATACGTCATCCGGTAATACTATATAACGTTATACGTCATCCGGTAATACTATATAACGTTACACGTTAGTACGTAATAGTATATAACGTTATACGTTAGTACGTAATAGTATATAACGTTATACGTCATTACGTATTAGTATATAACGTTATACGTCATAACGTAATAGTATATAACGTTATACGTTAGTACGTAATAGAATATAACGTTATACGTTAGTACGTATTAGTATATAACGTTATACGTCATCTGGTAATACTATATAACGTTACACGTTAGTACGTAATAATATATAACGTTATACGTCATCCGGTAATACTATATAACGTTACACATTAGTACGTAATAGTATATAACGTTATACGTTATTACTTATTAGTATATAACGTTATACGTTAGTACGTAATAGTATGTAATGTTATACGTTGTTACGTATTAGTATATAACGTTATACGTTATTACGTAATAGTATATAACGTTATACGTCATTACGTAATAGTATATAACGTTATACGTCATCCGGTAATACTATATAACGTTATACGTCATCCGGTAATACTATATAACGTTATACGTTAGTACGTGATATTATATAACGTTATACGTTATTACGAATTAGTATATAACGTTATACGTCATTACGTAATAGTATGTAACGTTATACGTCATCCGGTAATACTATATAACGTTATACGTCATCCGGTAATACTATATAACGTTATACGTTAGTACGTGATAGTATATAACGTTATACGTTATTACGTATTAGTATATAACGTTATACGTAATTACGTAATAGTATATAACGTTATACGTCATCTGGTAATACTATATAACGTTACACGTTAGTACGTAATAGTATATAACGTTATACGTCATCCGGTAATACTATATAACGTTATACGTCATCCGGTAATACTATATAACGTTACACGTTAGTACGTAACAGTATATAACGTTATACGTTAGTACGTAATAGTATATAACGTTATACGTCATTACGTATTAGTATATAACGTTATACGTCATTACGTATTAGTATTTAACGTTATACGTCATAACGTAATAGTATATAACGTTATACGTTAGTACGTAATAGAATATAACGTTATACGTTAGTACGTAATAGTATATAACGTTATACGTTATTACGTAATAGTATATAACGTTATACGTCATCTGGTAATACTATATAACGTTACACGTTAGTACGTAATAGTATATAACGTTATACGTCATCCGGTAATACTATATAACGTTATACGTCATCCGGTAATACTATATAACGTTATTCGTCATCCGGTAATACTTTATAACGTTACACGTTAGTACGTATTAGTATATAACGTTATACGTTAGTACGTAATAGAATATAATGTTATACGTTAGTACGTATTAGTATATAACGTTATACGTCATCTGGTAATACTATATAACGTTACACGTTAGTACGTAATAATATATAACGTTATACGTCATCCGGTAATACTATATAACGTTACACGTTAGTACGTAATAGTATATAACGTTATACGTTATTACGTATTAGTATATAACGTTATACTTTAGTACGTAATAGTATATAATGTTATACGTTGTTACGTATTAGTATATAACGTTATACGTTATTACGTAATAGTATATAACGTTATACGTCATTACGTAATAGTATATAACGTTATACGTCATCCGGTAATACTATATAACGTTATACGTCATCCGGTAATACTATATAACGTTATACGTTAGTACGTGATATTATATAACGTTATACGTTATTACGTATTAGTATATAACGTTATACGTCATTACGTAATAGTATATAACGTTATACGTCATCCGGTAATACTATATAACGTTATACGTCATCCGGTAATACTATATAACGTTATACGTTATTACGTAATAGTATATAACGTTATACGTCATTACGTAATAGTATATAACGTTATACGTCATCCGGTAATACTATATAACGTTATACGTCATCCGGTAATACTATATAACGTTATACGTTAGTCCGTGATAGTATATAACATTATACGTTATTACGTATTAGTATATAACGTTATACGTCATTACGTAAAAGTATATAACGTTATACGTTAGTACGTAATAGTATATAACGTTATACGTCATCCGGTAATACTATATAACGTTATACGTTATTACGTATTAGTATATAACGTTATACGTCATTACGTAATAGTATATAACGTTATACGTTAGTACGTAATAGTATGTAACGTTATACGTTAGTACGTAATAGAATATAACGTTATACGTTAGTACGTATTAGTATATAACGTTATACGTCATCTGGTAATACTATATAACGTTATACGTCATCCGGTAATACTATATAACGTTATACGTCATCCGAAAATACTATATAACGTTATACGTTAGTACGTGATAGTATATAACGTTATACGTTATTACGTATTAGTATATAACGTTATACGTCATTACGTAATAGTATATAACGTTATACGTTAGTACGTAATAGTATATAACGTTATACGTCATCCGGTAATACTATATAACGTTATATGTTAGTACGTAATAGTATATAATGTTATACGTTGTTACGTATTAGTATATAACGTTATACGTTATTACGTAATAGTATATAACGTTATACGTCATCCGGTAATACTATATAACGTTATACGTCATCCGGTAATACTATATAACGTTATACGTTAGTCCGTGATAGTATATAACATTATACGTTATTACGTAATAGTATGTAACGTTATACGTTAGTACGTAATAGAATATAACGTTATACGTTAGTACGTATTAGTATATAACGTTTCACGTCATTACGTAATAGTATATAACGTTATACGTCATCCGGTAATACTATATAACGTTATACGTCATCCGGTAATACTATATAACGTTATACGTTAGTACGTAATAGTATATAATGTTATACGTTGTTACGTATTAGTATATAACGTTATACGTTATTACGTAATAGTATATAACGTTATACGTCATTACGTAATAGTATATAACGTTATACGTCATCCGGTAATACTATATAACGTTATACGTCATCCGGTAATACTATATAACGTTACACGTTAGTACGTAATAGTATATAACGTTATACGTTAGTACGTAATAGTATGTAACGTTATACGTTAGTACGTAATAGAATATAACGTTATACGTTAGTACGTATTAGTATATAACGTTATACGTCATCTGGTAATACTATATAACGTTATACGTCATCCGGTAATACTATATAACGTTATACGTCATCCGAAAATACTATATAACGTTATACGTTAGTACGTGATAGTATATAACGTTATACGTTATTACGTATTAGTATATAACGTTATACGTCATTACGTAATAGTATATAACGTTATACGTTAGTACGTAATAGTATATAACGTTATACGTCATCCGGTAATACTATATAACGTTATATGTTAGTACGTAATAGTATATAATGTTATACGTTGTTACGTATTAGTATATAACGTTATACGTTATTACGTAATAGTATATAACGTTTCACGTCATTACGTAATAGTATATAACGTTATACGTCATCCGGTAATACTATATAACGTTATACGTCATCCGGTAATACTATATAACGTTATACGTTAGTACGTAATAGTATATAATGTTATACGTTGTTACGTATTAGTATATAACGTTATACGTTATTACGTAATAGTATATAACGTTATACGTCATTACGTAATAGTATATAACGTTATACGTCATCCGGTAATACTATATAACGTTATACGTCATCCGGTAATACTATATAACGTTACACGTTAGTACGTAATAGTATATAACGTTATACGTTAGTACGTAATAGTATATAACGTTATACGTCATTACGTATTAGTATATAACGTTATACGTCATAACGTAATAGTATATAACGTTATACGTTAGTACGTAATAGAATATAACGTTATACGTTAGTACGTATTAGTATATAACGTTATACGTCATCTGGTAATACTATATAACGTTACACGTTAGTACGTAATAATATATAACGTTATACGTCATCCGGTAATACTATATAACGTTTCACATTAGTACGTAATAGTATATAACGTTATACGTTATTACTTATTATTATATAACGTTATACGTTAGTACGTAATAGTATGTAATGTTATACGTTGTTACGTATTAGTATATAACGTTATACGTTATTACGTAATAGTATATAACGTTATACGTCATTACGTAATAGTATATAACGTTATACGTCATCCGGTAATACTATATAACGTTATACGTCATCCGGTAATACTATATAACGTTATACGTTAGTACGTGATATTATATAACGTTATACGTTATTACGTATTAGTATATAACGTTATACGTCATTACGTAATAGTATATAACGTTATACGTCATCCGGTAATACTATATAACGTTATACGTCATCCGGTAATACTATATAACGTTATACGTTAGTACGTGATAGTATATAACGTTATACGTTATTACGTATTAGTATATAACGTTATACGTAATTACGTAATAGTATATAACGTTATACGTTAGTACCTAATAGTATATAACGTTATACGTTAGTACGTAATAGTATATAACGTGATACGTCATCCGGTTGTACTATATAACGTTATACGTTATTACGTAATAGAATATAACGTTTTACGTTAGTACGTATTAGTATATAACGTTATACGTCATCTGGTAATACTATATAACGTTATACGTCATCCGGTAATACTATATAACGTTATACGTCATCCGGTAATACTATATAACGTTATACGTTAGTACGTGATAGTATATAACGTTATACGTTATTACGTATTAGTATATAACGTTATACGTCATTACGTAATAGTATATAACGTTATACGTTAGTACGTAATAGTATATAACGTTATACGTCATCCGGTAATACTATATAACGTTATATGTTAGTACGTAATAGTATATAATGTTATACGTTGTTACGTATTAGTATATAACGTTATACGTCATCCGGTAATACTATATAACGTTATACGTCATTACGTAATAGTATATAACGTTATACGTTAGTACCTAATAGTATATACCGTTATACGACATTACGTAATAGTATATAACGTTATACGTCATTACGTAATAGTATATAACGTTATACGTTATTACGTAATAGTATATATCGTTATACGTTAGTACCTAATAGTATATAACGTTATACGTTATTACGTATTAGTATATAATGTTATACGTCATTACGTAATTATATATAACGTTGTACGTTAGTACGTAATAGTATATAACGTTATACGTTATTACGTAATAGTATGTAACGTTATACGTCATCCGGTAATACTATATAACGTTATACGTTAGTACGTAATAGTATATAATGTTATACGTTGTTACGTATTAGTATATAACGTTATACGTTATTACGTAATAGTATATAACGTTATACGTCATTACGTAATAGTATATAACGTTATACGTCATCCGGTAATCCTATATAACGTTATACGTCATCCGGTAATACTATATAACGTTACACGTTAGTACGTAATAGTATATAACGTTATACGTTAGTACGTAATATTATATAACGTTATACGTCATTACGTATTAGTATATAACGTTATACGTCATAACGTAATAGTATATAACGTTATACGTTAGTACGTAATAGAATATAACGTTATACGTTAGTACGTATTAGTATATAACGTTATGCGTTATTACGTATTAGTATATAATGTTATACGTCATTACGTAATTATATATAACGTTATACGTTAGTACGTAATAGTATATAACGTTATACGTTATTACGTAATAGTATATAACGTTATACGTCATCTGGTAATACTATATAACGTTACACGTTAGTACGTAATAGTATATAACGTTATACGTCATCCGGTAATACTATATAACGTTATACGTCATCCGGTAATACTATATAACGTTATTCGTCATCCGGTAATACTTTATAACGTTACACGTTAGTACGTATTAGTATATAACGTTATACGTTAGTACGTAATAGAATATAACGTTATACGTTAGTACGTATTAGTATATAACGTTATACGTCATCTGGTAATACTATATAACGTTACACGTTAGTACGTAATAGTATATAACGTTATACGTCATCCGGTAATACTATATAACGTTATACGTCATCCGGTAATACTATATAACGTTATACGTCATCCGGTAATACTATATAACGTTACACGTTAGTACGTATTAGTATATAACGTTATACGTTAGTACGTAATAGAATATAACGTTATACGTTAGTACGTATTAGTATATAACGTTATACGTCATCTGGTAATACTATATAACGTTACACGTTAGTACGTAATAATATATAACGTTATACGTCATCCGGTAATACTATATAACGTTACACGTTAGTACGTAATAGTATATAACGTTATACGTTATTACGTATTAGTATATAACGTTATACTTTAGTACGTAATAGTATATAATGTTATACGTTGTTACGTATTAGTATATAACGTTATACGTTATTGCGTAATAGTATATAACGTTATACGTCATTACGTAATAGTATATAACGTTATACGTCATCCGGTAATACTATATAACGTTATACGTTAGTACGTAATAGTATATAATGTTATACGTTGTTACGTATTAGTATATAACGTTATACGTTATTACGTAATAGTATATAACGTTATACGTCATTACGTAATAGTATATAACGTTATACGTCATCCGGTAATACTATATAACGTTATACGTCATCCGGTAATACTATATAACGTTACACGTTAGTACGTAACAGTATATAACGTTATACGTTAGTACGTAATAGTATATAACGTTATACGTCATTACGTATTAGTATATAACGTTATACGTCATAACGTAATGGTATATAACGTTATACGTTAGTACGTAATAGAATATAACGTTATACGTCATTACGTATTAGTATTTAACGTTATACGTCATAACGTAATAGTATATAACGTTATACGTTAGTACGTAATAGAATATAACGTTATACGTTAGTACGTATTAGTATATAACGTTATGCGTTATTACGTATTAGTATATAATGTTATACGTCATTACGTAATTGTATATAACGTTATACGTTAGTACGTAATAGTATATAACGTTATACGTTATTACGTAATAGAATATAACGTTATACGTCATCTGGTAATACTATATAACGTTACACGTTAGTACGTAATAGTATATAACGTTATACGTCATCCGGTAATACTATATAACGTTACACGTTAGTACGTAATAGTATATAACGTTATACGTTATTACGTATTAGTATATAACGTTATACTTTAGTACGTAATAGTATATAATGTTATACGTTGTTACGTATTAGTATATAACGTTATACGTTATTGCGTAATAGTATATAACGTTATACGTCATCCGGTAATACTATATAACGTTATACGTTATTACGTATTAGTATATAACGTTATACGTCATTACGTAATAGTATATAACGTTATACGTTAGTACGTAATAGTATATAACGTTATACGTCATCCGGTAATACTATATAACGTTATACGGTAGTACGTAATAGTATATAATGTTATACGTTGTTACGTATTAGTATAAAACGATATACATTATTACGTAATAGTATATAACGTTATACGTCATTACGTAATAGTATATAACGTTATACGTCATCCGGTAATACTATATAACGTTATACGTCATCCGGTAATACTATATAACTTTATACGTTAGTACGTAATAGTATATAACGTTATACGTTATTACGTATTAGTATATAACGTTATACGTCATTACGTAATAGTATATAACGTTATACGTTAGTACGTAATAGTATGTAACGTTATACGTTAGTACGTAATAGAATATAACGTTATACGTTAGTACGTATTAGTATATAACGTTATACGTCATCTGGTAATACTATATAACGTTACACGTTAGTACGTAATAGTATATAACGTTATACGTCATCCGGTAATACTATATAACGTTATACGTCATCCGGTAATACTATATAACGTTATACGTCATCCGAAAATACTATATAACGTTATACGTTAGTACGTGATAGAATATAACGTTATTCGTTATTACGTATTAGTATATAACGTTATACGTCATTACGTAATAGTATATAACGTTATACGTTATTACGTAATAGTATATATCGTTATACGTTAGTACCTAATAGTATATAACGTTATACGTTATTACGTATTAGTATATAATGTTATACGTCATTACGTAATTATATATAACGTTATACGTTAGTACGTAATAGTATGTAACGTTATACGTTAGTACGTAATAGAATATAACGTTATACGTTAGTACGTATTAGTACATATCGTTATACGTCATTGCGTAATAGTATATAACGTTACACGTTAGTACGTAATAGTATATAACGTTATACGTTAGTACGTAATAGTATGTAACGTTATACGTCATCCGGTAATACTATATAACGTTATACGTTATTACGTATTAGTATATACCGTTATACGATATTACGTAATAGTATATAACGTTATACGTCATCCGGTAATCCTATATAACGTTATACGTTATTACGTATTAGTATATAACGTTATACGTTAGTACGTAATAGAATATAACGTTATACGTCATCTGGTAATACTATATAACGTTGTACGTCATCCGGTAATACTATATAACGTTATACGTCATCCGGTAATACTATATAACGTTATACGTTAGTACGTGATAGTATATAACGTTATACGTTATTACGTATTAGTATATAATGTTATACGTCATTACGTAATTATATATAACGTTATACGTTAGTACGTAATAGTATGTAACGTTATACGTTAGTACGTAATAGAATATAACGTTATACGTTAGTACGTATTAGTACATATCGTTATACGTCATTGCGTAATAGTATATAACGTTACACGTTAGTACGTAATACTATATAACTTTATACGTTAGTACGTAATAGTATATAACGTTATACGTTATTACGTATTAGTATATAAAGTTATACGTCATTACGTAATAGTATATAACGTTATACGTTAGTACGTAATAGTATGTAACGTTATACGTCATCCGGTAATACTATATAACGTTATACGTTAGTACGTAATAGTATATAACGTTATACGTTAGTACGTAATAGAATATAACGTTATACGTTAGTACGTATTAGTATATAACGTTATACGTCATCTGGTAATACTATATAACGTTACACGTTAGTACGTAATAATATATAACGTTATACGTCATCCGGTAATACTATATAACGTTTCACATTAGTACGTAATAGTATATAACGTTATACGTTATTACTTATTATTATATAACGTTATACGTTAGTACGTAATAGTATGTAATGTTATACGTTGTTACGTATTAGTATATAACGTTATACGTTATTACGTAATAGTATATAACGTTATACGTCATTACGTAATAGTATATAACGTTATACGTCATCCGGTAATACTATATAACGTTATACGTCATCCGGTAATACTATATAACGTTATACGTTAGTACGTGATATTATATAACGTTATACGTTATTACGTATTAGTATATAACGTTATACGTCATTACGTAATAGTATATAACGTTATACGTCATCCGGTAATACTATATAACGTTATACGTCATCCGGTAATACTATATAACGTTATACGTTAGTACGTGATAGTATATAACGTTATACGTTATTACGTATTAGTATATAACGTTATACGTAATTACGTAATAGTATATAACGTTATACGTTAGTACCTAATAGTATATAACGTTATACGTTAGTACGTAATAGTATATAACGTGATACGTCATCCGGTTGTACTATATAACGTTATACGTTATTACGTAATAGAATATAACGTTATACGTTAGTACGTATTAGTATATAACGTTATACGTCATCTGGTAATACTATATAACGTTATACGTCATCTGGTAATACTATATAACGTTATACGTCATCCGGTAATACTATATAACGTTATACGTTAGTACGTGATAGTATATAACGTTATACGTTATTACGTATTAGTATATAACGTTATACGTCATTACGTAATAGTATATAACGTTATACGTTAGTACGTAATAGTATATAACGTTATACGTCATCCGGTAATACTATATAACGTTATATGTTAGTACGTAATAGTATATAATGTTATACGTTGTTACGTATTAGTATATAAAGTTATACGTCATCCGGTAATACTATATAACGTTATACGTCATTACGTAATAGTATATAACGTTATACGTTAGTACCTAATAGTATATACCGTTATACGACATTACGTAATAGTATATAACGTTATACGTCATTACGTAATAGTATATAACGTTATACGTTATTACGTAATAGTATATATCGTTATACGTTAGTACCTAATAGTATATAACGTTATACGTTATTACGTATTAGTATATAATGTTATACGTCATTACGTAATTATATATAACGTTGTACGTTAGTACGTAATAGTATATAACGTTATACGTTATTACGTAATAGTATGTAACGTTATACGTCATCCGGTAATACTATATAACGTTATACGTTAGTACGTAATAGTATATAATGTTATACGTTGTTACGTATTAGTATATAACGTTATACGTTATTACGTAATAGTATATAACGTTATACGTCATTACGTAATAGTATATAACGTTATACGTCATCCGGTAATACTATATAACGTTATACGTCATCCGGTAATACTATATAACGTTACACGTTAGTACGTAATAGTATATAACGTTATACGTTAGTACGTAATATTATATAACGTTATACGTCATTACGTATTAGTATATAACGTTGTACGTCATAACGTAATAGTATATAACGTTATACGTTAGTACGTAATAGAATATAACGTTATACGTTAGTACGTATTAGTATATAACGTTATGCGTTATTACGTATTAGTATATAATGTTATACGTCATTACGTAATTATATATAACGTTATACGTTAGTACGTAATAGTATATAACGTTATACGTTATTACGTAATAGTATATAACGTTATACGTCATCTGGTAATACTATATAACGTTACACGTTAGTACGTAATAGTATATAACGTTATACGTCATCCGGTAATACTATATAACGTTATACGTCATCCGGTAATACTATATAACGTTATTCGTCATCCGGTAATACTTTATAACGTTACACGTTAGTACGTATTAGTATATAACGTTATACGTTAGTACGTAATAGAATATAACGTTATACGTTAGTACGTATTAGTATATAACGTTATACGTCATCTGGTAATACTATATAACGTTACACGTTAGTACGTAATAGTATATAACGTTATACGTCATCCGGTAATACTATATAACGTTATACGTCATCCGGTAATACTATATAACGTTATACGTCATCCGGTAATACTATATAACGTTACACGTTAGTACGTATTAGTATATAACGTTATACGTTAGTACGTAATAGAATATAACGTTATACGTTAGTACGTATTAGTATATAACGTTATACGTCATCTGGTAATACTATATAACGTTACACGTTAGTACGTAATAATATATAACGTTATACGTCATCCGGTAATACTATATAACGTTACACGTTAGTACGTAATAGTATATAACGTTATACGTTATTACGTATTAGTATATAACGTTATACTTTAGTACGTAATAGTATATAATGTTATACGTTGTTACGTATTAGTATATAACGTTATACGTTATTGCGTAATAGTATATAACGTTATACGTCATTACGTAATAGTATATAACGTTATACGTCATCCGGTAATACTATATAACGTTATACGTTAGTACGTAATAGTATATAATGTTATACGTTGTTACGTATTAGTATATAACGTTATACGTTATTACGTAATAGTATATAACGTTATACGTCATTACGTAATAGTATATAACGTTATACGTCATCCGGTAATACTATATAACGTTATACGTCATCCGGTAATACTATATAACGTTACACGTTAGTACGTAACAGTATATAACGTTATACGTTAGTACGTAATAGTATATAACGTTATACGTCATTACGTATTAGTATATAACGTTATACGTCATAACGTAATGGTATATAACGTTATACGTTAGTACGTAATAGAATATAACGTTATACGTCATTACGTATTAGTATTTAACGTTATACGTCATAACGTAATAGTATATAACGTTATACGTTAGTACGTAATAGAATATAACGTTATACGTTAGTACGTATTAGTATATAACGTTATGCGTTATTACGTATTAGTATATAATGTTATACGTCATTACGTAATTATATATAACGTTATACGTTAGTACGTAATAGTATATAACGTTATACGTTATTACGTAATAGTATATAACGTTATACGTCATCTGGTAATACTATATAACGTTACACGTTAGTACGTAATAGTATATAACGTTATACGTCATCCGGTAATACTATATAACGTTACACGTTAGTACGTAATAGTATATAACGTTATACGTTATTACGTATTAGTATATAACGTTATACTTTAGTACGTAATAGTATATAATGTTATACGTTGTTACGTATTAGTATATAACGTTATACGTTATTGCGTAATAGTATATAACGTTATACGTCATCCGGTAATACTATATAACGTTATACGTTATTACGTATTAGTATATAACGTTATACGTCATTACGTAATAGTATATAACGTTATACGTCATTACGTAATAGTATATAACGTTATACGTTAGTACGTAATAGTATATAACGTTATACGTCATCCGGTAATACTATATAACGTTATACGTTATTACGTATTAGTATATAACGTTATACGTCATTACGTAATAGTATATAACGTTATACGTTAGTACGTAATAGTATATAACGTTATACGTCATCCGGTAATACTATATAACGTTATACGTCATCCGGTAATACTATATAACGTTATACGTTAGTCCGTGATAGTATATAACGTTATACGTCATCCGGTAATACTATATAACGTTATACGTTAGTCCGTGATAGTATATAACATTATACGTTATTACGTATTAGTATATAACGTTATACGTCATTACGTAATAGTATATAACGTTATACGTTAGTACGTAATAGTATATAACGTTATACGTCATCCGGTAATACTATATAACGTTATACGTTATTACGTATTAGTATATAACGTTATACGTCATTACGTAATAGTATATAACGTTATACGTTAGTACGTAATAGTATATAACGTTATACGTCATCCGGTAATACTATATAACGTTATACGGTAGTACGTAATAGTATATAATGTTATACGTTGTTACGTATTAGTATAAAACGATATACATTATTACGTAATAGTATATAACGTTATACGTCATTACGTAATAGTATATAACGTTATACGTCATCCGGTAATACTATATAACGTTATACGTCATCCGGTAATACTATATAACTTTATACGTTAGTACGTAATAGTATATAACGTTATACGTTATTACGTATTAGTATATAACGTTATACGTCATTACGTAATAGTATATAACGTTATACGTTAGTACGTAATAGTATGTAACGTTATACGTTAGTACGTAATAGAATATAACGTTATACGTCAGTACGTATTAGTATATAACGTTATACGTCATCTGGTAATACTATATAACGTTATACGTCATCCGGTAATACTATATAACGTTATACGTCATCCGAAAATACTATATAACGTTATACGTTAGTACGTGATAGTATATAACGTTATTCGTTATTACGTATTAGTATATAACGTTATACGTCATTACGTAATAGTATATAACGTTATACGTTATTACGTAATAGTATATATCGTTATACGTTAGTACCTAATAGTATATAACGTTATACGTTATTACGTATTAGTATATAATGTTATACGTCATTACGTAATTATATATAACGTTATACGTTAGTACGTAATAGTATGTAACGTTATACGTTAGTACGTAATAGAATATAACGTTATACGTTAGTACCTAATAGTATATAACGTTATACGTTATTACGTATTAGTATATAATGTTATACGTCATTACGTAATTATATATAACGTTATACGTTAGTACGTAATAGTATGTAACGTTATACGTTAGTACGTAATAGAATATAACGTTATACGTTAGTACGTATTAGTACATATCGTTATACGTCATTGCGTAATAGTATATAACGTTACACGTTAGTACGTAATAGTATATAACGTTATACGTCATCCGGTAATACTATATAACGTTATACGTCATCCGGTAATACTATATAACTTTATACGTTAGTACGTAATAGTATATAACGTTATACGTTATTACGTATTAGTATATAACGTTATACGTCATTACGTAATAGTATATAACGTTATACGTTATTACGTAATAGTATATATCGTTATACGTTAGTACCTAATAGTATATAACGTTATACGTCATTACGTAATAGTATATAACGTTATACGTTATTACGTAATAGTATATATCGTTATACATTAGTACCTAATAGTATATAACGTTATACGTTATTACGTATTAGTATATAACGTTATACGTCATCCGGTAATACTATATAACGTTATACGTCATTACGTAATAGTATATAACGTTATACGTCATCCGGTAATACTATATAACGTTATACGTTAGTACGTAATAGTATATACCGTTATACGATATTACGTAATAGTATATAAAGTTATACGTCATTACGTAATAGTATATAACGTTATACGTTATTACGTAATAGTATATATCGTTATACGTTAGTACCTAATAGTATATAACGTTATACGTTAGTACGTGATAGTATATAACGTTATTCGTTATTACGTATTAGTATATAACGTTATACGTCATTACGTAATAGTATATAACGTTATACGTTATTACGTAATAGTATATATCGTTATACGTTAGTACCTAATAGTATATAACGTTATACGTTATTACGTATTAGTATATAATGTTATACGTCATTACGTAATTATATATAACGTTATACGTTAGTACGTAATAGTATGTAACGTTATACGTTAGTACGTAATAGAATATAACGTTATACGTTAGTACCTAATAGTATATAACGTTATACGTTATTACGTATTAGTATATAATGTTATACGTCATTACGTAATTATATATAACGTTATACGTTAGTACGTAATAGTATGTAACGTTATACGTTAGTACGTAATAGAATATAACGTTATACGTTAGTACGTATTAGTACATATCGTTATACGTCATTGCGTAATAGTATATAACGTTACACGTTAGTACGTAATAGTATATAACCTTATACGTCATCCGGTAATACTATATAACGTTATACGTCATCCGGTAATACTATATAACTTTATACGTTAGTACGTAATAGTATATAACGTTATACGTTATTACGTATTAGTATATAACGTTATACGTCATTACGTAATAGTATATAACGTTATACGTTATTACGTAATAGTATATATCGTTATACGTTAGTACCTAATAGTATATAACGTTATACGTCATTACGTAATAGTATATAACGTTATACGTTATTACGTAATAGTATATATCGTTATACGTTAGTACCTAATAGTATATAACGTTATACGTTATTACGTATTAGTATATAATGTTATACGTCATTACGTAATTATATATAACGTTATACGTTAGTACGTAATAGTATGTAACGTTATACGTTAGTACGTAATAGAATATAACGTTATACGTTAGTACGTATTAGTACATATCGTTATACGTCATTGCGTAATAGTATATAACGTTACACGTTAGTACGTAATAGTACAGGGTGCGCCGTTAGAATTCGGACAGAATTCAATTTGTAGTTCCCACCATATTAGAATTCAGATGTTTGTGCTGATTGACTCTGAAGTTAGTTAAATATGTCAATAAGTCTTCTATAACCTCAAAATGACAGAACTCGTTAAGCAAAACCCGGAATACGATAGAAGAGCGGCGATTATAGAAAGTCTTCGCGCCGGGAGAACGCCGGTCGAAATTATAAAATTCTTTAGCTACCCAAGATCGACGGTAATTTAATTTTGTTGTGGGCAAAACCAAATTTCCAGCAAGTGTTCACGTTTTGAGCGTTGTCTCAAGTGAGGGCGACGTCATGCCTCCGCACTTCTTCCAAAAAGGCGAAAGAATCACAAAGGAGGTTTATTTGGAGGTCCTGAAGACAGTAATAAAGCCGTGGATGGAAATTACGGCTTCTGGAAGGCCGTATTTATTTCAACAAGATGGCGCACCTGCTCACACAAGTCATCTTGTTCAAAATTGGCTCTCTGACAATGTGGACATGTTTTGGTCGAAAGATTTCTGGCCTCCTAACAGTCCCGACCTAAACCCATTGGACTATTACGTGTGGGGCGTTATCGAGAGACAAACTATTAAATGCAGGCACCCCAACGTCAACTCCCTACGAGCTGCTATCGAGTCAGAATTCGCGACAATTAAACGCGACCAGTTGAAGTCAGCGTGCTCGCGCTTTAGAGCAAGAATAGAGCAGGTCATAGAGGCAGAGGGTGGTTACATAGAATAAAAGTTCTCAGCAAGGACCCTTTAAATGAGATATAACAACATTTTCATGTGTTTTTGTGTATTGACTTAAATAAACAACTTTCTGCACAAAACTTCTTTTGTCCGGATTCTAACGGCGCACCCTGTATATAACGTTATACGTCATCCGGTAATACTATATAACGTTATACGTCATCCGGTAATACTATATAACTTTATACGTTAGTACGTAATAGTATATAACGTTATACGTTATTACGTATTAGTATATAACGTTATACGTCATTACGTAATAGTATATAACGTTATACGTTAGTACGTAATAGTATGTAACGTTATACGTTAGTACGTAATAGAATATAACGTTATACGTTAGTACGTATTAGTATATAACGTTATACGTCATCTGGTAATACTATATAACGTTGTACGTCATCCGGTAATACTATATAACGTTATACGTCATCCGGTAATACTATATAACGTTATACGTTAGTACGTGATAGTATATAACGTTATACGTTATTACGTATTAGTATATAACGTTATACGTCATTACGTAATAGTATATAACGTTATACGTTAGTACGTAATAGTATATAACGTTATACGTCATCCGGTAATACTATATAACGTTATATGTTAGTACGTAATAGTATATAATGTTATACGTTGTTACGTATTAGTATATAACGTTATACGTTATTACGTAATAGTATATAACGTTTTACGTGATTACGTAATAGTATATAACGTTATACGTCATCCGGTAATACTATATAACGTTATACGTCATTACGTAATAGTATATAACGTTATACGTCATCCGGTAATACTATATAACGTTATACGTCATTACGTAATAGTATATAACGTTATACGTCATTAGGTAATAGTATATAGCGTTATTCGTCATTACGTATTAGTTTATAACGTTACACGTTATTACGTAATAGTATATAATGTTTTACGATATTATGTATTAATATATAACGTTACACGTTAGTACGTAATAGTATATAACGTCATACGTCATCCGGTAATACTATATAACGTTATACGTTAGTACGTAATAGTATATAATGTTATACGTTGTTACGTATTAGTATATAACGTTATACGTTATTACGTAATAGTATATAACGTTATACGTCATTACGTAATAGTATATAACGTTATACGTCATCCGGTAATACTATATAACGTTATACGTCATCCGGTAATACTATATAACTTTATACGTTAGTACGTAATAGTATATAACGTTATACGTTATTACGTATTAGTATATAAAGTTATACGTCATTACGTAATAGTATATAACGTTATACGTTAGTACGTAATAGTATGTAACGTTATACGTCATCCGGTAATACTATATAACGTTATACGTTAGTACGTAATAGTATATAATGTTATACGTTGTTACGTATTAGTATATAACGTTATACGTCATCTGGTAATACTATATAACGTTACACGTTAGTACGTAATAATATATAACGTTATACGTCATCCGGTAATACTATATAACGTTACACATTAGTACGTAATACTATATAACGTTATACGTCTTCCGGTAATACTATATAACGTTACACGTTAGTACGTAATAGTATATAACGTTATACGTTAGTACGTAATAGTATATAACGTTATACGTCATTACGTATTAGTATATAACGTTATACGTCATAACGTAATAGTATATAACGTTATACGTTAGTACGTAATAGAATATAACGTTATACGTTAGTACGTATTAGTATATAACGTTATACGTCATCTGGTAATACTATATAACGTTACACGTTAGTACGTAATAATATATAACGTTATACGTCATCCGGTAATACTATATAACGTTACACATTAGTACGTAATAGTATATAACGTTATACGTTATTACGTATTAGTATATAACGTTATACGTTAGTACGTAATAGTATGTAATGTTATACGTTGTTACGTATTAGTATATAACGTTATACGTTATTACGTAATAGTATATAACGTTATACGTCATTACGTAATAGTATATAACGTTATACGTCATCCGGTAATACTATATAATGTTATACGTCATCTGGTAATACTATATAACGTTATACGTTAGTACGTGATATTATATAACGTTATACGTTATTACGTATTAGTATATAACGTTATACGTCATTACGTAATAGTATATAACGTTATACGTCATCCGGTAATACTATATAACGTTATACGTCATCCGGTAATACTATATAACGTTATACGTTAGTACGTGATAGTATATAACGTTATATGTTATTACGTATTAGTATATAACGTTATACGTAATTACGTAATAGTATATAACGTTATACGTTAGTACCTAATAGTATATAACGTTATACGTTAGTACGTAATAGTATATAACGTGATACGTCATCCGGTAATACTATATAACGTTATACGTTAGTACGTAATAGAATATAACGTTATACGTTAGTACGTATTAGTATATAACGTTATACGTCATCTGGTAATACTATATAACGTTATACGTCATCCGGTAATACTATATAACGTTATACGTCATCCGGTAATACTATATAACGTTATACGTTAGTACGTGATAGTATATAACGTTATACGTTATTACGTATTAGTATATAACGTTATACGTCATTACGTAATAGTATATAACGTTATACGTTAGTACGTAATAGTATATAACGTTATACGTCATCCGGTAATACTATATAACGTTATACGTCATTACGTAATAGTATATAACGTTATACGTTAGTACCTAATAGTATATACCGTTATACGACATTACGTAATAGTATATAACGTTATACTTCATTACGTAATAGTATATAACGTTATACGTTATTACGTAATAGTATATATCGTTATACGTTAGTACCTAATAGTATATAACGTTATACGTTATTACGTATTAGTATATAATGTTATACGTCATTACGTAATTATATATAACGTTATACGTTAGTACGTAATAGTATATAACGTTATACGTTATTACGTAATAGTATATATCGTTATACGATATTACGTATTAGTATATAACGTTACACGTTATTACGTAATAGTATATAACGTTATACGTCATTACGTGATAGTATATAACGTTATACGTTAGTACGTAATAGTACATATCGTTATACGTCATTGCGTAATAGTATATAACGTTACACGTTAGTACGTAATAGTATATAACGTTATACGTCATCCGGTAATACTATATAACGTTATACGTTAGTACGTAATAGTATATAATGTTATATGTTGTTACGTATTAGTATATAACGTTCTACGTTATTACGTATTAGTATATACCGTTATACGATATTACGTAATAGTATATAACGTTATACGTCATTAGGTAATAGTATATAGCGTTATTCGTCATTACGTATAAGTTTATAACGTTACAAGTTATTACGTATTAGTATATAACGTTACACGTTATTACGTAATAGTATATAACGTTTTACGATATTACGTATTAATATATAACGTTACACGTTAGTACATAATAGTATATAACGTTATACGTCATCCGGTAATACTATATAACGTTATACGTTAGTACGTAATAGTATATAATGTTATATGTTGTTACGTATTAGTATATAACGTTCTACGTTATTACGTATTAGTATATACCGTTATACGATATTACGTAATAGTATATAACGTTATACGTCATTAGGTAATAGTATATAGCGTTATTCGTCATTACGTATTAGTTTATAACGTTACACGTTATTACGTATTAGTATATAACGTTATACGTTATTACGTAATAGTATATAACGTTATACGTCATTACGTAATAGTATATAACGTTATACGTCATCCGGTAATACTATATATCGTTATACGTCATCCGGTAATACTATATAACTTTATACGTTAGTACGTAATAGTATATAACGTTATACGTTATTACGAATTAGTATATAAAGTTATACGTCATTACGTAATAGTATATAACGTTATACGTTAGTACGTAATAGTATGTAACGTTATACGTCATCCGGTAATACTATATAACGTTATACGTTAGTACGTAATAGTATATAATGTTATACGTTGTTACGTATTAGTATATAACGTTATACGTTATTACGTAATAGTATATAACGTTATACGTCATTACGTAATAGTATATAACGTTATACGTCATCCGGTAATACTATATAACGTTATACGTCATCCGGTAATACTATATAACGTTACACGTTAGTACGTAATAGTATATAACGTTATACGTTAGTACGTAATAGTATATAACGTTATACGTCATTACGTATTAGTATATAACGTTATACGTCATAACGTAATAGTATATAACGTTATACGTTAGTACGTAATAGGATATAACGTTATACGTTAGTACGTATTAGTATATAACGTTATGCGTTATTACGTATTAGTATATAATGTTATACGTTAGTACGTAATAGTATATAACGTTATACGTCATCCGGTAATACTATATAACGTTATACGTCATCCGGTAATACTATATAACTTTATACGTTAGTACGTAATAGTATATAACGTTATACGTTATTACGTATTAGTATATAACGTTATACGTCATTACGTAATAGTATATAACGTTATACGTTAGTACGTAATAGTATGTAACGTTATACGTTAGTACGTAATAGAATATAACGTTATACGTTAGTACGTATTAGTATATAACGTTATACGTCATCTGGTAATACTATATAACGTTGTACGTCATCCGGTAATACTATATAACGTTATACGTCATCCGGTAATACTATATAACGTTATACGTTAGTACGTGATAGTATATAACGTTATACGTTATTACGTATTAGTATATAACGTTATACGTCATTACGTAATAGTATATAACGTTATACGTTAGTACGTAATAGTATATAACGTTATACGTCATCCGGTAATACTATATAACGTTATATGTTAGTACGTAATAGTATATAATGTTATACGTTGTTACGTATTAGTATATAACGTTATACGTTAGTACGTAATAGTATATAACGTTATACGTCATTACGTGATAGTATATAACGTTATACATTAGTACGTAATAGTACATATCGTTATACGTCATTGCGTAATAGTATATAACGTTACACGTTAGTACGTAATAGTATATAACGTTATACGTCATCCGGTAATACTATATAACGTTATACGTTAGTACGTAATAGTATATACCGTTATACGATATTACGTAATAGTATATAAAGTTATACGTCATTACGTAATAGTATATAACGTTATACGTTAGTACGTAATAGTATGTAACGTTATACGTCATCCGGTAATACTATATAACGTTATACGTTATTACGTATTAGTATATACCGTTATACGATATTACGTAATAGTATATAACGTTATACGTCATTAGGTAATAGTATATAGCGTTATTCGTCATTACGTATTAGTTTATAACGTTACACGTTATTACGTATTAGTATATAACGTTACACGTTATTACGTAATAGTATATAACGTTTTACGATATTATGTATTAATATATAACGTTACACGTTAGTACGTAATAGTATATAACGTCATACGTCATCCGGTAATACTATATAACGTTATACGTTAGTACGTAATAGTATATAACGTTATACGTTATTACGTATTAGTATATAACGTTATACGTAATTACGTAATAGTATATAACGTTATACGTTAGTACCTAATAGTATATAACGTTATACGTTAGTACGTAATAGTATATAACGTGATACGTCATCCGGTAATACTATATAACGTTATACGTTAGTACGTAATAGAATATAACGTTATACGTTAGTACGTATTAGTATATAACGTTATACGTCATCTGGTAATACTATATAACGTTATACGTCATCCGGTAATACTATATAACGTTATACGTCATCCGGTAATACTATATAACGTTATACGTTAGTACGTGATAGTATATAACGTTATACGTTATTACGTATTAGTATATAACGTTATACGTCATTACGTAATAGTATATAACGTTATACGTTAGTACGTAATAGTATATAACGTTATACGTCATCCGGTAATACTATATAACGTTATATGTTAGTACGTAATAGTATATAATGTTATACGTTGTTACGTATTAGTATATAACGTTATACGTTATTACGTAATAGTATATAACGTTTTACGTCATTACGTAATAGTATATAACGTTATACGTCATCCGGTAATACTATATAACGTTATACGTCATTACGTAATAGTATATAACGTTATACGTTAGTACCTAATAGTATATACCGTTATACGACATTACGTAATAGTATATAACGTTATACTTCATTACGTAATAGTATATAACGTTATACGTTATTACGTAATAGTGTATATCGTTATACGTTAGTACCTAATAGTATATAACGTTATACGTTATTACGTATTAGTATATAATGTTATACGTCATTACGTAATTATATATAACGTTATACGTTAGTACGTAATAGTATATAACGTTATACGTTATTACGTAATAGTATATATCGTTATACGATATTACGTATTAGTATATAACGTTACACGTTATTACGTAATAGTATATAACGTTATACGTCATTAGGTGATAGTATATAACGTTATACGTTAGTACGTAATAGTACATATCGTTATACGTCATTGCGTAATAGTATATAACGTTACACGTTAGTACGTAATAGTATATAACGTTATACGTCATCCGGTAATACTATATAACGTTATACGTTAGTACGTAATAGTATATAATGTTATACTTTGTTACGTAATAGTATATACCGTTATACGTTATTACGTAATAGTATATAACGTTATACGTCATTACGTAATAGTATATAACGTTATACGTCATCCGGTAATACTATATATCGTTATACGTCATCCGGTAATACTATATAACTTTATACGTTAGTACGTAATAGTATATAACGTTATACGTTATTACGAATTAGTATATAAAGTTATACGTCATTACGTATTAGTATATAACGTTATACGTTAGTACGTAATAGTATGTAACGTTATACGTCATCCGGTAATACTATATAACGTTATACGTTAGTACGTAATAGTATATAATGTTATACGTTGTTACGTATTAGTATATAACGTTATACGTTATTACGTAATAGTATATAACGTTATACGTCATTACGTAATAGTATATAACGTTATACGTCATCCGGTAATACTATATAACGTTATACGTCATCCGGTAATACTATATAACGTTACACGTTAGTACGTAATAGTATATAACGTTATACGTTAGTACGTAATAGTATATAACGTTATACGTCATTACGTATTAGTATATAACGTTATACGTCATAACGTAATAGTATATAACGTTATACGTTAGTACGTAATAGGATATAACGTTATACGTTAGTACGTATTAGTATATAACGTTATGCGTTATTACGTATTAGTATATAATGTTATACGTTAGTACGTAATAGTATATAACGTTATACGTCATCCGGTAATACTATATAACGTTATACGTCATCCGGTAATACTATATAACTTTATACGTTAGTACGTAATAGTATATAACGTTATACGTTATTACGTATTAGTATATAACGTTATACGTCATTACGTAATAGTATATAACGTTATACGTTAGTACGTAATAGTATGTAACGTTATACGTTAGTACGTAATAGAATATAACGTTATACGTTAGTACGTATTAGTATATAACGTTATACGTCATTACGTAATAGTATATAACGTTATACGTTAGTACGTAATAGTATGTAACGTTATACGTTAGTACGTAATAGAATATAACGTTATACGTTAGTACGTATTAGTATATAACGTTATACGTCATCTGGTAATACTATATAACGTTGTACGTCATCCGGTAATACTATATAACGTTATACGTCATCCGGTAATACTATATAACGTTATACGTTAGTACGTGATAGTATATAACGTTATACGTTATTACGTATTAGTATATAACGTTATACGTCATTACGTAATAGTATATAACGTTATACGTTAGTACGTAATAGTATATAACGTTATACGTCATCCGGTAATACTATATAACGTTATATGTTAGTACGTAATAGTATATAATGTTATACGTTGTTACGTATTAGTATATAACGTTATACGTTATTACGTAATAGTATATAACGTTTTACGTCATTACGTAATAGTATATAACGTTATACGTCATCCGGTAATACTATATAACGTTATACGTCATTACGTAATAGTATATAACGTTATACGTTAGTACCTAATAGTATATACCGTTATACGACATTACGTAATAGTATATAACGTTATACTTCATTACGTAATAGTATATAACGTTATACGTTATTACGTAATAGTGTATATCGTTATACGTTAGTACCTAATAGTATATAACGTTATACGTTATTACGTATTAGTATATAATGTTATACGTCATTACGTAATTATATATAACGTTATACGTTAGTACGTAATAGTATATAACGTTATACGTTATTACGTAATAGTATATATCGTTATACGATATTACGTATTAGTATATAACGTTACACGTTATTACGTAATAGTATATAACGTTATACGTCATTAGGTGATAGTATATAACGTTATACGTTAGTACGTAATAGTACATATCGTTATACGTCATTGCGTAATAGTATATAACGTTACACGTTAGTACGTAATAGTATATAACGTTATACGTCATCCGGTAATACTATATAACGTTATACGTTAGTACGTAATAGTATATAATGTTATACTTTGTTACGTAATAGTATATACCGTTATACGTTATTACGTAATAGTATATAACGTTATACGTCATTACGTAATAGTATATAACGTTATACGTCATCCGGTAATACTATATATCGTTATACGTCATCAGGTAATACTATATAACTTTATACGTTAGTACGTAATAGTATATAACGTTATACGTTATTACGAATTAGTATATAAAGTTATACGTCATTACGTAATAGTATATAACGTTATACGTTAGTACGTAATAGTATGTAACGTTATACGTCATCCGGTAATACTATATAACGTTATACGTTAGTACGTAATAGTATATAATGTTATACGTTGTTACGTATTAGTATATAACGTTATACGTTATTACGTAATAGTATATAACGTTATACGTCATTACGTAATAGTATATAACGTTATACGTCATCCGGTAATACTATATAACGTTATACGTCATCCGGTAATACTATATAACGTTACACGTTAGTACGTAATAGTATATAACGTTATACGTTAGTACGTAATAGTATATAACGTTATACGTCATTACGTATTAGTATATAACGTTATACGTCATAACGTAATAGTATATAACGTTATACGTTAGTACGTAATAGGATATAACGTTATACGTTAGTACGTATTAGTATATAACGTTATACGTTATTACGTATTAGTATATAATGTTATACGTTAGTACGTAATAGTATATAACGTTATACGTCATCCGGTAATACTATATAACGTTATACGTCATCCGGTAATACTATATAACTTTATACGTTAGTACGTAATAGTATATAACGTTATACGTTATTACGTATTAGTATATAACGTTATACGTCATTACGTAATAGTATATAACGTTATACGTTAGTACGTAATAGTATGTAACGTTATACGTTAGTACGTAATAGAATATAACGTTATACGTTAGTACGTATTAGTATATAACGTTATACGTCATCTGGTAATACTATATAACGTTGTACGTCATCCGGTAATACTATATAACGTTATACGTCATCCGGTAATACTATATAACGTTATACGTTAGTACGTGATAGTATATAACGTTATACGTTATTACGTATTAGTATATAACGTTATACGTCATTACGTAATAGTATATAACGTTATACGTTAGTACGTAATAGTATATAACGTTATACGTCATCCGGTAATACTATATAACGTTATATGTTAGTACGTAATAGTATATAATGTTATACGTTGTTACGTATTAGTATATAACGTTATACGTTATTACGTAATAGTATATAACGTTTTACGTCATTACGTAATAGTATATAACGTTATACGTCATCCGGTAATACTATATAACGTTATACGTCATTACGTAATAGTATATAACGTTATACGTCATCCGGTAATATTATATAACGTTATACGTCATCCGGTAATACTATATAACTTTATACGTTAGTACGTAATAGTATATAACGTTATACGTTATTACGTATTAGTATATAAAGTTATACGTCATTACGTAATAGTATATAACGTTATACGTTAGTACGTAATAGTATGTAACGTTATACGTCATCCGGAAATACTATATAACGTTATACGTTAGTACGTGATAGTATATAACATTATACGTTATTACGTATTAGTATATAACGTTATACGTCATTACGTAATAGTATATAACGTTATACGTTAGTACGTAATAGTATATAACGTTATACGTCATTACGTGATAGTATATAACGTTATACATTAGTACGTAATAGTACATATCGTTATACGTCATTGCGTAATAGTATATAACGTTACACGTTAGTACGTAATAGTATATAACGTTATACGTCATCCGGTAATACTATATAACGTTATACGTTAGTACGTAATAGTATATACCGTTATACGATATTACGTAATAGTATATAAAGTTATACGTCATTACGTAATAGTATATAACGTTATACGTTAGTACGTAATAGTATGTAACGTTATACGTCATCCGGTAATACTATATAACGTTATACGTTATTACGTATTAGTATATACCGTTATACGATATTACGTAATAGTATATAACGTTATACGTCATTAGGTAATAGTATATAGCGTTATTCGTCATTACGTATTAGTTTATAACGTTACACGTTATTACGTATTAGTATATAACGTTACACGTTATTACGTAATAGTATATAACGTTTTACGATATTATGTATTAATATATAACGTTACACGTTAGTACGTAATATTATATAACGTCATACGTCATCCGGTAATACTATATAACGTTATACGTTAGTACGTAATAGTATATAATGTTATACGTTGTTACGTATTAGTATATAACGTTATACGTTATTACGTAATAGTATATAACGTTATACGTCATTACGTAATTATATATAACGTTATACGTCATCCGGTAATACTATATAACGTTATACGTCATCCGGTAATACTATATAACTTTATACGTTAGTACGTAATAGTATATAACGTTATACGTTATTACGTATTAGTATATAAAGTTATACGTCATTACGTAATAGTATATAACGTTATACGTTAGTACGTAATAGTATGTAACGTTATACGTCATCCGGTAATACTATATAACGTTATACGTTAGTACGTAATAGTATATAATGTTATACGTTGTTACGTATTAGTATATAACGTTATACGTCATCTGGTAATACTATATAACGTTACACGTTAGTACGTAATAATATATAACGTTATACGTCATCCGGTAATACTATATAACGTTACACATTAGTACGTAATACTATATAACGTTATACGTCTTCCGGTAATACTATATAACGTTACACGTTAGTACGTAATAGTATATAACGTTATACGTTAGTACGTAATAGTATATAACGTTATACGTCATTACGTATTAGTATATAACGTTATACGTCATAACGTAATAGTATATAACGTTATACGTTAGTACGTAATAGAATATAACGTTATACGTTAGTACGTATTAGTATATAACGTTATACGTCATCTGGTAATACTATATAACGTTACACGTTAGTACGTAATAATATATAACGTTATACGTCATCCGGTAATACTATATAACGTTACACATTAGTACGTAATAGTATATAACGTTATACGTTATTACATATTAGTATATAACGTTATACGTTAGTACGTAATAGTATGTAATGTTATACGTTGTTACGTATTAGTATATAACGTTATACGTTATTACGTAATAGTATATAACGTTATACGTCATTACGTAATAGTATATAACGTTATACGTCATCCGGTAATACTATATAATGTTATACGTCATCTGGTAATACTATATAACGTTATACGTTAGTACGTGATATTATATAACGTTATACGTTATTACGTATTAGTATATAACGTTATACGTCATTACGTAATAGTATATAACGTTATACGTCATCCGGTAATACTATATAACGTTATACGTCATCCGGTAATACTATATAACGTTATACGTTAGTACGTGATAGTATATAACGTTATACGTTATTACGTATTAGTATATAACGTTATACGTAATTACGTAATAGTATATAACGTTATACGTTAGTACCTAATAGTATATAACGTTATACGTTAGTACGTAATAGTATATAACGTGATACGTCATCCGGTAATACTATATAACGTTATACGTTAGTACGTAATAGAATATAACGTTATACGTTAGTACGTATTAGTATATAACGTTATACGTCATCTGGTAATACTATATAACGTTATACGTCATCCGGTAATACTATATAACGTTATACGTCATCCGGTAATACTATATAACGTTATACGTTAGTACGTGATAGTATATAACGTTATACGTTATTACGTATTAGTATATAACGTTGTACGTCATTACGTAATAGTATATAACGTTATACGTTAGTACGTAATAGTATATAACGTTATACGTCATCCGGTAATACTATATAACGTTATATGTTAGTACGTAATAGTATATAATGTTATACGTTGTTACGTATTAGTATATAACGTTATACGTTATTACGTAATAGTATATAACGTTTTACGTCATTACGTAATAGTATATAACGTTATACGTCATCCGGTAATACTATATAACGTTATACGTCATTACGTAATAGTATATAACGTTATACGTTAGTACCTAATAGTATATACCGTTATACGACATTACGTAATAGTATATAACGTTATACTTCATTACGTAATAGTATATAACGTTATACGTTATTACGTAATAGTGTATATCGTTATACGTTAGTACCTAATAGTATATAACGTTATACGTTATTACGTATTAGTATATAATGTTATACGTCATTACGTAATTATATATAACGTTATACGTTAGTACGTAATAGTATATAACGTTATACGTTATTACGTATTAGTATATAATGTTATACGTCATTACGTAATTATATATAACGTTATACGTTAGTACGTAATAGTATATAACGTTATACGTTATTACGTAATAGTATATATCGTTATACGATATTACGTATTAGTATATAACGTTATACGTTATTACGTAATAGTGTATATCGTTATACGTTAGTACCTAATAGTATATACCGTTATACGACATTACGTAATAGTATATAACGTTATACTTCATTACGTAATAGTATATAACGTTATACGTTAGTACCTAATAGTATATACCGTTATACGACATTACGTAATAGTATATAACGTTATACTTCATTACGTAATAGTATATAACGTTATACGTTATTACGTAATAGTGTATATCGTTATACGTTAGTACCTAATAGTATATAACGTTATACGTTATTACGTATTAGTATATAATGTTATACGTTATTACGTAATAGTGTATATCGTTATACGTTAGTACCTAATAGTATATAACGTTATACGTTATTACGTATTAGTATATAATGTTATACGTCATTACGTAATTATATATAACGTTATACGTTAGTACGTAATAGTATATAACGTTATACGTTATTACGTAATAGTATATATCGTTATACGATATTACGTATTAGTATATAACGTTACACGTTATTACGTAATAGTATATAACGTTATACGTCATTAGGTGATAGTATATAACGTTATACGTTAGTACGTAATAGTACATATCGTTATACGTCATTGCGTAATAGTATATAACGTTACACGTTAGTACGTAATAGTATATAACGTTATACGTCATCCGGTAATACTATATAACGTTATACGTTAGTACGTAATAGTATATAATGTTATACTTTGTTACGTAATAGTATATACCGTTATACGTTATTACGTAATAGTATATAACGTTATACGTCATTACGTAATAGTATATAACGTTATACGTCATCCGGTAATACTATATATCGTTATACGTCATCCGGTAATACTATATAACTTTATACGTTAGTACGTAATAGTATATAACGTTATACGTTATTACGAATTAGTATATAAAGTTATACGTCATTACGTAATAGTATATAACGTTATACGTTAGTACGTAATAGTATGTAACGTTATACGTCATCCGGTAATACTATATAACGTTATACGTTAGTACGTAATAGTATATAATGTTATACGTTGTTACGTATTAGTATATAACGTTATACGTTATTACGTAATAGTATATAACGTTATACGTCATTACGTAATAGTATATAACGTTATACGTCATCCGGTAATACTATATAACGTTATACGTCATCCGGTAATACTATATAACGTTACACGTTAGTACGTAATAGTATATAACGTTATACGTTAGTACGTAATAGTATATAACGTTATACGTCATTACGTATTAGTATATAACGTTATACGTCATAACGTAATAGTATATAACGTTATACGTTAGTACGTAATAGGATATAACGTTATACGTTAGTACGTATTAGTATATAACGTTATGCGTTATTACGTATTAGTATATAATGTTATACGTTAGTACGTAATAGTATATAACGTTATACGTCATCCGGTAATACTATATAACGTTATACGTCATCCGGTAATACTATATAACTTTATACGTTAGTACGTAATAGTATATAACGTTATACGTTATTACGTATTAGTATATAACGTTATACGTCATTACGTAATAGTATATAACGTTATACGTTAGTACGTAATAGTATGTAACGTTATACGTTAGTACGTAATAGAATATAACGTTATACGTTAGTACGTATTAGTATATAACGTTATACGTCATCTGGTAATACTATATAACGTTGTACGTCATCCGGTAATACTATATAACGTTATACGTCATCCGGTAATACTATATAACGTTATACGTTAGTACGTGATAGTATATAACGTTATACGTTATTACGTATTAGTATATAACGTTATACGTCATTACGTAATAGTATATAACGTTATACGTTAGTACGTAATAGTATATAACGTTATACGTCATCCGGTAATACTATATAACGTTATATGTTAGTACGTAATAGTATATAATGTTATACGTTGTTACGTATTAGTATATAACGTTATACGTTATTACGTAATAGTATATAACGTTTTACGTCATTACGTAATAGTATATAACGTTATACGTCATCCGGTAATACTATATAACGTTATACGTCATTACGTAATAGTATATAACGTTATACGTCATCCGGTAATATTATATAACGTTATACGTCATCCGGTAATACTATATAACTTTATACGTTAGTACGTAATAGTATATAACGTTATACGTTATTACGTATTAGTATATAAAGTTATACGTCATTACGTAATAGTATATAACGTTATACGTTAGTACGTAATAGTATGTAACGTTATACGTCATCCGGTAATACTATATAACGTTATACGTTAGTACGTGATAGTATATAACATTATACGTTATTACGTATTAGTATATAACGTTATACGTCATTACGTAATAGTATATAACGTTATACGTTAGTACGTAATAGTATATAACGTTATACGTCATTACGTGATAGTATATAACGTTATACATTAGTACGTAATAGTACATATCGTTATACGTCATTGCGTAATAGTATATAACGTTACACGTTAGTACGTAATAGTATATAACGTTATACGTCATCCGGTAATACTATATAACGTTATACGTTAGTACGTAATAGTATATACCGTTATACGATATTACGTAATAGTATATAAAGTTATACGTCATTACGTAATAGTATATAACGTTATACGTTAGTACGTAATAGTATGTAACGTTATACGTCATCCGGTAATACTATATAACGTTATACGTTATTACGTATTAGTATATACCGTTATACGATATTACGTAATAGTATATAACGTTATACGTCATTAGGTAATAGTATATAGCGTTATTCGTCATTACGTATTAGTTTATAACGTTACACGTTATTACGTATTAGTATATAACGTTACACGTTATTACGTAATAGTATATAACGTTTTACGATATTATGTATTAATATATAACGTTACACGTTAGTACGTAATAGTATATAACGTCATACGTCATCCGGTAATACTATATAACGTTATACGTTAGTACGTAATAGTATATAATGTTATACGTTGTTACGTATTAGTATATAACGTTATACGTTATTACGTAATAGTATATAACGTTATACGTCATTACGTAATAGTATATAACGTTATACGTCATCCGGTAATACTATATAACGTTATACGTCATCCGGTAATACTATATAACTTTATACGTTAGTACGTAATAGTATATAACGTTATACGTTATTACGTATTAGTATATAAAGTTATACGTCATTACGTAATAGTATATAACGTTATACGTTAGTACGTAATAGTATGTAACGTTATACGTCATCCGGTAATACTATATAACGTTATACGTTAGTACGTAATAGTATATAATGTTATACGTTGTTACGTATTAGTATATAACGTTATACGTCATCTGGTAATACTATATAACGTTACACGTTAGTACGTAATAATATATAACGTTATACGTCATCCGGTAATACTATATAACGTTACACATTAGTACGTAATACTATATAACGTTATACGTCTTCCGGTAATACTATATAACGTTACACGTTAGTACGTAATAGTATATAACGTTATACGTTAGTACGTAATAGTATATAACGTTATACGTCATTACGTATTAGTATATAACGTTATACGTCATAACGTAATAGTATATAACGTTATACGTTAGTACGTAATAGAATATAACGTTATACGTTAGTACGTATTAGTATATAGCGTTATACGTCATCTGGTAATACTATATAACGTTACACGTTAGTACGTAATAATATATAACGTTATACGTCATCCGGTAATACTATATAACGTTACACATTAGTACGTAATAGTATATAACGTTATACGTTATTACGTATTAGTATATAACGTTATACGTCATTACGTAATAGTATATAACGTTATACGTTAGTACGTAATAGTATATAACGTTATACGTCATCCGGTAATACTATATAACGTTATATGTTAGTACGTAATAGTATATAATGTTATACGTTGTTACGTATTAGTATATAACGTTATACGTTATTACGTAATAGTATATAACGTTTTACGTCATTACGTAATAGTATATAACGTTATACGTCATCCGGTAATACTATATAACGTTATACGTCATTACGTAATAGTATATAACGTTATACGTTAGTACCTAATAGTATATACCGTTATACGACATTACGTAATAGTATATAACGTTATACTTCATTACGTAATAGTATATAACGTTATACGTTATTACGTAATAGTATATATCGTTATACGTTAGTACCTAATAGTATATAACGTTATACGTTATTACGTATTAGTATATAATGTTATACGTCATTACGTAATTATATATAACGTTATACGTTAGTACGTAATAGTATATAACGTTATACGTTATTACGTAATAGTATATATCGTTATACGATATTACGTATTAGTATATAACGTTACACGTTATTACGTAATAGTATATAACGTTATACGTCATTACGTGATAGTATATAACGTTATACGTTAGTACGTAATAGTACATATCGTTATACGTCATTGCGTAATAGTATATAACGTTACACGTTAGTACGTAATAGTACATAACGTTATACGTCATCCGGTAATACTATATAACGTTATACGTTAGTACGTAATAGTATATAATGTTATACTTTGTTACGTATTAGTATATAACGTTATACGTTATTACGTAATAGTATATAACGTTATACGTCATTACGTAATAGTATATAACGTTATACGTCATCCGGTAATACTATATAACGTTATACGTCATCCGGTAATACTATATAACTTTATACGTTAGTACGTAATAGTATATAACGTTATACGTTATTACGAATTAGTATATAAAGTTATACGTCATTACGTAATAGTATATAACGTTATACGTTAGTACGTAATAGTATGTAACGTTATACGTCATCCGGTAATACTATATAACGTTATACGTTAGTACGTAATAGTATATAATGTTATACGTTGTTACGTATTAGTATATAACGTTATACGTTATTACGTAATAGTATATAACGTTATACGACATTACGTAATAGTATATAACGTTATACGTCATCCGGTAATACTATATAACGTTATACGTCATCCGGTAATACTATATAACGTTACACGTTAGTACGTAATAGTATATAACGTTATACGTTAGTACGTAATAGTATATAACGTTATACGTCATTACGTATTAGTATATAACGTTATACGTCATAACGTAATAGTATATAACGTTATACGTTAGTACGTAATAGGATATAACGTTATACGTTAGTACGTATTAGTATATAACGTTATGCGTTATTACGTATTAGTATATAATGTTATACGTCATTACGTAATTATATATAACGTTATACGTTAGTACGTAATAGTATATAACGTTATACGTTATTACGTAATAGTATATAACGTTATACGTCATCTGGTAATACTATATAACGTTACACGTTAGTACGTAATAGTATATAACGTTATACGTCATCCGGTAATACTATATAACGTTATACGTCATCCGGTAATACTATATAACGTTATTCGTCATCCGGTAATACTTTATAACGTTACACGTTAGTACGTATTAGTATATAACGTTATACGTTAGTACGTAATAGAATATAACGTTATACGTTAGTACGTATTAGTATATAAAATTATACGTCATCTGGTAATACTATATAACGTTACACGTTAGTACGTAATAATATATAACGTTATACGTCATCCGGTAATACTATATAACGTTACACGTTAGTACGTAATAGTATATAACGTTATACGTTATTACGTATTAGTATATAACGTTATACTTTAGTACGTAATAGTACATAATGTTATACGTTGTTACGTATTAGTATATAACGTTATACGTTATTGCGTAATAGTATATAACGTTATACGTCATTACGTAATAGTATATAACGTTATACGTCATCCGGTAATACTATATAACGTTATACGTCATCCGGTAATACTATATAACGTTATACGTTAGTACGTAATAGTATATAATGTTATACGTTGTTACGTATTAGTATATAACGTTATACGTTATTGCGTAATAGTATATAACGTTATACGTCATTACGTAATAGTATATAACGTTATACGTCATCCGGTAATACTATATAACGTTATACGTCATCCGGTAATACTATATAACGTTACACGTTAGTACGTATTAGTATATAACGTTATACGTTAGTACGTAATAGAATATAACGTTATACGTTAGTACGTATTAGTATATAACGTTATACGTCATCTGGTTATACTATATAACGTTACACGTTAGTACGTAATAATATATAACGTTATACGTCATCCGGTAATACTATATAACGTTACGCGTTAGTACGTAATAGTATATAACGTTATACGTTATTACGTATTAGTATATAACGTTATACTTTAGTACGTAATAGTATATAATGTTATACGTTGTTACGTATTAGTATATAACGTTATACGTTATTGCGTAATAGTATATAACGTTATACGTCATTACGTAATAGTATATAACGTTATACGTCATCCGGTAATACTATATAACGTTATACGTTAGTACGTAATAGTATATAATGTTATACGTTGTTACGTATTAGTATATAACGTTATACGTTATTACGTAATAGTATATAACGTTATACGTCATTACGTAATAGTATATAACGTTATACGTCATCCGGTAATACTATATAACGTTATACGTCATCCGGTAATACTATATAACGTTACACGTTAGTACGTAATAGTATATAACGTTATACGTTAGTACGTAATAGTATATAACGTTACACGTCATTACGTATTAGTATATAACGTTATACGTCATAACGTAATAGTATATAACGTTATACGTTAGTACGTAAGAGAATATAACGTTATACGTCATTACGTATTAGTATATAACGTTATACGTCATAACGTAATAGTATATAACGTTATACGTTAGTACGTAATAGAATATAACGTTATACGTTAGTACGTATTAGTATATAACGTTATGCGTTATTACGTATTAGTATATAATGTTATACGTCATTACGTAATTATATATAACGTTATACGTTAGTACGTAATAGTATATAACGTTATACGTTATTACGTAATAGTATATAACGTTATACGTCATCTGGTAATACTATATAACGTTACACGTTAGTACGTAATAGTATATAACGTTATACGTCATCCGGTAATACTATATAACGTTATACGTCATCCGGTAATACTATATAACGTTATTCGTCATCGGGTAATACTTTATAACGTTACACGTTAGTACGTATTAGTATATAACGTTATACGTTAGTACGTAATAGAATATAACGTTATACGTCATTACGTAATAGTATATAACGTTATACGTCATCCGGTAATACTATATAATGTTATACGTCATCTGGTAATACTATATAACGTTATACGTTAGTACGTGATATTATATAACGTTATACGTTATTACGTATTAGTATATAACGTTATACGTCATTACGTAATAGTATATAACGTTATACGTCATCCGGTAATACTATATAACGTTATACGTCATCCGGTAATACTATATAACGTTATACGTTAGTACGTGATAGTATATAACGTTATACGTTATTACGTATTAGTATATAACGTTATACGTAATTACGTAATAGTATATAACGTTATACGTTAGTACCTAATAGTATATAACGTTATACGTTAGTACGTAATAGTATATAACGTGATACGTCATCCGGTAATACTATATAACGTTATACGTTAGTACGTAATAGAATATAACGTTATACGTTAGTACGTATTAGTATATAACGTTATACGTCATCTGGTAATACTATATAACGTTATACGTCATCCGGTAATACTATATAACGTTATACGTCATCCGGTAATACTATATAACGTTATACGTTAGTACGTGATAGTATATAACGTTATACGTTATTACGTATTAGTATATAACGTTATACGTCATTACGTAATAGTATATAACGTTATACGTTAGTACGTAATAGTATATAACGTTATACGTCATCCGGTAATACTATATAACGTTATATGTTAGTACGTAATAGTATATAATGTTATACGTTGTTACGTATTAGTATATAACGTTATACGTTATTACGTAATAGTATATAACGTTTTACGTCATTACGTAATAGTATATAACGTTATACGTCATCCGGTAATACTATATAACGTTATACGTCATTACGTAATAGTATATAACGTTATACGTTAGTACCTAATAGTATATACCGTTATACGACATTACGTAATAGTATATAACGTTATACTTCATTACGTAATAGTATATAACGTTATACGTTATTACGTAATAGTATATATCGTTATACGTTAGTACCTAATAGTATATAACGTTATACGTTATTACGTATTAGTATATAATGTTATACGTCATTACGTAATTATATATAACGTTATACGTTAGTACGTAATAGTATATAACGTTACACGTTATTACGTAATAGTATATAACGTTATACGTCATTACGTGATAGTATATAACGTTATACGTTAGTACGTAATAGTACATATCGTTATACGTCATTGCGTAATAGTATATAACGTTACACGTTAGTACGTAATAGTATATAACGTTATACGTCATCCGGTAATACTATATAACGTTATACGTTAGTACGTAATAGTATATAATGTTATACTTTGTTACGTATTAGTATATAACGTTATACGTTATTACGTAATAGTATATAACGTTATACGTCATTACGTAATAGTATATAACGTTATACGTCATCCGGTAATACTATATAACGTTATACGTCATCCGGTAATACTATATAACTTTATACGTTAGTACGTAATAGTATATAACGTTATACGTTATTACGAATTAGTATATAAAGTTATACGTCATTACGTAATAGTATATAACGTTATACGTTAGTACGTAATTGTATGTAACGTTATACGTCATCCGGTAATACTATATAACGTTATACGTTAGTACGTAATAGTATATAATGTTATACGTTGTTACGTATTAGTATATAACGTTATACGTTATTACGTAATAGTATATAACGTTATACGACATTACGTAATAGTATATACCGTTATACGTCATCCGGTAATACTATATAACGTTATACGTCATCCGGTAATACTATATAACGTTACACGTTAGTACGTAATAGTATATAACGTTATACGTTAGTACGTAATAGTATATAACGTTATACGTCATTACGTATTAGTATATAACGTTATACGTCATAACGTAATAGTATATAACGTTATACGTTAGTACGTAATAGGATATAACGTTATACGTTAGTACGTATTAGTATATAACGTTATGCGTTATTACGTATTAGTATATAATGTTATACGTCATTACGTAATTATATATAACGTTATACGTTAGTACGTAATAGTATATAACGTTATACGTTATTACGTAATAGTATATAACGTTATACGTCATCTGGTAATACTATATAACGTTACACGTTAGTACGTAATAGTATATAACGTTATACGTCATCCGGTAATACTATATAACGTTATACGTCATCCGGTAATACTATATAACGTTATTCGTCATCCGGTCATACTTTATAACGTTACACGTTAGTACGTATTAGTATATAACGTTATACGTTAGTACGTAATAGAATATAACGTTATACGTTAGTACGTATTAGTATATAAAATTATACGTCATCTGGTAATACTATATAACGTTACACGTTAGTACGTAATAATATATAACGTTATACGTCATCCGGTAATACTATATAACGTTACACGTTAGTACGTAATAGTATATAACGTTATACGTTATTACGTATTAGTATATAACGTTATACTTTAGTACGTAATAGTACATAATGTTATACGTTGTTACGTATTAGTATATAACGTTATACGTTATTGCGTAATAGTATATAACGTTATACGTCATTACGTAATAGTATATAACGTTATACGTCATCCGGTAATACTATATAACGTTATACGTCATCCGGTAATACTATATAACGTTATACGTTAGTACGTAATAGTATATAATGTTATACGTTGTTACGTATTAGTATATAACGTTATACGTTATTGCGTAATAGTATATAACGTTATACGTCATTACGTAATAGTATATAACGTTATACGTCATCCGGTAATACTATATAACGTTATACGTCATCCGGTAATACTATATAACGTTACACGTTAGTACGTATTAGTATATAACGTTATACGTTAGTACGTAATAGAATATAACGTTATACGTTAGTACGTATTAGTATATAACGTTATACGTCATCTGGTTATACTATATAACGTTACACGTTAGTACGTAATAATATATAACGTTATACGTCATCCGGTAATACTATATAACGTTACGCGTTAGTACGTAATAGTATATAACGTTATACGTTATTACGTATTAGTATATAACGTTATACTTTAGTACGTAATAGTATATAATGTTATACGTTGTTACGTATTAGTATATAACGTTATACGTTATTGCGTAATAGTATATAACGTTATACGTCATTACGTAATAGTATATAACGTTATACGTCATCCGGTAATACTATATAACGTTATACGTTAGTACGTAATAGTATATAATGTTATACGTTGTTACGTATTAGTATATAACGTTATACGTTATTACGTAATAGTATATAACGTTATACGTCATTACGTAATAGTATATAACGTTATACGTCATCCGGTAATACTATATAACGTTATACGTCATCCGGTAATACTATATAACGTTACACGTTAGTACGTAATAGTATATAACGTTATACGTTAGTACGTAATAGTATATAACGTTACACGTCATTACGTATTAGTATATAACGTTATACGTCATAACGTAATAGTATATAACGTTATACGTTAGTACGTAAGAGAATATAACGTTATACGTCATTACGTATTAGTATATAACGTTATACGTCATAACGTAATAGTATATAACGTTATACGTTAGTACGTAATAGAATATAACGTTATACGTTAGTACGTATTAGTATATAACGTTATGCGTTATTACGTATTAGTATATAATGTTATACGTCATTACGTAATTATATATAACGTTATACGTTAGTACGTAATAGTATATAACGTTATACGTTATTACGTAATAGTATATAACGTTATACGTCATCTGGTAATACTATATAACGTTACACGTTAGTACGTAATAGTATATAACGTTATACGTCATCCGGTAATACTATATAACGTTATACGTCATCCGGTAATACTATATAACGTTATTCGTCATCCGGTAATACTTTATAACGTTACACGTTAGTACGTATTAGTATATAACGTTATACGTTAGTACGTAATAGAATATAACGTTATACGTTAGTACGTATTAGTATATAACGTTATACGTCATCTGGTAATACTATATAACGTTACACGTTAGTACGTAATAATATATAACGCTATACGTCATCCGGTAATACTATATAACGTTATACGTCATCCGGTAATACTATATAACGTTATACGTTAGTACGTAATAGTATATAATGTTATACTTTGTTACGTATTAGTATATAACGTTATACGTTATTACGTAATAGTATATAACGTTATACGTCATTACGTAATAGTATATAACGTTATACGTCATCCGGTAATACTATATAACGTTATACGTCATCCGGTAATACTATATAACTTTATACGTTAGTACGTAATAGTATATAACGTTATACGTTAGTACGAATTAGTATATAAAGTTATACGTCATTACGTAATAGTATATAACGTTATACGTTAGTACGTAATAGTATGTAACGTTATACGTCATCCGGTAATACTATATAACGTTATACGTTAGTACGTAATAGTATATAATGTTATACGTTGTTACGTATTAGTATATAACGTTATACGTTATTACGTAATAGTATATAACGTTATACGTCATTACGTAATAGTATATAACGTTATACGTCATCCGGTAATACTATATAACGTTACACGTTAGTACGTAATAGTATATAACGTTATACGTTAGTACGTAATAGTATATAACGTTATACGTCATTACGTATTAGTATATAACGTTATACGTCATAACGTAATAGTATATAACGTTATACGTTAGTACGTAATAGGATATAACGTTATACGTTAGTACGTATTAGTATATAACGTTATGCGTTATTACGTATTAGTATATAATGTTATACGTCATTACGTAATTATATATAACGTTATACGTTAGTACGTAATAGTATATAACGTTATACGTTATTACGTAATAGTATATAACGTTATACGTCATCTGGTAATACTATATAACGTTACACGTTAGTACGTAATAGTATATAACGTTATACGTCATCCGGTAATACTATATAACGTTATACGTCATCCGGTAATACTATATAACGTTATTCGTCATCCGGTAATACTTTATAACGTTACACGTTAGTACGTATTAGTATATAACGTTATACGTTAGTACGTAATAGAATATAACGTTATACGTTAGTACGTATTAGTATATAACGTTATACGTCATCTGGTAATACTATATAACGTTACACGTTAGTACGTAATAATATATAACGTTATACGTCATCCGGTAATACTATATAACGTTACACGTTGGTACGTAATAGTATATAACGTTATACGTTATTACGTATTAGTATATAACGTTATACTTTAGTACGTAATAGTATATAATGTTATACGTTGTTACGTATTAGTATATAACGTTATACGTTATTGCGTAATAGTATATAACGTTATACGTCATTACGTAATAGTATATAACGTTATACGTCATCCGGTAATACTATATAACGTTATACGTCATCCGGTAATACTATATAACGTTATACGTTAGTACGTAATAGTATATAATGTTATACGTTGTTACGTATTAGTATATAACGTTATACGTTATTGCGTAATAGTATATAACGTTATACGTCATTACGTAATAGTATATAACGTTATACGTCATCCGGTAATACTATATAACGTTATACGTCATCCGGTAATACTATATAACGTTACACGTTAGTACGTAATAGTATATAACGTTATACGTTAGTACGTAATAGTATATAACGTTATACGTCATTACGTATTAGTATATAACGTTATACGTCATAACGTAATAGTATATAACGTTATACGTTAGTACGTAAGAGAATATAACGTTATACGTCATTACGTATTAGTATATAACGTTATACGTCATAACGTAATAGTATATAACGTTATACGTTAGTACGTAATAGAATATAACGTTATACGTTAGTACGTATTAGTATATAACGTTATGCGTTATTACGTATTAGTATATAATGTTATACGTCATTACGTAATTATATATAACGTTATACGTTAGTACGTAATAGTATATAACGTTATACGTTATTACGTAATAGTATATAACGTTATACGTCATCCGGTAATACTATATAACGTTATACGTCATCCGGTAATACTATATAACGTTATTCGTCATCCGGTAATACTTTATAACGTTACACGTTAGTACGTATTAGTATATAACGTTATACGTTAGTACGTAATAGAATATAACGTTATACGTTAGTACGTATTAGTATATAACGTTATACGTCATCCGGTAATAATATATAACGCTATACGTCATCCGGTAATACTATATAACGTTACACGTTAGTACGGAATAGTATATAACGTTATACGTTATTACGTATTAGTATATAACGTTATACTTTAGTACGTAATAGTATATAATGTTATACGTTGTTACGTATTAGTATATAACGTTATACGTTATTGCGTAATAGTATATAACGTTATACGTTATTACGTAATAGTATATATCGTTATACGTTAGTACCTAATAGTATATAACGTTATACGTTATTACGTATTATTATATAATGTTATACGTCATTACGTAATTATATATAACGTTATACGTTAGTACGTAATAGTATATAACGTTATACGTTATTACGTAATAGTATATATCGTTATACGATATTACGTATTAGTATATAACGTTATACGTTATTACGTATCAGTATATAACGTTATACGTCATTACGTAATAGTATATAACGTTATACGTCATCCGGTAATACTATATAACGTTATACGTCATCCGGTAATACTATATAACGTTATTCGTCATCCGGTAATACTTTATAACGTTACACGTTATTACGTATTAGTATATAACGTTATACTTTAGTACGTAATAGTATATAATGTTATACGTTGTTACGTATTAGTATATAACGTTATACGTTATTGCGTAATAGTATATAACGTTATACTTTAGTACGTAATAGTATATAATGTTATACGTTGTTACGTATTAGTATATAACGTTATACGTTATTGCGTAATAGTATATAACGTTATACGTTATTACGTAATAGTATATATCGTTATACGTTAGTACCTAATAGTATATAACGTTATACGTTATTACGTATTAGTATATAATGTTATACGTTATTACGTAATAGTATATATCGTTATACGATATTACGTATTAGTATATAACGTTATACGTTAGTACGTATTAGTATATAACGTTATACGTCATCTGGTAATACTATATAACGTTACACGTTAGTACGTAATAATATATAACGCTATACGTCATCCGGTAATACTTTATAACGTTACACGTTAGTACGTATTAGTATATAACGTTATACGTTAGTACGTAATAGTATATAATGTTATACGTTGTTACGTATTAGTATATAACGTTATACGTTATTGCGTAATAGTATATAACGTTATACGTTATTACGTAATAGTATATAACGTTTTACGTCATTACGTAATAGTATATAACGTTATACGTCATCCGGTAATACTATATAACGTTGTACGTCATTACGTAATAGTATATAACGTTATACGTTAGTACCTAATAGTATATACCGTTATACGACATTACGTAATAGTATATAACGTTATACGTCATTACGTAATAGTATATAACGTTATACGTTATTACGTAATAGTATATATCGTTATACGTTAGTACCTAATAGTATATAACGTTATACGTTATTACGTATTAGTATATAATGTTATACGTCATTACGTAATTATATATAACGTTATACGTTAGTACGTAATAGTATATAACGTTATACGTTATTACGTAATAGTATATATCGTTATACGATATTACGTATTAGTATATAACGTTACACGTTATTACGTAATAGTATATAACGTTATACGTCATTACGTGATAGTATATAACGTTACACGTTAGTACGTAATAGTATATAACGTTATACGTCATCCGGTAATACTATATAACGTTACACGTTAGTACGTAATAGTATTTAACGTTATACGTCATCCGGTAATACTATATAACGTTATACGTTAGTACGAAATAGTATATAATGTTATACGTTGTTACGTATTAGTATATAACGTTATACGTTATTACGTAATAGTATATAACGTTATACGTCATTACGTAATAGTATATAACGTTATACGTTAGTACGTAATAGAATATAACGTTATACGTTAGTACGTATTAGTATATAACGTTATACGTCATCTGGTAATACTATATAACGTTACACGTTAGTACGTAATAATATATAACGTTATACGTCATCCGGTAATACTATATAACGTTACACATTAGTACGTAATAGTATATAACGTTATACGTTATTACGTATTAGTATATAACGTTATACGTTAGTACGTAATAGTATGTAATGTTATACGTTGTTACGTATTAGTATATAACGTTATACGTTATTACGTAATAGTATATAACGTTATACGTCATTACGTAATAGTATATAACGTTATACGTCATCCGGTAATACTATATAACTTTATACGTCATCCGGTAATACTATATAACGTTATACGTTAGTACGTGATATTATATAACGTTATACGTTATTACGTATTAGTATATAACGTTATACGTCATTACGTAATAGTATATAACGTTATACGTCATCCGGTAATACTATATAACGTTATACGTCATCCGGTAATACTATATAACGTTATACGTTAGTACGTGATAGTATATAACGTTATACGTTATTACGTATTAGTATATAACGTTATACGTAATTACGTGATAGTATATAACGTTATACGTTATTACGTATCAGTATATAACGTTATACGTCATTACGTAATAGTATATAACGCTATACGTTAGTACGTAATAGTATATAACGTTATACGTCATCCGGTAATACTATATAACGTTATATGTTAGTACGTAATAGTATATAACGTTATACGTCATCCGGTAATACTATATAACGTTATACGTTAGTACGTAATAGTATATAATGTTATACGTTGTTACGTATTAGTATATAACGTTCTACGTTATTACGTAATAGTATATAACGTTATACGTCATTAGGTAAAAGTATATAGCGTTATTCGTCATTACGTATTAGTTTATAACGTTACACGTTATTACGTATTAGTATATAACGTTACACGTTATTACGTAATAGTATATAACGTTTTACGATATTACGTATTAATATATAACGTTACACGTTAGTACGTAATAGTATATAACGTTATACGTCATCCGGTAATACTATATAACGTTATACGTTAGTACGTAATAGTATATAATGTTATACGTTGTTACGTATTAGTATATAACGTTATACGTTATTACGTAATAGTATATAACGTTATACGTCATTACGTAATAGTATATAACGTTATACGTCATCCGGTAATACTATATAACGTTACACATTAGTACGTAATAGTATATAACGTTATACGTTATTACGTATTAGTATATAACGTTATACGTTAGTACGTAATAGTATGTAATGTTATACGCTGTTACGTATTAGTATATAACGTTATACGTTATTACGTAATAGTATATAACGTTATACGTCATAACGTAATAGTATATAACGTTATACGTCATCCGGTAATACTATATAACGTTATACGTCATCCGGTAATACTATATAACGTTATACGTTAGTACGTGATATTATATAACGTTATACGTTATTACGTATTAGTATATAACGTTATACGTCATTACGTAATAGTATATAACGTTATACGTCATCCGGTAATACTATATAACGTTATACGTCATCCGGTAATACTATATAACGTTATACGTTAGTACGTGATAGTATATAACGTTATACGTTATTACGTATTAGTATATAACGTTATACGTAATTACGTAATAGTATATAACGTTATACGTTAGTACCTAATAGTATATAACGTTATACGTTAGTACGTAATAGTATATAACGTTACGCGTCATCCGGTAATACTATATAACGTTATACGTTAGTACGTAATAGAATATAACGTTATACGTTAGTACGTATTAGTATATAACGTTATACGTCATCTGGTAATACTATATAACGTTATACGTCATCCGGTAATACTATATAACGTTATACGTCATCCGGTAATGCTATATAACGTTATACGTTAGTACGTGATAGTATATAACGTTATACGTTATTACGTATCAGTAAATAACGTTATACGTCATTACGTAATAGTATATAACGCTATACGTTAGTACGTAATAGTATATAACGTTATACGTCATCCGGTAATACTATATAACGTTATATGTTAGTACGTAATAGTATATAATGTTATACGTTGTTACGTATTAGTATATAACGTTATACGTTAGTACGTAATAGTACATATCGTTATACGTCATTGCGTAATAGTATATAACGTTACACGTTAGTACGTAATAGTATATAACGTTATACGTCATCCGGTAATACTATATAACGTTATACGTTAGTACGTAATAGTATATAATGTTATACGTTGTTACGTATTAGTATATAACGTTCTACGTTATTACGTATTAGTATATACCGTTATACGATATTACGTAATAGTATATAACGTTATACGTCATTAGGTAAAAGTATATAGCGTTATTCGTCATTACGTATTAGTTTATACCGTTACACGTTATTACGTATTAGTATATAACGTTACACGTTATTACGTAATAGTATATAACGTTTTACGATATTACGTATTAATATATAACGTTACACGTTAGTACGTAATAGTATATAACGTTATACGTCATCCTGTAATACTATATAACGTTGTACGTCATCCGGTAATACTATTAAACTTTATACGTTAGTACGTAATAGTATATAACGTTATACGTTATTACGTATTAGTATATAAAGTTATACGTCATTACGTAATAGTATATAACGTTATACGTTAGTACGTAATAGTATGTAACGTTATACGTCATCCGGTAATACTATATAACTTTATACGTTAGTACGTAATAGTATATAACGTTATACGTCATCCGGTAATACTATATAACGTTACACATTAGTACGTAATAGTATATAACGTTATACGTTATTACGTATTAGTATATAACGTTATACGTTAGTACGTAATAGTATGTAATGTTATACGTTGTTACGTATTAGTATATAACGTTATACGTCATCCGGTAATACTATATAACGTTACACATTAGTACGTAATAGTATATAACGTTATACGTTATTACGTATTAGTATATAACGTTATACGTTAGTACGTAATAGTATGTAATGTTATACGTTGTTACGTATTAGTATATAACGTTATACGTTATTACGTATTAGTATATAACGTTATACGTCATTACGTAATAGTATATAACGTTATACGTCATCCGGTAATACTATATAACGTTATACGTCATCCGGTAATACTATATAACGTTATACGTTAGTACGTGATACTATATAACGTTATACGTTATTACGTATTAGTATATAACGTTATACGTAATTACGTAATAGTATATAACGTTATACGTTAGTACCTAATAGTATATAACGTTATACGTTAGTACGTAATAGTATATAACGTTATACGTCATCCGGTAATACTATATAACGTTACACGTTAGTACGTAATAGTATATAACGTTATACGTAATCCGGTAATACTATATAACGTTATACGTTAGTACGTTATAGTATATAACGTTATACGTTATTACGTATTAGTATATAACGTTATACGTCATTACGTATTAGTATATAACGTTATACGTTATTACGTATTAGTATATACCGTTATACGATATTACGTAATAGTATATAACGTTATACGTCATTACGTAATAGTATATAACGTTATACGTTATTACGTAATAGTATATATCGTTATACGTTAGTACGTAATAGTATATAAAGTTATACGTTATTACGCATTAGTATATAACGTTACTCGTTATTACGTATTAGTATATAACGTTACACGTTAGTACGTAATAGTATATAACGTTTTACGATATTACGTATTAATATATAACGTTACACGTTAGTACGTAATAGTATATAACGTTATACGTCATCCGGTAATACTATATAACGTTATACGTTAGTACGTAATAGTATATAATGTTATACGTTGTTACGTATTAGTATATAACGTTATACGTTATTACGTAATAGTATATAACGTTATACGTCATTACGTAATAGTATATAACGTTATACGTCATCCGGTAATACTATATAACGTTACACATTAGTACGTAATAGTATATAACGTTATACGTTATTACGTATTAGTATATAACGTTATACGTTAGTACGTAATAGTATGTAATGTTATACGCTGTTACGTATTAGTATATAACGTTATACGTTATTACGTAATAGTATATAACGTTATACGTCATAACGTAATAGTATATAACGTTATACGTCATCCGGTAATACTATATAACGTTATACGTCATCCGGTAATACTATATAACGTTATACGTTAGTACGTGATATTATATAACGTTATACGTTATTACGTATTAGTATATAACGTTATACGTCATTACGTAATAGTATATAACGTTATACGTCATCCGGTAATACTATATAACGTTATACGTCATCCGGTAATACTATATAACGTTATACGTTAGTACGTGATAGTATATAACGTTATACGTTATTACGTATTAGTATATAACGTTATACGTAATTACGTAATAGTATATAACGTTATACGTTAGTACCTAATAGTATATAACGTTATACGTTAGTACGTAATAGTATATAACGTTACGCGTCATCCGGTAATACTATATAACGTTATACGTTAGTACGTAATAGAATATAACGTTATACGTTAGTACGTATTAGTATATAACGTTATACGTCATCTGGTAATACTATATAACGTTATACGTCATCCGGTAATACTATATAACGTTATACGTCATCCGGTAATGCTATATAACGTTATACGTTAGTACGTGATAGTATATAACGTTATACGTTATTACGTATCAGTAAATAACGTTATACGTCATTACGTAATAGTATATAACGCTATACGTTAGTACGTAATAGTATATAACGTTATACGTCATCCGGTAATACTATATAACGTTATATGTTAGTACGTAATAGTATATAATGTTATACGTTGTTACGTATTAGCATATAACGTTATACGTTAGTACGTAATAGTACATATCGTTATACGTCATTGCGTAATAGTATATAACGTTACACGTTAGTACGTAATAGTATATAACGTTATACGTCATCCGGTAATACTATATAACGTTATACGTTAGTACGTAATAGTATATAATGTTATACGTTGTTACGTATTAGTATATAACGTTCTACGTTATTACGTATTAGTATATACCGTTATACGATATTACGTAATAGTATATAACGTTATACGTCATTAGGTAAAAGTATATAGCGTTATTCGTCATTACGTATTAGTTTATACCGTTACACGTTATTACGTATTAGTATATAACGTTACACGTTATTACGTAATAGTATATAACGTTTTACGATATTACGTATTAATATATAACGTTACACGTTAGTACGTAATAGTATATAACGTTATACGTCATCCGGTAATACTATATAACGTTATACGTTAGTACGTAATAGTATATAATGTTATACGTTGTTACGTATTAGTATATAACGTTATACGTTATTACGTAATAGTATATAACGTTATACGTCATTACGTAATAGTATATAACGTTATACGTCATCCGGTAATACTATATAACGTTATACGTCATCCGGTAATACTATTAAACTTTATACGTTAGTACGTAATAGTATATAACGTTATACGTTATTACGTATTAGTATATAAAGTTATACGTCATTACGTAATAGTATATAACGTTATACGTTAGTACGTAATAGTATGTAACGTTATACGTCATCCGGTAATACTATATAACTTTATACGTTAGTACGTAATTGTATATAACGTTATACGTTATTACGTATTAGTATATAAAGTTATACGTCATTACGTAATAGTATATAACGTTATACGTTAGTACGTAATAGTATGTAACGTTATACGTCATCCGGTAATACTATATAACGTTATACGTTAGTACGTAATAGTATATAATGTTATACGTTGTTACGTATTAGTATATAACGTTATACGTTATTACGTAATAGTATATAACGTTATACGTCATTACGTAATAGTATATAACGTTATACGTCATCCGGTAATACTATATAACGTTATACGTCATTCGGTAATACTATATAACGTTACACGTTAGTACGTAATAGTATATAACGTTATACGTTAGTACGTAATAGTATATAACGTTATACGTCATTACGTATTAGTATATAACGTTATACGTCATAACGTAATAGTATATAACGTTATACGTTAGTACGTAATAGAATATAACGTTATACGTTAGTACGTATTAGTATATAACGTTATACGTCATCTGGTAATACTATATAACGTTACACGTTAGTACGTAATAGTATATAACGTTATACGTCATCCGGTAATACTATATAACGTTACACATTAGTACGTAATAGTATATAACGTTATACGTTATTACGTATTAGTATATAACGTTATACGTTAGTACGTAATAGTATGTAATGTTATACGTTGTTACGTATTAGTATATAACGTTAAACGTCATCCGGTAATACTATATAACGTTACACATTAGTACGTAATAGTATATAACGTTATACGTTATTACGTATTAGTATATAACGTTATACGTTAGTACGTAATAGTATGTAATGTTATACGTTGTTACGTATTAGTATATAACGTTATACGTTATTACGTATTAGTATATAACGTTATACGTCATTACGTAATAGTATATAACGTTATACGTCATCCGGTAATACTATATAACGTTATACGTCATCCGGTAATACTATATAACGTTATACGTTAGTACGTGATACTATATAACGTTATACGTTATTACGTATTAGTATATAACGTTATACGTAATTACGTAATAGTATATAACGTTATACGTTAGTACCTAATAGTATATAACGTTATACGTTAGTACGTAATAGTATATAACGTTATACGTCATCCGGTAATACTATATAACGTTACACGTTAGTACGTAATAGTATATTACGTTATACGTAATCCGGTAATACTATATAACGTTATACGTTAGTACGTTATAGTATATAACGTTATACGTTATTACGTATTAGTATATAACGTTATACGTCATTACGTATTAGTATATAACGTTATACGTTATTACGTATTAGTATATACCGTTATACGATATTACGTAATAGTATATAACGTTATACGTCATTACGTAATAGTATATAACGTTATACGTTATTACGTAATAGTATATATCGTTATACGTTAGTACGTAATAGTATGTAATGTTATACGCTGTTACGTATTAGTATATAACGTTATACGTTATTACGTAATAGTATATAACGTTATACGTCATAACGTAATAGTATATAACGTTATACGTCATCCGGTAATACTATATAACGTTATACGTCATCCGGTAATACTATATAACGTTATACGTTAGTACGTGATATTATATAACGTTATACGTCATTACGTAATAGTATATAACGCTATACGTTAGTTCGTAATAGTATATAACGTTATACGTCATCCGGTAATACTATATAACGTTATATGTTAGTACGTAATAGTATATAATGTTATACGTTGTTACGTATTAGTATATAACGTTATACGTTAGTACGTAATAGTACATATCGTTATACGTCATTGCGTAATAGTATATAACGTTACACGTTAGTACGTAATAGTATATAACGTTATACGTCATCCGGTAATACTATATAACGTTATACGTTAGTACGTAATAGTATATAATGTTATACGTTGTTACGTATTAGTATATAACGTTCTACGTTATTACGTATTAGTATATACCGTTATACGATATTACGTAATAGTATATAACGTTATACGTCATTAGGTAAAAGTATATAGCGTTATTCGTCATTACGTATTAGTTTATACCGTTACACGTTATTACGTATTAGTATATAACGTTACACGTTATTACGTAATAGTATATAACGTTTTACGATATTACGTATTAATATATAACGTTACACGTTAGTACGTAATAGTATATAACGTTATACGTCATCCGGTAATACTATATAACGTTATACGTTAGTACGTAATAGTATATAATGTTATACGTTGTTACGTATTAGTATATAACGTTATACGTTATTACGTAATAGTATATAACGTTATACGTCATTACGTAATAGTATATAACGTTATACGTCATCCGGTAATACTATATAACGTTATACGTCATCCGGTAATACTATTAAACTTTATACGTTAGTACGTAATAGTATATAACGTTATACGTTATTACGTATTAGTATATAAAGTTATACGTCATTACGTAATAGTATATAACGTTATACGTTAGTACGTAATAGTATGTAACGTTATACGTCATCCGGTAATACTATATAACTTTATACGTTAGTACGTAATTGTATATAACGTTATACGTTATTACGTATTAGTATATAAAGTTATACGTCATTACGTAATAGTATATAACGTTATACGTTAGTACGTAATAGTATGTAACGTTATACGTCATCCGGTAATACTATATAACGTTATACGTTAGTACGTAATAGTATATAATGTTATACGTTGTTACGTATTAGTATATAACGTTATACGTTATTACGTAATAGTATATAACGTTATACGTCATTACGTAATAGTATATAACGTTATACGTCATCCGGTAATACTATATAACGTTATACGTCATTCGGTAATACTATATAACGTTACACGTTAGTACGTAATAGTATATAACGTTATACGTTAGTACGTAATAGTATATAACGTTATACGTCATTACGTATTAGTATATAACGTTATACGTCATAACGTAATAGTATATAACGTTATACGTTAGTACGTAATAGAATATAACGTTATACGTTAGTACGTATTAGTATATAACGTTATACGTCATCTGGTAATACTATATAACGTTACACGTTAGTACGTAATAGTATATAACGTTATACGTCATCCGGTAATACTATATAACGTTACACATTAGTACGTAATAGTATATAACGTTATACGTTATTACGTATTAGTATATAACGTTATACGTTAGTACGTAATAGTATGTAATGTTATACGTTGTTACGTATTAGTATATAACGTTATACGTCATCCGGTAATACTATATAACGTTACACATTAGTACGTAATAGTATATAACGTTATACGTTATTACGTTTTAGTATATAACGTTATACGTTAGTACGTAATAGTATGTAATGTTATACGTTGTTACGTATTAGTATATAACGTTATACGTTATTACGTATTAGTATATAACGTTATACGTCATTACGTAATAGTATATAACGTTATACGTCATCCGGTAATACTATATAACGTTATACGTCATCCGGTAATACTATATAACGTTATACGTTAGTACGTGATACTATATAACGTTATACGTTATTACGTATTAGTATATAACGTTATACGTAATTACGTAATAGTATATAACGTTATACGTTAGTACCTAATAGTATATAACGTTATACGTTAGTACGTAATAGTATATAACGTTATACGTCATCCGGTAATACTATATAACGTTACACGTTAGTACGTAATAGTATATAACGTTATACGTAATCCGGTAATACTATATAACGTTATACGTTAGTACGTTATAGTATATAACGTTATACGTTATTACGTATTAGTATATAACGTTATACGTCATTACGTATTAGTATATAACGTTATACGTTATTACGTATTAGTATATACCGTTATACGATATTACGTAATAGTATATAACGTTATACGTCATTACGTAATAGTATATAACGTTATACGTTATTACGTAATAGTATATATCGTTATACGTTAGTACGTAATAGTATATAAAGTTATACGTTATTACGCATTAGTATATAACGTTACTCGTTATTACGTATTAGTATATAACGTTACACGTTAGTACGTAATAGTATATAACGTTATACGTCATCCGGTAATACTATATAACTTTAAACGTTAGTACGAAATAGTATATAATGTTATACGTTGTTACGTATTAGTATATAACGTTATACGTTATTACGTAATACTATATAACGTTATACGTCATTACGTAATAGTATATAACGTTATACGTTAGTACGTAATAGAATATAACGTTATACGTTAGTACGTATTAGTATATAACGTTATACGTCATCTGGTAATACTATATAACGTTACACGTTAGTACGCAATAATATATAACGTTATACGTCATCCGGTAATACTATATAACGTTACACATTAGTACGTAATAGTATATAACGTTATACGTTATTACGTATTAGTATATAACGTTATACGTTAGTACGTAATAGTATGTAATGTTATACGTTGTTACGTATTAGTATATAACGTTATACGTTATTACGTAATAGTATATAACGTTATACGTCATTACGTAATAGTATATAACGTTATACGTCATCCGGTAATACTATATAACGTTATACGTCATCCGGTAATACTATATAACGTTATACGTTAGTACGTGATATTATATAACGTTATACGTTATTACGTATTAGTATATAACGTTATACGTCATTACGTAATAGTATATAACGTTATACGTCATCCGGTAATACTATATAACGTTATACGTCATCCGGTAATACTATATAACGTTATACGTTAGTACGTGATAGTATATAACGTTATACGTTATTACGTATTAGTATATAACGTTATACGTAATTACGTAATAGTATATAACGTTATACGTTAGTACCTAATAGTATATAACGTTATACGTTAGTACGTAATAGTATATAACGTTACGCGTCATCCGGTAATACTATATAACGTTATACGTTAGTACGTAATAGAATATAACGTTATACGTTAGTACGTATTAGTATATAACGTTATACGTCATCTGGTAATACTATATAACGTTATACGTCATCCGGTAATACTATATAACGTTATACGTCATCCGGTAATGCTATATAACGTTATACGTTAGTACGTGATAGTATATAACGTTATACGTTATTACGTATCAGTAAATAACGTTATACGTCATTACGTAATAGTATATAACGCTATACGTTAGTACGTAATAGTATATAACGTTATACGTCATCCGGTAATACTATATAACGTTATATGTTAGTACGTAATAGTATATAATGTTATACGTTGTTACGTATTAGTATATAACGTTATACGTTAGTACGTAATAGTACATATCGTTATACGTCATTGCGTAATAGTATATAACGTTACACGTTAGTACGTAATAGTATATAACGTTATACGTCATCCGGTAATACTATATAACGTTATACGTTAGTACGTAATAGTATATAATGTTATACGTTGTTACGTATTAGTATATAACGTTCTACGTTATTACGTATTAGTATATACCGTTATACGATATTACGTAATAGTATATAACGTTATACGTCATTAGGTAAAAGTATATAGCGTTATTCGTCATTACGTATTAGTTTATACCGTTACACGTTATTACGTATTAGTATATAACGTTACACGTTATTACGTAATAGTATATAACGTTTTACGATATTACGTATTAATATATAACGTTACACGTTAGTACGTAATAGTATATAACGTTATACGTCATCCGGTAATACTATATAACGTTATACGTTAGTACGTAATAGTATATAATGTTATACGTTGTTACGTATTAGTATATAACGTTATACGTTATTACGTAATAGTATATAACGTTATACGTCATTACGTAATAGTATATAACGTTATACGTCATCCGGTAATACTATATAACGTTATACGTCATCCGGTAATACTATTAAACTTTATACGTTAGTACGTAATAGTATATAACGTTATACGTTATTACGTATTAGTATATAAAGTTATACGTCATTACGTAATAGTATATAACGTTATACGTTAGTACGTAATAGTATGTAACGTTATACGTCATCCGGTAATACTATATAACTTTATACGTTAGTACGTAATTGTATATAACGTTATACGTTATTACGTATTAGTATATAAAGTTATACGTCATTACGTAATAGTATATAACGTTATACGTTAGTACGTAATAGTATGTAACGTTATACGTCATCCGGTAATACTATATAACGTTATACGTTAGTACGTAATAGTATATAATGTTATACGTTGTTACGTATTAGTATATAACGTTATACGTTATTACGTAATAGTATATAACGTTATACGTCATTACGTAATAGTATATAACGTTATACGTCATCCGGTAATACTATATAACGTTATACGTCATTCGGTAATACTATATAACGTTACACGTTAGTACGTAATAGTATATAACGTTATACGTTAGTACGTAATAGTATATAACGTTATACGTCATTACGTATTAGTATATAACGTTATACGTCATAACGTAATAGTATATAACGTTATACGTTAGTACGTAATAGAATATAACGTTATACGTTAGTACGTATTAGTATATAACGTTATACGTCATCTGGTAATACTATATAACGTTACACGTTAGTACGTAATAGTATATAACGTTATACGTCATCCGGTAATACTATATAACGTTACACATTAGTACGTAATAGTATATAACGTTATACGTTATTACGTATTAGTATATAACGTTATACGTTAGTACGTAATAGTATGTAATGTTATACGTTGTTACGTATTAGTATATAACGTTATACGTCATCCGGTAATACTATATAACGTTACACATTAGTACGTAATAGTATATAACGTTATACGTTATTACGTTTTAGTATATAACGTTATACGTTAGTACGTAATAGTATGTAATGTTATACGTTGTTACGTATTAGTATATAACGTTATACGTTATTACGTATTAGTATATAACGTTATACGTCATTACGTAATAGTATATAACGTTATACGTCATCCGGTAATACTATATAACGTTATACGTCATCCGGTAATACTATATAACGTTATACGTTAGTACGTGATACTATATAACGTTATACGTTATTACGTATTAGTATATAACGTTATACGTAATTACGTAATAGTATATAACGTTATACGTTAGTACCTAATAGTATATAACGTTATACGTTAGTACGTAATAGTATATAACGTTATACGTCATCCGGTAATACTATATAACGTTACACGTTAGTACGTAATAGTATATAACGTTATACGTAATCCGGTAATACTATATAACGTTATACGTTAGTACGTTATAGTATATAACGTTATACGTTATTACGTATTAGTATATAACGTTATACGTCATTACGTATTAGTATATAACGTTATACGTTATTACGTATTAGTATATACCGTTATACGATATTACGTAATAGTATATAACGTTATACGTCATTACGTAATAGTATATAACGTTATACGTTGTTACGTAATAGTATATATCGTTATACGTTAGTACGTAATAGTATATAAAGTTATACGTTATTACGCATTAGTATATAACGTTACTCGTTATTACGTATTAGTATATAACGTTACACGTTAGTACGTAATAGTATATAACGTTATACGTCATCCGGTAATACTATATAACTTTAAACGTTAGTACGAAATAGTATATAATGTTATACGTTGTTACGTATTAGTATATAACGTTATACGTTATTACGTAATAGTATATAACGTTATACGTCATTACGTAATAGTATATAACGTTATACGTTAGTACGTAATAGAATATAACGTTATACGTTAGTACGTATTAGTATATAACGTTATACGTCATCTGGTAATACTATATAACGTTACACGTTAGTACGTAATAATATATAACGTTATACGTCATCCGGTAATACTATATAACGTTACACATTAGTACGTAATAGTATATAACGTTATACGTTATTACGTATTAGTATATAACGTTATACGTTAGTACGTAATAGTATGTAATGTTATACGTTGTTACGTATTAGTATATAACGTTATACGTTATTACGTAATAGTATATAACGTTATACGTCATTACGTAATAGTATATAACGTTATACGTCATCCGGTAATACTATATAACGTTATACGTCATCCGGTAATACTATATAACGTTATACGTTAGTACGTGATATTATATAACGTTATACGTTATTACGTATTAGTATATAACGTTATACGTCATTACGTAATAGTATATAACGTTATACGTCATCCGGTAATATTATATAACGTTATACGTCATCCGGTAATACTATATAACGTTATACGTTAGTACGTGATAGTATATAACGTTATACGTTATTACGTATTGTATATAACGTTATACGTAATTACGTGATAGTATATAACGTTATACGTTATTACGTATCAGTATATAACGTTATACGTCATTACGTAATAGTATATAACGTTATACGTTAGTACGTAATAGTATGTAACGTTATACGTCATCCGGTAATACTATATAACGTTATACGTTAGTACGTAATAGTATATAATGTTATACGTTGTTACGTATTAGTATATAACGTTATACGTTATTACGTAATAGTATATAACGTTATACGTCATTACGTAATAGTATATAACGTTATACGTCATCCGGTAATACTATATAACGTTATTCGTCATTAGGTATTAGTTTATAACGTTACACGTTATTACGTATTAGTATATAACGTTACACGTTATTACGTAATAGTATATAACGTTTTACGATATTACGTATTAATATATAACGTTACACGTTAGTACGTAATAGTATATAACGTTATACGTCATCCGGTAATACTATATAACGTTATACGTTAGTACGAAATAGTATATAATGTTACACGTTGTTACGTATTAGTATATAACGTTATACGTTATTACGTAATAGTATATAACGTTATACGTCATTACGTAATACTATATAACGTTATACGTTAGTACGTAATAGAATATAACGTTATACGTTAGTACGTATTAGTATATAACGTTATACATCATCTGGTAATACTATATAACGTTACACGTTAGTACGTAATAATATATAACGTTATACGTCATCCGGTAATACTATATAACGTTACACATTAGTACGTAATAGTATATAACGTTATACGTTATTACGTCATAGTATATAACGTTATACGTCATTACGTATTAGTATATAACGTTATACGTTATTACGTATTAGTATATACCGTTATACGATATTACGTAATAGTATATAACGTTATACGTCATTACGTAATAGTATATAACGTTATACGTTATTACGTAATAGTATATATCGTTATACGTTAGTACGTAATAGTATATAAAGTTATACGTTATTACGCATTAGTATATAACGTTACTCGTTATTACGTATTAGTATATAACGTTACACGTTATTACGTAATAGTATTTAACGTTATACGATATTACGTATTAATATATAGCGTTACACGTTATTACGTAATAGTATATAACGTTATACGTCATTACGTGATAGTATATAACGTTATACGTTAGTACGTAATAGTACATATCGTTATACGTCATTGCGTAATAGTATATAACGTTATACGTTAGTACGTAATAGTATATAACGTTATTCGTCATCCGGTAATACTATATAACGTTATACGTTAGTACGTAATAGTATATAATGTTATACGTTGTTACGTATTAGTATATAGCGTGGTACGTTATTAAGTATTAGTATATAGCGTTATACGTTATTACGTAATAGTATATAACGGTATACGATATTACGTATTAATATATAACGTTACACGTTATTACGTAATAGTATATAACGTTATACGTCATTACGTGATAGTATATAACGTTATACGTTAGTACGTAATAGTATATAACGTTATACGTTAGTACGTAATAGTATATAATGTTATTCGTTGTTACGTATTAGTATATAACGTTATACGTTATTACGTAATAGTATATAACGTTATACGTCATTACGTAATAGTATATAACGTTATACGTCATCCGGTAATACTATATAACGTTATACGTCATCCGGTAATACTATATAACTTTATACGTTAGTACGTAATAGTATATAACGTTATACGTTATTACGTAATACTATATAACGTTATACGTCATCCGGTAATACTATATAACGTTATACGTTAGTACGTAATAGTATATAATGTTATACGTTGTTACGTATTAGTATATAACGTTCTACGTTATTACGTATTAGTATATACCGTTATACGATATTACGTAATAGTATATAACGTTATACGTCATTAGGTAATAGTATATAGCGTTATTCGTCATTAGGTATTTGTTTATAACGTTACACGTTATTACGTATTAGTATATAACGTTACACGTTATTACGTAATAGTATATATCGTTTTACGATATTACGTATTAATATATAACGTTACACGTTAGTACGTAATAGTATATAACGTTATACGTCATCCGGTAATACTATATAACGTTATACGTTAGTACGAAATAGTATATAACGTTATACGTTAGTACGTATTAGTATATAACGTTATACGTCATCTGGTAATACTATATAACGTTACACGTTAGTACGTAATAATATATAACGTTATACGTCATCCGGTAATACTATATAACGTTACACGTTAGTACGTAATAATATATAACGTTATACGTCATCCGGTAATACTATATAACGTTACACATTAGTACGTAATAGTATATAACGTTATACGTTATTACGTATTAGTATATAACGTTATACGTTAGTACGTAATAGTATGTAATGTTATACGTTGTTACGTATTAGTATATAACGTTATACGATATTACGTAATAGTATATAACGTTATACGTCATTACGTAATAGTATATAACGTTATACGTTATTACGTAATAGTATATATCGTTATACGTTAGTACGTAATAGTATATAAAGTTATACGTTATTACGCATTAGTATATAACGTTACTCGTTATTACGTATTAGTATATAACGTTACACGTTATTACGTAATAGTATTTAACGTTATACGATATTACGTATTAATATATAGCGTTACACGTTATTACGTAATAGTATATAACGTTATACGTCATTACGTGATAGTATATAACGTTATACGTTAGTACGTAATAGTACATATCGTTATACGTCATTGCGTAATAGTATATAACGTTATACGTTAGTACGTAATAGTATATAACGTTATTCGTCATCCGGTAATACTATATAACGTTATACGTTAGTACGTAATAGTATATAATGTTATACGTTGTTACGTATTAGTATATAGCGTGGTACGTTATTAAGTATTAGTATATAGCGTTATACGTTATTACGTAATAGTATATAACGGTATACGATATTACGTATTAATATATAACGTTACACGTTATTACGTAATAGTATATAACGTTATACGTCATTACGTGATAGTATATAACGTTATACGTTAGTACGTAATAGTATATAACGTTATACGTTAGTACGTAATAGTATATAATGTTATTCGTTGTTACGTATTAGTATATAACGTTATACGTTATTACGTAATAGTATATAACGTTATACGTCATTACGTAATAGTATATAACGTTATACGTCATCCGGTAATACTATATAACGTTATACGTCATCCGGTAATACTATATAACTTTATACGTTAGTACGTAATAGTATATAACGTTATACGTTATTACGTAATACTATATAACGTTATACGTCATCCGGTAATACTATATAACGTTATACGTTAGTACGTAATAGTACAGGGTGCGCCGTTAGAATCCGGACAAAAGAAGTTTTGTGCAGAAAGTTGTTTATTTAAGTCAATACACAAAAACACATGAAAATGTTGTTATATCTCATTTAAAGGGTCCTTGCTGAGAACTTTTATTCTATGTAACCACCCTCTGCCTCTATGACCTGCTCTATTCTTGCTCTAAAGCGCGAGCACGCTGACTTCAACTGGTCGCGTTTAATTGTCGCGAATTCTGACTCGATAGCAGCTCGTAGGGAGTTGACGTTGGGGTGCCTGCATTTATTAGTTTGTCTCTCGATAACGCCCCACACGTAATAGTCCAATGGGTTTAGGTCGGGACTGTTAGGAGGCCAGAAATCTTTCGACCAAAACATGTCCACATTGTCAGAGAGCCAATTTTGAACAAGATGACTTGTGTGAGCAGGTGCGCCATCTTGTTGAAATAAATACGGCCTTCCAGAAGCCGTAATTTCCATCCACGGCTTTATTACTGTCTTCAGGACCTCCAAATAAACCTCCTTTGTGATTCTTTCGCCTTTTTGGAAGAAGTGCGGAGGCATGACGTCGCCCTCACTTGAGACAACGCTCAAAACGTGAACACTTGCTGGAAATTTGGTTTTGCCCACAACAGGAACATCTTCGAGATTGTGGGCCAGCCAACGGTCGTTCCTCCGATTCACTTTGGCATCCACCCGGCGCGAAGACTTTCTATAATCGCCGCTCTTCTATCGTATTCCGGGTTTTGCTTAACGAGTTCTGTCATTTTGAGGTTATAGAAGACTTATTGACATATTTAACTAACTTCAGAGTCAATCAGCACAAACATCTGAATTCTAATATGGTGGGAACTACAAATTGAATTCTGTCCGAATTCTAACGGCGCACCCTGTATATAATGTTATACGTTGTTACGTATTAGTATATAACGTTCTACGTTATTACGTATTAGTATATACCGTTATACGATATTACGTAATAGTATATAACGTTATACGTCATTAGGTAATAGTATATAGCGTTATTCGTCATTAGGTATTAGTTTATAACGTTACACGTTATTACGTATTAGTATATAACGTTACACGTTATTACGTAATAGTATATATCGTTTTACGATATTACGTATTAATATATAACGTTACACGTTAGTACGTAATAGTATATAACGTTATACGTCATCCGGTAATACTATATAACGTTATACGTTAGTACGAAATAGTATATAACGTTATACGTTAGTACGTATTAGTATATAACGTTATACGTCATCTGGTAATACTATATAACGTTACACGTTAGTACGTAATAATATATAACGTTATACGTCATCCGGTAATACTATATAACGTTACACATTAGTACGTAATAGTATATAACGTTATACGTTATTACGTATTAGTATATAACGTTATACGTTAGTACGTAATAGTATGTAATGTTATACGTTGTTACGTATTAGTATATAACGTTATACGTTATTACGTAATAGTATATAACGTTATACGTCATTACGTAATAGTATATAACGTTATACGTCATCCGGTAATACTATATAACGTTATACGTCATCCGGTAATACTATATAACGTTATACGTTAGTACGTGATATTATATAACGTTATACTTTATTACGTATTAGTATATAACGTTATACGTCATTACGTAATAGTATATAACGTTATACGTCATCCGGTAATACTATATAACGTTATACGTCATCCGGTAATACTATATAACGTTATACGTTAGTACGTAATAGTATATAATGTTATACGTTATTACGTATTAGTATATAACGTTATACGTAATTACGTGATAGTATATAACGTTATACGTTATTACGTATCAGTATATAACGTTATACGTCATTACGTAATAGTATATAACGCTATACGTTAGTACGTAATAGTATATAACGTTATACGTCATCCGGTAATACTATATAACGTTATATGTTAGTACGTAATAGTATATAATGTTATACGTTGTTACGTATTAGTATATAACGTTATACGTTATTACGTAATAGTATATATCGTTATACGATATTACGTATTAGTATATACCGTTACACGTTATTACGTAATAGTATATAATGTTATACGTCATTACGTGATAGTATATAACGTTATACGTTAGTACGTAATAGTACATATCGTTATACGTCATTGCGTAATAGTATATAACGTTACACGTTATTACGTAATAGTATATAACGTTATACGTTATTACGTAATAGTATATAACGTTATACGTCATTACGTAATAGTATATAACGTTATACGTCATCCGGTAATACTATATAACGTTATACGTCATCCGGTAATACTATATAACTTTATACGTTAGTACGTAATAGTATATAACGTTATACGTCATTACGTGATAGTATATAACGTCATACGTTAGTACGTAATAGTATATAACGTTATACGTTAGTACGTAATAGTATATAATGTTATTCGTTGTTACGTATTAGTATATAACGTTATACGTTATTACGTAATAGTATATAACGTTATACGTCATTACGTAATAGTATATAACGTTGTACGTCATCCGGTAATACTATATAACGTTATACGTCATCCGGTAATACTATATAACGTTATACGTTAGTACGTAATAGTATATAACGTTACACGTTAGTACGTAATAGTATATAACGTTATACGTCATCCGGTAATACTATATAACGTTATACGTTAGTACGTAATGGTATATAATGTTATACGTTGTTACGTATTAGTATATAACGTTCTACGTTATTACGTATTAGTATATACCGTTATACGATATTACGTAATAGTATATAACGTTATACGTCATTAGGTAAAAGTATATAGCGTTATTCGTCATTACGTATTAGTTTATAACGTTACACGTTATTACGTATTAGTATATAACGTTACACGTTATTACGTAATAGTATATAACGTTTTACGATATTACGTATTAATATATAACGTTACACGTTAGTACGTAATAGTATATAACGTTATACGTTATTACGTAATAGTATATAACGTTATACGTCATTACGTAATAGTATATAACGTTATACGTCATCCGGTAATACTATATAACGTTATACGTCATCCGGTAATACTATATAACGTTATACGTTAGTACGTAATAGTATATAACGTTACACGTTAGTACGTAATAGTATATAACGTTATACGTCATCCTGTAATACTATATAACGTTATACGTTAGTACGTAATAGTATATAATGTTATACGTTGTTACGTATTAGTATATAACGTTATACGTTATTACGTAATAGTATATAACGTTATACGCCATTACGTAATAGTATATAACGTTATACGTCATCCGGTAATACTATATAACGTTATACGTCATCCGGTAATACTATATAACTTTATACGTTAGTACGTAATAGTATATAACGTTATACGTTATTACGTATTAGTATATAAAGTTATACGTCATTACGTAATAGTATATAACGTTATACGTTAGTACGTAATAGTATGTAACGTTATACGTCATCCGGTAATACTATATAACTTTATACGTTAGTACGTAATAGTATATAACGTTATACGTTATTACGTATTAGTATATAAAGTTATACGTCATTACGTAATAGTATATAACGTTATACGTTAGTACGTAATAGTATGTAACGTTATACGTCATCCGGTAATACTATATAACGTTATACGTTAGTACGTAATAGTATATAATGTTATACGTTGTTACGTATTAGTATATAACGTTATACGTTATTACGTAATAGTATATAACGTTATACGTCATTACGTAATAGTATATAACGTTATACGTCATCCGGTAATACTATATAACGTTATTCGTCATTAGGTATTAGTTTATAACGTTACACGTTATTACGTATTAGTATATAACGTTACACGTTATTACGTAATAGTATATAACGTTTTACGATATTACGTATTAATATATAACGTTACACGTTAGTACGTAATAGTATATAACGTTATACGTCATCCGGTAATACTATATAACGTTATACGTTAGTACGAAATAGTATATAATGTTACACGTTGTTACGTATTAGTATATAACGTTATACGTTATTACGTAATAGTATATATCGTTATACGATATTACGTATTAGTATATAACGTTACACGTTATTACGTAATAGTATATAACGTTATACGTCATTACATGATAGTATATAACGTTATACGTTAGTACGTAATAGTACATATCGTTATACCTCATTGCGTAATAGTATATAACGTTACACGTTAGTACGTAATAGTATATTACGTTATACGTCATCCGGTAATACTATATAACGTTATACGTTAGTACGTAATAGTATATAATGTTATACGTTGTTACGTATTAGTATATAACGTTCTACGTTATTACGTATTAGTATATACCGTTATACGATATTACGTAATAGTATATAACGTTATACGTCATTAGGTAAAAGTATATAGCGTTATTCGTCATTACGTATTAGTTTATAACGTTACACGTTATTACGTATTAGTATATAACGTTACACGTTATTACGTAATAGTATATAACGTTTTACGTTATTACGTATTAATATATAACGTTACACGTTAGTACGTAATAGTATATAACGTTATACGTCATCCGGTAATACTATATAACGTTATACGTTAGTACGTAATAGTATATAATGTTATACGTTGTTACGTATTAGTATATAACGTTATACGTTATTACGTAATAGTATATAACGTTATACGTCATTACGTAATAGTATATAACGTTATACGTCATCCGGTAATACTATATAACGTTACACATTAGTACGTAATAGTATATAACGTTATACGTTATTACGTATTAGTATATAACGTTATACGTTAGTACGTAATAGTATGTAATGTTATACGCTGTTACGTATTAGTATATAACGTTATACGTTATTACGTAATAGTATATAACGTTATACGTCATAACGTAATAGTATATAACGTTATACGTCATCCGGTAATACTATATAACGTTATACGTCATCCGGTAATACTATATAACGTTATACGTTAGTACGTGATATTATATAACGTTATACGTTATTACGTATTAGTATATAACGTTATACGTCATTACGTAATAGTATATAACGTTATACGTCATCTGGTAATACTATATAACGTTACACGTTAGTACGTAATAGTATATAACGTTACGCGTCATCCGGTAATACTATATAACGTTATACGTTAGTACGTAATAGAATATAACGTTATACGTTAGTACGTAATAGAATATAACGTTATACGTTAGTACGTATTAGTATATAACGTTATACGTCATCTGGTAATACTATATAACGTTACACGTTAGTACGTAATAGTATATAACGTTATACGTCATCCGGTAATACTATATAACGTTACACATTAGTACGTAATAGTATATAACGTTATACGTTATTACGTATTAGTATATAACGTTATACGTTAGTACGTAATAGTATGTAATGTTATACGTTGTTACGTATTAGTATATAACGTTATACGTTATTACGTAATAGTATATAACGTTATACGTCATTACGTAATAGTATATAACGTTATGCGTCATCCGGTAATACTATATAACGTTATACGTCTTCCGGTAATACTATATAACGTTATACGTTAGTACGTGATATTATATAACGTTATACGTTATTACGTATTAGTATATAACGTTATACGTCATTACGTAATAGTATATAACGTTATACGTCATCCGGTAATACTATATAACGTTATACGTCATCCGGTAATACTATATAACGTTATACGTTAGTACGTGATAGTATATAACGTTATACGTTATTACGTATTAGTATATAACGTTATACGTAATTACGTAATAGTATATAACGTTATACGTTAGTACCTAATAGTATATAACGTTATACGTTAGTACGTAATAGTATATAACGTTATACGTCATCCGGTAATACTATATAACGTTACACGTTAGTACGTAATAGTATATAACGTTATACGTAATCCGGTAATACTATATAACGTTATACGTTAGTACGTTATAGTATATAACGTTATACGTTATTACGTATTAGTATATAACGTTATACGTCATTACGTATTAGTATATAACGTTATACGTTATTACGTATTAGTATATACCGTTATACGATATTACGTAATAGTATATAACGTTATACGTCATTACGTAATAGTATATAACGTTATACGTTATTACGTAATAGTATATATCGTTATACGTTAGTACGTAATAGTATATAAAGTTATACGTTATTACGCATTAGTATATAACGTTACTCGTTATTACGTATTAGTATATAACGTTACACGTTAGTACGTAATAGTATATAACGTTATACGTCATCCGGTAATACTATATAACGTTATACGTTAGTACGAAATAGTATATAATGTTATACGTTGTTACGTATTAGTATATAACGTTATACGTTATTACGTAATAGTATATAACGTTATACGTCATTACGTAATAGTATATAACGTTATACGTTAGTACGTAATAGAATATAACGTTATACGTTAGTACGTATTAGTATATAACGTTATACGTCATCTGGTAATACTATATAACGTTACACGTTAGTACGTAATAATATATAACGTTATACGTCATCCGGTAATACTATATAACGTTACACATTAGTACGTAATAGTATATAACGTTATACGTTATTACGTATTAGTATATAACGTTATACGTTAGTACGTAATAGTATGTAATGTTATACGTTGTTACGTATTAGGATATAACGTTATACGTTATTACGTAATAGTATATAACGTTATACGTCATTACGTAATAGTATATAACGTTATACGTCATCCGGTAATACTATATAACGTTATACGTCATCCGGTAATACTATATAACGTTATACGTTAGTACGTGATATTATATAACGTTATACGTTATTACGTATTAGTATATAACGTTATACGTCATTACGTAATAGTATATAACGTTATACGTCATCCGGTAATACTATATAACGTTATACGTCATCCGGTAATACTATATAACGTTATACGTTAGTACGTGATAGTATATAACATTATACGTTATTACGTATTAGTATATAACGTTATACGTAATTACGTGATAGTATATAACGTTATACGTTATTACGTATCAGTATATAACGTTATACGTCATTACGTAATAGTATATAACGTTATACGTTAGTACGTAATAGTATGTAACGTTATACGTCATCCGGTAATACTATATAACGTTATACGTTAGTACGTAATAGTATATAATGTTATACGTTGTTACGTATTTGTATATAACGTTATACGTTATTACGTAATAGTATATAACGTTATACGTCATTACGTAATAGTATATAACGTTATACGTCATCCGGTAATACTATATAACGTTATTCGTCATTAGGTATTTGTTTATAACGTTACACGTTATTACGTATTAGTATATAACGTTACACGTTATTACGTAATAGTATATAACGTTTTACGATATTACGTATTAATATATAACGTTACACGTTAGTACGTAATAGTATATAACGTTATACGTCATCCGGTAATACTATATAACGTTATACGTTAGTACGAAATAGTATATAATGTTACACGTTGTTACGTATTAGTATATAACGTTATACGTTATTACGTAATAGTATATAACGTTATACGTCATTACGTAATAGTATATAACGTTATACGTTAGTACGTAATAGAATATAACGTTATACGTTAGTACGTATTAGTATATAACGTTATACGTCATCTGGTAATACTATATAACGTTACACGTTAGTACGTAATAATATATAACGTTATACGTCATCCGGTAATACTATATAACGTTACACATTAGTACGTAATAGTATATAACGTTATACGTTATTACGTCATAGTATATAACGTTATACGTCATTACGTATTAGTATATAACGTTATACGTTATTACGTATTAGTATATACCGTTATACGATATTACGTAATAGTATATAACGTTATACGTCATTACGTAATAGTATATAACGTTATACGTTATTACGTAATAGTATATATCGTTATACGTTAGTACGTAATAGTATATAAAGTTATACGTTATTACGCATTAGTATATAACGTTACTCGTTATTACGTATTAGTATATAACGTTACACGTTATTACGTAATAGTATTTAACGTTATACGATATTACGTATTAATATATAGCGTTACACGTTATTACGTAATAGTATATAACGTTATACGTCATTACGTGATAGTATATAACGTTATACGTTAGTACGTAATAGTACATATCGTTATACGTCATTGCGTAATAGTATATAACGTTATACGTTAGTACGTAATAGTATATAACGTTATTCGTCATCCGGTAATACTATATAACGTTATACGTTAGTACGTAATAGTATATAATGTTATACGTTGTTACGTATTAGTATATAGCGTTGTACGTTATTAAGTATTAGTATATAGCGTTATACGTTATTACGTAATAGTATATAACGGTATACGATATTACGTATTAATATATAACGTTACACGTTATTACGTAATAGTATATAACGTTATACGTCATTACGTGATAGTATATAACGTTATACGTTAGTACGTAATAGTATATAACGTTATACGTTAGTACGTAATAGTATATACAGGGTGCGCCGTTAGAATTCGGACAGAATTCAATTTGTAGTTCCCACCATATTAGAATTCAGATGTTTGTGCTGATTGACTCTGAAGTTAGTTAAATATGTCAATAAGTCTTCTATAACCTCAAAATGACAGAACTCGTTAAGCAAAACCCGGAATACGATAGAAGAGCGGCGATTATAGAAAGTCTTCGCGCCGGGTGGATGCCAAAGTGAATCGGAGGAACGACCGTTGGCTGGCCCACAATCTCGAAGATGTTCCTGTTGTGGGCAAAACCAAATTTCCAGCAAGTGTTCACGTTTTGAGCGTTGTCTCAAGTGAGGGCGACGTCATGCCTCCGCACTTCTTCCAAAAAGGCGAAAGAATCACAAAGGAGGTTTATTTGGAGGTCCTGAAGACAGTAATAAAGCCGTGGATGGAAATTACGGCTTCTGGAAGGCCGTATTTATTTCAACAAGATGGCGCACCTGCTCACACAAGTCATCTTGTTCAAAATTGGCTCTCTGACAATGTGGACATGTTTTGGTCGAAAGATTTCTGGCCTCCTAACAGTCCCGACCTAAACCCATTGGACTATTACGTGTGGGGCGTTATCGAGAGACAAACTAATAAATGCAGGCACCCCAACGTCAACTCCCTACGAGCTGCTATCGAGTCAGAATTCGCGACAATTAAACGCGACCAGTTGAAGTCAGCGTGCTCGCGCTTTAGAGCAAGAATAGAGCAGGTCATAGAGGCAGAGGGTGGTTACATAGAATAAAAGTTCTCAGCAAGGACCCTTTAAATGAGATATAACAACATTTTCATGTGTTTTTGTGTATTGACTTAAATAAACAACTTTCTGCACAAAACTTCTTTTGTCCGGATTCTAACGGCGCACCCTGTAATGTTATTCGTTGTTACGTATTAGTATATAACGTTATACGTTATTACGTAATAGTATATAACGTTATACGTCATTTCGTAATAGTATATAACGTTATACGTCATCCGGTAATACTATATAACGTTATACGTCATCCGGTAATACTATATAACGTTATACGTCATCCGGTAATACTATATAACTTTATACGTTAGTACGTAATAGTATATAACGTTATACGTTATTACGTAATACTATATAACGTTATACGTCATCCGGTAATACTATATAACGTTATACGTTAGTACGTAATAGTATATAATGTTATACGTTGTTACGTATTAGTATATAACGTTCTACGTTATTACGTATTAGTATATACCGTTATACGATATTACGTAATAGTATATAACGTTATACGTCATTAGGTAATAGTATATAGCGTTATTCGTCATTAGGTATTAGTTTATAACGTTACACGTTATTACGTATTAGTATATAACGTTACACGTTATTACGTAATAGTATATAACGTTTTACGATATTACGTATTAATATATAACGTTACACGTTAGTACGTAATAGTATATAACGTTATACGTCATCCGGTAATACTATATAACGTTATACGTTAGTACGAAATAGTATATAATGTTATACGTTGTTACGTATTAGTATATAACGTTATACGTTATTACGTCATAATATATAACGTTATACGTCATCCGGTAATACTATATAACGTTACACATTAGTACGTAATAGTATATAACGTTATACGTTATTACGTATTAGTATATAACGTTATACGTTAGTACGTAATAGTATGTAATGTTATACGTTGTTACGTATTAGTATATAACGTTATACGTTATTACGTAATAGTATATAACGTTATACGTCATTACGTAATAGTATATAACGTTATACGTCATCCGGTAATACTATACAACGTTATACGTCATCCGGTAATACTATATAACGTTATACGTTAGTACGTGATATTATATAACGTTATACTTTATTACGTATTAGTATATAACGTTATACGTCATTACGTAATAGTATATAACGTTATACGTCATCCGGTAATACTATATAACGTTATACGTCATCCGGTAATACTATATAACGTTATACGTAATTACGTGATAGTATATAACGTTATACGTTATTACGTATTAGTATATAACGTTATACGTAATTACGTGATAGTATATAACGTTATACGTTATTACGTATCAGTATATAACGTTATACGTCATTACGTAATAGTATATAACGCTATACGTTAGTACGTAATAGTATATAACGTTATACGTCATCCGGTAATACTATATAACGTTATATGTTAGTACGTAATAGTATATAACGTTATACGTTATTACGTATTAGTATATAACGTTATACGTAATTACGTGATAGTATATAACGTTATACGTTATTACGTATCAGTATATAACGTTATACGTCATTACGTAATAGTATATAACGCTATACGTTAGTACGTAATAGTATATAACGTTATACGTCATCCGGTAATACTATATAACGTTATATGTTATTACGTAATAGTATATAACGTTATACGTCATTACGTAATAGTATATAACGTTATACGTCATCCGGTAATACTATATAACGTTATACGTCATCCGGTAATACTATATAACTTTATACGTTAGTACGTAATAGTATATAACGTTATACGTCATTACGTGATAGTATATAACGTTATACGTTAGTACGTAATAGTATATAAAGTTATACGTTAGTACGTAATAGTATATAATGTTATTCGTTGTTACGTATTAGTATATAACGTTATACGTTATTACGTAATAGTATATAACGTTATACGTCATTACGTAATAGTATATAACGTTATACGTCATCCGGTAATACTATATAACGTTATACGTCATCCGGTAATACTATATAACGTTATACGTTAGTACGTAATAGTATATAACGTTACACGTTAGTACGTAATAGTATATAACGTTATACGTCATCCGGTAATACTATATAACGTTATACGTTAGTACGTAATAGTATATAATGTTATACGTTGTTACGTATTAGTATATAACGTTCTACGTTATTACGTATTAGTATATACCGTTATACGATATTACGTAATAGTATATAACGTTATACGTCATTAGGTAAAAGTATATAGCGTTATTCGTCATTACGTATTAGTTTATAACGTTACACGTTATTACGTATTAGTATATAACGTTACACGTTATTACGTAATAGTATATAACGTTTTACGATATTACGTATTAATATATAACGTTACACGTTAGTACGTAATAGTATATAACGTTATACGTCATCCGGTAATACTATATAACGTTATACGTTAGTACGTAATAGTATATAATGTTATACGTTGTTACGTATTAGTATATAACGTTATACGTTATTACGTAATAGTATATAACGTTATACGTCATTACGTAATAGTATATAACGTTATACGTCATCCGGTAATACTATATAACGTTATACGTTATCCGGTAATACTATTAAACTTTATACGTTAGTACGTAATAGTATATAACGTTATACGTTATTACGTATTAGTATATAAAGTTATACGTCATTACGTAATAGTATATAACGTTATACGTTAGTACGTAATAGTATGTAACGTTATACGTCATCCGGTAATACTATATAACTTTATACGTTAGTACGTAATAGTATATAACGTTATACGTTATTACGTATTAGTATATAAAGTTATACGTCATTACGTAATAGTATATAACGTTATACGTTAGTACGTAATAGTATGTAACGTTATACGTCATCCGGTAATACTATATAACGTTATACGTTAGTACGTAATAGTATATAATGTTATACGTTGTTACGTATTAGTATATAACGTTATACGTTATTACGTAATAGTATATAAAGTTATACGTCATTACGTAATAGTATATAACGTTATACGTCATCCGGTAATACTATATAACGTTATACGTCATTCGGTAATACTATATAACGTTACACGTTAGTACGTAATAGTACATATCGTTATACGTCATTGCGTAATAGTATATAACGTTACACGTTAGTACGTAATAGTATATAACGTTATACGTCATCCGGTAATACTATATAACGTTATACGTTAGTACGAAATAGTATATAATGTTATACGTTGTTACGTATTAGTGTATAACGTTATACGTCATTACGTAATAGTATATAACGTTATACGTTAGTACGTAATAGTATGTAACGTTATACGTCATCCGGTAATACTATATAACGTTATACGTTAGTACGTAATAGTATATAATGTTATACGTTGTTACGTATTAGTATATAACGTTCTACGTTATTACGTATTAGTATATACCGTTATACGATATTACGTAATAGTATATAACGTTATACGTCATTAGGTAATAGTATATAGCGTTATTCGTCATTAGGTATTAGTTTATAACGTTACACGTTATTACGTATTAGTATATAACGTTACACGTTATTACGTAATAGTATATAACGTTTTACGATATTACGTATTAATATATAACGTTACACGTTAGTACGTAATAGTATATAACGTTATACGTCATCCGGTAATACTATATAACGTTATACGTTAGTACGAAATAGTATATAATGTTATACGTTGTTACGTATTAGTATATAACGTTATACGTTATTACGTAATAATATATAACGTTATACGTCATCCGGTAATACTATATAACGTTACACATTAGTACGTAATAGTATATAACGTTATACGTTATTACGTATTAGTATATAACGTTATACGTTAGTACGTAATAGTATGTAATGTTATACGTTGTTACGTATTAGTATATAACGTTATACGTTATTACGTAATAGTATATAACGTTATACGTCATTACGTAATAGTATATAACGTTATACGTCATCCGGTAATACTATACAACGTTATACGTCATCCGGTAATACTATATAACGTTATACGTTAGTACGTGATATTATATAACGTTATACTTTATTACGTATTAGTATATAACGTTATACGTCATTACGTAATAGTATATAACGTTATACGTCATCCGGTAATACTATATAACGTTATACGTCATCCGGTAATACTATATAACGTTATACGTAATTACGTGATAGTATATAACGTTATACGTTATTACGTATTAGTATATAACGTTATACGTAATTACGTGATAGTATATAACGTTATACGTTATTACGTATCAGTATATAACGTTATACGTCATTACGTAATAGTATATAACGCTATACGTTAGTACGTAATAGTATATAACGTTATACGTCATCCGGTAATACTATATAACGTTATATGTTAGTACGTAATAGTATATAACGTTATACGTTATTACGTATTAGTATATAACGTTATACGTAATTACGTGATAGTATATAACGTTATACGTTATTACGTATCAGTATATAACGTTATACGTCATTACGTAATAGTATATAACGCTATACGTTAGTACGTAATAGTATATAACGTTATACGTCATCCGGTAATACTATATAACGTTATATACTATTACGTAATAGTATATAACGTTATACGTCATTACGTAATAGTATATAACGTTATACGTCATCCGGTAATACTATATAACGTTATACGTCATCCGGTAATACTATATAACTTTATACGTTAGTACGTAATAGTATATAACGTTATACGTCATTACGTGATAGTATATAACGTTATACGTTAGTACGTAATAGTATATAACGTTATACGTTAGTACGTAATAGTATATAATGTTATTCGTTGTTACGTATTAGTAAATAACGTTATACGTTATTACGTAATAGTATATAACGTTATACGTCATTACGTAATAGTATATAACGTTATACGTCATCCGGTAATACTATATAACGTTATACGTCATCCGGTAATACTATATAACGTTATACGTTAGTACGTAATAGTATATAACGTTACACGTTAGTACGTAATAGTATATAACGTTATACGTCATCCGGTAATACTATATAACGTTATACGTTAGTACGTAATAGTATATAATGTTATACGTTGTTACGTATTAGTATATAACGTTCTACGTTATTACGTATTAGTATATACCGTTATACGATATTACGTAATAGTATATAACGTTATACGTCATTAGGTAAAAGTATATAGCGTTATTCGTCATTACGTATTAGTTTATAACGTTACACGTTATTACGTATTAGTATATAACGTTACACGTTATTACGTAATAGTATATAACGTTTTACGATATTACGTATTAATATATAACGTTACACGTTAGTACGTAATAGTATATAACGTTATACGTCATCCGGTAATACTATATAACGTTATACGTTAGTACGTAATAGTATATAATGTTATACGTTGTTACGTATTAGTATATAACGTTATACGTTATTACGTAATAGTATATAACGTTATACGTCATTACGTAATAGTATATAACGTTATACGTCATCCGGTAATACTATATAACGTTATACGTCATCCGGTAATACTATATAACGTTATACGTAATTACGTGATAGTATATAACGTTATACGTTATTACGTATTAGTATATAACGTTATACGTAATTACGTGATAGTATATAACGTTATACGTTATTACGTATCAGTATATAACGTTATACGTCATTACGTAATAGTATATAACGCTATACGTTAGTACGTAATAGTATATAACGTTATACGTCATCCGGTAATACTATATAACGTTATATGTTAGTACGTAATAGTATATAACGTTATACGTTATTACGTATTAGTATATAACGTTATACGTAATTACGTGATAGTATATAACGTTATACGTTATTACGTATCAGTATATAACGTTATACGTCATTACGTAATAGTATATAACGCTATACGTTAGTACGTAATAGTATATAACGTTATACGTCATCCGGTAATACTATATAACGTTATATGTTATTACGTAATAGTATATAACGTTATACGTCATTACGTAATAGTATATAACGTTATACGTCATCCGGTAATACTATATAACGTTATACGTCATCCGGTAATACTATATAACTTTATACGTTAGTACGTAATAGTATATAACGTTATACGTCATTACGTGATAGTATATAACGTTATACGTTAGTACGTAATAGTATATAACGTTATACGTTAGTACGTAATAGTATATAATGTTATTCGTTGTTACGTATTAGTAAATAACGTTATACGTTATTACGTAATAGTATATAACGTTATACGTCATTACGTAATAGTATATAACGTTATACGTCATCCGGTAATACTATATAACGTTATACGTCATCCGGTAATACTATATAACGTTATACGTTAGTACGTAATAGTATATAACGTTACACGTTAGTACGTAATAGTATATAACGTTATACGTCATCCGGTAATACTATATAACGTTATACGTTAGTACGTAATAGTATATAATGTTATACGTTGTTACGTATTAGTATATAACGTTCTACGTTATTACGTATTAGTATATACCGTTATACGATATTACGTAATAGTATATAACGTTATACGTCATTAGGTAAAAGTATATAGCGTTATTCGTCATTACGTATTAGTTTATAACGTTACACGTTATTACGTATTAGTATATAACGTTACACGTTATTACGTAATAGTATATAACGTTTTACGATATTACGTATTAATATATAACGTTACACGTTAGTACGTAATAGTATATAACGTTATACGTCATCCGGTAATACTATATAACGTTATACGTTAGTACGTAATAGTATATAATGTTATACGTTGTTACGTATTAGTATATAACGTTATACGTTATTACGTAATAGTATATAACGTTATACGTCATTACGTAATAGTATATAACGTTATACGTCATCCGGTAATACTATATAACGTTATACGTCATCCGGTAATACTATTAAACTTTATACGTTAGTACGTAATAGTATATAACGTTATACGTTATTACGTATTAGTATATAAAGTTATACGTCATTACGTAATAGTATATAACGTTATACGTTAGTACGTAATAGTATGTAACGTTATACGTCATCCGGTAATACTATATAACTTTATACGTTAGTACGTAATAGTATATAACGTTATACGTTATTACGTATTAGTATATAAAGTTATACGTCATTACGTAATAGTATATAACGTTATACGTTAGTACGTAATAGTATGTAACGTTATACGTCATCCGGTAATACTATATAACGTTATACGTTAGTACGTAATAGTATATAATGTTATACGTTGTTACGTATTAGTATATAACGTTATACGTTATTACGTAATAGTATATAAAGTTATACGTCATTACGTAATAGTATATAACGTTATACGTCATCCGGTAATACTATATAACGTTATACGTCATTCGGTAATACTATATAACGTTACACGTTAGTACGTAATAGTACATACCGTTATACGTCATTGCGTAATAGTATATAACGTTACACGTTAGTACGTAATAGTATATAACGTTATACGTCATCCGGTAATACTATATAACGTTATACGTTAGTACGTAATAGTATATAATGTTATACGTTGTTACGTATTAGTATATAACGTTCTACGTTATTACGTATTAGTATATACCGTTATACGATATTACGTAATAGTATATAACGTTATACGTCATTAGGTAAAAGTATATAGCGTTATTCGTCATTACGTATTAGTTTATAACGTTACACGTTATTACGTATTAGTATATAACGTTACACGTTATTACGTAATAGTATATAACGTTTCACGATATTACGTATTAATATATAACGTTACACGTTAGTACGTAATAGTATATAACGTTATACGTCATCCGGTAATACTATATAACGTTATACGTTAGTACGTAATAGTATATAATGTTATACGTAGTTACGTATTAGTATATAACGTTATACGTTATTACGTAATAGTATATAACGTTATACGTCATTACGTAATAGTATATAACGTTATACGTCATCCGGTAATACTATATAACGTTATACGTCATCCGGTAATACTATTAAACTTTATACGTTAGTACGTAATAGTATATAACGTTATACGTTATTACGTATTAGTATATAAAGTTATACGTCATTACGTAATAGTATATAACGTTATACGTTAGTACGTAATAGTATGTAACGTTATACGTCATCCGGTAATACTATATAACTTTATACGTTAGTACGTAATAGTATATAACGTTATACGTTATTACGTATTAGTATATAAAGTTATACGTCATTACGTAATAGTATATAACGTTATACGTTAGTACGTAATAGTATGTAACGTTATACGTCATCCGGTAATACTATATAACGTTATACGTTAGTACGTAATAGTATATAATGTTATACGTTGTTACGTATTAGTATATAACGTTATACGTTATTACGTAATAGTATATAAAATTATACGTCATTACGTAATAGTATATAACGTTATACGTCATCCGGTAATACTATATAACGTTATACGTCATTCGGTAATACTATATAACGTTACACGTTAGTACGTAATAGTACATATCGTTATACGTCATTGCGTAATAGTATATAACGTTACACGTTAGTACGTAATAGTATATAACGTTATACGTCATCCGGTAATACTATATAACGTTATACGTTAGTACGTAATAGTATATAATGTTATACGTTGTTACGTATTAGTATATAACGTTCTACGTTATTACGTATTAGTATATACCGTTATACGATATTACGTAATAGTATATAACGTTATACGTCATTAGGTAAAAGTATATAGCGTTATTCGTCATTACGTATTAGTTTATAACGTTACACGTTATTACGTATTAGTATATAACGTTACACGTTATTACGTAATAGTATATAACGTTTTACGATATTACGTATTAATATATAACGTTACACGTTAGTACGTAATAGTATATAACGTTATACGTCATCCGGTAATACTATATAACGTTATACGTTAGTACGTAATAGTATATAATGTTATACGTAGTTACGTATTAGTATATAACGTTATACGTTATTACGTAATAGTATATAACGTTATACGTCATTACGTAATAGTATATAACGTTATACGTCATCCGGTAATACTATATAACGTTACACATTAGTACGTAATAGTATATAACGCTATACGTTAGTACGTAATAGTATATAACGTTATACGTCATCCGGTAATACTATATAACGTTATATATTAGTACGTAATAGTATATAATGTTATACGTTGTTACGTATTAGTATATAACGTTATACGTTATTACGTAATAGTATATATCGTTATACGATATTACGTATTAGTATATAACGTTACACGTTATTACGTAATAGTATATAACGTTATACGTCATTACGTGATAGTATATAACGTTATACGTTAGTACGTAATAGTACATATCGTTATACGTCATTGCGTAATAGTATATAACGTTACACGTTAGTACGTAATAGTATATAACGTTATACGTCATCCGGTAATACTATATAACGTTATACGTTAGTACGTAATAGTATATAATGTTATACGTTGTTACGTATTAGTATATAACGTTCTACGTTATTACGTATTAGTATATACCGTTATACGATATTACGTAATAGTATATAACGTTATACGTCATTAGGTAAAAGTATATAGCGTTATTCGTCATTACGTATTAGTTTATAACGTTACACGTTATTACGTATTAGTATATAACGTTACACGTTATTACGTAATAGTATATAACGTTTTACGATATTACGTATTAATATATAACGTTACACGTTAGTACGTAATAGTATATAACGTTATACGTCATCCGGTAATACTATATAACGTTATACGTTAGTACGTAATAGTATATAATGTTATACGTTGTTACGTATTAGTATATAACGTTATACGTTATTACGTAATAGTATATAACGTTATACGTCATTACGTAATAGTATATAACGTTATACGTCATCCGGTAATACTATATAACGTTATACGTCATCCGGTAATACTATATAACTTTATACGTTAGTACGTAATAATATATAACGTTATACGTTATTACGTATTAGTATATAATGTTATACGTCATTACGTAATAGTATATAACGTTATACGTTAGTACGTAATAGTATGTAACGTTATACGTCATCCGGTAATACTATATAACTTTATACGTTAGTACGTAATAGTATATAACGTTATACGTTATTACGTATTAGTATATAAAGTTATACGTCATTACGTAATAGTATATAACGTTATACGTTAGTACGTAATAGTATGTAACGTTATACGTCATCCGGTAATACTATATAACGTTATACGTTAGTACGTAATAGTATATAATGTTATACGTTGTTACGTATTAGTATATAACGTTATACGTTATTACGTAATAGTATATAAAGTTATACGTCATTACGTAATAGTATATAACGTTATACGTCATCCGGTAATACTATATAACGTTATACGTCATTCGGTAATACTATATAACGTTACACGTTAGTACGTAATAGTACATATCGTTATACGTCATTGCGTAATAGTATATAACGTTACACGTTAGTACGTAATAGTATATAACGTTATACGTCATCCGGTAATACTATATAACGTTATACGTTAGTACGTAATAGTATATAATGTTATACGTTGTTACGTATTAGTTTATAACGTTACACGTTATTACGTATTAGTATATAACGTTACACGTTATTACGTAATAGTATATAACGTTTTACGATATTACGTATTAATATATAACGTTACACGTTAGTACGTAATAGTATATAACGTTATACGTCATCCGGTAATACTATATAACGTTATACGTTAGTACGTAATAGTATATAATGTTATACGTAGTTACGTATTAGTATATAACGTTATACGTTATTACGTAATAGTATATAACGTTATACGTCATTACGTAATAGTATATAACGTTATACGTCATCCGGTAATACTATATAACGTTACACATTAGTACGTAATAGTATATAACGCTATACGTTAGTACGTAATAGTATATAACGTTATACGTCATCCGGTAATACTATATAACGTTATATATTAGTACGTAATAGTATATAATGTTATACGTTGTTACGTATTAGTATATAACGTTATACGTTATTACGTAATAGTATATATCGTTATACGATATTACGTATTAGTATATAACGTTACACGTTATTACGTAATAGTATATAACGTTATACGTCATTACGTGATAGTATATAACGTTATACGTTAGTACGTAATAGTACATATCGTTATACGTCATTGCGTAATAGTATATAACGTTACACGTTAGTACGTAATAGTATATAACGTTATACGTCATCCGGTAATACTATATAACGTTATACGTTAGTACGTAATAGTATATAATGTTATACGTTGTTACGTATTAGTATATAACGTTCTACGTTATTACGTATTAGTATATACCGTTATACGATATTACGTAATAGTATATAACGTTATACGTCATTAGGTAAAAGTATATAGCGTTATTCGTCATTACGTATTAGTTTATAACGTTACACGTTATTACGTATTAGTATATAACGTTACACGTTATTACGTAATAGTATATAACGTTTTACGATATTACGTATTAATATATAACGTTACACGTTAGTACGTAATAGTATATAACGTTATACGTCATCCGGTAATACTATATAACGTTATACGTTAGTACGTAATAGTATATAATGTTATACGTTGTTACGTATTAGTATATAACGTTATACGTTATTACGTAATAGTATATAACGTTATACGTCATTACGTAATAGTATATAACGTTATACGTCATCCGGTAATACTATATAACGTTATACGTCATCCGGTAATACTATATAACTTTATACGTTAGTACGTAATAATATATAACGTTATACGTTATTACGTATTAGTATATAATGTTATACGTCATTACGTAATAGTATATAACGTTATACGTTAGTACGTAATAGTATGTAACGTTATACGTCATCCGGTAATACTATATAACTTTATACGTTAGTACGTAATAGTATATAACGTTATACGTTATTACGTATTAGTATATAAAGTTATACGTCATTACGTAATAGTATATAACGTTATACGTTAGTACGTAATAGTATGTAACGTTATACGTCATCCGGTAATACTATATAACGTTATACGTTAGTACGTAATAGTATATAATGTTATACGTTGTTACGTATTAGTATATAACGTTATACGTTATTACGTAATAGTATATAAAGTTATACGTCATTACGTAATAGTATATAACGTTATACGTCATCCGGTAATACTATATAACGTTATACGTCATTCGGTAATACTATATAACGTTACACGTTAGTACGTAATAGTACATATCGTTATACGTCATTGCGTAATAGTATATAACGTTACACGTTAGTACGTAATAGTATATAACGTTATACGTCATCCGGTAATACTATATAACGTTATACGTTAGTACGTAATAGTATATAATGTTATACGTTGTTACGTATTAGTATATAACGTTCTACGTTATTACGTATTAGTATATACCGTTATACGATATTACGTAATAGTATATAACGTTATACGTCATTAGGTAAAAGTATATAGCGTTATTCGTCATTACGTATTAGTTTATAACGTTACACGTTATTACGTATTAGTATATAACGTTACACGTTATTACGTAATAGTATATAACGTTTTACGATATTACGTATTAATATATAACGTTACACGTTAGTACGTAATAGTATATAACGTTATACGTCATCCGGTAATACTATATAACGTTATACGTTAGTACGTAATAGTATATAATGTTATACGTAGTTACGTATTAGTATATAACGTTATACGTTATTACGTAATAGTATATAACGTTATACGTCATTACGTAATAGTATATAACGTTATACGTCATCCGGTAATACTATATAACGTTACACATTAGTACGTAATAGTATATAACGCTATACGTTAGTACGTAATAGTATATAACGTTATGCGTCATCCGGTAATACTATATAACGTTATATACTAGTACGTAATAGTATATAATGTTATACGTTGTTACGTATTAGTATATAACGTTATACGTTATTACGTAATAGTATATATCGTTATACGATATTACGTATTAGTATATAACGTTACACGTTATTACGTAATAGTATATAACGTTATACGTCATTACGTGATAGTATATAACGTTATACGTTAGTACGTAATAGTACATATCGTTATACGTCATTGCGTAATAGTATATAACGTTACACGTTAGTACGTAATAGTATATAACGTTATACGTCATCCGGTAATACTATATAACGTTATACGTTAGTACGTAATAGTATATAATGTTATACGTTGTTACGTATTAGTATATAACGTTCTACGTTATTACGTATTAGTATATACCGTTATACGATATTACGTAATAGTATATAACGTTATACGTCATTAGGTAAAAGTATATAGCGTTATTCGTCATTTCGTATTAGTTTATAACGTTACACGTTATTACGTATTAGTATATAACGTTACACGTTATTACGTAATAGTATATAACGTTTTACGATATTACGTATTAATATATAACGTTACACGTTAGTACGTAATAGTATATAACGTTATACGTCATCCGGTAATACTATATAACGTTATACGTTAGTACGTAATAGTATATAATGTTATACGTTGTTACGTATTAGTATATAACGTTATACGTTATTACGTAATAGTATATAACGTTATACGTCATTACGTAATAGTATATAACGTTATACGTCATCCGGTAATACTATATAACGTTATACGTCATCCGGTAATACTATATAACTTTATACGTTAGTACGTAATAATATATAACGTTATACGTTATTACGTATTAGTATATAATGTTATACGTCATTACGTAATAGTATATAACGTTATACGTTAGTACGTAATAGTATGTAACGTTATACGTCATCCGGTAATACTATATAACTTTATACGTTAGTACGTAATAGTATATAACGTTATACGTTATTACGTATTAGTATATAAAGTTATACGTCATTACGTAATAGTATATAACGTTATACGTTAGTACGTAATAGTATGTAACGTTATACGTCATCCGGTAATACTATATAACGTTATACGTTAGTACGTAATAGTATATAATGTTATACGTTGTTACGTATTAGTATATAACGTTATACGTTATTACGTAATAGTATATAACGTTATACGTCATTACGTAATAGTATATAACGTTATACGTCATCCGGTAATACTATATAACGTTATACGTTAGTACGTAATAGTATATAATGTTATACGTTGTTACGTATTAGTATATAACGTTCTACGTTATTACGTATTAGTATATACCGTTATACGATATTACGTAATAGTATATAACGTTATACGTCATTAGGTAAAAGTATATAGCGTTATTCGTCATTACGTATTAGTTTATAACGTTACACGTTATTACGTATTAGTATATAACGTTACACGTTATTACGTAATAGTATATAACGTTTTACGATATTACGTATTAATATATAACGTTACACGTTAGTACGTAATAGTATATAACGTTATACGTCATCCGGTAATACTATATAACGTTATACGTTAGTACGTAATAGTATATAATGTTATACGTAGTTACGTATTAGTATATAACGTTATACGTTATTACGTAATAGTATATAACGTTATACGTCATTACGTAATAGTACAGTAGCGGACAAAAGTTTAAGACGATGATTTGTAAACCGGATTACAAACATCTTATACGCATATTGTTCTTCTATTCGGTTTGTCTCTTTGGAATAACGTAGCTGTATGTTTGACCTTCGTAACCTCAGACAGTCAGTTGTTAAATACAAACAATGTAGGAGTTACAACAGTTAGTTACCGCCTAGCACTTGGAAACAGTGGACATTAGTTTAAGACGATCTGTGTAAAACGTGAGTACGAGTACAGTTTTTGAACATTTTGATTCTGGAATGTCAAAATCATTGTTTAGTGTACCTTTTATTGCTTAAAATTCATTTAGGTAGGAACAGACTATGGGTAAATCAAAGAATTTACTTGAAAACGAAAGGGAACAAATCGTAAGGCTGCGAAAGCAAAGTAAAACCTTCACCGAAATAGCAAATATAGTGAACAGGTCAGAAACAGCTTGTAAACAAGCTTGGTATAAATGTTTAAAGACAGGCATGTATTGCGATCAACCGAAAAACGGAAGACCACGGAAAACAACACCGAAAATGGATCGCCGGATTCATCGATTGAGCGAAAAGGATCGTTTTCGTAGTGCAAATAATATTGCTGCGGAGATAAACTATGAAAACGATACACAAATTAGTGCTAGAACTGTTAGGAGAAGATTAGAAGACTTTAACTTAAGAGGACGAAAACCCCAAAAGAAACCACTGCTGAGTTCTAGGAATCGAAAAAGACGACTTGCATTTGCTAAAGCTCATAAGCATTGGACAAGTGAAGATTGGCAAAAGGTATTGTTTTCTGACGAATCGAAATTCAATCGCGTCTGTTCTGACGGGATACGGTACGTTAGACGTCGAATTGGCGAAAGTTTGAAAACACAGTGCGTTTTAAAAACTCTTAAACATGGTGGTGGCAACGTTATGGTGTGGGCGTGTTTTTCTCGAAGCGGCCCTGGTCCGATATGTCGTATCAATGGAATTATGGACCGTTTTCAATACAAGGACATACTCAAGAACACAATGTTACCTTTTGCACGCAACAATATGAGTGATGATTTTATTTTTCAAAATGATAATGATCCGAAGCACACGGCTCGGGTTGTGAAACAGTTTTTTCAAGAAGAAAATATCACCGTGCTGCCGTGGCCGTCGCAATCACCAGACATTAACCCAATCGAGAATTTGTGAAGCATCATAAAAAAGACAGTACAAGGTTATAAACCGAAAAATTTAAATGAACTTTACTCTACGATTGAAACAGCCTGGAATAATATTACGGTAGATTAATATAAAAAATTAATAGATTCTATGCCAAGAAGATGTACCGAAGGGATAAGAAATAACGGATATTGAACAAAATATTGAATTTAAACAAAAATTGTGTATATTTTTTAACCAAAAATTAATATTTTTTGTATAGTCTTAAACTTTTGACCGACGAAATATTATACAGATTTCGTTCCTTTTTTATAACTTAGCTATTGAGCAAAATATCAAAATGAAATTTTTTTTCTAAGTGTACAAACAAATGTACAATTAGTTAATACCAAAAGTAGAACACCGTATTTATATTTTTTATGGAAAGTAAATCAATTATTTATTTCTTCCATTTCGTCTTAAACTTTTGTCCGCTACTGTATATAACGTTATACGTCATCCGGTAATACTATATAACGTTACACATTAGTACGTAATAGTATATAACGTTATACGTTATTACGTATTAGTATATAACGTTATACGTTAGTACGTAATAGTATGTAATGTTATACGCTGTTACGTATTAGTATATAACGTTATACGTTATTACGTAATAGTATATAACGTTATACGTCATTACGTAATAGTATATAACGTTATACGTCATCCGGTAATACTATATAACGTTATACGTCATCCGGTAATACTATATAACGTTGTACGTTAGTACGTGATATTATATAACGTTATGCGTTATTACGTATTAGTATATAACGTTATACGTCATTACGTAATAGTATATAACGTTATACGTCATCCGGTAATACTATATAACGTTATACGTCATCCGGTAATACTATATAACGTTATACGTTAGTACGTGATAGTATATAACGTTATACGTTATTACGTATTAGTATATAACGTTATACGTAATTACGTAATAGTATATAACGTTATACGTTAGTACCTAATAGTATATAACGTTATACGTTAGTACGTAATAGTATATAACGTTACGCGTCATCCGGTAATACTATATAACGTTATACGTTAGTACGTAATAGAATATAACGTTATACGTTAGTACGTATTAGTATATAACGTTATACGTCATCTGGTAATACTATATAACGTTATACGTCATCCGGTAATACTATATAACGTTATACGTCATCCGGTAATACTATATAACGTTATACGTCATCCGGTAATACTATATAACGTTATACGTTAGTACGTAATAGTATATAACGTTATACGTTATTACGTATTAGTATATAACGTTATACGTCATTACGTAATAGCATGTAACGTTATACGTCACTACGTAATAGTATATAACGTTATACGTCATCCGGTAATACTATATAACGTTATACGTCATCCGGTAATACTATATAACGTTACACGTTAGTACGTAATAGTATATAACGTTATACGTCATTACGTATTAGTTCATAACGTTACACGTTATTACGTACTAGTATATAACGTTACACGTTATTACGTAATAGTATATAACGTTATACGATATTACGTATTAATATATAACGTTACACGTTATTACGTAATAGTATATAACGTTATACGTCATTACGTGATAGTATATAACGTTATACGTTAGTACGTAATAGTATATATCGTTATACGTCATTGCGTAATAGTATATAACGTTATACGTTAGTACGTAATAGTATATAACGTTATACGTCATCCGGTAATACTTTATAACGTTATACGTTAGTACGTAATGGTATATAATGTTATACGTTGTTACGTATTAGTATATAGCGTTGTACGTTATTAAGTATTAGTATATAGCGTTATACGGTATTACGTAATAGTATATAACGTTATACGATATAACGTATTAATATATAACGTTACACGTTATTACGTAATAGTATATAACGTTATACGTCATTACGTGATAGTATATAACGTTATACGTTAGTACGTAATAGTATATAACGTTATACGTCATTACGTATTAGTTTATAACGTTACACGTTATTACGTAATAGTATATATCGTTATACGTTAGTACGTAATAGTATATAAAGTTATACGTTATTACGCATTAGTATATAACGTTACACGTTATTACGTATTAGTATATAACGTTACACGTTATTACGTAATAGTATTTAACGTTATACGATATTACGTATTAATATATGACGTTACACGTTATTACGTAATAGTATATAACGTTATACGTCATTACGTGATAGTATATAACGTTATACGTTAGTACGTAATAGTATATAACGTTATACGTCATTACGTATTAGTTTATAACGTTACACGTTAGTACGTAATAGTATATATCGTTATACGTCATCCGGTAATACTATATAACGTTATACGTTAGTACGTAATAGTATATAATGTTATACGTTGTTACGTATTAGTATGTAACGTTATACGTTATTACGTAATAGTATATAACGTTATACGTCATTACGTAATAGTATATAACGTTATACGTCATCCGGTAATACTATATAACGTTATACGTCATCCGGTAATACTATATAACGTTACACGTTAGTACGTAGTAGTATATAACGTTATACGTCATAACGTAATAGTATATAACGTTATACGTTAGTAAGTAATAGAATATAACGTTATACGTTAGTACGTATTAGTATATAACGTTATACGTCATCTGGTAATAATATATAACGTTACACGTTAGTACGTAATAACATATAACGTTATACGTCATCTGGTAATACTATATAACGTTACACGTTAGTACGTAATAACATATAACGTTATACGTCATCCGGTAATACTATATAACGTTATACGTTAGTACGTAATAGAATATAACGTTATACGTTATTACGTATTAGTATATAACGTTATACGTCATTACGTAATAGTATATAACGTTATACGACATCCGGTAATACTATATAACGTTATACGTCATCCGGTAATACTATATAACGTTATACGTTAGTACGTAATAGTGTATAACGTTATACGTTATTACGTATTAGTATATAACGTTATACGTCATTACGTAATAGTATGTAACGTTATACGTTAGTACGTAATAGTATATAACGTTATACGTCATCCGGTAATACTATATAACGTTATACGTTAGTACGTAATAGTATATAATGTTATACGTTGTTACGTATTAGTATATAACGTTATACGTTATTACGTAATAGTATATAACGTTATACGGCATTACGTATTAGTTTATAACGTTACACGTTATTACGTATTAGTATATAACGTTACACGTTATTACGTAATAGTATATAACGTTATACGATATTACGTATTAATATATAACGTTACACGTTATTACGTAATAGTATATAACGTTATACGTCATTACGTGATAGTATATAACGTTATACGTTAGTACGTAATAGTATATATCGTTATACGTCATTGCGTAATAATATATAACGTTATACGTTAGTACCTAATAGTATATAACGTTATACGTCATCCGGTAATACTATATAACGTTATACGTTAGTACGTAATAGTATATAATGTTATACGTTGTTACGTATTAGTATATAACGTTATACGTCATTACGTAATAGTATATAACGTTATACGACATCCGGTAATACTATATAACGTTATACGTCATCCGGTAATACTATATAACGTTATACGTTAGTACGTAATAGTATATAACGTTATACGTTAGTACGTAATAGTATATAATGTTATACGTTGTTACGTATTAGTATATAACGTTATACGTTATTACGTAATAGTATATAACGTTATACGTTAGTACGTAATAGTATATAACGTTATACGTCATCACGTATTAGTATATAACGTTATACGTTAGTACGTAATAGTATATAATGTTATACGTTGTTACGTATTAGTATATAACGTTATACGTTATTACGTAATAGTATATAACGTTGTACGTCATTACGTAATAGTATATAACGTTATACGTCATCCGGTAATACTATATAACGTTATACGTTAGTACGTAGTAGTATATAACGTTATACGTTAGTACGTAATAGTATATAACGTTATACGTCATTACGTATTAGTATATAACGTTATACGTTAGTACGTATTAGTATATAACGTTATACGTCATCTGGTAATACTATATAACGTTACACGTTAGTACGTAATAAGATATAACGTTAAACATCATCCGGTAATACTATATAACGTTACACGTTAGTACGTAATAATATATAACGTTATACGTTATTACGTATTAGTATATAACGTTATGCGTTAGTACGTAATAGTATATAATGTTATACGTTGTTACGTATTAGTATATAACGTTATACGTTATTACGTAATAGTGTATAACGTTATACGTCATTACGTAATAGTATATAACGTTATACGACATCCGGTAATACTATATAACGTTATACGTCATCCGGTAATACTATATAACGTTATACGTTAGTACGTAATAGTATATAACGTTATACGTTATTACGTATTAGTATATAACGCTATACGTCGTTACGTAATAGTATATAACGTTATACGTTAGTACGTAATAGTATATAACGTTATACGTCACCCGGTAATACTATATAACGTTATACGTTAGTACGTAATAGTATATAATGTTATACGTTGTTACGTATTAGAATATAACGTTATACGTTATTACGTAATAGTATATAACGTTATACGTCACTACGTGATAGTATATAACGTTATACGTTAGTACGTAATAGTATATATCGTTATACGTCATTGCGTAATAGTATATAACGTTATACGTCATTACGCGATAGTATATAACGTTATACGTCATCCGGCAATACTATATAACGTTATACGTCATCCGGTAATACTATATAACGTTACACGTTAGTACGTAATAGTATATAGCGTTATACGTCATTACGTATTAGTTTATAACGTTATACGTCATCCGGTAATACTATATAACGTTATACGCCATCCGGTAATACTATATAACGTTACACGTTAGTACGTAGTAGTATATAACGTTATACGTCATAACGTAATAGTATGTAACGTTATACGTTAGTACGTAATAGAATATAACGTTATACGTTAGTACGTATTAGTATATAACGTTATACGTCATCTGGTAATACTATATAACGTTACACGTTAGTACGGAATAACATATAACGTTATACGTCATCCGGTAATACTATATAACGTTACACGTTAGTACGTAATGGCATATAACGTTATACGTCATTACGTATTAGTTTATAACGTTACACGTTATTACGTAATAGTATATACCGTTATACGTTAGTACGTAATAGTATATAAAGTTATACGTTATTACGCATTAGTATATAACGTTACACGTTATTACGTATTAGTATATAACGTTACACGTTATTACGTAATAGCATTTAACGTTATACGATATTACGTATTAATATATAACGTTACACGTTATTACATAATAGTATATAACGTTATACGTCATTACGTGATAGTATATAACGTTATACGTTAGTACGTAATAGTATATATCGTTATACGTCATTGCGTAATAGTATATAACGTTATACGTTAGTACGTAATAGTATATAACGTTATTCGTCATCCGGTAATACTATATAACGTTATACGTTAGTACGTAATAGTATATAATGTTATACGTTGTTACGTATTAGTATATAGCGTTGTACGTTATTAAGTATTAGTATATAACGTTACACGTTATTACGTAATAGTATATAACGTTATACGATATTACGTATTAATATATAACGTTACACGTTATTACGTAATAGTATATAACGTTATACGTCATTACGAGATAGTATATAACGTTATACGTTAGTACGTAATAGTATATATCGTTATACGTCATTGCGTTATAGTATATAACGTTATACGTTAGTACGTAATAGTATATAACGTTATACGTCATCCGGTAATACTATATAACGTTATACGTTAGTACGTAATAGCATATAATGTTATACGTTGTTACGTATTAGTATATAGCGTTGTACGTTATTAAGTATTAGTATAGAGCGTTATACGTTATTACATAATAGTATATAACGTTATACGATATTACGTATTAATATATAACGTTACACGTTATTACGTAATAGTATATAACGTTATACGTCATAGCGTAATAGTATATAACGTTATACGTTAGTACGTAATAGAATATAACGTTATACGTTAGTACGTATTAGTATATAACGTTATACGTCATCTGGTAATACTATATAACGTTACACGTTAGTACGTAATAACATATAACGTTATTCGTCATCCGGTAATACTATATAACGTTACACGTTAGTACGTAGTAGTATATAACGTTATACGTCATAACGTAATAGTATATAACGTTATACGTTAGTAAGTAATAGAATATAACGTTATACGTTAGTACGTATTAGTATATAACGTTATACGTCATCTGGTAATAATATATAACGTTACACGTTAGTACGTAATAACATATAACGTTATACGTCATCCGGTAATACTATATAACGTTACACGTTAGTACGTAATAGTATATAACGTTATACGTCATTACGTATTAGTTTATAACGTTACACGTTATTACGTAATAGTATATATCGTTATACGTTAGTACGTAATAGTATATAAAGTTATACGTTATTACGCATTAGTATATAACGTTACACGTTATTACGTATTAGTATATAACGTTACACGTTATTACGTAATAGTATTTAACGTTATACGATATTACGTATTAATATATGACGTTACACGTTATTACGTAATAGTATATAACGTTATACGTCATTACGTGATAGTATATAACGTTATACGTTAGTACGTAATAGTATATATCGTTATACGTCATTGCGTAATAGTATATAACGTTATACGTTAGTACGTAATAGTATATAACGTTATTCGTCATCCGGTAATACTATATAACGTTATACGTTAGTACGTAATAGTATATAATGTTATACGTTGTTACGTATTAGTATATAGCGTTGTACGTTATTATGTATTAGTATATAGCGTTATACGTTATTACGTAATAGTATATAACGTTATACGATATTACGTATTAATATATAACGTTACACGTTATTACGTAATAGTATATAACGTTATACGTCATTACGTGATAGTATATAACGTTATACGTTAGTACGTAATAGTATATAACGTTATACGTCATCCGGTAATACTATATAACGTTACACGTTAGTACGTAGTAGTATATAACGTTATACGTCATAACGTAATAGTATATAACGTTATACGTTAGTAAGTAATAGAATATAACGTTATACGTTAGTACGTATTAGTATATAACGTTATACGTCATCTGGTAATAATATATAACGTTACACGTTAGTACGTAATAACATATAACGTTATACGTCATCCGGTAATACTATATAACGTTACACGTTAGTACGTAATAGTATATAACGTTATACGTCATTACGTATTAGTTTATAACGTTACACGTTATTACGTAATAGTATATATCGTTATACGTTAGTACGTAATAGTATATAAAGTTATACGTTATTACGCATTAGTATATAACGTTACACGTTATTACGTATTAGTATATAACGTTACACGTTATTACGTAATAGTATTTAACGTTATACGATATTACGTATTAATATATGACGTTACACGTTATTACGTAATAGTATATAACGTTATACGTCATTACGTGATAGTATATAACGTTATACGTTAGTACGTAATAGTATATATCGTTATACGTCATTGCGTAATAGTATATAACGTTATACGTTAGTACGTAATATTATATAACGTTATTCGTCATCCGGTAATACTATATAACGTTATACGTTAGTACGTAATAGTATATAATGTTATACGTTGTTACGTATTAGTATATAGCGTTGTACGTTATTATGTATTAGTATATAGCGTTATACGTTATTACGTAATAGTATATAACGTTATACGATATTACGTATTAATATATAACGTTACACGTTATTACGTAATAGTATATAACGTTATACGTTAGTACGTAATAGTATATAACGTTATACGTCATCCGGTAATACTATATAACGTTATACGTTAGTACGTAATAGTATATAATGTTATACGTTGTTACGTATTAGTATATAACGTTATACGTTATTACGTAATAGTATATAACGTTATACGTCATTACGTAATATTATATAACGTTATACGTCATCCGGTAATACTATATAACGTTATACGTCATCCGGTAATACTATATAACGTTATACGTCATCCGGTAATACTATATAACGTTATACGTCATCCGGTAATACTATATAACGTTACACGTTAGTACGTAGTAGTATATAACGTTATACGTTAGTACGTAATAGTATATAACGTTATACGTCATTACGTATTAGTATATAACGTTATACGTCATAACGCAATAGTATATAACGTTATACGTTAGTACGTAATAGAATATAACGTTATACGTTAGTACGTATTAGTATATAACGTTATACGTCATCCGGTAATACTATGTAACGTTACACGTTAGTACGTAGTAGTATATAACGTTATACGTTAGTACGTAATAGTATATAACGTTATACGTCATTACGTATTAGTATATAACGTTATACGTCATAACGTAATAGTATATAACGTTATACGTTAGTACGTAATAGAATATAACGTTATACGTTAGTACGTATTAGTATATAACGTTATACGTCATCTGGTAATACTATATAACGTTACACGTTAGTACGTAATAAGATATAACGTTATACATCATCCGGTAATACTATATAACGTTACACGTTAGTACGTAATAATATATAACGTTATACGTTATTACGTATTAGTATATAACGTTATGCGTTAGTACGTAATAGTATATAATGTTATACGTTGTTACGTATTAGTATATAACGTTATACGTCATTACGTAATAGTGTATAACGTTATACGTCATTACGTAATAGTATATAACGTTATACGACATCCGGTAATACTATATAACGTTATACGTCATCCGGTAATACTATATAACGTTATACGTTAGTACGTAATAGTATATAACGTTATACGTTATTACGTATTAGTATATAACGTTATACGTCGTTACGTAATAGTATATAACGTTATACGTTAGTACGTAATAGTATATAACGTTATACGTCACCCGGTAATAATATATAACGTTATACGTTAGTACGTAATAGTATATAATGTTATACGTTGTTACGTATTAGAATATAACGTTATACGTTATTACGTAATAGTATATAACGTTATACGTCACTACGTGATAGTATATAACGTTACACGTTAGTACGTAATAGTATATATCGTTATACGTCATTGCGTAATAGTATATAACGTTATACGTCATTACGCGATAGTATATAACGTTATACGTCATCCGGCAATACTATATAACGTTATACGTCATCCGGTAATACTATATAACGTTACACGTTAGTACGTAATAGTATATAGCGTTATACGTCATTACGTATTAGTTTATAACGTTATACGTCATCCGGTAATACTATATAACGTTATACGCCATCCGGTAATACTATATAACGTTACACGTTAGTACGTAGTAGTATATAACGTTATACGTCCTAACGTAATAGTATGTAACGTTATACGTTAGTACGTATTAGTATATAACGTTATACGTCATCTGGTAATACTATATAACGTTACACGTTAGTACGGAATAACATATAACGTTATACGTCATCCGGTAATACTATATAACGTTACACGTTAGTACGTAATGGCATATAACGTTATACGTCATTACGTATTAGTTTATAACGTTACACGTTATTACGTAATAGTATATACCGTTATACGTTAGTACGTAATAGTATATAAAGTTATACGTTATTACGCATTAGTATATAACGTTACACGTTATTACGTATTAGTATATAACGTTACACGTTATTACGTAATAGCATTTAACGTTATACTATATTACGTATTAATATATAACGTTACACGTTATTACATAATAGTATATAACGTTATACGTCATTACGTGATAGTATATAACGTTATACGTTAGTACGTAATAGTATATATCGTTATACGTCATTGCGTAATAGTATATAACGTTATACGTTAGTACGTAATAGTATATAACGTTATTCGTCATCCGGTAATACTATATAACGATATACGTTAGTACGTAATAGTATATAATGTTATACGTTGTTACGTATTAGTATATAGCGTTGTACGTTATTAAGTATTAGTATATAACGTTACACGTTATTACGTAATAGTATATAACGTTATACGATATTACGTATTAATATATAACGTTACACGTTATTACGTAATAGTATATAACGTTATACGTCATTACGAGATAGTATATAACGTTATACGTTAGTACGTAATAGTATATATCGTTATACGTCATTGCGTTATAGTATATAACGTTATACGTTAGTACGTAATAGTATATAACGTTATACGTCATCCGGTAATACTATATAACGTTATACGTTAGTACGTAATAGCATATAATGTTATACGTTGTTACGTATTAGTATATAGCGTTGTACGTTATTAAGTATTAGTATAGAGCGTTATACGTTATTACATAATAGTATATAACGTTATACGATATTACGTATTAATATATAACGTTACACGTTATTACGTAATAGTATATAACGTTATACGTCATCCGGTAATACTATATAACGTTATACGCCATCCGGTAATACTATATAACTTTATACGTTAGTACGTAATAGTATATAACGTTATACGTCATTACGTAATAGTATATAACGTTATACGTTAGTACGTAATAGTATATAACGTTATACGTCATCCGGTAATACTATATAACGTTATACGTTAGTACGTAATAGTATATAATGTTATACGTTGTTACGTATTAGTATATAACGTTATACGTTATTACGTAATAGTATATAACGTTATACGTCACTACGTAATAGTATATAACGTTATACGTCATCCGGTAATACTATATAACGTTATACGTCATCCGGTAATACTATATAACGTTACACGTTAGTACGTAATAGTATATAACGTTATACGTCATCCGGTACTACTATATAACGTTATACGTTAGTACGTAATAGTATATAATGTTATACGTTGTTACGTATTAGTATATAACGTTATACGTTATTACGTAATAGTATATAACGTTATACGTCACTACGTAATAGTATATAACGTTATACGTCATCCGGTAATACTATATAACGTTATACGTTAGTACGTAATAGTATATAATGTTATACGTTGTTACGTATTAGTATATAACGTTATACGTCATCCGGTAATACTATATAACGTTATACGTCATCCGGTAATACTATATAACGTTACACGTTAGTACGTAATAGTATATAACGTTATACGTCATCTGGTAATTATATATAATGTTACACGTTAGTACGTAATAACATATAACGTTATACGTCATCCGGTAATACTATATAACGTTATACGTTAGTACGTAATAGTATATAACGTTACACGTTAGTACGTAGTAGTATATAACGTTATACGTTAGTACGTAATAGTATATAACGTTATACGTCATTACGTATTAGTATATAACGTTATACGTTAGTACGTATTAGTATATAACGTTATACGTCATCTGGTAATACTATATAACGTTACACGTTAGTACGTAATAAGATATAACGTTAAACATCATCCGGTAATACTATATAACGTTACACGTTAGTACGTAATAATATATAACGTTATACGTTATTACGTATTAGTATATAACGTTATGCGTTAGTACGTAATAGTATATAATGTTATACGTTGTTACGTATTAGTATATAACGTTATACGTTATTACGTAATAGTGTATAACGTTATACGTCATTACGTAATAGTATATAACGTTATACGATATCCGGTAATACTATATAACGTTATACGTCATCCGGTAATACTATATAACGTTATACGTTAGTACGTAATAGTATATAACGTTATACGTTATTACGTATTAGTATATAACGTTATACGTCGTTACGTAATAGTATATAACGTTATACGTTAGTACGTAATAGTATATAACGTTATACGTCACCCGGTAATACTATATAACGTTATACGTTAGTACGTAATAGTATATAATGTTATACGTTGTTACGTATTAGAATATAACGTTATACGTTATTACGTAATAGTATATAACGTTATACGTCACTACGTGATAGTATATAACGTTATACGTTAGTACGTAATAGTATATATCGTTATACGTCATTGCGTAATAGTATATAACGTTATACGATATTACGTATTAATATATAACGTTACACGTTATTACGTAATAGTATATAACGTTATACGTCATCCGGTAATACTATATAACGTTATACGTCATCCGGTAATACTATATAACGTTATACGTTAGTACGTAATAGTATATAATGTTATACGTTGTTACGTATTAGTATATAACGTTAAACGTTATTACGTAATAGTATATAACGTTATACGTCACTACGTAATAGTATATAACGTTATACGTCATCCGGTAATACTATATAACGTTATACGTCATTACGTATTAGTTTATAACGTTACACGTTATTACGTAATAGTATATATCGTTATACGTTAGTACGTAATAGTATATAAAGTTATACGTTATTACGCATTAGTATATAACGTTACACGTTATTACGTATTAGTATATAACGTTACACGTTATTACGTAATAGTATTTAACGTTATACGATATTACGTATTAATATATGACGTTACACGTTATTACGTAATAGTATATAACGTTATACGTCATTACGTGATAGTATATAACGTTATACGTTAGTACGTAATAGTATATAACGTTATACGTCATTACGTATTAGTTTATAACGTTACACGTTAGTACGTAATAGTATATATCGTTATACGTCATCCGGTAATACTATATAACGTTATACGTTAGTACGTAATAGTATACAATGTTATACGTTGTTACGTATTAGTATGTAACGTTATACGTTATTACGTAATAGTATATAACGTTATACGTCATTACGTAATAGTATATAACGTTATACGTCATCCGGTAATACTATATAACGTTATACGTCATCCGGTAATACTATATAACGTTACACGTTAGTACGTAGTAGTATATAACGTTATACGTCATAACGTAATAGTATAAAACGTTATACGTTAGTAAGTAATAGAATATAACGTTATACGTTAGTACGTATTAGTATATAACGTTATACGTCATCTGGTAATAATATATAACGTTACACGTTAGTACGTAATAACATATAACGTTATACGTCATCCGGTAATACTATATAACGTTACACGTTAGTACGTAATAGTATATAACGTTATACGTCATTACGTATTAGTTTATAACGTTACACGTTATTACGTAATAGTATATATCGTTATACGTTAGTACGTAATAGTATATAAAGTTATACGTTATTACCCATTAATATATACCGTTACACGTTATTACGTAATAGTATATAACGTTATACGTCATTACGTGATAGTATATAACGTTATACGTTAGTACGTAATAGTATATATCGTTATACGTCATTGCGTAATAGTATATAACGTTATACGTTAGTACGTAATAGTATATAACGTTATTCGTCATCCGGTAATACTATATAACGTTATACGTTAGTACGTAATAGTATATAATGTTATACGTTGTTACGTATTAGTATATACCGTTGTACGTTATTATGTATTAGTATATAGCGTTATACGTTATTACGTAATAGTATATAACGTTATACGATATTACGTATTAATATATAACGTTACACGTTATTACGTAATAGTATATAACGTTATACGTCATTACGTGATAGTATATAACGTTATACGTTAGTACGTAATAGTATATAACGTTATACGTCATCCGGTAATACTATATAACGTTATACGTTAGTACGCAATAGTATATAACGTTATACGTTGTTACGTATTAGTATACAACGTTATACGTCATCCGGTAATACTATATAACGTTATACGTCATCCGGTAATACTATATAACTTTATACGTTAGTACGTAATAGTATATAACGTTATACGTTATTACGTAATACTATGTAACGTTATACGTCATCCGGTAATACTATATAACGTTACACGTTAGTACGTAGTAGTATATAACGTTACACGTTAGTACGTAATAGTATATAACGTTATACGTCATTACGTATTAGTATATAACGTTATACGTCATAACGTAATAGTATATAACGTTATACGTTAGTACGTAATAGAATATAACGTTATACGTTAGTACGTATTAGTATATAACGTTATACGTCATCCGGTAATACTATGTAACGTTACACGTTAGTACGTAGTAGTATATAACGTTATACGTTAGTACGTAATAGTATATAACGATATACGTCATTACGTATTAGTATATAACGTTATACGTCATAACGTAATAGTATATAACGTTATACGTTAGTACGTAATAGAATATAACGTTATACGTTAGTACGTATTAGTATATAACGTTATACGTCATCTGGTAATACTATATAACGTTACACGTTTGTACGTAATAACATATAACGTTATACGTCATCCGGTAATACTATATAACGTTACACGTTAGTAAGTAATAATATATAACGTTATACGTTATTACGTATTAGTATATAACGTTATACGTTAGTACGTAATAGTATATAATGTTATACGTTGTTACGTATTAGTATATAACGTTATACGTCATTACGTAATAGTATATTACGTTATACGACATCCGGTAATACTATATAACGTTATACGTCATCCGGTAATACTATATAACGTTATACGTTAGTACGTAATAGTATATAACGTTATACGTTATTACGTAATAGTATATAACGTTATACGTCATTACGTAATAGTATATAACGTTATACGTTAGTACGTAATAGTATATAACGTTATACGTCACCCGGTAATACTATATAACGTTATACGTTAGTACGTAATAGTATATAATGTTATACGTTGTTACTTATTAGTATATAACGTTATACGTTATTACGTAATAGTATATAACGTTATACGTCACTACGTGATAGTATATAACGTTATACGTTAGTACGTAATAGTATATATCGTTATACGTCATTGCGTAATAGTATATAACGTTATACGTCATTACGTGATAGTATATAACGTTATACGTCAACCGGCAATACTATATAACGTTATACGACATCCGGTAATACTATATAACGTTACACGTTAGTACGTAGTAGTATATAACGTTATACGTCATTACGTAATAGTATATAACGTTATACGTTAGTACGTAATAGTATATAACGTTATACGTCACCCGGTAATACTATATAACGTTATACGTTAGTACGTAATAATATATAATGTTATACGTTGTAACGTATTAGTATATAACGTTATACGTTATTACGTAATAGTATATAACGTTATACGTCACTACGTGATAGTATATAACGTTATACGTTAGTACGTAATAGTATATATCGTTATACGTCATTGCGTAATAGTATATAACGTTATACGTCATTACGTGATAGTATATAACGTTATACGTCATCCGGCAATACTATATAACGTTATACGTCATCCGGTAATACTTTATAACGTTACACGTTAGTACGTAATAGTATATAACGTTATACGTTAGTACGTAATAGTATATAACGTTATACGTCATTACGTATTAGTATATAACGTTATACGTCATAACGTAATAGTATATAACGTTATACGTTAGTACGTAATAAAATATAACGTTATACGTTAGTACGTATTAGTATATAACGTTATACGTCATCTGTTAATACTATATAACGTTACACGTTAGTACGTAATAATATATAACGTTATACGTCATCCGGTAATACTATATAACGTTACACGTTAGTAGGTAATAATATATAACGTTATACGTTATTACGTATTAGTATATAACGTTATACGTTTGTACGTAATAGTATATAATGTTATACGTTGTTACGTATTAGTATATAACGTTATACGTTATTACGTCATAGTATATAACGTTATACGTCATTACGTAATGGTATATAACGTTATACGTCATCCGGTAATACTATATAACGTTATACGTTAGTACGTAATAGTATATAACGTTATACGTTATTACGTATTAGTATATAACGTTATACGTTAGTACGTAATAGTATATATCGTTATACGTCATTGCGTAATAGTATATAACGTTATACGTTAGTACGTAATAGTATATAACGTTATTCGTCATCCGGTAATACTATATAACGTTATACGTTAGTACGTAATAGTATATAATGTTATACGTTGTTACGTATTAGTATATACCGTTGTACGTTATTATGTATTAGTATATAGCGTTATACGTTATTACGTAATAGTATATAACGTTATACGATATTACGTATTAATATATAACGTTACACGTTATTACGTAATAGTATATAACGTTATACGTCATTACGTGATAGTATATAACGTTATACGTTAGTACGTAATAGTATATAACGTTATACGTCATCCGGTAATACTATATAACGTTATACGTTAGTACGCAATAGTATATAACGTTATACGTTGTTACGTATTAGTATACAACGTTATACGTCATCCGGTAATACTATATAACGTTATACGTCATCCGGTAATACTATATAACTTTATACGTTAGTACGTAATAGTATATAACGTTATACGTTATTACGTAATACTATGTAACGTTATACGTCATCCGGTAATACTATATAACGTTACACGTTAGTACGTAGTAGTATATAACGTTACACGTTAGTACGTAATAGTATATAACGTTATACGTCATTACGTATTAGTATATAACGTTATACGTCATAACGTAATAGTATATAACGTTATACGTTAGTACGTAATAGAATATAACGTTATACGTTAGTACGTATTAGTATATAACGTTATACGTCATCCGGTAATACTATGTAACGTTACACGTTAGTACGTAGTAGTATATAACGTTATACGTTAGTACGTAATAGTATATAACGATATACGTCATTACGTATTAGTATATAACGTTATACGTCATAACGTAATAGTATATAACGTTATACGTTAGTACGTAATAGAATATAACGTTATACGTTAGTACGTATTAGTATATAACGTTATACGTCATCTGGTAATACTATATAACGTTACACGTTTGTACGTAATAACATATAACGTTATACGTCATCCGGTAATACTATATAACGTTACACGTTAGTAAGTAATAATATATAACGTTATACGTTATTACGTATTAGTATATAACGTTATACGTTAGTACGTAATAGTATATAATGTTATACGTTGTTACGTATTAGTATATAACGTTATACGTCATTACGTAATAGTATATTACGTTATACGACATCCGGTAATACTATATAACGTTATACGTCATCCGGTAATACTATATAACGTTATACGTTAGTACGTAATAGTATATAACGTTATACGTTATTACGTAATAGTATATAACGTTATACGTCATTACGTAATAGTATATAACGTTATACGTTAGTACGTAATAGTATATAACGTTATACGTCACCCGGTAATACTATATAACGTTATACGTTAGTACGTAATAGTATATAATGTTATACGTTGTTACTTATTAGTATATAACGTTATACGTTATTACGTAATAGTATATAACGTTATACGTCACTACGTGATAGTATATAACGTTATACGTTAGTACGTAATAGTATATATCGTTATACGTCATTGCGTAATAGTATATAACGTTATACGTCATTACGTGATAGTATATAACGTTATACGTCAACCGGCAATACTATATAACGTTATACGACATCCGGTAATACTATATAACGTTACACGTTAGTACGTAGTAGTATATAACGTTATACGTCATTACGTAATAGTATATAACGTTATACGTTAGTACGTAATAGTATATAACGTTATACGTCACCCGGTAATACTATATAACGTTATACGTTAGTACGTAATAATATATAATGTTATACGTTGTAACGTATTAGTATATAACGTTATACGTTATTACGTAATAGTATATAACGTTATACGTCACTACGTGATAGTATATAACGTTATACGTTAGTACGTAATAGTATATATCGTTATACGTCATTGCGTAATAGTATATAACGTTATACGTCATTACGTGATAGTATATAACGTTATACGTCATCCGGCAATACTATATAACGTTATACGTCATCCGGTAATACTTTATAACGTTACACGTTAGTACGTAATAGTATATAACGTTATACGTTAGTACGTAATAGTATATAACGTTATACGTCATTACGTATTAGTATATAACGTTATACGTCATAACGTAATAGTATATAACGTTATACGTTAGTACGTAATAAAATATAACGTTATACGTTAGTACGTATTAGTATATAACGTTATACGTCATCTGTTAATACTATATAACGTTACACGTTAGTACGTAATAATATATAACGTTATACGTCATCCGGTAATACTATATAACGTTACACGTTAGTAGGTAATAATATATAACGTTATACGTTATTACGTATTAGTATATAACGTTATACGTTTGTACGTAATAGTATATAATGTTATACGTTGTTACGTATTAGTATATAACGTTATACGTTATTACGTCATAGTATATAACGTTATACGTCATTACGTAATGGTATATAACGTTATACGTCATCCGGTAATACTATATAACGTTATACGTTAGTACGTAATAGTATATAACGTTATACGTTATTACGTATTAGTATATAACGTTATACGTCATTACGTAATAGTATATAACGTTATACGTTAGTACGTAATAGTATATAACGTTATACGTCACCCGGTAATACTATATAACGTTATACGTTAGTACGTAATAGTACATAATGTTATACGTTGTTACGTATTAGTATATAACGTTATACGTTATTACGTAATAGTATATAACGTTATACGTCACTACGTGATAGTATATAACGTTATACGTTAGTACGTAATAGTATATATCGTTATACGTCATTGCGTAATAGTATATAACGTTATACGTCATTACGTGATAGTATATAACGTTATACGTCATCCGGCAATACTATATAACGTTATACGTCATCCGGTAATACTATATAACGTTACACGTTAGTACGTAATAGTATATAACGTTATACGTTAGTACGTAATAGTATATAACGTTATACGTCATTACGTATTAGTATATAACGTTATGCGTCATAACGTAATAGTATATAACGTTATACGTTAGTACGTAATAAAATATAACGTTATACGTTAGTACGTATTAGTATATAACGTTATACGTCATCGGGTAATACTATATAACGTTACACGTTAGTACGTAATAATATATAACGTAATACGTCATCCGGTAATACTATATAACGTTACACGTTAGTAGGTAATAATATACAACGTTATACGTTATTACGTATTAGTATATAACGTTATACGTTTGTACGTAATAGTATATAATGTTATACGTTGTTACGTATTAGTATATAACGTTATACGTTATTACGTAATAGTATATAACGTTATACGTCATTACGTAATGGTATATAACGTTATACGTCATCCGGTAATTCTATATAACGTTATACGTTAGTACGTAATAGTATATAACGCTATACGTTAGTACGTAATAGTATATAACGGTATACGCCATCCGGTAATACTATATAACGTAATACGTTAGTACGTTATAGTATATAACGTTATACGTTAGTACGTATTAGTATATAACGTTATGCGTCATTACGTGATAGTATATAACGTTATACGTTAGTACGTAATAGTATATATCGTTATACGTCATCCGGTAATACTATATAACGTTATACGTTAGTACGTAATAGTATATAATGTTATACGTCATCCGGTAATACTATATAACGTTATACGTCATCCGGTAATACTATATAACTTTATACGTTAGTACGTAATAGTATATAACGTTATACGTTATTACGTAATACTATGTAACGTTATACGTCATCCGGTAATACTATATAACGTTACACGTTAGTACGTAGTAGTATATAACGTTATACGTTAGTACGTAATAGTATATAACGTTATACGTCATTACGTATTAGTATATAACGTTATACGTCATAACGTAATAGTATATAACGTTATACGTTAGTACGTAATAGAATATAACGTTATACGTTAGTACGTATTAGTATATAACGTTATACGTCATCCGGTAATACTATGTAACGTTACACGTTAGTACGTAGTAGTATATAACTTTATACGTTAGTACGTAATAGTATATAACGTTATACGTCATTACGTATTAGTATATAACGTTATACGTCATAACGTAATAGTATATATCGTTATACGTTAGTACGTAATAGAATGTAACGTTATACGTTAGTACGTATTAGTATATATCGTTATACGTCATCCGGTAATACTATATAACGTTATACGTTAGTACGTAATAGTATATAATGTTATACGTCATCCGGTAATACTATATAACGTTATACGTCATCCGGTAATACTATATAACTTTATACGTTAGTACGTAATAGTATATAACGTTATACGTCATTACGTATTAGTATATAACGTTATACGTCATAACGTAATAGTATATAACGTTATACGTTAGTACGTAATAAAATATAACGTTATACGTTAGTACGTAATAATATATAACGTTATACGTCATCCGGTAATACTATATAACGTTACACGTTAGTAGGTAATAATATATAACGTTATACGTTATTACGTATTAGTATATAACGTTATACGTTTGTACGTAATAGTATATAATGTTATACGTTGTTACGTATTAGTATATAACGTTATACGTTATTACGTAATAGTATATAACGTTATACGTCATTACGTAATGGTATATAACGTTATACGTCATCCGGTAATTCTATATAACGTTATACGTTAGTACGTAATAGTATATAACGCTATACGTTAGTACGTAATAGTATATAACGTTATACGTCATCCGGTAATACTATATAACGTTACACGTTAGTACGTAATAGTATATAACGTTATACGTTAGTACGTATTAGTATATACCGTTATACGATATTACGTAATAGTATATAACGTTATACGTCATAACGTAAAAGTATATAACGTTATACGTTAGTACGTAATAGAATATAACGTTATACGTTAGTACGTATTAGTATATAACGTTATACGTCATCTGGTAATACTATATAACGTTATACGTCATCCGGTAATACTATATAACGTTATACGTCATCCGGTAATACTATATAACGTTATACGTCATCCGGTAATACTATATAACTTTATACGTTAGTACGTAATAGTATATAACGTTATACGTTATTACGTAATACTATATAACGTTATACGTCATTACGTATTAGTATATAACGTTATACGTCATAACGTAATAGTATATAACGTTATACGTTAGTACGTAATAGAATATAACGTTATACGTTAGTACGTATTAGTATATAACGTTATACGTCATCTGGTAATACTATATAACGTTACACGTTAGTACGTAATAACATATAACGTTATACGTCATCCGGTAATACTATATAACGTTATACGTCATCCGGTAATACTATATAACGTTATACGTCATCCGGTAATACTATATAACTTTATACGTCAGTACGTAATAGTATATAACTTTATACGGTATTACGTAATACTATATAACGTTATACGTCATCCGGTAATACTATATAACGTTACACGTTAGTACGTACTAGTATATAACGTTATACGTCATAACGTAATAGTATATAACGTTATACGTTACTACGTAATAGAATATAACGTTATACGTTAGTACGTATTAGTATATAACGTTATACGTCATCTGGTAATACTATATAACGTTACACGTTAGTACGTAATAACATATAACGTTATACGTCATCCGGTAATACTATATAACGTTACACGTTAGTACGTAATAATATATAACGTTATACGTTATTACGTATTAGTATATAACGTTATACGTTATTACGTAATAGTATATAACGTTATACGTCATTACATAATAGTATATAACGTTATACGACATCCGGTAATACTATATAACGTTACACGTCATCCGGTAATACTATATAACGTTACACGTTAGTACGTAATAATATATAACGTTATACGTTATTACGTATTAGTATATAACGTTATACGTCACTACGTAATAGTATATAACGTTATACGTCATCCGGCAATACTATATAACGTTATACGTCATCCGGTAATACTATATAACGTTATACGTTAGTACGTTATAGTATATAATGTTATACGTTGTTACGTATTAGTATATAACGTTATACGTCATCCGGTAATACTATATAACGTTATACGTCATCCGGTAATACTATATAACTTTATACGTTAGTACGTAATAGTATATAACTTTATACGGTATTACGTAATACTATATAACGTTATACGTCATCCGGTAATACTATATAACGTTACACGTTAGTACGTACTAGTATATAACGTTATACGTCATAACGTAATAGTATATAACGTTATACGTTAGTACGTAATAGAATATAACGTTATACGTTAGTACGTATTAGTATATAACGTTATACGTCATCTGGTAATACTATATAACGTTACACGTTAGTACGTAATAACATATAACGTTATACGTCATCCGGTAATACTATATAACGTTACACGTTAGTACGTAATAATATATAACGTTATACGTTATTACGTATTAGTATATAACGTTATACGTTAGTACGTAATAGTATATAATGTTATACGTTGTTACGTATTAGTATATAACGTTATACGTTATTACGTAATAGTATATAACGTTATACGTCATTACTTAATAGTATATAACGTTATACGACATCCGGTAATACTATATAACGTTATACGTCATCCGGTAATACTATATAACGTTATACGTTAGTACGTAATAGTATATAACGTTATACGTTATTACGTATTAGTATACAACGTTATACGTCATTACGTAATAGTATATAACGTTATACGTTAGTACGTAATAGTATATAACGTTATACGTCATCCGGTAATACTATATAACGTTATACGTTAGTACGTAATAGTATATAATGTTATACGTTGTTACGTATTAGTATATAACGTTATACGTCATTACGTAATAGTATATAACGTTATACGTCACTACGTAATAGTATATAACGTTATACGTCATCCGGCAATACTATATAACGTTATACGTCATTCGGTAATACTATATAACGTTATACGTTAGTACGTTATAGTATATAATGTTATACGTTGTTACGTATTAGTATATAACGTTATACGTTATTACGTAATAGTATATACCGTTATACGTCATTACGTAATAGTATATAACGTTATACGTCATCCGGTAATACTATATAACGTTATACGTCATCCGGTAATACTATATAATGTTACACGTTAGTACGTAATAGTATATAACGTTATACGTCATTACGTAATAGTATATAACGTTATACGTCATTACGTAATAGTATATAACGTTATACGTCATCCGGTAATACTATATAACGTTATACGTCATCCGGTAATACTATATAATGTTACACGTTAGTACGTAATAGTATATAACGTTATACGTTAGTACGTAATAGTATATAACGTTATACGTCATCCGGTAATACTATATAACGTTATACGTTAGTACGTAATAGTATATAATGTTATACGTTGTTACGTATTAGTATATAGCGTTGTACGTTATTAAGTATTAGTATATAGCGTTATACGTTATTACGTAATAGTATATAACGTTATACGTTATTACGTATTAGTATACAACGTTATACGTCATTACGTAATAGTATATAACGTTATACGTTAGTACGTAATAGTATATAACGTTATACGTCATCCGGTAATACTATATAACGTTATACGTTAGTACGTTATAGTATATAATGTTATACGTTGTTACGTATTAGTATATAACGTTATACGTCATTACGTGATAGTATATAACGTTATACGTTAGTACGTAATAGTATATAACGTTATACGTCATCCGGTAATACTATATAACGTTATACGTTAGTACGTATTAGTATATACCGTTATACGATATTACGTAATAGTATATAACGTTATACGTCATTACGTAATAGTATATAACGTTATACGTTAGTACGTATTAGTATATACCGTTATACGATATTACGTAATAGTATATAACGTTATACGTCATTACGTAATAGTATATAACGTTATACGTCATTACGTATTAGTTTATAACGTTACACGTTATTACGTATTAGTATATAACGTTACACGTTATTACGTAATAGTATATAACGTTATACGATATTACTTATTAATATATAACGTTACACGTTATTACGTAATAGTATATAACGTTATACGTCATTACGTGATAGTATATAACGTTATACGTCATTACGTATTAGTTTATAACGTTACACGTTATTACGTATTAGTATATAACGTTACACGTTATTACGTAATAGTATATAACGTTATACGATATTACGTATTAATATATAACGTTACACGTTATTACGTAATAGTATATAACGTTATACGTCATTACGTGATAGTATATAACGTTATACGTTAGTACGTAATAGTATATATCGTTATACGTCATTGCGTAATAGTATATAACGTTATACGTTAGTACGTAATAGTATATAACGTTATACGTCATCCGGTAATACTATATAACGTTGTACGTTAGTACGTAATAGTATATAATGTTATACGTTGTTACGTATTAGTATATAACGTTATGCGTTATTACGTAATAGTATATAACGTTATACATCATTACGTAATAGTATATAACGTTATACGTCATCCGGTAATACTATATAACGTTATACGTCATCCGGTATTACTATATAACTTTACACGTTAGTACGTAATAGTATATAACGTTATACGTTAGTACGTATTAGTATATACCGTTATACGATATTACGTAATAGTATATAACGTTATACGTCATAACGTAATAGTATATAACGTTATACGTTAGTACGTAATAGAATATAACGTTATACGTTAGTACGTATTAGTATATAACGTTATACGTCATCTGGTAATACTATATAACGTTACACGTTAGTACGTAATAACATATAACGTTATACGTCATCCGGTAATACTATATAACGTTATACGTCATCCGGTAATACTATATAACGTTATACGTCATCCGGTAATTCTATATAACTTTATACGTTAGTACGTAATAGTATATAACGTTATACGTTATTACGTAATACTATATAACGTTATAAGTTAGTACGTAATAGTATAAAACGTTATACGTCATCCGGTAATACTATATAACGTTACACGTTAGTACGTAGTAATATATAACGTTATACGTTAGTACGTAATAGTATATAACGTTATACGTCATTACGTATTAGTATATAACGTTATACGTCATAACGTAATAGTATATAACGTTATACGTTAGTACGTATTAGTATATAACGTTATACGTCATCTGGTAATACTATATAACGTTACACGTTAGTACGTAATAACATATAACGTTATACGTCATCCGGTAATACTATATAACGTTACACGTTAGTACGTAATAATGTATAACGTTATACGTTATTACGTATTAGTATATAACGTTATACGTTAGTACGTAATAGTATATAATGTTATACGTTGTTACGTATTAGTATATAACGTTATACGTTATTACGTAATAGTATATAACGTTATACGTCATTACGTAATAGTATATAACGTTATACGTTAGTACGTAATAGTATATAACGTTATACGTCATCCGGTAATACTATATAACGTTATACGTTAGTACGTAATAGTATATAATGTTATACGTTGTTACGTATTAGTATATAACGTTATACGTCATTACGTAATAGTATATAACGTTATACGTCACTACATAATAGTATATAACGTCATACGTCATCCGGCAATACTATATAACGTTATACGTCATCCGGTAATACTATATAACGTTATACGTTAGTACGTTATAGTATATAATGTTATACGTTGTTACGTATTAGTATATAACGTTATACGTTATTACGTAATAGTATATAACGTTATACGTCATTACGTAATAGTATATAACGTTATACGTCATCCGGTAATACTATATAACGTTATACGTCATCCGGTAATACTATATAATGTTGCACGTTAGTACGTAATAGTATATAACGTTATACGTTAGTACGTAATAGTATATAACGTTATACGTTACTACGTATTAGTATATACCGTTATACGATATTACGTAATAGTATATAACGTTATACGTCATTACGTAATAGTATATAACGTTATACGTCATTACGTATTAGTTTATAACGTTACACGTTATTACGTATTAGTATATAACGTTACACGTTATTACGTAATAGTATATAACGTTATACGATATTACGTAATAGTATATAACGTTATACGTCATCCGGTAATACTATATAACGTTATACGTCATCCGGTAATACTATATAATGTTACACGTTAGTACGTAATAGTATATAACGTTATACGTCATTACGTAATAGTATATAACGTTATACGTCATTACGTAATAGTATATAACGTTATACGTCATCCGGTAATACTATATAACGTTATACGTCATCCGGTAATACTATATAATGTTACACGTTAGTACGTAATAGTATATAACGTTATACGTTAGTACGTAATAGAATATAACGTTATACGTTAGTACGTATTAGTATATAACGTTATACGTCATCTGGTAATACTATATAACGTTACACGTTAGTACGTAATAACATATAACGTTATACGTCATCCGGTAATACTATATAACGTTACACGTTAGTACGTAATAATATATAACGTTATACGTTATTACGTATTAGTATATAACGTTATACGTTATTACGTAATAGTATATAACGTTATACGTCATTACTTAATAGTATATAACGTTATACGACATCCGGTAATACTATATAACGTTACACGTCATCCGGTAATACTATATAACGTTACACGTTAGTACGTAATAATATATAACGTTATACGTTATTACGTATTAGTATATAACGTTATACGTCACTACGTAATAGTATATAACGTTATACGTCATCCGGCAATACTATATAACGTTATACGTCATCCGGTAATACTATATAACGTTATACGTTAGTACGTTATAGTATATAATGTTATACGTTGTTACGTATTAGTATATAACGTTATACGTCATCCGGTAATACTATATAACGTTATACGTCATCCGGTAATACTATATAACTTTATACGTTAGTACGTAATAGTATATAACTTTATACGGTATTACGTAATACTATATAACGTTATACGTCATCCGGTAATACTATATAACGTTACACGTTAGTACGTACTAGTATATAACGTTATACGTCATAACGTAATAGTATATAACGTTATACGTTAGTACGTAATAGAATATAACGTTATACGTTAGTACGTATTAGTATATAACGTTATACGTCATCTGGTAATACTATATAACGTTACACGTTAGTACGTAATAACATATAACGTTATACGTCATCCGGTAATACTATATAACGTTACACGTTAGTACGTAATAATATATAACGTTATACGTTATTACGTATTAGTATATAACGTTATACGTTAGTACGTAATAGTATATAATGTTATACGTTGTTACGTATTAGTATATAACGTTATACGTTATTACGTAATAGTATATAACGTTATACGTCATTACTTAATAGTATATAACGTTATACGACATCCGGTAATACTATATAACGTTATACGTCATCCGGTAATACTATATAACGTTATACGTTAGTACGTAATAGTATATAACGTTATACGTTATTACGTATTAGTATACAACGTTATACGTCATTACGTAATAGTATATAACGTTATACGTTAGTACGTAATAGTATATAACGTTATACGTCATCCGGTAATACTATATAACGTTATACGTTAGTACGTAATAGTATATAATGTTATACGTTGTTACGTATTAGTATATAACGTTATACGTCATTACGTAATAGTATATAACGTTATACGTCACTACGTAATAGTATATAACGTTATACGTCATCCGGCAATACTATATAACGTTATACGTCATCCGGTAATACTATATAACGTTATACGTTAGTACGTTATAGTATATAATGTTATACGTTGTTACGTATTAGTATATAACGTTATACGTTATTACGTAATAGTATATACCGTTATACGTCATTACGTAATAGTATATAACGTTATACGTCATCCGGTAATACTATATAACGTTATACGTCATCCGGTAATACTATATAATGTTACACGTTAGTACGTAATAGTATATAACGTTATACGTCATTACGTAATAGTATATAACGTTATACGTCATTACGTAATAGTATATAACGTTATACGTCATCCGGTAATACTATATAACGTTATACGTCATCCGGTAATACTATATAATGTTACACGTTAGTACGTAATAGTATATAACGTTATACGTTAGTACGTAATAGTATATAACGTTATACGTCATCCGGTAATACTATATAACGTTATACGTTAGTACGTAATAGTATATAATGTTATACGTTGTTACGTATTAGTATATAGCGTTGTACGTTATTAAGTATTAGTATATAGCGTTATACGTTATTACGTAATAGTATATAACGTTATACGTTATTACGTATTAGTATACAACGTTATACGTCATTACGTAATAGTATATAACGTTATACGTTAGTACGTAATAGTATATAACGTTATACGTCATCCGGTAATACTATATAACGTTATACGTTAGTACGTTATAGTATATAATGTTATACGTTGTTACGTATTAGTATATAGCGTTATACGTTATTACGTAATAGTATATAACGTTATACGTCATTACGTGATAGTATATAACGTTATACGTTAGTACGTAATAGTATATAACGTTATACGTCATCCGGTAATACTATATAACGTTATACGTTAGTACGTATTAGTATATACCGTTATACGATATTACGTAATAGTATATAACGTTATACGTCATTACGTAATAGTATATAACGTTATACGTTAGTACGTATTAGTATATACCGTTATACGGTATTACGTAATAGTATATAACGTTATACGTCATTACGTAATAGTATATAACGTTATACGTCATTACGTATTAGTTTATAACGTTACACGTTATTACGTATTAGTATATAACGTTACACGTTATTACGTAATAGTATATAACGTTATACGATATTACTTATTAATATATAACGTTACACGTTATTACGTAATAGTATATAACGTTATACGTCATTACGTGATAGTATATAACGTTATACGTCATTACGTATTAGTTTATAACGTTACACGTTATTACGTATTAGTATATAACGTTACACGTTATTACGTAATAGTATATAACGTTATACGATATTACGTATTAATATATAACGTTACACGTTATTACGTAATAGTATATAACGTTATACGTCATTACGTGATAGTATATAACGTTATACGTTAGTACGTAATAGTATATATCGTTATACGTCATTGCGTAATAGTATATAACGTTATACGTTAGTACGTAATAGTATATAACGTTATACGTCATCCGGTAATACTATATAACGTTGTACGTTAGTACGTAATAGTATATAATGTTATACGTTGTTACGTATTAGTATATAACGTTATGCGTTATTACGTAATAGTATATAACGTTATACATCATTACGTAATAGTATATAACGTTATACGTCATCCGGTAATACTATATAACGTTATACGTCATCCGGCATTACTATATAACGTTACACGTTAGTACGTAATAGTATATAACGTTATACGTTAGTACGTATTAGTATATACCGTTATACGATATTACGTAATAGTATATAACGTTATACGTCATAACGTAATAGTATATAACGTTATACGTTAGTACGTAATAGAATATAACGTTATACGTTAGTACGTATTAGTATATAACGTTATACGTCATCTGGTAATACTATATAACGTTACACGTTAGTACGTAATAACATATAACGTTATACGTCATCCGGTAATACTATATAACGTTATACGTCATCCGGTAATACTATATAACGTTATACGTCATCCGGTAATTCTATATAACTTTATACGTTAGTACGTAATAGTATATAACGTTATACGTTATTACGTAATACTATATAACGTTATAAGTTAGTACGTAATAGTATAAAACGTTATACGTCATCCGGTAATACTATATAACGTTACACGTTAGTACGTAGTAATATATAACGTTATACGTTAGTACGTAATAGTATATAACGTTATACGTCATTACGTATTAGTATATAACGTTATACGTCATAACGTAATAGTATATAACGTTATACGTTAGTACGTATTAGTATATAACGTTATACGTCATCTGGTAATACTATATAACGTTACACGTTAGTACGTAATAACATATAACGTTATACGTCATCCGGTAATACTATATAACGTTACACGTTAGTACGTAATAACGTATAACGTTATACGTTATTACGTATTAGTATATAACGTTATACGTTAGTACGTAATAGTATATAATGTTATACGTTGTTACGTATTAGTATATAACGTTATACGTTATTACGTAATAGTATATAACGTTATACGTCATTACGTAATAGTATATAACGTTATACGTTAGTACGTAATAGTATATAACGTTATACGTCATCCGGTAATACTATATAACGTTATACGTTAGTACGTAATAGTATATAATGTTATACGTTGTTACGTATTAGTATATAACGTTATACGTCATTACGTAATAGTATATAACGTTATACGTCACTACATAATAGTATATAACGTCATACGTCATCCGGCAATACTATATAACGTTATACGTCATCCGGTAATACTATATAACGTTATACGTTAGTACGTTATAGTATATAATGTTATACGTTGTTACGTATTAGTATATAACGTTATACGTTATTACGTAATAGTATATAACGTTATACGTCATTACGTAATAGTATATAACGTTATACGTCATCCGGTAATACTATATAACGTTATACGTCATCCGGTAATACTATATAATGTTGCACGTTAGTACGTAATAGTATATAACGTTATACGTTAGTACGTAATAGTATATAACGTTATACGTTATTACGTATTAGTATATACCGTTATACGATATTACGTAATAGTATATAACGTTATACGTCATTACGTAATAGTATATAACGTTATACGTCATTACGTATTAGTTTATAACGTTACACGTTATTACGTATTAGTATATAACGTTACACGTTATTACGTAATAGTATATAACGTTATACGATATTACGTAATAGTATATAACGTTATACGTCATCCGGTAATACTATATAACGTTATACGTCATCCGGTAATACTATATAATGTTACACGTTAGTACGTAATAGTATATAACGTTATACGTCATTACGTAATAGTATATAACGTTATACGTCATCCGGTAATACTATATAACGTTATACGTCATCCGGTAATACTATATAATGTTACACGTTAGTACGTAATAGTATATAACGTTATACGTTAGTACGTAATAGTATATAACGTTATACGTCATCCGGTAATACTATATAACGTTATACGTTAGTACGTAATAGTATATAATGTTATACGTTGTTACGTATTAGTATATAGCGTTGTACGTTATTAAGTATTAGTATATAGCGTTATACGTTATTACGTAATAGTATATAACGTTATACGTCATCCGGTAATACTATATAACGTTATACGTCATCCGGTATTACTATATAACGTTACACGTTAGTACGTAATAGTATATAACGTTATACGTTAGTACGTATTAGTATATACCGTTATACGATATTACGTAATAGTTTATAACGTTATACGTCATAACGTAATAGTATATAACGTTATACGTTAGTACGTAATAGAATATAACGTTATACGTTAGTACGTATTAGTATATAACGTTATACGTCATCTGGCAATACTATATAACGTTACACGTTAGTACGTAATAACATATAACGTTATACGTCATCCGGTAATACTATATAACGTTATACGTCATCCGGTAATACTATATAACGTTATACGTCATCCGGTAATTCTATATAACTTTATACGTTAGTACGTAATAGTATATAACGTTATACGTTATTACGTAATACTATATAACGTTATAAGTTAGTACGTAATAGTATAAAACGTTATACGTCATCCGGTAATACTATATAACGTTACACGTTAGTACGTAGTAATATATAACGTTATACGTTAGTACGTAATAGTATATAACGTTATACGTCATTACGTATTAGTATATAACGTTATACGTCATAACGTAATAGTATATAACGTTATACGTTAGTACGTATTAGTATATAACGTTATACGTCATCTGGTAATACTATATAACGTTACACGTTAGTACGTAATAACATATAACGTTATACGTCATCCGGTAATACTATATAACGTTACACGTCATCCGGTAATACTATATAATGTTGCACGTTAGTACGTAATAGTATATAACGTTATACGTTAGTACGTAATAGTATATAATGTTATACGTTGTTACGTATTAGTATATAACGTTATACGTTATTACGTAATAGTATATAACGTTATACGTCATTACGTAATAGTATATAACGTTATACGTTAGTACGTAATAGTATATAACGTTATACGTCATCCGGTAATACTATATAACGTTATACGTTAGTACGTAATAGTATATAATGTTATACGTTGTTACGTATTAGTATATAACGTTATACGTCATTACGTAATAGTATATAACGTTATACGTCACTACATAATAGTATATAACGTCATACGTCATCCGGCAATACTATATAACGTTATACGTCATCCGGTAATACTATATAACGTTATACGTTAGTACGTTATAGTATATAATGTTATACGTTGTTACGTATTAGTATATAACGTTATACGTTATTACGTAATAGTATATAACGTTATACGTCATTACGTAATAGTATATAACGTTATACGTCATCCGGTAATACTATATAACGTTATACGTCATCCGGTAATACTATATAATGTTGCACGTTAGTACGTAATAGTATATAACGTTATACGTTAGTACGTAATAGTATATAACGTTATACGTTATTACGTATTAGTATATACCGTTATACGATATTACGTAATAGTATATAACGTTATACGTCATTACGTAATAGTATATAACGTTATACGTCATTACGTATTAGTTTATAACGTTACACGTTATTACGTATTAGTATATAACGTTACACGTTATTACGTAATAGTATATAACGTTATACGATATTACGTATTAATATATAACGTTACACGTTATTACGTAATAGTATATAACGTTATACGTCATCCGGTAATACTATATAACGTTATACGTTAGTACGTAATAGTATATAACGTTATACGTCATCCGGTAATACTGTATAACGTTGTACGTTAGTACGTAATAGTATATAATGTTATACGTTGTTACGTATTAGTATATAACGTTATACGTTATTACGTAATAGTATATAACGTTATACGTCATTACGTAATAGTATATAACGTTATACGTCATCCGGTAATACTATATAACGTTATACGTCATCCGGTAATACTATATAATGTTGCACGTTAGTACGTAATAGTATATAACGTTATACGTCATTACGTAATAGTATATAACGTTATACGTCATTACGTATTAGTTTATAACGTTACACGTTATTACGTATTAGTATATAACGTTACACGTTATTACGTAATAGTATATAACGTTATACGTCATTACGTAATAGTATATAACGTTATACGTTAGTACGTAATAGTATATAACGTTATACGTCATCCGGTAATACTATATAACGTTATACGTTAGTACGTAATAGTATATAATGTTATACGTTGTTACGTATTAGTATATAACGTTATACGTCATTACGTAATAGTATATAACGTTATACGTCACTACATAATAGTATATAACGTCATACGTCATCCGGCAATACTATATAACGTTATACGTCATCCGGTAATACTATATAACGTTACACGTTAGTACGTAATAATGTATAACGTTATACGTTATTACGTATTAGTATATAACGTTATACGTTAGTACGTAATAGTATATAATGTTATACGTTGTTACGTATTAGTATATAACGTTATACGTTATTACGTAATAGTATATAACGTTATACGTCATTACGTAATAGTATATAACGTTATACGTTAGTACGTAATAGTATATAACGTTATACGTCATCCGGTAATACTATATAACGTTATACGTTAGTACGTAATAGTATATAATGTTATACGTTGTTACGTATTAGTATATAACGTTATACGTCATTACGTAATAGTATATAACGTTATACGTCACTACATAATAGTATATAACGTCATACGTCATCCGGCAATACTATATAACGTTATACGTCATCCGGTAATACTATATAACGTTATACGTTAGTACGTTATAGTATATAATGTTATACGTTGTTACGTATTAGTATATAACGTTATACGTTATTACGTAATAGTATATAACGTTATACGTCATTACGTAATAGTATATAACGTTATACGTCATCCGGTAATACTATATAACGTTATACGTCATCCGGTAATACTATATAATGTTGCACGTTAGTACGTAATAGTATATAACGTTATACGTTAGTACGTAATAGTATATAACGTTATACGTTATTACGTATTAGTATATACCGTTATACGATATTACGTAATAGTATATAACGTTATACGTCATTACGTAATAGTATATAACGTTATACGTCATTACGTATTAGTTTATAACGTTACACGTTATTACGTATTAGTATATAACGTTACACGTTATTACGTAATAGTATATAACGTTATACGATATTACGTAATAGTATATAACGTTATACGTCATCCGGTAATACTATATAACGTTATACGTCATCCGGTAATACTATATAATGTTACACGTTAGTACGTAATAGTATATAACGTTATACGTCATTACGTAATAGTATATAACGTTATACGTCATCCGGTAATACTATATAACGTTATACGTCATCCGGTAATACTATATAATGTTACACGTTAGTACGTAATAGTATATAACGTTATACGTTAGTACGTAATAGTATATAACGTTATACGTCATCCGGTAATACTATATAACGTTATACGTTAGTACGTAATAGTATATAATGTTATACGTTGTTACGTATTAGTATATAGCGTTGTACGTTATTAAGTATTAGTATATAGCGTTATACGTTATTACGTAATAGTATATAACGTTATACGTCATCCGGTAATACTATATAACGTTATACGTCATCCGGTATTACTATATAACGTTACACGTTAGTACGTAATAGTATATAACGTTATACGTTAGTACGTATTAGTATATACCGTTATACGATATTACGTAATAGTTTATAACGTTATACGTCATAACGTAATAGTATATAACGTTATACGTTAGTACGTAATAGAATATAACGTTATACGTTAGTACGTATTAGTATATAACGTTATACGTCATCTGGTAATACTATATAACGTTACACGTTAGTACGTAATAACATATAACGTTATACGTCATCCGGTAATACTATATAACGTTATACGTCATCCGGTAATACTATATAACGTTATACGTCATCCGGTAATTCTATATAACTTTATACGTTAGTACGTAATAGTATATAACGTTATACGTTATTACGTAATACTATATAACGTTATAAGTTAGTACGTAATAGTATAAAACGTTATACGTCATCCGGTAATACTATATAACGTTACACGTTAGTACGTAGTAATATATAACGTTATACGTTAGTACGTAATAGTATATAACGTTATACGTCATTACGTATTAGTATATAACGTTATACGTCATAACGTAATAGTATATAACGTTATACGTTAGTACGTATTAGTATATAACGTTATACGTCATCTGGTAATACTATATAACGTTACACGTTAGTACGTAATAACATATAACGTTATACGTCATCCGGTAATACTATATAACGTTACACGTCATCCGGTAATACTATATAATGTTGCACGTTAGTACGTAATAGTATATAACGTTATACGTTAGTACGTAATAGTATATAATGTTATACGTTGTTACGTATTAGTATATAACGTTATACGTTATTACGTAATAGTATATAACGTTATACGTCATTACGTAATAGTATATAACGTTATACGTTAGTACGTAATAGTATATAACGTTATACGTCATCCGGTAATACTATATAACGTTATACGTTAGTACGTAATAGTATATAATGTTATACGTTGTTACGTATTAGTATATAACGTTATACGTCATTACGTAATAGTATATAACGTTATACGTCACTACATAATAGTATATAACGTCATACGTCATCCGGCAATACTATATAACGTTATACGTCATCCGGTAATACTATATAACGTTATACGTTAGTACGTTATAGTATATAATGTTATACGTTGTTACGTATTAGTATATAACGTTATACGTTATTACGTAATAGTATATAACGTTATACGTCATTACGTAATAGTATATAACGTTATACGTCATCCGGTAATACTATATAACGTTATACGTCATCCGGTAATACTATATAATGTTGCACGTTAGTACGTAATAGTATATAACGTTATACGTTAGTACGTAATAGTATATAACGTTATACGTTATTACGTATTAGTATATACCGTTATACGATATTACGTAATAGTATATAACGTTATACGTCATTACGTAATAGTATATAACGTTATACGTCATTACGTATTAGTTTATAACGTTACACGTTATTACGTATTAGTATATAACGTTACACGTTATTACGTAATAGTATATAACGTTATACGATATTACGTATTAATATATAACGTTACACGTTATTACGTAATAGTATATAACGTTATACGTCATCCGGTAATACTATATAACGTTATACGTTAGTACGTAATAGTATATAACGTTATACGTCATCCGGTAATACTGTATAACGTTGTACGTTAGTACGTAATAGTATATAATGTTATACGTTGTTACGTATTAGTATATAACGTTATACGTTATTACGTAATAGTATATAACGTTATACGTCATTACGTAATAGTATATAACGTTATACGTCATCCGGTAATACTATATAACGTTATACGTCATCCGGTAATACTATATAATGTTGCACGTTAGTACGTAATAGTATATAACGTTATACGTCATTACGTAATAGTATATAACGTTATACGTCATTACGTATTAGTTTATAACGTTACACGTTATTACGTATTAGTATATAACGTTACACGTTATTACGTATTAGTATATACCGTTATACGATACTACGTATTAATATATAACGTTACACGTTATTACGTAATAGTATATAACGTTATACGTCATTACGTGATAGTATATAGCGTTATACGTCATTACGTATTAGTTTATAACGTTACACGTTATTACGTATTAGTATATAACGTTACACGTTATTACGTAATAGTATATAACGTTATACGATATTACGTATTAATATATAACGTTACACGTTATTACGTAATAGTATATAACGTTATACGTCATTACGTGATAGTATATAACGTTATACGTCATCCGGTAATACTATATAACGTTGTACGTTAGTACGTAATAGTATATAATGTTATACGTTGTTACGTATTAGTATATAACGTTATGCGTTATTACGTAATAGTATATAACGTTATACGTCATTACGTAATAGTATATAACGTTATACGTCATCCGGTAATACTATATAACGTTATACGTCATCCGGTAATACTATATAACGTTACACGTTAGTATGTAATAGTATATAACGTTATACGTCATTACGTAATAGTATATAACGTTATACGTTAGTACGTATTAGTATATACCGTTATACGATATTACGTAATAGTATATAACGTTATACGTCATTACGTAATAGTATATAACGTTATACGTCATTACGTATTAGTTTATAACGTTACACGTTATTACGTATTAGTATATAACGTTACACGTTATTACGTAATAGTATATAACGTTATACGTCATTACGTGATAGTATATAACGTTATACGTCATTACGTATTAGTTTATAACGTTACACGTTATTACGTATTAGTATATAACGTTACACGTTATTACGTAATAGTATATAACGTTATACGATATTACGTATTAATATATAACGTTATACGTCATTACGTGATAGTATATAACGTTATACGTTAGTACGTAATAGTATATATCGTTATACGTCATTGCGTAATAGTATATAACGTTATACGTTAGTACGTAATAGTATATAACGTTATACGTCATCCGGTAATACTATATAACGTTGTACGTTAGTACGTAATAGTATATAATGTTATACGTTGTTACGTATTAGTATATAACGTTATGCGTTATTACGTAATAGTATATAACGTTATACATCATTACGTAATAGTATATAACGTTATACGTCATCCGGTAATACTATATAACGTTATACGTCATCCGGTGTTACTATATAACGTTACACGTTAGTACGTAATAGTATATAACGTTATACGTTAGTACGTATTAGTATATACCGTTATACGATATTACGTAATAGTATATAACGTTATACGTCATAACGTAATAGTATATAACGTTATACGTTAGTACGTAATAGAATATAACGTTTAACGTTAGTACGTATTAGTATATAACGTTATACGTCATCTGGTAATACTATATAACGTTACACGTTAGTACGTAATAACATATAACGTTATACGTCATCCGGTAATACTATATAACGTTATACGTCATCCGGTAATACTATATAACGTTATACGTCATCCGGTGATTCTATATAACTTTATACGTTAGTACGTAATAGTATATAACGTTATACGTTATTACGTAATACTATATAACGTTATAAGTTAGTACGTAATAGTATAAAACGTTATACGTCATCCGGTAATACTATATAACGTTACACGTTAGTACGTAGTAATATATAACGTTATACGTTAGTACGTAATAGTATATAACGTTATACGTCATTACGTATTAGTATATAACGTTATACGTCATATCGTAATAGTATATAACGTTATACGTTAGTACGTATTAGTACATAACGTTATACGTCATCTGGTAATACTATATAACGTTACACGTTAGTACGTAATAACATATAACGTTATACGTCATCCGGTAATACTATATAACGTTACACGTTAGTACGTAATAATGTATAACGTTATACGTTATTACGTATTAGTATATAACGTTATACGTTAGTACGTAATAGTATATAATGTTATACGTTGTTACGTATTAGTATATAACGTTATACGTTATTACGTAATAGTATATAACGTTATACGTTATTACTTAATAGTATATAACGTTATACGACATCCGGTAATACTATATAACGTTATACGTCATCCGGTAATACTATATAACGTTATGCGTTAGTACGTAATAGTATATAACGTTATACGTCATCCGGTAATACTATATAACGTTATACGTCATCCGGTAATACTATATAATGTTGCACGTTAGTACGTAATAGTATATAACGTTATACGTTAGTACGTAATAGTATATAACGTTATACGTTATTACGTATTAGTATATACCGTTATACGATATTACGTAATAGTATATAACGTTATACGTCATTACGTAATAGTATATAACGTTATACGTCATTACGTATTAGTTTATAACGTTACACGTTATTACGTATTAGTATATAACGTTACACGTTATTACGTAATAGTATATAACGTTATACGATATTACGTATTAATATATAACGTTACACGTTATTACGTAATAGTATATAACGTTATACGTCATCCGGTAATACTATATAACGTTATACGTCATCCGGTAATACTATAGAACGTTACACGTTAGTACGTAATAGTATATAACGTTATACGTTAGTACGTATTAGTATATACCGTTATACGATATTACGTAATAGTATATAACGTTATACGTCATAACGTAATAGTATATAACGTTATACGTTAGTACGTAATAGAATATAACCTTATACGTTAGTACGTATTAGTATATAACGTTATACGTCATCTGGTAATACTATATAACGTTACACGTTAGTACGTAATAACATATAACGTTATACGTCATCCGGTAATACTATATAACGTTATACGTCATCCGGTAATACTATATAACGTTATACGTCATCCGGTAATACTATATAACTTTATACGTTAGTACGTAATAGTATATAACGTTATACGTTATTACGTAATACTATATAACGTTATAAGTTAGTACGTAATAGTATAAAACGTTATACGTCATCCGGTAATACTATATAACGTTACACGTTAGTACGTAGTAATATATAACTTTATACGTTAGTACGTAATAGTATATAACGTTATACGTCATTACGTATTAGTATATAACGTTATACGTCATAACGTAATAGTATATAACGTTATACGTTAGTACGTAATAGAATATAACGTTATACGTTAGTACGTATTAGTATATAACGTTATAAGTCATCTGGTAATACTATATAACGTTACACGTTAGTAAGTAATAACATATAACGTTATACGTCATCCGGTAATACTATATAACGTTATACGTCATCCGGTAATACTATATAACGTTATACGTCAGCCGGTAATACTATATAACTTTATACGTTAGTACGTAATAGTATATAACGTTATACGTTATTACGTAATACTATATAACGTTATACGTCATCCGGTAATACTATATAACGTTACACGTTAGTACGTACTAGTATATAACGTTATACGTCATAACGTAACAGTATATAACGTTATACGTTAGTACGTAATAGAATATAACGTTATACGTTATTACGTATTAGTATATAACGTTATACGTCATTACGTAATAGTATATAACGTTATACGTCATTACGTAATAGTATATAACGTTATACGACATCCGGTAATACTATATAACGTTATACGTCATCCGGTAATACTATATAACGTTATACGTTAGTACGTAGTAGTATATAACGTTATACGTTATTACGTATTAGTATATAACGTTATACGTCATTACGTAATAGTATATAACGTTATACGTTAGTACGTAATAGTATATAACGTTATACGTCATCCGGTAATACTATATAACGTTATACGTTAGTACGTAATAGTATATAATGTTATACGTTGTTACGTATTAGTATATAACGTTATACGTTATTACGTAATAGTATATAACGTTATACGTCATCCGGTAATACTATATAACGTTATACGTCATCCGGTAATACTATATAATGTTACACGTTAGTACGTAATGGTATATAACGTTATACGTTATTACGTAATAGTATATAACGTTATACGATATTACGTATTAATATATAACGTTACACGTTATTACGTAATAGTATATAACGTTATACATCATTACGTAATAGTATATAACGTTATACGTCATCCGGTAATACTATATAACGTTATACGTCATCCGGTAATACTATATAACGTTACACGTTAGTACGTAATAGTATATAACGTTATACGTTAGTACGTATTAGTATATACCGTTATACGATATTACGTAATAGTATATAACGTTATACGTCATAACGTAATAGTATATAACGTTATATGTTAGTACGTAATAGAATATAACGTTATACGTTAGTACGTATTAGTATATAACGTTATACGTCATCTGGTAATACTATATAACGTTACACGTTAGTACGTAATAACATATAACGTTATACGTCATCCGGTAATACTATATAACGTTATACGTCATCCGGTAATACTATATAACGTTATACGTCATCCGGTAATACTATATAACTTTATACGTTAGTACGTAATAGTATATAACGTTATACGTTATTACGTAATACTATATAACGTTATAAGTTAGTACGTAATAGTATAAAACGTTATACGTCATCCGGTAATACTATATAACGTTACACGTTAGTACGTAGTAATATATAACGTTATACGTTAGTACGTATTAGTACATAACGTTATACGTCATCTGGTAATACTATATAACGTTACACGTTAGTACGTAATAACATATAACGTTATACGTCATCCGGTAATACTATATAACGTTACACGTTAGTACGTAATAATGTATAACGTTATACGTTATTACGTATTAGTATATAACGTTATACGTTAGTACGTAATAGTATATAATGTTATACGTTGTTACGTATTAGTATATAACGTTATACGTTATTACGTAATAGTATATAACGTTATACGTTATTACTTAATAGTATATAACGTTATACGACATCCGGTAATACTATATAACGTTATACGTCATCCGGTAATACTATATAACGTTATGCGTTAGTACGTAATAGTATATAACGTTATACGTCATCCGGTAATACTATATAACGTTATACGTCATCCGGTAATACTATATAATGTTGCACGTTAGTACGTAATAGTATATAACGTTATACGTTAGTACGTAATAGTATATAACGTTATACGTTATTACGTATTAGTATATACCGTTATACGATATTACGTAATAGTATATAACGTTATACGTCATTACGTAATAGTATATAACGTTATACGTCATTACGTATTAGTTTATAACGTTACACGTTATTACGTATTAGTATATAACGTTACACGTTATTACGTAATAGTATATAACGTTATACGATATTACGTATTAATATATAACGTTACACGTTATTACGTAATAGTATATAACGTTATACGTCATCCGGTAATACTATATAACGTTATACGTCATCCGGTAATACTATAGAACGTTACACGTTAGTACGTAATAGTATATAACGTTATACGTTAGTACGTATTAGTATATACCGTTATACGATATTACGTAATAGTATATAACGTTATACGTCATAACGTAATAGTATATAACGTTATACGTTAGTACGTAATAGAATATAACGTTATACGTTAGTACGTATTAGTATATAACGTTATACGTCATCTGGTAATACTATATAACGTTACACGTTAGTACGTAATAACATATAACGTTATACGTCATCCGGTAATACTATATAACGTTATACGTCATCCGGTAATACTATATAACGTTATACGTCATCCGGTAATACTATATAACGTTATACGTCATCCGGTAATACTATATAACTTTATACGTTAGTACGTAATAGTATATAACGTTATACGTTATTACGTAATACTATATAACGTTATAAGTTAGTACGTAATAGTATAAAACGTTATACGTCATCCGGTAATACTATATAACGTTACACGTTAGTACGTAGTAATATATAACTTTATACGTTAGTACGTAATAGTATATAACGTTATACGTCATTACGTATTAGTATATAACGTTATACGTCATAACGTAATAGTATATAACGTTATACGTTAGTACGTCATAGAATATAACGTTATACGTTAGTACGTATTAGTATATAACGTTATAAGTCATCTGGTAATACTATATAACGTTACACGTTAGTAAGTAATAACATATAACGTTATACGTCATCCGGTAATACTATATAACGTTATACGTCATCCGGTAATACTATATAACGTTATACGTCAGCCGGTAATACTATATAACTTTATACGTTAGTACGTAATAGTATATAACGTTATACGTTATTACGTAATACTATATAACGTTATACGTCATCCGGTAATACTATATAACGTTACACGTTAGTACGTACTAGTATATAACGTTATACGTCATAACGTAACAGTATATAACGTTATACGTTAGTACGTAATAGAATATAACGTTATACGTTATTACGTATTAGTATATAACGTTATACGTCATTACGTAATAGTATATAACGTTATACGTCATTACGTAATAGTATATAACGTTATACGACATCCGGTAATACTATATAACGTTATACGTCATCCGGTAATACTAAATAACGTTATACGTTAGTACGTAGTAGTATATAACGTTATACGTTATTACGTATTAGTATATAACGTTATACGTCATTACGTAATAGTATATAACGTTATACGTTAGTACGTAATAGTATATAACGTTATACGTCATCCGGTAATACTATATAACGTTATACGTTAGTACGTAATAGTATATAATGTTATACGTTGTTACGTATTAGTATATAACGTTATACGTTATTACGTAATAGTATATAACGTTATACGTCATCCGGTAATACTATATAACGTTATACGTCATCCGGTAATACTATATAATGTTACACGTTAGTACGTAATAGTATATAACGTTATACGTTATTACGTAATAGTATATAACGTTATACGATATTACGTATTAATATATAACGTTACACGTTATTACGTAATAGTATATAACGTTATACATCATTACGTAATAGTATATAACGTTATACGTCATCCGGTAATACTATATAACGTTATACGTCATCCGGTAATACTATATAACGTTACACGTTAGTACGTAATAGTATATAACGTTATACGTTAGTACGTATTAGTATATACCGTTATACGATATTACGTAATAGTATATAACGTTATACGTCATAACGTAATAGTATATAACGTTATACGTTAGTACGTAATAGAATATAACGTTATACGTTAGTACGTATTAGTATATAACGTTATACGTCATCTGGTAATACTATATAACGTTACACGTTAGTACGTAATAACATATAACGTTATACGTCATCCGGTAATACTATATAACGTTATACGTCATCCGGTAATACTATATAACGTTATACGTCATCCGGTAATACTATATAACGTTATACGTCATCCGGTAATACTATATAACTTTATACGTTAGTACGTAATAGTATATAACGTTATACGTTATTACGTAATACTATATAACGTTATAAGTTAGTACGTAATAGTATAAAACGTTATACGTCATCCGGTAATACTATATAACGTTACACGTTAGTACGTAGTAATATATAACGTTATACGTTAGTACGTAATAGTATATAACGTTATACGTCATTACGTATTAGTATATAACGTTATACGTCATAACGTAATAGTATATAACGTTATATGTTAGTACGTATTAGTATATAACGTTATACGTCATCTGGTAATACTATATAACGTTGCACGTTAGTACGTAATAACATATAACGTTATACGTCATCCGGTAATACTATATAACGTTACACGTTAGTACGTAATAATGTATAACGTTATACGTTATTACGTATTAGTATATAACGTTATACGTTAGTACGTAATAGTATATAACGTTATACGTCATTACGTAATAGTATATAACGTTATACGTCATCCGGTAATACTATATAACGTTATACGTCATCCGGTAATACTATAGAACGTTACACGTTAGTACGTAATAGTATATAACGTTATACGTTAGTACGTATTAGTATATACCGTTATACGATATTACGTATTAGTTTATAACGTTACACGTTATTACGTATTAGTATATAACGTTACACGTTATTACGTAATAGTATATAACGTTATACGATACTACGTATTAATATATAACGTTACACGTTATTACGTAATAGTATATAACGTTATACGTCATTACGTGATAGTATATAACGTTATACGTCATTACGTATTAGTTTATAACGTTACACGTTATTACGTATTAGTATATAACGTTACACGTTATTACGTAATAGTATATAACGTTATACGATATTACGTATTAATATATAACGTTACACGTTATTACGTAATAGTATATAACGTTATACGTCATCCGGTAATACTATATAACGTTATACGTCATCCGGTAATACTATATAACGTTACACGTTAGTACGTAATAGTATATAACGTTATACGTTAGTACGTATTAGTATATACCGTTATACGATATTACGTAATAGTATATAACGTTATACGTCATAACGTAATAGTATATAACGTTATACGTTAGTACGTAATAGAATATAACGTTATACGTTAGTACGTATTAGTATATAACGTTATACGTCATCTGGTAATACTATATAACGTTACACGTTAGTACGTAATAACATATAACGTTATACGTCATCCGGTAATACTATATAACGTTATACGTCATCCGGTAATACTATATAACGTTATACGTCATCCGGTAATACTATATAACTTTATACGTTAGTACGTAATAGTATATAACGTTATAAGTCATCTGGTAATACTATATAACGTTACACGTTAGTACGTAATAACATATAACGTTATACGTCATCCGGTAATACTATATAACGTTATACGTCATCCGGTAATACTATATAACGTTATACGTCATCCGGTAATACTATATAACTTTATACGTTAGTACGTAATAGTATATAACGTTATACGTTATTACGTAATACTATATAACGTTATACGTCATCCGGTAATACTATATAACGTTACACGTTAGTACGTACTAGTATATAACGTTATACGTCATAATGTAACAGTATATAACGTTATACGTTAGTACGTAATAGAATATAACGTTATACGTTAGTACGTATTAGTATATAACGTTATACGTCATCTGGTAATACTATATAACGTTACACGTTAGTACGTAAAAACATATAACGTTATACGTTATTACGTATTAGTATATAACGTTATACGTTAGTACGTAATAGTATACAGGGTGCGCCGTTAGAATTCGGACAGAATTCAATTTGTAGTTCCCACCATATTAGAATTCAGATGTTTGTGCTGATTGACTCTGAAGTTAGTTAAATATGTCAATAAGTCTTCTATAACCTCAAAATGACAGAACTCGTTAAGCAAAACCCGGAATACGATAGAAGAGCGGCGATTATAGAAAGTCTTCGCGCCGGGAGAACGCCGGTCGAAATTATAAAATTCGGAGGAACGACCGTTGGCTGGCCCACAATCTCGAAGATGTTCCTGTTGTGGGCAAAACCAAATTTCCAGCAAGTGTTCACGTTTTGAGCGTTGTCTCAAGTGAGGGCGACGTCATGCCTCCGCACTTCTTCCAAAAAGGCGAAAGAATCACAAAGGAGGTTTATTTGGAGGTCCTGAAGACAGTAATAAAGCCGTGGATGGAAATTACGGCTTCTGGAAGGCCGTATTTATTTCAACAAGATGGCGCACCTGCTCACACAAGTCATCTTGTTCAAAATTGGCTCTCTGACAATGTGGACATGTTTTGGTCGAAAGATTTCTGGCCTCCTAACAGTCCCGACCTAAACCCATTGGACTATTACGTGTGGGGCGTTATCGAGAGACAAACTAATAAATGCAGGCACCCCAACGTCAACTCCCTACGAGCTGCTATCGAGTCAGAATTCGCGACAATTAAACGCGACCAGTTGAAGTCAGCGTGCTCGCGCTTTAGAGCAAGAATAGAGCAGGTCATAAAGGCAGAGGGTGGTTACATAGAATAAAAGTTCTCAGCAAGGACCCTTTAAATGAGATATAACAACATTTTCATGTGTTTTTGTGTATTGACTTAAATAAACAACTTTCTGCACAAAACTTCTTTTGTCCGGATTCTAACGGCGCACCCTGTATAATGTTATACGTTGTTACGTATTAGTATATAACGTTATACGTTATTACGTAATAGTATATAACGTTATACGTCATTGCGTAATAGTATATAACGTTATACGACATCCGGTAATACTATATAACGTTATACGTCATCCGGTAATACTATATAACGTTATACGTTAGTACGTAGTAGTATATAACGTTATACGTTATTACGTATTAGTATATAACGTTATACGTCATTACGTAATAGTATATAACGTTATACGATATTACGTATTAATATATAACGTTACACGTTATTACGTAATAGTATATAACGTTATACGTCATTACGTGATAGTATATAACGTTATACTTTAGTACGTAATAGTATATATCGTTATACGTCATTGCGTAATAGTATATAACGTTATACGTTAGTACGTAATAGTATATAACGTTATACGTCATCCGGTAATACTATATAACGTTATACGTTAGTACGTAATAGTATATAATGTTATACGTTGTTACGTATTAGTATATAGCGTTGTACGTTATTAAGTATTAGTATATAGCGTTATACGTTATTACGTAATAGTATATAACGTTATACGTCATTACGTGATAGTATATAACGTTATACGTTAGTACGTAATAGTATATAACGTTATACGTCATCCGGTAATACTATATAACGTTATACGTTAGTACGTAATAGTATATAACGTTATACGTCATCCGGTAATACTGTATAACGTTGTACGTTAGTACGTAATAGTATATAATGTTATACGTTGTTACGTATTAGTATATAACGTTATACGTCATCCGGTAATACTATATAACGTTATACGTCATCCGGTAATACTATAGAACGTTACACGTTAGTACATAATAATATATAACGTTATACGTTAGTACGTATTAGTATATACCGTTATACGATATTACGTAATAGTATATAACGTTATACGTCATCCGGTAATACTGTATAACGTTGTACGTTATTACGTAATAGTATATAACGTTATACGTCATTACGTAATAGTATATAACGTTATACGTCATCCGGTAATACTATATAACGTTATACGTCATCCGGTAATACTATAGAACGTTACACGTTAGTACATAATAATATATAACGTTATACGTTAGTACGTATTAGTATATACCGTTATACGATATTACGTAATAGTATATAACGTTATACGTCATTGCGTAATAGTATATAACGTTATACGTCATTACGTATTAGTTTATAACGTTACACGTTATTACGTATTAGTATATAACGTTACACGTTATTACATAATAGTATATAACGTTATACGATACTACGTATTATTATATAACGTTACACGTTATTACGTAATAGTATATAACGTTATACGTCATTACGTGATAGTATATAACGTTATACGTCATTACGTATTAGTTTATAACGTTACACGTTATTACGTATTAGTATATAACGTTACACGTTATTACGTAATAGTATATAACGTTATACGATAGTACGTATTAATATATAACGTTACACGTTATTACGTAATGGTATATAACGTTATACGTCATTACGTGATAGTATATAACGTTATACGTTATCTGGTAATACTATATAACGTTACACGTTAGTACGTAATAACATATAACGTTATACGTCATCCGGTAATACTATATAACGTTATACGTCATCCGGTAATACTATATAACGTTATACGTCATCCGGTAATACTATATAACTTTATACGTTAGTACGTAATAGTATATAACGTTATACGTTATTACGTAATACTATATAACGTTATAAGTTAGTACGTAATAGTATAAAACGTTATACGTCATCCGGTAATACTATATAACGTTACACGTTAGTACGTAGTAATATATAACGTTATACGTTAGTACGTAATAGTATATAACGTTATACGTCATTACGTATTAGTATATAACGTTATACGTCATTACGTATTAGTATATAACGTTATACGTCATAACGTAATAGTATATAACGTTATATGTTAGTACGTATTAGTATATAACGTTATACGTCATCTGGTAATACTATATAACGTTGCACGTTAGTACGTAATAACATATAACGTTATACGTCATCCGGTAATACTATATAACGTTACACGTTAGTACGTAATAATGTATAACGTTATACGTTATTACGTATTAGTATATAACGTTATACGTTAGTACGTAATAGTATATAACGTTATACGTCATTACGTAATAGTATATAACGTTATACGTCATCCGGTAATACTATATAACGTTATACGTCATCCGGTAATACTATAGAACGTTACACGTTAGTACGTAATAGTATATAACGTTATACGTTAGTACGTATTAGTATATACCGTTATACGATATTACGTATTAGTTTATAACGTTACACGTTATTACGTATTAGTATATAACGTTACACGTTATTACGTAATAGTATATAACGTTATACGATACTACGTATTAATATATAACGTTACACGTTATTACGTAATAGTATATAACGTTATACGTCATTACGTGATAGTATATAACGTTATACGTCATTACGTATTAGTTTATAACGTTACACGTTATTACGTATTAGTATATAACGTTACACGTTATTACGTAATAGTATATAACGTTATACGATATTACGTATTAATATATAACGTTACACGTTATTACGTAATAGTATATAACGTTATACGTCATCCGGTAATACTATATAATGTTACACGTTAGTACGTAATAGTATATAACGTTATACGTTAGTACGTATTAGTATATACCGTTATACGATATTACGTAATAGTATATAACGTTATACGTCATAACGTAATAGTATATAACGTTATACGTTAGTACGTAATAGAATATAACGTTATACGTTAGTACGTATTAGTATATAACGTTATACGTCATCTGGTAATACTATATAACGTTACACGTTAGTACGTAATAACATATAACGTTATACGTCATCCGGTAATACTATATAACGTTATACGTCATCCGGTAATACTATATAACGTTATACGTCATCCGGTAATACTATATAACGTTATACGTCATCCGGTAATACTATATAACTTTATACGTTAGTACGTAATAGTATATAACGTTATAAGTCATCTGGTAATACTATATAACGTTACACGTTAGTACGTAATAACATATAACGTTATACGTCATCCGGTAATACTATATAACGTTATACGTCATCCGGTAATACTATATAACGTTATACGTCATCCGGTAATACTATATAACTTTATACGTTAGTACGTAATAGTATATAACGTTATACGTTATTACGTAATACTATATAACGTTATACGTCATCCGGTAATACTATATAACGTTACACGTTAGTACGTACTAGTATATAACGTTATACGTCATAATGTAACAGTATATAACGTTATACGTTAGTACGTAATAGAATATAACGTTATACGTTAGTACGTATTAGTATATAACGTTATACGTCATCTGGTAATACTATATAACGTTACACGTTAGTACGTAATAACATATAACGTTATACGTTATTACGTATTAGTATATAACGTTATACGTTAGTACGTAATAGTATATAATGTTATACGTTGTTACGTATTAGTATATAACGTTATACGTTATTACGTAATAGTATATAACGTTATACGTCATTGCGTAATAGTATATAACGTTATACGTCATCCGGTAATACTATATAACCTTATACGTTAGTACGTAATAGTATATAATGTTATACGTTGTTACGTATTAGTATATAACGTTATACGTTATTACGTAATAGTATATAACGTTATACGTCATCCGGTAATACTATATAACGTTATACGTCATCCGGTAATACTATATAATGTTACTCGTTAGTACGTAATAGTATATAACGTTATACGTTATTACGTAATAGTATATAACGTTATACGATATTACGTATTAATATATAACGTTACACGTTATTACGTAATAGTATATAACGTTATACGTCATTACGTGATAGTATATAACGTTATACTTTAGTACGTAATAGTATATATCGTTATACGTCATTGCGTAATAGTATATAACGTTATACGTTAGTACGTAATAGTATATAACGTTATACGTCATCCGGTAATACTATATAACGTTATACGTTAGTACGTAATAGTATATAATGTTATACGTTGTTACGTATTAGTATATAGCGTTGTACGTTATTAAGTATTAGTATATAGCGTTATACGTTATTACGTAATAGTATATAACGTTATACGTCATTACGTGATAGTATATAACGTTATACGTTAGTACGTAATAGTATATAACGTTATACGTCATCCGGTAATACTATATAACGTTATACGTTAGTACGTAATAGTATATAACGTTATACGTCATCCGGTAATACTGTATAACGTTGTACGTTAGTACGTAATAGTATATAATGTTATACGTTGTTACGTATTAGTATATAACGTTATACGTTATTACGTAATAGTATATAACGTTATACGTCATTACGTAATAGTATATAACGTTATACGTCATCCGGTAATACTATATAACGTTATACGTCATCCGGTAATACTATAGAACGTTACACGTTAGTACATAATAATATATAACGTTATACGTTAGTACGTATTAGTATATACCGTTATACGATATTACGTAATAGTATATAACGTTATACGTCATTGCGTAATAGTATATAACGTTATACGTCATTACGTATTAGTTTATAACGTTACACGTTATTACGTATTAGTATATAACGTTACACGTTATTACATAATAGTATATAACGTTATACGATACTACGTATTATTATATAACGTTACACGTTATTACGTAATAGTATATAACGTTATACGTCATTACGTGATAGTATATAACGTTATACGTCATTACGTATTAGTTTATAACGTTACACGTTATTACGTATTAGTATATAACGTTACACGTTATTACGTAATAGTATATAACGTTATACGATAGTACGTATTAATATATAACGTTACACGTTATTACGTAATGGTATATAACGTTATACGTCATTACGTGATAGTATATAACGTTATACGTCATCCGGTAATACTATATAACGTTACACGTTAGTACGTAATAGTATATAACGTTATACGTTAGTACGTATTAGTATATACCGTTATACGATATTACGTAATAGTATATAACGTTATACGTCATAACGTAATAGTATATAACGTTATACGTTAGTACGTAATAGAATATAACGTTATACGTTAGTACGTATTAGTATATAACGTTATACGTCATCTGGTAATACTATATAACGTTACACGTTAGTACGTAATAACATATAACGTTATACGTCATCCGGTAATACTATATAACGTTATACGTCATCCGGTAATACTATATAACGTTATACGTCATCCGGTAATACTATATAACTTTATACGTTAGTACGTAATAGTATTTAACGTTATACGTTATTACGTAATACTATATAACGTTATAAGTTAGTACGTAATAGTATAAAACGTTATACGTCATCCGGTAATACTATATAACGTTACACGTTAGTACGTAGTAATATATAACTTTATACGTTAGTACGTAATAGTATATAACGTTATACGTCATTACGTATTAGTATATAACGTTATACGTCATAACGTAATAGTATATAACGTTATACGTTAGTACGTAATAGAATATAACGTTATACGTTAGTACGTATTAGTATATAACGTTATAAGTCATCTGGTAATACTATATAACGTTACACGTTAGTAAGTAATAACATATAACGTTATACGTCATCCGGTAATACTATATAACGTTATACGTCATCCGGTAATACTATATAACGTTATACGTCATCCGGTAATACTATATAACTTTATACGTTAGTACGTAATAGTATATAACGTTATACGTTATTACGTAATACTATATAACGTTATACGTCATCCGGTAATACTATATAACGTTACACGTTAGTACGTACTAGTATATAACGTTATACGTCATAACGTAACAGTAAATAACGTTATACGTTAGTACGTAATAGAATATAACGTTATACGTTAGTACGTATTAGTATATAACGTTATACGTCATCTGGTAATACTATATAACGTTACACGTTAGTACGTAATAACATATAACGTTATACGTCATCCGGTAATACTATATAACGTTACACGTTAGTACGTAATAATATATAACGTTATACGTTATTACGTATTAGTATATAACGTTATACGTTAGTACGTAATAGTATATAATGTTATACGTTGTTACGTATTAGTATATAACGTTATACGTTATTACGTAATAGTATATCACGTTATACGTCATTACGTAATAGTATATAACGTTATACAACATCCGGTAATACTATATAACGTTATACGTTAGTACGTAATAGTATATAATGTTATACGTTGTTACGTATTAGTATATAACGTTATACGTTATTACGTAATAGTATATAACGTTATACGTCACTACGTAATAGTATATAACGTTATACGTCATCCGGCAATACTATATAACGTTATACGTCATCCGGTAATACTATATAACGTTACACGTTAGTACGTAATAGTATATAACGTTATACGTCATTACGTATTAGTTTATAACGTTACACGTTATTACGTATTAGTATATAACGTTACACGTTATTACGTAATAGTATATAACGTTATACGATATTACGTATTAATATATAACGTTACACGTTCTTACGTAATAGTATATAACGTTATACGTCATTACGTGATAATATATAACGTTATACGTTAGTACGTAATAGTATATATCGTTATTCGTCATCAGGTAATACTATATAACGTTATACGTTAGTACGTAGTAGTATATAACGTTATACGTTATTACGTATTAGTATATAAAGTTATACGTCATTACGTAATAGTATATAACGTTATACGTTAGTACGTAATAGTATATAACGTTATACGTCATCCGGTAATACTATATAACGTTATACGTTAGTACGTAATAGTATATAATGTTATACGTTGTTACGTATTAGTATATAACGTTATACGTTATTACGTAATAGTATATAACGTTATACGTCACTACGTAATAGTATATAACGTTATACGTCATTGCGTAATAGTATATAACGTTATACGTCATTACGTATTAGTTTATAACGTTACACGTTATTACGTATTAGTATATAACGTTACACGTTATTACGTAATAGTATATAACGCTATACGATACTACGTATTAATATATAACGTTACACGTTATTACGTAATAGTATAAAACGTTATACGTCATTACGTGATAGTATATAACGTTATACGTCATTACGTATTAGTTTATAACGTTACACGTTATTACGTATTAGTATATAACGTTACACGTTATTACGTAATAGTATATAACGTTATACGATATTACGTATTAATATATAACGTTACACGTTATTACGTAATAGTATATAACGTTATACGTCATTACGTGATAGTATATAACGTTATACGTCATCCGGTAATACTATATAACGTTGTACGTTAGTACGTAATAGTATATAATGTTATACGTTGTTACGTATTAGTATATAACGTTATGCGTTATTACGTAATAGTATATAACGTTATACGTCATTACGTAATAGTATATAACGTTATACGTCATCCGGTAATACTATATAACGTTATACGTCATCCGGTAATACTATATAACGTTACACGTTAGTACGTAATAGTATATAACGTTATACGTTAGTACGTATTAGTATATACCGTTATACGATATTACGTAATAGTATATAACGTTATACGTCATAACGTAATAGTATATAACGTTATACGTTTGTACGTAATAGAATATAACGTTATACGTTAGTACGTATTACTATATAACGTTATACGTCATCTGGTAATACTATATAACGTTACACGTTAGTAAGTAATAACATATAACGTTATACGTCATCCGGTAATACTATATAACGTTATACGTCATCCGGTAATACTATATAACGTTATACGTCATCCGGTAATACTATATAACGTTATACGTCATCCGGTAATACTATATAACTTTATACGTTAGTACGCAATAGTATATAACGTTAGACGTTAGTACGCAATAGTATATAACGTTATACGTTATTACGTAATACTATATAACGTTATACGTCATCCGGTAATACTATATAACGTTATACGTCATCCGGTAACACTATATAACGTTACACGTTATTACGTATTAGTATATAACGTTACACGTTATTACGTAATATTATATAACGTTATACGTTAGTACGCAATAGTATATAACGTTATACGTTATTACGTAATACTATATAACGTTATACGTCATCCGGTAACACTATATAACGTTACACGTTATTACGTATTAGTATATAACGTTACACGTTAGTACGTAATAACATATAACGTTATACGTCATCCGGTAATACTATATAACGTTATACGTCATCCGGTAATACTATATAACGTTATACGTCATCCGGTAATACTATATAACTTTATACGTTAGTACGTAATAGTATATAACGTTATACGTTATTACGTAATACTATATAACGTTATAAGTTAGTACGTAATAGTATAAAACGTTATACGTCATCCGGTAATACTATATAACGTTACACGTTAGTACGTAGTAATATATAACTTTATACGTTAGTACGTAATAGTATATAACGTTATACGTCATTACGTATTAGTATATAACGTTATACGTCATAACGTAATAGTATATAACGTTATACGTTAGTACGTAATAGAATATAACGTTATACGTTAGTACGTATTAGTATATAACGTTATAAGTCATCTGGTAATACTATATAACGTTACACGTTAGTACGTAATAACATATAACGTTATACGTCATCCGGTAATACTATATAACGTTATACGTCATCCGGTAATACTATATAACGTTATACGTCATCCGGTAATACTATATAACTTTATACGTTAGTACGTAATAGTATATAACGTTATACGTTATTACGTAATACTATATAACGTTATACGTCATCCGGTAATACTATATAACGTTACACGTTAGTACGTACTAGTATATAACGTTATACGTCATAACGTAACAGTATATAACGTTATACGTTAGTACGTAATAGAATATAACGTTATACGTCAGTACGTATTAGTATATAACGTTATACGTCATCTGGTAATACTATATAACGTTACACGTTAGTACGTAATAACATATAACGTTATACGTCATCCGGTAATACTATATAACGTTACACGTTAGTACGTATTAGTATATACCGTTATACGATATTACGTATTAGTATATAACGTTATACGTCATAACGTAATAGTATATAACGTTATACGTTTGTACGTAATAGAATATAACGTTATACGTTAGTACGTATTACTATATAACGTTATACGTCATCTGGTAATACTATATAACGTTACACGTTAGTAAGTAATAACATATAACGTTATACGTCATCCGGTAATACTATATAACGTTATACGTCATCCGGTAATACTATATAACGTTATACGTCATCCGGTAATACTATATAACGTTATACGTCATCCGGTAATACTATATAACTTTATACGTTAGTACGCAATAGTATATAACGTTATACGTTATTACGTAATACTATATAACGTTATACGTCATCCGGTAACACTATATAACGTTACACGTTAGTACGTACTAGTATATAACGTTATACGTCATAACGTAATAGTATATAACGTTATACGTTAGTACGTAATAGAATATAACGTTATACGTCATTACGTAATAGTATATAACGTTAGACGACATCCGATAATACTATATAACGTTATACGTCATCCGGTAATACTATATAACGTTATACGTTAGTACGTAATAGTATATAACGTTATACTTTATTACGTATTAGTATATAACGTTATACGTCATTACGTAATAGTATATAACGTTATACGTTAGTACGTAATAGTATATAACGTTATACGTCATCCGGTAATACTATATAACGTTATACGTTAGTACGTAATAGTATATAATGTTATACGTTGTTACGTATTAGTATATAATGTTATACGTCATTACGTAATAGTATATAACGTTATACGTCACTACGTTATAGTATATAACGTTATACGTCATCCGGCAATACTATATAACGTTATACGTCATCCGGTAATACTATATAACGTTATACGTTAGTACGTAATAGTATATAACGTTATACGTCATTACGTATTAGTTTATAACGTTACACGTTATTACGTATTAGTATATAACGTTACACGTTATTACGTATTAGTATATAACGTTACACGTTATTACGTAATAGTATATAACGCTATACGATACTACGTATTAATATATAACGTTACACGTTATTACGTAATAGTATAAAACGTTATACGTCATTACGTGATAGTATATAACGTTATACGTCATTACGTATTAGTTTATAACGTTACACGTTATTACGTATTAGTATATAACGTTACACGTTATTACGTAATAGTATATAACGTTATACGATATTACGTATTAATATATAACGTTACACGTTATTACGTAATAGTATATAACGTTATACGTCATTACGTGATAGTATATAACGTTATACGTCATCCGGTAATACTATATAACGTTGTACGTTAGTACGTAATAGTATATAATGTTATACGTTGTTACGTATTAGTATATAACGTTATGCGTTATTACGTAATAGTATATAACGTTATACGTCATTACGTAATAGTATATAACGTTATACGTCATCCGGTAATACTATATAACGTTATACGTCATCCGGTAATACTATATAACGTTACACGTTAGTACGTAATAGTATATAACGTTATACGTTAGTACGTATTAGTATATACCGTTATACGATATTACGTAATAGTATATAACGTTATACGTCATAACGTAATAGTATATAACGTTATACGTTTGTACGTAATAGAATATAACGTTATACGTTAGTACGTATTACTATATAACGTTATACGTCATCTGGTAATACTATATAACGTTACACGTTAGTAAGTAATAACATATAACGTTATACGTCATCCGGTAATACTATATAACGTTATACGTCATCCGGTAATACTATATAACGTTATACGTCATCCGGTAATACTATATAACGTTATACGTCATCCGGTAATACTATATAACTTTATACGTTAGTACGCAATAGTATATAACGTTAGACGTTAGTACGCAATAGTATATAACGTTATACGTTATTACGTAATACTATATAACGTTATACGTCATCCGGTAATACTATATAACGTTATACGTCATCCGGTAACACTATATAACGTTACACGTTATTACGTATTAGTATATAACGTTACACGTTATTACGTAATATTATATAACGTTATACGTTAGTACGCAATAGTATATAACGTTATACGTTATTACGTAATACTATATAACGTTATACGTCATCCGGTAACACTATATAACGTTACACGTTATTACGTATTAGTATATAACGTTACACGTTAGTACGTAATAACATATAACGTTATACGTCATCCGGTAATACTATATAACGTTATACGTCATCCGGTAATACTATATAACGTTATACGTCATCCGGTAATACTATATAACTTTATACGTTAGTACGTAATAGTATATAACGTTATACGTTATTACGTAATACTATATAACGTTATAAGTTAGTACGTAATAGTATAAAACGTTATACGTCATCCGGTAATACTATATAACGTTACACGTTAGTACGTAGTAATATATAACTTTATACGTTAGTACGTAATAGTATATAACGTTATACGTCATTACGTATTAGTATATAACGTTATACGTCATAACGTAATAGTATATAACGTTATACGTTAGTACGTAATAGAATATAACGTTATACGTTAGTACGTATTAGTATATAACGTTATAAGTCATCTGGTAATACTATATAACGTTACACGTTAGTACGTAATAACATATAACGTTATACGTCATCCGGTAATACTATATAACGTTATACGTCATCCGGTAATACTATATAACGTTATACGTCATCCGGTAATACTATATAACTTTATACGTTAGTACGTAATAGTATATAACGTTATACGTTATTACGTAATACTATATAACGTTATACGTCATCCGGTAATACTATATAACGTTACACGTTAGTACGTACTAGTATATAACGTTATACGTCATAACGTAACAGTATATAACGTTATACGTTAGTACGTAATAGAATATAACGTTATACGTTAGTACGTATTAGTATATAACGTTATACGTCATCTGGTAATACTATATAACGTTACACGTTAGTACGTAATAACATATAACGTTATACGTCATCCGGTAATACTATATAACGTTACACGTTAGTACGTAATAATATATAACGTTATACGTTATTACGTATTAGTATATAACGTTATACGTTAGTACGTAATAGTATATAATGTTATACGTTGTTACGTATTAGTATATAACGTTATACGTTATTACGTAATAGTATATAACGTTATACGTCATTACGTAATAGTATATACCGTTATACGACATCCGGTAATACTATATAACGTTATACGTTAGTACGTAATAGTATATAATGTTATACGTTGTTACGTATTAGTATATAACGTTATACGTTATTACGTAATAGTATATAACGTTATACGTCACTACGTAATAGTATATAACGTTATACGTCATCCGGCAATACTATATAACGTTATACGTCATCCGGTAATACTATATAACGTTACACGTTAGTACGTAATAGTATATAACGTTATACGTCATTACGTATTAGTTTATAACGTTACACGTTATTACGTATTAGTATATAACGTTACACGTTATTACGTAATAGTATATAACGTTATACGATATTACGTATTAATATATAACGTTACACGTTCTTACGTAATAGTATATAACGTTATACGTCATTTCGTGATAATATATAACGTTATACGTTAGTACGTAATAGTATATATCGTTATACGATCGTTATACGTCATCCGGTAATACTATATAACGTTATACGTTAGTACGTAGTAGTATATAACGTTATACGTTATTACGTATTAGTATATAAAGTTATACGTCATTACGTAATAGTATATAACGTTATACGTTAGTACGTAATAGTATATAACGTTATACGTCATCCGGTAATACTATATAACTATACGTTAGTACGTAATAGTATATAATGTTATACGTTGTTACGTATTAGTATATAACGTTATACGTTATTACGTAATAGTATATAACGTTATACGTCACTACGTAATAGTATATAACGTTATACGTCATTGCGTAATAGTATATAACGTTATACGTCATTACGTATTAGTTTATAACGTTACACGTTATTACGTATTAGTATATAACGTTACACGTTATTACGTAATAGTATATAACGCTATACGATACTACGTATTAATATATAACGTTACACGTTATTACGTAATAGTATAAAACGTTATACGTCATTACGTGATAGTATATAACGTTATACGTCATTACGTATTAGTTTATAACGTTACACGTTATTACGTATTAGTATATAACGTTACACGTTATTACGTAATAGTATATAACGTTATACGATATTACGTATTAATATATAACGTTACACGTTAGTACGTATTAGTATATACCGTTATACGATATTACGTAATAGTATATAACGTTATACGTCATAACGTAATAGTATATAACGTTATACGTTTGTACGTAATAGAATATAACGTTATACGTCATTACGTAATAGTATATAACGTTAGACGACATCCGATAATACTATATAACGTTATACGTCATCCGGTAATACTATATAACGTTATACGTTAGTACGTAATAGTATATAACGTTATACTTTATTACGTATTAGTATATAACGTTATACGTCATTACGTAATAGTATATAACGTTATACGTTAGTACGTAATAGTATATAACGTTATACGTCATCCGGTAATACTATATAACGTTATACGTTAGTACGTAATAGTATATAATGTTATACGTTGTTACGTATTAGTATATAATGTTATACGTCATTACGTAATAGTATATAACGTTATACGTCACTACGTAATAGTATATAACGTTATACGTCATCCGGCAATACTATATAACGTTATACGTCATCCGGTAATACTATATAACGTTATACGTTAGTACGTAATAGTATATAACGTTATACGTCATTACGTATTAGTTTATAACGTTACACGTTATTACGTATTAGTATATAACGTTACACGTTATTACGTAATAGTATATAACGTTATACGATATTACGTATTAATATATAACGTTACACGTTCTTACGTAATAGTATATATCGTTATACGTCATTACGTGATAATATATAACGTTATACGTTAGTACGTAATAGTATATATCGTTATACGTCATTGCGTAATAGTATATAACGTTATACGTTAGTACGTAATAGTATATAACGTTATACGTCATCCGGTAATACTATATAACGTTATACGTTAGTACGTAATAGTATATAACGTTATACGTTATTACGTATTAGTATATACCGTTATACGATATTACGTAATAGTATATAACGTTATACGTCATTACGTAATAGTATATAACGTTATACGTCATTACGTATTAGTTTATAACGTTACACGTTATTACGTATTAGTATATAACGTTACACGTTATTACGTAATAGTATATAACGTTATACGTCATTACGTGATAGTATATAACGTTATACGTTAGTACGTAATAGTATATATCGTTATACGTCATTGCGTAATAGTATATAACGTTATACGTTAGTACGTAATAGTATATAACGTTATACGTCATCCGGTAATACTATATAACGTTAGACGTTAGTACGCAATAGTATATAATGTTATACGTTGTTACGTATTAGTATATAGCGTTGTACGTTATTAAGTATTAGTATATAGCGTTATACGTTATTACGTAATAGTATATAACGTTATACGTCATTACGTGATAGTATATAATGTTATACGTTAGTACGTAATAGTATATAACGTTATACGTCATCCGGTAATACTATATAACGTTATACGTCAGTACGTAATAGTATATAACGTTATACGTCATCCGGTAATACTATATAACGTTGTACGTTAGTACGTAATAGTATATAATGTTATACGTTGTTACTTATTAGTATATAACGTTATACGTTATTACGTAATAGTATATAACGTTATACGTCATTACGTAATAGTATATAACGTTATACGTCATCCGGTAATACTATATAACGTTATACGTCATCCGGTAATACTATAGAACGTTACACGTTAGTACGTAATAGTATATAACGTTATACGTTAGTACGTATTAGTATATACCGTTATACGATATTACGTAATAGTATATAACGTTATACGTAATTGCGTAATAGTATATAACGTTATACGTCATTGCGTATTAGTTTATAACGTTACACGTTATTACGTATTAGTATATAACGTTACACGTTATTACGTAATAGTATATAACGCTATACGATACTACGTATTAATATATAACGTTACACGTTATTACGTAATAGTATAAAACGTTATACGTCATTACGTGATAGTATATAACGTTATACGTCATTACGTATTAGTTTATAACGTTACACGTTATTACGTATTAGTATATAACGTTACACGTTATTACGTAATAGTATATAACGTTATACGATATTACGTATTAATATATAACGTTACACGTTATTACGTAATAGTATATAACGTTATACGTCATTACGTGATAGTATATAACGTTATACGTCATCCGGTAATACTATATAACGTTGTACGTTAGTACGTAATAGTATATAATGTTATACGTTGTTACGTATTAGTATATAACGTTATGCGTTATTACGTAGTAGTATATAACGTTATACGTCATTACGTAATAGTATATAACGTTATACGTCATAACGTAATAGTATATAACGTTATACGTTTGTACGTAATAGAATATAACGTTATACGTTAGTACGTATTAGTATATAACGTTATACGTCATCTGGTAATACTATATAACGTTACACGTTAGTAAGTAATAACATATAACGTTATACGTCATCCGGTAATACTATATAACGTTATACGTCATCCGGTAATACTATATAACGTTATACGTCATCCGGTAATACTATATAACGTTATACGTCATCCGGTAATACTATATAACTTTATACGTTAGTACGCAATAGTATATAACGTTATACGTTATTACGTAATACTATATAACGTTATACGTCATCCGGTAACACTATATAACGTTACACGTTAGTACGTACTAGTATATAACGTTATACGTCATAACGTAATAGTATATAACGTTATACGTTAGTACGTAATAGAATATAACGTTATACGTCATTACGTAATAGTATATAACGTTATACGACATCCGATAATACTATATAACGTTATACGTCATCCGGTAATACTATATAACGTTATACGTTAGTACGTAATAGTATATAACGTTATACGTTATTACGTATTAGTATATAACGTTATACGTCATTACGTTATAGTATATAACGTTATACGTTAGTACGTAATAGTATATAACGTTATACGTCATCCGGTAATACTATATAACGTTATACGTTAGTACGTAATAGTATATAATGTTATACGTTGTTACGTATTAGTATATAACGTTATACGTCATTACGTAATAGTATATAACGTTATAAGTCACTACGTAATAGTATATAACGTTATACGTCATCCGGCAATACTATATATCGTTATACGTCATCCGGTAATACTATATAACGTTACACGTTAGTACGTAATAGTATATAACGTTATACGTCATTACGTATTAGTTTATAACGTTACACGTTATTACGTATTAGTATATAACGTTACACGTTATTACGTAATAGTATATAACGTTATACGATATTACGTATTAATATATAACGTTACACGTTCTTACGTAATAGTATATAACGTTATACGTCATTACGTGATAATATATAACGTTATACGTTAGTACGTAATAGTATATATCGTTATACGTCATTGCGTAATAGTATATAACGTTATACGTTAGTACGTAATAGTATATAACGTTATACGTCATCCGGTAATACTATATAACGTTATACGTTAGTACGTAATAGTATATAACGTTATACGTTATTACGTATTAGTATATACCGTTATACGATATTACGTAATAGTATATAACGTTATACGTCATTACGTAATAGTATATAACGTTATACGTCATTACGTATTAGTTTATAACGTTACACGTTATTACGTATTAGTATATAACGTTACACGTTATTACGTAATAGTATATAACGTTATACGATATTACGTATTAATATATAACGTTACACGTTATCACGTAATAGTATATAACGTTATACGTAATTACGTGATAGTATATAACGTTATACGTTAGTACGTAATAGTATATATCGTTATACGTCATTGCGTAATAGTATATAACGTTATACGTTAGTACGTAATAGTATATAACGTTATACGTCATCCGGTAATACTATATAACGTTATACGTTAGTACGTAATAGTATATAATGTTATACGTTGTTACGTATTAGTATATAGCGTTGTACGTTATTAAGTATTAGTATATAGCGTTATACGTTATTACGTAATAGTATATAACGTTATACGTCATTACGTGATAGTATATAACGTTATACGTTAGTACGTAATAGTATATAACGTTATACGTCATAACGTAACAGTATATAACGTTATACGTTAGTACGTAATAGAATATAACGTTATACGTTAGTACGTATTAGTATATAACGTTATACGTCATCTGGTAATACTATATAACGTTACACGTTAGTACGTAATAACATATAACGTTATACGTCATCCGGTAATACTATATAACGTTACACGTTAGTACGTAATAATATATAACGTTATACGTTATTACGTATTAGTATATAACGTTATACGTTAGTACGTAATAGTATATAATGTTATACGTTGTTACGTATTAGTATATAACGTTATACGTTATTACGTAATAGTATATAACGTTATACGTCATTACGTAATAGTATATAACGTTATACGACATCCGGTAATACTATATAACGTTTTACGTTAGTACGTAATAGTATATAACGTTATACGTTATTACGTAATACTATATAACGTTATAAGTTAGTACGTAATAGTATAAAACGTTATACGTCATCCGGTAATACTATATAACGTTACACGTTAGTACGTAATAGTATATAGCGTTATACGTTATTACGTAATAGTATATAACGTTATACGTCATTACGTGATAGTATATAACGTTATACGTTAGTACGTATTAGTATATAACGTTATACGTCATCTGGTAATACTATATAACGTTACACGTTAGTACGTAATAACATATAACGTTATACGTCATCCGGTAATACTATATAACGTTACACGTTAGTACGTAATAATATATAACGTTATACGTTATTACGTATTAGTATATAACGTTATACGTTAGTACGTAATAGTATATAACGTTATACGTTAGTACGTAATAGAATATAACGTTATACGTTATTACGTAATACTATATAACGTTATACGTCATCCGGTAATACTATATAACGTTACACGTTAGTACGTACTAGTATATAACGTTATACGTCATAACGTAACAGTATATAACGTTATACGTTAGTACGTAATAGAATATAACGTTATACGTTAGTACGTATTAGTATATAACGTTATACGTCATCTCGTAATACCATATAACGTTACACGTTAGTACGTAATAACATATAACGTTATACGTCATCCGGTAATACTATATAACGTTACACGTTAGTACGTAATAATATATAACGTTATACGTTATTACGTATTAGTATATAACGTTATACGTTAGTACGTAATAGTATATAATGTTATACGTTGTTACGTATTAGTATATAACGTTATACGTTATTACGTAATAGTATATAACGTTATACGTCATTACGTAATAGTATATAACGTTATACGACATCCGGTAATACTATATAACGTTATACGTTAGTACGTAATAGTATATAATGTTATACGTTGTTACGTATTAGTATATAACGTTATACGTTATTACGTAATAGTATATAACGTTATACGTCACTACGTAATAGTATATAACGTTATACGTCATCCGGCAATACTATATAACGTTATACGTCATCCGGTAATACTATATAACGTTACACGTTAGTACGTAATAGTATATAACGTTATACGTCATTACGTATTAGTTTATAACGTTACACGTTATTACGTATTAGTATATAACGTTACACGTTATTACGTAATAGTATATAACGTTATACGATATTACGTATTAATATATAACGTTACACGTTCTTACGTAATAGTATATAACGTTATACGTCATTACGTGATAATATATAACGTTATACGTTAGTACGTAATAGTATATATCGTTATACGTCATCCGGTAATACTATATAACGTTATACGTTAGTACGTAGTAGTATATAACGTTATACGTTATTACGTATTAGTATATAAAGTTATACGTCATTACGTAATAGTATATAACGTTATACGTTAGTACGTAATAGTATATAACGTTATACGTCATCCGGTAATACTATATAACGTTATACGTTAGTACGCAATAGTATATAATGTTATACGTTGTTACGTATTAGTATATAGCGTTGTACGTTATTAAGTATTAGTATATAGCGTTATACGTTATTACGTAATAGTATATAACGTTATACGTCATTACGTGATAGTATATAACGTTATACGTCATTACGTATTAGTTTATAACGTTACACGTTATTACGTATTAGTATATAACGTTACACGTTATTACGTAATAGTATATAACGCTATACGATACTACGTATTAATATATAACGTTACACGTTATTACGTAATAGTATAAAACGTTATACGTCATTACGTGATAGTATATAACGTTATACGTCATTACGTATTAGTTTATAACGTTACACGTTATTACGTATTAGTATATAACGTTACACGTTATTACGTAATAGTATATAACGTTATACGATATTACGTATTAATATATAACATTACACGTTATTACGTAATAGTATATAACGTTATACGTCATTACGTGATAGTATATAACGTTATACGTCATCCGGTAATACTATATAACGTTGTACGTTAGTACGTAATAGTATATAATGTTATACGTTGTTACGTATTAGTATATAACGTTATGCGTTATTACGTAATAGTATATAACGTTATACGTCATTACGTAATAGTATATAACGTTATACGTCATCCGGTAATACTATATAACGTTATACGTCATCCGGTAATACTATATAACGTTACACGTTAGTACGTAATAGTATATAACGATATACGTTAGTACGTATTAGTATATACCGTTATACGATATTACGTAATAGTATATAACGTTATACGTCATAACGTAATAGTATATAACGTTATACGTTTGTACGTAATAGAATATAACGTTATACGTTAGTACGTATTACTATATAACGTTATACGTCATCTGGTAATACTATATAACGTTACACGTTAGTAAGTAATAACATATAACGTTATACGTCATCCGGTAATACTATATAACGTTATACGTCATCCGGTAATACTATATAACGTTATACGTCATCCCGTAATACTATATAACGTTATACGTCATCCGGTAATACTATATAACGTTATACGTCATCCGGTAATACTATATAACTTTATACGTTAGTACGCAATAGTATATAACGTTATACGTTATTACGTAATACTATATAACGTTATACGTCATCCGGTAACACTATATAACGTTACACGTTAGTACGTACTAGTATATAACGTTATACGTCATAACGTAATAGTATATAACGTTATACGTTAGTACGTAATAGAATATAACGTTATACGTCATTACGTAATAGTATATAACGTTATACGACATCCGATAATACTATATAACGTTATACGTCATCCGGTAATACTATATAACGTTATACGTTAGTACGTAATAGTATATAACGTTATACTTTATTACGTATTAGTATATAACGTTATACGTCATTACGTAATAGTATATAACGTTATACGTTAGTACGTAATAGTATATAACGTTATACGTCATCCGGTAATACTATATAACGTTATACGTTAGTACGTAATAGTATATAATGTTATACGTTGTTACGTATTAGTATATAACGTTATACGTCATTACGTAATAGTATATAACGTTATACGTCACTACGTAATAGTATATAACGTTATACGTCATCCGGCAATACTATATAACGTTATACGTCATCCGGTAATACTATATAACGTTACACGTTAGTACGTAATAGTATATAACGTTATACGTCATTACGTATTAGTTTATAACGTTACACGTTATTACGTATTAGTATATAACGTTACACGTTATTACGTAATAGTATATAACGTTATACGATATTACGTATTAATATATAACGTTACACGTTCTTACGTAATAGTATATATCGTTATACGTCATTACGTGATAATATATAACGTTATACGTTAGTACGTAATAGTATATATCGTTATACGTCATTGCGTAATAGTATATAACGTTATACGTTAGTACGTAATAGTATATAACGTTATACGTCATCCGGTAATACTATATAACGTTATACGTTAGTACGTAATAGTATATAGCGTTATACGTTATTACGTATTAGTATATACCGTTATACGATATTACGTAATAGTATATAACGTTATACGTCATTACGTAATAGTATATAACGTTATACGTCATTACGTATTAGTTTATAATGTTACACTTTATTACGTATTAGTATATAACGTTACACGTTATTACGTAATAGTATATAACGTTATACGATATTACGTATTAATATATAACGTTACACGTTATTACGTAATAGTATATAACGTTATACGTCATTACGTGATAGTATATAACGTTATACGTTAGTACGTAATAGTATATATCGTTATACGTCATTGCGTAATAGTATATAACGTTATACGTTAGTACGTAATAGTATATAACGTTATACGTCATCCGGTAATACTATATAACGTTATACGTTAGTACGTAATAGTATATAATGTTATACGTTGTTACGTATTAGTATATAGCGTTGTACGTTATTAAGTATTAGTATATAGCGTTATACGTTATTACGTAATAGTATATAACGTTATACGTCATTACGTGATAGTATATAACGTTATACGTTAGTACGTAATAGTATATAACGTTATACGTCATCCGGTAATACTATATAACGTTATACGTCAGTACGTAATAGTATATAACGTTATACGTCATCCGGTAATACTATATAACGTTACACGTTAGTACGTAATAACATATAACGTTATACGTCATCCGGTAATACTATATAACGTTATACGTCATCCGGTAATACTATATAACGTTATACGTCATCCGGTAATACTATATAACTTTATACGTTAGTACGTAATAGTATATAACGTTATACGTTATTACGTAATACTATATAACGTTATAAGTTAGTACGTAATAGTATAAAACGTTATACGTCATCCGGTAATACTATATAACGTTACACGTTAGTACGTAGTAATAAATAACTTTATACGTTAGTACGTAATAGTATATAACGTTATACGTCATTACGTATTAGTATATAACGTTATACGTCATAACGTGATAGTATATAACGTTATACGTTAGTACGTAATAGAATATAACGTTATACGTTAGTACGTATTAGTATATAACGTTATAAGTCATCTGGTAATACTATATAACGTTACACGTTAGTACGTAATAACATATAACGTTATACGTCATCCGGTAATACTATATAACGTTATACGTCATCCGGTAATACTATATAACGTTATACGTCATCCGGTAATACTATATAACTTTATACGTTAGTACGTAATAGTATATAACGTTATACGTTATTACGTAATACTATATAACGTTATACGTCATCCGGTAATACTATATAACGTTACACGTTAGTACGTACTAGTATATAACGTTATACGTCATAACGTAACAGTATATAACGTTATACGTTAGTACGTAATAATATATAACGTTATACGTTATTACGTATTAGTATATAACGTTATACGTTAGTACGTAATAGTATATAATGTTATACGTTGTTACGTATTAGTATATATCGTTATACGTTATTACGTAATAGTATATAACGTTATACGTCATTACGTAATAGTATATAACGTTATACGACATCCGGTAATACTATATAATGTTATACGTTAGTACGTAATAGTATATAATGTTATACGTTGTTACGCATTAGTATATAACGTTATACGTTATTACGTAATAGTATATAACGTTATACGTCACTACGTAATAGTATATAACGTTATACGTCATCCGGCAATACTATATAACGTTATACGTCATCCGGTAATACTATATAACGTTACACGTTAGTACGTAATAGTATATAACGTTATACGTCATTACGTATTAGTTTATAACGTTACACGTTATTACGTATTAGTATATAACGTTACACGTTATTACGTAATAGTATATAACGTTATACGATATTACGTATTAATATATAACGTTACACGTTCTTACGTAATAGTATATATCGTTATACGTCATTACGTGATAATATATAACGTTATACGTTAGTACGTAATAGTATATATCGTTATACGTCATTGCGTAATAGTATATAACGTTATACGTTAGTACGTAATAGTATATATCGTTATACGTCATCCGGTAATACTATATAACGTTATACGTTAGTACGTAATAGTATATAACGTTATACGTTATTACGTATTAGTATATACCGTTATACGATATTACGTAATAGTATATAACGTTACACGTTAGTACGTAATAGTATATAACGTTATACGTCATTACGTATTAGTTTATAACGTTACACGTTATTACGTATTAGTATATAACGTTACACGTTATTACGTAATAGTATATAACGTTATACGATATTACGTATTAATATATAACGTTACACGTTCTTACGTAATAGTATATATCGTTATACGTCATTACGTGATAATATATAACGTTATACGTTAGTACGTAATAGTATATATCGTTATACGTCATTGCGTAATAGTATATAACGTTATACGTTAGTACGTAATAGTATATATCGTTATACGTCATCCGGTAATACTATATAACGTTATACGTTAGTACGTAATAGTATATAACGTTATACGTTATTACGTATTAGTATATACCGTTATACGATATTACGTAATAGTATATAACGTTATACGTCATAACGTAATAGTATATAACGTTATACGTTAGTACGTAATAGAATATAACGTTATACGTCATTACGTAATAGTATATAACGTTATACGACATCCGATAATACTATATAACGTTATACGTCATCCGGTAATACTATATAACGTTATACGTTAGTACGTAATAATATATAACGTTATACGTTAGTACGTAATAGTATATATCGTTATACGTCATTGCGTAATAGTATATAACGTTATACGTTAGTACGTAATAGTATATAACGTTATACGTCATCCGGTAATACTATATAACGTTATACGTTAGTACGTAATAGTATATAACGTTATACGTTATTACGTATTAGTATATAACGTTACACGTTATTACGTAATAGTATATAACGCTATACGATACTACGTATTAATATATAACGTTACACGTTATTACGTAATAGTATATAACGTTACACGTTATTACGTATTAGTATATAACGTTACACGTTATTACGTAATAGTATATAACGTTATACGTCATCCGGTAATACTATATAACGTTGTACGTTAGTACGTAATAGTATATAATGTTATACGTTGTTACTTATTAGTATATAACGTTATACGTTATTACGTAATAGTATATAACGTTATACGTCATTACGTAATAGTATATAACGTTATACGTCATCCGCTAATACTATATAACGTTATACGTCATCCGGTAATACTATAGAACGTTACACGTTAGTACGTAATAGTATATAACGTTATACGTTAGTACGTATTAGTATATACCGTTATACGATATTACGTAATAGTATATAACGTTATACGTCATTGCGTAATAGTATATAACGTTATACGTCATTACGTATTAGTTTATAACGTTACACGTTATTACGTATTAGTATATAACGTTACACGTTATTACGTAATAGTATAAAACGTTATACGTCATTACGTGATAGTATATAACGTTATACGTCATTACGTATTAGTTTATAACGTTACACGTTATTACGTATTAGTATATAACGTTACACGTTATTACGTAATAGTATATAACGTTACACGTTATTACGTATTAGTATATAACGTTACACGTTATTACGTAATAGTATATAACGTTATACGTCATCCGGTAATACTATATAACGTTGTACGTTAGTACGTAATAGTATATAATGTTATACGTTGTTACTTATTAGTATATAACGTTATACGTTAGTACGTATTAGTATATACCGTTATACGATATTACGTAATAGTATATAACGTTACACGTTATTACGTAATAGTATATAACGTTATACGATATTACGTATTAATATATAACGTTACACGTTATTACGTAATAGTATATAACGTTATACGTCATTACGTGATAGTATATAACGTTATACGTCATCCGGTAATACTATATAACGTTGTACGTTAGTACGTAATAGTATATAATGTTATACGTTGTTACGTATTAGTATATAACGTTATGCGTTATTACGTAATAGTATATAACGTTATACGTCATTACGTAATAGTATATAACGTTATACGTCATCCGGTAATACTATATAACGTTATACGTCATCCGGTAATACTATATAACGTTACACGTTAGTACGTAATAGTATATAACGTTATACGTTAGTACGTATTAGTATATACCGTTATACGATATTACGTAATAGTATATAACGTTATACGTCATAACGTAATAGTATATAACGTTATACGTTTGTACGTAATAGAATATAACGTTATACGTTAGTACGTATTACTATATAACGTTATACGTCATCTGGTAATACTATATAACGTTACACGTTAGTAAGTAATAACATATAACGTTATACGTCATCCGGTAATACTATATAACGTTATACGTCATCCGGTAATACTATATAACGTTATACGTCATCCGGTAATACTATATAACGTTATACGTCATCCGGTAATACTATATAACGTTACACGTTATTACGTAATAGTATATAACGTTATACGTCATTACGTGATAGTATATAACGTTATACGTCATCCGGTAATACTATATAACGTTGTACGTTAGTACGTAATAGTATATAATGTTATACGTTGTTACGTATTAGTATATAACGTTATACGTCATAACGTAATAGTATATAACGTTATACGTTAGTACGTAATAGAATATAACGTTATACGTCATTACGTAATAGTATATAACGTTATACGACATCCGATAATACTATATAACGTTATACGTCATCCGGTAATACTATATAACGTTATACGTTAGTACGTAATAGTATATAACGTTATACGTCATTACGTATTAGTTTATAACGTTACACGTTATTACGTATTAGTATATAACGTTACACGTTATTACGTAATAGTATATAACGTTATACGATATTACGTATTAATATATAACGTTACACGTTATTACGTAATAGTATATAACGTTATACGTCATTACGTGATAGTATATAACGTTATACGTTAGTACGTAATAGTATATATCGTTATACGTCATTGCGTAATAGTATATAACGTTATACGTTAGTACGTAATAGTATATAACGTTATACGTCATCCGGTAATACTATATAACGTTATACGTTAGTACGTAATAGTATATAATGTTATACGTTGTTACGTATTAGTATATAGCGTTGTACGTTATTAAGTATTAGTATATAGCGTTATACGTTATTACGTAATAGTATATAACGTTATACGTCATTACGTGATAGTATATAACGTTATACGTTAGTACGTAATAGTATATAACGTTATACGTCATCCGGTAATACTATATAACGTTATACGTCAGTACGTAATAGTATATAACGTTATACGTCATCCGGTAATACTATATAACGTTGTACGTTAGTACGTAATAGTATATAATGTTATACGTTGTTACTTATTAGTATATAACGTTATACGTTATTACGTAATAGTATATAACGTTATACGTCATTACGTAATAGTATATAACGTTATACGTCATCCGGTAATACTATATAACGTTATACGTCATCCGGTAATACTATAGAACGTTACACGTTAGTACGTAATAGTATATAACGTTATACGTCATCCGGTAATACTATATAACGTTATACGTTAGTACGTAATAGTATATAACGTTATACGTTATTACGTATTAGTATATACCGTTATACGATATTACGTAATAGTATATAACGTTATACGTCATTACGTAATAGTATATAACGTTATACGTCATTACGTATTAGTTTATAACGTTACACGTTATTACGTATTAGTATATAACGTTACACGTTATTACGTAATAGTATATAACGTTATACGATATTACGTATTAATATATAACGTTACACGTTATTACGTAATAGTATATAACGTTATACGTCATTACGTGATAGTATATAACGTTATACGTTAGTACGTAATAGTATATATCGTTATACGTCATTGCGTAATAGTATATAACGTTATACGTTAGTACGTAATAGTATATAACGTTATACGTCATCCGGTAATACTATATAACGTTATACGTTAGTACGTAATAGTATATAATGTTATACGTTGTTACGTATTAGTATATAGCGTTGTACGTTATTAATTATTAGTATATAGCGTTATACGTTATTACGTAATAGTATATAACGTTATACGTCATTACGTGATAGTATATAACGTTATACGTTAGTACGTAATAGTATATAACGTTATACGTCATCCGGTAATACTATATAACGTTATACGTCAGTACGTAATAGTATATAACGTTATACGTCATCCGGTAATACTATATAACGTTGTACGTTAGTACGTAATAGTATATAATGTTATACGTTGTAACTTATTAGTATATAACGTTATACGTTATTACGTAATAGTATATAACGTTATACGTCATTACGTAATAGTATATAACGTTATACGTCATCCGGTAATACTATATAACGTTATACGTCATCCGGTAATACTATAGAACGTTACACGTTAGTACGTAATAGTATATAACGTTATACGTTAGTACGTATTAGTATATACCGTTATACGATATTACGTAATAGTATATAACGTTATACGTCATTGCGTAATAGTATATAACGTTATACGTCATTACGTATTAGTTTATAACGTTACACGTTATTACGTATTAGTATATAACGTTACACGTTATTACGTAATAGTATATAACGCTATACGATACTACGTATTAATATATAACGTTACACGTTATTACGTAATAGTATAAAACGTTATACGTCATTACGTGATAGTATATAACGTTATACGTCATCCGGTAATACTATATAACGTTATACGTCATATCGGTAATACTATATAACGTTATACGTCATCCGGTAATACTATATGACTTTATACGTTAGTACGCAATAGTATATAACGTTATACGTTATTACGTAATACTATATAACGTTATACGTCATCCGGTAACACTATATAACGTTACACGTTAGTACGTACTAGTATATAACGTTATACGTCATAACGTAATAGTATATAACGTTATACGTTAGTACGTAATAGAATATAACGTTATACGTCATTACGTAATAGTATATAACGTTATACGACATCCGATAATACTATATAACGTTATACGTCATCCGGTAATACTATATAACGTTATACGTTAGTACGTAATAATATATAACGTTATACGTTAGTACGTAATAGTATATATCGTTATACGTCATTGCGTAATAGTATATAACGTTATACGTTAGTACGTAATAGTATATAACGTTATACGTCATCCGGTAATACTATATAACGTTATACGTTAGTACGTAATAGTATATAACGTTATACGTTATTACGTATTAGTATATAACGTTACACGTTATTACGTAATAGTATATAACGCTATACGATACTACGTATTAATATATAACGTTACACGTTATTACGTAATAGTATAAAACCTTACACGTTATTACGTAATAGTATATAACACTATACGATACTACGTATTAATATATAACGTTACACGTTATTACGTAATAGTATAAAACGTTATACGTCATTACGTGATAGTATATAACGTTATACGTCATTACGTATTAGTTTATAACGTTACACGTTATTACGTATTAGTATATAACGTTACACGTTATTACGTAATAGTATATAACGTTACACGTTATTACGTATTAGTATATAACGTTACACGTTATTACGTAATAGTATATAACGTTATACGTCATCCGGTAATACTATATAACGTTGTACGTTAGTACGTAATAGTATATAATGTTATACGTTGTTACTTATTAGTATATAACGTTATACGTTATTACGTAATAGTATATAACGTTATACGTCATTACGTAATAGTATATAACGTTATACGTCATCCGCTAATACTATATAACGTTATACGTCATCCGGTAATACTATAGAACGTTACACGTTAGTACGTAATAGTATATAACGTTATACGTTAGTACGTATTAGTATATACCGTTATACGATATTACGTAATAGTATATAACGTTATACGTCATTGCGTAATAGTATATAACGTTATACGTCATTACGTATTAGTTTATAACGTTACACGTTATTACGTATTAGTATATAACGTTACACGTTATTACGTAATAGTATAAAACGTTATACGTCATTACGTGATAGTATATAACGTTATACGTCATTACGTATTAGTTTATAACGTTACACGTTATTACGTATTAGTATATAACGTTACACGTTATTACGTAATAGTATATAACGTTACACGTTATTACGTATTAGTATATAACGTTACACGTTATTACGTAATAGTATATAACGTTATACGTCATCCGGTAATACTATATAACGTTGTACGTTAGTACGTAATAGTATATAATGTTATACGTTGTTACTTATTAGTATATAACGTTATACGTTAGTACGTATTAGTATATACCGTTATACGATATTACGTAATAGTATATAACGTTACACGTTATTACGTAATAGTATATAACGTTATACGATATTACGTATTAATATATAACGTTACACGTTATTACGTAATAGTATATAACGTTATACGTCATTACGTGATAGTATATAACGTTATACGTCATCCGGTAATACTATATAACGTTGTACGTTAGTACGTAATAGTATATAATGTTATACGTTGTTACGTATTAGTATATAACGTTATGCGTTATTACGTAATAGTATATAACGTTATACGTCATTACGTAATAGTATATAACGTTATACGTCATCCGGTAATACTATATAACGTTATACGTCATCCGGTAATACTATATAACGTTACACGTTAGTACGTAATAGTATATAACGTTATACGTTAGTACGTATTAGTATATACCGTTATACGATATTACGTAATAGTATATAACGTTATACGTCATAACGTAATAGTATATAACGTTATACGTTTGTACGTAATAGAATATAACGTTATACGTTAGTACGTATTACTATATAACGTTATACGTCATCTGGTAATACTATATAACGTTACACGTTAGTAAGTAATAACATATAACGTTATACGTCATCCGGTAATACTATATAACGTTATACGTCATCCGGTAATACTATATAACGTTATACGTCATCCGGTAATACTATATAACGTTATACGTCATCCGGTAATACTATATAACGTTACACGTTATTACGTAATAGTATATAACGTTATACGTCATTACGTGATAGTATATAACGTTATACGTCATCCGGTAATACTATATAACGTTGTACGTTAGTACGTAATAGTATATAATGTTATACGTTGTTACGTATTAGTATATAACGTTATACGTCATAACGTAATAGTATATAACGTTATACGTTAGTACGTAATAGAATATAACGTTATACGTCATTACGTAATAGTATATAACGTTATACGACATCCGATAATACTATATAACGTTATACGTCATCCGGTAATACTATATAACGTTATACGTTAGTACGTAATAGCATATAACGTTATACTTTATTACGTATTAGTATATAACGTTATACGTCATCCGGTAATACTATATAACGTTATACGTTAGTACGTAATAGTATATAATGTTATACGTTGTTACGTATTAGTATATAACGTTATACGTCATTACGTAATAGTATATAACGTTATACGTCACTACGTAATAGTATATAACGTTATACGTCATCCGGCAATACTATATAACGTTATACGTCATCCGGTAATACTATATAACGTTACACGTTAGTACGTAATAGTATATAACGTTATACGTCATTACGTATTAGTTTATAACGTTACACGATATTACGTATTAGTATATAACGTTACACGTTATTACGTAATAGTATATAACGTTATACGATATTACGTATTAATATATAACGTTACACGTTCTTACGTAATAGTATATATCGTTATACGTCATTACGTGATAATATATAACGTTATACGTTAGTACGTAATAGTATATATCGTTATACGTCATTGCGTAATAGTATATAACGTTATACGTTAGTACGTAATAGTATATATCGTTATACGTCATTGCGTATTAATATATAACGTTACACGTTATTACGTAATAGTATATAACGTTATACGTCATTACGTGATAGTATATAACGTTACACGTTATTACGTATTAGTATATAACGTTACACGTTATTACGTAATAGTATATAACGTTATACGATATTACGTATTAATATATAACGTTACACGTTATTACGTAATAGTATATAACGTTATACGTCATTACGTGATAGTATATAACGTTATACGTTAGTACGTAATAGTATATATCGTTATACGTCATTGCGTAATAGTATATAACGTTATACGTTAGTACGTAATAGTATATAACGTTATACGTCATCCGGTAATACTATATAACGTTATACGTTAGTACGTAATAGTATATAATGTTATACGTTGTTACGTATTAGTATATAGCGTTGTACGTTATTAATTATTAGTATATAGCGTTATACGTTATTACGTAATAGTATATAACGTTATACGTCATTACGTGATAGTATATAACGTTATACGTTAGTACGTAATAGTATATAACGTTATACGTCATCCGGTAATACTATATAACGTTATACGTCAGTACGTAATAGTATATAACGTTATACGTCATCCGGTAATACTATATAACGTTGTACGTTAGTACGTAATAGTATATAATGTTATACGTTGTTACTTATTAGTATATAACGTTATACGTTATTACGTAATAGTATATAACGTTATACGTCATTACGTAATAGTATATAACGTTATACGTCATCCGGTAATACTATATAACGTTATACGTCATCCGGTAATACTATAGAACGTTACACGTTAGTACGTAATAGTATATAACGTTATACGTTAGTACGTATTAGTATATACCGTTATACGATATTACGTAATAGTATATAACGTTATACGTCATTGCGTAATAGTATATAACGTTATACGTCATTACGTATTAGTTTATAACGTTACACGTTATTACGTATTAGTATATAACGTTACACGTTATTACGTAATAGTATATAACGCTATACGATACTACGTATTAATATATAACGTTACACGTTATTACGTAATAGTATAAAACGTTATACGTCATTACGTGATAGTATATAACGTTATACGTCATCCGGTAATACTATATAACGTTATACGTCATATCGGTAATACTATATAACGTTATACGTCATCCGGTAATACTATATGACTTTATACGTTAGTACGCAATAGTATATAACGTTATACGTTATTACGTAATACTATATAACGTTATACGTCATCCGGTAACACTATATAACGTTACACGTTAGTAAGTACTAGTATATAACGTTATACGTCATAACGTAATAGTATATAACGTTATACGTTAGTACGTAATAGAATATAACGTTATACGTCATTACGTAATAGTATATAACGTTATACGACATCCGATAATACTATATAACGTTATACGTCATCCGGTAATACTATATAACGTTATACGTTAGTACGTAATAATATATAACGTTATACGTTAGTACGTAATAGTATATATCGTTATACGTCATTGCGTAATAGTATATAACGTTATACGTTAGTACGTAATAGTATATAACGTTATACGTCATCCGGTAATACTATATAACGTTATACGTTAGTACGTAATAGTATATAACGTTATACGTTATTACGTATTAGTATATAACGTTACACGTTATTACGTAATAGTATATAACGCTATACGATACTACGTATTAATATATAACGTTACACGTTATTACGTAATAGTATAAAACCTTACACGTTATTACGTAATAGTATATAACACTATACGATACTACGTATTAATATATAACGTTACACGTTATTACGTAATAGTATAAAACGTTATACGTCATTACGTGATAGTATATAACGTTATACGTCATTACGTATTAGTTTATAACGTTACACGTTATTACGTATTAGTATATAACGTTACACGTTATTACGTAATAGTATATAACGTTACACGTTATTACGTATTAGTATATAACGTTACACGTTATTACGTAATAGTATATAACGTTATACGTCATCCGGTAATACTATATAACGTTGTACGTTAGTACGTAATAGTATATAATGTTATACGTTGTTACTTATTAGTATATAACGTTATACGTTATTACGTAATAGTATATAACGTTATACGTCATTACGTAATAGTATATAACGTTATACGTCATCCGCTAATACTATATAACGTTATACGTCATCCGGTAATACTATAGAACGTTACACGTTAGTACGTAATAGTATATAACGTTATACGTTAGTACGTATTAGTATATACCGTTATACGATATTACGTAATAGTATATAACGTTATACGTCATTGCGTAATAGTATATAACGTTATACGTCATTACGTATTAGTTTATAACGTTACACGTTATTACGTATTAGTATATAACGTTACACGTTATTACGTAATAGTATAAAACGTTATACGTCATTACGTGATAGTATATAACGTTATACGTCATTACGTATTAGTTTATAACGTTACACGTTATTACGTATTAGTATATAACGTTACACGTTATTACGTAATAGTATATAACGTTACACGTTATTACGTATTAGTATATAACGTTACACGTTATTACGTAATAGTATATAACGTTATACGTCATCCGGTGATACTATATAACGTTGTACGTTAGTACGTAATAGTATATAATGTTATACGTTGTTACTTATTAGTATATAACGTTATACGTTAGTACGTATTAGTATATACCGTTATACGATATTACGTAATAGTATATAACGTTATACGTCATTGCGTAATAGTATATAACGTTACACGTTAGTACGTAATAGTATATAACGTTATACGTTAGTACGTATTAGTATATACCGTTATACGATATTACGTAATAGTATATAACGTTATACGTCATTGCGTAATAGTATATAACGTTATACGTCATTACGTATTAGTTTATAACGTTACACGTTATTACGTATTAGTATATAACGTTACACGTTATTACGTAATAGTATATAACACTATACGATACTACGTATTAATATATAACGTTACACGTTATTACGTAATAGTATAAAACGTTATACGTCATTACGTGATAGTATATAACGTTATACGTCATTACGTATTAGTTTATAACGTTACACGTTATTACGTATTAGTATATAACGTTACACGTTATTACGTAATAGTATATAACGTTATACGATATTACGTATTAATATATAACGTTACACGTTATTACGTAATAGTATATAACGTTATACGTCATTACGTGATAGTATATAACGTTATACGTCATCCGGTAATACTATATAACGTTGTACGTTAGTACGTAATAGTATATAATGTTATACGTTGTTACGTATTAGTATATAACGTTATGCGTTATTACGTAATAGTATATAACGTTATACGTCATTACGTAATAGTATATAACGTTATACGTCATCCGGTAATACTATATAACGTTATACGTCATCCGGTAATACTATATAACGTTACACGTTAGTACGTAATAGTATATAACGTTATACGTTAGTACGTATTAGTATATACCGTTATACGATATTACGTAATAGTATATAACGTTATACGTCATAACGTAATAGTATATAACGTTATACGTTTGTACGTAATAGAATATAACGTTATACGTTAGTACGTATTAGTATATAACGTTATACGTCATCTGGTAATACTATATAACGTTACACGTTAGTAAGTAATAACATATAACGTTATACGTCATCCGGTAATACTATATAACGTTATACGTCATCCGGTAATACTATATAACGTTATACGTCATCCGGTAATACTATATAACGTTATACGTCATCCGGTAATACTATATAACTTTATACGTTAGTACGCAATAGTATATAACGTTATACGTTATTACGTAATACTATATAACGTTATACGTCATCCGGTAATACTATATAACGTTATACGTCATCCGGTAATACTATATAACGTTACACGTTAGTACGTAATAGTATATAATGTTATACGTTGTTACGTATTAGTATATAACGTTATGCGTTATTACGTAATAGTATATAACGTTATACGTCATTACGTAATAGTATATAACGTTATACGTCATCCGGTAATACTATATAACGTTATACGTCATTCGGTAATACTATATAACGTTACACGTTAGTACGTAATAGTATATAACGTTATACGTCATCCGGTAATACTATATAACGTTATACGTTAGTACGTAATAGTATATAACGTTATACGTTATTACGTATTAGTATATAACGTTACACGTTATTACGTAATAGTATATAACGCTATACGATACTACGTATTAATATATAACGTTACACGTTATTACGTAATAGTATAAAACGTTACACGTTATTACGTAATAGTATATAACACTATACGATACTACGTATTAATATATAACGTTACACGTTATTACGTAATAGTATAAAACGTTATACGTCATTACGTGATAGTATATAACGTTATACGTTATTACGTATTAGTATATAACGTTACACGTTATTACGTAATAGTATATAACGCTATACGATACTACGTATTAATATATAACGTTACACGTTATTACGTAATAGTATAAAACGTTATACGTCATTACGTGATAGTATATAACGTTATACGTCATCCGGTAATACTATATAACGTTATACGTCATATCGGTAATACTATATAACGTTATACGTCATCCGGTAATACTATATAACGTTATACGTCATCCGGTAATACTATATAACGTTACACGTTATTACGTAATAGTATATAACGTTATACGTCATTACGTGATAGTATATAACGTTATACGTCATCCGGTAATACTATATAACGTTGTACGTTAGTACGTAATAGTATATAATGTTATACGTTGTTACGTATTAGTATATAACGTTATACGTCATAACGTAATAGTATATAACGTTATACGTTAGTACGTAATAGAATATAACGTTATACGTCATTACGTAATAGTATATAACGTTATACGACATCCGATAATACTATATAACGTTATACGTCATCCGGTAATACTATATAACGTTATACGTTAGTACGTAATAGTATATAACGTTATACTTTATTACGTATTAGTATATAACGTTATACGTCATCCGGTAATACTATATAACGTTATACGTTAGTACGTAATAGTATATAATGTTATACGTTGTTACGTATTAGTATATAACGTTATACGTCATTACGTAATAGTATATAACGTTATACGTCACTACGTAATAGTATATAACGTTATACGTCATCCGGCAATACTATATAACGTTATACGTCATCCGGTAATACTATATAACGTTACACGTTAGTACGTAATAGTATATAACGTTATACGTCATTACGTATTAGTTTATAACGTTACACGTTATTACGTATTAGTATATAACGTTACACGTTATTACGTAATAGTATATAACGTTATACGATATTACGTATTAATATATAACGTTACACGTTCTTACGTAATAGTATATATCGTTATACGTCATTACGTGATAATATATAACGTTATACGTTAGTACGTAATAGTATATATCGTTATACGTCATTGCGTAATAGTATATAACGTTATACGTTAGTACGTAATAGTATATATCGTTATACGTCATCCGGTAATACTATATAACGTTATACGTTAGTACGTAATAGTATATAACGTTATACGTTATTACGTATTAGTATATAACGTTATACGATATTACGTAATAGTATATAACGTTATACGTCATAACGTAATAGTATATAACGTTATACGTTAGTACGTAATAGAATATAACGTTATACGTCATTACGTAATAGTATATAACGTTATACGACATCCGATAATACTATATAACGTTATACGTCATCCGGTAATACTATATAACGTTATACGTTAGTACGTAATAATATATAACGTTATACGTTAGTACGTAATAGTATATATCGTTATACGTCATTGCGTAATAGTATATAACGTTATACGTTAGTACGTAATAGTATATAACGTTATACGTCATCCGGTAATACTATATAACGTTATACGTTAGTACGTAATAGTATATAACGTTATACGTTATTACGTATTAGTATATAACGTTACACGTTATTACGTAATAGTATATAACGCTATACGATACTACGTATTAATATATAACGTTACACGTTATTACGTAATAGTATAAAACCTTACACGTTATTACGTAATAGTATATAACACTATACGATACTACGTATTAATATATAACGTTACACGTTATTACGTAATAGTATAAAACGTTATACGTCATTACGTGATAGTATATAACGTTATACGTCATTACGTAATAGTATATAACGTTATACGACATCCGATAATACTATATAACGTTATACGTCATCCGGTAATACTATATAACGTTATACGTTAGTACGTAATAGTATATAACGTTATACTTTATTACGTATTAGTATATAACGTTATACGTCATCCGGTAATACTATATAACGTTATACGTTAGTACGTAATAGTATATAATGTTATACGTTGTTACGTATTAGTATATAACGTTATACGTCATTACGTAATAGTATATAACGTTATACGTCACTACGTAATAGTATATAACGTTATACGTCATCCGGCAATACTATATAACGTTATACGTCATCCGGTAATACTATATAACGTTACACGTTAGTACGTAATAGTATATAACGTTATACGTCATTACGTATTAGTTTATAACGTTACACGTTATTACGTATTAGTATATAACGTTACACGTTATTACGTAATAGTATATAACGTTATACGATATTACGTATTAATATATAACGTTACACGTTCTTACGTAATAGTATATATCGTTATACGTCATTACGTGATAATATATAACGTTATACGTTAGTACGTAATAGTATATATCGTTATACGTCATTGCGTAATAGTATATAACGTTATACGTTAGTACGTAATAGTATATATCGTTATACGTCATCCGGTAATACTATATAACGTTATACGTTAGTACGTAATAGTATATAACGTTATACGTTATTACGTATTAGTATATACCGTTATACGATATTACGTAATAGTATATAACGTTACACGTTAGTACGTAATAGTATATAACGTTATACGTCATTACGTATTAGTTTATAACGTTACACGTTATTACGTATTAGTATATAACGTTACACGTTATTACGTAATAGTATATAACGTTATACGATATTACGTATTAATATATAACGTTACACGTTCTTACGTAATAGTATATATCGTTATACGTCATTACGTGATAATATATAACGTTATACGTTAGTACGTAATAGTATATATCGTTATACGTCATTGCGTAATAGTATATAACGTTATACGTTAGTACGTAATAGTATATATCGTTATACGTCATCCGGTAATACTATATAACGTTATACGTTAGTACGTAATAGTATATAACGTTATACGTTATTACGTATTAGTATATACCGTTATACGATATTACGTAATAGTATATAACGTTATACGTCATAACGTAATAGTATATAACGTTATACGTTAGTACGTAATAGAATATAACGTTATACGTCATTACGTAATAGTATATAACGTTATACGACATCCGATAATACTATATAACGTTATACGTCATCCGGTAATACTATATAACGTTATACGTTAGTACGTAATAATATATAACGTTATACGTTAGTACGTAATAGTATATATCGTTATACGTCATTGCGTAATAGTATATAACGTTATACGTTAGTACGTAATAGTATATAACGTTATACGTCATCCGGTAATACTATATAACGTTATACGTTAGTACGTAATAGTATATAACGTTATACGTTATTACGTATTAGTATATAACGTTACACGTTATTACGTAATAGTATATAACGCTATACGATACTACGTATTAATATATAACGTTACACGTTATTACGTAATAGTATAAAACCTTACACGTTATTACGTAATAGTATATAACACTATACGATACTACGTATTAATATATAACGTTACACGTTATTACGTAATAGTATAAAACGTTATACGTCATTACGTGATAGTATATAACGTTATACGTCATTACGTATTAGTTTATAACGTTACACGTTATTACGTATTAGTATATAACGTTACACGTTATTACGTAATAGTATATAACGTTACACGTTATTACGTATTAGTATATAACGTTACACGTTATTACGTAATAGTATATAACGTTATACGTCATCCGGTAATACTATATAACGTTGTACGTTAGTACGTAATAGTATATAATGTTATACGTTGTTACTTATTAGTATATAACGTTATACGTTATTACGTAATAGTATATAACGTTATACGTCATTACGTAATAGTATATAACGTTATACGTCATCCGCTAATACTATATAACGTTATACGTCATCCGGTAATACTATAGAACGTTACACGTTAGTACGTAATAGTATATAACGTTATACGTTAGTACGTATTAGTATATACCGTTATACGATATTACGTAATAGTATATAACGTTATACGTCATTGCGTAATAGTATATAACGTTATACGTCATTACGTATTAGTTTATAACGTTACACGTTATTACGTATTAGTATATAACGTTACACGTTATTACGTAATAGTATATAACACTATACGATACTACGTATTAATATATAACGTTACACGTTATTACGTAATAGTATAAAACGTTATACGTCATTACGTGATAGTATATAACGTTATACGTCATTACGTGATAGTATATAACGTTATACGTCATCCGGTAATACTATATAACGTTGTACGTTAGTACGTAATAGTATATAATGTTATACGTTGTTACGTATTAGTATATAACGTTATGCGTTATTACGTAATAGTATATAACGTTATACGTCATTACGTAATAGTATATAACGTTATACGTCATCCGGTAATACTATATAACGTTATACGTCATCCGGTAATACTATATAACGTTACACGTTAGTACGTAATAGTATATAACGTTATACGTTAGTACGTATTAGTATATACCGTTATACGATATTACGTAATAGTATATAACGTTATACGTCATAACGTAATAGTATATAACGTTATACGTTTGTACGTAATAGAATATAACGTTATACGTTAGTACGTATTAGTATATAACGTTATACGTCATCTGGTAATACTATATAACGTTACACGTTAGTAAGTAATAACATATAACGTTATACGTCATCCGGTAATACTATATAACGTTATACGTCATCCGGTAATACTATATAACGTTATACGTCATCCGGTAATACTATATAACGTTATACGTCATCCGGTAATACTATATAACTTTATACGTTAGTACGCAATAGTATATAACGTTATACGTTATTACGTAATACTATATAACGTTATACGTCATCCGGTAATACTATATAACGTTATACGTCATCCGGTAATACTATATAACGTTACACGTTAGTACGTAATAGTATATAATGTTATACGTTGTTACGTATTAGTATATAACGTTATGCGTTATTACGTAATAGTATATAACGTTATACGTCATTACGTAATAGTATATAACGTTATACGTCATCCGGTAATACTATATAACGTTATACGTCATTCGGTAATACTATATAACGTTACACGTTAGTACGTAATAGTATATAACGTTATACGTTAGTACGTATTAGTATATACCGTTATACGATATTACGTAATAGTATATAACGTTATACGTCATAACGTAATAGTATATAACGTTATACGTTTGTACGTAATAGAATATAACGTTATACGTTAGTACGTATTAGTATATAACGTTATACGTCATCTGGTAATACTATATAACGTTACACGTTAGTACGTACTAGTATATAACGTTATACGTCAGAACGTAATAGTATATAACGTTATACGTTAGTACGTAATAGAATATAACGTTATACGTCATTACGTAATAGTATATAACGTTATACGACATCCGATAATACTATATAACGTTATACGTCATCCGGTAATACTATATAACGTTATACGTTAGTACGTAATAGTATATAATTTTATACGTTGTTACGTATTAGTATATAACGTTAAACGTCATTACGTAATAGTATATAACGTTATACGTCACTACGTAATAGTATATAACGTTATACGTCATCCGGCAATACTATATAACGTTATACGTCATCCGGTAATACTATATAACGTTATACGTTAGTACGTTATAGTATATAATGTTATACGTTGTTACGTATTAGTATATAACGTTATACGATATTACGTAATAGTATATAACGTTATACGTCATCCGGTAATACTATATAACGTTATACGTTAGTACGTAATAGTATATAACGTTATACGTTACTACGGATTAGTATAAACCGTTATACGATATTACGTAATAGTATATAACGTTATACGTCATTACGTAATAGTATATAACGTTATACGTCATTACGTATTAGTTTATAACGTTACACGTTATTACGTATTAGTATATAACGTTACACGTTATTACGTAATAGTATATAACGTTATACGATATTTCGTATTAATATATAACGTTACACGTTATTACGTAATAGTATATAACGTTATACGTCATTACGGGATAGTATATAACGTTATACGTTAGTACGTAATAGTATATATCGTTATACGTCATTGCGTAATAGTATATAACGTTATACGTTAGTACGTAATAGTATATAACGTTATACGTCATCCGGTAATACTATATAACGTTATACGTTAGTATGTAATAGTATATAATGTTATACGTTGTTACGTATTAGTATATAGCGTTGTACGTTATTAAGTATTAGTATATAGCGTTATACGTTATTACGTAATAGTATATAACGTTATACGTCATCCGGTAATACTATATAACGTTATACGTCATCCGGTAATACTATATAACTTTATACGTTAGTACGCAATAGTATATAACGTTATACGTTATTACGTAATACTATATAACGTTATACGTCATCCGGTAATACTATATAACGTTATACGTCATCCGGTAATACTATATAACGTTACACGTTAGTACGTAATAGTATATAATGTTATACGTTGTTACGTATTAGTATATAACGTTATGCGTTATTACGTAATAGTATATAACGTTATACGTCATTACGTAATAGTATATAACGTTATACGTCATCCGGTAATACTATATAACGTTATACGTCATCCGGTAATACTATATAACGTTACACGTTAGTACGTAATAGTATATAACGTTATACGTTAGTACGTATTAGTATATACCGTTATACGATATTACGTAATAGTATATAACGTTATACGTCATAACGTAATAGTATATAACGTTATACGTTTGTACGTAATAGAATATAACGTTATACGTTAGTACGTATTAGTATATAACGTTATACGTCATCTGGTAATACTATATAACGTTACACGTTAGTACGTACTAGTATATAACGTTATACGTCATAACGTAATAGTATATAACGTTATACGTTAGTACGTAATAGAATATAACGTTATACGTCATTACGTAATAGTATATAACGTTATACGACATCCGATAATACTATATAACGTTATACGTCATCCGGTAATACTATATAACGTTATACGTTAGTACGTAATAGTATATAATGTTATACGTTGTTACGTATTAGTATATAACGTTATACGTCATTACGTAATAGTATATAACGTTATACGTCACTACGTAATAGTATATAACGTTATACGTCATCCGGCAATACTATATAACGTTATACGTCATCCGGTAATACTATATAACGTTATACGTTAGTACGATATAGTATATAATGTTATACGTTGTTACGTATTAGTATATAACGTTATACGATATTACGTAATAGTATATAACGTTATAGGATATTACGTATTAATATATAACGTTACACGTTATTACGTAATAGTATATAACGTTATACGTCATTACGTGATAGTATATAACGTTATACGTTAGTACATAATAGTATATATCGTTATACGTCATTGCGTAATAGTATATAACGTTATACGTTAGTACGTAATAGTATATAACGTTATACGTCATCCGGTAATACTATATAACGTTATACGTCATCCGGTAATACTACATAACGTTGTACGTTAGTACGTAATAGTATATAATGTTATACGTTGTTACGTATTAGTATATAACGTTATGCGTTATTACGTAATAGTATATAACGTTATACGTCATTACGTAATAGTATATAACGTTATACGTCATCCGGTAATACTATATAACGTTATACGTCATCCGGTAATACTATATAACGTTACACGTTAGTACGTAATAGTATATAATGTTATACGTTGTTACGTATTAGTATATACCGTTATACGATATTACGTAATAGTATATAACGTTATACGTCATAACGTAATAGTATATAACGTTATACGTTTGTACGTAATAGAATATAACGTTATACGTTAGTACGTATTAGTATATAACGTTATACGTCATCTGGTAATACTATATAACGTTACACGTTAGTAAGTAATAACATATAACGTTATACGTCATCCGGTAATACTATATAACGTTATACGTCATCCGGTAATACTATATAACGTTATACGTCATCCGGTAATACTATATAACGTTATACGTTATCCGGTAATACTATATAACTTTATACGTTAGTACGCAATAGTATATAACGTTATACGTTATTACGTAATACTATATAACGTTATACGTCATCCGGTAATACTATATAACATTGTACGTTAGTACGTAATAGTATATAATGTTATACGTTGTTACGTATTAGTATATAACGTTATGCGTTATTACGTAATAGTATATAACGTTATACGTCATTACGTAATAGTATATAACGTTATACGTCATCCGGTAATACTATATAACGGTATACGTCATCCGGTAATACTATATAACGTTACACGTTAGTACGTAATAGTATATAACGTTATACGTTAGTACGTATTAGTATATACCGTTATACGATATTACGTAATAGTATATAACGCTATACGTCATAACGTAATAGTATATAACGTTATACGTTTGTACGTAATAGAATATAACGTTATACGTTAGTACGTATTAGTATATAACGTTATACGACATCCGATAATACTATATAACGTTATACGTCATCCGGTAATACTATATAACGTTATACGTTAGTACGTAATAGTATATAATGTTATACGTTGTTACGTATTAGTATATAACGTTATACGTCATTACGTAATAGTATATAACGTTATACGTCACTACGTAATAGTATATAACGTTATACGTCATCCGGCAATACTATATAACGTTATACGTCATCCGGTAATACTATATAACGTTATACGTTAGTACGTTACAGTATATAATGTTATACGTTGTTACGTATTAGTATATAACGTTATACGATATTACGTAATAGTATATAACGTTATACGTCATTACGTAATATTATATAACGTTATACGTCATTACGTATTAGTTTATAACGTTACACGTTATTACGTATTAGTATATAACGTTACACGTTATTACGTAATAGTATATAACGTTATAGGATATTACGTATTAATATATAACGTTACACGTTATTACGTAATAGTATATAACGTTATACGTCATTACGTGATAGTATATAACGTTATACGTTTGTACGTAATAGAATATAACGTTATACGTTAGTACGTATTAGTATATAACGTTATACGTTTGTACGTAATAGAATATAACGTTATACGTTAGTACGTATTAGTATATACCGTTATACGATATTACGTAATAGTATATAACGTTATACGTCATTGCGTAATAGTATATAACGTTACACGTTAGTACGTAATAGTATATAACGTTATACGTTAGTACGTATTAGTATATACCGTTATACGATATTACGTAATAGTATATAACGTTATACGTCATTGCGTAATAGTATATAACGTTATACGTCATTACGTATTAGTTTATAACGTTACACGTTATTACGTATTAGTATATAACGTTACACGTTATTACGTAATAGTATATAACACTATACGATACTACGTATTAATATATAACGTTACACGTTATTACGTAATAGTATAAAACGTTATACGTCATTACGTGATAGTATATAACGTTATACGTCATTACGTATTAGTTTATAACGTTACACGTTATTACGTATTAGTATATAACGTTACACGTTATTACGTAATAGTATATAACGTTATACGATATTACGTATTAATATATAACGTTACACGTTATTACGTAATAGTATATAACGTTATACGTCATTACGTGATAGTATATAACGTTATACGTCATCCGGTAATACTATATAACGTTGTACGTTAGTACGTAATAGTATATAATGTTATACGTTGTTACGTATTAGTATATAACGTTATGCGTTATTACGTAATAGTATATAACGTTATACGTCATTACGTAATAGTATATAACGTTATACGTCATCCGGTAATACTATATAACGTTATACGTCATCCGGTAATACTATATAACGTTACACGTTAGTACGTAATAGTATATAACGTTATACGTTAGTACGTATTAGTATATACCGTTATACGATATTACGTAATAGTATATAACGTTATACGTCATAACGTAATAGTATATAACGTTATACGTTTGTACGTAATAGAATATAACGTTATACGTTAGTACGTATTAGTATATAACGTTATACGTCATCTGGTAATACTATATAACGTTACACGTTAGTAAGTAATAACATATAACGTTATACGTCATCCGGTAATACTATATAACGTTATACGTCATCCGGTAATACTATATAACGTTATACGTCATCCGGTAATACTATATAACGTTATACGTCATCCGGTAATACTATATAACTTTATACGTTAGTACGCAATAGTATATAACGTTATACGTTATTACGTAATACTATATAACGTTATACGTCATCCGGTAATACTATATAACGTTATACGTCATCCGGTAATACTATATAACGTTACACGTTAGTACGTAATAGTATATAATGTTATACGTTGTTACGTATTAGTATATAACGTTATGCGTTATTACGTAATAGTATATAACGTTATACGTCATTACGTAATAGTATATAACGTTATACGTCATCCGGTAATACTATATAACGTTATACGTCATTCGGTAATACTATATAACGTTACACGTTAGTACGTAATAGTATATAACGTTATACGTCATCCGGTAATACTATATAACGTTATACGTTAGTACGTAATAGTATATAACGTTATACGTTATTACGTATTAGTATATAACGTTACACGTTATTACGTAATAGTATATAACGCTATACGATACTACGTATTAATATATAACGTTACACGTTATTACGTAATAGTATAAAACGTTACACGTTATTACGTAATAGTATATAACACTATACGATACTACGTATTAATATATAACGTTACACGTTATTACGTAATAGTATAAAACGTTATACGTCATTACGTGATAGTATATAACGTTATACGTTATTACGTATTAGTATATAACGTTACACGTTATTACGTAATAGTATATAACGCTATACGATACTACGTATTAATATATAACGTTACACGTTATTACGTAATAGTATAAAACGTTATACGTCATTACGTGATAGTATATAACGTTATACGTCATCCGGTAATACTATATAACGTTATACGTCATATCGGTAATACTATATAACGTTATACGTCATCCGGTAATACTATATAACGTTATACGTCATCCGGTAATACTATATAACGTTACACGTTATTACGTAATAGTATATAACGTTATACGTCATTACGTGATAGTATATAACGTTATACGTCATCCGGTAATACTATATAACGTTGTACGTTAGTACGTAATAGTATATAATGTTATACGTTGTTACGTATTAGTATATAACGTTATACGTCATAACGTAATAGTATATAACGTTATACGTTAGTACGTAATAGAATATAACGTTATACGTCATTACGTAATAGTATATAACGTTATACGACATCCGATAATACTATATAACGTTATACGTCATCCGGTAATACTATATAACGTTATACGTTAGTACGTAATAGTATATAACGTTATACTTTATTACGTATTAGTATATAACGTTATACGTCATCCGGTAATACTATATAACGTTATACGTTAGTACGTAATAGTATATAATGTTATACGTTGTTACGTATTAGTATATAACGTTATACGTCATTACGTAATAGTATATAACGTTATACGTCACTACGTAATAGTATATAACGTTATACGTCATCCGGCAATACTATATAACGTTATACGTCATCCGGTAATACTATATAACGTTACACGTTAGTACGTAATAGTATATAACGTTATACGTCATTACGTATTAGTTTATAACGTTACACGTTATTACGTATTAGTATATAACGTTACACGTTATTACGTAATAGTATATAACGTTATACGATATTACGTATTAATATATAACGTTACACGTTCTTACGTAATAGTATATATCGTTATACGTCATTACGTGATAATATATAACGTTATACGTTAGTACGTAATAGTATATATCGTTATACGTCATTGCGTAATAGTATATAACGTTATACGTTAGTACGTAATAGTATATATCGTTATACGTCATCCGGTAATACTATATAACGTTATACGTTAGTACGTAATAGTATATAACGTTATACGTTATTACGTATTAGTATATACCGTTATACGATATTACGTAATAGTATATAACGTTACACGTTAGTACGTAATAGTATATAACGTTATACGTCATTACGTATTAGTTTATAACGTTACACGTTATTACGTATTAGTATATAACGTTACACGTTATTACGTAATAGTATATAACGTTATACGATATTACGTATTAATATATAACGTTACACGTTCTTACGTAATAGTATATATCGTTATACGTCATTACGTGATAATATATAACGTTATACGTTAGTACGTAATAGTATATATCGTTATACGTCATTGCGTAATAGTATATAACGTTATACGTTAGTACGTAATAGTATATATCGTTATACGTCATCCGGTAATACTATATAACGTTATACGTTAGTACGTAATAGTATATAACGTTATACGTTATTACGTATTAGTATATACCGTTATACGATATTACGTAATAGTATATAACGTTATACGTCATAACGTAATAGTATATAACGTTATACGTTAGTACGTAATAGAATATAACGTTATACGTCATTACGTAATAGTATATAACGTTATACGACATCCGATAATACTATATAACGTTATACGTCATCCGGTAATACTATATAACGTTATACGTTAGTACGTAATAATATATAACGTTATACGTTAGTACGTAATAGTATATATCGTTATACGTCATTGCGTAATAGTATATAACGTTATACGTTAGTACGTAATAGTATATAACGTTATACGTCATCCGGTAATACTATATAACGTTATACGTTAGTACGTAATAGTATATAACGTTATACGTTATTACGTATTAGTATATAACGTTACACGTTATTACGTAATAGTATATAACGCTATACGATACTACGTATTAATATATAACGTTACACGTTATTACGTAATAGTATAAAACCTTACACGTTATTACGTAATAGTATATAACACTATACGATACTACGTATTAATATATAACGTTACACGTTATTACGTAATAGTATAAAACGTTATACGTCATTACGTGATAGTATATAACGTTATACGTCATTACGTATTAGTTTATAACGTTACACGTTATTACGTATTAGTATATAACGTTACACGTTATTACGTAATAGTATATAACGTTACACGTTATTACGTATTAGTATATAACGTTACACGTTATTACGTAATAGTATATAACGTTATACGTCATCCGGTAATACTATATAACGTTGTACGTTAGTACGTAATAGTATATAATGTTATACGTTGTTACTTATTAGTATATAACGTTATACGTTATTACGTAATAGTATATAACGTTATACGTCATTACGTAATAGTATATAACGTTATACGTCATCCGCTAATACTATATAACGTTATACGTCATCCGGTAATACTATAGAACGTTACACGTTAGTACGTAATAGTATATAACGTTATACGTTAGTACGTATTAGTATATACCGTTATACGATATTACGTAATAGTATATAACGTTATACGTCATTGCGTAATAGTATATAACGTTATACGTCATTACGTATTAGTTTATAACGTTACACGTTATTACGTATTAGTATATAACGTTACACGTTATTACGTAATAGTATATAACACTATACGATACTACGTATTAATATATAACGTTACACGTTATTACGTAATAGTATAAAACGTTATACGTCATTACGTGATAGTATATAACGTTATACGTCATTACGTGATAGTATATAACGTTATACGTCATCCGGTAATACTATATAACGTTGTACGTTAGTACGTAATAGTATATAATGTTATACGTTGTTACGTATTAGTATATAACGTTATGCGTTATTACGTAATAGTATATAACGTTATACGTCATTACGTAATAGTATATAACGTTATACGTCATCCGGTAATACTATATAACGTTATACGTCATCCGGTAATACTATATAACGTTACACGTTAGTACGTAATAGTATATAACGTTATACGTTAGTACGTATTAGTATATACCGTTATACGATATTACGTAATAGTATATAACGTTATACGTCATAACGTAATAGTATATAACGTTATACGTTTGTACGTAATAGAATATAACGTTATACGTTAGTACGTATTAGTATATAACGTTATACGTCATCTGGTAATACTATATAACGTTACACGTTAGTAAGTAATAACATATAACGTTATACGTCATCCGGTAATACTATATAACGTTATACGTCATCCGGTAATACTATATAACGTTATACGTCATCCGGTAATACTATATAACGTTATACGTCATCCGGTAATACTATATAACTTTATACGTTAGTACGCAATAGTATATAACGTTATACGTTATTACGTAATACTATATAACGTTATACGTCATCCGGTAATACTATATAACGTTATACGTCATCCGGTAATACTATATAACGTTACACGTTAGTACGTAATAGTATATAATGTTATACGTTGTTACGTATTAGTATATAACGTTATGCGTTATTACGTAATAGTATATAACGTTATACGTCATTACGTAATAGTATATAACGTTATACGTCATCCGGTAATACTATATAACGTTATACGTCATTCGGTAATACTATATAACGTTACACGTTAGTACGTAATAGTATATAACGTTATACGTTAGTACGTATTAGTATATACCGTTATACGATATTACGTAATAGTATATAACGTTATACGTCATAACGTAATAGTATATAACGTTATACGTTTGTACGTAATAGAATATAACGTTATACGTTAGTACGTATTAGTATATAACGTTATACGTCATCTGGTAATACTATATAACGTTACACGTTAGTACGTACTAGTATATAACGTTATACGTCAGAACGTAATAGTATATAACGTTATACGTTAGTACGTAATAGAATATAACGTTATACGTCATTACGTAATAGTATATAACGTTATACGACATCCGATAATACTATATAACGTTATACGTCATCCGGTAATACTATATAACGTTATACGTTAGTACGTAATAGTATATAATTTTATACGTTGTTACGTATTAGTATATAACGTTAAACGTCATTACGTAATAGTATATAACGTTATACGTCACTACGTAATAGTATATAACGTTATACGTCATCCGGCAATACTATATAACGTTATACGTCATCCGGTAATACTATATAACGTTATACGTTAGTACGTTATAGTATATAATGTTATACGTTGTTACGTATTAGTATATAACGTTATACGATATTACGTAATAGTATATAACGTTATACGTCATCCGGTAATACTATATAACGTTATACGTTAGTACGTAATAGTATATAACGTTATACGTTACTACGGATTAGTATAAACCGTTATACGATATTACGTAATAGTATATAACGTTATACGTCATTACGTAATAGTATATAACGTTATACGTCATTACGTATTAGTTTATAACGTTACACGTTATTACGTATTAGTATATAACGTTACACGTTATTACGTAATAGTATATAACGTTATACGATATTTCGTATTAATATATAACGTTACACGTTATTACGTAATAGTATATAACGTTATACGTCATTACGGGATAGTATATAACGTTATACGTTAGTACGTAATAGTATATATCGTTATACGTCATTGCGTAATAGTATATAACGTTATACGTTAGTACGTAATAGTATATAACGTTATACGTCATCCGGTAATACTATATAACGTTATACGTTAGTATGTAATAGTATATAATGTTATACGTTGTTACGTATTAGTATATAGCGTTGTACGTTATTAAGTATTAGTATATAGCGTTATACGTTATTACGTAATAGTATATAACGTTATACGTCATCCGGTAATACTATATAACGTTATACGTCATCCGGTAATACTATATAACTTTATACGTTAGTACGCAATAGTATATAACGTTATACGTTATTACGTAATACTATATAACGTTATACGTCATCCGGTAATACTATATAACGTTATACGTCATCCGGTAATACTATATAACGTTACACGTTAGTACGTAATAGTATATAATGTTATACGTTGTTACGTATTAGTATATAACGTTATGCGTTATTACGTAATAGTATATAACGTTATACGTCATTACGTAATAGTATATAACGTTATACGTCATCCGGTAATACTATATAACGTTATACGTCATCCGGTAATACTATATAACGTTACACGTTAGTACGTAATAGTATATAACGTTATACGTTAGTACGTATTAGTATATACCGTTATACGATATTACGTAATAGTATATAACGTTATACGTCATAACGTAATAGTATATAACGTTATACGTTTGTACGTAATAGAATATAACGTTATACGTTAGTACGTATTAGTATATAACGTTATACGTCATCTGGTAATACTATATAACGTTACACGTTAGTACGTACTAGTATATAACGTTATACGTCATAACGTAATAGTATATAACGTTATACGTTAGTACGTAATAGAATATAACGTTATACGTCATTACGTAATAGTATATAACGTTATACGACATCCGATAATACTATATAACGTTATACGTCATCCGGTAATACTATATAACGTTATACGTTAGTACGTAATAGTATATAATGTTATACGTTGTTACGTATTAGTATATAACGTTATACGTCATTACGTAATAGTATATAACGTTATACGTCACTACGTAATAGTATATAACGTTATACGTCATCCGGCAATACTATATAACGTTATACGTCATCCGGTAATACTATATAACGTTATACGTTAGTACGATATAGTATATAATGTTATACGTTGTTACGTATTAGTATATAACGTTATACGATATTACGTAATAGTATATAACGTTATAGGATATTACGTATTAATATATAACGTTACACGTTATTACGTAATAGTATATAACGTTATACGTCATTACGTGATAGTATATAACGTTATACGTTAGTACGTAATAGTATATATCGTTATACGTCATTGCGAAATAGTATATAACGTTATACGTTAGTACGTAATAGTATATAACGTTATACGTCATCCGGTAATACTATATAACGTTATACGTCATCCGGTAATACTATATAACGTTGTACGTTAGTACGTAATAGTATATAATGTTATACGTTGTTACGTATTAGTATATAACGTTATGCGTTATTACGTAATAGTATATAACGTTATACGTCATTACGTAATAGTATATAACGTTATACGTCATCCGGTAATACTATATAACGTTATACGTCATCCGGTAATACTATATAACGTTACACGTTAGTACGTAATAGTATATAATGTTATACGTTGTTACGTATTAGTATATACCGTTATACGATATTACGTAATAGTATATAACGTTATACGTCATAACGTAATAGTATATAACGTTATACGTTTGTACGTAATAGAATATAACGTTATACGTTAGTACGTATTAGTATATAACGTTATACGTCATCTGGTAATACTATATAACGTTACACGTTAGTAAGTAATAACATATAACGTTATACGTCATCCGGTAATACTATATAACGTTATACGTCATCCGGTAATACTATATAACGTTATACGTCATCCGGTAATACTATATAACGTTATACGTTATCCGGTAATACTATATAACTTTATACGTTAGTACGCAATAGTATATAACGTTATACGTTATTACGTAATACTATATAACGTTATACGTCATCCGGTAATACTATATAACGTTGTACGTTAGTACGTAATAGTATATAATGTTATACGTTGTTACGTATTAGTATATAACGTTATGCGTTATTACGTAATAGTATATAACGTTATACGTCATTACGTAATAGTATATAACGTTATACGTCATCCGGTAATACTATATAACGGTATACGTCATCCGGTAATACTATATAACGTTACACGTTAGTACGTAATAGTATATAACGTTATACGTTAGTACGTATTAGTATATACCGTTATACGATATTACGTAATAGTATATAACGCTATACGTCATAACGTAATAGTATATAACGTTATACGTTTGTACGTAATAGAATATAACGTTATACGTTAGTACGTATTAGTATATAACGTTATACGACATCCGATAATACTATATAACGTTATACGTCATCCGGTAATACTATATAACGTTATACGTTAGTACGTAATAGTATATAATGTTATACGTTGTTACGTATTAGTATATAACGTTATACGTCATTACGTAATAGTATATAACGTTATACGTCACTACGTAATAGTATATAACGTTATACGTCATCCGGCAATACTATATAACGTTATACGTCATCCGGTAATACTATATAACGTTATACGTTAGTACGTTACAGTATATAATGTTATACGTTGTTACGTATTAGTATATAACGTTATACGATATTACGTAATAGTATATAACGTTATACGTCATTACGTAATATTATATAACGTTATACGTCATTACGTATTAGTTTATAACGTTACACGTTATTACGTATTAGTATATAACGTTACACGTTATTACGTAATAGTATATAACGTTATAGGATATTACGTATTAATATATAACGTTACACGTTATTACGTAATAGTATATAACGTTATACGTCATTACGTGATAGTATATAACGTTATACGTTTGTACGTAATAGAATATAACGTTATACGTTAGTACGTATTAGTATATAACGTTATACGTTTGTACGTAATAGAATATAACGTTATACGTTAGTACGTATTAGTATATAACGTTATACGTCATCTGGTAATACTATATAACGTTACACGTTAGTAAGTAATAACATATAACGTTATACGTCATCCGGTAATACTATATAACGTTATACGTCATCCGGTAATACTATATAACGTTATACGTCATCCGGTAATACTATATAACGTTATACGTCATCCGGTAATACTATATAATGTTATACGTCATCCGGTAATACTATATAACTTTATACGTTAGTACGTAATAGTATATAACGTTATACGACATCCGGTAATACTATATAACGTTATACGTCATCCGGTAATACTATATAACGTTATACGTTAGTACGTAATAGTATATAACGTTATACGTTATTACGTATTAATATATAACGTTATACGTTAGTACGTAATAGTATATAATGTTATACGTTGTTACGTATTAGTATATAACGTTATACGTTATTACGTAATAGTATATAACGTTATACGTCATTACGTAATAGTATATAACGTTATACGACATCCGGTAATACTATATAACGTTATACGTCATCCGGTAATACTATATAACGTTATACGTTAGTACGTAATAGTATATAACGTTATACGTTAGTACGTATTAGTATATAACGTTATACGTCATCTGGTAATACTATATAACGTTACACGTTAGTAAGTAATAACATATAACGTTATACGTCATCCGGTAATACTATATAACGTTATACGTCATCCGGTAATACTATATAACGTTATACGTCATCCGGTAATACTATATAACGTTATACGTCATCCGGTAATACTATATAACGTTATACGTCATCCGGTAATACTATATAACGTTATACGTCATCCGGTAATACTATATAACTTTATACGTTAGTACGCAATAGTATATAACGTTATACGTTATTACGTAATACTATATAACGTTATACGTCATCCGGTAATACTATATAACGTTATACGTCATCCGGTAATACTATATAACTTTATACGTTAGTACGTAATAGTATATAACGTTATACGACATCCGGTAATACTATATAACGTTATACGTCATCCGGTAATACTATATAACGTTATACGTTAGTACGTAATAGTATATAACGTTATACGTTATTACGTATTAGTATATAACGTTATACGTTAGTACGTAATAGTATATAATGTTATACGTTGTTACGTATTAGTATATAACGTTATACGTTATTACGTAATAGTATATAACGTTATACGTCATTACGTAATAGTATATAACGTTATACGACATCCGGTAATACTATATAACGTTATACGTCATCCGGTAATACTATATAACGTTATACGTTAGTACGTAATAGTATATAACGTTATACGTTAGTACGTATTAGTATATAACGTTATACGTCATCTGGTAATACTATATAACGTTACACGTTAGTAAGTAATAACATATAACGTTATACGTCATCCGGTAATACTATATAACGTTATACGTCATCCGGTAATACTATATAACGTTATACGTCATCCGGTAATACTATATAACGTTATACGTCATCCGGTAATACTATATAACGTTATACGTCATCCGGTAATACTATATAACGTTATACGTCATCCGGTAATACTATATAACGTTATACGTCATCCGGTAATACTATATAACTTTATACGTTAGTACGCAATAGTATATAACGTTATACGTTATTACGTAATACTATATAACGTTATACGTCATCCGGTAACACTATATAACGTTACACGTTAGTACGTACTAGTATATAACGTTATACGTCATAACGTAATAGTATATAACGTTATACGTTAGTACGTAATAGAATATAACGTTATACGTCTTTACGTAATAGTATATAACGTTATACGACATCCGATAATACTATATAACGTTATACGTCATCCGGTAATACTATATAACGTTATACGTTAGTACGTAATAGTATATAATGTTATACGTTGTTACGTATTAGTATATAACGTTATACGTCATTACGTAATAGTATATAACGTTATACGTCACTACGTAATAGTATATAACGTTATACGTCATTCGGCAATACTATATAACGTTATACGTCATCCGGTAATACTATATAACGTTATACGTTAGTACGTTATAGTATATAATGTTATACGTTGTTACGTATTAGTATATAACGTTATACGATATTACGTAATAGTATATAACGTTATACGTCATTACGTAATAGTATATAACGTTATACGTCATTACGTATTAGTTTATAACGTTACACGTTATTACGTATTAGTATATAACGTTACACGTTATTACGTAATAGTATATAACGTTATAGGATATTACGTATTAATATATAACGTTACACGTTATTACGTAATAGTATATAACGTTATACGTCATTACGTGATAGTATATAACGTTATACGTTAGTACGTAATAGTATATATCGTTATACGTCATTGCGTAATAGTATATAACGTTATACGTCATCCGGTAATACTATATAACGTTATACGTCATCCGGTAATACTATATAACGTTACACGTTATTACGTAATAGTATATAACGTTATACGATATTACGTATTAATGTATAACGTTACACGTTATTACGTAATAGTATATAACGTTATACGTCATTACGTGATAGTATATAACGTTATACTTCATCACGTATTAGTTTATAACGTTACACGTTATTACGTATTAGTATATAACGTTACACGTTAGTACGTAATAGTATATAACGTTATACGTCATCCTGTAATACTATATAACGTTGTACGTTAGTACGTAATAGTATATAATGTTATACGTTGTTACGTATTAGTATATAACGTTATGCGTTATTACGTAATAGTATATAACGTTATAGGTCATTACGTAATAGTATATAACGTTATACGTCATCCGGTAATACTATATAACGCTATACGTCATCCGGTAATACTATATAACGTTACACGTTAGTACGTAATAGTATATAACGTTATACGTTAGTACGTATTAGTATATAACGTTATACGTCATCTGGTAATACTATATAACGTTACACGTTAGTAAGTAATAACATATAACGTTATACGTCATCCGGTAATACTATATAACGTTATACGTCATCCGGTAATACTATATAACGTTATACGTCATCCGGTAATACTATATAACGTTATACGTCATCCGGTAATACTATATAACTTTATACGTTAGTACGCAATAGTATATAACGTTATACGTTATTACGTAATACTATATAACGTTATACGTCATCCGGTAACACTATATAACGTTACACGTTAGTACGTACTAGTATATAACGTTATACGTCATAACGTAATAGTATATAACGTTATACGTTAGTACGTAATAGAATATAACGTTATACGTCATTACGTAATAGTATATAACGTTATACGACATCCGATAATACTATATAACGTTATACGTCATCCGGTAATACTATTTAACGTTATACGTTAGTACGTAATAGTATATAATGTTATACGTTGTTACGTATTAGTATATAACGTTATACGTCATTACGTAATAGTATATAACGTTATACGTCACTACGTAATAGTATATAACGTTATACGTCATTCGGCAATACTATATAACGTTATACGTCATCCGGTAATACTATATAACGTTATACGTTAGTACGTTATAGTATATAATGTTATACGTTGTTACGTATTAGTATAAAACGTTATACGATATTACGTAATAGTATATAACGTTATACGTCATTACGTAATAGTATATAACGTTATACGTCATTACGTATTAGTTTATAACGTTACACGTTATTACGTATTAGTATATAACGTTACACGTTATTACGTAATAGTATATAACGTTATAGGATATTACGTATTAATATATAACGTTACACGTTATTACGTAATAGTATATAACGTTATACGTCATTACGTGATAGTATATAACGTTATACGTTAGTACGTAATAGTATATATCGTTATACGTCATTGCGTAATAGTATATAACGTTATACGTCATCCGGTAATACTATATAACGTTATACGTCATCCGGTAATACTATATAACGTTACACGTTATTACGTAATAGTATATAACGTTATACGATATTACGTATTAATGTATAACGTTACACGTTATTACGTAATAGTATATAACGTTATACGTCATTACGTGATAGTATATAACGTTATACTTCATCACGTATTAGTTTATAACGTTACACGTTATTACGTATTAGTATATAACGTTACACGTTAGTACGTAATAGTATATAACGTTATACGTCATCCTGTAATACTACATAACGTTGTACGTTAGTACGTAATAGTATATAATGTTATACGTTGTTACGTATTAGTATATAACGTTATGCGTTATTACGTAATAGTATATAACGTTATAGGTCATTACGTAATAGTATATAACGTTATACGTCATCCGGTAATACTATATAACGCTATACGTCATCCGGTAATACTATATAACGTTACACGTTAGTACGTAATAGTATATAACGTTATACGTTAGTACGTATTAGTATATACCGTTATACGATATTACGTAATAGTATATAACGTTATACGTCATAACGAAATAGTATATAACGTTATACGTCATCCGGTAATACTATATAACGTTATACGTCATCCGGTAATACTATATAACGTTACACGTTAGTACGTAATAGTATATAACGTTATACGTTAGTACGTATTAGTATATACCGTTATACGATATTACGTAATAGTATATAACGTTATACGTCATAACGTAATAGTATATAACGTTATACGTTAGTACGTAATAGAATATAACGTTATACGTTAGTACGTATTAGTATATAACGTTATACGTCATCTGGTAATACAATATAACGTTACACGTTAGTACGTAATAACATATAACGTTATACGTCATCCGGTAATACTATATAACGTTATACGTCATCCGGTAATACTATATAACGTTATACGTCATCCGGTAATACTATATAACTTTATACGTTAGTACGTAATAGTATATAACGTTATACGACATCCGGTAATACTATATAACGTTATACGTCATCCGGTAATACTATATAACGTTATACGTTAGTACGTAATAGTATATAACGTTATACGTTATTACGTATTAGTATATAACGTTATACGTTAGTACGTAATAGTATATAATGTTATACGTTGTTACGTATTAGTATATAACGTTATACGTTATTACGTAATAGTAGATAACGTTATACGTCATTACGTAATAGTATATAACGTTATACGACATCCGGTAATACTATATAACGTTATACGTCATCCGGTAATACTATATAACGTTATACGTTAGTACGTAATAGTATATAACGTTATACGTTATTACGTATTAGTATATAACGTTATACGTCATTACGTAATAGTATATAACGTTATACGTTAGTACGTAATAGTATATAACGTTATACGTCATCCGGTAATACTATATAACGTTATACGTTAGTACGTAATAGTATATAATGTTATACGTTGTTACGTATTAGTATATAACGTTATACGTTATTACGTAATAGTATATAACGTTATACGTCACTACGTAATAGTATATAACGTTATACGTCATCCGGCAATACTATATAACGTTATACGTCATCCGGTAATACTATATAACGTTACACGTTAGTACGTAATAGTATATAACGTTATACGTCATTACGTATTAGTTTATAACGTTACACGTTATTACGTATTAGTATATAACGTTACACGTTATTACGTAATAGTATATAACGTTATACGATATTACGTATTAATATATAACGTTACACGTTCTTACGTAATAGTATATAACGTTATACGTCATTACGTGATAATATATAACGTTATACGTTAGTACGTAATAGTATATATCGTTATACGTCATTGCGTAATAGTATATAACGTTATACGTTAGTACGTAATAGTATATAACGTTATACGTTATCCGGTAATACTATATAACGTTACACGTTAGTACGTAGTAGTATATAACGTTATACGTTAGTACGTAATAGTATATAACGTTATACGTCATTACGTATCAGTATATAACGTTATACGTCATAACGTAATAGTATATAACGTTATACGTTAGTACGTAATAGAATATAACGTTATACGTTAGTACGTATTGGTATATAACGTTATACGTCATCTGGTAATACTATATAACGTTACACGTTAGTACGTAATAACATATAACGTTATACGTCATCCGGTAATACTATATAACGTTACACGTTAGTACGTAATAATATATAACGTTATACGTTATTACGTATTAGTATATAACGTTATACGTTAGTACGTAATAGTATATAATGTTATACGTTGTGACGTATTAGAATATAACGTTATACGTTATTACGTAATAGTAAATAACGTTATACGTCATTACGTAATAGTATATAACGTTATACGACATCCGGTAATACTATATAACGTTATACGTCATCCGGTAATATTATATAACGTTATACGTTAGTACGTAATAGTATATAACGTTATACGTTATTACGTATTAGTATATAACGTTATACGTCATTATGTAATAGTATATAACGTTATACGTTAGTACGTATTAGTATATAACGTTATACGTCATCCGGTAATACTATATAACGTTATACGTTAGTACGTAATAGTATATAATGTTATACGTTGATACGTATTAGTATATAACGTTATACGTCATTACGTATTAGTTTATAACGTTACACGTTATTACGTATTAGTATATAACGTTACACGTTATTACGTAATAGTATATAACGTTATACGATATTACGTATTAATATATAACGTTACACGTTATTACGTAATAGTATATAACGTTATACGTCATTACGTGATAGTATATAACGTCATACGTTAGTACGTAATAGTATATATCGTTATACGTCATTGCGTAATAGTATATAACGTTATACGTTAGTACGTAATAGTATATAACGTTATACGTCATCCGGTAATACTATATAACGTTGTACGTTAGTACGTAATAGTATATAATGTTATACGTTGTTAGGTATTAGTATATAACGTTATACGTTATTACGTAATAGTATATAACGTTATACGTCATTACGTAATAGTATATAACGTTATACGTCATCCGGTAATACTATATAACGTTACACGTCATTACGTATTAGTTTATAACGTTACACGTTATTACGTATTAGTATATAACGTTACACGTTATTACGTAATAGTATATAACGTTATACGTCATTACGTGATAGTATATAACGTTATACGTTAGTACGTAATAGTATATATCGTTATACGTCATTGCGTAATAGTATATAACGTTATACGTTAGTACGTAATAGTATATAACGTTATACGTCATCCGGTAATACTATATAACGTTATACGTTAGTACGTAATAGTATATAATGTTATACGTTGTTACGTATTAGTATATAGCGTTGTACGTTATTAAGTATTAGTATATAGCGTTATACGTTATTACGTAATAGTATATAACGTTATACGTCATTACGTGATAGTATATAACGTTATACGTTAGTACGTAATAGTATATAACGTTATACGTCATCCGGTAATACTATATAACGTTATACGTTAGTACGTAATAGTATATAACGTTATACGTCATCCGGTAATACTATATAACGTTATACGTCATCCGGTAATACTATATAACGTTACACGTTAGTACGTAATAGTATATAACGTTATACGTTAGTACGTATTAGTATATACCGATATACGATATTACGTAATAGTATATAACGTTATACGTCATTGCGTAATAGTATATAACGTTATACGTCATTACGTATTAGTTTATAACGTTACACGTTATTACGTATTAGTATATAACGTTACACGTTATTACGTAATAGTATATAACGTTATACGATATTACGTATTAATGTATAACGTTACACGTTATTACGTATTAGTATATAACGTTACACGTTATTACGTAATAGTATATAACGTTATACGATATTACGTATTAATATATAACGTTACACGTTATTACGTAATAGTATATAATGTTATACGTTGTTACGTATTAGTATATAACGTTATACGTTATTACGTAATAGAATATAACGTTATACGTTAGTACGTAATAGTATATAATGTTATACGTTGTTACGTATTAGTATATAACGTTATACGTCATAACGTAATAGTATATAACGTTATACGTTAGTACGTAATAGAATATAACGTTATACGTTAGTACGTATTAGTATATAACGTTATACGTCATCTGGTAATACAATATAACGTTACACGTTAGTACGTAATAACATATAACGTTATACGTCATCCGGTAATACTATATAACGTTATACGTCATCCGGTAATACTATATAACGTTATACGTCATCCGGTAATACTATATAACTTTATACGTTAGTACGTAATAGTATATAACGTTATACGACATCCGGTAATACTATATAACGTTATACGTCATCCGGTAATACTATATAACGTTATACGTTAGTACGTAATAGTATATAACGTTATACGTTATTACGTATTATTATAAAACGTTATACGTCATTACGTAATAGTATATAACGTTATACGTTAGTACGTAATAGTATATAACGTTATACTTCATCCGGTAATACTATATAACGTTATACGTTAGTACGTAATAGTATATAACGTTATACGTTATTACGTATTAGTATATAACGTTATACGTTAGTACGTAATAGTATATAATGTTATACGTTGTTACGTATTAGTATATAACGTTATACGTTATTACGTAATAGTATATAACGTTATACGTCATTACGTAATAGTATATAACGTTATACGACATCCGGTAATACTATATAACGTTATACGTCATCCGGTAATACTATATAACGTTATACGTTAGTACGTAATAGTATATAACGTTATACGTTATTACGTATTAGTATATAACGTTATACGTCATTACGTAATAGTATATAACGTTATACGTTAGTACGTAATAGTATATAACGTTATACGTCATCCGGTAATACTATATAACGTTATACGTTAGTACGTAATAGTATATAATGTTATACGTTGTTACGTATTAGTATATAACGTTATACGTTATTACGTAATAGTATATAACGTTATACGTCACTACGTAATAGTATATAACGTTATACGTCATCCGGCAATACTATATAACGTTATACGTCATCCGGTAATACTATATAACGTTATACGTTAGTACGTAATAGTATATAACGTTATACGTTATTACGTATTAGTATATAACGTTATACGTCATTACGTAATAGTATATAACGTTATACGTTAGTACGTAATAGTATATAACGTTATACGTCATCCGGTAATACTATATAACGTTATACGATATTACGTATTAATATATAACGTTACACGTTCTTACGTAATAGTATATAACGTTATACGTCATTACGTGATAATATATAACGTTATACGTTAGTACGTAATAGTATATATCGTTATACGTCATTGCGTAATAGTATATAACGTTATACGTTAGTACGTAATAGTATATAACGTTATACGTTATTACGTAATAGTATATAACGTTATACGTCATTACGTAATAGTATATAACGTTATACGACATCCGGTAATACTATATAACGTTATACGTCATCCGGTAATACTATATAACGTTATACGTTAGTACGTAATAGTATATAACGTTATACGTTATTACGTATTAGTATATAACGTTATACGTCATTACGTAATAGTATATAACGTTATACGTTAGTACGTAATAGTATATAACGTTATACGTCATCCGGTAATACTATATAACGTTATACGATATTACGTATTAATATATAACGTTACACGTTCTTACGTAATAGTATATAACGTTATACGTCATTACGTGATAATATATAACGTTATACGTTAGTACGTAATAGTATATATCGTTATACGTCATTGCGTAATAGTATATAACGTTATACGTTAGTACGTAATAGTATATAACGTTATACGTTATCCGGTAATACTATATAACGTTACACGTTAGTACGTAATAACATATAACGTTATACGTTATCCGGTAATACTATATAACGTTACACGTTAGTACGTAGTAGTATATTACGTTATACGTTAGTACGTAATAGTATATAACGTTATACGTCATTACGTATCAGTATATAACGTTATACGTCATAACGTAATAGTATATAACGTTATACGTCATTACGTATCAGTATATAACGTTATACGTCATAACGTAATAGTATATAACGTTATACGTTAGTACGTAATAGTATATAATGTTATACGTTGTGACGTATTAGAATATAACGTTATACGTTATTACGTAATAGTAAATAACGTTATACGTCATTACGTAATAGTATATAACGTTATACGACATCCGGTAATACTATATAACGTTATACGTCATCCGGTAATATTATATAACGTTATACGTTAGTACGTAATAGTATATAACGTTATACGTTATTACGTATTAGTATATAACGTTATACGTCATTACGTAATAGTATATAACGTTATACGTTAGTGCGTATTAGTTTATAACGTTACACGTTATTACGTATTAGTATATAACGTTACACGTTATTACGTAATAGTATATAACGTTATACGATATTACGTATTAATATATAACGTTACACGTTATTACGTAATAGTATATAACGTTATACGTCATTACGTGATAGTATATAACGTTATACGTCATCCGGTAATACTATATAACGTTGTACGTTAGTACGTAATAGTATATAATGTTATACGTTGTTACGTATTAGTATATAACGTTATACGTTATTACGTAATAGTATATAACGTTATACGTCATTACGTGATAGTATATAACGTTATACGTTAGTACGTAATAGTATATATCGTTATACGACATTGCGAAATAGTATATAACGTTATACGTTAGTACGTAATAGTATATAACGTTATACGTCATCGGGTAACACTATATAACGTTGTACGTTAGTACGTAATAGTATATAATGTTATACGTTGTTACGTATTAGTATATAACGTTATGCGTTATTACGTAATAGTATATAACGTTATACGTCATTACGTAATAGTATATAACGTTATACGTCATCCGGTAATACTATATAACGTTATACGTCATCCGGTAATACTATATAACGTTACACGTTAGTACGTAATAGTATATAACGTTATACGTTAGTACGTATTAGTATATACCGTTATACGATATTACGTAATAGTATATAACGTTATACGTCATACTGTAATAGTATATAACGTTATACGTCATCCGGTAATACTATATAACGTTATACGTCATCCGGTAATACTATATAACGTTACACGTTAGTACGTAATAGTATATAACGTTATACGTTAGTACGTATTAGTATATACCGTTATACGATATTACGTAATAGTATATAACGTTATACGTCATAACGTAATAGTATATAACGTTATACGTTAGTACGTAATAGAATATAACGTTATACGTTAGTACGTATTAGTATATAACGTTATACGTCATCTGGTAGTACTATATAACGTTGCACGTTAGTACGTAATAACATATAACGTTATACGTCATCCGGTAATACTATATAACGTTATACGTCATCCGGTAATACTATATAACGTTATACGTCATCCGGTAATACTATATAACGTTATACGTCATCCGGCAATACTATATAACTTTATACGTTAGTACGTAATAGTATATAACGTTATACGACATCCGGTAATACTATATAACGTTATACGTCATCCGGTAATACTATATAACGTTATACGTTAGTACGTAATAGTATATAACGTTATACGTTAGTACGTAATAGTATATATCGTTATACGTCATTGCGTAATAGTATATAACGTTATACGTTAGTACGTAATAGTATATAACGTTATACGTCATCCGGTAATACTATATAACGTTATACGTTAGTACGTAATAGTATATAACGTTATACGTTATTACGTATTAGTATATAACGTTATACGTTAGTACGTAATAGTATATAATGTTATACGTTGTTACGTATTAGTATATAACGTTATACGTTATTACGTAATAGTATATAACGTTATACGTCATTACGTAATAGTATATAACGTTATACGACATCCGGTAATACTATATAACGTTATACGTCATCCGGTAATACTATATAACGTTATACGTTAGTACGTAATAGTATATAACGTTATACGTTATTACGTATTAGTATATAACGTTATACGTCATTACGTAATAGTATATAACGTTATACGTTAGTACGTAATAGTATATAACGTTATACGTCATCCGGTAATACTATATAACGTTATACGTTAGTACGTAATAGTATATAATGTTATACGTTGTTACATATTAGTATATAACGTTATACGTTAGTACGTAATAGTATATAACGTTATACGTTATTACGTATTAGTATATAACGTTATACGTCATTACGTAATAGTATATAACGTTATACGTTAGTACGTATTAGTATATAACGTTATACGTCATCCGGTAATACTATATAACGTTATACGTTAGTACGTAATAGTATATAATGTTATACGTTGATACGTATTAGTATATAACGTTATACGGCATTACGTATTAGTTTATAACGTTACACGTTATTACGTATTAGTATATAACGTTATACGTTAGTACGTAATAGTATATAACGTTATACGTTATTACGTATTAGTATATAACGTTATACGTCATTACGTAATAGTATATAACGTTATACGTCATTACGTATTAGTTTATAACGTTACACGTTATTACGTATTAGTATATATCGTTATACGTCATCCGGTAATACTATATAACGTTATACGTTAGTACGTAATAGTATATAATGTTATACGTTGTTACGTATTAGTATATAACGTTATACGTTATTACGTAATAGTAAATAACGTTATACGTCATTACGTAATAGTATATAACGTTATACGACATCCGGTAATACTATATAACGTTATACGTCATCCTGTAATATTATATAACGTTATACGTTAGTACGTAATACTATATAACGTTACACGTTAGTACGTAGTAGTATATAACGTTATACGTTAGTACGTAATAGTATATAACGTTATACGTCATTACGTATCAGTATATAACGCTATACGTCATAACGTAATAGTATATAACGTTATACGTTAGTAGGTAATAGAATATAACGTTATACGTTAGTACGTATTAGTATATAACGTTATACGTCATCTGGTAATACTATATAACGTTACACGTTAGTACGTAATAACATATAACGTTATACGTCATCCGGTAATACTATATAACGTTACACGTTAGTACGTAATAATATATAACGTTATACGTTATTACGTATTAGTATATAACGTTATACGTTAGTACGTAATAGTATATAATGTTATACGTTGTTACGTATTAGTATATAACGTTATACGTTATTACGTAATAGTAAATAACGTTATACGTCATTACGTAATAGTATATAACGTTATATGACATCCGGTAATACTATATAACGTTATACGTTAGTACGTAATAGTATATAATGTTATACGTTGATACGTATTAGTATATAACGTTATACGTCATTACGTATTAGTTTATAACGTTACACGTTATTACGTATTAGTATATAACGTTACACGTTATTACGTAATAGTATATAACGTTATACGATATTACGTATTAATATATAACGTTACACGTTATTACGTAATAGTATATAACGTTACACGTCATTACGTGATAGTATATAACGTTATACGTTAGTACGTAATAGTATATATCGTTATACGTCATTGCGTAATAGTATATAACGTTATACGTTAGTACGTAATAATATATAACGTTATACGTCATCCGGTAATACTATATAACGTTGTACGTTAGTACGTAATAGTATATAATGTTATACGTTGTTACGTATTAGTATATAGCGTTATACGTTATTACGTAATAGTATATAACGTTATACGTCATTACGTAATAGTATATAACGTTATACGTCATCCGGTAATACTATATAACGTTACACGTCATTACGTATTAGTTTATAACGTTACACGTTATTACGTATTAGTATATAACGTTACACGTTATTACGTAATAGTATTTAACGTTATACGTCATTACGTGATAGTATATAACGTTATACGTTAGTACGTAATAGTATATATCGTTATACATCATTGCGTAATAGTATATAACGTTATACGTTAGTACGTAATAGTATATAACGTTATACGTCATCCGGTAATACGTTATAACGTTATACGTTAGTACGTAATAACATATAACGTTATACGTCATCCGGTAATACTATATAACGTTATACGTCATCCGGCAATACTATATAACGTTATACGTCATCCGGTAATACTATATAACGTTACACGTTAGTACGTAATAGTATATAACGTTATACGACATCCGGTAATACTATATAACGTTATACGTCATCCGGTAATACTATATAACGTTATACGTTAGTACGTAATAGTATATAACGTTATACGTTATTACGTATTAGTATATAACGTTATACGTCATTACGTAATAGTATATAACGTTATACGTTAGTACGTAATAGTATATAACGTTATACGTCATCCGGTAATACTATATAACGTTATACGTTAGTACGTAATAGTATATAACGTTATACGTTATTACGTATTAGTATATAACGTTATACGTCATTACGTAATAGTATATAACGTTATACGTTAGTACGTAATAGTATATAACGTTATACGTCATCCGGTAATACTATATAACGTTATACGTTAGTACGTAATAGTATATAACGTTATACGTTATTACGTATTAGTATATAACGTTATACGTTAGTACGTAATAGTATATAATGTTATACGTTGTTACGTATTAGTATATAACGTTATACGTTATTTCGTAATAGTATATAACGTTATACGTCATTACGTAATAGTATATAACGTTATACGACATCCGGTAATACTATATAACGTTATACGTCATCCGGTAATACTATATAACGTTATACGTTAGTACGTAATAGTATATAACGTTATACGTTATTACGTATTAGTATATAACGTTATACGTCATTACGTAATAGTATATAACGTTATACGTTAGTACGTAATAGTATATAACGTTATACGTCATCCGGTAATACTATATAACGTTATACGTTAGTACGTAATAGTATATAATGTTATACGTTGTTACGTATTAGTATATAACGTTATACGTTATTACGTAATAGTATATAACGTTATACGTCACTACGTAATAGTATATAACGTTATACGTCATCCGGCAATACTATATAACGTTATACGTCATCCGGTAATACTATATAACTTTACACGTTAGTACGTAATAGTATATAACGTTATACGTCATTACGTATTAGTTTATAACGTTACACGTTATTACGTAATAGTATATAACGTTATACGATATTACGTATTAATATATAACGTTACACGTTCTTACGTAATAGTATATAACGTTATACGTCATTACGTGATAATATATAACGTTATACGTTAGTACGTAATAGTATATAACGTTATACGTCATTACGTATTAGTTTATAACGTTACACGTTATTACGTAATAGTATATAACGTTATACGATATTACGTATTAGTATATAACGTTATACGTTAGTACGTAATAGTATATAATGTTATACGTTGTTACGTATTAGTATATAACGTTATACGTTATTACGTAATAGTAAATAACGTTATACGTCATTACGTAATAGTATATAACGTTATATGACATCCGGTAATACTATATAACGTTATACGTTAGTACGTAATAGTATATAATGTTATACGTTGATACGTATTAGTATATAACGTTATACGTCATTACGTATTAGTTTATAACGTTACACGTTATTACGTATTAGTATATAACGTTACACGTTATTACGTAATAGTATATAACGTTCTACGATATTACGTATTAATATATAACGTTACACGTTATTACGTAATAGTATATAACGTTATACGTCATTACGTGATAGTATATAACGTTATACGTTAGTACGTAATAGTATATATCGTTATACGTCATTGCGTAATAGTATATAACGTTATACGTTAGTACGTAATAATATATAACGTTATACGTCATCCGGTAATACTATATAACGTTGTACGTTAGTACGTAATAGTATATAATGTTATACGTTGTTACGTATTAGTATATAGCGTTATACGTTATTACGTAATAGTATATAACGTTATACGTCATTACGTAATAGTATATAACGTTATACGTCATCCGGTAATACTATATAACGTTACACGTCATTACGTATTAGTTTATAACGTTACACGTTATTACGTATTAGTATATAACGTTACACGTTATTACGTAATAGTATTTAACGTTATACGTCATTACGTGATAGTATATAACGTTATACGTTAGTACGTAATAGTATATATCGTTATACATCATTGCGTAATAGTATATAACGTTATACGTTAGTACGTAATAGTATATAACGTTATACGTCATCAGGTAATACTTTATAACGTTATACGTTAGTACGTAATAACATATAACGTTATACGTCATCCGGTAATACTATATAACGTTATACGTCATCCGGCAATACTATATAACGTTATACGTCATCCGGTAATACTATATAACGTTACACGTTAGTACGTAATAGTATATAACGTTATACGACATCCGGTAATACTATATAACGTTATACGTCATCCGGTAATACTATATAACGTTATACGTTAGTACGTAATAGTATATAACGTTATACGTTATTACGTATTAGTATATAACGTTATACGTCATTACGTAATAGTATATAACGTTATACGTTAGTACGTAATAGTATATAACGTTATACGTCATCCGGTAATACTATATAACGTTATACGTTAGTACGTAATAGTATATAACGTTATACGTTATTACGTATTAGTATATAACGTTATACGTCATTACGTAATAGTATATAACGTTATACGTTAGTACGTAATAGTATATAACGTTATACGTCATCCGGTAATACTATATAACGTTATACGTTAGTACGTAATAGTATATAACGTTATACGTTATTACGTATTAGTATATAACGTTATACGTTAGTACGTAATAGTATATAATGTTATACGTTGTTACGTATTAGTATATAACGTTATACGTTATTACGTAATAGTATATAACGTTATACGTCATTACGTAATAGTATATAACGTTATACGACATCCGGTAATACTATATAACGTTATACGTCATCCGGTAATACTATATAACGTTATACGTTAGTACGTAATAGTATATAAGGTTATAAGTTAGTACGTAATAGTATATAACGTTATACGACATCCGGTAATACTATATAACGTTATACGTCATCCGGTAATATTATATAACGTTATACGTTAGTACGTAATAGTATATAACGTTATACGTTATTACGTATTAGTATATAACGTTATACGTCATTACGTAATAGTATATAACGTTATACGTTAGTACGTATTAGTATATAACGTTATACGTCATCCGGTAATACTATATAACGTTATACGTTAGTACGTAATAGTATATAATGTTATACGTTGATACGTATTAGTATATAACGTTATACGTCATTACGTATTAGTTTATAACGTTACACGTTATTACGTATTAGTATATAACGTTACACGTTATTACGTAATAGTATATAACGTTATACGATATTACGTATTAATATATAACGTTACACGTTATTACGTAATAGTATATAACGTTATACGTCATTACGTGATAGTATATAACGTTATACGTTAGTACGTAATAGTATATATCGTTATACGTCATTGCGTAATAGTATATCACGTTATACGTTAGTACGTAATAGTATATAACGTTATACGTCATCCGGTAATACTATATAACGTTGTACGTTAGTACGTAATAGTATATAATGTTATACGTTGTTACGTATTAGTATATAAGGTTATACGTTATTACGTAATAGTATATAACGTTATACGTCATTACGTAATAGTATATAACGTTATACGTCATCCGGTAATACTATATAACGTTACACGTCATTTCGTATTAGTTTATAACGTTACACGTTATTACGTATTAGTATATAACGTTACACGTTATTACGTAATAGTATATAACGTTATACGTCATTAAGTGATAGTATATAACGTTATACGTTAGTACGTAATAGTATATATCGTTATACGTCATTGCGTAATAGTATATAACGTTATACGTTAGTACGTAATAGTATATAACGTTATACGTCATCCGGTAATACTATATAACGTTATACGTTAGTACGTAATAGTATATAATGTTATACGTTGTTACGTATTAGTATATAGCGTTGTACGTTATTAAGTATTAGTATATAGCGTTATACGTTATTACGTAATAGTATATAACGTTATACGTCATTACGTGATAGTATATAACGTTATACGTTAGTACGTATTAGAATATAACGTTATACGTCATTACGTAATAGTATATAACGTTATACGTTAGTACGTATTAGTATATAACGTTATACGTCATCCGGTAATACTATATAACGTTATACGTTAGTACGTAATAGTATATAATGTTATACGTTGATACGTATTAGTATATAACGTTATACGTCATTACGTATTAGTTTATAACGTTACACGTTATTACGTATTAGTATATAACGTTACACGTTATTACGTAATAGTATATAACGTTATACGATATTACGTATTAATATATAACGTTACACGTTATTACGAAATAGTATATAACGTTATACGTCATTACGTGATAGTATATAACGTTATACGTTAGTACCTAATAGTATATATCGTTATACGTCATTGCGTAATAGTATATAACGTTATACGTTAGTACGTAATAGTATATAACGTTATACGTCATCCGGTAATACTATATAACGTTGTACGTTAGTACGTAATAGTATATAATGTTATACGTTGTTATGTATTAGTATATAACGTTATACGTTATTACGTAATAGTATATAACGTTATACGTCATTACGTAATAGTATATAACGTTATACGTCATCCGGTAATACTATATAACGTTACACGTCATTACGTATTAGTTTATAACGTTACACGTTATTACGTATTAGTATATAACGTTACACGTTATTACGTAATAGTATATAACGTTATACGTCATTACGTGATAGTATATAACGTTATACGTTAGTACGTAATAGTATATATCGTTATACGTCATTGCGTAATAGTATATAACGTTATACGTTAGTACGTAATAGTATATAACGTTATACGTCATCCGGTAATACTATATAACGTTATACGTTAGTACGTAATAGTATATAATGTTATACGTTGTTACGTATTAGTATATAGCGTTATGCGTTATTACGTAATAGTATATAACGTTATACGTCATTACGTAATAGTATATAACGTTATACGTCATCCGGTAATACTATATAACGTTATACGTCATCCGGTAATACTATATAACGTTACACGTTAGTACGTAATAGTATATAACGTTATACGTTAGTACGTATTAGTATATACCGTCATACGATATTACGTAATAGTATATAACGTTATACGTCATAACGTAATAGTATATAACGCTATACGTCATCCGGTAATACTATATAACGTTATACGTCATCCGGTAATACTATATAACGTTACACGTTAGTACGTAATAGTATATAACGTTATACGTTAGTACGTATTAGTATATACCGTTATACGATATTACGTAATAGTATATAACGTTATACGTCATAACGTAATAGTATATAACGTTATACGTTAGTACGTAATAGAATATAACGTTATACGTTAGTACGTATTAGTATATAACGTTATACGTCATCTGGTAATACTATATAACGTTGCACGTTAGTACGTAATAGTATATAACGTTATACGTCATCCGGTAATACTATATAACGTTGTACGTTAGTACGTAATAGTATATAATGTTATACGTTGTTATGTATTAGTATATAACGTTATACGTTATTACGTAATAGTATATAACGTTATACGTCATTACGTAATAGTATATAACGTTATACGTCATCCGGTAATACTATATAACGTTACACGTCATTACGTATTAGTTTATAACGTTACACGTTATTACGTATTAGTATATAACGTTACACGTTATTACGTAATAGTATATAACGTTATACGTCATTACGTGATAGTATATAACGTTATACGTTAGTACGTAATAGTATATATCGTTATACGTCATTGCGTAATAGTATATAACGTTATACGTTAGTACGTAATAGTATATAACGTTATACGTCATCCGGTAATACTATATAACGTTATACGTTAGTACGTAATAGTATATAATGTTATACGTTGTTACGTATTAGTATATAGCGTTATGCGTTATTACGTAATAGTATATAACGTTATACGTCATTACGTAATAGTATATAACGTTATACGTCATCCGGTAATACTATATAACGTTATACGTCATCCGGTAATACTATATAACGTTACACGTTAGTACGTAATAGTATATAACGTTATACGTTAGTACGTATTAGTATATACCGTCATACGATATTACGTAATAGTATATAACGTTATACGTCATAACGTAATAGTATATAACGCTATACGTCATCCGGTAATACTATATAACGTTATACGTCATCCGGTAATACTATATAACGTTACACGTTAGTACGTAATAGTATATAACGTTATACGTTAGTACGTATTAGTATATACCGTTATACGATATTACGTAATAGTATATAACGTTATACGTCATAACGTAATAGTATATAACGTTATACGTTAGTACGTAATAGAATATAACGTTATACGTTAGTACGTATTAGTTTATAACGTTACACGTTATTACGTATTAGTATATAACGATACACGTTATTACGTAATAGTATATAACGTTATACGATATTACGTATTAATATATAACGTTACACGTTCTTACGTAATAGTATATAACGTTATACGTCATTACGTGATAATATATAACGTTATACGTTAGTACGTAATAGTATATATCGTTATACGTCATTGCGTAATAGTATATAACGTTATACGTTAGTACGTAATAGTATATAACGTTATACGTTATCCGGTAATACTATATAACGTTACACGTTAGTACGTAATAATATATAACGTTATACGTTATTACGTATTAGTATATAACGTTATACGTTAGTACGTAATAGTATATAATGTTATACGTTGTTACGTATTAGTATATAACGTTATACGTTATTACGTAATAGTAAATAACGTTATACGTCATTACGTAATAGTATATAACGTTATACGACATCCGGTAATACTATATAACGTTATACGTCATCCGGTAATATTATATAACGTTATACGTTAGTACGTAATAGTATATAACGTTATACGTTATTACGTATTAGTATATAACGTTATACGTCATCTGGTATTACTATATAACGTTACACGTTAGTACGTAATAACATATAACGTTATACGTTAGTACGTAATAGTATATAACGTTATACGTCATTACGTATCAGTATATAACGTTATACGTCATAACGTAATAGTATATAACGTTATACGTTAGTACGTAATAGAATATAACGTTATACGTTAGTACGTATTAGTATATAACGTTATACGTCATCTGGTATTACTATATAACGTTACACGTTAGTACGTAATAACATATAACGTTATACGTCATCCGGTAATACTATATAACGTTACACGTTAGTACGTAATAACATATAACGTTATACGTTATTACGTATTAGTATATAACGTTATACGTTAGTACGTAATAGTATATAATGTTATACGTTGTTACGTATTAGTATATAACGTTATACGTTATTACGTAATAGTAAATAACGTTACACGTCATTACGTAATAGTATATAACGTTATACGACATCCGGTAATACTATATAACGTTATACGTCATCCGGTAATATTATATAACGTTATACGTTAGTACGTAATAGTATATAACGTTATACGTTATTACGTATTAGTATATAACGTTATACGTCATTACGTAATAGTATATAACGTTATACGTTAGTACGTATTAGTATATATCGTTATACGTCATCCGGTAATACTATATAACGTTATACGTTAGTACGTAATAGTATATAATGTTATACGTTGATACGTATTAGTATATAACGTTATACGTCATTACGTATTAGTTTATAACGTTACACGTTATTACGTATTAGTATATAACGTTACACGTTATTACGTAATAGTATATAACGTTATACGATATTACGTATTAATATATAACGTTACACGTTATTACGTAATAGTATATAACGTTATACGTCATTACGTGATAGTATATAACGTTATACGTTAGTACGTAATAGTATATATCGTTACACGTCATTGCGTAATAGTATATAACGTTATACGTTAGTACGTAATAGTATATAACGTTATACGTCATCCGGTAATACTATATAACGTTGTACGTTAGTACGTAATAGTATATAACGTTATACGTCATCCGGCAATACTATATAACGTTATACGTCATCCGGTAATACTATATAACGTTACACGTTAGTACGTAATAGTATATAACGTTATACGACATCCGGTAATACTATATAACGTTATACGTCATCCGGTAATACTATATAACGTTATACGTTAGTACGTAATAGTATATAACGTTATACGTTAGTACGTATTAGTATATAACGTTATACGTCATTACGTAATAGTATATAACGTTATACGTTAGTACGTAATAGTATATAACGTTATACGTCATCCGGTAAAACTATATAACGTTATACGTTAGTAAGTATTAGTATATAACGTTATACGTTATTACGTATTAGTATATAACGTTATACGTTAGTACGTAATAGTATATAATGTTATACGTTGTTACGTATTAGTATATAACGTTATACGTTATTACGTAATAACATATAACGTTATACGTCATCCGGTAATACTATATAACGTTATACGTCATCCGGTAATACTATATAACGTTATACTTCATCCGGTAATACTATATAACTTTATACGTTAGTACGTAATAGTATATAACGTTATACGTCACTACGTAATAGTATATAACGTTATACGTCATCCGGCAATACTATATAACGTTATACGTCATCCGGTAATACTATATAACGTTACACGTTAGTACGTAATAGTATATAACGTTATACGACATCCGGTAATACTATATAACGTTATACGTCATCCGGTAATACTATATAACGTTATACGTTAGTACGTAATATTATATAACGTTATACGTTATTACGTATTAGTATATAACGTTATACGTCATTACGTAATAGTATATAACGTTATACGTTAGTACGTAATAGTATATAACGTTATACGTCATCCGGTAATACTATATAACGTTATACGTTAGTACGTAATAGTATATAACGTTATACGTTATTACGTATTAGTATATAACGTTATACGTTAGTACGTAATGGTATATAATGTTATACGTTGTTACGTATTAGTATATAACGTTATACGTTATTACGTAATAGTATATAACGTTATACGTCATTACGTAATAGTATATAACGTTATACGACATCCGGTAATACTATATAACGTTATACGTCATCCGGTATTACTATATAACGTTGTACGTTAGTACGTAATAGTATATAATGTTATACGTTGTTACGTATTAGTATATAACGTTATACGTTATTACGTAATAGTATATAACGTTATACGTCATTACGTAATAGTATATAACGTTATACGTCATCAGGTAATACTATATAACGTTACACGTCATTACGTATTAGTTTATAACGTTACACGTTATTACGTATTAGTATATAACGTTACACGTTATTACGTAATAGTATATAACGTTATACGTCATTACGTGATAGTATATAACGTTATACGTTAGTACGTAATAGTATATATCGTTATACGTCATTGCGTAATACTATATAACGTTATACGTTAGTACGTAATAGTATATAACGTTATACGTCATCCGGTAATACTATATAACGTTATACGTTAGTACGTAATAGTATATAATGTTATACGTTGTTACGTATTAGTATATAGCGTTATGCGTTATTACGTAATAGTATATAACGTTATACGTCATTACGTAATAGTATATAACGTTATACGTCATCCGGTAATACTATATAACGTTATACGTCATCCGGTAATACTATATAACGTTACACGTTAGTACGTAATAGTATATAACGTTATACGTTAGTACGTATTAGTATATACCGTCATACGATATTACGTAATAGTATATAACGTTATACGTCATAACGTAATAGTATATAACGTTATACGTTAGTACGTAATAGAATATAACGTTATACGTTAGTACGTATTAGTATATAACGTTATACGTCATCTGGTAATACTATATAACGTTGCACGTTAGTACGTAATAACATATAACGTTATACGTCATCCGGTAATACTATATAACGTTATACGTCATCCGGTAATACTATATAACGTTATACGTCATCCGGTAATACTATATAACTTTATACGTTAGTACGTAATAGTATATAACGTTATACGACATCCGGTAATACTATATAACGTTATACGTCATCCGGTAATACTATATAACGTTATACGTTAGTACGTAATAGTATATAACGTTATACGTTATTACTTATTAGTATATAACGTTATACGTCATTACGTAATAGTATATAACGTTATACGTTAGTACGTAATAGTATATAACGTTATACGTCATCCGGTAATACTATATAACGTTATACGTTAGTACGTAATAGTATATAACGTTATACGTTATTACGTATTAGTATATAACGTTATACGTTAGTACGTAATAGTACATAATGTTATACGTTGTTACGTATTAGTATATAACGTTATACGTTATTACGTAATAGTATATAACGTTATACGTCATTACGTAATAGTATATAACGTTATACGACATCCGGTAATACTATATAACGTTATACGTCATCCGGTAATACTATATAACGTTATACGTTAGTACGTAATAGTATATAACGTTATACGTTATTACGTATTAGCATATAACGTTATACGTCATTACGTAATAGTATATAACGTTATACGTTAGTACGTAATAGTATATAACGTTATACGTCATCCGGTAATACTATATAACGTTATACGTTAGTACGTAATAGTATATAACGTTATACGTCATCCGGTAATACTATATAACGTTATATGTTAGTACGTAATAGTATATAATGTTATACGTTGTTACGTATTGGTATATAACGTTATACGTTATTACGTAATAGTAAATAACGTTATACGTCATTACGTAATAGTATATAACGTTATACGACATCCGGTAATACTATATAACGTTATACGTCATCCGGTAATATTATATAACGTTATACGTTAGTACGTAATAGTATATAACGTTATACGTTATTACGTATTAGTATATAACGTTATACGTCATCTGGTATTACTATATAACGTTACACGTTAGTACGTAATAACATATAACGTTATACGTTAGTACGTAATAGTATATAACGTTATACGTCATTACGTATCAGTATATAACGTTATACGTCATAACGTAATAGTATATAACGTTATACGTTAGTACGTAATAGAATATAACGTTATACGTTAGTACGTATTAGTATATAACGTTATACGTCATCTGGTATTACTATATAACGTTACACGTTAGTACGTAATAACATATAACGTTATACGTCATCCGGTAATACTATATAACGTTACACGTTAGTACGTAATAACATATAACGTTATACGTTATTACGTATTAGTATATAACGTTATACGTTAGTACGTAATAGTATATAATGTTATACGTTGTTACGTATTAGTATATAACGTTATACGTTATTACGTAATAGTAAATAACGTTACACGTCATTACGTAATAGTATATAACGTTATACGACATCCGGTAATACTATATAACGTTATACGTCATCCGGTAATATTATATAACGTTATACGTTAGTACGTAATAGTATATAACGTTATACGTTATTACGTATTAGTATATAACGTTATACGTCATTACGTAATAGTATATAACGTTATACGTTAGTACGTATTAGTATATATCGTTATACGTCATCCGGTAATACTATATAACGTTATACGTTAGTACGTAATAGTATATAATGTTATACGTTGATACGTATTAGTATATAACGTTATACGTCATTACGTATTAGTTTATAACGTTACACGTTATTACGTATTAGTATATAACGTTACACGTTATTACGTAATAGTATATAACGTTATACGATATTACGTATTAATATATAACGTTACACGTTATTACGTAATAGTATATAACGTTATACGTCATTACGTGATAGTATATAACGTTATACGTTAGTACGTAATAGTATATATCGTTACACGTCATTGCGTAATAGTATATAACGTTATACGTTAGTACGTAATAGTATATAACGTTATACGTCATCCGGTAATACTATATAACGTTGTACGTTAGTACGTAATAGTATATAACGTTATACGTCATCCGGCAATACTATATAACGTTATACGTCATCCGGTAATACTATATAACGTTACACGTTAGTACGTAATAGTATATAACGTTATACGACATCCGGTAATACTATATAACGTTATACGTCATCCGGTAATACTATATAACGTTATACGTTAGTACGTAATAGTATATAACGTTATACGTTAGTACGTATTAGTATATAACGTTATACGTCATTACGTAATAGTATATAACGTTATACGTTAGTACGTAATAGTATATAACGTTATACGTCATCCGGTAAAACTATATAACGTTATACGTTAGTAAGTATTAGTATATAACGTTATACGTTATTACGTATTAGTATATAACGTTATACGTTAGTACGTAATAGTATATAATGTTATACGTTGTTACGTATTAGTATATAACGTTATACGTTATTACGTAATAACGTATAACGTTATACGTCATCCGGTAATACTATATAACGTTATACGTCATCCGGTAATACTATATAACGTTATACTTCATCCGGTAATACTATATAACTTTATACGTTAGTACGTAATAGTATATAACGTTATACGTCACTACGTAATAGTATATAACGTTATACGTCATCCGGCAATACTATATAACGTTATACGTCATCCGGTAATACTATATAACGTTACACGTTAGTACGTAATAGTATATAACGTTATACGACATCCGGTAATACTATATAACGTTATACGTCATCCGGTAATACTATATAACGTTATACGTTAGTACGTAATATTATATAACGTTATACGTTATTACGTATTAGTATATAACGTTATACGTCATTACGTAATAGTATATAACGTTATACGTTAGTACGTAATAGTATATAACGTTATACGTCATCCGGTAATACTATATAACGTTATACGTTAGTACGTAATAGTATATAACGTTATACGTTATTACGTATTAGTATATAACGTTATACGTTAGTACGTAATGGTATATAATGTTATACGTTGTTACGTATTAGTATATAACGTTATACGTTATTACGTAATAGTATATAACGTTATACGTCATTACGTAATAGTATATAACGTTATACGACATCCGGTAATACTATATAACGTTATACGTCATCCGGTATTACTATATAACGTTGTACGTTAGTACGTAATAGTATATAATGTTATACGTTGTTACGTATTAGTATATAACGTTATACGTTATTACGTAATAGTATATAACGTTATACGTCATTACGTAATAGTATATAACGTTATACGTCATCAGGTAATACTATATAACGTTACACGTCATTACGTATTAGTTTATAACGTTACACGTTATTACGTATTAGTATATAACGTTACACGTTATTACGTAATAGTATATAACGTTATACGTCATTACGTGATAGTATATAACGTTATACGTTAGTACGTAATAGTATATATCGTTATACGTCATTGCGTAATACTATATAACGTTATACGTTAGTACGTAATAGTATATAACGTTATACGTCATCCGGTAATACTATATAACGTTATACGTTAGTACGTAATAGTATATAATGTTATACGTTGTTACGTATTAGTATATAGCGTTATGCGTTATTACGTAATAGTATATAACGTTATACGTCATTACGTAATAGTATATAACGTTATACGTCATCCGGTAATACTATATAACGTTATACGTCATCCGGTAATACTATATAACGTTACACGTTAGTACGTAATAGTATATAACGTTATACGTTAGTACGTATTAGTATATACCGTCATACGATATTACGTAATAGTATATAACGTTATACGTCATAACGTAATAGTATATAACGTTATACGTTAGTACGTAATAGAATATAACGTTATACGTTAGTACGTATTAGTATATAACGTTATACGTCATCTGGTAATACTATATAACGTTGCACGTTAGTACGTAATAACATATAACGTTATACGTCATCCGGTAATACTATATAACGTTATACGTCATCCGGTAATACTATATAACGTTATACGTCATCCGGTAATACTATATAACTTTATACGTTAGTACGTAATAGTATATAACGTTATACGACATCCGGTAATACTATATAACGTTATACGTCATCCGGTAATACTATATAACGTTATACGTTAGTACGTAATAGTATATAACGTTATACGTTATTACTTATTAGTATATAACGTTATACGTCATTACGTAATAGTATATAACGTTATACGTTAGTACGTAATAGTATATAACGTTATACGTCATCCGGTAATACTATATAACGTTATACGTTAGTACGTAATAGTATATAACGTTATACGTTATTACGTATTAGTATATAACGTTATACGTTAGTACGTAATAGTACATAATGTTATACGTTGTTACGTATTAGTATATAACGTTATACGTTATTACGTAATAGTATATAACGTTATACGTCATTACGTAATAGTATATAACGTTATACGACATCCGGTAATACTATATAACGTTATACGTCATCCGGTAATACTATATAACGTTATACGTTAGTACGTAATAGTATATAACGTTATACGTTATTACGTATTAGCATATAACGTTATACGTCATTACGTAATAGTATATAACGTTATACGTTAGTACGTAATAGTATATAACGTTATACGTCATCCGGTAATACTATATAACGTTATATGTTAGTACGTAATAGTATATAATGTTATACGTTGTTACGTATTGGTATATAACGTTATACGTTATTACGTAATAGTATATAACGTTATACGTCATCCGGCAATACTATATAACGTTATACGTCATCCGGTAATACTATATAACGTTACACGTTAGTACGTAATAGTATATAACGTTATACGTCATTACGTATTAGTTTATAACGTTACACGTTATTACGTATTAGTATATAACGATACACGTTATTACGTAATAGTATATAACGTTATACGATATTACGTATTAATATATAACGTTACACGTTCTTACGTAATAGTATATAACGTTATACGTCATTACGTGATAATATATAACGTTATACGTTAGTACGTAATAGTATATATCGTTATACGTCATTGCGTAATAGTATATAACGTTATACGTTAGTACGTAATAGTATATAACGTTATACGTCATTACGTAATAGTATATAACGTTATACGACATCCGGTAATACTATATAACGTTATACGTCATCCGGTAATATTATATAACGTTATACGTTAGTACGTAATAGTATATAACGTTATACGTTATTACGTATTAGTATATAACGTTATACGTCATCTGGTATTACTATATAACGTTACACGTTAGTACGTAATAACATATAACGTTATACGTTAGTACGTAATAGTATATAACGTTATACGTCATTACGTATCAGTATATAACGTTATACGTCATAACGTAATAGTATATAACGTTATACGTTAGTACGTAATAGAATATAACGTTATACGTTAGTACGTATTAGTATATAACGTTATACGTCATCTGGTATTACTATATAACGTTACACGTTAGTACGTAATAACATATAACGTTATACGTCATCCGGTAATACTATATAACGTTACACGTTAGTACGTAATAATATATAACGTTATACGTTATTACGTATTAGTATATAACGTTATACGTTAGTACGTAATAGTATATAATGTTATACGTTGTTACGTATTAGTATATAACGTTATACGTTATTACGTAATAGTAAATAACGTTATACGTCATTACGTAATAGTATATAACGTTATACGACATCCGGTAATACTATATAACGTTATACGTCATCCGGTAATATTATATAACGTTATACGTTAGTACGTAATAGTATATAACGTTATACGTTATTACGTATTAGTATATAACGTTATAAGTCATTACGTAATAGTATATAACGTTATACGTTAGTACGTATTAGTATATATCGTTATACGTCATCCGGTAATACTATATAACGTTATACGTTAGTACGTAATAGTATATAATGTTATACGTTGATACGTATTAGTATATAACGTTATACGTCATTACGTATTAGTTTATAACGTTACACGTTATTACGTACTAGTATATAACGTTACACGTTATTACGTAATAGTATATAACGTTATACGATATTACGTATTAATATATAACGTTACACGTTATTACGTAATAGTATATAACGTTATACGTCATTACGTGATAGTATATAACGTTATACGTTAGTACGTAATAGTATATATCGTTATACGTCATTGCGTAATAGTATATAACGTTATACGTTAGTACGTAATAGTATATAACGTTATACGTCATCCGGTAATACTATATAACGTTGTACGTTAGTACGTAATAGTATATAATGTTATATGTTGTTACGTATTAGTATATAACGTTATACGTTATTACGTAATAGTATATAACGTTATACGTCACTACGTAATAGTATATAACGTTATACGTCATCCGGCAATACTATATAACGTTATACGTCATCCGGTAATACTATATAACGTTACACGTTAGTACGTAATAGTATATAACGTTATACGACATCCGGTAATACTATATAACGTTATACGTCATCCGGTAATACTATATAACGTTATACGTTAGTACGTAATAGTATATAATGTTATACGTTGTTACGTATTAGTATATAACGTTATACGTTCTTACGTAATAACATATAACGTTATACGTCATCCGGTAATACTATATAACGTTATACGTCATCCGGTAATACTATATAACGTTATACTTCATCCGGTAATACTATATAACTTTATACGTTAGTACGTAATAGTATATAACGTTATACGTCACTACGTAATAGTATATAACGTTATACGTCATCCGGCAATACTATATAACGTTATACGTCATCCGGTAATACTATATAACGTTACACGTTAGTACGTAATAGTATATAACGTTATACGACATCCGGTAATACTATATAACGTTATACGTCATCCGGTAATACTATATAACGTTATACGTTAGTACGTAATAGTATATAACGTTATACGTTATTACGTATTAGTATATAACGTTATACGTCATTACGTAATAGTATATAACGTTATACGTTAGTACGTAATAGTATATAACGTTATACGTCATCCGGTAATACTATATAACGTTATACGTTAGTACGTAATAGTATATAACGTTATACGTTATTACGTATTAGTATATAACGTTATACGTTAGTACGTAATAGTATATAATGTTATACGTTGTTACGTATTAGTATATAACGTTATACGTTATTACGTAATAGTATATAACGTTATACGTCATTACGTAATAGTATATAACGTTATACGACATCCGGTAATACTATATAACGTTATACGTCATCCGGTATTACTATATAACGTTATACGTTAGTACGTAATAGTATATAACGTTATGCGTTATTACGTATTAGTATATAACGTTATACGTCATTACGTAATAGTATATAACGTTATACGTTAGTACGTAATAGTATATAACGTTATACGTCATCCGGTAATACTATATAACGTTATACGTTAGTACGTAATAGTATATAATGTTATACGTTGTTACGTATTAGTATATAACGTTATACGTTATTACGTAATAGTATATAACGTTATACGTCACTACGTAATAGTATATAACGTTATACGTCATCCGGCAATACTATATAACGTTATACGTCATCCGGTAATACTATATAACGTTACACGTTAGTACGTAATAGTATATAACGTTATACGTCATTACGTATTAGTTTATAACGTTACACGTTATTACGTATTAGTATATAACGTTACACGTTATTACGTAATAGTATATAACGTTATACGATATTACGTATTAATATACAACGTTACACGTTCTTACGAAATAGTATATAACGTTATACGTCATTACGTGATAATATATAACGTTATACGTTAGTACGTAATAGTATATATCGTTATACGTCATTGCGTAATAGTATATAACGTTATACGTTAGTACGTAATAGTATATAACGTTATACGTTATCCGGTAATACTATATAACGTTACACGTTAGTACGTAGTAGTATATAACGTTATACGTTAGTACGTAATAGTATATAACGTTATACGTCATTACGTATCAGTATATAACGTTATACGTCATAACGTAATAGTATATAACGTTATACGTCATAACGTAATAGTATATAACGTTATACGTTAGTACGTAATAGAATATAACGTTATACGTTAGTACGTATTAGTATATAACGTTATACGTCATCTGGTAATACTACATAACGTTACACGTTAGTACGTAATAACATATAACGTTATACGTCATCCGGTAATACTATATAACGTTACACGTTAGTACGTAATAATATATAACGTTATACGTTATTACGTATTAGTATATAACGTTATACGTTAGTACGTAATAGTATATAATGTTATACGTTGTTACGTATTAGTATATACCGTTATACGATATTACGTATTAATATATAACGTTACACGTTATTACGTAATAGTATATAACGTTATACGTTAGTACGTAATAGTATATATCGTTATACGTCATTACGTAATAGTATATAACGTTATACGTCATCCGGTAATACTATATAACGTTATACGTCATCCGGTAATACTATATAACGTTACACGTTAGTACGTAATAGTATATAACGTTATACGTTAGTACGTAATAGTATATAACGTTATACGTTATTACGTATTAGTATATAACGTTATACGTTAGTACGTAATAGTATATAATGTTATACGTTGTTACGTATTAGTATATACCGTTATACGATATTACGTATTAATATATAACGTTACACGTTATTACGTAATAGTATATAACGTTATACGTTAGTACGTAATAGTATATATCGTTATACGTCATTGCGTAATAGTATATAACGTTATACGTTAGTACGTAATAGTATATAACGTTATACGTTATCCGGTAATACTATATAACGTTACACGTTAGTACGTAGTAGTATATAACGTTATACGTTAGTACGTAATAGTATATAACGTTATACGTCATTACGTATCAGTATATAACGTTATACGTCATAACGTAATAGTATATAACGTTATACGTCATAACGTAATAGTATATAACGTTATACGTTAGTACGTAATAGAATATAACGTTATACGTTAGTACGTATTAGTATATAACGTTATACGTCATCTGGTAATACTATATAACGTTACACGTTAGTACGTAATAACATATAACGTTATACGTCATCCGGTAATACTATATAACGTTACACGTTAGTACGTAATAATATATAACGTTATACGTTATTACGTATTAGTATATAACGTTATACGTTAGTACGTAATAGTATATAATGTTATACGTTGTTACGTATTAGTATATACCGTTATACGATATTACGTATTAATATATAACGTTACACGTTATTACGTAATAGTATATAACGTTATACGTTAGTACGTAATAGTATATATCGTTATACGTCATTGCGTAATAGTATACAACGTTATACGTTAGTACGTAATAGTATATAATGTTATACGTTGTTACGTATTAGTATATAACGTTATACGTTATTACGTAATAGTATATAACGTTATACGTCATTACGTAATAGTATATAACGTTATACGTCATCCGGTAATACTATATAACGTTATACGTCATCCGGTAATACTATATAACGTTACACGTTAGTACGTAATAGTATATAACGTTATACGTTAGTACGTAATAGTATATAACGTTATACGTTATTACGTATTAGTATATACCGTTAAACGATATTACGTATTAGTATATAACGTTATACGTGAGTACGTAATAGTATATAACGTTATACGTCATCCGGTAATACTATATAACGTTCTACGTTAGTACGTAATAGTATATAATGTTATACGTTGTTACGTATTAGTATATAACGTTATACGTTATTACGTAATAGTATATAACGTTATACGTCATTACGTAATAGTATATAACGTTATACGTCATCCGGTAATACTATATAACGTTATACGTCATCCGGTAAAACTATATAACGTTACACGTTAGTACGTAATAGTATATAACGTTATACGTTAGTACGTAATAGTATATAACGTTATACGTTATTACGTATTAGTATATACCGTTATACGATATTACGTATTAATATATAACGTTACACGTTATTACGTAATAGTATATAACGTTATACGTCATATCGTGATAGTATATAACGTTATACGTTAGTACGTAATAGTATATATCGTTATACGTCATTGCGTAATAGTATATAACGTTATACGTCATTACGTAATAGTATATAACGTTATACGTCATCCGGTAATACTATATAACGTTATACGTCATCCGGTAATACTATATAACGTTACACGTTAGTACGTAATAGTATATAACGTTATACGTTAGTACGTAATAGTATATATCGTTATACGTCATTGCGTAATAGTATATAACGTTATACGTTAGTACGTAATAGTATATAACGTTATACGTTATCCGGTAATACTATATAACGTTACACGTTAGTACGTAGTAGTATATAACGTTATACGTTAGTACGTAATAGTATATAACGTTATACGTCATTACGTATCAGTATATAACGTTATACGTCATAACGTAATAGTATATAACGTTATACGTCATAACGTAATAGTATATAACGTTATACGTTAGTACGTAATAGAATATAACGTTATACGTTAGTACGTATTAGTATATAACGTTATACGTCATCTGGTAATACTATATAACGTTACACGTTAGTACGTAATAACATATAACGTTATACGTCATCCGGTAATACTATATAACGTTACACGTTAGTACGTAATAATATATAACGTTATACGTTATTACGTATTAGTATATAACGTTATACGTTAGTACGTAATAGTATATAATGTTATACGTTGTTACGTATTAGTATATACCGTTATACGATATTACGTATTAATATATAACGTTACACGTTATTACGTAATAGTATATAACGTTATACGTTAGTACGTAATAGTATATATCGTTATACGTCATTGCGTAATAGTATACAACGTTATACGTTAGTACGTAATAGTATATAATGTTATACGTTGTTACGTATTAGTATATAACGTTATACGTTATTACGTAATAGTATATAACGTTATACGTCATTACGTAATAGTATATAACGTTATACGTCATCCGGTAATACTATATAACGTTATACGTCATCCGGTAATACTATATAACGTTACACGTTAGTACGTAATAGTATATAACGTTATACGTTAGTACGTAATAGTATATAACGTTATACGTTATTACGTATTAGTATATACCGTTATACGATATTACGTATTAGTATATAACGTTATACGTGAGTACGTAATAGTATATAACGTTATACGTCATCCGGTAATACTATATAACGTTCTACGTTAGTACGTAATAGTATATAATGTTATACGTTGTTACGTATTAGTATATAACGTTATACGTTATTACGTAATAGTATATAACGTTATACGTCATTACGTAATAGTATATAACGTTATACGTCATCCGGTAATACTATATAACGTTATACGTCATCCGGTAAAACTATATAACGTTACACGTTAGTACGTAATAGTATATAACGTTATACGTTAGTACGTAATAGTATATAACGTTATACGTTATTACGTATTAGTATATACCGTTATACGATATTACGTATTAATATATAACGTTACACGTTATTACGTAATAGTATATAACGTTATACGTCATATCGTGATAGTATATAACGTTATACGTTAGTACGTAATAGTATATATCGTTATACGTCATTGCGTAATAGTATACAACGTTATACGTTAGTACGTAATAGTATATAATGTTATACGTTGTTACGTATTAGTATATAACGTTATACGTTATTACGTAATAGTATATAACGTTATACGTCATTACGTAATAGTATATAACGTTATACGTCATCCGGTAATACTATATAACGTTATACGTCATCCGGTAATACTATATAACGTTACACGTTAGTACGTAATAATATATAACGTTATACGTCATCCGGTAATACTATATAAAGTTACACGTTAGTACGTAATAATCTATAACGTTATACGTTATTACGTATTAGTATATAACGGTATACGTTAGTAAGTAATAGTATATAATGTTATACGTTGTTACGTATTAGTATATAACGTTATACGTTATTACGTATTAGTATATACCGTTATACGATATTACGTATTAATATATAACGTTACACGTTATTACGTAATAGTATATAACGTTATACGTTAGTACGTAATAGTATATAACGTTATACGTCATTGCGTAATAGTATATAACGTTATACGTCATTACGTATTAGTTTATAACGTTACACGTTATTACGTATTAGTATATAACGTTACACGTTATTACGTAATAGTATATAACGTTATACGATATTACGTATTAATATATAACGTTACACGTTATTACGTAATAGTATATAACGTTATACGTCATTACGTGATAGTATATAACGTTATACGTTAGTACGTAATAGTATATATCGTTATATGTCATTGCGTAATAGTATATAACGTTATACGTTAGTACGTAATAGTATATAACGTTATACGTCATCCGGTAATACTATATAACGTTATACGTTAGTACGTAATAGTATATAATGTTATACGTTATTACGTAATAGTATATAACGTTATACGTCATCCGGTAATACTATATAACGTTATACGTTAGTACGTAATAGTATATAATGTTATACGTTGTTACGTATTAGTATATAACGTTATACGTTATTACGTAATAGTATATAACGTTATACGTCATTACGTAATAGTATATAACGTTATACGTCATCCGGTAATACTATATAACGTTATACGTCATCCGGTAATACTATATAACGTTACACGTTATTATGTAACAGTATATAACGTTATACGTCATTACGTGATAGTATATAACGTTATACGTTAGTACGTCATAGTATATATCGTTATACGTCATTACGTGATAGTATATAACGTTATACGTTAGTACGTCATAGTATATATCGTTATACGTCATTGCGTAATAGTATATAACGTTATACGTTAGTACGTAATAGTATATAACGTTATACGTTGTTACGTATTAGTATATAGCGTTGTACGTTATTAAGTATTAGTATATAGCGTTATACGTTATTACGTAATAGTATATAACGTTATACGTTATCCGGTAATACTATATAACGTTATACGTCATCCGGTAATACTATATAACGTTACACGTTAGTACGTAATAATATATAACGTTATACGTCATCCGGTAATACTATATAACATTATACGTTAGTACGTAATAGTATATAACGTTATACGTTAGTACGTTATAGTATATAATGTTATACGATGTTACGTATTAGTATATAGCGTTGTACGTTATTAAGTATTAGTATATAGCGTTATACGTTATTACGTAATAGTATATAACGTTACACGTTATTACGTAAGAGTATATAACGTTATACGATATTACGTATTAATATATAACGTTACACGTTATTACGTATTAGTATATAACGTTACACGTTATTACGTAATAGTATATAACGTTATACGATATGAAGTATTAATATATAACGATACACGTCATTACGTGATAGTATCTAACGTTATACGTTAGTACGTCATAGTATATATCGTTATACGTCATTGCGTAATAGTATATAACGTTATACGTCATTGCGTAATAGTATATAACGTTATACGTTAGTACGTAATAGTATATAACGTTATACGTCATCCGGTAGTACTATATAACGTTATACGTTAGTACGTTATAGTATATAATGTTATACGTTGTTACGTATTAGTATATAACGTTATACGTTATTACGTAATAGTATATAACGTTATACGTCATTACGTAATAGTATATAACGTTATACTTCATCCGGTAATACTATATAACGTTATACGTCATCCGGTAATACTATATAACATTATACGTTAGTACGTAATAGTATATAACGTTATACGATATTACGTAATAGTATATAAAGTTATACGTCATTACGTGATAGTATATAACGTTATACGTTAGTACGTAATAGTATATATCGTTATACGTCATCCGGTAATACTATATAAAGTTACACGTTAGTACGTAATAATATATAACGTTATACGTTATTACGTATTAGTATATAACGGTATACGTTAGTACGTAATAGTATATTATGTTATACGTTGTTACGTATTAGTATATAACGTTATACGTTAGTACGTAATAGTATATAACGTTATATGATATTACGTATTAATATATAACGTTACACGTTATTACGTATTAGTATATAACGTTACACGTTATTACGTGATAGTATATAACGTTATACTTTAGTACGTAATAGTACATATCGTTATACGTCATTGCGTAATACTATATAACGTTATACGTTAGTACGTTATAGTATATAATGTTATACGTTGTTACGTATTAGTATATAGCGTTGTACGTTATTAAGTATTAGTATATAGCGTTATACGTTATTACGTAATAGTATATAACGTTATATGATATTACGTATTAATATATAACGTTACACGTTATTACGTATTAGTATATAACGTTACACGTTATTACGTAATAGTATATAACGTTATACGATATTACGTATTAATATATAACGTTACACGTTATTACGTAATAGTATATAACGTTATACGTTAGTACGTAATAGTATATAACGTTATACGTCATCCGGTAATACTATATAACGTTATACGTTAGTACGTAATAGTATATAATGTTATACGATATTACGTATTAATATATAACTTTACACGTTATTACGTATTAGTATATAACGTTACACGTTATTACGTAATAGTATATAACGTTATGCGATATTCCGTATTAATATATAACGTTACACGTTATTACGTAATAGTATATAACGTTATACGTCATTACGTAATAGTATATAACGTTATACGTCATCCGGTAATACTATATAACGTTATACGTCATCCGGTAATACTATATAACATTATACGTTAGTACGTAATAGTATATAACGTTATACGTTATTACGTAATAGTATATAACGTTATACGTCATTACGTATTAGTTTATAACATTATACGCCATTACGTATTAGTTTATAACGTTACACGTTATTACGTATTAGTATATGACGTTACACGTTATTACGTAATAGTATATAACGTTACACGTTATTACGTATTAGTATATGACGTTACACGTTATTACGTAATAGTATATAACGTTACACGTTATTACGTATTAGTATATGACGTTACACGTTATTACGTAATAGTATATAACGTTACACGTTATTACGTAATAGTATATAACGTTATACGATATTACGTATTAATATATAACGTTACACGTTATTACGTAATACTATATAACGTTATACGATATTCCGTATTAATATATAACGTTACACGTTATTACGTAATAGTATATAACGTTATATGTCATTACGTGATAGTATATAACGTTATACGTTAGTACGTAATAGTATATATCGTTATACGTCATTGCGTAATACTATATAACGTTATACGTTAGTACGTTATAGTATATAATGTTACACGTTGTTACGTATTAGTATATAGCGTTGTACGTTATTAAGTATTAGTATATAGCGTTATACGTTATTACGTAATAGTATATAACGTTATACGTTATTACGTAATAGTATATAACGTTATACGTCATTACGTAATAGTATATAACGTTATACGTCATCCGGTAATACTATATAACGTTATACGTCATCCGGTAATACTATATAATGTTACACGTTAGTACGTAATAGTATATAACGTTATACGTTAGTACGTAATAGTATATAACGTTATACGTTATTACGTATTAGTATATACCGTTATACGATATTACGTAATAGTATATAACGTTATACGTCATTACGTAATAGTATATAACGTTATACGTCATCCGGTAATACTATATAACGTTATACGTCATCCGGTAATACTATATAACGTTACACGTTAGTACGTAATAATATATAACGTTATACGTCATCCGGTAATACTATATAAAGTTACACGTTAGTACGTAATAATATATAACGTTATACGTTATTACGTATTAGTATATAACGGTATACGTTAGTACGTAATAGTATATTATGTTATACGTTGTTACGTATTAGTATATAACGTTATACGTTAGTACGTAATAGTACATAACGTTATACGTTAGTACGTAATAGTATATAACGTTATACGTCATTACGTATTTGTATATAACGTTATACGTCATAACGTAATAGTATATAACGTTATACGATAGTACGTAATAGTATATAACGTTATACGTTATTACGTAATAGTATATAACGTTATACGTCATTACGTAATAGTATATAACGTTATACGTCATCCGGTAATACTATATAACGTTATACGTCATCCGGTAATACTATATAACATTATACGTTAATACGTAATAGTATATAACGTTATACGTTATTACGTATTAGTATATAACGTTATACGTCATTACGTAGTAGTATATAACGTTATACGTTAGTACGTAATAGTATATAACGTTATACGTCATCCGGTAATACTATATAACGTTATACGTTAGTACGTTATAGTATATAATGTTATACGTTGTTACGTATTAGTATATAACGTTATACGTTATTACGTAATAGTATATAACGTTATACGTCATTACGTAATAGTATATAACGTTATACGTCATCCGGTAATACTATATAACGTTATACGTCATCCGGTAATACTATATAACATTATACGTTAGTACCTAATAGTGTATAACGTTATACGTTATTACGTAATAGTATATAACGTTATACGTCATTACGTGATAGTATATAACGTTATACGTTAGTACGTAATAGTACATATCGTTATACGTCATTGCGTAATACTATATAACGTTATACGTTAGTACGTTATAGTATATAATGTTATACGTTGTTACGTATTAGTATATAGCGTTGTACGTTATTAAGTATTAGTATATAGCGTTATACGTTATTACGTAATAGTATATAACGTTATATGTTATTACGTATTAATATATAACGTTACACGTTATTACGTATTAGTATATAACGTTACACGTTATTACGTAATAGTATATAACGTTATACGATATTACGTATTAATATATAACGTTACACGTTATTACGTAATAGTATATAACGTTATACGTTAGTACGTAATAGTATATAACGTTATACGTCATCCGGTAATACTATATAACGTTATACGTTAGTACGTAATAGTATATAATGTTATACGATATTACGTATTAATATATAACGTTACACGTTATTACGTATTAGTATATAACGTTACACGTTATTACGTAATAGTATATAACGTTATGCGATATTCCGTATTAATATATAACGTTACACGTTATTACGTAATAGTATATAACGTTATACGTCATTACGTAATAGTATATAACGTTATACGTCATCCGGTAATACTATATAACGTTATACGTCATCCGGTAATACTATATAACATTATACGTTAGTACGTAATAGTATATAACGTTATACGTTATTACGTAATAGTATATAACGTTATACGTCATTACGTATTAGTTTATAACGTTATACGTCATTACGTATTAGTTTATAACGTTACACGTTATTACGTATTAGTATATGACGTTACATGTTATTACGTAATAGTATATAACGTTACACGTTATTACGTATTAGTATATGACGTTACACGTTATTACGTAATAGTATATAACGTTACACGTTATTACGTATTAGTATATGACGTTACACGTTATTACGTAATAGTATATAACGTTACACGTTATTACGTAATAGTATATAACGTTATACGATATTACGTATTAATATATAACGTTACACGTTATTACGTAATACTATATAACGTTATACGATATTCCGTATTAATATATAACGTTACACGTTATTACGTAATAGTATATAACGTTATACGTCATTACGTGATAGTATATAACGTTATACGTTAGTACGTAATAGTATATATCGTTATACGTCATTGCGTAATACTATATAACGTTATACGTTAGTACGTTATAGTATATAATGTTACACGTTGTTACGTATTAGTATATAGCGTTGTACGTTATTAAGTATTAGTATATAGCGTTGTACGTTATTAAGTATTAGTATATAGCGTTATACGTTATTACGTAATAGTATATAACGTTATACGTTATTACGTAATAGTATATAACGTTATACGTCATTACGTAATAGTATATAACGTTATACGTCATCCGGTAATACTATATAACGTTATACGTCATCCGGTAATACTATATAATGTTACACGTTAGTACGTAATAGTATATAACGTTATACGTTAGTACGTAATAGTATATAACGTTATACGTTATTACGTATTAGTATATACCGTTATACGATATTACGTAATAGTATATAACGTTATACGTCATTACGTAATAGTATATAACGTTATACGTCATTACGTATTAGTTTATAACGTTATACGTCATTACGTATTAGTTTATAACGTTACACGTTATTACGTATTAGTATATGACGTTACACGTTATTACGTAATAGTATATAACGTTACACGTTATTACGTATTAGTATATGACGTTACACGTTATTACGTAATAGTATATAACGTTATACGATATTACGTATTAATATATAACGTTACACGTTATTACGTAATACTATATAACGTTATACGTTAGTACGTAATAGTATATAATGTTATAAGTTGTTGCATATTAGTATATAACGTTATACGTTATTACGTAATAGTATATAACGTTATACGTCATTACGTAATAGTATATAACGTTATACGTCATTACGTAATAGTATATAACGTTATACGTCATTACGTGATAGTATATAACGTTATACGTTAGTACGTAATAGTATATATCGTTATACGTCATTGCGTAATACTATATAACGTTATACGTTAGTACGTTATAGTATATAATGTTATACGTTGTTACGTATTAGTATATAACGTTATACGTTATTACGTAATAGTATATAACGTTATACGTCATCCGGTAATACTTTATAACGTTATACGTTAGTACGTAATAGTATATAATGTTATACGTTGTTACGTATTAGTATATAGCGTTGTACGTTATGAAGTATTAGTATATAGCGTTATACGTTATTACGTAATAGTATATAACGTTATACGATATTACGTATTAATATATAACGTTACACGTTATTACGTAATAGTATATAACGTTATACGTCATTACGTGATAGTATATAACGTTATACGTTAGTACGTAATAGTATAAATCGTTATACGTCATTGCGTAATAGTATATAACGTTATACGTCATCCGGTAATACTATATAACGTTATACGTCATCCGGTAATACTATATAACGTTATACGTCATCCGGTAATACTATATAACATTATACGTTAGTACGTAATAGTATATAACGTTATACGTCATCCGGTAATACTATATAACGTTATACGTTAGTACGTAATAGTATATATCGTTATACGTCATTGCGTAATACTATATAACGTTATACGTTAGTACGTTATAGTATATAATGTTATACGTTGTTACGTATTAGTATATAGCGTTGTACGTTATTAAGTATTAGTATATAGCGTTATACGTTATTACGTAATAGTATATAACGTTATACGTTATTACGTAATAGTATATAACGTTATACGTCATTACGTAATAGTATATAACGTTATACGTCATCCGGTAATACTATATAACGTTATACGTCATCCGGTAATACTATATAATGTTACACGTTAGTACGTAATAGTATATAACGTTATACGTTAGTACGTAATAGTATATAACGTTATACGTTAGTACGTAATAGTATATAACGTTATACGTTATTACGTATTAGTATATACCGTTATACGATATTACGTAATAGTATATAACGTTATACGTCATTACGTAATAGTATATAACGTTATACGTCATCCGGTAATACTATATAACGTTATACGTCATCCGGTAATACTATATAATGTTACACGTTAGTACGTAATAGTATATAACGTTATACGTTAGTACGTAATAGTATATAATGTTATACGTTGTTACGTATTAGTATATAGCGTTGTACGTTATGAAGTATTAGTATATAGCGTTATACGTTATTACGTAATAGTATATAACGTTATACGATATTACGTATTAATATATAACGTTACACGTTATTACGTAATAGTATATAACGTTATACGTCATTACGTGATAGTATATAACGTTATACGTTAGTACGTAATAGTATAAATCGTTATACGTCATTGCGTAATAGCATATAACGTTATACGTCATCCGGTAATACTATATAACGTTATACGTCATCCGGTAATACTATATAACGTTATACGTCATCCGGTAATACTATATAACATTATACGTTAGTACGTAATAGTATATAACGTTATACGTCATCCGGTAATACTATATAACGTTATACGTTAGTACGTAATAGTATATATCGTTATACGTTAGTACGTTATAGTATATAATGTTATACGTTTTTAAGTATTAGTATATAGCGTTGTACGTTATTAAGTATTAGTATATAACGTTATACGTTATTACGTAATAGTATATAACGTTATACGTCATTACGTGATAGTATATACCGTTATACGATATTACGTAATAGTATATAACGTTATACGTCATTACGTAATAGTATATAACGTTATACGTCATCCGGTAATACTATATAACGTTATACGTCATCCGGTAATACTATATAACGTTACACGTTAGTACGTAATAATATATAACGTTATACGTCATCCGGTAATACTATATAAAGTTACACGTTAGTACGTAATAATATATAACGTTATACGTTATTACGTATTAGTATATAACGGTATACGTTAGTACGTAATAGTATATTATGTTATACGTTGTTACGTATTAGTATATAACGTTATACGTTAGTACGTAATAGTACATAACGTTATACGTTAGTACGTAATAGTATATAACGTTATACGTCATTACGTATTTGTATATAACGTTATACGTCATAACGTAATAGTATATAACGTTATACGATAGTACGTAATAGTATATAACGTTATACGTTATTACGTAATAGTATATAACGTTATACGTCATTACGTAATAGTATATAACGTTATACGTCATCCGGTAATACTATATAACGTTATACGTCATCCGGTAATACTATATAACATTATACGTTAATACGTAATAGTATATAACGTTATACGTTATTACGTATTAGTATATAACGTTATACGTCATTACGTAGTAGTATATAACGTTATACGTTAGTACGTAATAGTATATAACGTTATACGTCATCCGGTAATACTATATAACGTTATACGTTAGTACGTTATAGTATATAATGTTATACGTTGTTACGTATTAGTATATAACGTTATACGTTATTACGTAATAGTATATAACGTTATACGTCATTACGTAATAGTATATAACGTTATACGTCATCCGGTAATACTATATAACGTTATACGTCATCCGGTAATACTATATAACATTATACGTTAGTACCTAATAGTGTATAACGTTATACGTTATTACGTAATAGTATATAACGTTATACGTCATTACGTGATAGTATATAACGTTATACGTTAGTACGTAATAGTACATATCGTTATACGTCATTGCGTAATACTATATAACGTTATACGTTAGTACGTTATAGTATATAATGTTATACGTTGTTACGTATTAGTATATAGCGTTGTACGTTATTAAGTATTAGTATATAGCGTTATACGTTATTACGTAATAGTATATAACGTTATATGTTATTACGTATTAATATATAACGTTACACGTTATTACGTATTAGTATATAACGTTACACGTTATTACGTAATAGTATATAACGTTATACGATATTACGTATTAATATATAACGTTACACGTTATTACGTAATAGTATATAACGTTATACGTTAGTACGTAATAGTATATAACGTTATACGTCATCCGGTAATACTATATAACGTTATACGTTAGTACGTAATAGTATATAATGTTATACGATATTACGTATTAATATATAACGTTACACGTTATTACGTATTAGTATATAACGTTACACGTTATTACGTAATAGTATATAACGTTATGCGATATTCCGTATTAATATATAACGTTACACGTTATTACGTAATAGTATATAACGTTATACGTCATTACGTAATAGTATATAACGTTATACGTCATCCGGTAATACTATATAACGTTATACGTCATCCGGTAATACTATATAACATTATACGTTAGTACGTAATAGTATATAACGTTATACGTTATTACGTAATAGTATATAACGTTATACGTCATTACGTATTAGTTTATAACGTTATACGTCATTACGTATTAGTTTATAACGTTACACGTTATTACGTATTAGTATATGACGTTACATGTTATTACGTAATAGTATATAACGTTACACGTTATTACGTATTAGTATATGACGTTACACGTTATTACGTAATAGTATATAACGTTACACGTTATTACGTATTAGTATATGACGTTACACGTTATTACGTAATAGTATATAACGTTACACGTTATTACGTAATAGTATATAACGTTATACGATATTACGTATTAATATATAACGTTACACGTTATTACGTAATACTATATAACGTTATACGATATTCCGTATTAATATATAACGTTACACGTTATTACGTAATAGTATATAACGTTATACGTCATTACGTGATAGTATATAACGTTATACGTTAGTACGTAATAGTATATATCGTTATACGTCATTGCGTAATACTATATAACGTTATACGTTAGTACGTTATAGTATATAATGTTACACGTTGTTACGTATTAGTATATAGCGTTGTACGTTATTAAGTATTAGTATATAGCGTTGTACGTTATTAAGTATTAGTATATAGCGTTATACGTTATTACGTAATAGTATATAACGTTATACGTTATTACGTAATAGTATATAACGTTATACGTCATTACGTAATAGTATATAACGTTATACGTCATCCGGTAATACTATATAACGTTATACGTCATCCGGTAATACTATATAATGTTACACGTTAGTACGTAATAGTATATAACGTTATACGTTAGTACGTAATAGTATATAACGTTATACGTTATTACGTATTAGTATATACCGTTATACGATATTACGTAATAGTATATAACGTTATACGTCATTACGTAATAGTATATAACGTTATACGTCATTACGTATTAGTTTATAACGTTATTCGTCATTACGTATTAGTTTATGACGTTACACGTTATTACGTATTAGTATATGACGTTACACGTTATTACGTAATAGTATATAACGTTACACGTTATTACGTATTAGTATATGACGTTACACGTTATTACGTAATAGTATATAACGTTATACGATATTACGTATTAATATATAACGTTACACGTTATTACGTAATACTATATAACGTTATACGTTAGTACGTAATAGTATATAATGTTATAAGTTGTTGCATATTAGTATATAACGTTATACGTTATTACGTAATAGTATATAACGTTATACGTCATTACGTAATAGTATATAACGTTATACGTCATTACGTAATAGTATATAACGTTATACGTCATTACGTGATAGTATATAACGTTATACGTTAGTACGTAATAGTATATATCGTTATACGTCATTGCGTAATACTATATAACGTTATACGTTAGTACGTTATAGTATATAATGTTATACGTTGTTACGTATTAGTATATAACGTTATACGTTATTACGTAATAGTATATAACGTTATACGTCATCCGGTAATACTTTATAACGTTATACGTTAGTACGTAATAGTATATAATGTTATACGTTGTTACGTATTAGTATATAGCGTTGTACGTTATGAAGTATTAGTATATAGCGTTATACGTTATTACGTAATAGTATATAACGTTATACGATATTACGTATTAATATATAACGTTACACGTTATTACGTAATAGTATATAACGTTATACGTCATTACGTGATAGTATATAACGTTATACGTTAGTACGTAATAGTATAAATCGTTATACGTCATTGCGTAATAGTATATAACGTTATACGTCATCCGGTAATACTATATAACGTTATACGTCATCCGGTAATACTATATAACGTTATACGTCATCCGGTAATACTATATAACATTATACGTTAGTACGTAATAGTATATAACGTTATACGTCATCCGGTAATACTATATAACGTTATACGTTAGTACGTAATAGTATATATCGTTATACGTCATTGCGTAATACTATATAACGTTATACGTTAGTACGTTATAGTATATAATGTTATACGTTGTTACGTATTAGTATATAGCGTTGTACGTTATTAAGTATTAGTATATAGCGTTATACGTTATTACGTAATAGTATATAACGTTATACGTTATTACGTAATAGTATATAACGTTATACGTCATTACGTAATAGTATATAACGTTATACGTCATCCGGTAATACTATATAACGTTATACGTCATCCGGTAATACTATATAATGTTACACGTTAGTACGTAATAGTATATAACGTTATACGTTAGTACGTAATAGTATATAACGTTATACGTTAGTACGTAATAGTATATAACGTTATACGTTATTACGTATTAGTATATACCGTTATACGATATTACGTAATAGTATATAACGTTATACGTCATTACGTAATAGTATATAACGTTATACGTCATCCGGTAATACTATATAACGTTATACGTCATCCGGTAATACTATATAATGTTACACGTTAGTACGTAATAGTATATAACGTTATACGTTAGTACGTAATAGTATATAATGTTATACGTTGTTACGTATTAGTATATAGCGTTGTACGTTATGAAGTATTAGTATATAGCGTTATACGTTATTACGTAATAGTATATAACGTTATACGATATTACGTATTAATATATAACGTTACACGTTATTACGTAATAGTATATAACGTTATACGTCATTACGTGATAGTATATAACGTTATACGTTAGTACGTAATAGTATAAATCGTTATACGTCATTGCGTAATAGCATATAACGTTATACGTCATCCGGTAATACTATATAACGTTATACGTCATCCGGTAATACTATATAACGTTATACGTCATCCGGTAATACTATATAACATTATACGTTAGTACGTAATAGTATATAACGTTATACGTCATCCGGTAATACTATATAACGTTATACGTTAGTACGTAATAGTATATAACGTTATACGTTAGTACGTAATAGTATATAACGTTATACGTTATTACGTATTAGTATATACCGTTATACGATATTACGTAATAGTATATAACGTTATACGTCATTACGTAATAGTATATAACGTTATACGTCATTACGTATTAGTTTATAACGTTACACGTTATTACGTATTAGTATATGACGTTACACGTTATTACGTAATAGTATATAACGTTATACGATATTACGTATTAATATATAACGTTACACGTTATTACGTAATAGTATATAACGTTATACGTCATTACGTGATAGTATATAACGTTATACGTTATTACGCAATAGTATATAACGTTATACGTCATTACGTGATAGTATATAACGTTATACATTATTACGTAATAGTATATAACATTATACGTCATACGGGAATACTTTATAACGTTATACGTTAGTACGTAATGGTATATAATGTTATACGTTGTTACGTATTAGTATATAGCGTTGTACGTTATGAAGTATTAGTATATAGCGTTATACGTTATTACGTAATAGTATATAACGTTACACGTTATTACGTATTAGTATATGACGTTACACGTTATTACGTAATAGTATATAACGTTATACGATATTACGTATTAATATATAACGTTACACGTTATTACGTAATAGTATATAACGTTATACGTCATTACGTGATAGTATATAACGTTATACGTTATTACGCAATAGTATATAACGTTATACGTCATTACGTGATAGTATATAACGTTATACATTAGTACGTAATAGTATATAACATTATACGTCATCCGGTAATACTTTATAACGTTATACGTTAGTACGTAATGGTATATAATGTTATACGTTGTTACGTATTAGTATATAGCGTTGTACGTAATGAAGTATTAGTATATAGCGTTATACGTTATTACGTAATAGTATATAACGTTATACGATATTACGTATTAATATATAACGTTACACGTTATTACGTAATAGTATATAACGTTATACGTCATTACGTGATAGTATATAACGTTATACGTTAGTACGTAATAGTATAAATCGTTATACGTCATTGCGTAATAGTATATAACGTTATACGTCATCCGGTAATACTATATAACGTTATACGTCATCCGGTAATACTATATAACGTTATACGTCATCCGGTAATACTATATAACATTATACGTTAGTACGTAATAGTATATAACGTTATACGTCATCCGGTAATACTATATAACGTTATACGTTAGTACGTAATAGTATATATCGTTATACGTCATTGCGTAATACTATATAACGTTATACGTTAGTACGTTATAGTATATAACGTTATACGTTAGTACGTTATAGTATATAATGTTATACGTTATTAAGTATTAGTATATAGCGTTGTACGTTATTAAGTATTAGTATATAACGTTATACGTTATTACGTAATAGTATATAACGTTATACGTCATTACGTAATAGTATATAACGTTATACGTCATCCGGTAATACTATATAACGTTATACGTCATCCGGTAATACTATATAACATTATACGTTAGTACGTAATAGTATATAACTTTATACGTCATCCGGTAATACTATATAATGTTACACGTTAGTACGTAATAGTATATAACGTTATACGTTAGTACGTAATAGTATATATCGTTATACGTCATTGCGTAATACTATATAACGTTATTCGTTAGTACGTTATAGTATATAATGTTATACGTTGTTACGTATTAGTATATAGCGTTGTACGTTATTAAGTATTATTATATAGCGTTATACGTTATTACGTAATAGTATATAACGTTATACGTTATTACGTAATAGTATATAACGTTATACGTCATTACGTAATAGTATATAACATTATACGTCATCCGGTAATACTTTATAACGTTATACGTTAGTACGTAATAGTATATAATGTTATACGTTGTTACGTATTAGTATATAGCGTTGTACGTTATGAAGTATTAGTATATAGCGTTATACGTTATTATGTAATAGTATATAACGTTATACGATATTACGTATTAATATATAACGTTACACGTTATTACGTAATAGTATATAACGTTATACGTCATTACGTGATAGTATATAACGTTATACGTTAGTACGTAATAGTATAAATCGTTATACGTCATTGCGTAATAGTATATAACGTTATACGTCATCCGGTAATACTATATAACGTTATACGTCATCCGGTAATACTATATAACGTTATACGTCATCCGGTAATACTATATAACATTATACGTTAGTACGTAATAGTATATAACGTTATACGTCATCCGGTAATACTATATAACGTTATACGTTAGTACGTAATAGTATATATCGTTATACGTCATTGCGTAATACTATATAACGTTATACGTTAGTACGTTATAGTATATAACGTTATACGTTAGTACGTTATAGTATATAATGTTATACGTTATTAAGTATTAGTATATAGCGTTGTACGTTATTAAGTATTAGTATATAACGTTATACGTTATTACGAAATAGTATATAACGTTATACGTCATTACGTAATAGTATATAACGTTATACGTCATCCGGTAATACTATATAACGTTATACGTCATCCGGTAATACTATATAATGTTACACGTTAGTACGTAATAGTATATAACGTTATACGTTAGTACGTAATAGTATATAACGTTATACGTTATTACGTATTAGTATATACCGTTATACGATATTACGTAATAGTATATAACGTTATACGTCATTACGTAATAGTATATAACGTTATACGTCATTACGTATTAGTTTATAACGTTACACGTTATTACGTATTAGTATATGACGTTACACGTTATTACGTAATAGTATATAACGTTATACGATATTACGTATTAATATATATAGTTACACGTTATTACGTAATAGTATATAACGTTATACGTCATTACGTGATAGTATATAACGTTATACGTTATTACGCAATAGTATATAACGTTATACGTCATTACGTGATAGTATATAACGTTATACATTAGTACGTAATAGTATATAACATTATACGTCATCCGGTAATACTTTATAACGTTATACGTTAGTACGTAATAGTATATAACGTTATACGTTAGTACGTAATAGTATATAACGTTATACGTCATCCGGTAATACTATATAACGTTATACGTTAGTACGTTATAGTATATTATGTTATACGTTGTTACGTATTAGTATATAACGTTATACGTTATTACGTAATAGTATATAACGTTATACGTCATTACGTGATAGTATATAACGTTATACGTTATTACGCAATAGTATATAACGTTATACGATATTACGTATTAATATATAACGTTACACGTTATTACGTAATAGTATATAACGTTATACGTCATTACGTGATAGTATATAACGTTATACGATAGTACGTAATAGTATAAATCGTTATACGTCATTGCGTAATAGCATATAACGTTATACGTCATCCGGTAATACTATATAACGTTATACGTTAGTACGTTATAGTATATAATGTTATACGTTTTTAAGTATTAGTATATAGCGTTGTACGTTATTAAGTATTAGTATATAACGTTATACGTTATTACGTAATAGTATATAACGTTATACGTCATTGCGTAATAGTATATAACGTTATACGTCATCCGGTAATACTATATAACGTTATACGTCATCCGGTAATACTATATAACGTTATACGTCATCCGGTAATACTATATAACATTATACGTTAGTACGTAATAGTATATAACGTTATACGTCATCCGGTAATACTATATAACGTTATACGTTAGTACGTAATAGTATATATCGTTATACGTCATTGCGTAATACTATATAACGTTATACGTTAGTACGTTATAGTATATAACGTTATACGTTAGTACGTTATAGTATATAATGTTATACGTTATTAAGTATTAGTATATAGCGTTGTACGTTATTAAGTATTAGTATATAACGTTATACGTTATTACGTAATAGTATATAACGTTATACGTCATTACGTAATAGTATATAACGTTATACGTCATCCGGTAATACTATATAACGTTATACGTCATCCGGTAATACTATATAATGTTACACGTTAGTACGTAATAGTATATAACGTTATACGTTAGTACGTAATAGTATATAACGTTATACGTTATTACGTATTAGTATATACCGTTATACGATATTACGTAATAGTATATAACGTTATACGTCATTACGTAATAGTATATAACGTTATACGTCATTACGTATTAGTTTATAACGTTACACGTTATTACGTATTAGTATATAACGTTACCCGTTATTACGTAATAGTATATGACGTTATACGATATTACGTATTAATATATAACGTTACACGTTATTACGTAATAGTATATAAAGTTATACGTCATTACGTGATAGTATATAACGTTATACGTTAGTACGTAATAGTATATATCGTTATACGTCATTGCGTAATAGTATATAACGTTATACGTTAGTACGTAATAGTATATAACGTTATACGTCATCCGGTAATACTATATAACGTTATACGTTAGTACGTAATAGTATATAATGTTATACGTTGTTACGTATTAGTATATAGCGTTGTACGTTATTAAGTATTAGTATATAGCGTTATACGTTATTACGTAATAGTATATAACGTTATACGTCATTACGTGATACTATATAACGTTATACGTTAGTACGTAATAGTATATAACGTTATACGTCATCCGGTAGTACTATATAACGTTACACGTTAGTACGTAATAATATATAACTTTATACGTTATTACGTATTAGTATATAACGTTATACGTTAGTACGTAATAGTATATAATGTTATACGTTGTTACGTATTAGTATATAACGTTATACGTTAGTACGTAATAGTATATAACGTTATACGTTAGTACGTAATAGTATATAACGTTATACGTCATTATGTATTAGTATATAACGTTATACGTCATAACGTAATAGTATATAACGTTATACGTTAGTACGTAATAGTATATAACGTTATACGTTATTACGTAATAGTATATAACGTTATACGTCATTACGTAATAGTATATAACGTTATACGTCATCCGGTAATACTATATAACGTTATACGTTAGTACGTTATAGTATATTATGTTATACGTTGTTACGTATTAGTATATAACGTTATACGTTATTACGTAATAGTATATAACGTTATACGTCATTACGTAATAGTATATAACTTTATACGTCATCCGGTAATACTATATAATGTTACACGTTAGTACGTAATAGTATATAACGTTATACGTTAGTACGTAATAGTATATATCGTTATACGTCATTGCGTAATACTATATAACGTTATTCGTTAGTACGTTATAGTATATAATGTTATACGTTGTTACGTATTAGTATATAGCGTTGTACGTTATTAAGTATTAGTATATAGCGTTATACGTTATTACGTAATAGTATATAACGTTATACGTTATTACGTAATAGTATATAACGTTATACGTCATTACGTAATAGTATATAACATTATACGTCATCCGGTAATACTTTATAACGTTATACGTTAGTACGTAATAGTATATAATGTTATACGTTGTTACGTATTAGTATATAGCGTTGTACGTTATGAAGTATTAGTATATAGCGTTATACGTTATTACGTAATAGTATATAACGTTATACGATGTTACGTATTAATATATAACGTTACACGTTATTACGTAATAGTATATAACGTTATACGTCATTACGTGATAGTATATAACGTTATACGTTAGTACGTAATAGTATAAATCGTTATACGTCATTGCGTAATAGTATATAACGTTATACGTCATCCGGTAATACTATATAACGTTATACGTTAGTACGTAATAGTATATATCGTTATACGTCATTGCGTAATACTAAATAACGTTATACGTTAGTACGTTATAGTATATAACGTTATACGTTAGTACGTTATAGTATATAATGTTATACGTTATTAAGTATTAGTATATAGCGTTGTACGTTATTAAGTATTAGTATATAACGTTATACGTTATTACGTAATAGTATATAACGTTATACGTCATTACGTAATAGTATATAACGTTATACGTCATCCGGTAATACTATATAACGTTATACGTCATCCGGTAATACTATATAATGTTACACGTCATTACGTATTAGTTTATAACGTTACACGTTATTACGTATTAGTATATGACGTTACACGTTATTACGTAATAGTATATAACGTTATACGATATTACGTATTAATATGTAACGTTACACGTTATTACGTAATAGTATATAACGTTATACGTCATTACGTGATAGTATATAACGTTATACGTTATTACGCAATAGTATATAACGTTATACGTCATTACGTGATAGTATATAACGTTATACATTAGTACGTAATAGTATATAACATTATACGTCATCCGGTAATACTTTATAACGTTATACGTTAGTACGTAATAGTATATAATGTTATACGTTGTTACGTATTAGTATATAGCGTTGTACGTTATGAAGTATTAGTATATAGCGTTATACGTTATTACGTAATATTATATAACGTTATACGATATTACGTATTAATATATAACGTTACACGTTATTACGTAATAGTATATAACGTTATACGTCATTAGTGATAGTATATAACGTTGTACGTTAGTACGTAATAGTATAAATCGTTATACGTCATTGCGTAATAGTATATAACGTTATACGTCATCCGGTAATACTATATAACGTTATACGTCATCCGGTAATACTATATAACGTTATACGTCATCCGGTAATACTATATAACATTATACGTTAGTACGTAATAGTATATAACGTTATACGTCATCCGGTAATACTATATAACGTTATACGTTATTACGTAATAGTATATATCGTTATACGTCATTGCGTAATACTATATAACGTTATACGTTAGTACGTTATAGTATATAATGTTATACGTTGTTACGTATTAGTATATAGCGTTGTACGTTATTAAGTATTAGTATATAGCGTTATACGTTATTACGTAATAGTATATAACGTTATACGTTATTACGTAATAGTATATAACGTTATACGTCATTACGTAATAGTATATAACGTTATACGTCATCCGGTAATACTATATAACGTTATACGTCATCCGGTAATACTATATAATGTTACACGTTAGTACGTAATAGTATATAACGTTATACGTTAGTACGTAATAGTATATAACGTTATACGTTATTACGTATTAGTATATACCGTTATACGATATTACGTAATAGTATATAACGTTATACGTCATTACGTAATAGTATATAACGTTATACGTCATCCGGTAATACTATATAACGTTATACGTCATCCGGTAATACTATATAATGTTACACGTTAGTACGTAATAGTATATAACGTTATACGTTAGTACGTAATAGTATATATCGTTATACGTCATTGCGTAATACTATATAACGTTATACGTTAGTACGTTATAGTATATAATGTTATACGTTGTTACGTATTAGTATATAGCGTTGTACGTTATTAAGTATTAGTATATAGCGTTATACGTTATTACGTAATAGTATATAACGTTATACGTTATTACGTAATAGTATATAACGTTATACGTCATTACGTAATAGTATATAACATTATACGTCATCCGGTAATACTTTATAACGTTATACGTTAGTACGTAATAGTATATAATGTTATACGTTGTTACGTATTAGTATATAGCGTTGTACGTTATGAAGTATTAGTATATAGCGTTATACGTTATTACGTAATAGTATATAACGTTATACGATATTACGTATTAATATATAACGTTACACGTTATTACGTAATAGTATATAACGTTATACGTCATTACGTGATAGTATATAACGTTATACGTTAGTACGTAATAGTATAAATCGTTATACGTCATTGCGTAATAGTATATAACGTTATACGTCATCCGGTAATACTATATAACGTTATACGTCATGCGGTAATACTATATAACGTTATACGTCATCCGGTAATACTATATAACATTATACGTTAGTACGTAATAGTATATAACGTTATACGTCATCCGGTAATACTATATAACGTTATACGTTAGTACGTAATAGTATATATCGTTATACGTCATTGCGTAATACTATATAACGTTATACGTTAGTACGTTATAGTATATAATGTTATACGTTGTTACGTATTAGTATATAGCGTTGTACGTTATTAAGTATTAGTATATAGCGTTATACATTATTACGTAATAGTATATAACGTTATACGTCATTACGTGATAGTATATAACGTTATACGTTAGTACGTAATAGTATATATCGTTATACGTCATTGCGTAATAGTATATAACGTTATACGTTAGTACGTAATAGTATATATCGTTATACGTCATTGCGTAATAGTATATAACGTTATACGTTAGTACGTATTAGTATATAACGTTATACGTCATCCGGTAATACTATATAACGTTATACGTTAGTACGTTATAGTATATTATGTTATACGTTGTTACGTATTAGTATATAACTTTATACGTTGTTACGTATTAGTATATAACGTTATACGTTATTACGTAATAGTATATAACGTTATACGTCATTACGTAATAGTATATAACGTTATACGTCATCCGGTAATTCTATATAACGTTATACGTCATCCGGTAATACTATATAACATTATACGTTAGTACGTAATAGTATATAACGTTATACGTCATCCGGTAATACTATATAACGTTATACGTTAGTACGTAATAGTATATAACGTTATACGTTAGTACGTAATAGTATATAACGTTATACGTTAGTACGTAATAGTATATAACGTTATACGTTATTACGTATTAGTATATACCGTTATATGATATTACGTAATAGTATATAACGTTATACGTCATTACGTAATAGTATATAACGTTATACGTCATTACGTATTAGTTTATAACGTTACATGTTATTACGTATTAGTATATAACGTTATACGATATTACGTATTAATATATAACGATACACGTCATTACGTGATAGTATATAACGTTATACGTTAGTACGTCATATTATATATCGTTATACGTCATTGCGTAATAGTATATAACTTTATACGTTAGTACGTAATAGTATATAACGTTATACGTCATCCGGTAATACTATATAACGTTATACGTTAGTACGTTATAGTATATAATGTTATACGTTGTTACGTATTAGTATATAACGTTATACGTTATTACGTAATAGTATATAACGTTATACGTCATTACGTGATAGTATATAACGTTATACGTTAGTACGTAATAGTATATATCGTTATACGTCATCCGGTAATACTATATAACGTTATACGTTAGTACGTAATAGTATATAATGTTATACGTTGTTACGTATTAGTATATAGCGTTGTACGTTATTAAGTATTAGTATATAGCGTTATACGTTATTACGTAATAGTATATAACGTTACACGTTATTACGTAAGAGTATATAACGTTATACGATATTACGTATTAATATATAACGTTACACGTTATTACGTATTAGTATATAACGTTACACGTTATTACGTAATAGTATATAACGTTATACGATATTACGTATTAATATATAACGATACACGTCATTACGTGATAGTATATAACGTTATACGTTAGTACGTCATAGTATATATCGTTATACGTCATTCCGTAATAGTATATAACTTTATACGGTAGTACGTAATAGTATATAACGTTATACGTCATCCGGTAATACTATATAACGTTATACGTTAGTACGTTATAGTATATAATGTTATACGTTGTTACGTATTAGTATATAACGTTATACGTTATTACGTAATAGTATATAACGTTATACGTCATTACGTAATAGTATATAACGTTATACTTCATCCGGTAATACTATATAACGTTATACGTCATCCGGTAATACTATATAACATTATACGTTAGTACGTAATAGTATATAACGTTATACGTCATCCGGTAATACTATATAACGTTATACGTTAGTACGTTATAGTATATAACGATATACGTTATTACGTATTAGTATATAACGTTATACGTTATTACGTATTAGTATATAACGTTATACGTTATTACGTATTAGTATATAACGTTATACGTTATTACGTATTAGTATATAACGTTACACGTTATTACGTAATAGTATATAACGTTACACGTTATTACGTAATAGTATATAACGTTATACGTTATTACGTAATAGTATATATCGTTATACGTCATTGCGTAATAGTATATAACGTTATACGTTAGTACGTAATAGTATATAACGTTATACGTTAGTACGTAATAGTATATAACGTTATACGTCATTACGTATTAGTATATAACGTTAAACGTCATAACGTAATAGTATATAACGTTATACGTTAGTACGTAATAGAATATAACGTTATACGTTAGTACGTATTAGTATATAACGTTATACGTCATCTGGTAATACTATATAACGTTACACGTTAGTACGTAATAATATATAACGTTATACGTCATCCGGTAATACTATATAACGTTCTACGTCATTACGAAATAGTAAACAATGTTATACGTTATTACGTAATTATATATAACGTTATACGTTAGTACGTAATAGTATATAACGTTATACGTTATTACGTATTAGTATATAATGTTATACGTCATTACGTAATTATATATAACGTTATACGTTAGTACGTAATAGTATATAACGTTATACGTTATTACGTAATAGTATATATCGTTATACGTCATTGCGCAATAGTATATAACGTTACACGTTAGTACGTAATAGTATATAACGTTATACGTAAGTACGTAATAGTATATAACGTTATACGTCATTACGTAATAGTACATAACGTTATACGTTATTACGTAATAGTATATATCGTTATACGTTAGTACCTAATAGTATATAACGTTATACGTTATTACGTATTAGTATATAATGTTATACGTCATTACGTAATTATATATACCGTTATACGTCATCCGGTAATACTATATAACGTTATACGTCATTACGTAATAGTATATAACGTTATACGTCATTACGTAATAGTATATAACGTTATACGTTATTACGTAATATTATATATCGTTATACGTTAGTACGTAATAGTATATAACGTTATACGTTAGTACGTAATAGTATATAACGTTATACGATATTACGTAATAGTATATAGCGTTATACGTTATTACGTATTAGTATATAACGTTATACGATATTACGTATTAGTATATAGCGTTACACGTTAGTACGTAGTAGTATATAGCGTTATACGTCATTACGTATTAGTATATAACGTTATACGTTAGTACGTAATAGTATATAACGTTATACGTCATCCGGTAATACTATATGACGTTATACGTTATTACGTAATAGTATATAACGTTATACGTTATTACGTAATAGTATATAACGTTATACGTTAGTACGTAATAGGATATAACGTTATACGTCATCCGGTAATACTATATAACGTTACACGTTAGTACGTAATAGTATATAACGTTATACGTCATCCGGTAATACTATATAACGTTATACCTTAGTACGTTATAGCATATAACGATATACGTTATTACGTATTAGTATATAACGTTATACGTTATTACGTATTAGTATATAACGTTATACGTTATTACGTATTAGTATATAATGTTATACGTTATTACGTATTAGTATATAACGTTACACGTTATTACGTAATAGTATATAACGTTACACGTTATTACGTAATAGTATATAACGTTACACGTTATTACGTAATAGTATATAACGTTCTACGTTATTACGTAATTGTATATATCGTTATACGTCATTGCGTAATAGTAAATAACGTTATACGTTAGTACGTAATAGTATATAACGTTATACGTTATTACGTATTAGTATATAATGTTATACGTCATTACGTAATTATATATAATGTTATACGTTATTACGTAATTATATATAACGTTATACGTCATTACGTAATAGTACATAACGTTATACGTTATTACGTAATAGTATATATCGTTATACGTTAGTACCTAATAGTATATAACGTTATACGTTATTACGTATTAGTATATAATGTTATACGTCATTACGTAATTATATATAACGTTATACGTTAGTACGTAATAGTATATAACGTTATGCGTTATTACGTAATTGTATATATCGTTATACGTCATTACGTAATAGTATATAACGTTATACGTCATTACGTAATAGTATATAACGTTATACGTTATTACGTAATATTATATATCGTTATACGTTAGTACGTAATAGTATATAACGTTATACGTTAGTACGTAATAGTATATAACGTTATACGATATTACGTAATAGTATATAACGTTATACGATATTACGTATTAGTATATAACGTTATACGATATTACGTATTAGTATATAGCGTTACACGTTAGTACGTAGTAGTATATAGCGTTATACGTCATTACGTATTAGTATATAACGTTATACGTTAGTACGTAATAGTATATAACGTTATACGTCATCCGGTAATACTATATGACGTTATACGTTATTACGTAATAGTATATAACGTTATACGTTATTACGTAATAGTATATAACGTTATACGTCATTACGTGATACTATATAACGTTATACGTTAGTACGTAATAGTATATAACGTTATACGTCATTACGTGATAGTATATAACGTTATACGTTAGTACGTAATAGTATATAACGTTATACGTCATTACGTATTAGTATATAACGTTATACGTCATAACGTAATAGTATATAACGTTATACGTTAGTACGTAATAGAATATAACGTTATACGTTAGTACGTATTAGTATATAACGTTATACGTCATCTGGTAATACTATATAACGTTACACGTTAGTACGTAATAATATATAACGTTATACGTCATCCGGTAGTACTATATAACGTTACACGTTAGTACGTAATAATATATAACTTTATACGTTATTACGTATTAGTATATAACGTTATACGTTAGTACGTAATAGTATATAATGTTATACGTTGTTACGTATTAGTATATAACGTTATACGTTAGTACGTAATAGTATATAACGTTATACGTTAGTACGTAATAGTATATAACGTTATACGTCATTATGTATTAGTATATAACGTTATACGTCATAACGTAATAGTATATAACGTTATACGTTAGTACGTAATAGTATATAACGTTATACGTTATTACGTAATAGTATATAACGTTATACGTCATTACGTAATAGTATATAACGTTATACGTCATCCGGTAATACTATATAACGTTATACGTTAGTACGTTATAGTATATTATGTTATACGTTGTTACGTATTAGTATATAACGTTATACGTTATTACGTAATAGTATATAACGTTATACGTCATTACGTAATAGTATATAACGTTATACGTCATCCGGTAATACTATATAATGTTACACGTTAGTACGTAATAGTATATAACGTTATACGTTAGTACGTAATAGTATATAACGTTATACGTCATTATGTATTAGTATATAACGTTATACGTCATAACGTAATAGTATATAACGTTATACGTTAGTACGTAATAGTATATAACGTTATACGTTAGTACGTAATAGTATATAACGTTATACGTCATTATGTATTAGTATATAACGTTATACGTCATAACGTAATAGTATATAACGTTATACGTTAGTACGTAATAGTATATAACGTTATACGTTATTACGTAATAGTATATAACGTTATACGTCATTACGTAATAGTATATAACGTTATACGTCATCCGGTAATACTATATAACGTTATACGTTAGTACGTTATAGTATATTATGTTATACGTTGTTACGTATTAGTATATAACGTTATACGTTATTACGTAATAGTATATAACGTTATACGTCATTACGTAATAGTATATAACGTTATACGTCATCCGGTAATACTATATAATGTTACACGTTAGTACGTAATAGTATATAACGTTATACGTTAGTACGTAATAGTATATATCGTTATACGTCATTGCGTAATACTATATAACGTTATTCGTTAGTACGTTATAGTATATAATGTTATACGTTGTTACGTATTAGTATATAGCGTTGTACGTTATTAAGTATTAGTATATAGCGTTATACGTTATTACGTAATAGTATATAACGTTATACGTTATTACGTAATAGTATATAACGTTATACGTTAGTACGTAATAGTATATATCGTTATACGTCATTGCGTAATACTATATAACGTTATACGTTAGTACGTAATAGTATATAATGTTATACGTTGTTACGTATTAGTATATAGCGTTGTACGTTATGAAGTATTAGTATATAGCGTTATACGTTATTACGTAATAGTATATAACGTTATACGATATTACGTATTAATATATAACGTTACACGTTATTACGTAATAGTATATAACGTTATACGTCATTACGTGATAGTATATAACGTTATACGTTAGTACGTAATAGTATAAATCGTTATACGTCATTGCGTAATAGTATATAACGTTATACGTCATCCGGTAATCCTATATAACGTTATACGTCATCCGGTAATACTATATAACGTTATACGTCATCCGGTAATACTATATAACATTATACGTTAGTACGTAATAGTATATAACGTTATACGTCATCCGGTAATACTATATAACGTTATACGTTATTACGTAATAGTATATATCGTTATACGTCATTGCGTAATACTATATAACGTTATACGTTAGTACGTTATAGTATATAATGTTATACGTTGTTACGTATTAGTATATAGCGTTGTACGTTATTAAGTATTAGTATATAGCGTTATACGTTATTACGTAATAGTATATAACGTTATACGTTATTACGTAATAGTATATAACGTTATACGTCATTACGTAATAGTATATAACGTTATACGTCATCCGGTAATACTATATAACGTTATACGTCATCCGGTAATACTATATAATGTTACACGTTAGTACGTAATAGTATATAACGTTATACGTTAGTACGTAATAGTATATAACGTTATACGTTATTACGTATTAGTATATACCGTTATACGATATTACGTAATAGTATATAACGTTATACGTCATTACGTAATAGTATATAACGTTATACGTCATCCGGTAATACTATATAACGTTATACGTCATCCGGTAATACTATATAATGTTACACGTTAGTACGTAATAGTATATAACGTTATACGTTAGTACGTAATAGTATATATCGTTATACGTCATTGCGTAATACTATATAACGTTATACGTTAGTACGTTATAGTATATAATGTTATACGTTGTTACGTATTAGTATATAGCGTTGTACGTTATTAAGTATTAGTATATAGCGTTATACGTTATTACGTAATAGTATATAACGTTATACGTTATTACGTAATAGTATATAACGTTATACGTCATTACGTAATAGTATATAACATTATACGTCATCCGGTAATACTTTATAACGTTATACGTTAGTACGTAATAGTATATAATGTTATACGTTGTTACGTATTAGTATATAGCGTTGTACGTTATGAAGTATTAGTATATAGCGTTATACGTTATTACGTAATAGTATATAACGTTATACGATATTACGTATTAATATATAACGTTACACGTTATTACGTAATAGTATATAACGTTATACGTCATTACGTGATAGTATATAACGTTATACGTTAGTACGTAATAGTATAAATCGTTATACGTCATTGCGTAATAGTATATAACGTTATACGTCATCCGGTAATACTATATAACGTTATACGTCATGCGGTAATACTATATAACGTTATACGTCATCCGGTAATACTATATAACATTATACGTTAGTACGTAATAGTATATAACGTTATACGTCATCCGGTAATACTATATAACGTTATACGTTAGTACGTAATAGTATATATCGTTATACGTCATTGCGTAATACTATATAACGTTATACGTTAGTACGTTATAGTATATAATGTTATACGTTGTTACGTATTAGTATATAGCGTTGTACGTTATTAAGTATTAGTATATAGCGTTATACGTTATTACGTAATAGTATATAACGTTATACGTTATTACGTAATAGTATATAACGTTATACGTCATTACGTAATAGTATATAACGTTATACGTCATCCGGTAATACTATATAACGTTATACGTCATCCGGTAATACTATATAATGTTACACGTTAGTACGTAATAGTATATAACGTTATACGTTAGTACGTAATAGTATATAACGTTATACGTTATTACGTATTAGTATATACCGTTATACGATATTACGTAATAGTATATAACGTTAAACGTCATTACGTAATAGTATATAACGTTATACGTCATTACGTGATAGTATATAACGTTATACGTTAGTACGTAATAGTATATATCGTTATACGTCATTGCGTAATAGTATATAACGTTATACGTTAGTACGTAATAGTATATAACGTTATACGTCATCCGGTAATACTATATAACGTTATACGTTAGTACGTAATAGTATATAACGTTATACGTCATTACGTGATAGTATATAACGTTATACGTTAGTACGTAATAGTATATAACGTTATACGTTATTACGTAATAGTATATAACGTTATACGTCATTACGTAATAGTATATAACGTTATACGTCATCCGGTAATACTATATAACGTTATACGTCATCCGGTAATACTATATAACATTATACGATAGTACGTAATAGTATATAACTTTATACGTCATCCGGTAATACTATATAACGTTATACGTTAGTACGTAATAGTATGTAACGTTATACGTTAGTACGTAATAGTATATAACGTTATACGTCATCCGGTAATACTATATAACGTTATACGTTAGTACGTTATAGTATATTATGTTATTCGTTGTTACGTATTAGTATATAACGTTATACGTTATTACGTAATAGTATATAACGTTATACGTCATTACGTAATAGTATATAACGTTATACGTCATCCGGTAATACTATATAACGTTATACGTCATCCGGTAATACTATATAATGTTACACGTTAGTACGTAATAGTATATAACGTTATACGTCATTACGTAATAGTATATAACGTTATACGTCATTACGTATTAGTTTATAACGTTACACGTTATTACGCATTAGTATATAACGTTACCCGTTATTACGTAATAGTATATAACGTTATACGATATTACGTATTAATATATAACGTAACACGTTATTACGTAATACTATATAACGTTATACGTCATTACGTGATAGTATATAACGTTATACGTCATCCGGTAATACTATATAACGTTATACGTTAGTACGTAATAGTATATAATGTTATACGTTGTTACGTATTAGTATATAGCGTTGTACGTTATTAAGTATTAGTATATAGCGTTATACATTATTACGTAATAGTATATAACGTTATACGTCATTACGTGATAGTATATAACGTTATACGTTAGTACGTAATAGTATATATCGTTATACGTCATTGCGTAATAGTATATAACGTTATACGTTAGTACGTAATAGTATATATCGTTATACGTCATTGCGTAATAGTATATAACGTTATACGTTAGTACGTATTAGTATATAACGTTATACGTCATCCGGTAATACTATATAACGTTATACGTTAGTACGTTATAGTATATTATGTTATACGTTGTTACGTATTAGTATATAACGTTATACGTTGTTACGTATTAGTATATAACGTTATACGTTATTACGTAATAGTATATAACGTTATACGTCATTACGTAATAGTATATAACGTTATACGTCATCCGGTAATACTATATAACGTTATACGTCATCCGGTAATACTATATAACATTATACGTTAGTACGTAATAGTATATAACGTTATACGTCATCCGGTAATACTATATAACGTTATACGTTAGTACGTAATAGTATATAACGTTATACGTTAGTACGTAATAGTATATAACGTTATACGTTAGTACGTAATAGTATATAACGTTATACGTTATTACGTATTAGTATATACCGTTATATGATATTACGTAATAGTATATAACGTTATACGTCATTACGTAATAGTATATAACGTTATACGTCATTACGTATTAGTTTATAACGTTACATGTTATTACGTATTAGTATATAACGTTATACGATATTACGTATTAATATATAACGATACACGTCATTACGTGATAGTATATAACGTTATACGTTAGTACGTCATATTATATATCGTTATACGTCATTGCGTAATAGTATATAACTTTATACGTTAGTACGTAATAGTATATAACGTTATACGTCATCCGGTAATACTATATAACGTTATACGTTAGTACGTTATAGTATATAATGTTATACGTTGTTACGTATTAGTATATAACGTTATACGTTATTACGTAATAGTATATAACGTTATACGTCATTACGTGATAGTATATAACGTTATACGTTAGTACGTAATAGTATATATCGTTATACGTCATCCGGTAATACTATATAACGTTATACGTTAGTACGTAATAGTATATAATGTTATACGTTGTTACGTATTAGTATATAGCGTTGTACGTTATTAAGTATTAGTATATAGCGTTATACGTTATTACGTAATAGTATATAACGTTACACGTTATTACGTAAGAGTATATAACGTTATACGATATTACGTATTAATATATAACGTTACACGTTATTACGTATTAGTATATAACGTTACACGTTATTACGTAATAGTATATAACGTTATACGATATTACGTATTAATATATAACGATACACGTCATTACGTGATAGTATATAACGTTATACGTTAGTACGTCATAGTATATATCGTTATACGTCATTCCGTAATAGTATATAACTTTATACGGTAGTACGTAATAGTATATAACGTTATACGTCATCCGGTAATACTATATAACGTTATACGTTAGTACGTTATAGTATATAATGTTATACGTTGTTACGTATTAGTATATAACGTTATACGTTATTACGTAATAGTATATAACGTTATACGTCATTACGTAATAGTATATAACGTTATACTTCATCCGGTAATACTATATAACGTTATACGTCATCCGGTAATACTATATAACATTATACGTTAGTACGTAATAGTATATAACGTTATACGTCATCCGGTAATACTATATAACGTTATACGTTAGTACGTTATAGTATATAACGATATACGTTATTACGTATTAGTATATAACGTTATACGTTATTACGTATTAGTATATAACGTTATACGTTATTACGTATTAGTATATAACGTTATACGTTATTACGTATTAGTATATAACGTTACACGTTATTACGTAATAGTATATAACGTTACACGTTATTACGTAATAGTATATAACGTTATACGTTATTACGTAATAGTATATATCGTTATACGTCATTGCGTAATAGTATATAACGTTATACGTTAGTACGTAATAGTATATAACGTTATACGTTAGTACGTAATAGTATATAACGTTATACGTCATTACGTATTAGTATATAACGTTAAACGTCATAACGTAATAGTATATAACGTTATACGTTAGTACGTAATAGAATATAACGTTATACGTTAGTACGTATTAGTATATAACGTTATACGTCATCTGGTAATACTATATAACGTTACACGTTAGTACGTAATAATATATAACGTTATACGTCATCCGGTAATACTATATAACGTTCTACGTCATTACGAAATAGTAAACAATGTTATACGTTATTACGTAATTATATATAACGTTATACGTTAGTACGTAATAGTATATAACGTTATACGTTATTACGTATTAGTATATAATGTTATACGTCATTACGTAATTATATATAACGTTATACGTTAGTACGTAATAGTATATAACGTTATACGTTATTACGTAATAGTATATATCGTTATACGTCATTGCGCAATAGTATATAACGTTACACGTTAGTACGTAATAGTATATAACGTTATACGTAAGTACGTAATAGTATATAACGTTATACGTCATTACGTAATAGTACATAACGTTATACGTTATTACGTAATAGTATATATCGTTATACGTTAGTACCTAATAGTATATAACGTTATACGTTATTACGTATTAGTATATAATGTTATACGTCATTACGTAATTATATATAACGTTATACGTCATCCGGTAATACTATATAACGTTATACGTCATTACGTAATAGTATATAACGTTATACGTCATTACGTAATAGTATATAACGTTATACGTTATTACGTAATATTATATATCGTTATACGTTAGTACGTAATAGTATATAACGTTATACGTTAGTACGTAATAGTATATAACGTTATACGATATTACGTAATAGTATATAACGTTATACGATATTACGTATTAGTATATAACGTTATACGATATTACGTATTAGTATATAGCGTTACACGTTAGTACGTAGTAGTATATAGCGTTATACGTCATTACGTATTAGTATATAACGTTATACGTTAGTACGTAATAGTATATAACGTTATACGTCATCCGGTAATACTATATGACGTTATACGTTATTACGTAATAGTATATAACGTTATACGTTATTACGTAATAGTATATAACGTTATACGTTAGTACGTAATAGGATATAACGTTATACGTCATCCGGTAATACTATATAACGTTACACGTTAGTACGTAATAGTATATAACGTTATACGTCATCCGGTAATACTATATAACGTTATACCTTAGTACGTTATAGCATATAACGATATACGTTATTACGTATTAGTATATAACGTTATACGTTATTACGTATTAGTATATAACGTTATACGTTATTACGTATTAGTATATAATGTTATACGTTATTACGTATTAGTATATAACGTTACACGTTATTACGTAATAGTATATAACTTTATACGTTATTACGTAACAGTTTATAACGTTACATGCTATTACGTAATAGTATATAACGTTCTAAGTTAGTACGTAATTGTATATAACGTTATACGTCATAACGTAATAGTAAATAACGTTATACGTTAGTACGTAATAGTATATAACGTTATACGTTATTACGTATTAGTATATAATGTTATACGTCATTACGTAATTATATATAATGTTATACGTTATTACGTAATTATATATAACGTTATACGTCATTACGTAATAGTACATAACGTTATACGTTATTACGTAATAGTATATATCGTTATACGTTAGTACCTAATAGTATATAACGTTATACGTTATTACGTATTAGTATATAATGTTATACGTCATTACGTAATTATATATAACGTTATACGTTAGTACGTAATAGTATATAACGTTATGCGTTATTACGTAATTGTATATATCGTTATACGTCATTACGTAATAGTATATAACGTTATACGTCATTACGTAATAGTATATAACGTTATACGTTATTACGTAATATTATATATCGTTATACGTTAGTACGTAATAGTATATAACGTTATACGTTAGTACGTAATAGTATATAACGTTATACGATATTACGTAATAGTATATAACGTTATACGATATTACGTATTAGTATATAACGTTATACGATATTACGTATTAGTATATAGCGTTACACGTTAGTACGTAGTAGTATATAGCGTTATACGTCATTACGTATTAGTATATAACGTTATACGTTAGTACGTAATAGTATATAACGTTATACGTCATCCGGTAATACTATATGACGTTATACGTTAGTACGTTATAGTATATTATGTTATACGTTGTTACGTATTAGTATATAACGTTATACGTCATTACGTATTAGTTTATAACGTTACATGTTATTACGTATTAGTATATAACGTTATACGATATTACGTATTAATATATAACGATACACGTCATTACGTGATAGTATATAACGTTATACGTTAGTACGTCATATTATATATCGTTATACGTCATTGCGTAATAGTATATAACTTTATACGTTAGTACGTAATAGTATATAACGTTATACGTCATCCGGTAATACTATATAACGTTATACGTTAGTACGTTATAGTATATAATGTTATACGTTGTTACGTATTAGTATATAACGTTATACGTTATTACGTAATAGTATATAACGTTATACGTCATTACGTGATAGTATATAACGTTATACGTTAGTACGTAATAGTATATATCGTTATACGTCATCCGGTAATACTATATAACGTTATACGTTAGTACGTAATAGTATATAATGTTATACGTTGTTACGTATTAGTATATAGCGTTGTACGTTATTAAGTATTAGTATATAGCGTTATACGTTATTACGTAATAGTATATAACGTTACACGTTATTACGTAAGAGTATATAACGTTATACGATATTACGTATTAATATATAACGTTACACGTTATTACGTATTAGTATATAACGTTACACGTTATTACGTAATAGTATATAACGTTATACGATATTACGTATTAATATATAACGATACACGTCATTACGTGATAGTATATAACGTTATACGTTAGTACGTCATAGTATATATCGTTATACGTCATTCCGTAATAGTATATAACTTTATACGGTAGTACGTAATAGTATATAACGTTATACGTCATCCGGTAATACTATATAACGTTATACGTTAGTACGTTATAGTATATAATGTTATACGTTGTTACGTATTAGTATATAACGTTATACGTTATTACGTAATAGTATATAACGTTATACGTCATTACGTAATAGTATATAACGTTATACTTCATCCGGTAATACTATATAACGTTATACGTCATCCGGTAATACTATATAACATTATACGTTAGTACGTAATAGTATATAACGTTATACGTCATCCGGTAATACTATATAACGTTATACGTTAGTACGTTATAGTATATAACGATATACGTTATTACGTATTAGTATATAACGTTATACGTTATTACGTATTAGTATATAACGTTATACGTTATTACGTATTAGTATATAACGTTATACGTTATTACGTATTAGTATATAACGTTACACGTTATTACGTAATAGTATATAACGTTACACGTTATTACGTAATAGTATATAACGTTATACGTTATTACGTAATAGTATATATCGTTATACGTCATTGCGTAATAGTATATAACGTTATACGTTAGTACGTAATAGTATATAACGTTATACGTTAGTACGTAATAGTATATAACGTTATACGTCATTACGTATTAGTATATAACGTTAAACGTCATAACGTAATAGTATATAACGTTATACGTTAGTACGTAATAGAATATAACGTTATACGTTAGTACGTATTAGTATATAACGTTATACGTCATCTGGTAATACTATATAACGTTACACGTTAGTACGTAATAATATATAACGTTATACGTCATCCGGTAATACTATATAACGTTCTACGTCATTACGAAATAGTAAACAATGTTATACGTTATTACGTAATTATATATAACGTTATACGTTAGTACGTAATAGTATATAACGTTATACGTTATTACGTATTAGTATATAATGTTATACGTCATTACGTAATTATATATAACGTTATACGTTAGTACGTAATAGTATATAACGTTATACGTTATTACGTAATAGTATATATCGTTATACGTCATTGCGCAATAGTATATAACGTTACACGTTAGTACGTAATAGTATATAACGTTATACGTAAGTACGTAATAGTATATAACGTTATACGTCATTACGTAATAGTACATAACGTTATACGTTATTACGTAATAGTATATATCGTTATACGTTAGTACCTAATAGTATATAACGTTATACGTTATTACGTATTAGTATATAATGTTATACGTCATTACGTAATTATATATAACGTTATACGTCATCCGGTAATACTATATAACGTTATACGTCATTACGTAATAGTATATAACGTTATACGTCATTACGTAATAGTATATAACGTTATACGTTATTACGTAATATTATATATCGTTATACGTTAGTACGTAATAGTATATAACGTTATACGTTAGTACGTAATAGTATATAACGTTATACGATATTACGTAATAGTATATAACGTTATACGATATTACGTATTAGTATATAACGTTATACGATATTACGTATTAGTATATAGCGTTACACGTTAGTACGTAGTAGTATATAGCGTTATACGTCATTACGTATTAGTATATAACGTTATACGTTAGTACGTAATAGTATATAACGTTATACGTCATCCGGTAATACTATATGACGTTATACGTTATTACGTAATAGTATATAACGTTATACGTTATTACGTAATAGTATATAACGTTATACGTTAGTACGTAATAGGATATAACGTTATACGTCATCCGGTAATACTATATAACGTTACACGTTAGTACGTAATAGTATATAACGTTATACGTCATCCGGTAATACTATATAACGTTATACCTTAGTACGTTATAGCATATAACGATATACGTTATTACGTATTAGTATATAACGTTATACGTTATTACGTATTAGTATATAACGTTATACGTTATTACGTATTAGTATATAATGTTATACGTTATTACGTATTAGTATATAACGTTACACGTTATTACGTAATAGTATATAACGTTACACGTTATTACGTAATAGTATATAACGTTACACGTTATTACGTAATAGTATATAACGTTCTACGTTATTACGTAATTGTATATATCGTTATACGTCATTGCGTAATAGTATATAACGTTATACGTTAGTACGTAATAGTATATAACGTTATACGTTATTACGTATTAGTATATAATGTTATACGTCATTACGTAATTATATATAATGTTATACGTTATTACGTAATTATATATAACGTTATACGTCATTACGTAATAGTACATAACGTTATACGTTATTACGTAATAGTATATATCGTTATACGTTAGTACCTAATAGTATATAACGTTATACGTTATTACGTATTAGTATATAATGTTATACGTCATTACGTAATTATATATAACGTTATACGTTAGTACGTAATAGTATATAACGTTATGCGTTATTACGTAATTGTATATATCGTTATACGTCATTACGTAATAGTATATAACGTTATACGTCATTACGTAATAGTATATAACGTTATACGTTATTACGTAATATTATATATCGTTATACGTTAGTACGTAATAGTATATAACGTTATACGTTAGTACGTAATAGTATATAACGTTATACGATATTACGTAATAGTATATAACGTTATACGATATTACGTATTAGTATATAACGTTATACGATATTACGTATTAGTATATAGCGTTACACGTTAGTACGTAGTAGTATATAGCGTTATACGTCATTACGTATTAGTATATAACGTTATACGTTAGTACGTAATAGTATATAACGTTATACGTCATCCGGTAATACTATATGACGTTATACGTTATTACGTAATAGTATATAACGTTATACGTTATTACGTAATAGTATATAACGTTATACGTTAGTACGTAATAGGATATAACGTTATACGTCATCCGGTAATACTATATAACGTTACACGTTAGTACGTAATAGTATATAACGTTATACGTCATCCGGTAATACTATATAACGTTATACGTTAGTACGTTATAGTATATAACGATATACGTTATTACGTATTAGTATATAACGTTATACGTTATTACGTAATGGTATATATCGTTATACGTCATTGCGTAATAGTATATAACGTTACACGTTAGTACGTAATAGTATATAACGTTATACGTAAGTACGTAATAGTATATAACGTTATACGTCATTACGTAATAGTACATAACGTTATACGTTATTACGTAATAGTATATATCGTTATACGTTAGTACCTAATAGTATATAACGTTATACGTTATTACGTATTAGTATATAATGTTATACGTCATTACGTAATTATATATAACGTTATACGTCATCCGGTAATACTATATAACGTTATACGTCATTACGTAATAGTATATAACGTTATACGTCATTACGTAATAGTATATAACGTTATACGTTATTACGTAATATTATATATCGTTATACGTTAGTACGTAATAGTATATAACGTTATACGTTAGTACGTAATAGTATATAACGTTATACGATATTACGTAATAGTATATAACGTTATACGATATTACGTATTAGTATATAACGTTATACGATATTACGTATTAGTATATAGCGTTACACGTTAGTACGTAGTAGTGTATAGCGTTATACGTCATTACGTATTAGTATATAACGTTATACGTTAGTACGTAATAGTATATAACGTTATACGTTATCCGGTAATACTATATGACGTTATACGTTATTACGTAATAGTATATAACGTTATACGTTATTACGTAATAGTATATAACGTTATACGTTAGTACGTAATAGGATATAACGTTATACGTCATCCGGTAATACTATATAACGTTACACGTTAGTACGTAATAGTATATAACGTTATACGTCATCCGGTAATACTATATAACGTTATACGTTAGTACGTTATAGTATATAACGATATACGTTATTACGTATTAGTATATAACGTTATACGTTATTACGTATTAGTATATAACGTTATACGTTATTACGTATTAGTATATAATGTTATACGTTATTACGTATTAGTATATAACGTTACACGTTATTACGTAATAGTATATAACGTTACACGTTATTACGTAATAGTATATAACGTTACACGTTATTACGTAATAGTATATAACGTTACACGTTATTACGTAATAGTATATAACGTTCTACGTTATTACGTAATTGTATATATCGTTATACGTCATTGCGAAATAGTAAATAACGTTATACGTTAGTACGTAATAGTATATAACGTTATACGTCATCCGGTAATACTATATAACGTTATACGTCATTACGTAATAGTATATAACGTTATACGTCATTACGTAATAGTATATAACGTTATACGTTATTACGTAATATTATATATCGTTATACGTTAGTGCGTAATAGTATATAACGTTTTACGTTAGTACGTAATAGTATATAACGTTATACGTTAGTACGTATTAGTATATAACGTTATACGTCATCTGGTAATACTATATAACGTTACACGTTAGTACGTAATAATATATAACGTTATGCGTTATTACGTAATTGTATATATCGTTATACGTCATTGCGTAATAGTAAATAACGTTATACGTTAGTACGTAATAGTATATAACGTTATACGTCATTATGTATTAGTATATAACGTTATACGTCATAACGTAATAGTATATAACGTTATACGTTAGTACGTAATAGTATATAACGTTATACGTCATTATGTATTAGTATATAACGTTATACGTCATAACGTAATAGTATATAACGTTATACGTTAGTACGTAATAGTATATAACGTTATACGTAATTACGTAATAGTATATAACGTTATACGTCATTACGTAATAGTATATAACGTTATACGTCATCCGGTAATACTATATAACGTTATACGTCATCCGGTAATACTATATAACATTATACGTTAGTACGTAATAGTATATAACTTTATACGTCATCCGGTAATACTATATAACGTTATACGTTAGTACGTAATAGTATATATCGTTATACGTCATTGCGTAATAGTATATAACGTTATACGTTATTACGTAATATTATATATCGTTATACGTCATTGCGTAATAGTATATAACGTTATACGTTATTACGTAATATTATATATCGTTATACGTTAGTACGTAATAGTATATAACGTTATACGTTAGTACGTATTAGTATATAACGTTACACGTCATCCGGTAATACTATATAACATTATACGTTAGTACGTAATAGTATATAACTTTATACGTCATCCGGTAATACTATATAACGTTATACGTTAGTACGTAATAGTATATATCGTTATACGTCATTGCGTAATAGTATATAACGTTATACGTTATTACGTAATATTATATATCGTTATACGTCATTGCGTAATAGTATATAACGTTATACGTTATTACGTAATATTATATATCGTTATACGTTAGTACGTAATAGTATATAACGTTATACGTTAGTACGTATTAGTATATAACGTTATACGTCATCTGGTAATACTATATAACGTTACACGTTAGTACGTAATACTATATAACGTTATACGTTAGTACGTTATAGTATATTATGTTATACGTTGTTACGTATTAGTATATAACGTTATACGTTATTACGTAATAGTATATAACGTTATACGTTATTACGTAATAGTATATAACGTTATACGTCATTACGTAATAGTATATAACGTTATACGTCATCCGGTAATACTATATAACGTTATACATCATCCGGTAATACTATATAATGTTACACGTTAGTACGTAATAGTATATAACGTTATACGTTAGTACGTAATAGTATATAACGTTATACGTTATTACGTATTAGTATATACCGTTATACGATATTACGTAATAGTATATAACTTTATACGTTACTACGTAATAGTATATAACGTTATACGTCATCCGGTAATACTATATAACGTTATACGTTAGTACGTTATAGTATATAATGTTATACGTTGTTACGTATTAGTATATAACGTTATACGTTATTACGTAATAGTATATAACGTTATACGTCATTACGTAATAGTATATAACGTTATACTTCATCCGGTAATACTATATAACGTTATACGTCATCCGGTAATACTATATAACATTATACGTTAGTACGTAATAGTATATAACGTTATACGTCATCCGGTAATACTATATAACGTTATACGTTAGTACGTTATAGTATATAACGATATACGTTATTACGTATTAGTATATAACGTTATACGTTATTACGTATTAGTATATAACGTTATACGTTATTACGTATTAGTATATAACGTTATACGTTATTACGTATTAGTATATAACGTTACACGTTATTACGTATTAGTATATAACGTTACACGTTATTACGTAATAGTATATATCGTTATACGTCATTGCGTAATAGTATATAACGTTATACGTTATTACGTAATATTATATATCGTTATACGTCATTGCGTAATAGTATATAACGTTATACGTTAGTACGTAATAGTATATAACGTTATACGTTAGTACGTAATAGTATATAACGTTATACGTCATTACGTATTAGTATATAACGTTATACGTCATAACGTAATAGTATATAACGTTATACGTTAGTACGTAATAGAATATAACGTTATACGTTAGTACGTATTAGTATATAACGTTATACGTCATCTGGTAATACTATATAACGTTACACGTTAGTACGTAATAATATATAACGTTATACGTCATCCGGTAATACTATATAACGTTCTACGTCATTACGAAATAGTAAACAATGTTATACGTTATTACGTAATTATATATAACGTTATACGTTAGTACGTAATAGTATATAACGTTATACGTTATTACGTATTAGTATATAATGTTATACGTCATTACCTAATTATATATAACGTTATACGTTAGTACGTAATAGTATATAACGTTATGCGTTATTACGTAATTGTATATATCGTTATACGTCATTACGTAATAGTATATAACGTTATACGTCATTACGTAATAGTATATAACGTTATACGTTATTACGTAATATTATATATCGTTATACGTTAGTACGTAATAGTATATAACGTTATACGTTAGTACGTAATAGTATATAACGTTATACGATATTACGTAATAGTATATAACGTTATACGATATTACGTATTAGTATATAACGTTATACGATATTACGTATTAGTATATAGCGTTACACGTTAGTACGTAGTAGTATATAGCGTTATACGTCATTACGTATTAGTATATAACGTTATACGTTAGTACGTAATAGTATATAACGTTATACGTCATCCGGTAATACTATATGACGTTATACGTTATTACGTAATAGTATATAACGTTATACGTTATTACGTAATAGTATATAACGTTATACGTTAGTACGTAATAGGATATAACGTTATACGTCATCCGGTAATACTATATAACGTTACACGTTAGTACGTAATAGTATATAACGTTATACGTCATCCGGTAATACTATATAACGTTATACGTTAGTACGTTATAGTATATAACGATATACGTTATTACGTATTAGTATATAACGTTATACGTTATTACGTATTAGTATATAACGTTATACGTTATTACGTATTAGTATATAACGTTATACGTTATTACGTATTAGTATATAACGTTACACGTTATTACGTAATAGTATATAACGTTACACGTTATTACGTAATAGTATATATCGTTACACGTTATTGCGTAATAGTATATATCGTTATACGTCATTGCGTAATAGTATATAACGTTATACGTTAGTACGTAATAGTATATAACGTTATACGTTACTACGTAATAGTATATAACGTTATACGTCATTACGTATTAGTATATAACGTTATACGTCATAACGTAATAGTATATAACGTTATACGTTAGTACGTAATAGAATATATCGTTATACGATATTACGTAATAGTATATATCGTTATACGTTAGTACCTAATAGTATATAACGTTAAACGTTATTACGTATTAGTATATAATGTTATACGTCATTACGTTATTATATATAACGTTATACGTTAGTACGTAATAGTATATAACGTTATGCGTTATTACGTAATTGTATATATCGTTATACGTCATTGCGTAATAGTAAATAACGTTATACGTTAGTACGTAATAGTATATAACGTTATACGTCATCCGGTAATACTATATAACGTTATACGTCATTACGTAATAGTATATAACGTTATACGTTAGTACGTATTAGTATATAACGTTATACGTCATCTGGTAATACTATATAACGTTACACGTTAGTACGTAATAATATATAACGTTATGCGTTATTACGTAATTGTATATATCGTTATACGTCATTGCGTAATAGTAAATAACGTTATACGTTAGTACGTAATAGTATATAACGTTATACGTCATCCGGTAATACTATATAACGTTACACGTTAGTACGTAATAGTATATAACGTTATACGTTAGTACGTAATAGTATATAACGTTATACGTCATTACGTATTAGTATATAACGTTATACGTCATAACGTAATAGTATATAACGTTATACGTTAGTACGTAATAGAATATAACGTTATACGTTAGTACGTATTAGTATATAACGTTATACGTCATTACGTGATAGTATATAACGTTATACGTTAGTACGTAATAGTATATATCGTTATACGTCATTGCGTAATACTATATAACGTTATACGTTAGTACGTAATAGTATATAACGTTATACGTTAGTACGTAATAGTATATAACGTTATACGTTATTACGTATTAGTATATACCGTTATACGATATTACGTAATAGTATATAACGTTATACGTCATTACGTAATAGTATATAACGTTATACGTCATTACGTATTAGTTTATAACGTTATACGTCATTACGTATTAGTTTATAACGTTACACGTTATTACGTATTAGTATATGACGTTACACGTTATTACGTAATAGTATATAACGTTACACGTTATTACGTATTAGTATATGACGTTACACGTTATTACGTAATAGTATATAACGTTATACGATATTACGTATGAATATATAACGTTACACGTTATTACGTAATACTATATAACGTTATACGTTAGTACGTAATAGTATATAATGTTATACGTTGTTGCATATTAGTATATAACGTTATACGTTATTACGTAATAGTATATAACGTTATACGTCATTACGTAATAGTATATAACGTTATACGTCATTACGTAATAGTATATAACGTTATACGTCATTACGTGATAGTATATAACGTTATACGTTAGTACGTAATAGTATATATCGTTATACGTCATTGCGTAATACTATATAACGTTATACGTTAGTACGTTATAGTATATAATGTTATACGTTGTTACGTATTAGTATATAGCGTTGTACGTTATTAAGTATTAGTATATAGCGTTATACGTTATTACGTAATAGTATATAACGTTATACGATATTACGTATTAATATATAACGTTACACGTTATTACGTAATAGTATATAACGTTATACGTCATTACGTGATAGTATATAACGTTATACGTTAGTACGTAATAGTATAAATCGTTATACGTCATTGCGTAATGGTATATAACGTTATACGTCATCCGGTAATACTATATAACGTTATACGTCATCCGGTAATACTATATAACGTTATACGTCATCCGGTAATACTATATAACGTTATACGTCATCCGGTAATACTATATAACATTATACGTTAGTACGTAATAGTATATAACGTTATACGTCATCCGGTAATACTATATAACGTTATACGTTAGTACGTAATAGTATATATCGTTATACGTCATTGCGTAATACTATATAACGTTATACGTTAGTACGTTATAGTATATAATGTTATACGTTGTTACGTATTAGTATATAGCGTTGTACGTTATTAAGTATTAGTATATAGTGTTATACGTTATTACGTAATAGTATATAACGTTATACGTTATTACGTAATAGTATATAACGTTATACGTCATTACGTAATAGTATATAACGTTATACGTCATCCGGTAATACTATATAACGTTATACGTCTTCCGGTAATACTATATAATGTTACACGTTAGTACGTAATAGTATATAACGTTATACGTTATTACGTAATAGTATATAACGTTATACGTCATTACGTGATAGTATACAACGTTATACGTTAGTACGTAATAGTATATATCGTTATACGTCATTGCGTAATAGTATATAACGTTATACGTTAGTACGTAATAGTATATAACGTTATACGTCATCCGGTAATACTATATAACGTTATACGTTAGTACGTAATAGTATATAATGTTATACGTTGTTACGTATTAGTATATAGCGTTGTACGTTATTAAGTATTAGTATATAGCGTTATACGTTATTACGTAATAGTATATAACGTTATACGTCATTACGTGATACTATATAACGTTATACGTTAGTACGTAATAGTATATAACGTTATACGTCATTACGTGATAGTATATAACGTTATACGTTAGTACGTAATAGTATATAACGTTATACGTCATTGCGTAATAGTATATAACGTTTTACGTTAGTACGTAATAGTATACAGGGTGCGCCGTTAGAATCCGGACAAAAGAAGTTTTGTGCAGAAAGTTGTTTATTTAAGTCAATACACAAAAACACATGAAAATGTTGTTATATCTCATTTAAAGGGTCCTTGCTGAGAACTTTTATTCTATGTAACCACCCTCTGCCTCTATGACCTGCTCTATTCTTGCTCTAAAGCGCGAGCACGCTGACTTCAACTGGTCGCGTTTAATTGTCGCGAATTCTGACTCGATAGCAGCTCGTAGGGAGTTGACGTTGGGGTGCCTGCATTTATTAGTTTGTCTCTCGATAACGCCCCACACGTAATAGTCCAATGGGTTTAGGTCGGGACTGTTAGGAGGCCAGAAATCTTTCGACCAAAACATGTCCACATTGTCAGAGAGCCAATTTTGAACAAGATGACTTGTGTGAGCAGGTGCGCCATCTTGTTGAAATAAATACGGCCTTCCAGAAGCCGTAATTTCCATCCACGGCTTTATTACTGTCTTCAGGACCTCCAAATAAACCTCCTTTGTGATTCTTTCGCCTTTTTGGAAGAAGTGCGGAGGCATGACGTCGCCCTCACTTGAGACAACGCTGAACTTTTCTCGCCGGAGAAGGAGAACCCTTCTCGAACCACTCTGAGGCTGCGTATCTTTTAGCAATGTCGTATACCGTCGATCTTGGGTAGCTAAAGAATTTTATAATTTCGACCGGCGTTCTCCCGGCGCGAAGACTTTCTATAATCGCCGCTCTTCTATCGTATTCCGGGTTTTGCTTAACGAGTTCTGTCATTTTGAGGTTATAGAAGACTTATTGACATATTTAACTAACTTCAGAGTCAATCAGCACAAACATCTGAATTCTAATATGGTGGGAACTACAAATTGAATTCTGTCCGAATTCTAACGGCGCACCCTGTATATCGTTATACGTCATTGCGTAATAGTATATAACGTTATACGTTAGTACGTAATAGTATATAACGTTATACGTCATCCGGTAATACTATATAACGTTATACGTTAGTACGTAATAGTATATAATGTCATACGTTGTTACGTATTAGTATATAACGTTATACGTTATTACGTAATAGTATATAACGTTATACGTCATTACGTAATAGTATATAACGTTATACGTCATCCGGTAATACTATATAACGTTATACGTCATCCGGTAATACTATATAACATTATACGTTAGTACGTAATAGTATATAACGTTATACGTCATCCGGTAATACTATATAACGTTATACGTTAGTACGTAATAGTATATAACGTTATACGTTAGTACGTAATAGTATATAACGTTATACGTTAGTACGTAATAGTATATAACGTTATACGTTATTACGTATTAGTATATACCGTTACATGATATTACGTAATAGTATATAACGTTATACGTCATTACGTAATAGTATATAACGTTATACGTCATTACTTATTAGTTTATAACGTTACATGTTATTACGTATTAGTATATAACGTTATACGATATTACGTATTAATATATAACGATACACGTCATTACGTGATAGTATATAACGTTATACGTTAGTACGTCATAGTATATATCGTTATACGTCATTGCGTAATAGTATATAACTTTATACGTTAGTACGTAATAGTATATAACGTTATACGTCATCCGGTAATACTATATAACGTTATACGTTAGTACGTTATAGTATATAATGTTATACGTTGTTACGTATTAGTATATAACGTTATACGTTATTACGTAATAGTATATAACGTTATACGTCATTACGTGATAGTATATAACGTTATACGTTAGTACGTAATAGTATATATCGTTATACGTCATCCGGTAATACTATATAACGTTATACGTTAGTACGTAATAGTATATAATGTTATACGTTGTTACGTATTAGTATATAGCGTTGTACGTTATTAAGTATTAGTATATAGCGTTATACGTTATTACGTAATAGTATATAACGTTACACGTTATTACGTAAGAGTATATAACGTTATACGGTATTACGTATTAATATATAACGTTACACGTTATTACGTATTATTATATAACGTTACACGTTATTACGTAATAGTATATAACGTTATACGATATTACGTATTAATATATAACGATACACGTCATTACGTGGTAGTATATAACGTTATACGTTAGTACGTCATAGTATATATCGTTATACGTCATTGCGTAATAGTATATAACTTTATACGTTAGTACGTAATAGTATATAACGCTATACGTCATCCGGTAATACTATATAACGTTATACGTTAGTACGTTATAGTATATAATGTTATACGTTGTTACGTATTAGTATATAACGTTATACGTTATTACGTAATAGTATTTAACGTTATACGTCATTACGTAATAGTATATAACGTTATACTTCATCCGGTAATACTATATAACGTTATACGTCATCCGGTAATACTATATAACATTATACGTTAGTACGTAATAGTATATAACGTTATACGTCATCCGGTAATACTATATAACGTTATACGTTAGTACGTTATAGTATATAACGATATACGTTATTACGTATTAGTATATAACGTTATACGTTATTACGTATTAGTATATAACGTTATTCGTTATTACGTATTAGTATATAACGTTATACGTTATTACGTATTAGTATATAACGTTATACGTTAGTACGTAATAGTATATAACGTTATACGTCATCCGGTAATACTATATAACGTTATACGTTAGTACGTAATAGTATATAATGTTATACGTTGTTACGTATTAGTATATAGCGTTGTACGTTATTAAGTATTAGTATATAGCGTTATACGTTATTACGTAATAGTATATAACGTTATACGTCATTACGTGATACTATATAACGTTATACGTTAGTACGTAATAGTATATAACGTTATACGTCATTACGTGATAGTATATAACGTTATACGTTAGTACGTAATAGTATATAACGTTATACGTCATTACGTGATAGTATATAACGTTATACGTTATTACGCAATAGTATATAACGTTATACGTCATTACGTGATAGTATATAACGTTATACGTTAGTACGTAATAGTATATAACGTTATACGTCATCCGGTAATACTTTATAACGTTATACGTTAGTACGTAATAGTATATAATGTTATACGTTGTTACGTATTAGTATATAGCGTTGTACGTTATGAAGTATTAGTATATAGCGTTATACGTTATTACGTAATAGTATATAACGTTATACGATATTACGTATTAATATATAACGTTACACGTTATTACGTAATAGTATATAACGTTATACGTCATTACGTGATAGTATATAACGTTATACGTTAGTACGTAATAGTATAAATCGTTATACGTCATTGCGTAATAGTATATAACGTTATACGTCATCCGGTAATACTATATAACGTTATACGTCATCCGGTAATACTATATAACGTTACACGTTAGTACGTAATAGTATATAACGTTATACGTTAGTACGTAACAGTATATAACGTTATACGTCATTACGTATTAGTATATAACGTTATACGTCATAACGTAATAGTATATAACGTTATACGTTAGTACGTAATAGAATATAACGTTATACGTTAGTACGTATTAGTATATAACGTTATACGTCATCTGGTAATACTATATAACGTTACACGTTAGTACGTAATAATATATAACGTTATACGTCATCCGGTAGTACTATATAACGTTACACGTTAGTACGTAATAATATATAACTTTATACGTTATTACGTATTAGTATATAACGTTATACGTTAGTACGTAATAGTATATAATGTTATACGTTGTTACGTATTAGTATATAACGTTATACGTTAGTACGTAATAGTATATAACGTTATACGTTAGTACGTAATAGTATATAACGTTATACGTCATTATGTATTAGTATATAACGTTATACGTCATAACGTAATAGTATATAACGTTATACGTTAGTACGTAATAGTATAAATCGTTATACGTCATTGCGTAATAGTATATAACGTTATACGTCATCCGGTAATACTATATAACGTTATACGTCATCCGGTAATACTATATAACGTTACACGTTAGTACGTAATAGAATATAACGTTATACGTTAGTACGTATTAGTATATAACGTTATACGTCATCTGGTAATACTATATAACGTTACACGTTAGTACGTAATAATATATAACGTTATACGTCATCCGGTAGTACTATATAACGTTACACGTTAGTACGTAATAATATATAACTTTATACGTTATTACGTATTAGTATATAACGTTATACGTTAGTACGTAATAGTATATAATGTTATACGTTGTTACGTATTAGTATATAACGTTATACGTTAGTACGTAATAGTATATAACGTTATACGTTAGTACGTAATAGTATATATCGTTATACGTCATTGCGTAATAGTATATAACGTTATACGTTAGTACGTAATAGTATATATCGTTATACGTCATTGCGTAATAGTATATATCGTTATACGTTAGTACGTAATAGTATATAACGTTATACGTCATCCGGTAATACTATATAACGTTATACGTTAGTACGTAATAGTATATAATGTCATACGTTGTTACGTATTAGTATATAACGTTATACGTTATTACGTAATAGTATTTAACGTTATACGTCATTACGTAATAGTATATAACGTTATACTTCATCCGGTAATACTATATAACGTTATACGTCATCCGGTAATACTATATAACATTATACGTTAGTACGTAATAGTATATAACGTTATACGTCATCCGGTAATACTATATAACGTTATACGTTAGTACGTAATAGTATATAACGTTATACGTTAGTACGTAATAGTATATAACGTTATACGTCATTACGTATTAGTATATAACGTTATACGTCATAACGTAATAGTATATAACGTTATACGTTAGTACGTAATAGAATATAACGTTATACGTTAGTACGTATTAGTATATAACGTTATACGTCATCTGGTAATACTATATAACGTTACACGTTAGTACGTAATAATATATAACGTTATACGTCATCCGGTAGTACTATATAACGTTACACGTTAGTACGTAATAATATATAACTTTATACGTTATTACGTATTAGTATATAACGTTATACGTTAGTACGTAATAGTATATAATGTTATACGTTGTTACGTATTAGTATATAACGTTATACGTTAGTACGTAATAGTATATAACGTTATACGTTAGTACGTAATAGTATATAACGTTATACGTTATTACGTAATAGTATATAACGTTATACGTCATTACGTAATAGTATATAACGTTATACGTCATCCGGTAATACTATATAACGTTATACGTCATCCGGTAATACTATATAACATTATACGTTAGTACGTAATAGTATATAACGTTATACGTCATCCGGTAATACTATATAACGTTATACGTTAGTACGTAATAGTATATAACGTTATACGTTAGTACGTAATAGTATATAACGTTATACGTCATCCGGTAATACTTTATAACGTTATACGTTAGTACGTAATAGTATATAATGTTATACGTTGTTACGTATTAGTATATAGCGTTGTACGTTATGAAGTATTAGTATATAGCGTTATACGTTATTACGTAATAGTATATAACGTTATACGTTAGTACGTAATAGTATATATCGTTATACGTCATCCGGTAATACTATATAACGTTATACGTTAGTACGTAATAGTATATATCGTTATACGTCATTGCGTAATAGTATATATCGTTATACGTTAGTACGTAATAGTATATAACGTTATACGTCATCCGGTAATACTATATAACGTTATACGTTAGTACGTAATAGTATATAATGTCATACGTTGTTACGTATTAGTATATAACGTTATACGTTATTACGTAATAGTATTTAACGTTATACGTCATTACGTAATAGTATATAACGTTATACTTCATCCGGTAATACTATATAACGTTATACGTCATCCGGTAATACTATATAACGTTATACGTTAGTACGTAATAGTATATAACGTTATACGTCATCCGGTAATACTATATAACGTTATACGTTAGTACGTAATAGTATATAACGTTATACGTCATCCGGTAGTACTATATAACGTTACACGTTAGTACGTAATAATATATAACTTTATACGTTATTACGTATTAGTATATAACGTTATACGTTAGTACGTAATAGTATATAATGTTATACGTTGTTACGTATTAGTATATAACGTTATACGTTAGTACGTAATAGTATATAACGTTATACGTTAGTACGTAATAGTATATATCGTTATACGTCATTGCGTAATAGCATATAACGTTATACGTTATTTCGTAATAGTATATAACGTTACTCGTCAATACGTAATAGTATATAACGTTATACGTCATTACATAATAGTATATAACGTTATACGTTATTACGTAATAGGATATAACGTTATACGGTAGTACGTAATAGTATATAACGTTATACGTCATCAGGTAATACTATATAACGTTACACGTTAGTACGTAATAGTATAAAACGATTTACGTTATTACGTATTAGTATATAACGTTATACGCAATTGCGTTTTAGTATATAACGTTATACATCATTACCGTAATAGTATATAACGTTATACGTTAGTACGTAATAGTATATAACGTTATACGTTATGACGTATTAGTATATAACGTTACACGTTAGTACGTAATAGTATATAACGTTATACGTCATTACATAATAGTTTATAACGTTATACGTTAGTACGTAATAGTATATAACGTTATACGTCATCAGGTAATACTATATAACGTTACACGTTAGTACGTAATAGTATATAACGTTATACGTCATCAGGTAATACTATATAACGTTACACGTTAGTACGTAATAGTATATAACGTTATACGTTATTACGTATAAGTATATAACGTTATACGTAATTACGTAATAATATATAACGTTATACGTCATTACATAATAGTTTATAACGTTATACGTCAGTACGTAATAGTATATAACGTTATACGTCATCAGGTAATACTACTTAAGGTTACACGTTAGTACGTAATAGTATATAACGTTATACGTTATTACGTAATAGTATATAACGTTATACGTTATTACGTATTAGTATATAACGTTATACGTCATTGCGTAATCACATATAACGTTATACGTCATTACATAATAGTTTGTAACGCTATACGTCAGTACGTAATAGTATTTAACGTTATACGTTATTACGTTATAGTATATTACGTTATACGTTATTACGTAATAGTATATAACGTTATACGTTATTGCGTAATACTATAGAACGTTATACGTTAGTACGTAATAGTATATAACGTTATACGTTATTACGTTTTAGTATATAACGTTATACGTCATTACGTAATTGTATATAACGTTATACGTTAGTACGTAATAGCATATAACGTTATACGATATTACGTATTAGTATATAACGTTATAACGTTAGTACGTAACAGTATATAACGTTATACGTCATCAGGTACTGCTATATAACGTTACTCGTTAGTACGTAATAGTATATAACGTTATACGTTAGTACGTAATAGTATATATCGTTATACGTCATTGCGTAATAGTATATAACGTTATACGTTATTACGTAATAGTATATAACGTTACTCGTCATTACGTAATAGTATATAACGTTATACGTTAGTACGTAATAGTATATATCGTTATACGTCATTGCGTAATAGTATATAACGTTATACGTCATTACGTATTAATATATAACGTTATACGTCATTAAGTAATACGATATAACGTTATACGTTAGTACGTAATAGTATATAACGTTATATGTTATTACGTAATAGTATATAACGTTATACGTTATTACGTATTAGTATATAACGTTATACGTCATTGCGTAATCACATATAACGTTATACGTCATTACATAATAGTTTGTAACGATATACGTCAGTACGTAATAGTATTTAACGTTATACGTTATTACGTTATAGTATATTACGTTATACGTTATTACGTAATAGTATATAACGTTATACGTTATTGCGTAATACTATAGAACATTATACGTTAGTGCGTAATAGTATATAACGTTATACGTTATTACGTAATAGTATATAACGTTACTCGTCATTACGTAATAGTATATAACGTTATACGTTAGTACGTAATAGTATATATCGTTATACGTCATTGCGTAATAGTATATAACGTTATACGTCATTACGTATTAATATATAACGTTATACGTCATTAAGTAATACGATATAACGTTATACGTTAGTACGTAATAGTATATAACGTTATATGTTATTACGTAATAGTATATAACGTTATACGTTATTACGTATTAGTATATAACGTTATACGTCATTGCGTAATCACATATAACGTTATACGTCATTACATAATAGTTTGTAACGATATACGTCAGTACGTAATAGTATTTAACGTTATACGTTATTACGTTATAGTATATTACGTTATACGTTATTACGTAATAGTATATAACGTTATACGTTATTGCGTAATACTATAGAACGTTATACGTTAGTGCGTAATAGTATATAACGTTATACGTTATTACGTTTTAGTATATAACGTTATACGTCATTACGTAATTGTATATAACGTTATACGTTAGTACGTAATAGTATATATCGTTATACGTCATTGCGTAATAGTATATAACGTTATACGTTATTACGTAATAGTATATAACGTTACTCGTCATTACGTAATTGTATATAACGTTATACGTTAATACGTAATAGTATATAACGTTATACGTCATAACGTAATAGTATATAACGTTATACGTTAGTACGTAATAGAATATAACGTTATACGTTAGTACGTATTAGTATATAACGTTATACGTCATCTGGTAATACTATATAACGTTACACGTTAGTACGTAATAATATATAACGTTATACGTCATCCGGTAGTACTATATAACGTTACACGTTAGTACGTAATAATATATAACTTTATACGTTATTACGTATTAGTATATAACGTTATACGTTAGTACGTAATAGTATATAATGTTATACGTTGTTACGTATTAGTATATAACGTTATACGTTAGTACGTAATAGTATATAACGTTATACGTTAGTACGTAATAGTATATAACGTTATACGTTATTACGTAATAGTATATAACGTTATACGTCATTACGTAATAGTATATAACGTTATACGTCATCCGGTAATACTATATAACGTTATACGTCATCCGGTAATACTATATAACATTATACGTTAGTACGTAATAGTATATAACGTTATACGTCATCCGGTAATACTATATAACGTTATACGTTAGTACGTAATAGTATATAACGTTATACGTTAGTACGTAATAGTATATAACGTTATACGTCATCCGGTAATACTTTATAACGTTATACGTTAGTACGTAATAGTATATAATGTTATACGTTGTTACGTATTAGTATATAGCGTTGTACGTTATGAAGTATTAGTATATAGCGTTATACGTTATTACGTAATAGTATATAACGTTATACGTTAGTACGTAATAGTATATATCGTTATACGTCATCCGGTAATACTATATAACGTTATACGTTAGTACGTAATAGTATATATCGTTATACGTCATTGCGTAATAGTATATATCGTTATACGTTAGTACGTAATAGTATATAACGTTATACGTCATCCGGTAATACTATATAACGTTATACGTTAGTACGTAATAGTATATAATGTCATACGTTGTTACGTATTAGTATATAACGTTATACGTTATTACGTAATAGTATTTAACGTTATACGTCATTACGTAATAGTATATAACGTTATACTTCATCCGGTAATACTATATAACGTTATACGTCATCCGGTAATACTATATAACGTTATACGTTAGTACGTAATAGTATATAACGTTATACGTCATCCGGTAATACTATATAACGTTATACGTTAGTACGTAATAGTATATAACGTTATACGTCATCCGGTAGTACTATATAACGTTACACGTTAGTACGTAATAATATATAACTTTATACGTTATTACGTATTAGTATATAACGTTATACGTTAGTACGTAATAGTATATAATGTTATACGTTGTTACGTATTAGTATATAACGTTATACGTTAGTACGTAATAGTATATAACGTTATACGTTAGTACGTAATAGTATATATCGTTATACGTCATTGCGTAATAGTATATAACGTTATACGTTAGTACGTAATAGTATATATCGTTATACGTCATTGCGTAATAGTATATATCGTTATACGTTAGTACGTAATAGTATATAACGTTATACGTCATCCGGTAATACTATATAACGTTATACGTTAGTACGTAATAGTATATAATGTCATACGTTGTTACGTATTAGTATATAACGTTATACGTTATTACGTAATAGTATTTAACGTTATACGTCATTACGTAATAGTATATAACGTTATACTTCATCCGGTAATACTATATAACGTTATACGTCATCCGGTAATACTATATAACATTATACGTTAGTACGTAATAGTATATAACGTTATACGTCATCCGGTAATACTATATAACGTTATACGTTAGTACGTAATAGTATATAACGTTATACGTTAGTACGTAATAGTATATAACGTTATACGTTAGTACGTAATAGTATTTAACGTTATACGTTATTACGTATTAGTATATAACGTTACACGTTAGTACGTAATAGTATATAACGTTATAAGTTAGTACGTAATGGTGCATAACGTTATACGTCATCAGGTACTACTATATAACGTTACACGTTAGTACGTAATAGTATATAACGTTATACGTTATTACGTATTAGTATATAACGTTACACGTTAGTACGTAATAGTATATAACGTTATACGTTAGTACGTAATAGTATATAACGTTATACGTCATCAGGTACTACTATATAACGTTACACGTTAGTACGTAATAGTATATAACGTTATACGTTATTACGTAATAAAATATAACGTTATACGATATTACGTATTAGTATATAACGTTATACGTTATAAGGTAATACTCAATAACGTTATACGTCATTACATAATAGTATGTAATGTTATACGTCAATACGTAATAGTATATAACGTTATACGTTAGTACGCAATAGTATATAACGTTATACGTTATTACGTAATAGGATATAACGTTATACGTTATAAGGTAATACTCAATAACGTTATACGTCATTACATAATAGTATATAACGTTATACGTTATTACGTAATAGGATATAACGTTATACGGTAGTACGTAATAGTATTCAACGTTATACGTCATCAGGTAATACTATATAACGTTACACGTTAGTACGTAATAGTATATAACGTTTTACGTTATTACGTATTAGTATATAACGTTATACGCAATTGCGTTTTAGTATATAACGTTATACATCATTACCGTAATAGTATATAACGTTACACGTTAGTACGTAATAGTATATAACGTTATACGTCATTACATAATAGTTTATAACGTTATACGTTAGTACGTAATAGTTTATAACGTTATACGTCAGTACGTAATAGTATATAACGTTATACATCATTAACGTATTAGTATATAACGTTATACGTTAGTACTTAACAGTATATAACGTTATACGTTAGTACGTAACAGTATATAACGTTATAAGTTAGTACGTAATAGTATATATCGTTATACGTCATTGCGTAATAGCATATAACGTTATACGTTATTTCGTAATAGTATATAACGTTACTCGTCAATACGTAATAGTATATAACGTTATACGTCATTACATAATAGTTTATAACGTTATACGTCAGTACGTAATAGTATTTAACGTTATACGTTATTACCTTACAGTATGTTACGTTATACGTTAGTACGTAATAGGATATAACGTTATACGTTAGTACTTAATAGTATATAACGTTATACGTTAGTACGTAACAGTATATAACGTTATAAGTTAGTACGTAATAGTATATATCGTTATACGTCATTGCGTAATAGCATATAACGTTATACGTTATTTCGTAATAGTATATAACGTTACTCGTCAATACGTAATAGTATATAACGTTATACGTCATTACATAATAGTATATAACGTTATACGTTATTACGTAATAGGATATAACGTTATACGGTAGTACGTAATAGTATATAACGTTATACGTCATCAGGTAATACTATATAACGTTACACGTTAGTACGTAATAGTATATAACGATTTACGTTATTACGTATTAGTATATAACGTTATACGCAATTGCGTTTTAGTATATAACGTTATACATCATTACCGTAATAGTATATAACGTTATACGTTAGTACGTAATAGTATATAACGTTATACGTTATGACGTATTAGTATATAACGTTACACGTTAGTACGTAATAGTATATAACGTTATACGTCATTACATAATAGTTTATAACGTTATACGTTAGTACGTAATAGTATATAACGTTATACGTCATCAGGTAATACTATATAACGTTACACGTTAGTACGTAATAGTATATAACGTTATACGTCATCAGGTAATACTATATAACGTTACACGTTAGTACGTAATAGTATATAACGTTATACGTTATTACGTATAAGTATATAACGTTATACGTAATTACGTAATAATATATAACGTTATACGTCATTACATAATAGTTTATAACGTTATACGTCAGTACGTAATAGTATATAACGTTATACGTCATCAGGTAATACTACTTAAGGTTACACGTTAGTACGTAATAGTATATAACGTTATACGTTATTACGTAATAGTATATAACGTTATACGTTATTACGTATTAGTATATAACGTTATACGTCATTGCGTAATCACATATAACGTTATACGTCATTACATAATAGTTTGTAACGCTATACGTCAGTACGTAATAGTATTTAACGTTATACGTTATTACGTTATAGTATATTACGTTATACGTTATTACGTAATAGTATATAACGTTATACGTTATTGCGTAATACTATAGAACGTTATACGTTAGTACGTAATAGTATATAACGTTATACGTTATTACGTTTTAGTATATAACGTTATACGTCATTACGTAATTGTATATAACGTTATACGTTAGTACGTAATAGCATATAACGTTATACGATATTACGTATTAGTATATAACGTTATAACGTTAGTACGTAACAGTATATAACGTTATACGTCATCAGGTACTGCTATATAACGTTACTCGTTAGTACGTAATAGTATATAACGTTATACGTTAGTACGTAATAGTATATATCGTTATACGTCATTGCGTAATAGTATATAACGTTATACGTTATTACGTAATAGTATATAACGTTACTCGTCATTACGTAATAGTATATAACGTTATACGTTAGTACGTAATAGTATATATCGTTATACGTCATTGCGTAATAGTATATAACGTTATACGTCATTACGTATTAATATATAACGTTATACGTCATTAAGTAATACGATATAACGTTATACGTTAGTACGTAATAGTATATAACGTTATATGTTATTACGTAATAGTATATAACGTTATACGTTATTACGTATTAGTATATAACGTTATACGTCATTGCGTAATCACATATAACGTTATACGTCATTACATAATAGTTTGTAACGATATACGTCAGTACGTAATAGTATTTAACGTTATACGTTATTACGTTATAGTATATTACGTTATACGTTATTACGTAATAGTATATAACGTTATACGTTATTGCGTAATACTATAGAACATTATACGTTAGTGCGTAATAGTATATAACGTTATACGTTATTACGTAATAGTATATAACGTTACTCGTCATTACGTAATAGTATATAACGTTATACGTTAGTACGTAATAGTATATATCGTTATACGTCATTGCGTAATAGTATATAACGTTATACGTTATTACGTAATAGTATATAACGTTACTCGTCATTACGTAATTGTATATAACGTTATACGTTAATACGTAATAGTATATAACGTTATACGTCATCAGGTAATACTATATAACGTTACACGTTAGTACGTAATAGTATATAACGTTTTACGTTATTACGTATTAGTATATAACGTTATACGCAATTGCGTTTTAGTATATAACGTTATACATCATTACCGTAATAGTATATAACGTTATACGTTAGTACGTAATAGTATATAACGTTATACGTTATGACGTATTAGTATATAACGTTACACGTTAGTACGTAATAGTTTATAACGTTATACGTCATTACATAATAGTTTATAACGTTATACGTTAGTACGTAATAGTATATAACGTTATACGTCATCAGGTAATACTATATAACGTTACACGTTAGTACGTAATAGTATATAACGTTATACGTCATCAGGTAATACTATATAACGTTACACGTTAGTACGTAATAGTATATATCGTTATACGTCATTGCGTAATAGTATATAACGTTATACGTTATTACGTAATAGTATATAACGTTACTCGTCATTACGTAATAGTATATAACGTTATACGTTAGTACGTAATAGTATATATCGTTATACGTCATTGCGTAATAGTATATAACGTTATACGTTATTACGTAATAGTATATAACGTTACTCGTCATTACGTAATTGTATATAACGTTATACGTTAATACGTAATAGCATATAACGTTATACGATATTACGTATTAGTATATAACGTTATAACGTTATTACGTAACAGTATATAACGTTATACGTCATCAGGTACTGCTATATAACGTTACTCGTTAGTACGCAATAGTATATAACGTTATACGTTAGTACGTAATAGTATATATCGTTATACGTCATTGCGTAATAGTATATAACGTTATACGTTATTACGTAATAGTATATAACGTTACTCGTCATTACGTAATAGTATATAACGTTATATGTTAGTACGTAATAGTATATATCGTTATACGTCATTGCGTAATAGTATATAACGTTATACGTCATTACGTAATTGTATATAACGTTATACGTTAGTACGTAATAGTATATAACGTTTTACGTTATTACGTATTAGTATATAACGTTATACGCAATTGCGTTTTAGTATATAACGTTATACATCATTACCGTAATAGTATATAACGTTATACGTTAGTACGTAATAGTATATAACGTTATACGTTATGACGTATTAGTATATAACGTTACACGTTAGTACGTAATAGTATATAACGTTATACGTCATTACATAATAGTTTATATCGTTATACGTTAGTACGTAATAGTTTATAACGTTATACGTCAGTACGTAATAGTATATAACGTTATACATAATTAACGTATTAGTATATAACGTTATACGTTAGTACTTAACAGTATATAACGTTATACGTTAGTACGTAACAGTATATTACGTTATAAGTTAGTACGTAATAGTATATATCGTTATACGACATTGCGTAATAGCATATAACGTTACACGTTATTTCGTAATAGTATATATCGTTACTCGTCAATACGTAATAGTATATAACGTTATACGTCATTACATAAATGTTTATAACGTTATACGTCAGTACGTAATAGTATTTAACGTTATACGTTATTACCTTACAGTATGTTACGTTATACGTTAGTACGTAATAGGATATAACGTTATACGTTAGTACTTAACAGTATATAACGTTATACGTTAGTACGTAACAGTATATAACGTTATAAGTTAGTACGTAATAGTATATATCGTTATACGTCATTGCGTAATAGCATATAACGTTATACGTTATTTCGTAATAGTATATAACGTTACTCGTCAATACGTAATAGTATATAACGTTATACGTCATTACATAATAGTATATAACGTTATACGTTATTACGTAATAGGATAAAACGTTATACGGTAGTACGTAATAGTATATAACGTTATACGTCATCAGGTAATACTATATAACGTTACACGTTATTACGTAATAGTATATAACGTTTTACGTTATTACGTATTAGTATATAACGTTATACGCAATTGCGTTTTAGTATATAACGTTATACATCATTACCGTAATAGTATATAACGTTATACGTTAGTACGTAATAGTATATAACGTTATACGTTATGACGTATTAGTATATAACGTTACACGTTAGTACGTAATATTATATAACGTTATACGTCATTACATAATAGTTTATAACGTTATACGTTAGTACGTAATAGTATATAACGTTATACGTCATCAGGTAATACTATATAACGTTACACGTTAGTACGTAATAGTATATAACGTTATACGTCATCAGGTAATACTATATAACGTTACACGTTAGTACGTAATAGTATATAACGTTTTACGTTATTACGTATTAGTATATAACGTTATACGTAATTACGTAATAATATATAACGTTATACGTCATTACATAATAGTTTATAACGTTATACGTCAGTACGTAATAGTATATAACGTTATACGTCATCAGGTAATACTACTTAAGGTTACACGTTAGTACGTAATAGTATATAACGTTGTACGTTATTACGTAATAGTACATAACGTTATACGTTATTACGTATTAGTATATAACGTTATACGTCATTGCGTAATCACATATAACGTTATACGCCATTACATAGTAGTTTGTAACGTTATACGTCAGTACGTAATAGTATTTAACGTTATACGTTATTACGTTATAGTATATTACGTTATACGTTATTACGTAATAGAATATAACGTTATACGTTATTGCGTAATACTATAGAACGTTATACGTTAGTACGTAATAGTATATAACGTTATACGTTATTACGTTTTAGTATATAACGTTATACGTCATTACGTAATTGTATATAACGTTATACGTTAGTACGTAATAGCATATAACGTTACACGTTAGTACGTAATAGCATATAACGTTATAACTTTAGTACGTAACAGTATATAACGTTATACGTCATCAGGTACTGCTATATAACGTTACTCTTTAGTACGTAGTAGTATATAACGTTATACGTTAGTACGTAATAGTATATATCGTTATACGTCATTGCGTAATAGTATATAACGTTATACGTTATTACGTAATAGTATATAACGTTACTCGTCATTACGTAATAGTATATAACGTTATACGTTAGTACGTAATAAAATATAACGTTATACGATATTACGTATTAGTATATAACGTTATACGTTAGTACGGAATAGTATATAACGTTATACGTTATTACGTAATAGTATACAACGTTATACGTCATTACGTAATAGTTTATAACGTTATACGTTAGTACGTAATAGTATATATCGTTATACGTCATTGCGTAGTAGTATATAACGTTATACGTTATTCCGTAATAGTATATAACGTTACTCGTCATTACATAATAGTATATAACGTTATACGTCATTACGTAATAGGATATAACGTTATACGTTAGTACGTAATAGTATATAACGTTATACGTAATTACGTAATAAAATATAACGTTATACGTTATTACGTATTAGTATATAACGTTATACGTTAGTATGTAATAGTATATAACGTTACTCGTTAGTACGTAATAGTATATAACGTTACTCTTTAGTACGTAATAGTATATAACGTTATACGTTAGTACGTAATAGTATATAACGTTATACGTTATTACGTAATTGTATATAACGTTATACGTTAGTACGTAATAGGATATAACCTTAAACGTTATAAGGTAATACTCAATAACGTTATACGTCATAACATAATAGTATATAACGTTATACGTTATTACATAATAGTTTATAACGTTATACGTTAGTACGTAATAGTATATAACATTATACGTCATCAGGTAATACTATATAACGTTACACGTTATTACGTTTTAGTATATAACGTTATACGTCATTACGTAATTGTATATAACGTTATACGTTAGTACGTAATAGCATATAACGTTATACGTCAATACATAATAGTTTATAACGTTGTACGTTAGTACGTAATAGTTTATAACGTTATACGTCAGTACGTAATAGTATATAACGTTATACATCATTAACGTATTAGTATATAATGTTACTCGACATTACGTAATAGTATATAACGTTTTACGTTAGTACGTAATAAAATATAACGTTATACGATATTACGTATTAGTATATAACGTTATACGTTATATGGTAATACTCAATAACGTTATACGTCATTACATAATAGTATATAATGTTATACGTCAATACGTAATAGTATATAACGTTATACGTTAGTGCGCAATAGTATATAACGTTATACGTTATTACGTAATAGGATATAACGTTATACGTTAGTACGTAATAGTATATAACGTTATACGTCATCAGGTAATACTATATAACGTTACACGTTAGTACGTAATAGTATATAACGTTATACGCTATTACGTTTTAGTATATAACGTTATACATCATTACCGTAATAGTATATAACGTTATACGTTAGTACGTAATAGTATTTACCGTTATACGTTATTACGTATTAGTATATAACGTTACACGTTAGTACGTAATAGTATATAACGTTATACGTTAGTACGTAATAGTGCATAACGTTATACGTCATCAGGTACTACTATATAACGTTACACGTTAGTACGTAATAGTATATAACGTTATACGTTATTACGTATTAGTATATAACGTTACACGTTAGTACGTAATTGTATATAACGTTATACGTTAGTACGTAATAGTATATAACGTTATACGTCGTCAGGTACTACTATATAACGTTACACGTTAGTACGTAATAGTATATAACGTTATACGTTATTACGTAATTGTATATAACGTTATACGTTAGTACGTAAAAGGATATAACGTTATACGTTATAAGGTAATACTCAATAACGTTATACGTCATTACATAATAGTATATAACGTTATACGTTATTACATAATAGTTTATAACGTTATACGTTAGTACGTAATAGTATATAACGTTATACGTCTTCAGGTAATACTATATAACGTTACACGTTATTACGTTTTAGTATATAACATTATACGTCATTACGTAATTGTATATAACGTTATACGTTAGTACGTAATAGTATATAACGTTATACGTCTTCAGGTAATACTATATAACGTTACACGTTATTACGTTTTAGTATATAACATTATACGTCATTACGTAATTGTATATAACGTTACACGTCAGTACGTAATAGTATATAACGTAATACGTCATTACATAATAGTTTATAACGTTATACGTTAGTACGTAATAGTTTATAACGTTATACGTCAGTACGTAATAGTATATAAAGTTATACATCATTAACGTATTAGTATATAACGTTATACGTTAGTACTTAACAGTATATAACGTTATACGTTAGTACGTAACAGTATATAACGTTATAAGTTAGTACGTAATAGTATACACCGTTATACGTCATTGCGTAATAGTATATAACGTTATACGTTACTACGTAATATTATATATCGTTATACGTTAGTACGTAATAGTGTATAACGATATACGATATTACGTATTAGTATATAACGTTACACGTTAGTACGTAATAGTATATAACGTTACACGTCATTATGTAATAGTTTATAACGTTATACGTCATCAGGTACTGCTATATAACGTTACTCGTTAGTACGTAATAGTATATAAAGTTATACGTTAGTACGTAATAGTATATAACGTTATAACGTTAGTACGTAACAGTATATAACGTTATACGTCATCAGGTACTGCTATATAACGTTACTCGTTAGTACGTAATAGTATATAACGTTATACGTTAGTACGTATTAGTATATAACGTTACACGTTAGTACGTAATAGTATATAACGTTATACGTTAGTACGTAATAGTGCATAACGTTATACGTCATCAGGTACTACTATATAACGTTATACGTAATTACGTAAGAATATATAACGTTATACGTCATTACATAATAGTATATAACGTTATACGTTAGTACGTAATAGTATATAACGTTATACGTTAGTACGTAATAGTATATAACGTTATTCGTCATCAGGTACTACTATATAACGTTACACGTTAGTACGTAACAGTATATAACGTTATACGTTAGTACGTAATAAAATATAACGTTACTCGTTAGTACGTAATAGTATATAACGTTACTCTTTAGTACGTAATAGTATATAACGTTATACGTTAGTACGTAATAGTATATAACGTTATACGTTATTACGTAATTGTATATAACGTTATACGTTAGTACGTAATAGGATATAACCTTAAACGTTATAAGGTAATACTCAATAACGTTATACGTCATAACATAATAGTATATAACGTTATACGTTATTACATAATAGTTTATAACGTTATACGTTAGTACGTAATAGTATATAACATTATACGTCATCAGGTAATACTATATAACGTTACACGTTATTACGTTTTAGTATATAACGTTATACGTCATTACGTAATTGTATATAACGTTATACGTTAGTACGTAATAGCATATAACGTTATACGTCAATACATAATAGTTTATAACGTTGTACGTTAGTACGTAATAGTTTATAACGTTATACGTCAGTACGTAATAGTATATAACGTTATACATCATTAACGTATTAGTATATAATGTTACTCGACATTACGTAATAGTATATAACGTTTTACGTTAGTACGTAATAAAATATAACGTTATACGATATTACGTATTAGTATATAACGTTATACGTTATATGGTAATACTCAATAACGTTATACGTCATTACATAATAGTATATAATGTTATACGTCAATACGTAATAGTATATAACGTTATACGTTAGTGCGCAATAGTATATAACGTTATACGTTATTACGTAATAGGATATAACGTTATACGTTAGTACGTAATAGTATATAACGTTATACGTCATCAGGTAATACTATATAACGTTACACGTTAGTACGTAATAGTATATAACGTTATACGCTATTACGTTTTAGTATATAACGTTATACATCATTACCGTAATAGTATATAACGTTATACGTTAGTACGTAATAGTATTTACCGTTATACGTTATTACGTATTAGTATATAACGTTACACGTTAGTACGTAATAGTATATAACGTTATACGTTAGTACGTAATAGTGCATAACGTTATACGTCATCAGGTACTACTATATAACGTTACACGTTAGTACGTAATAGTATATAACGTTATACGTTATTACGTATTAGTATATAACGTTACACGTTAGTACGTAATTGTATATAACGTTATACGTTAGTACGTAATAGTATATAACGTTATACGTCGTCAGGTACTACTATATAACGTTACACGTTAGTACGTAATAGTATATAACGTTATACGTTATTACGTAATTGTATATAACGTTATACGTTAGTACGTAAAAGGATATAACGTTATACGTTATAAGGTAATACTCAATAACGTTATACGTCATTACATAATAGTATATAACGTTATACGTTATTACATAATAGTTTATAACGTTATACGTTAGTACGTAATAGTATATAACGTTATACGTCTTCAGGTAATACTATATAACGTTACACGTTATTACGTTTTAGTATATAACATTATACGTCATTACGTAATTGTATATAACGTTATACGTTAGTACGTAATAGTATATAACGTTATACGTCTTCAGGTAATACTATATAACGTTACACGTTATTACGTTTTAGTATATAACATTATACGTCATTACGTAATTGTATATAACGTTACACGTCAGTACGTAATAGTATATAACGTAATACGTCATTACATAATAGTTTATAACGTTATACGTTAGTACGTAATAGTTTATAACGTTATACGTCAGTACGTAATAGTATATAAAGTTATACATCATTAACGTATTAGTATATAACGTTATACGTTAGTACTTAACAGTATATAACGTTATACGTTAGTACGTAACAGTATATAACGTTATAAGTTAGTACGTAATAGTATACACCGTTATACGTCATTGCGTAATAGTATATAACGTTATACGTTACTACGTAATATTATATATCGTTATACGTTAGTACGTAATAGTGTATAACGATATACGATATTACGTATTAGTATATAACGTTACACGTTAGTACGTAATAGTATATAACGTTACACGTCATTATGTAATAGTTTATAACGTTATACGTCATCAGGTACTGCTATATAACGTTACTCGTTAGTACGTAATAGTATATAAAGTTATACGTTAGTACGTAATAGTATATAACGTTATAACGTTAGTACGTAACAGTATATAACGTTATACGTCATCAGGTACTGCTATATAACGTTACTCGTTAGTACGTAATAGTATATAACGTTATACGTTAGTACGTATTAGTATATAACGTTACACGTTAGTACGTAATAGTATATAACGTTATACGTTAGTACGTAATAGTGCATAACGTTATACGTCATCAGGTACTACTATATAACGTTATACGTAATTACGTAAGAATATATAACGTTATACGTCATTACATAATAGTATATAACGTTATACGTTAGTACGTAATAGTATATAACGTTATACGTTAGTACGTAATAGTATATAACGTTATTCGTCATCAGGTACTACTATATAACGTTACACGTTAGTACGTAACAGTATATAACGTTATACGTTAGTACGTAATAAAATATAACGTTATACGATATTACGTATTAGTATATAACGTTATACGTTAGTACGTAATAGTATATATCGTTATACGTCATTGCGTAATAGTATATAACGTTATACGTTATTACGTAATAGTATATAACGTTACTCGTCATTACGTAATAGTATATAACGTTATACGTCATTACGTAATTGTATATAACGTTATACGTTAGTACGTAATAGCATATAACGTTACACGTTAGTACGTAATAGCATATAACGTTATAACTTTAGTACGTAACAGTATATAACGTTATACGTCATCAGGTACCGCTATATAACGTTACTCTTTAGTACGTAATAGTATATAACGTTATACGTTAGTACGTAATAGTATATATCGTTATACGTCATTGCGTAATAGTATATAACGTTATACGTTATTACGTAATAGTATATAACGTTACTCGTCATTACGTAATAGTATATAACGTTATACGTTAGTACGTAATAAAATATAACGTTATACGATATTACGTATCAGTATATAACGTTATACGTTGGTACGTAATAGTATATAACGTTATACGTAATTACGTAATAAAATATAACGTTATACGTTATTACGTATTAGTATATAACGTTATACGTTAGTACGTAATAGTATATAACGTTACTCGTTAGTACGTAATAGTATATAACGTTACTCTTTAGTACGTAATAGTATATAACGTTATACGTTAGTACGTAATAGTATATAACGTTATACGTTATTACGTAATTGTATATAACGTTATACGTTAGTACGTAATAGGATATAACCTTAAACGTTATAAGGTAATACTCAATAACGTTATACGTCATAACATAATAGTATATAACGTTATACGTTATTACATAATAGTTTAGAACGTTATACGTGAGTACGTAATAGTATATAACATTATACGTCATCAGGTAATACTATATAACGTTACACGTTATTACGTTTTAGTATATAACGTTATACGTCATTACGTAATTGTATATAACGTTATACGTTAGTACGTAATAGTATATAACGTTATACGTCAATACATAATAGTATATAACGTTATACGTCTTCAGGTAATACTATATAACGTTACACGTTATTACGTTTTAGTATATAACATTATACGTCATTACGTAATTGTATATAACGTTATACGTTAGTACGTAATAGTATATAACGTTATACGTTATTACGTAATAGTATATAACGTTACTCGTCATTACGTAATAGTATATAACGTTATACGTCATTACGTAATTGTATATAACGTTATACGTTAGTACGTAATAGGATATAACCTTAAACGTTATAAGGTAATACTCAATAACGTTATACGTCATAACATAATAGTATATAACGTTATACGTTATTACATAATAGTTTATAACGTTACACGTCAGTACGTAATAGTATATAACGTAATACGTCATTACATAATAGTTTATAACGTTATACGTTAGTACGTAATAGTTTATAACGTTATACGTCAGTACGTAATAGTATATAAAGTTATACATCATTAACGTATTAGTATATAACGTTATACGCTAGTACATAACAGTATATAACGTTATACGTTAGTACGTAACAGTATATAACGTTATAAGTTAGTACGTAATAGTATACACCGTTATACGTCATTGCGTAATAGTATATAACGTTATACGTTACTACGTAATATTGTATATCGTTATACGTTAGTACGTAATAGTGTATAACTATATACGATATTACGTATTAGTATATAACGTTACACGTTAGTACGTAATAGTATATAACGTTACACGTCATTATGTAATAGTTTATAACGTTATACGTCATCAGGTACTGCTATATAACGTTACTCGTTAGTACGTAATAGTATATAACGTTATACGTTAGTACGTAATAGTATATAACGTTATAACGTTAGTACGTAACAGTATATAACGTTATACGTCATCAGGTACTGCTATATAACGTTACTCGTTAGTACGTAATAGTATATAACGTTATACGTTAGTACGGATTAGTATATAACGTTACACGTTAGTACGTAATAGTATATAACGTTATACGTTAGTACGTAATAGTGCATAACGTTATACGTCATCAGGTACTACTATATAACGTTATACGTAATTACGTAAGAATATATAACGTTATACGTCATTACATAATAGTATATAACGTTATACGTTAGTACGTAATAGTATATAACGTTATACGTTAGTACGTAATAGTATATAACGTTATACGTCATCAGGTACTACTATATAACGTTACACGTTAGTACGTAACAGTATATAACGTTATACGTTAGTACGTAATAAAATATAACGTTATACGATATTACGTATTAGTATATAACGTTATACGTTAGTACGTAATAGTATATATCGTTATACGTCATTGCGTAATAGTATATAACGTTATACGTTAGTACGTAATAGTATATAACGTTATAACGTTAGTACGTAACAGTATATAACGTTATACGTCATCAGGTACTGCTATATAACGTTACTCGTTAGTACGTAATAGTATATAACGTTATACGTTAGTACGTATTAGTATATAACGTTACACGTTAGTACGTAATAGTATATAACGTTATACGTTAGTACGTAATAGTGCATAACGTTATACGTCATCAGGTACTGCTATATAACGTTACTCGTTAGTACGTAATAGTATATAAAGTTATACGTTAGTACGTAATAGTATATAACGTTATAACGTTAGTACGTAACAGTATATAACGTTATACGTCATCAGGTACTGCTATATAACGTTACTCGTTAGTACGTAATAGTATATAACGTTATACGTTAGTACGTATTAGTATATAACGTTACACGTTAGTACGTAATAGTATATAACGTTATACGTTAGTACGTAATAGTGCATAACGTTATACGTCATCAGGTACTACTATATAACGTTATACGTAATTACGTAAGAATATATAACGTTATACGTCATTACATAATAGTATATAACGTTATACGTTAGTACGTAATAGTATATAACGTTATACGTTAGTACGTAATAGTATATAACGTTATTCGTCATCAGGTACTACTATATAACGTTACACGTTAGTACGTAACAGTATATAACGTTATACGTTAGTACGTAATAAAATATAACGTTATACGATATTACGTATTAGTATATAACGTTATACGTTAGTACGTAATAGTATATATCGTTATACGTCATTGCGTAATAGTATATAACGTTATACGTTATTACGTAATAGTATATAACGTTACTCGTCATTACGTAATAGTATATAACGTTATACGTCATTACGTAATTGTATATAACGTTATACGTTAGTACGTAATAGCATATAACGTTACACGTTAGTACGTAATAGCATATAACGTTATAACTTTAGTACGTAACAGTATATAACGTTATACGTCATCAGGTACCGCTATATAACGTTACTCTTTAGTACGTAATAGTATATAACGTTATACGTTAGTACGTAATAGTATATATCGTTATACGTCATTGCGTAATAGTATATAACGTTATACGTTATTACGTAATAGTATATAACGTTACTCGTCATTACGTAATAGTATATAACGTTATACGTTAGTACGTAATAAAATATAACGTTATACGATATTACGTATCAGTATATAACGTTATACGTTGGTACGTAATAGTATATAACGTTATACGTAATTACGTAATAAAATATAACGTTATACGTTATTACGTATTAGTATATAACGTTATACGTTAGTACGTAATAGTATATAACGTTACTCGTTAGTACGTAATAGTATATAACGTTACTCTTTAGTACGTAATAGTATATAACGTTATACGTTAGTACGTAATAGTATATAACGTTATACGTTATTACGTAATTGTATATAACGTTATACGTTAGTACGTAATAGGATATAACCTTAAACGTTATAAGGTAATACTCAATAACGTTATACGTCATAACATAATAGTATATAACGTTATACGTTATTACATAATAGTTTAGAACGTTATACGTGAGTACGTAATAGTATATAACATTATACGTCATCAGGTAATACTATATAACGTTACACGTTATTACGTTTTAGTATATAACGTTATACGTCATTACGTAATTGTATATAACGTTATACGTTAGTACGTAATAGTATATAACGTTATACGTCAATACATAATAGTATATAACGTTATACGTCTTCAGGTAATACTATATAACGTTACACGTTATTACGTTTTAGTATATAACATTATACGTCATTACGTAATTGTATATAACGTTATACGTTAGTACGTAATAGTATATAACGTTATACGTTATTACGTAATAGTATATAACGTTACTCGTCATTACGTAATAGTATATAACGTTATACGTCATTACGTAATTGTATATAACGTTATACGTTAGTACGTAATAGGATATAACCTTAAACGTTATAAGGTAATACTCAATAACGTTATACGTCATAACATAATAGTATATAACGTTATACGTTATTACATAATAGTTTATAACGTTACACGTCAGTACGTAATAGTATATAACGTAATACGTCATTACATAATAGTTTATAACGTTATACGTTAGTACGTAATAGTTTATAACGTTATACGTCAGTACGTAATAGTATATAAAGTTATACATCATTAACGTATTAGTATATAACGTTATACGCTAGTACATAACAGTATATAACGTTATACGTTAGTACGTAACAGTATATAACGTTATAAGTTAGTACGTAATAGTATACACCGTTATACGTCATTGCGTAATAGTATATAACGTTATACGTTACTACGTAATATTGTATATCGTTATACGTTAGTACGTAATAGTGTATAACTATATACGATATTACGTATTAGTATATAACGTTACACGTTAGTACGTAATAGTATATAACGTTACACGTCATTATGTAATAGTTTATAACGTTATACGTCATCAGGTACTGCTATATAACGTTACTCGTTAGTACGTAATAGTATATAACGTTATACGTTAGTACGTAATAGTATATAACGTTATAACGTTAGTACGTAACAGTATATAACGTTATACGTCATCAGGTACTGCTATATAACGTTACTCGTTAGTACGTAATAGTATATAACGTTATACGTTAGTACGGATTAGTATATAACGTTACACGTTAGTACGTAATAGTATATAACGTTATACGTTAGTACGTAATAGTGCATAACGTTATACGTCATCAGGTACTACTATATAACGTTATACGTAATTACGTAAGAATATATAACGTTATACGTCATTACATAATAGTATATAACGTTATACGTTAGTACGTAATAGTATATAACGTTATACGTTAGTACGTAATAGTATATAACGTTATACGTCATCAGGTACTACTATATAACGTTACACGTTAGTACGTAACAGTATATAACGTTATACGTTAGTACGTAATAAAATATAACGTTATACGATATTACGTATTAGTATATAACGTTATACGTTAGTACGTAATAGTATATATCGTTATACGTCATTGCGTAATAGTATATAACGTTATACGTTATTACGTAATAGTATATAACGTTACTCGTCATTACGTAATAGTATATAACGTTATACGTCATTACGTAATTGTATATAACGTTATACGTTAGTACGTAATAGCATATAACGTTACACGTTAGTACGTAATAGCATATAACGTTATAACTTTAGTACGTAACAGTATATAACGTTATACGTCATCAGGTACTGCTATATAACGTTACTCTTTAGTACGTAATAGTATATAACGTTATACGTTATTACGTAATAGTATATAACGTTACTCGTCATTACGTAATAGTATATAACGATATACGTTAGTACGTAATAAAATATAACGTTATACGATATTACGTATTAGTATATAACGTTATACGTTAGTACGGAATAGTATATAACGTTATACGTTATTACGTAATAGTATACAACGTTATACGTCATTACGTAATAGTTTATAACGTTATACGTTATTACATAATAGTTTATAACGTTATACGTTAGTACGTAATAGTATATAACATTATACGTCATCAGGTAATACTATATAACGTTACACGTTATTACGTTTTAGTATATAACGTTATACGTCATTACGTAATTGTATATACCGTTATACGTTAGTACGTAATAGTATATAACGTTATACGTCAATACATAATAGTTTATAACGTTGTACGTTAGTACGTAATAGTTTATAACGTTATACGTCAGTACGTAATAGTATATAACGTTATACATCATTAACGTATTAATATATAATGTTACTCGTCATTACGTAATAATATATAACGTTATACGTTAGTACGTAATAAAATATAACGTTATACGATATTACGTATTAGTATATAACGTTATACGTTATATGGTAATACTCAATAACGTTATACGTCATTACGTAATTGTATATACCGTTATACGTTAGTACGTAATAGTATATAACGTTATACGTCAATACATAATAGTTTATAACGTTGTACGTTAGTACGTAATAGTATATAACGTTATACGTTAGTGCGCAATAGTATATAACGTTATACGTTATTACGTAATAGGATATAACGTTATACGTTAGTACGTAATAGTATATAACGTTATACGTCATCAGGTAATACTATATAACGTTACACGTTAGTACGTAATAGTATATAACGTTATACGCTATTACGTTTTAGTATATAACGTTATACATCATTACCGTAATAGTATATAACGTTATACGTTAGTACGTAATAGTATATACCGTTATACGTTATTACGTATTAGTATATAACGTTACACGTTAGTACGTAATAGTATATAACGTTATACGTTAGTACGTAATAGTGCATAACGTTATACGTCATCAGGTACTACTATATAACGTTACACGTTAGTACGTGATAGTATATAACGTTATACGTTATTACGTATTAGTATATAACGTTACACGTTAGTACGTAATAGTATATAACGTTATACGTTAGTACGTAATAGTATATAACGTTATACGTCGTCAGGTACTACTATATAACGTTACACGTTAGTACGTAATAGTATATAACGTTATACGTTATTACGTAATTGTATATAACGTTATACGTTAGTACGTAATAGGATATAACGTTATACGTTATAAGGTAATACTCAATAACGTTATACGTCATTACATAATAGTATATAACGTTATACGTTATTACATAATAGTTTATAACGTTATACGTTAGTACGTAATAGTATATAACGTTATACGTCTTCAGGTAATACTATATAACGTTACACGTTATTACGTTTTAGTATATAACATTATACGTCATTACGTAATTGTATATAACGTTATACGGTAGTACTTAACAGTATATAACGTTATACGTTAGTACGTAACAGTATATAACGTTATAAGTTAGTACGTAATAGTATACACCGTTATACGTCATTGCGTAATAGTATATAACGTTATACGTTATTTCGTAATAGTATATAACGTTACTCGTCAATACGTAATAGTATATAACGTTATACGTCATTACATAATAGTTTATAACGTTATACGTCAGTACGTAATAGTATTTAACGTTATACGTTATTACGTTATAGTATGTTACGTTATACGTTAGTACGTAATAGGATATAACGTTATACGTTATAAGGCAATACTCAATAAAGTTATACGTCATGACATAATAGTATATAACGTTATACGTTATTACGTAATAGGATATAACGTTATACGGTAGTACGTAATAGTATTTAACGTTATACGTTATTACTCAATAGCATATTACGTTATACATTAATACGTAATAGTATACAATGTTATACGACAGTACGTAATAGTATATAACGTTATACGTTATTACGTAATACTATATAACGTTATACGTCATTACGTAATAGTATATAACGTTATACGTTACTACGTAATATTATATTTCGTTATACGTTAGTACGTAATAGTGTATAACGATATACGATATTACGTATTAGTATATAACGTTACACGTTAGTACGTAATAGTATATAACGTTACACGTCATTATGTAATAGTTTATAACGTTATACGTCATCGGGTACTGCTATATAACGTTACTCGTTAGTACGTAATAGTATATAACGTTATACGTTAGTACGTAATAGTATATAACGTTATAACGTTAGTACGTAACAGTATATAACGTTATACGTCATCAGGTACTGCTATATAACGTTACTCGTTAGTACGTAATAGTATATAACGTTATACGTTAGTACGTATTAGTATATAACGTTACACGTTAGTACGTAATAGTATATAACGTTATACGTTAGTACGTAATAGTGCATAACGTTATACGTCATCAGGTACTACTATATAACGTTATACGTAATTACGTAAGAATATATAACGTTATACGTCATTACATAATAGTATATAACGTTATACGTTAGTACGTAATAGTATATAACGTTATACGTTAGTACGTAATAGTATATAACGTTATACGTCATCAGGTACTACTATATAACGTTACACGTTAGTACGTAACAGTATATAACGTTATACGTTAGTACGTAATAAAATATAACGTTATACGATATTACGTATTAGTATATAACGTTATACGTTAGTACGTAATAGTATATATCGTTATACGTCATTGCGTAATAGTATATAACGTTATACGTTATTACGTAATAGTATATAACGTTACTCGTCATTACGTAATAGTATATAACGTTATACGTCAATACGTTTTAGTATATAACGTTATACGTCATTACGTAATTGTATATAACGTTATACGTTAGTACGTAATAAAATATAACGTTATACGATATGACGTATTAGTATATAACGTTATAACGTTAGTACGTAACAGTATATAACGTTATACGTCATCAGGTACTACTATATAACGTTACACGTTAGTACGTAATAGTATATAACGTTATACGTTATTACGTATTAGTATATAACGTTATACGTAATTACGTAATAATATATAACGTTATACGTCATTACATAATAGTTTATAACGTTATACGTCAGTACGTAATAGTATTTAACGCTATACCTTATTACGTTATAGTATGTTACGTAATACGTTAGTACGCAATAGGATATAACGTTATACGTTATAAGGTAATACTCAATAACGTTATACGACATTACATAATAGTATATAACGTTATACGTCATTACGTAATACTATATAACGTTATACGTTATTACGTAATAGTACATAACGTTATACGTTATTACGTAATAGTATATATCGTTATACGTCATTACGTAATAGCATATAACGTTATATGTTATTACGCAATAGTATATATCGTTATACGTCATTGCGTAATAGTATATAACGTTATACGTTAGTACGTAATAGTATATAACGTTATACGTCATTGCGTAATAGTATATAACGTTATACGTCAGTACGTAATAGTATTTAACGTTATACGTCATCAGGTACTACTATATAACGTTACTCGTTAGTACGTAATAGTATATAACGTTATACGTTAGTACTAAATAGTATATATCGTTATACGTCATTGCGTAATAGTATATAACGTTATACGTTATTACGTATTAGTATATAACGTTACTCGTCATTACGTAATAGTATATAACGTTATACGTTAGTACGTTATAGTATATAACGTCATACGTTATTACGTATTAGTATATAACGTTACACGTTAGTACGTAATAGTATATAACGTTATACGTTAGTACGTAATAGTATATAACGTTATACGTCATCAGATACTTCTATATTACGTTACACGTTAGTACGTAATAGTATATAACGTTATACGTTATTACGTATTAGTATATAACGTTATACGTAATTACGTAATAATATATAACGTTATACGTCATTACATAATAGTTTATAACGTTATACGTCAGTACGTAATAGTATTTAACGTTATACGTTATTACGTAATAGTATATATCGTTATACGTCATTGCGTAATAGTATATAACGTTATACGTTATTACGTAATAGTATATAACGTTATACGTTAGTACGTAATAGTATATAACGTTATACGTCATCAGGTACTACTATATAACGTTACACGTTAGTACGTAATAGTATATAACGTTATACGTTATTACGTATTAGTATATAACGTTATCCGTAATTACGTAAGAATATATAACGTTATACCTCATTACATAATAGTTTATAACGTTATACGTCAGTACGTAATAGTATTTAACGTTAAACGTTATTACGTATTAATATATAACGTTATACGCCATTACGTAATACGATATAACGTTATGCGTTAGTACGTAATAGTATATAACGTTATACGTTATTACGTATTAATATATAACGTTGTACGTCATTACGTAATACGATATAACGTTATGCGTTAGTACGTAATAGTATATAACGTTATACGTCATTGCGTAATAGTATATAACGTTATACGTCATCAGGTACTACTATATAACGTTACTCGTTATTACGTAATAGTATATAACGTTATACGTTAGTACGAAATAGTATATATCGTTATACGTCATTGCGTAATAGTATATAACGTTATACGTTATTACGTAATAGTATATAACGTTACTCGTCATTACGTAATAGTATATAACGTTATACGTTGGTACGTTATAGTATATAACGTCATACGATATTACGTATTAGTATATAACGTTACACGTTAGTACGTAATAGTATATAACGTTATACGTTAGTACGTAATAGTATATAACGTTATACGTCATCAGGTACTACTATATAACGTTACACGTTAGTACGTAATAGTATATAACGTTATACGTTATTACGTATTAGTATATAACGTTATACGTAATTACGTAATAATATATAACGTTATACGTCATTACATAATAGTTTATAACGTTATACGTCAGTACGTAATAGTATTTAACGTTATACGTTATTACGTAATAGTATATATCGTTATACGTCATTGCGTAATAGTATATAACGTTATACGTTATTACGTAACAGTATATATCGTTATACGTCATTGCGTAATAGTATATAACGTTATACGTTAGTACGTAATAGTATATAACGTTATACGTCATTGCGTAATAGTATATAACGTTATACGTCAGTACGTAATAGTATTTAACGTTATACGTCATCAGGTACTACTATATAACGTTACTCGTTAGTACGTAATAGTATATAACGTTATACGTTAGTACTAAATAGTATATATCGTTATACGTCATTGCGTAATAGTATATAACGTTATACGTTATTACGTATTAGTATATAACGTTACTCGTCATTACGTAATAGTATATAACGTTATACGTTAGTACGTTATAGTATATAACGTCATACGTTATTACGTATTAGTATATAACGTTACACGTTAGTACGTAATAGTATATAACGTTATACGTTAGTACGTAATAGTATATAACGTTATACGTCATCAGGTACTTCTATATTACGTTACACGTTAGTACGTAATAGTATATAACGTTATACGTTATTACGTATTAGTATATAACGTTATACGTAATTACGTAATAATATATAACGTTATACGTCATTACATAATAGTTTATAACGTTATACGTCAGTACGTAATAGTATTTAACGTTATACGTTATTACGTAATAGTATATATCGTTATACGTCATTGCGTAATAGTATATAACGTTATACGTTATTACGTAATAGTATATAACGTTATACGTTAGTACGTAATAGTATATAACGTTATACGTCATCAGGTACTACTATATAACGTTACACGTTAGTACGTAATAGTATATAACGTTATACGTTATTACGTATTAGTATATAACGTTATACGTAATTACGTAAGAATATATAACGTTATACGTCATTACATAATAGTTTATAACGTTATACGTCAGTACGTAATAGTATTTAACGTTAAACGTTATTACGTATTAATATATAACGTTATACGCCATTACGTAATACGATATAACGTTATGCGTTAGTACGTAATAGTATATAACGTTATACGTTATTACGTATTAATATATAACGTTGTACGTCATTACGTAATACGATATAACGTTATGCGTTAGTACGTAATAGTATATAACGTTATACGTCATTGCGTAATAGTATATAACGTTATACGTCATCAGGTACTACTATATAACGTTACTCGTTATTACGTAATAGTATATAACGTTATACGTTAGTACGAAATAGTATATATCGTTATACGTCATTGCGTAATAGTATATAACGTTATACGTTATTACGTAATAGTATATAACGTTACTCGTCATTACGTAATAGTATATAACGTTATACGTTAGTACGTTATAGTATATAACGTCATACGATATTACGTAATAGTATGTAACGTTACACGTTAGTACGTAATAGTATATAACGTTATACGTTAGTACGTAATAGTATATAACGTTATACGTCATCAGGTACTACTATATAACGTTACACGTTAGTACGTAATAGTATATAACGTTATACGTTATTACGTATTAGTATATAACGTTATACGTAATTACGTAATAATATATAACGTTATACGTCATTACATAATAGTTTATAACGTTATACGTCAGTACGTAATAGTATTTAACGTTATACGTTATTACGTAATAGTATATATCGTTATACGTCATTGCGTAATAGTATATAACGTTATACGTTATTACGTAATAGTATATAACGTTATACGTCATTACGTAATAGCATATAACGTTATACGTTATTACGTAATAGTATATATCGTTATACGTCATTGCGTAATAGTATATAACGTTATACGTTAGTACGTAATACTATATAACGTTATGCGTTAGTACGTAATAGTATATAACGTTATACGTTATTACGTATTAATATATAACGTTGTACGTCATTACGTAATACGATATAACGTTATGCGTTAGTACGTAATAGTATATAACGTTATACGTCATTGCGTAATAGTATATAACGTTATACGTCATCAGGTACTACTATATAACGTTACTCGTTATTACGTAATAGTATATAACGTTATACGTTATTACGTATTAGTATATAACGTTATACGTAATTACGTAATAATATATAACGTTATACGTCATTACATAATAGTTTATAACGTTATACGTCAGTACGTAATAGTATTTAACGTTATACGTTATTACGTAATAGTATATATCGTTATACGTCATTGCGTAATAGTATATAACGTTATACGTTATTACGTAATAGTATATAACGTTATACGTCATTACGTAATAGCATATAACGTTATACGTTATTACGTAACAGTATATATCGTTATACGTCATTGCGTAATAGTATATAACGTTATACGTTAGTACGTAATAGTATATAACGTTATACGTTAGTACTAAATAGTATATATCTTTACTCGTCATTACGTAATAGTATATAACGTTATACGTTAGTACGTTATAGTATATAACGTCATACGTTATTACGTATTAGTATATAACGTTACACGTTAGTACGTAATAGTATATAACGTTATACGTTAGTACGTAATAGTATATAACGTTATACGTCATCAGGTACTACTATATTACGTTACACGTTAGTACGTAATAGTATATAACGTTATACGTTATTACGTATTAGTATATAACGTTATACGTAATTACGTAATAATATATAACGTTATACGTCATTACATAATAGTTTATAACGTTATACGTCAGTACGTAATAGTATTTAACGTTATACGTTATTACGTAATAGTATATATCGTTATACGTCATTGCGTAATAGTATATAACGTTATACGTTATTACGTAATAGTATATAACGTTATACGTTAGTACGTAATAGTATATAACGTTATACGTCATCAGGTACTACTATATAACGTTACACGTTAGTACGTAATAGTATATAACGCTATACGTTATTACGTATTAGTATATAACGTTATACGTAATTACGTAAGAATATATAACGTTATACGTCATTACATAATAGTTTATAACGTTATACGTCAGTACGTAATAGTATTTAACGTTAAACGTTATTACGTATTAATATATAACGTTATACGTCATTACGTAATACGATATAACGTTATGCGTTAGTACGTAATAGTATATAACGTTATACGTTATTACGTATTAATATATAACGTTGTACGTCATTACGTAATACGATATAACGTTATGCGTTAGTACGTAATAGTATATAACGTTATACATCATTAACGTAATAGTATATAACGTTATACGTTAGTACTTAACAGTATATAACGTTATACGTTACTACGTAATAGTATATAACGTTATAAGTTAGTACGTAATAGTATATATCGTTATACGTCATTGCGTAATAGTATATAACGTTATACGTTATTTCGTAATAGTATATAACGTTACTCGTCAATACGTGATAGGATATAACGTTATACGTTAGTACGTAATAGTATATAACGTTATACGTCATCAGGTAATACTATATAACGTTACACGTTAGTACGTAATAGTATATAACGTTATACGTTATTACGTTTTAGTATATAACGTTATACGTCATTACGTAATTGTATATAACGTTATACGTTAGTACGTAATAAAATATAACGTTATACGATATTACGTATTAGTATATAACGTTATAACGTTAGTACGTAACAGTATATAACGTTATACGTCATCAGGTACTGCTATATAACGTTACTCGTTAGTACGTAATAGTATATAACGTTATACGTTAGTACGTAATAGTATATATCGTTATACGTCATTGCGTAATAGTATATAACGTTATACGTTAGTACGGAATAGTATATAACGTTATACGTTATTACGTAATAGTATACAACGTTATACGTCATTACGTAATAGTATATAACGTTATACGTTAGTACGTAATAGTATACATCGTTATACGTCATTGCGTAATAGTATATAACGTTATACGTTATTACGTAATAGTATATAACGTTACTCGTCATTACGTAATAGTATATAACGTTATACGTCAATACGTAATAGTATATAACGTTATACGTTAGTACGCAATAGTATATAACGTTATACGTTATTACGTAATAGGATATAACGTTATACGTTATTACGTAATAGTATATAACGTTATACGTCATCGGGTAATACTATATAACGTTACACGTTAGTACGTAATAGTATATAACGTTATACGCTATTACGTTTTAGTATATAACGTTATACATCATTACCGTAATAGTATATAACGTTATACGTTAGTACGTAATAGTATTTACCGTTATACGTTATTACGTATTAGTATTTAACGTTACACGTTAGTACGTAATAGTATATAACGTTATACGTTAGTACGTAATAGTGCATAACGTTATACGTCATCAGGTACTACTATATAACGTTACACGTTAGAACGTAATAGTATATAACGTTATACGTTATTACGTATTAGTATATAACGTTACACGTTAGTACGTAATAGTATATAACGTTATACGTTAGTACGTAATAGTATATAACGTTATACGTCATCAGGTACTACTATATAACGTTACACGTTAGTACGTAATAGTATATAACGTTATACGTTATTACGTAATTGTATATAACGTTATACGTTAGTACGTAATAGTATATAACGTTTTACGTTATTACGTATTAGTATATAACGTTATACGCAATTGCGTATTAGTATATAACGTTATACATCATTACCGTAATAGTATATAACGTTATACGTTATTACGTAATAGTATATAACGTTATACGTTCTGACGTATTAGTATATAACGTTACACGTCAGTACGTAATAGTATATAACGTTATACGTCATTACATAATAGTTTATAACGTTATACGTTAGTACGTAATAGTTTATAACGTTATACGTCAGTACATAATAGTATATAACGTTATACATCATTAACGTATTAGTATATAACGTTATACGTTAGTACTTAACAGTATATAACGTTATACGTTAGTACGTAACAGTATATAACGTTATAAGTTAGTACGTAATAGTATATACCGTTATACGTCATTGCGTAATAGTATATAACGTTATACGTTATTTCGTAATAGTATATAACGTTACTCGTCAATACGTAATAGTATATAACGTTATACGTCATTACATAATAGTTTATAAAGTTATACGTCAGTACGTAATAGTATATAACGTTATACGTCATCAGGTAATACTACTTAAGGTTACACGTTAGTACGTAATACTATATAACGTTATACGTTATTACGTATTAGTATATAACGTTATACGCAATTGCGTTTTAGTATATAACGTTATACATCATTACCGTAATAGTATATAACGTTATACGTTATTACGTAATAGTATATAACGTTATACGTTCTGACGTATTAGTATATAACGTTACACGTCAGTACGTAATAGTATATAACGTTATACGTCATTACATAATAGTTTATAACGTTATACGTTAGTACGTAATAGTTTATAACGTTATACGTCAGTACGTAATAGTATATAACGTTATACATCATTAACGTATTAGTATATAACGTTATACGTTAGTACTTAACAGTATATAACGTTATACGTTAGTACGTAACAGTATATAACGTTATAAGTTAGTACGTAATGGTATATACCGTTATACGTCATTGCGTAATAGTATATATCGTTATACGTCATTGCGTAATAGTATATAACGTTATACGTTATTACGTAATAGTATATAACGTTACTCGTCATTACGTAATAGTATATAACGTTATACGTTAGTACGTAATAGTATATAACGTCATACGTTATTACGTATTAGTATATAACGTTACACGTTAGTACGTAATAGTATATAACGTTACACGTTAGTACGTAATAGTATATAACGTTATACGTTAGTACGTAATAGTATATAACGTTATACGTCATCAGGTACTACTATATAGCGTTACACGTTAATACGTAATAGTATATAACGTTATACGTTATTACGTATTAGTATATAACGTTATACGTAATTACGTAATAATATATAACGTTATACGTCATTACATAATAGTTTATAACGTTATACGTCAGTACGTAATAGAATTTAACGTTATACGTTATTACGTAATAGTATATATCGTTATACGTCATTGCGTAATAGTATATAACTTTATACGTTATTACGTAATAGTATATAACGTTATACGTTAGTACGTAATAGTATATAACGTTATACGTCATCAGGTACTACTATATAACGTTACACGTTAGTACGTAATAGTATATAACGTTATACGTTAGTACGTAATAAAATATAACGTTATACGATATTACGTATTAGTATAAAACGTTATACGTTAGTACGTAATAGTATATATCTTTATACGTCATTGCGTAATAGTATATAACGTTATACGTTATTACGTAATAGTATATAACGTTACTCGTCATTACGTAACAGTATATAACGTTATACGTCAATACGTAATAGTATATAACGTTATACGTTAGTACGCAATAGTATATAACGTTATACGTTATTATGTAATAGGATATAACGTTATACGTTAGTACGTAATAGTATTTACCGTTATACGTTATTACGTATTAGTATATAACGTTACACGTTAGTACGTAATAGTATATAACGTTATACGGCATTACATAATAGTTTATAACGTTATACGTTAGTACGTAATAGTATATAACGTTATACGTCATCAGGTAATACTATATAACGTTACACGTTAGTACGTAATAGTATATAACGTTATACGTCATCAGGTAATACTATATAACGTTACACGTTAGTACGTAATAGTATATAACGTTATACGTTAGTACGTATTAGTATATAACGTTATACGTTATTACGTATTAGTATATAACGTTATACGTAATTACGTAATAATATATAACGTTATACGTCATTACATAATAGTTTATAAAGTTATACGTCAGTACGTAATAGTATATAACGTTATACGTTATTACGTTATAGTATGTTACGTTAGACGTTAGTACGTAATAGGATATAACGTTATACGTTATAAGGTAATACTCAATAACGTTATACGACATTACATAATAGTATATAACGTTATACGTCATTACGTAATAGTATATAACGTTATACGTTATTACGTAATAGTACATAACGTTATACGTTATTACGTAATAGTATATAACGTTATACGTTATTACGTAATAGCATATAACGTTATACGTTATTACGTAATAGTATATAACGTTATACGTCATTACGTAATAGTATATAACGTTATACGTTATTACGTAATAGTACATAACGTTATACGTTATTACGTAATAGTATATAACGTTATACGTTATTACGTAATAGCATATAACGCTATACGTTAGTACGTATTAGTATATAACGTTATACGTTATTACGTATTAGTATATAACGTTATACGTAATTACGTAATAATATATAACGTTATACGTCATTACATAATAGTTTATAAAGTTATACGTCAGTACGTAATAGTATATAACGTTATACGTTATTACGTTATAGTATGTTACGTTAGACGTTAGTACGTAATAGGATATAACGTTATACGTTATAAGGTAATACTCAATAACGTTATACGTTATTACGTAATAGCATATAACGTTATACGTTATTACGTAATAGTATATATCGTTATACGGCATTGCGTAATAGTATATAACGTTATACGTTAGTACGTAATAGTATATAACGTTATACGTCATTGCGTAATAGTATATAACGTTATACGTTATTACGTAATAGTATATAACGTTATACGTCATCAGGTAATACTATATAACGTTATACGCTATTACGTATTAGTATATAACGTTATACGTTATTACGTAATAGTATATAACGTTACTCGTCATTACGTAACAGTATATAACGTTATACGTCAATACGTAATAGTATATAACGTTATACGTTAGTACGTAATAGTATATAACGTTATACGTTATTACGTTTTAGTATATAACGTTATACGTCATTACGTAATTGTATATAACGTTATACGTTAGTACGTAATAGTATATAACGTTATACATCATTAACGTATTAGTATATAACGTTATACGTTAGTACTTAACAGTATATAACGTTATACGTTAGTACGTAACAGTATATAACGTTATAAGTTAGTACGTAATGGTATATACCGTTATACGTCATTGCGTAATAGTATATATCGTTATACGTCATTGCGTAATAGTATATAACGTTATACGTTATTACGTAATAGTATATAACGTTACTCGTCATTACGTAATAGTATATAACGTTATACGTTAGTACGTAATAGTATATAACGTCATACGTTATTACGTATTAGTATATAACGTTACACGTTAGTACGTAATAGTATATAACGTTACTCGTCATTACGTAATAGTATATAACGTTATACGTCAATACGTAATAGTATATAACGTTATACGTTAGTACGCAATAGTATATAACGTTATACGTTATTACGTAATAGGATATAACGTTATACGTTATTACGTAATAGTATATAACGTTATACGTCATCGGGTAATACTATATAACGTTACACGTTAGTACGTAATAGTATATAACGTTATACGCTATTACGTTTTAGTATATAACGTTATACATCATTACCGTAATAGTATATAACGTTATACGTTAGTACTTAACAGTATATAACGTTATACGTTACTACGTAATAGTATATAACGTTATAAGTTAGTACGTAATAGTATATATCGTTATACGTCATTGCGTAATAGTATATAACGTTATACGTTATTTCGTAATAGTATATAACGTTATACATCATTAACGTAATAGTATATAACGTTATACGTTAGTACTTAACAGTATATAACGTTATACGTTACTACGTAATAGTATATAACGTTATAAGTTAGTACGTAATAGTATATATCGTTATACGTCATTGCGTAATAGTATATCACGTTATACGTTATTTCGTAATAGTATATAACGTTACTCGTCAATACGTGATAGGATATAACGTTATACGTTAGTACGTAATAGTATATAACGTTATACGTCATCAGGTAATACTATATAACGTTACACGTTAGTACGTAATAGTATATAACGTTATACGTTATTACGTTTTAGTATATAACGTTATACGTCATTACGTAATTGTATATAACGTTATACGTTAGTACGTAATAAAATATAACGTTATACGATATTACGTATTAGTATATAACGTTATAACGTTAGTACGTAACAGTATATAACGTTATACGTCATCAGGTACTGCTATATAACGTTACTCGTTAGTACGTAATAGTATATAACGTTATACGTTAGTACGTAATAGTATATATCGTTATACGTCATTGCGTAATAGTATATAACGTTATACGTTAGTACGGAATAGTATATAACGTTATACGTTATTACGTAATAGTATACAACGTTATACGTCATTACGTAATAGTATATAACGTTATACGTTAGTACGTAATAGTATACATCGTTATACGTCATTGCGTAATAGTATATAACGTTATACGTTATTACGTAATAGTATATAACGTTACTCGTCATTACGTAATAGTATATAACGTTATACGTCAATACGTAATAGTATATAACGTTATACGTTAGTACGCAATAGTATATAACGTTATACGTTATTACGTAATAGGATATAACGTTATACGTTATTACGTAATAGTATATAACGTTATACGTCATCGGGTAATACTATATAACGTTACACGTTAGTACGTAATAGTATATAACGTTATACGCTATTACGTTTTAGTATATAACGTTATACATCATTACCGTAATAGTATATAACGTTATACGTTAGTACGTAATAGTATTTACCGTTATACGTTATTACGTATTAGTATATAACGTTACACGTTAGTACGTAATAGTATATAACGTTATACGTTAGTACGTAATAGTGCATAACGTTATACGTCATCAGGTACTACTATATAACGTTACACGTTAGAACGTAATAGTATATAACGTTATACGTTATTACGTATTAGTATATAACGTTACACGTTAGTACGTAATAGTATATAACGTTATACGTTGGTACGTAATAGTATATAACGTTATACGTCATCAGGTACTACTATATAACGTTACACGTTAGTACGTAATAGTATATAACGTTATACGTTATTACGTAATTGTATATAACGTTATACGTTAGTACGTAATAGTATATAACGTTTTACGTTATTACGTATTAGTATATAACGTTATACGCAATTGCGTATTAGTATATAACGTTATACATCATTACCGTAATAGTATATAACGTTATACGTTATTACGTAATAGTATATAACGTTATACGTTCTGACGTATTAGTATATAACGTTACACGTCAGTACGTAATAGTATATAACGTTATACGTCATTACATAATAGTTTATAACGTTATACGTTAGTACGTAATAGTTTATAACGTTATACGTCAGTACATAATAGTATATAACGTTATACATCATTAACGTATTAGTATATAACGTTATACGTTAGTACTTAACAGTATATAACGTTATACGTTAGTACGTAACAGTATATAACGTTATAAGTTAGTACGTAATAGTATATACCGTTATACGTCATTGCGTAATAGTATATAACGTTATACGTTATTTCGTAATAGTATATAACGTTACTCGTCAATACGTAATAGTATATAACGTTATACGTCATTACATAATAGTTTATAAAGTTATACGTCAGTACGTAATAGTATATAACGTTATACGTCATCAGGTAATACTACTTAAGGTTACACGTTAGTACGTAATACTATATAACGTTATACGTTATTACGTATTAGTATATAACGTTATACGCAATTGCGTTTTAGTATATAACGTTATACATCATTACCGTAATAGTATATAACGTTATACGTTATTACGTAATAGTATATAACGTTATACGTTCTGACGTATTAGTATATAACGTTACACGTCAGTACGTAATAGTATATAACGTTATACGTCATTACATAATAGTTTATAACGTTATACGTTAGTACGTAATAGTATATAACGTTACTCGTCATTACGTAATAGTATATAACGTTATACGTTAGTACGTAATAGTGTATAACGTTATACGATATTACGTATTAGTATATAACGTTACACGTTAGTACGTAATAGTATATAACGTTACACGTCATTATGTAATAGTTTATAACGTTACACGTTAGTACGTAATAGTATATATCGTAATACGTCATTGCGTAATAGTATATAACGTTATACGTTATTACGTATTAATATATAACGTTATACGTCATTACGTAATACGATATAACGTTATACGTTAGTACGTAATAGTATATAACGTTATACGTTATTACGTTTTAGTATATAACGTTATACGTCATTACGTAATTGTATATAACGTTATACGTTAGTACGTAATAGTATATAACGTTATACATCATTAACGTATTAGTATATAACGTTATACGTTAGTACTTAACAGTATATAACGTTATACGTTAGTACGTAACAGTATATAACGTTATAAGTTAGTACGTAATGGTATATACCGTTATACGTCATTGCGTAATAGTATATATCGTTATACGTCATTGCGTAATAGTATATAACGTTATACGTTATTACGTAATAGTATATAACGTTACTCGTCATTACGTAATAGTATATAACGTTATACGTTAGTACGTAATAGTATATAACGTCATACGTTATTACGTATTAGTATATAACGTTACACGTTAGTACGTAATAGTATATAACGTTACACGTTAGTACGTAATAGTATATAACGTTATACGTTAGTACGTAATAGTATATAACGTTATACGTCATCAGGTACTACTATATAGCGTTACACGTTAATACGTAATAGTATATAACGTTATACGTTAGTACGTAACAGTATATAACGTTATAAGTTAGTACGTAATGGTATATACCGTTATACGTCATTGCGTAATAGTATATATCGTTATACGTCATTGCGTAATAGTATATAACGTTATACGTTATTACGTAATAGTATATAACGTTACTCGTCATTACGTAATAGTATATAACGTTATACGTTAGTACGTAATAGTATATAACGTCATACGTTATTACGTATTAGTATATAACGTTACACGTTAGTACGTAATAGTATATAACGTTACACGTTAGTACGTAATAGTATATAACGTTATACGTCATTGCGTAATAGTATATAACGTTATACGTTATTACGTAATAGTATATAACGTTATACGTCATCAGGTAATACTATATAACGTTATACGCTATTACGTATTAGTATATAACGTTATACCTTATTACGTATTAGGATATAACGTTATACGTCATTACGTAATAGTATATAACGTTATACGTTACTACGTAATATTATATATCGTTATACGTTAGTACGTAATAGTGTATAACGTTATACGATATTACGTATTAGTATATAACGTTACACGTTAGTACGTAATAGTATATAACGTTACACGTCATTATGTAATAGTTTATAACGTTACACGTTAGTACGTAATAGTATATATCGTAATACGTCATTGCGTAATAGTATATAACGTTATACGTTATTACGTATTAATATATAACGTTATACGTCATTACGTAATACGATATAACGTTATACGTTAGTACGTAATAGTATATAACGTTATACGTTATTACGTTTTAGTATATAACGTTATACGTCATTACGTAATTGTATATAACGTTATACGTTAGTACGTAATAGTATATAACGTTATACATCATTAACGTATTAGTATATAACGTTATACGTTAGTACTTAACAGTATATAACGTTATACGTTAGTACGTAACAGTATATAACGTTATAAGTTAGTACGTAATGGTATATACCGTTATACGTCATTGCGTAATAGTATATATCGTTATACGTCATTGCGTAATAGTATATAACGTTATACGTTATTACGTAATAGTATATAACGTTACTCGTCATTACGTAATAGTATATAACGTTATACGTTAGTACGTAATAGTATATAACGTCATACGTTATTACGTATTAGTATATAACGTTACACGTTAGTACGTAATAGTATATAACGTTACACGTTAGTACGTAATAGTATATAACGTTATACGTTAGTACGTAATAGTATATAACGTTATACGTCATCAGGTACTACTATATAGCGTTACACGTTAATACGTAATAGTATATAACGTTATACGTTATTACGTATTAGTATATAACGTTATACGTAATTACGTAATAATAAATAACGTTATACGTCATTACATAATAGTTTATAACGTTATACGTCAGTACGTAATAGTATTTAACGTTATACGTTATTACGTAATAGTATATATCGTTATACGTCATTGCGTAATAGTATATAACTTTATACGTTATTACGTAATAGTATATAACGTTATACGTTAGTACGTAATAGTATATAACGTTATACGTCATCAGGTACTACTATATAACGTTACACGTTAGTACGTAATAGTATATAACGTTATACGTTAGTACGTAATAAAATATAACGTTATACGATATTACGTATTAGTATAAAACGTTATACGTTAGTACGTAATAGTATATATCGTTATACGTCATTGCGTAATAGTATATAACGTTATACGTTATTACGTAATAGTATATAACGTTACTCGTCATTACGTAACAGTATATAACGTTATACGTCAATACGTAATAGTATATAACGTTATACGTTAGTACGCAATAGTATATAACGTTATACGTTATTACGTAATAGGATATAACGTTATACGTTAGTACGTAATAGTATTTACCGTTATACGTTATTACGTATTAGTATATAACGTTACACGTTAGTACGTAACAGTATATAACGTTATACGGCATTACATAATAGTTTATAACGTTATACGTTAGTACGTAATAGTATATAACGTTATACGTCATCAGGTAATACTATATAACGTTACACGTTAGTACGTAATAGTATATAACGTTATACGTCATAAGGTAATACTATATAACGTAACACGTTAGTACGTAATAGTTTATATCGTTATACGTTATTACGTATTAGTATATAGCGTTATACGTTATTACGTATTAGTATATAACGTTATACGTAATTACGTAATAATATATAACGTTATACGTCATTACATAATAGTTTATAAAGTTATACGTCAGTACGTAATAGTATATAACGTTATACGTTATTACGTTATAGTATGTTACGTTAGACGTTAGTACGTAATAGGATATAACGTTATACGTTATAAGGTAGTACTCAATAACGTTATACGACATTACATAATAGTATATAACGTTATACGTCATTACGTAATAGTATATAACGTTATACGTTATTACGTAATAGTACATAACGTTATACGTTATTACGTAATAGTATATAACGTTATACGTTATTACGTAATAGCATATAACGTTATACGTTATTACGTAATAGTATATATCGTTATACGGCATTGCGTAATAGTATATAACGTTATACGTTAGTACGTAATAGTATATAACGTTATACGTCATTGCGTAATAGTATATAACGTTATACGTTATTACGTAATAGTATATAACGTTATACGTCATCAGGTAATACTATATAACGTTATACGCTATTACGTATTAGTATATAACGTTATACCTTATTACGTATTAGGATATAACGTTATACGTCATTACGTAATAGTATATAACGTTATACGTTACTACGTAATATTATATATCGTTATACGTTAGTACGTAATAGTGTATAACGTTATACGATATTACGTATTAGTATATAACGTTACACGTTAGTACGTAATAGTATATAACGTTACACGTCATTATGTAATAGTTTATAACGTTACACGTTAGTACGTAATAGTATATATCGTTATACGTCATTGCGTAATAGTATATAACGTTATACGTTATTACGTATTAATATATAACGTTACACTTTAGTACGTAATAGTATATAACGTTATACGTTAGTACGTAATAGTATATAACGTTATACGTTATTACGTTTTAGTATATAACGTTATACGTCATTACGTAATTGTATATAACGTTATACGTTATTACGTAATAGTATATAACGTTATACTTTATTACATATTAGTATATAACGTTACACTTTAGTACGTAATAGTATATAACGTTATAACGTTAGTACGTAACAGTATATAACGTTATACGTCATCAGGTACTGCTATATAACGTTACTCGTTGGTACGTAATAGGATATAACGTTATACAGTAGCGGACAAAAGATTAAGACGAAATGGAAAAAATAAATAATTGATTTACTTTCCATAAAAAATATAAATACAGTGTTCTACATTTGGTATTAACTAATTAGGCATTTGTTTATACACTTACAAAAAAAATTTCATTTTGATATTTTGCTCAGTAGCGAAGTTACAAAAAAAGGAACGAAATCTGTATAATATTTTGTCGGTCAAAAGTTTAAGACTACACAAAAAATATTAAGTTTTGGTAAAAAAATATGCACAATTTTTGTTTAAATTCAATATTTTGTCCAATATCCGTTATTTCTTATCACTTCGGTACATCTTCTTGGCATTGAATCTATTAATTTTTTACATTGATCTACCGTAATATTACTCCAAGCTGTTTCAATTGTAGAGTAAAGTTCATTCAAATTTTTCGGTTTATAACCTTGTACTGTCTTTTTTATGATGCTCCACAAGTTCTCGATTGGATTAATATCTGGTGATTGGGACGGCCACGGCAGCACGGTGATATTTTCTTCTTGAAAAAACTGTTTCACAACCCGAGCCGTGTGCTTCGGATCATTATCATTTTGAAAAATAAAATCATCACTCATATTGTTGCGTGCAAAAGGTAACATTGTGTTCTTGAGTATGTCCTTGTATTGAAAACGGTCCATAATTCCATTGATACGACATATCGGACCAGGGCCGCTTCGAGAAAAACACGCCCACACCATAACGTTGCCACCACCATGTTTAAGAGTTTTTAAAACGCACTGTGTTTTCAAACTTTCGCCAATTCGACGTCTAACGTACCGTATCCCGTCAGAACAGACGCGATTGAATTTCGATTCGTCAGAAAACAATACCTTTTGCCAATCTTCACTTGTCCAATGCTTATGAGCTTTAGCAAATGCAAGTCGTCTTTTTCGATTCCTAGAACTCAGCAGTGGTTTCTTTTGGGGTTTTCGTCCTCTTAAGTTAAAGTCTTCTAATCTTCTCCTAACAGTTCTAGCACTAATTTGTGTATCGTTTTCATAGTTTATCTCCGCAGCAATATTATTTGCACTACGAAAACGATCCTTTTCGCTCAATCGATGAATCCGGCGATCCATTTTCGGTGTTGTTTTCCGTGGTCTTCCGTTTTTCGGTTGATCGCAATACATGCCTGTCTTTAAACATTTATACCAAGCTTGTTTACAAGCTGTTTCTGACCTGTTCACTATATTTGCTATTTCGGTGAAGGTTTTACTTTGCTTTCGCAGCCTTACGATTTGTTCCCTTTCGTTTTCAAGTAAATTCTTTGATTTACCCATAGTCTGTTCCTACCTAAATGAATTTTAAGCAATAAAAGGTACACTAAACAATGATTTTGACATTCCAGAATCAAAATGTTCAAAAACTGTACTCGTACTCACGTTTTACACAGATCGTCTTAAACTAATGTCCACTGTTTCCAAGTGCTAGGCGGTAACTAACTGTTGTAACTCCTACATTGTTTGTATTTAACAACTGACTGTCTGAGGTTACGAAGGTCAAACATACAGCTACGTTATTCCAAAGAGACAAACCGAATAGAAGAACAATATGCGTATAAGATGTTTGTAATCCGGTTTACAAATCATCGTCTTAAACTTTTGTCCGCTACTGTACGTTATAAGGTAATACTCAATAACGTTATACGACATTACATAATAGTATATAACGTTATACGTCATTACGTAATAGTATATAACGTTATACGTTATTACGTAATAGTACATAACGTTATACGTTATTACGTAATAGTATATAACGTTATACGTTATTACGTAATAGCATATAACGTTATACGTTATTACGTAATAGTATATATCGTTATACGGCATTGCGTAATAGTATATAACGTTATACGTTAGTACGTAATAGTATATAACGTTATACGTCATTGCGTAATAGTATATATCGTTATACGTCATTGCGTAATAGTATATAACGTTATACGTTATTACGTAATAGTATATAACGTTACTCGTCATTACGTAATAGCATATAACGTTACACGTTAGTACGTAATAGTATATAACGTTACACGTTAGTACGTAATAGTATATAACGTTATACGTTAGTACGTAATAGTATATAACGTTATACGTCATCAGGTACTACTATATAGCGTTACACGTTAATACGTAATAGTATATAACGTTATACGTTATTACGTATTAGTATATAACGTTATACGTAATTACGTAATAATATATAACGTTATACGTCATTACATAATAGTTTATAACGTTATACGTCAGTACGTAATAGTATTTAACGTTATACGTTATTACGTAATAGTATATATCGTTATACGTCATTGCGTAATAGTATATAACTTTATACGTTATTACGTAATAGTATATAACGTTATACGTTAGTACGTAATAGTATATAACGTTATACGTCATCAGGTACTACTATATAACGTTACACGTTAGTACGTAATAGTATATAACGTTATACGTTAGTACGTAATAAAATATAACGTTATACGATATTACGTATTAGTATAAAACGTTATACGTTAGTACGTAATAGTATATATCGTTATACGTCATTGCGTAATAGTATATAACGTTATACGTTATTACGTAATAGTATATAACGTTACTCGTCATTACGTAACAGTATATAACGTTATACGTCAATACGTAATAGTATATAACGTTATACGTTAGTACGCAATAGTATATAACGTTATACGTTATTACGTAATAGGATATAACGTTATACGTTAGTACGTAATAGTATTTACCGTTATACGTTATTACGTATTAGTATATAACGTTACACGTTAGTACGTAATAGTATATAACGTTATACGGCATTACATAATAGTTTATAACGTTATACGTTAGTACGTAATAGTATATAACGTTACACGTCATCAGGTAATACTATATAACGTTACACGTTAGTACGTAATAGTATATAACGTTATACGTCATCAGGTAATACTATATAACGTTACACGTTAGTACGTAATAGTATATAACGTTATACGTCATCAGGTAATACTATATAACGTTACACGTTAGTACGTAATAGTATATAACGTTATACGTTATTACGTATTAGTATATAACGTTATACGTTATTACGTAATAGGATATAACGTTATACGTTAGTACGTAATAGTATTTACCGTTATACGTTATTACGTATTAGTATATAACGTTACACGTTAGTACGTAATAGTATATAACGTTATACGGCATTACATAATAGTTTATAACGTTATACGTTAGTACGTAATAGTATATAACGTTATACGTCATCAGGTAATACTATATAACGTTACACGTTAGTACGTAATAGTATATAACGTTATACGTCATCAGGTAATACTATATAACGTTACACGTTAGTACGTAATAGTATATAACGTTATACGTCATCAGGTAATACTATATAACGTTACACGTTAGTACGTAATAGTATATAACGTTACACGTTAGTACGTAATAGTATATAACGTTATACGTCATCAGGTAATACTATATAACGTTACACGTTAGTACGTAATAGTATATAACGTTATACGTCATCAGGTAATACTATATAACGTTACACGTCAGTACGTAATAGTATATAACGTTATACGTTATTACGTTATAGTATGTTACGTTAGACGTTAGTACGTAATAGGATATAACGTTATACGTTATAAGGTAATACTCAATAACGTTATACGACATTACATAATAGTATATAACGTTATACGTCATTACGTAATAGTATATAACGTTATACGTTATTACGTAATAGTACATAACGTTATACGTTATTACGTAATAGTATATAACGTTATACGTTATTACGTAATAGCATATAACGTTATACGTTATTACGTAATAGTATATATCGTCATACGGCATTGCGTAATAGTATATAACGTTATACGTTAGTACGTAATAGTATATAACGTTATACGTCATTGCGTAATAGTATATAACGTTATACGTTATTACGTAATAGTATATAACGTTATACGTCATCAGGTAATACTATATAACGTTATACGCTATTACGTATTAGTATATAACGTTATACCTTATTACGTATTAGGATATAACGTTATACGTCATTACGTAATAGTATATAACGTTATACGTTACTACGTAATATTATATATCGTTATACGTTAGTACGTAATAGTGTATAACGTTATACGATATTACGTATTAGTATATAACGTTACACGTTAGTACGTAATAGTATATAACGTTACACGTCATTATGTAATAGTTTATAACGTTACACGTTAGTACGTAGTAGTATATATCGTTATACGTCATTGCGTAATAGTATATAACGTTATACGTTATTACGTATTAATATATAACGTTATACGTCATTACGTAATACGATATAACGTTATACGTTAGTACGTAATAGTATATAACGTTATACGTTATTACGTTTTAGTATATAACGTTATACGTCATTACGTAATTGTATATAACGTTATACGTTAGTACGTAATAGTATTTACCGTTATACGTTATTACGTATTAGTATATAACGTTACACGTTAGTACGTAATAGTATATAACGTTATACGGCATTACATAATAGTTTATAACGTTATACGTTAGTACGTAATAGTATATAACGTTATACGTCATCAGGTAATACTATATAACGTTACACGTTAGTACGTAATAGTATATAACGTTATACGTCATCAGGTAATACTATATAACGTTACACGTTAGTACGTAATAGTATATAACGTTATACGTCATCAGGTAATACTATATAACGTTACACGTTAGTACGTAATAGTATATAACGTTACACGTTAGTACGTAATAGTATATAACGTTATACGTCATCAGGTAATACTATATAACGTTACACGTTAGTACGTAATAGTATATAACGTTATACGTCATCAGGTAATACTATATAACGTTACACGTCAGTACGTAATAGTATATAACGTTATACGTTATTACGTTATAGTATGTTACGTTAGACGTTAGTACGTAATAGGATATAACGTTATACGTTATAAGGTAATACTCAATAACGTTATACGACATTACATAATAGTATATAACGTTATACGTCATTACGTAATAGTATATAACGTTATACGTTATTACGTAATAGTACATAACGTTATACGTTATTACGTAATAGTATATAACGTTATACGTTATTACGTAATAGCATATAACGTTATACGTTATTACGTAATAGTATATATCGTTATACGGCATTGCGTAATAGTATATAACGTTATACGTTAGTACGTAATAGTATATAACGTTATACGTCATTGCGTAATAGTATATAACGTTATACGTTATTACGTAATAGTATATAACGTTATACGTCATCAGGTAATACTATATAACGTTATACGCTATTACGTATTAGTATATAACGTTATACCTTATTACGTATTAGGATATAACGTTATACGTCATTACGTAATAGTATATAACGTTATACGTTACTACGTAATATTATATATCGTTATACGTTAGTACGTAATAGTGTATAACGTTATACGATATTACGTATTAGTATATAACGTTACACGTTAGTACGTAATAGTATATAACGTTACACGTCATTATGTAATAGTTTATAACGTTACACGTTAGTACGTAGTAGTATATATCGTTATACGTCATTGCGTAATAGTATATAACGTTATACGTTATTACGTATTAATATATAACGTTATACGTCATTACGTAATACGATATAACGTTATACGTTAGTACGTAATAGTATATAACGTTATACGTTATTACGTTTTAGTATATAACGTTATACGTCATTACGTAATTGTATATAACGTTATACGTTAGTACGTAATAGTATATAACGTTATACGTTATTACATATTAGTATATAACGTTACACTTTAGTACGTAATAGTATATAACGTTATAACGTTAGTACGTAACAGTATATAACGTTATACGTCATCAGGTACTGCTATATAACGTTACTCGTTAGTACGTAATAGGATATAACGTTATACGTTATAAGGTAATACTCAATAACGTTATACGACATTACATAATAGTATATAACGTTATACGTCATTACGTAATAGTATATAACGTTATACGTTATTACGTAATAGTACATAACGTTATACGTTATTACGTAATAGTATATAACGTTATACGTTATTACGTAATAGCATATAACGTTATACGTTATTACGTAATAGTATATATCGTTATACGGCATTGCGTAATAGTATATAACGTTATACGTTAGTACGTAATAGTATATAACGTTATACGTCATTGCGTAATAGTATATAACGTTATACGTTATTACGTAATAGTATATAACGTTATACGTCATCAGGTAATACTATATAACGTTATACGATATTACGTATTAGTATATAACGTTATACCTTATTACGTATTAGGATATAACGTTATACGTCATTACGTAATAGTATATAACGTTATACGTTACTACGTAATATTATATATCGTTATACGTTAGTACGTAATAGTGTATAACGTTATACGATATTACGCATTAGTATATGACGTTATACGTCATTGCGTAATAGTATATAACGTTATACGTTATTACGTATTAATATATAACGTTATACGTCATTACGTAATACGATATAACGTTATACGTTAGTACGTAATAGTATACAACGTTATACGTTATTACGTTTTAGTATATAACGTTATACGTCATTACGTAATTGTATATAACGTTATAACGTTAGTACGTAACAGTATATAACGTTATACGTCATCAGGTACTGCTATATAACGTTACTCGTTAGTTCGTAATAGTATATAACGTTATACGTTATTACGTAATAGTACATAACGTTATACGTTATTACGTAATAGTATATAACGTTGTACGTCATTACGTAATAGCATATAACGTTATACCTTATTACGTATTAGGATATAACGTTATACGTAATTACGTAATAGTATATAATGTTATACGTTAGTACGTAATAGTATATATCGTTATACGTCATTGCGTAATGGTATATAACGTTTTACGTTAGAACGTTATAGTATATAACGTTACACGTTAGTACGTAATAGTATATAACGTTATACGTTAGTACGTAATAAAATATAACGCTATACGATATTACGTATTAGTATATAACGTTATACGTTAGTACGTAATAGTATATAACGTTATACGTTAATACGTAATAGTATATAACGTTATACGTCATCAGGTACTACTATATAACGTTACTCGTTAGTACGTAATAGTATATAACGTTATACGTTAGTACTAAATAGTATATATCGTTATACGTCATTGCGTAATAGTATATAACGTTATACGTTATTACGTATTAGTATATAACGTTACTCGTCATTACGTAATAGTATATAACGTTATACGTTAGTACGTTATAGTATATATCGTCATACGTTATTACGTATTAGTATATAACGTTACACGTTAGTACGTAATAGTATATAACGTTATACGTTAGTACGTAATAGTATATAACGTTATACGTCATTAGGTACTACTATATAACGTTACACGTTAGTACGTAATAGTATATAACGTTATACGTTATTACGTATTAGTATATAACGTTATACGTAATTACGTAATAATATAAAACATTATACGTCATTACATAATAGTTTATAACGTTATACGTCAGTACGTAATAGTATTTAACGTTATACGTTATTACGTAATAGTATATATCGTTATACGTCATTGCGTAATAGTATATAACGTTATGCGTTATTACGTAATAGTATATAACGTTATACGTTAGTACGTAATAGTATATAACGTTATACGTCATCAGGTACTACTATATAACGTTACACGTTAGTACGTAATAGTATATAACGTTATACGTTATTACGTATTAGTATATAACGTTATACGTAATTACGTAATAATATATAACGTTATACGTCATTACATAATAGTTTATAACGTTATACGTCAGTACGTAATAGTATTTAACGTTATACCTTATTACGTTATAGTATGTTACGTAATACGTTAGTACGCAATAGGATATAACGTTATACGTTATAAGGTAATACTCAATAACGTTATACGTTATTACGTAATAGTATATAACGTTATACGTCATTACGTAATAGCATATAACGTTATACGTTATTACGTAACAGTATATATCGTTATACGTCATTGCGTAATAGTATATAACGTTCTACGTTAGTACGTAATAGTATATAACGTTATACGTCATTGCGTAATAGTATATAACGTTATACGTCATTACATAATAGTTTATAACGTTATACATCAGTACGTAATAGTATTTAACGTTATACGTCATCAGGTACTACTATATAACGTTATACGCTATTACGTATTAGTATATAACGTTATACGTTATTACGTAATAGTATATAACGTTACTCGTCATTACGTAATAGCATATAACGTTATACGTCAATACGTAATAGTATATAACGTTATACGTTAGTACGTAATAGTATATAACGTTATACGTTATTACGTTTTAGTATATAACGTTATACGTCATTACGTAATTGTATATAACGTTATACGTTAGTACGTAATAGTATATAACGTTATACATCATTAACGTATTAGTATATAACGTTATACGTTAGTACTTAACAGTATATAACGTTATACGTTAGTACGTAACAGTATATAACGTTATAAGTTAGTACGTAATGGTATATACCGTTATACGTCATTGCGTAATAGTATATATCGTTATACGTCATTGCGTAATAGTATATAACGTTATACGTTATTACGTAATAGTATATAACGTTACTCGTCATTACGTAATAGTATATAACGTTATACGTTAGTACGTAATAGTATATAACGTCATACGTTATTACGTATTAGTATATAACGTTACACGTTAGTACGTAATAGTATATAACGTTACTCGTCATTACGTAATAGTATATAACGTTATACGTCAATACGTAATAGTATATAACGTTATACGTTAGTACGCAATAGTATATAACGTTATACGTTATTACGTAATAGGATATAACGTTATACGTTATTACGTAATAGTATATAACGTTATACGTCATCGGGTAATACTATATAACGTTACACGTTAGTACGTAATAGTATATAACGTTATACGCTATTACGTTTTAGTATATAACGTTATACATCATTACCGTAATAGTATATAACGTTATACGTTAGTACTTAACAGTATATAACGTTATACGTTACTACGTAATAGTATATAACGTTATAAGTTAGTACGTAATAGTATATATCGTTATACGTCATTGCGTAATAGTATATAACGTTATACGTTATTTCGTAATAGTATATAACGTTATACATCATTAACGTAATAGTATATAACGTTATACGTTAGTACTTAACAGTATATAACGTTATACGTTACTACGTAATAGTATATAACGTTATAAGTTAGTACGTAATAGTATATATCGTTATACGTCATTGCGTAATAGTATATAACGTTATAACGTTAGTACGTAACAGTATATAACGTTATACGTTATTACGTAATAGTATATAACGTTATACGTCATCAGGTAATACTATATAACGTTATACGATATTACGTATTAGTATATAACGTTATACCTTATTACGTATTAGGATATAACGTTATACGTCATTACGTAATAGTATATAACGTTATACGTTACTACGTAATATTATATAACGTTATACGTCAATACGTAATAGTATATAACGTTATACGTTAGTACGTAATAGTACATAACGTTATACGTTATTACGTAATAGTATATAACGTTGTACGTCATTACGTAATGGCATATAACGTTATACCTTATTACGTATTAGGATATAACGTTATACGTAATTACGTAATAGTATATAATGTTATACGTTAGTACGTAATAGTAAATATCGTTATACGTCATTGCGTAATGGTATATAACGTTTTACGTTAGAACGTTATAGTATATAACGTTACACGTTAGTACGTAATAGTATATAACGTTATACGTTAGTACGTAATAAAATATAACGCTATACGATATTACGTATTAGTATATAACGTTATACGTTAGTACGTAATAGTATATAACGTTATACGTTAATACGTAATAGTATATAACGTTATACGTCATCAGGTACTACTATATAACGTTACTCGTTAGTACGTAATAGTATATAACGTTATACGTTAGTACTAAATAGTATATATCGTTATACGTCATTGCGTAATAGTATATAACGTTATACGTTATTACGTATTAGTATATAACGTTACTCGTCATTACGTAATAGTATATAACGTTATACGTTAGTACGTTATAGTATATATCGTCATACGTTATTACGTATTAGTATATAACGTTACACGTTAGTACGTAATAGTATATAACGTTATACGTTAGTACGTAATAGTATATAACGTTATACGTCATTAGGTACTACTATATAACGTTACACGTTAGTACGTAATAGTATATAACGTTATACGTTATTACGTATTAGTATATAACGTTATACGTAATTACGTAATAATATATAACATTATACGTCATTACATAATAGTTTATAACGTTATACGTCAGTACGTAATAGTATTTAACGTTATACGTTATTACGTAATAGTATATATCGTTATACGTCATTGCGTAATAGTATATAACGTTATGCGTTATTACGTAATAGTATATAACGTTATACGTTAGTACGTAATAGTATATAACGTTATACGTTATTACGTAATAGTATATAACGTTATACGTCATCAGGTAATACTATATAACGTTATACGATATTACGTATTAGTATATAACGTTATACCTTATTACGTATTAGGATATAACGTTATACGTCATTACGTAATAGTATATAACGTTATACGTTACTACGTAATATTATATATCGTTATACGTTAGTACGTAATAGTGTATAACGTTATACGATATTACGCATTAGTATATGACGTTATACGTCATTGCGTAATAGTATATAACGTTATACGTTATTACGTATTAATATATAACGTTATACGTCATTACGTAATACGATATAACGTTATACGTTAGTACGTAATAGTATACAACGTTATACGTTATTACGTTTTAGTATATAACGTTATACGTCATTACGTAATTGTATATAACGTTATAACGTTAGTACGTAACAGTATATAACGTTATACGTCATCAGGTACTGCTATATAACGTTACTCGTTAGTTCGTAATAGTATATAACGTTATACGTTATTACGTAATAGTACATAACGTTATACGTTATTACGTAATAGTATATAACGTTGTACGTCATTACGTAATAGCATATAACGTTATACCTTATTACGTATTAGGATATAACGTTATACGTAATTACGTAATAGTATATAATGTTATACGTTAGTACGTAATAGTATATATCGTTATACGTCATTGCGTAATGGTATATAACGTTTTACGTTAGAACGTTATAGTATATAACGTTACACGTTAGTACGTAATAGTATATAACGTTATACGTTAGTACGTAATAAAATATAACGCTATACGATATTACGTATTAGTATATAACGTTATACGTTAGTACGTAATAGTATATAACGTTATACGTTAATACGTAATAGTATATAACGTTATACGTCATCAGGTACTACTATATAACGTTACTCGTTAGTACGTAATAGTATATAACGTTATACGTTAGTACTAAATAGTATATATCGTTATACGTCATTGCGTAATAGTATATAACGTTATACGTTATTACGTATTAGTATATAACGTTACTCGTCATTACGTAATAGTATATAACGTTATACGTTAGTACGTTATAGTATATATCGTCATACGTTATTACGTATTAGTATATAACGTTACACGTTAGTACGTAATAGTATATAACGTTATACGTTAGTACGTAATAGTATATAACGTTATACGTCATTAGGTACTACTATATAACGTTACACGTTAGTACGTAATAGTATATAACGTTATACGTTATTACGTATTAGTATATAACGTTATACGTAATTACGTAATAATATATAACGTTATACGTCATTACATAATAGTTTATAACGTTATACGTCAGTACGTAATAGTATTTAACGTTATACCTTATTACGTTATAGTATGTTACGTAATACGTTAGTACGCAATAGGATATAACGTTATACGTTATAAGGTGATACTCAATAACGTTATACGTTATTACGTAATAGTATATAACGTTATACGTCATTACGTAATAGCATATAACGTTATACGTTATTACGTAACAGTATATATCGTTATACGTCATTGCGTAATAGTATATAACGTTCTACGTTAGTACGTAATAGTATATAACGTTATACGTCATTGCGTAATAGTATATAACGTTATACGTCATTACATAATAGTTTATAACGTTATACATCAGTACGTAATAGTATTTAACGTTATACGTCATCAGGTACTACTATATAACGTTATACGCTATTACGTATTAGTATATAACGTTATACGTTATTACGTAATAGTATATAACGTTACTCGTCATTACGTAACAGTATATAACGTTATACGTCAATACGTAATAGTATATAACGTTATACGTTAGTACGTAATAGTATATAACGTTATACGTTATTACGTTTTAGTATATAACGTTATACGTCATTACGTAATTGTATATAACGTTATACGTTAGTACGTAATAGTATATAACGTTATACATCATTAACGTATTAGTATATAACGTTATACGTTATTACGTATTAATATATAACGTTATACGTCATTACGTAATACGATATAACGTTATACGTTAGTACGTAATAGTATACAACGTTATACGTTATTACGTTTTAGTATATAACGTTATACGTCATTACGTAATTGTATATAACGTTATAACGTTAGTACGTAACAGTATATAACGTTATACGTCATCAGGTACTGCTATATAACGTTACTCGTTAGTTCGTAATAGTATATAACGTTATACGTTATTACGTAATAGTACATAACGTTATACGTTATTACGTAATAGTATATAACGTTGTACGTCATTACGTAATAGCATATAACGTTATACCTTATTACGTATTAGGATATAACGTTATACGTAATTACGTAATAGTATATAATGTTATACGTTAGTACGTAATAGTATATATCGTTATACGTCATTGCGTAATGGTATATAACGTTTTACGTTAGAACGTTATAGTATATAACGTTACACGTTAGTACGTAATAGTATATAACGTTATACGTTAGTACGTAATAAAATATAACGCTATACGATATTACGTATTAGTATATAACGTTATACGTTAGTACGTAATAGTATATAACGTTATACGTTAATACGTAATAGTATATAACGTTATACGTCATCAGGTACTACTATATAACGTTACTCGTTAGTACGTAATAGTATATAACGTTATACGTTAGTACTAAATAGTATATATCGTTATACGTCATTGCGTAATAGTATATAACGTTATACGTTATTACGTATTAGTATATAACGTTACTCGTCATTACGTAATAGTATATAACGTTATACGTTAGTACGTTATAGTATATATCGTCATACGTTATTACGTATTAGTATATAACGTTACACGTTAGTACGTAATAGTATATAACGTTATACGTTAGTACGTAATAGTATATAACGTTATACGTCATTAGGTACTACTATATAACGTTACACGTTAGTACGTAATAGTATATAACGTTATACGTTATTACGTATTAGTATATAACGTTATACGTAATTACGTAATAATATATAACGTTATACGTCATTACATAATAGTTTATAACGTTATACGTCAGTACGTAATAGTATTTAACGTTATACCTTATTACGTTATAGTATGTTACGTAATACGTTAGTACGCAATAGGATATAACGTTATACGTTATAAGGTGATACTCAATAACGTTATACGTTATTACGTAATAGTATATAACGTTATACGTCATTACGTAATAGCATATAACGTTATACGTTATTACGTAACAGTATATATCGTTATACGTCATTGCGTAATAGTATATAACGTTCTACGTTAGTACGTAATAGTATATAACGTTATACGTCATTGCGTAATAGTATATAACGTTATACGTCATTACATAATAGTTTATAACGTTATACATCAGTACGTAATAGTATTTAACGTTATACGTCATCAGGTACTACTATATAACGTTATACGCTATTACGTATTAGTATATAACGTTATACGTTATTACGTAATAGTATATAACGTTACTCGTCATTACGTAACAGTATATAACGTTATACGTCAATACGTAATAGTATATAACGTTATACGTTAGTACGTAATAGTATATAACGTTATACGTTATTACGTTTTAGTATATAACGTTATACGTCATTACGTAATTGTATATAACGTTATACGTTAGTACGTAATAGTATATAACGTTATACATCATTAACGTATTAGTATATAACGTTATACGTTAGTACTTAACAGTATATAACGTTATACGTTAGTACGTAACAGTATATAACGTTATAAGTTAGTACGTAATGGTATATACCGTTATACGTCATTGCGTAATAGTATATATCGTTATACGTCATTGCGTAATAGTATATAACGTTATACGTTATTACGTAATAGTATATAACGTTACTCGTCATTACGTAATAGTATATAACGTTATACGTTAGTACGTAATAGTATATAACGTCATACGTTATTACGTATTAGTATATAACGTTACACGTTAGTACGTAATAGTATATAACGTTACTCGTCATTACGTAATAGTATATAACGTTATACGTCAATACGTAATAGTATATAACGTTATACGTTATTACGTAATAGTATATAACGTTATACGTTATTACGTAATAGGATATAACGTTATACGTTATTACGTAATAGTATATAACGTTATACGTCATCGGGTAATACTATATAACGTTACACGTTAGTACGTAATAGTATATAACGTTATACGCTATTACGTTTTAGTATATAACGTTATACATCATTACCGTAATAGTATATAACGTTATACGTTAGTACTTAACAGTATATAACGTTATACGTTACTACGTAATAGTATATAACGTTATAAGTTAGTACGTAATAGTATATATCGTTATACGTCATTGCGTAATAGTATATAACGTTATACGTTATTTCGTAATAGTATATAACGTTATACATCATTAACGTAATAGTATATAACGTTATACGTTAGTACTTAACAGTATATAACGTTATACGTTACTACGTAATAGTATATAACGTTATAAGTTAGTACGTAATAGTATATATCGTTATACGTCATTGCGTAATAGTATATAACGTTATACGTTATTTCGTAATAGTATATAACGTTACTCGTCAATACGTGATAGGATATAACGTTATACGTTAGTACGTAATAGTATATAACGTTATACGTCATCAGGTAATACTATATAACGTTACACGTTAGTACGTAATAGTATATAACGTTATACGTTATTACGTTTTAGTATATAACGTTATACGTCATTACGTAATTGTATATAACGTTATACGTTAGTACGTAATAAAATATAACGTTATACGATATTACGTATTAGTATATAACGTTATAACGTTAGTACGTAACAGTATATAACGTTATACGTCATCAGGTACTGCTATATAACGTTACTCGTTAGTACGTAATAGTATATAACGTTATACGTTAGTACGTAATAGTATATATCGTTATACGTCATTGCGTAATAGTATATAACGTTATACGTTAGTACGGAATAGTATATAACGTTATACGTTATTACGTAATAGTATACAACGTTATACGTCATTACGTAATAGTATATAACGTTATACGTTAGTACGTAATAGTATACATCGTTATACGTCATTGCGTAATAGTATATAACGTTATACGTTATTACGTAATAGTATATAACGTTACTCGTCATTACGTAATAGTATATAACGTTATACGTCAATACGTAATAGTATATAACGTTATACGTTAGTACGCAATAGTATATAACGTTATACGTTATTACGTAATAGGATATAACGTTATACGTTATTACGTAATAGTATATAACGTTATACGTCATCGGGTAATACTATATAACGTTACACGTTAGTACGTAATAGTATATAACGTTATACGCTATTACGTTTTAGTATATAACGTTATACATCATTACCGTAATAGTATATAACGTTATACGTTAGTACGTAATAGTATTTACCGTTATACGTTATTACGTATTAGTATATAACGTTACACGTTAGTACGTAATAGTATATAACGTTATACGTTAGTACGTAATAGTGCATAACGTTATACGTCATCAGGTACTACTATATAACGTTACACGTTAGAACGTAATAGTATATAACGTTATACGTTATTACGTATTAGTATATAACGTTACACGTTAGTACGTAATAGTATATAACGTTATACGTTAGTACGTAATAGTATATAACGTTATACGTCATCAGGTACTACTATATAACGTTACACGTTAGTACGTAATAGTATATAACGTTATACGTTATTACGTAATTGTATATAACGTTATACGTTAGTACGTAATAGTATATAACGTTTTACGTTATTACGTATTAGTATATAACGTTATACGCAATTGCGTATTAGTATATAACGTTATACATCATTACCGTAATAGTATATAACGTTATACGTTATTACGTAATAGTATATAACGTTATACATCATTAACGTATTAGTATATAACGTTATACGTTAGTACTTAACAGTATATAACGTTATACGTTAGTACGTAACAGTATATAACGTTATAAGTTAGTACGTAATAGTATATACCGTTATACGTCATTGCGTAATAGTATATAACGTTATACGTTATTTCGTAATAGTATATAACGTTACTCGTCAATACGTAATAGTATATAACGTTATACGTCATTACATAATAGTTTATAAAGTTATACGTCAGTACGTAATAGTATATAACGTTATACGTCATCAGGTAATACTACTTAAGGTTACACGTTAGTACGTAATACTATATAACGTTATACGTTATTACGTATTAGTATATAACGTTATACGCAATTGCGTTTTAGTATATAACGTTATACATCATTACCGTAATAGTATATAACGTTATACGTTATTACGTAATAGTATATAACGTTATACGTTCTGACGTATTAGTATATAACGTTACACGTCAGTACGTAATAGTATATAACGTTATACGTCATTACATAATAGTTTATAACGTTATACGTTAGTACGTAATAGTTTATAACGTTATACGTCAGTACGTAATAGTATATAACGTTATACATCATTAACGTATTAGTATATAACGTTATACGTTAGTACTTAACAGTATATAACGTTATACGTTAGTACGTAACAGTATATAACGTTATAAGTTAGTACGTAATGGTATATACCGTTATACGTCATTGCGTAATAGTATATATCGTTATACGTCATTGCGTAATAGTATATAACGTTATACGTTATTACGTAATAGTATATAACGTTACTCGTCATTACGTAATAGTATATAACGTTATACGTTAGTACGTAATAGTATATAACGTCATACGTTATTACGTATTAGTATATAACGTTACACGTTAGTACGTAATAGTATATAACGTTACACGTTAGTACGTAATAGTATATAACGTTATACGTCATTGCGTAATAGTATATAACGTTATACGTTATTACGTAATAGTATATAACGTTATACGTCATCAGGTAATACTATATAACGTTATACGCTATTACGTATTAGTATATAACGTTATACCTTATTACGTATTAGGATATAACGTTATACGTCATTACGTAATAGTATATAACGTTATACGTTACTACGTAATATTATATATCGTTATACGTTAGTACGTAATAGTGTATAACGTTATACGATATTACGTATTAGTATATAACGTTACACGTTAGTACGTAATAGTATATAACGTTACACGTCATTATGTAATAGTTTATAACGTTACACGTTAGTACGTAATAGTATATATCGTAATACGTCATTGCGTAATAGTATATAACGTTATACGTTATTACGTATTAATATATAACGTTATACGTCATTACGTAATACGATATAACGTTATACGTTAGTACGTAATAGTATATAACGTTATACGTTATTACGTTTTAGTATATAACGTTATACGTCATTACGTAATTGTATATAACGTTATACGTTAGTACGTAATAGTATATAACGTTATACATCATTAACGTATTAGTATATAACGTTATACGTTAGTACTTAACAGTATATAACGTTATACGTTAGTACGTAACAGTATATAACGTTATAAGTTAGTACGTAATGGTATATACCGTTATACGTCATTGCGTAATAGTATATATCGTTATACGTCATTGCGTAATAGTATATAACGTTATACGTTATTACGTAATAGTATATAACGTTACTCGTCATTACGTAATAGTATATAACGTTATACGTTAGTACGTAATAGTATATAACGTCATACGTTATTACGTATTAGTATATAACGTTACACGTTAGTACGTAATAGTATATAACGTTACACGTTAGTACGTAATAGTATATAACGTTATACGTTAGTACGTAATAGTATATAACGTTATCCGTCATCAGGTACTACTATATAGCGTTACACGTTAATACGTAATAGTATATAACGTTATACGTTATTACGTATTAGTATATAACGTTATACGTAATTACGTAATAATATATAACGTTATACGTCATTACATAATAGTTTATAACGTTATACGTCAGTACGTAATAGTATTTAACGTTATACGTTATTACGTAATAGTATATATCGTTATACGTCATTGCGTAATAGTATATAACTTTATACGTTATTACGTAATAGTATATAACGTTATACGTTAGTACGTAATAGTATATAACGTTATACGTCATCAGGTACTACTATATAACGTTACACGTTAGTACGTAATAGTATATAACGTTATACGTTAGTACGTAATAAAATATAACGTTATACGATATTACGTATTAGTATAAAACGTTATACGTTAGTACGTAATAGTATATATCGTTATACGTCATTGCGTAATAGTATATAACGTTATACGTTATTACGTAATAGTATATAACGTTACTCGTCATTACGTAACAGTATATAACGTTATACGTCAATACGTAATAGTATATAACGTTATACGTTAGTACGCAATAGTATATAACGTTATACGTTATTACGTAATAGGATATAACGTTATACGTTAGTACGTAATAGTATTTACCGTTATACGTTATTACGTATTAGTATATAACGTTACACGTTAGTACGTAACAGTATATAACGTTATACGGCATTACATAATAGTTTATAACGTTATACGTTAGTACGTAATAGTATATAACGTTATACGTCATCAGGTAATACTATATAACGTTACACGTTAGTACGTAATAGTATATAACGTTATACGTCATAAGGTAATACTATATAACGTAACACGTTAGTACGTAATAGTTTATATCGTTATACGTTATTACGTATTAGTATATAACGTTATACGTTATTACGTATTAGTATATAACGTTATACGTAATTACGTAATAGTACATAACGTTATACGTTATTACGTAATAGTATATAACGTTATACGTTATTACGTAATAGCATATAACGTTATACGTTATTACGTAATAGTATATATCGTTATACGGCATTGCGTAATAGTATATAACGTTATACGTTAGTACGTAATAGTATATAACGTTATACGTCATTGCGTAATAGTATATAACGTTATACGTTATTACGTAATAGTATATAACGTTATACGTCATCAGGTAATACTATATAACGTTATACGCTATTACGTATTAGTATATAACGTTATACCTTATTACGTATTAGGATATAACGTTATACGTCATTACGTAATAGTATATAACGTTATACGTTACTACGTAATATTATATATCGTTATACGTTAGTACGTAATAGTGTATAACGTTATACGATATTACGTATTAGTATATAACGTTACACGTTAGTACGTAATAGTATATAACGTTACACGTCATTATGTAATAGTTTATAACGTTACACGTTAGTACGTAATAGTATATATCGTTATACGTCATTGCGTAATAGTATATAACGTTATACGTTATTACGTATTAATATATAACGTTACACTTTAGTACGTAATAGTATATAACGTTATACGTTAGTACGTAATAGTATATAACGTTATACGTTATTACGTTTTAGTATATAACGTTATACGTCATTACGTAATTGTATATAACGTTATACGTTATTACGTAATAGTATATAACGTTATACTTTATTACATATTAGTATATAACGTTACACTTTAGTACGTAATAGTATATAACGTTATAACGTTAGTACGTAACAGTATATAACGTTATACGTCATCAGGTACTGCTATATAACGTTACTCGTTGGTACGTAATAGGATATAACGTTATACAGTAGCGGACAAAAGATTAAGACGAAATGGAAAAAATAAATAATTGATTTACTTTCCATAAAAAATATAAATACAGTGTTCTACATTTGGTATTAACTAATTAGGCATTTGTTTATACACTTACAAAAAAAATTTCATTTTGATATTTTGCTCAGTAGCGAAGTTACAAAAAAAGGAACGAAATCTGTATAATATTTTGTCGGTCAAAAGTTTAAGACTACACAAAAAATATTAAGTTTTGGTAAAAAAATATGCACAATTTTTGTTTAAATTCAATATTTTGTCCAATATCCGTTATTTCTTATCACTTCGGTACATCTTCTTGGCATTGAATCTATTAATTTTTTACATTGATCTACCGTAATATTACTCCAAGCTGTTTCAATTGTAGAGTAAAGTTCATTCAAATTTTTCGGTTTATAACCTTGTACTGTCTTTTTTATGATGCTCCACAAGTTCTCGATTGGATTAATATCTGGTGATTGGGACGGCCACGGCAGCACGGTGATATTTTCTTCTTGAAAAAACTGTTTCACAACCCGAGCCGTGTGCTTCGGATCATTATCATTTTGAAAAATAAAATCATCACTCATATTGTTGCGTGCAAAAGGTAACATTGTGTTCTTGAGTATGTCCTTGTATTGAAAACGGTCCATAATTCCATTGATACGACATATCGGACCAGGGCCGCTTCGAGAAAAACACGCCCACACCATAACGTTGCCACCACCATGTTTAAGAGTTTTTAAAACGCACTGTGTTTTCAAACTTTCGCCAATTCGACGTCTAACGTACCGTATCCCGTCAGAACAGACGCGATTGAATTTCGATTCGTCAGAAAACAATACCTTTTGCCAATCTTCACTTGTCCAATGCTTATGAGCTTTAGCAAATGCAAGTCGTCTTTTTCGATTCCTAGAACTCAGCAGTGGTTTCTTTTGGGGTTTTCGTCCTCTTAAGTTAAAGTCTTCTAATCTTCTCCTAACAGTTCTAGCACTAATTTGTGTATCGTTTTCATAGTTTATCTCCGCAGCAATATTATTTGCACTACGAAAACGATCCTTTTCGCTCAATCGATGAATCCGGCGATCCATTTTCGGTGTTGTTTTCCGTGGTCTTCCGTTTTTCGGTTGATCGCAATACATGCCTGTCTTTAAACATTTATACCAAGCTTGTTTACAAGCTGTTTCTGACCTGTTCACTATATTTGCTATTTCGGTGAAGGTTTTACTTTGCTTTCGCAGCCTTACGATTTGTTCCCTTTCGTTTTCAAGTAAATTCTTTGATTTACCCATAGTCTGTTCCTACCTAAATGAATTTTAAGCAATAAAAGGTACACTAAACAATGATTTTGACATTCCAGAATCAAAATGTTCAAAAACTGTACTCGTACTCACGTTTTACACAGATCGTCTTAAACTAATGTCCACTGTTTCCAAGTGCTAGGCGGTAACTAACTGTTGTAACTCCTACATTGTTTGTATTTAACAACTGACTGTCTGAGGTTACGAAGGTCAAACATACAGCTACGTTATTCCAAAGAGACAAACCGAATAGAAGAACAATATGCGTATAAGATGTTTGTAATCCGGTTTACAAATCATCGTCTTAAACTTTTGTCCGCTACTGTACGTTATAAGGTAATACTCAATAACGTTATACGACATTACATAATAGTATATAACGTTATACGTCATTACGTAATAGTATATAACGTTATACGTTATTACGTAATAGTACATAACGTTATACGTTATTACGTAATAGTATATAACGTTATACGTTATTACGTAATAGCATATAACGTTATACGTTATTACGTAATAGTATATATCGTTATACGGCATTGCGTAATAGTATATAACGTTATACGTTAGTACGTAATAGTATATAACGTTATACGTCATTGCGTAATAGTATATATCGTTATACGTCATTGCGTAATAGTATATAACGTTATACGTTATTACGTAATAGTATATAACGTTACTCGTCATTACGTAATAGCATATAACGTTACACGTTAGTACGTAATAGTATATAACGTTACACGTTAGTACGTAATAGTATATAACGTTATACGTTAGTACGTAATAGTATATAACGTTATACGTCATCAGGTACTACTATATAGCGTTACACGTTAATACGTAATAGTATATAACGTTATACGTTATTACGTATTAGTATATAACGTTATACGTAATTACGTAATAATATATAACGTTATACGTCATTACATAATAGTTTATAACGTTATACGTCAGTACGTAATAGTATTTAACGTTATACGTTATTACGTAATAGTATATATCGTTATACGTCATTGCGTAATAGTATATAACTTTATACGTTATTACGTAATAGTATATAACGTTATACGTTAGTACGTAATAGTATATAACGTTATACGTCATCAGGTAATACTATATAACGTTACACGTTAGTACGTAATAGTATATAACGTTATACGTCATCAGGTAATACTATATAACGTTACACGTTAGTACGTAATAGTATATAACGTTACACGTTAGTACGTAATAGTATATAACGTTATACGTCATCAGGTAATACTATATAACGTTACACGTTAGTACGTAATAGTATATAACGTTATACGTCATCAGGTAATACTATATAACGTTACACGTCAGTACGTAATAGTATATAACGTTATACGTTATTACGTTATAGTATGTTACGTTAGACGTTAGTACGTAATAGGATATAACGTTATACGTTATAAGGTAATACTCAATAACGTTATACGACATTACATAATAGTATATAACGTTATACGTCATTACGTAATAGTATATAACGTTATACGTTATTACGTAATAGTACATAACGTTATACGTTATTACGTAATAGTATATAACGTTATACGTTATTACGTAATAGCATATAACGTTATACGTTATTACGTAATAGTATATATCGTTATACGGCATTGCGTAATAGTATATAACGTTATACGTTAGTACGTAATAGTATATAACGTTATACGTCATTGCGTAATAGTATATAACGTTATACGTTATTACGTAATAGTATATAACGTTATACGTCATCAGGTAATACTATATAACGTTATACGCTATTACGTATTAGTATATAACGTTATACCTTATTACGTATTAGGATATAACGTTATACGTCATTACGTAATAGTATATAACGTTATACGTTACTACGTAATATTATATATCGTTATACGTTAGTACGTAATAGTGTATAACGTTATACGATATTACGTATTAGTATATAACGTTACACGTTAGTACGTAATAGTATATAACGTTACACGTCATTATGTAATAGTTTATAACGTTACACGTTAGTACGTAGTAGTATATATCGTTATACGTCATTGCGTAATAGTATATAACGTTATACGTTATTACGTATCAATATATAACGTTATACGTCATTACGTAATACGATATAACGTTATACGTTAGTACGTAATAGTATATAACGTTATACGTTATTACGTTTTAGTATATAACGTTATACGTCATTACGTAATTGTATATAACGTTATACGTTAGTACGTAATAGTATATAACGTTATACGTTATTACATATTAGTATATAACGTTACACTTTAGTACGTAATAGTATATAACGTTATAACGTTAGTACGTAACAGTATATAACGTTATACGTCATCAGGTACTGCTATATAACGTTACTCGTTAGTACGTAATAGGATATAACGTTATACGTTATAAGGTAATACTCAATAACGTTATACGTTATTACGTAATAGTATATAACGTTATACGTTATTACGTAATAGCATATAACGTTATACGTTATTACGTAATAGTATATATCGTTATACGGCATTGCGTAATAGTATATAACGTTATACGTTAGTACGTAATAGTATATAACGTTATACGTCATTGCGTAATAGTATATAACGTTATACGTTATTACGTAATAGTATATAACGTTATACGTCATCAGGTAATACTATATAACGTTATACGATATTACGTATTAGTATATAACGTTATACCTTATTACGTATTAGGATATAACGTTATACGTCATTACGTAATAGTATATAACGTTATACGTTACTACGTAATATTATATATCGTTATACGTTAGTACGTAATAGTGTATAACGTTATACGATATTACGCATTAGTATATGACGTTATACGTCATTGCGTAATAGTATATAACGTTATACGTTATTACGTATTAATATATAACGTTATACGTCATTACGTAATACGATATAACGTTATACGTTAGTACGTAATAGTATACAACGTTATACGTTATTACGTTTTAGTATATAACGTTATACGTCATTACGTAATTGTATATAACGTTATACGTTAGTACGTAATAGTATATAACGTTATACGTTATTACATATTAGTATATAACGTTACACTTTAGTACGTAATAGTATATAACGTTATAACGTTAGTACGTAACAGTATATAACGTTATACGTCATCAGGTACTGCTATATAACGTTACTCGTTAGTTCGTAATAGTATATAACGTTATACGTTATTACGTAATAGTACATAACGTTATACGTTATTACGTAATAGTATATAACGTTGTACGTCATTACGTAATAGCATATAACGTTATACCTTATTACGTATTAGGATATAACGTTATACGTAATTACGTAATAGTATATAATGTTATACGTTAGTACGTAATAGTATATATCGTTATACGTCATTGCGTAATGGTATATAACGTTTCACGTTAGAACGTTATAGTATATAACGTTACACGTTAGTACGTAATAGTATATAACGTTATACGTTAGTACGTAATAAAATATAACGCTATACGATATTACGTATTAGTATATAACGTTATACGTTAGTACGTAATAGTACAGTAGCGGACAAAAGTTTAAGACGATGATTTGTAAACCGGATTACAAACATCTTATACGCATATTGTTCTTCTATTCGGTTTGTCTCTTTGGAATAACGTAGCTGTATGTTTGACCTTCGTAACCTCAGACAGTCAGTTGTTAAATACAAACAATGTAGGAGTTACAACAGTTAGTTACCGCCTAGCACTTGGAAACAGTGGACATTAGTTTAAGACGATCTGTGTAAAACGTGAGTACGAGTACAGTTTTTGAACATTTTGATTCTGGAATGTCAAAATCATTGTTTAGTGTACCTTTTATTGCTTAAAATTCATTTAGGTAGGAACAGACTATGGGTAAATCAAAGAATTTACTTGAAAACGAAAGGGAACAAATCGTAAGGCTGCGAAAGCAAAGTAAAACCTTCACCGAAATAGCAAATATAGTGAACAGGTCAGAAACAGCTTGTAAACAAGCTTGGTATAAATTTTTAAAGACAGGCATGTATTGCGATCAACCGAAAAACGGAAGACCACGGAAAACAACACCGAAAATGGATCGCCGGATTCATCGATTGAGCGAAAAGGATCGTTTTCGTAGTGCAAATAATATTGCTGCGGAGATAAACTATGAAAACGATACACAAATTAGTGCTAGAACTGTTAGGAGAAGATTAGAAGACTTTAACTTAAGAGGACGAAAACCCCAAAAGAAACCACTGCTGAGTTCTAGGAATCGAAAAAGACGACTTGCATTTGCTAAAGCTCATAAGCATTGGACAAGTGAAGATTGGCAAAAGGTATTGTTTTCTGACGAATCGAAATTCAATCGCGTCTGTTCTGACGGGATACGGTACGTTAGACGTCGAATTGGCGAAAGTTTGAAAACACAGTGCGTTTTAAAAACTCTTAAACATGGTGGTGGCAACGTTATGGTGTGGGCGTGTTTTTCTCGAAGCGGCCCTGGTCCGATATGTCGTATCAATGGAATTATGGACCGTTTTCAATACAAGGACATACTCAAGAACACAATGTTACCTTTTGCACGCAACAATATGAGTGATGATTTTATTTTTCAAAATGATAATGATCCGAAGCACACGGCTCGGGTTGTGAAACAGTTTTTTCAAGAAGAAAATATCACCGTGCTGCCGTGGCCGTCGCAATCACCAGACATTAACCCAATCGAGAATTTGTGAAGCATCATAAAAAAGACAGTACAAGGTTATAAACCGAAAAATTTAAATGAACTTTACTCTACGATTGAAACAGCCTGGAATAATATTACGGTAGATTAATATAAAAAATTAATAGATTCTATGCCAAGAAGATGTACCGAAGGGATAAGAAATAACGGATATTGAACAAAATATTGAATTTAAACAAAAATTGTGTATATTTTTTAACCAAAAATTAATATTTTTTGTATAGTCTTAAACTTTTGACCGACGAAATATTATACAGATTTCGTTCCTTTTTTATAACTTAGCTATTGAGCAAAATATCAAAATGAAATTTTTTTTCTAAGTGTACAAACAAATGTACAATTAGTTAATACCAAAAGTAGAACACCGTATTTATATTTTTTATGGAAAGTAAATCAATTATTTATTTCTTCCATTTCGTCTTAAACTTTTGTCCGCTACTGTATATAACGTTATACGTTAATACGTAATAGTATATAACGTTATACGTCATCAGGTACTACTATATAACGTTACCCGTTAGTACGTAATAGTATATAACGTTATACGTTAGTACTAAATAGTATATATCGTTATACGTCATTGCGTAATAGTATATAACGTTATACGTTATTACGTATTAGTATATAACGTTACTCGTCATTACGTAATAGTATATAACGTTATACGTTAGTACGTTATAGTATATATCGTCATACGTTATTACGTATTAGTATATAACGTTACACGTTAGTACGTAATAGTATATAACGTTATACGTTAGTACGTAATAGTATATAACGTTATACGTCATTAGGTACTACTATATAACGTTACACGTTAGTACGTAATAGTATATAACGTTATACGTTATTACGTATTAGTATATAACGTTATACGTAATTACGTAATAATATATAACATTATACGTCATTACATAATAGTTTATAACGTTATACGTCAGTACGTAATAGTATTTAACGTTATACGTTATTACGTAATAGTATATATCGTTATACGTCATTGCGTAATAGTATATAACGTTATGCGTTATTACGTAATAGTATATAACGTTATACGTTAGTACGTAATAGTATATAACGTTATACGTCATCAGGTACTACTATATAACGTTACACGTTAGTACGTAATAGTATATAACGTTATACGTTATTACGTATTAGTATATAACGTTATACGTAATTACGTAATAATATATAACGTTATACGTCATTACATAATAGTTTATAACGTTATACGTCAGTACGTAATAGTATTTAACGTTATACCTTATTACGTTATAGTATGTTACGTAATACGTTAGTACGCAATAGGATATAACGTTATACGTTATAAGGTAATACTCAATAACGTTATACGTTATTACGTAATAGTATATAACGTTATACGTCATTACGTAATAGCATATAACGTTATACGTTATTACGTAACAGTATATATCGTTATACGTCATTGCGTAATAGTATATAACGTTCTACGTTAGTACGTAATAGTATATAACGTTATACGTCATTGCGTAATAGTATATAACGTTATACGTCATTACATAATAGTTTATAACGTTATACATCAGTACGTAATAGTATTTAACGTTATACGTCATCAGGTACTACTATATAACGTTACTCGTTAGTACGTAATAGTATATAACGTTATACGTTAGTACTAAATAGTATATATCGTTATACGTCAATGCGTAATAGTATATAACGTTATACGTTATTACGTATTAGTATATAACGTTACTCGTCATTACGTAATAGTATATAACGTTATACGTTAGTACGTTATAGTATATAACGTCATACGTTATTACGTATTAGTATATAACGTTACACGTTAGTACGTAATAGTATATAACGTTATACGTTAGTACGTAATAGTATATAACGTTATACGTCATCAGGTACTACTATATTACGTTACACGTTAGTACGTAATAGTATATAACGTTATACGTTATTACGTATTAGTATATAACGTTATACGTAATTACGTAATAATATATAACGTTGTACGTCATTACATAATAGTTTATAACGTTACAAGTCAGTACGTAATAGTATTTAACGTTATACGTTATTACGTAATAGTATATATCGTTATACGTCATTGCGTAATAGTATATAACGTTATACGTTATTACGTAATAGTATATAACGTTATACGTTAGTACGTTATAGTATATAACGTTACACGTTATTACGTAATAGTATATAGCGTTATACGTCATTACGTAATAGTTTATAACGTTATACGTCAGTACGTAATAGTATTTAACGTTAAACGTTATTACGTATTAATATATAACGTTATACGTCATTACGTAATACGATATAACGTTATGCGTTAGTACGTAATAGTATATAACGTTATACGTTATTACGTATTAATATATAACGTTGTACGTCATTACGTAATACGATATAACGTTATGCGTTAGTACGTAATAGTATATAACGTTATACGTTATTACGTATTAATATATAACGTTGTACGTCATTACGTAATACGATATAACGTTATGCGTTAGTACGTAATAGTATATAACGTTATACGTCATTGCGTAATAGTATATAACGTTATACGTCATCAGGTACTACTATATAACGTTACTCGTTATTACGTAATAGTATATAACGTTATACGTTAGTACGAAATAGTATATATCGTTATACGTCATTGCGTAATAGTATATAACGTTATACGTTATTACGTAATAGTATATAACGTTACTCGTCATTACGTAATAGTATATAACGTTATACGTTAGTACGTTATAGTATATAACGTCATACGATATTACGTATTAGTATATAACGTTACACGTTAGTACGTAATAGTATATAACGTTATACGTTAGTACGTAATAGTATATAACGTTATACGTCATCAGGTACTGCTATATAACGTTACTCGTTAGTACGTAATAGTATATAACGTTATACGTCAGTACGTAATAGTATTTAACGTTATACGTTATTACGTTATAGTATGTTACGTTATACGTTAGTACGGAATAAGATATAACGTTATACGTTATAAGGTAATACTCAATAACGTTATACGACATCACATAATAGTATATAACGTTATACGTCATTACGTAATAGTATATAACGTTATACGTTATTACGTAATAGTACATAACGTTATACGTTGTTACGTAATAGTATATAACGTTATACGTCATTACGTAATAGCATATAACGTTATACGTTATTACGTAATAGTATATATCGTTATACGTCATTGCGTAATAGTATATAACGTTATACGTTAGTACGTAATAGTATATATCGTTATACGTCATTGCGTAATGGTATATAACGTTATACGTTATTACATACTAGTATATAACGTTATACGTCATCAGGTAATACTATATAACGTTATACGATATTACGTATTAGTATATAACGTTATACCTTATTACGTATTCGGATATAACGTTATACGTAATTACGTAATAGTATATAATGTTATACGTTAGTACGTAATAGTATATATCGTTATACGTCATTGCGTAATGTTATATAACGTTATACGTTAGTACGTTATAGTATATAACGTTACACGTTATTACGTAATAGTATATAGCGTTATACGTCATTACGTAATAGTTTATAACGTTATACGTCAGTACGTAATAGTATTTAACGTTAAACGTTATTACGTATTAATATATAACGTTATACGTCATTACGTAATACGATATAACGTTATGCGTTAGTACGTAATAGTATATAACGTTATACGTTATTACGTATTAATATATAACGTTGTACGTCATTACGTAATACGATATAACGTTATGCGTTAGTACGTAATAGTATATAACGTTATACGTCATTGCGTAATAGTATATAACGTTATACGTCATCAGGTACTACTATATAACGTTACTCGTTATTACGTAATAGTATATAACGTTATACGTTAGTACGAAATAGTATATATCGTTATACGTCATTGCGTAATAGTATATAACGTTATACGTTATTACGTAATAGTATATAACGTTACTCGACATTACGTAATAGTATATAACGTTATACGTTAGTACGTTATAGTATATAACGTTATACGTCATTGCGTAATAGTATATAACGTTATACGTTATTACGTAATAGTATATAACGTTATACGTTATTACGTATTAATATATAACGTTATACGTCATTACGTAATACGATATAACGTTATGCGTTAGTACGTAATAGTATATAACGTTATACGTTAGTACGTAATAGTATATAACGTTATACGTTATTACGTAATAGTTTATATCGTTATACGTTAGTACGTAATAGGATATAACGTTATACGTTATAAGGTAATCTTCAATAACGTTATACGTCATTACATAATAGTATATAACGTTATAAGTCATTACGTAATAGTATATAACGTTATACGTTACTACGTAATATTATATATCGTTATACGTTAGTACGTAATAGTGTATAACGTTATACGATATTACGTATTAGTATATAACGTTACACGTTAGTACGTAATAGTATATAACGTTACACGTCATTATGTAATAGTTTATAACGTTACACGTTAGTACGTAATAGTATATAACGTTATACGTTAGTACGTAATAGTATATATCGTTTTACGTCATTGCGTAATAGTATATAACGTTATACGTTATTACGTATTAATATATAACGTTATACGTCATTACGTAATGCGATCTAACGTTATACGTTAGTACGTAATAGTATATAACGTTATGCGTTATTACGTTTTAGTATATAACGTTATACGTCATTACGTAATTGTATATAACGTTATACGTTAGTACGTAATAGTATATAACGTTATACGTTATTACATATTAGTATATAACGTTACACTTTAGTACGTAATAGTATATAACGTTATAACGTTAGTACGTAACAGTATATAACGTTATACGTCATCAGGTACTGCTATATAACGTTACTCGTTAGTACGTAATAGTATATAACGTTATACGTCAGTACGTAATAGTATTTAACGTTATACGTTATTACGTTATAGTATGTTACGTTATACGTTAGTACGTAATAAGATATAACGTTATACGTTATAAGGTAATACTCAATAACGTTATACGACATTACATAATAGTATATAACGTTATACGTCATTACGTAATAGTATATAACGTTATACGTTATTACGTAATAGTACATAACGTTATACGTTATTAGGTAATAGTATATAACGTTATACGTCATTACGTAATAGCATATAACGTTATACGTTATTACGTAATAGTATATATCGTTATACGTCATTGCGTAATAGTATATAACGTTATACGTTAGTACGTAATAGTATATAACGTTATACGGCATTGCGTAATAGTATATAACGTTATACGTTATTGCATAATAGTATATAACGTTATACGTCATCAGGTAATACTATATAACGTTATACGCTATTACGTATTAGTATATAACGTTATACCTTATTACGTATTCGGATATAACGTTATACGTAATTACGTAATAGTATATAATGTTATACGTTAGTACGTAATAGTATATATCGTTATACGTAATTGCGTAATGGTATATAACGTTATACGTTAGTACGTTATAGTATATAACGTTACACGTTAGTACGTAATAGTATATAACGTTATACGATATTACGTATTAGTATATAACGTTACACGTTATTACGTAATAGTATATAGCGTTATACGTCCTTACGTAATAGTTTATAACGTTATAACGTTAGTACGTAACAGTATATAACGTTATACGTCATCAGGTACTGCTATATAACGTTACTCGTTAGTACGTAATAGTATATAACGTTATACGTTAGTACGTAATAGTATATAACGTTATACGTCATCAGGTACTACTATATAACGTTACACGTTAGTACGTAATAGTATATAACGTTATACGTAATTACGTAAGAATATATAACGTTATACGTCATTACATAATAGTTTATAACGTTATACGTCAGTACGTAATAGTATTTAACGTTAAACGTTATTACGTATTAATATATAACGTTATACGTCATTACGTAATACGATATAACGTTATGCGTTAGTACGTAATAGTATATAACGTTATACGTCATTGCGTAATAGTATATAACGTTATACGTCATCAGGTACTACTATATAACGTTACTCGTTATTACGTAATAGTATATAACGTTATACGTTAGTACGAAATAGTATATATCGTTATACGTCATTGCGTAATAGTATATAACGTTATACGTTATTACGTAATAGTATATAACGTTACTCGTCATTACGTAATAGTATATAACGTTATACGTTAGTACGTTATAGTATATAACGTTATACGTCATTGCGTAATAGTATATAACGTTATACGTTATTACGTAATAGTATATAACGTTATACGTTATTACGTATTAATATATAACGTTATACGTCATTACGTAATACGATATAACGTTATGCGTTAGTACGTAATAGTATATAACGTTATACGTTAGTACGTAATAGTATATAACGTTATACGTTATTACGTAATAGTTTATATCGTTATACGTTAGTACGTAATAGGATATAACGTTATACGTTATAAGGTAATCTTCAATAACGTTATACGTCATTACATAATAGTATATAACGTTATAAGTCATTACGTAATAGTATATAACGTTATACGTTACTACGTAATATTATATATCGTTATACGTTAGTACGTAATAGTGTATAACGTTATACGATATTACGTATTAGTATATAACGTTACACGTTAGTACGTAATAGTATATAACGTTACACGTCATTATGTAATAGTTTATAACGTTACACGTTAGTACGTAATAGTATATAACGTTATACGTTAGTACGTAATAGGATATAACGTTATACGTTAGTACGTAATAGTATATATCGTTTTACGTCATTGCGTAATAGTATATAACGTTATACGTTATTACGTATTAATATATAACGTTATACGTCATTACGTAATGCGATCTAACGTTATACGTTAGTACGTAATAGTATATAACGTTATGCGTTATTACGTTTTAGTATATAACGTTATACGTCATTACGTAATTGTATATAACGTTATACGTTAGTACGTAATAGTATATAACGTTATACGTTATTACATATTAGTATATAACGTTACACTTTAGTACGTAATAGTATATAACGTTATAACGTTAGTACGTAACAGTATATAACGTTATACGTCATCAGGTACTGCTATATAACGTTACTCGTTAGTACGTAATATTATATAACGTTATACGTCAGTACGTAATAGTATTTAACGTTATACGTTATTACGTTATAGTATGTTACGTTATACGTTAGTACGTAATAAGATATAACGTTATACGTTATAAGGTAATACTCAATAACGTTATACGACATTACATAATAGTATATAACGTTATACGTCATTACGTAATAGTATATAACGTTATACGTTATTACGTAATAGTACATAACGTTATACGTTATTACGTAATAGTATATAACGTTATACGTCATTACGTAATAGCATATAACGTTATACGTTATTACGTAATAGTATATATCGTTATACGTCATTGCGTAATAGTATATAACGTTATACGTTAGTACGTAATAGTATATAACGTTATACGGCATTGCGTAATAGTATATAACGTTATACGTTATTACATAATAGTATATAACGTTATACGTCATCAGGTAATACTATATAACGTTATACGCTATTACGTATTAGTATATAACGTTATACCTTATTACGTATTCGGATATAACGTTATACGTAATTACGTAATAGTATATAATGTTATACGTTAGTACGTAATAGTATATATCGTTATACGTAATTGCGTAATGGTATATAACGTTATACGTTAGTACGTTATAGTATATAACGTTACACGTTAGTACGTAATAGTATATAACGTTATACGATATTACGTATTAGTATATAACGTTACACGTTATTACGTAATAGTATATAGCGTTATACGTCCTTACGTAATAGTTTATAACGTTATAACGTTAGTACGTAACAGTATATAACGTTATACGTCATCAGGTACTGCTATATAACGTTACTCGTTAGTACGTAATAGTATATCACGTTAAAAATTAGTACGTAATAGTATATAACGTTATACGTCATCAGGTACTACTATATAACGTTACACGTTAGTACGTAATAGTATATAACGTTATACGTAATTACGTAAGAATATATAACGTTATACGTCATTACATAATAGTTTATAACGTTATACGTCAGTACGTAATAGTATTTAACGTTAAACGTTATTACGTATTAATATATAACGTTATACGTCATTACGTAATACGATATAACGTTATGCGTTAGTACGTAATAGTATATAACGTTATACGTTATTACGTATTAATATATAACGTTGTACGTCATTACGTAATACGATATAACGTTATGCGTTAGTACGTAATAGTATATAACGTTATACGTCATTGCGTAATAGTATATAACGTTATACGTCATCAGGTACTACTATATAACGTTACTCGTTATTACGTAATAGTATATAACGTTATACGTTAGTACGAAATAGTATATATCGTTATACGTCATTGCGTAATAGTATATAACGTTATACGTTATTACGTAATAGTATATAACGTTATACGTCATTGCGTAATAGTATATAACGTTATACGTTATTACATAATAGTATATAACGTTATACGTCATCAGGTAATACTATATATCGTTATACGCTATTACGTATTAGTATATAACGTTATACCTTATTACGTATTCGGATATAACGTTATACGTAATTACGTAATAGTATATAATGTTATACGTTAGTACGTAATAGTATATATCGTTATACGTCATTGCGTAATGGTATATAACGTTATACGTTAGTACGTTATAGTATATAACGTTACAAGTTAGTACGTAATAGTATATAACGTTATACGATATTACGTATTAGTATATAACGTTACACGTTATTACGTAATAGTATATAGCGTTACACGTCATTACGTAATAGTATATAACGTTATAACGTTAGTACGTAAAAGTATATAACGTTATACGTCATCAGGTACTGCTATATAACGTTACTCGTTAGTACGTAATAGTATATCACGTTAATCGTTAGTACGTAATAGTATATATCGTTACTCGTCATTGCGTAATAGTATATAACGTTATACGTTATTACGTAATAGTATATAACGTTACTCGTCATTACGTAATAGTATATAACGTTATAAGTTAGTACGTAATAAAATATAACGCTATACGATATTACGTATTAGTATAAAACGTTATACGTTAGTACGTAATAGTATATAACGTTATACGTTAGTACGTAATAGTATATAACGTTATACGTCATCAGGTACTACTATATAACGTTACTCGTTAGTACGTAATAGTATATAACGTTATACGTTAGTACGAAATAGTATATATCGTTATACGTCATTGCGTAATAGTATATAACGTTATACGTTATTACGTAATAGTATATAACGTTACTCGTCATTACGTAATAGTATATAACGTTATACGTTAGTACGTTATAGTATATAACGTCATACGTTATTACGTATTAGTATATAACGTTACACGTTAGTACGTAATAGTATATAACGTTATACGTTAGTACGTAATAGTATATAACGTTATACGTCATTGCGTAAAAGTATATAACGTTATACGTTATTACGTATTAGTATATAACGTTATACGTAATTACGTAAGAATATATAACGTTATACGTCATTACATAATAGTTTATAACGTTATACGTCAGTACGTAATAGTATTTAACGTTATACCTTATTACGTTATAGTATGTTACGTAATACGTTAGTACGTAATAGGATATAACGTTATACGTTATAAGGTAATACTCAATAACGTTATACGACATTACGTAATAGTATATAACGTTATTCGTCATTACGTAATACTATATAACGTTACACGTTAGTACGTAATAGCATATAACGTTATACGTTATTACGTAATAGTATATATCGTTATACGTCATTGCGTAATAGTATATAACGTTATACGTTAGTACGTAATAGTATATAACGTTATACGTCATTGCGTATTAGTATATAACGTTATACGTTATTACGTAATAGTATATAACGTTATACGTTATTACGTATTAATATATAACGTTATACGTCATTACGTAATACGATATAACGTTATGCGTTAGTACGTAATAGTATATAACGTTATACGTTAGTACGTAATAGTATATAACGTTATACGTTATTACGTAATAGTATATAACGTTACACGTTAGTACGTAATAGTATATAGCGTTATACGTCATTACGTAATAGTTTATAACGTTATACGTTAGTACGTAATAGGATATAACGTTATACGTTATAAGGTAATCTTCAATAACGTTATACGTCATTACATAATAGTATATAACGTTATAAGTCATTACGTAATAGTATATAACGTTATACGTTACTACGTAATATTATATATCTTTATACGTTAGTACGTAATAGTGTATAACGTTATACGATATTACGTATTAGTATATAACGTTACACGTTAGTACGTAATAGTATATAACGTTACACGTCATTATGTAATAGTTTATAACGTTACACGTTAGTACGTAATAGTATATAACGTTATACGTTATTACATATTAGTATATAACGTTACACTTTAGTACGTAATAGTATATAACGTTATAACGTTAGTACGTAACAGTATATAACGTTATACGTCATCACGTACTGCTATATAACGTTACTCGTTAGTACGTAATAGTATATAACGTTATACGTCAGTACGTAATAGTATTTAACGTTATACGTTATTACGTTATAGTATGTTACGTTATACGTTAGTACGTAATAAGATATAACGTTATACGTTATAAGGTAATACTCAGTAACGTTATACGTTATTACATAATAGTATATAACGTTATACGTCATCAGGTACTACTATATAACGTTATACGTTATTACGTAATAGTATATAACGTTATACGTTAGTACGTAATAGTATATAACGTTATACGTCATCAGGTACTACTATATAACGTTACACGTTAGTACGTAATAGTATAAAACGTTATACGTTATTACGTATTAGTATATAACGTTATACGTAATTACGTAAGAATATATAACGTTATACGTCATTACATAATAGTTTATAACGTTATACGTCAGTACGTAATAGTATTTAACGTTAAACGTTATTACGTATTAATATATAGCGTTATACGTCATTACGTAATACGATATAATGTTATACGTTAGTACGTAATAGTATATATCGTTATACGTCATTGCGTAATGCTATACAACGTTATACGTTAGTACGTTATAGTATATAGCGTTATACGTCATTACGTAATAGTTTATAACGTTATAACGTTAGTACGTAACAGTATATAACGTTATACGTCATCAGGTACTGCTATATAACGTTACTCGTTAGTACGTAATAGTATATCACGTTATACGTTAGTACGTAATAGTATATATCGTTACTCGTCATTGCGTAATAGTATATAACGTTATACGTTATTACGTAATAGTATATAACGTTACTCGTCATTACGTAATAGTATATAACGTTATACGTTAGTACGTAATAAAATATAACGCTATACGATCTTACGTATTAGTATAAAACGTTATACGTTAGTACGTAATAGTATATAACGTTATACGTTAGTACGTAATAGTATATAACGTTATACGTCATCAGGTACTACTATATAACGTTACTCGTTAGTACGTAATAGTATATAACGTTATACGTTAGTACGAAATAGTATATATCGTTATACGTCATTGCGTAATAGTATATAACGTTATACGTTATTACGTAATAGTATATAACGTTACTCGTCATTACGTAGTAGTATATAACGTTATACGTTAGTACGTTATAGTATATAACGTCATACGTTATTACGTATTAGTATATAACGTTACACGTTAGTACGTAATGGTATATAACGTTATACGTTAGTACGTAATAGTATATAACGTTATACGTTATTACGTAATAGTATATAACGTTATACGTTATTAAGTAATAGTATATAACGTTATACGTTAGTACGTAATAGTATATAACGTTATACGTCATCAGGTACTACTATATAACGTTACACGTTAGTACGTAATAGTATATAACGTTATACGTTATTACGTATTAGTATATAACGTTATACGTAATTACGTAAGAATATATAACGTTATACGTCATTACATAATAGTTTATAACGTTATACGTCAGTACGTAATAGTATTTAAGGTTAAACGTTATTACGTATTAATATATAACGTTATACGTCATTACGTAATACGATATAACGTTATGCGTTAGTACGTAATAGTATATAACGTTATACGTTATTACGTATTAATATATAACGTTATACGTCATTACGTAATACGATATAACGTTATGCGTTAGTACGTAATAGTATATAACGTTATACGTCATTGCGTAATAGCATATAACGTTATACGTTATTACGTAATAGTATATATCGTTATACGTCATTGCGTAATAGTATATAACGTTATACGTTAGTACGTAATAGTATATAACGTTATACGGCATTGCGTAATAGTATATAACGTTATACGTTATTACATAATAGTATATAACGTTATACGTCATCAGGTAATACTATATAACGTTATACGCTATTACGTATTAGTATATAACGTTATACCTTATTACGTATTCGGATATAACGTTATACGTAATTACGTAATAGTATATAATGTTATACGTTAGTACGTAATAGTATATATCGTTATACGTAATTGCGTAATGGTATATAACGTTATACGTTAGTACGTTATAGTATATAACGTTACACGTTAGTACGTAATAGTATATAACGTTATACGATATTACGTATTAGTATATAACGTTACACGTTATTACGTAATAGTATATAGCGTTATACGTCCTTACGTAATAGTTTATAACGTTATAACGTTAGTACGTAACAGTATATAACGTTATACGTCATCAGGTACTGCTATATAACGTTACTCGTTAGTACGTAATAGTATATCACGTTAAAAATTAGTACGTAATAGTATATAACGTTATACGTCATCAGGTACTACTATATAACGTTACACGTTAGTACGTAATAGTATATAACGTTATACGTAATTACGTAAGAATATATAACGTTATACGTCATTACATAATAGTTTATAACGTTATACGTCAGTACGTAATAGTATTTAACGTTAAACGTTATTACGTATTAATATATAACGTTATACGTCATTACGTAATACGATATAACGTTATGCGTTAGTACGTAATAGTATATAACGTTATACGTTATTACGTATTAATATATAACGTTGTACGTCATTACGTAATACGATATAACGTTATGCGTTAGTACGTAATAGTATATAACGTTATACGTCATTGCGTAATAGTATATAACGTTATACGTCATCAGGTACTACTATATAACGTTACTCGTTATTACGTAATAGTATATAACGTTATACGTTAGTACGAAATAGTATATATCGTTATACGTCATTGCGTAATAGTATATAACGTTATACGTTATTACGTAATAGTATATAACGTTATACGTCATTGCGTAATAGTATATAACGTTATACGTTATTACATAATAGTATATAACGTTATACGTCATCAGGTAATACTATATATCGTTATACGCTATTACGTATTAGTATATAACGTTATACCTTATTACGTATTCGGATATAACGTTATACGTAATTACGTAATAGTATATAATGTTATACGTTAGTACGTAATAGTATATATCGTTATACGTCATTGCGTAATGGTATATAACGTTATACGTTAGTACGTTATAGTATATAACGTTACAAGTTAGTACGTAATAGTATATAACGTTATACGATATTACGTATTAGTATATAACGTTACACGTTATTACGTAATAGTATATAGCGTTACACGTCATTACGTAATAGTTTATAACGTTATAACGTTAGTACGTAAAAGTATATAACGTTATACGTCATCAGGTACTGCTATATAACGTTACTCGTTAGTACGTAATAGTATATCACGTTAATCGTTAGTACGTAATAGTATATATCGTTACTCGTCATTGCGTAATAGTATATAACGTTATACGTTATTACGTAATAGTATATAACGTTACTCGTCATTACGTAATAGTATATAACGTTATAAGTTAGTACGTAATAAAATATAACGCTATACGATATTACGTATTAGTATAAAACGTTATACGTTAGTACGTAATAGTATATAACGTTATACGTTAGTACGTAATAGTATATAACGTTATACGTCATCAGGTACTACTATATAACGTTACTCGTTAGTACGTAATAGTATATAACGTTATACGTTAGTACGAAATAGTATATATCGTTATACGTCATTGCGTAATAGTATATAACGTTATACGTTATTACGTAATAGTATATAACGTTACTCGTCATTACGTAATAGTATATAACGTTATACGTTAGTACGTTATAGTATATAACGTCATACGTTATTACGTATTAGTATATAACGTTACACGTTAGTACGTAATAGTATATAACGTTATACGTTAGTACGTAATAGTATATAACGTTATACGTCATTGCGTAAAAGTATATAACGTTATACGTTATTACGTATTAGTATATAACGTTATACGTAATTACGTAAGAATATATAACGTTATACGTCATTACATAATAGTTTATAACGTTATACGTCAGTACGTAATAGTATTTAACGTTATACCTTATTACGTTATAGTATGTTACGTAATACGTTAGTACGTAATAGGATATAACGTTATACGTTATAAGGTAATACTCAATAACGTTATACGACATTACGTAATAGTATATAACGTTATTCGTCATTACGTAATACTATATAACGTTACACGTTAGTACGTAATAGCATATAACGTTATACGTTATTACGTAATAGTATATATCGTTATACGTCATTGCGTAATAGTATATAACGTTATACGTTAGTACGTAATAGTATATAACGTTATACGTCATTGCGTATTAGTATATAACGTTATACGTTATTACGTAATAGTATATAACGTTATACGTTATTACGTATTAATATATAACGTTATACGTCATTACGTAATACGATATAACGTTATGCGTTAGTACGTAATAGTATATAACGTTATACGTTAGTACGTAATAGTATATAACGTTATACGTTATTACGTAATAGTATATAACGTTACACGTTAGTACGTAATAGTATATAGCGTTATACGTCATTACGTAATAGTTTATAACGTTATACGTTAGTACGTAATAGGATATAACGTTATACGTTATAAGGTAATCTTCAATAACGTTATACGTCATTACATAATAGTATATAACGTTATAAGTCATTACGTAATAGTATATAACGTTATACGTTACTACGTAATATTATATATCTTTATACGTTAGTACGTAATAGTGTATAACGTTATACGATATTACGTATTAGTATATAACGTTACACGTTAGTACGTAATAGTATATAACGTTACACGTCATTATGTAATAGTTTATAACGTTACACGTTAGTACGTAATAGTATATAACGTTATACGTTATTACATATTAGTATATAACGTTACACTTTAGTACGTAATAGTATATAACGTTATAACGTTAGTACGTAACAGTATATAACGTTATACGTCATCACGTACTGCTATATAACGTTACTCGTTAGTACGTAATAGTATATAACGTTATACGTCAGTACGTAATAGTATTTAACGTTATACGTTATTACGTTATAGTATGTTACGTTATACGTTAGTACGTAATAAGATATAACGTTATACGTTATAAGGTAATACTCAGTAACGTTATACGTTATTACATAATAGTATATAACGTTATACGTCATCAGGTACTACTATATAACGTTATACGTTATTACGTAATAGTATATAACGTTATACGTTAGTACGTAATAGTATATAACGTTATACGTCATCAGGTACTACTATATAACGTTACACGTTAGTACGTAATAGTATAAAACGTTATACGTTATTACGTATTAGTATATAACGTTATACGTAATTACGTAAGAATATATAACGTTATACGTCATTACATAATAGTTTATAACGTTATACGTCAGTACGTAATAGTATTTAACGTTAAACGTTATTACGTATTAATATATAACGTTATACGTCATTACGTAATACGATATAATGTTATACGTTAGTACGTAATAGTATATATCGTTATACGTCATTGCGTAATGCTATACAACGTTATACGTTAGTACGTTATAGTATATAGCGTTATACGTCATTACGTAATAGTTTATAACGTTATAACGTTAGTACGTAACAGTATATAACGTTATACGTCATCAGGTACTGCTATATAACGTTACTCGTTAGTACGTAATAGTATATCACGTTATACGTTAGTACGTAATAGTATATATCGTTACTCGTCATTGCGTAATAGTATATAACGTTATACGTTATTACGTAATAGTATATAACGTTACTCGTCATTACGTAATAGTATATAACGTTATACGTTAGTACGTAATAAAATATAACGCTATACGATCTTACGTATTAGTATAAAACGTTATACGTTAGTACGTAATAGTATATAACGTTATACGTTAGTACGTAATAGTATATAACGTTATACGTCATCAGGTACTACTATATAACGTTACTCGTTAGTACGTAATAGTATATAACGTTATACGTTAGTACGAAATAGTATATATCGTTATACGTCATTGCGTAATAGTATATAACGTTATACGTTATTACGTAATAGTATATAACGTTACTCGTCATTACGTAGTAGTATATAACGTTATACGTTAGTACGTTATAGTATATAACGTCATACGTTATTACGTATTAGTATATAACGTTACACGTTAGTACGTAATGGTATATAACGTTATACGTTAGTACGTAATAGTATATAACGTTATACGTCATTGCGTAATAGTATATAACGTTATACGTTATTACGTAATAGTATATAACGTTATACGTTAGTACGTAATAGTATATAACGTTATACGTCATCAGGTACTACTATATAACGTTACACGTTAGTACGTAATAGTATATAACGTTATACGTTATTACGTATTAGTATATAACGTTATACGTAATTACGTAAGAATATATAACGTTATACGTCATTACATAATAGTTTATAACGTTATACGTCAGTACGTAATAGTATTTAAGGTTAAACGTTATTACGTATTAATATATAACGTTATACGTCATTACGTAATACGATATAACGTTATGCGTTAGTACGTAATAGTATATAACGTTATACGTTATTACGTATTAATATATAACGTTATACGTCATTACGTAATACGATATAACGTTATGCGTTAGTACGTAATAGTATATAACGTTATACGTCATTGCGTAATAGTATATAACGTTATACGTCATCAGGTACTACTATATAACGTTACTCGTTATTACGTAATAGTATATAACGTTATACGTTAGTACGAAATAGTATATATCGTTATACGTCATTGCGTAATAGTATATAACGTTATACGTTATTACGTAATAGTATATAACGTTACTCGTCATTACGTAATAGTATGTAACGTTATACGTTAGTACGTTATAGTATATAACGTCATACGTTATTACGTATTAGTATATAACGTTACACGTTAGTACGTAATAGTATATATCGTTATACGTTAGTACGTAATAGTATATAACGTTATACGTCATCAGGTACTACTATATAACGTTACACGTTAGTACGTAATAGTATATAACGTTATACGTTATTACGTATTAGTATATAACGTTATACGTAATTACGTAATAATATATAACGTTATACGTCATTACATAATCGTTCATAACGTTATACGTCAGTACGTAATAGTATTTAACGTTATACGTTATTACGTAATAGTATATATCGTTATACGTCATTGCGTAATAGTATATAACGTTATACGTTTTTACGTAATAGTATATAACGTTATACGTTAGTACGTAATAGTATATATAACGTTATACGTCATCAGGTACTACTATATAACGTTACTCGTTAGTACGTAATAGTATATAACGTTATACGTTAGTACGTTATAGTATATAACGTCATACGTTATTACGCATTAGTATATAACGTTACACGTTAGTACGTAATAGTATATAACGTTATACGTTAGTACGTAATAGTATATAACGTTATACGTCATTGCGTAATAGTATATAACGTTATACGTTATTACGTAATAGTATATAACGTTATACGTTAGTACGTAATAGTATATAACGTTATACGTCATCAGGTACTACTATATAACGTTACACGTTAGTACGTAATAGTATATAACGTTATACGTTATTACGTATTAGTATATAACGTTATACGTAATTACGTAAGAATATATAACGTTATACGTCATTACATAATAGTTTATAACGTTATACGTCAGTACGTAATAGTATTTAACGTTAAACGTTATTACGTATTAATATATAACGTTATACGTCATTACGTAATACGATATAACGTTATGCGTTAGTACGTAATAGTATATAACGTTATACGTCATTGCGTGATAGTATATAACGTTATACGTCATCAGGTACTACTATATAACGTTACTCGTTATTACGTAATAGTATATAACGTTATACGTTAGTACGAAATAGTTTATATCGTTATACGTCATTGCGTAATAGTATATAACGTTATACGTTATTACGTAATAGTATATAACGTTACTCGTCATTACGTAATAGTATATAACGTTATACGTTAGTACGTTATAGTATATAACGTCATACGTTATTACGTATTAGTATATAACGTTACACGTTAGTACGTAATAGTATATAACGTTATACGTTAGTACGTAATAGTATATAACGTTATACGTCATCAGGTACTACTATATAACGTTACACGTTAGTACGTAATAGTATATAACGTTATACGTTATTACGTATTAGTATATAACGTTATACGTAATTACGTAATAATATATAACGTTATACGTCATTACATAATAGTTTATAACGTTATACGTCAGTACGTAATAGTATTTAACGTTATACGTTATTACGTAATAGTATATATCGTTATACGACATTGCGTAATAGTATATAACGTTATACGTTATTACGTAATAGTATATAACGTTATACGTTAGTACGTAATAGTATATAACGTTATACGTCATCAGGTACTACTATATAACGTTACACGTTAGTACGTAATAGTATATAACGTTATACGTTATTACGTATTAGTATATAACGTTATACGTAATTACGTAATAATATATAACGTTATACGTCATTACATAATAGTTTATAACGTTATACGTCAGTCCGTAATTGTATTTAACGTTATACGTTATTACGTAATAGTATATATCGTTATACGTCATTGCGTAATAGTATATAACGTTATACGTTATTACGTAATAGTATATAACGTTATACGTTAGTACGTAATAGTATATAACGTTATACGTCATCAGGTACTACTATATAACGTTACTCGTTATTACGTAATAGTATATAACGTTATACGTTAGTACGAAATAGTATATATCGTTATACGTCATTGCGTAATAGTATATAACGTTATACGTTATTACGTAATAGTACATAACGTTATACGTTATTACGTAATAGTATATAACGTTATACGTCATTACGTAATAGTATATAACGTTATACGTTAGTACGTAATAGTATATAACGTTATACGTTATTACGTAATAGTATATAACGTTACACGTTAGTACGTAATAGTATATAACGTTATAACGTTAGTACGTAACAGTATATAACGTTATACGTCATCAGGTACTGCTATATAACGTTACTCGTTAGTACGTAATAGTATATCACGTTATACGTTAGTACGTAATAGTATATATCGTTACTCGTCATTGCGTAATAGTATATAACGTTATACGTTATTACGTAATAGTATATAACGTTATACGTCATTACGTAATAGTATATAACGTTATACGTCATTGCGTAATAGTATATAACGTTATACGTCATCAGGTACTACTATATAACGTTACTCGTTATTACGTAATAGTATATAACGTTATACGTTAGTACGAAATAGTATATATCGTTATACGTCATTGCGTAATAGTATATAACGTTATACGTTATTACGTAATAGTATATAACGTTACTCGTCATTACGTAATAGTATGTAACGTTATACGTTAGTACGTTATAGTATATAACGTCATACGTTATTTCGTATTAGTATATAACGTTACACGTTAGTACGTAATAGTATATAACGTTATACGTTAGTACGTAATAGTATATAACGTTATACGTCATCAGGTACTACTATATAACGTTACACGTTAGTACGTAATAGTATATAACGTTATACGTTATTACGTATTAGTATATAACGTTATACGTAATTACGTAATAATATATAACGTTATACGTCATTACATAATCGTTTATAACGTTATACGTCAGTACGTAATAGTATTTAACGTTATACGTTATTACGTAATAGTATATATCGTTATACGTCATTGCGTAATAGTATATAACGTTATACGTTATTACGTAATAGTATATAACGTTATACGTTAGTACGTAATAGTATATAACGTTATACGTCATCAGGTACTACTATATAACGTTACTCGTTAGTACGTAATAGTATATAACGTTATACGTTAGTACGTTATAGTATATAACGTCATACGTTATTACGCATTAGTATATAACGTTACACGTTGGTACGTAATAGTATATAACGTTATACGTTAGTACGTAATAGTATATAACGTTATACGTCATTGCGTAATAGTATATAACGTTATACGTTATTACGTAATAGTATATAACGTTATACGTTAGTACGTAATAGTATATAACGTTATACGTCATCAGGTACTACTATATAACGTTACACGTTAGTACGTAATAGTATATAACGTTATACGTTATTACGTATTAGTATATAACGTTATACGTAATTACGTAAGAATATATAACGTTATACGTCATTACATAATAGTTTATAACGTTATACGTCAGTACGTAATAGTATATAACGTTATACGTCATTGCGTAATAGTATATAACGTTATACGTCATCAGGTACTACTATATAACGTTACTCGTTATTACGTAATAGTATATAACGTTATACGTTAGTACGAAATAGTTTATATCGTTATACGTCATTGCGTAATAGTATATAACGTTATACGTTATTACGTAATAGTATATAACGTTACTCGTCATTACGTAATAGTATATAACGTTATACGTTAGTACGTTATAGTATATAACGTCATACGTTATTACGTATTAGTATATAACGTTACACGTTAGTACGTAATAGTATATAACGTTATACGTTAGTACGTAATAGTATATAACGTTATACGTCATCAGGTACTACTATATAACGTTACACGTTAGTACGTAATAGTATATAACGTTATACGTTATTACGTATTAGTATATAACGTTATACGTAATTACGTAATAATATATAACGTTATACGTCATTACATAATAGTTTATAACGTTATACGTCAGTACGTAATAGTATTTAACGTTATACGTTATTACGTAATAGTATATATCGTTATACGTCATTGCGTAATAGTATATAACGTTATACGTTATTACGTAATAGTATATAACGTTATACGTTAGTACGTAATAGTATATAACGTTATACGTCATCAGGTACTACTATATAACGTTACACGTTAGTACGTAATAGTATATAACGTTATACGTTATTACGTAATAGTATATAACGTTATACGTTAGTACGTAATAGTATATAACGTTATACGTCATCAGGTACTACTATATAACGTTACACGTTAGTACGTAATAGTATATAACGTTATACGTTAGTACGAAATAGTATATATCGTTATACGTCATTGCGTAATAGTATATAACGTTATACGTTATTACGTAATAGTACATAACGTTATACGTTATTACGTAATAGTATATAACGTTATACGTCATTACATAATAGTATATAACGTTATACGTTAGTACGTAATAGTATATAACGTTATACGTTATTACGTAATAGTATATAACGTTACACGTTAGTACGTAATAGTATATAACGTTATAGCGTTAGTACGTAACAGTATATAACGTTATACGTCATCAGGTACTGCTATATAACGTTACTCGTTAGTACGTAATAGTATATCACGTTATACGTTAGTACGTAATAGTATATATCGTTACTCGTCATTGCGTAATAGTATATAACGTTATACGTTATTACGTAATAGTATATAACGTTACTCGTCATTACGTAATAGTATATAACGTTATACATTAGTACGTAATAGTATATAACGTTATACGAAATTACGTAATAATATATAACGTTATACGTTATTACGTAATAGTATATATCGTTATACGTCATTGCGTAATAGTATATAACGTTATACGTTAGTACGTAATAGTATATAACGTTATACGTCATTGCGTAATAGTATATAACGTTATACGTTATTACGTAATAGTATATAACGTTATACGTTAGTACGTAATAGTATATAACGTTATACGTCATCAGGTACTACTATATAACGTTACTCGTTAGTACGTAATAGTATATAACGTTATACGTTAGTACGAAATAGTATATATCGTTATACGTCATTGCGTAATAGTATATAACGTTATACGTTATTACGTAATAGTATATAACGTTACTCGTCATTACGTAGTAGTATATAACGTTATACGTTAGTACGTAATAGTATATAACGTTATACGTCATCAGGTACTACTATATAACGTTACACGTTAGTACGTAATATTATATAACGTTATACGTTATTACGTATTAGTATATAACGTTATACGTAATTACGTAAGAATATATAACGTTATACGTCATTACATAATAGTTTATAACGTTATACGTCAGTACGTAATAGTATTTAACGTTAAACGTTATTACGTATTAATATATAACGTTATACGTCATTACGTAATACGATATAACGTTATGCGTTAATACGTAATAGTATATAACCTTATACGTCATTGCGTAATAGTATATAACGTTATACGTCATCAGGTACTACTATATAACGTTACTCGTTATTACGTAATAGTATATAACGTTATACGTTAGTACGAAATAGTTTATATCGTTATACGTCATTGCGTAATAGTATATAACGTTATACGTTATTACGTAATAGTATATAACGTTACTCGTCATTACGTAATAGTATATAACGTTATACGTTAGTACGTTATAGTATATAACGTCATACGTTATTACGTATTAGTATATAACGTTACACGTTAGTACGTAATAGTATATAACGTTATACGTTAGTACGTAATAGTATATAACGTTATACGTCATCAGGTACTACTATATAACGTTACACGTTAGTACGTAATAGTATATAACGTTATACGTTATTACGTATTAGTATATAACGTTATACGTAATTACGTAATAATATATAACGTTATACGTCATTACATAATAGTTTATAACGTTATACGTCAGTACGTAATAGTATTTAACGTTATACGTTATTACGTAATAGTATATATCGTTATACGTCATTGCGTAATAGTATATAACGTTATACGTTATTACGTAATAGTATATAACGTTATACGTTAGTACGTAATAGTATATAACGTTATACGTCATCAGGTACTACTATATAACGTTACACGTTAGTACGTAATAGTATATAACGTTATACGTTATTACGTATTAGTATATAACGTTATACGTAATTACGTAATAATATATAACGTTATACGTCATTACATAATAGTTTATAACGTTATACGTCAGTCCGTAATAGTATTTAACGTTATACGTTATTACGTAATAGTATATATCGTTATACGTCATTGCGTAATAGTATATAACGTTATACGTTATTACGTAATAGTATATAACGTTATACGTCATTACATAATAGTATATAACGTTATAAGTCATTTGGTAATAGTATATAACGTTATACGTTACTACGTAATATTATATATCGTTATACGTTAGTACGTAATAGTGTATAACGATATACGTTGTTACGTAATAGTATATAACGTTACTCGTCATTACATAATAGTATATAACGTTATACGTCATTACGTAATAGGATATAACGTTATACGTTAGTACGTAATAGTATATAACGTTATACGTCATCAGGTAATACTATATGACGTTACACGCTATTACGTATTAGTATATAACGTTATACCTTATTACGTATTAGGATATAACGTTATACGTAATTACGTAATAGTATATAATGTTATACGTTAGTACGTAATAGTATATATCGTTATACGTCATTGCGTAATGGTATATAACGTTATACGTCATTACGTAATAGTTTATAACGTTATACGTTAGTACGTAATAGGATATAACGTTATACGTTATAAGGTAATCTTCAATAACGTTATACGTCATTACATAATATTATATAACGTTATACGTCATTACGTAATAGTATATAACGTTATACGTCATTTCATAATAGTATATAACGTTATACGTCATTACGTAATAGTATATAACGTTACACGTCATTATGTAATAGTTTATAACGTTACACGTTAGTACGTAATAGTATATAACGTTATACGTTAGTACGTAATATTATATATCGTTATACGTTAGTACGTAATAGTGTATAACGTTATACGATATTACGTATTAGTATATAACGTCACACGTTAGTACGTAATAGTATATAACGTTATACGTTATTACATAATAGTATATAACGTTATACGTCATCAGGTAATACTATATAACGTTATACGCTATTACGTATTAGTATATAACGTTATACCTTATTACGTATTCGGATATAACGTTATACGTAATTACGTAATAGTATATAATGTTATACGTTAGTACGTAATAGTATATATCGTTATACGTCATTGCGTAATGGTATATAACGTTATACGTCATTACGTAATAGTTTATAACGTTATACGTTAGTACGTAATAGGATATAACGTTATAAGTTATAAGGTAATCTTCAATAACGTTATACGTCATTACATAATATTATATAACGTTATACGATATTACGTATTAGTATATAACGTTACACGTTATTACGTAATAGTATATAGCGTTATACGTCATTACGTAATAGTTTATAACGTTATACGTTAGTACGTAATAGGATATAACGTTATACGTTATAATGTAATCTTCAATAATGTTATACGTCATTACATAATAGTATATAACGTTATACGTCATTACGTAATAGTATATAACGTTATACGTCATTACATAATAGTATATAACGTTATAAGTCATTTGGTAATAGTATATAACGTTATACGTTACTACGTAATATTATATATCGTTATACGTTAGTACGTAATAGTGTATAACGTTATACGATATTACGTATTAGTATATAACGTTATACGTCATTACGTAATACGATATAACGTTATACGTTAGTACGTAATAGTATATAACGTTATACGTTATTACGTTTTAGTATATAACGTTATACGTCATTACGTAATTGTATATAACGTTATACGTTAGTACGTAATAGTATATAACGTTATACGTTATTACATATTAGTATATAACGTTACACTTTAGTACGTAATAGTATATAACGTTATAACGTTAGTACGTAACAGTATATAACGTTATACGTCATCAGGTACTGCTATATAACGTTACTCGTTAGTACGTAATAGTATATAACGTTATACGTCAGTACGTAATAGTATTTAACGTTATACGTTATTACGTTATAGTATGTTACGTTATACGTTAGTACGTAATAGGATATAACGTTATACGTTATAAGGTAATACTCAATAACGTTATACGACATTACATAATAGTATATAACGTTATACGTCATTACGTAATAGTATATAGCGTTATACGTTATTACGTAATAGTACATAACGTTATACGTTATTACGTAATAGTATATAACGTTATACGTCATTACGTAATAGCATATAACGTTATACGTTATTACGTAATAGTATATATCGTTATACGTCATTGCGTAATAGTATATAACGTTATACGTTAGTATGTAATAGTATATAACGTTATACGTCATTGCGTAATAGTATATAACGTTATACGTTATTACATAATGGTATATAACGTTATACGTCATCAGGTAATACTATATAACGTTATACGCTATTACGTATTAGTATATAACGTTATACCTTATTACGTATTCGGATATAACGTTATACGTAATTACGTAATAGTATATAATGTTATACGTTAGTACGAAATAGTATATATCGTTATACGTCATTGCGTAATGGTATATAACGTTATACGTTAGTACGTTATAGTATATAACGTTACACGTTAGTACGTAATAGTATATAACGTTATACGATATTACGTATTAGTATATAACGTTATACGTTAGTACGTAATAGTATATAACGTTATACGTTATTACATATTAGTATATAACGTTACACTTTAGTACGTAATAGTATATAACGTTATAACGTTAGTACGTAACAGTATATAACGTTATACGTCATCAGGTACTGCTATATAACGTTACTCGTTAGTACGTAATAGTATATAACGTTATACGTCAGTACGTAATAGTATTTAACGTTATACGTTATTACGTTATAGTATGTTACGTTATACGTTAGTACGTAATAGGATATAACGTTATACGTTATAAGGTAATACTCAATAACGTTATACGACATTACATAATAGTATATAACGTTATACGTCATTACGTAATAGTATATAGCGTTATACGTTATTACGTAATAGTACATAACGTTATACGTTATTACGTAATAGTATATAACGTTATACGTCATTACGTAATAGCATATAACGTTATACGTTATTACGTAATAGTATATATCGTTATACGTCATTGCGTAATAGTATATAACGTTATACGTTAGTATGTAATAGTATATAACGTTATACGTCATTGCGTAATAGTATATAACGTTATACGTTATTACATAATAGTATATAACGTTATACGTCATCAGGTAATACTATATAACGTTATACGCTATTACGTATTAGTATATAACGTTATACCTTATTACGTATTCGGATATAACGTTATACGTAATTACGTAATAGTATATAATGTTATACGTTAGTACGTAATAGTATATATCGTTATACGTCATTGCGTAATGGTATATAACGTTATACGTTAGTACGTTATAGTATATAACGTTACACGTTAGTACGTAATAGTATATAACGTTATACGATATTACGTATTAGTATATAACGTTACACGTTATTACGTAATAGTATATAGCGTTATACGTCATTACGTAATAGTTTATAACGTTATACGTTAGTACGTAATAGTATATAACGTTATACGTTATTACATATTAGTATATAACGTTACACTTTAGTACGTAATAGTATATAACGTTATAACGTTAGTACGTAACAGTATATAACGTTATACGTCATCAGGTACTGCTATATAACGTTACTCGTTAGTACGTAATAGTATATAACGTTATACGTTAGTACGTAATAGTATATATCGTTATACGTCATTGCGTAATAGTATATAACGTTATACGTTATTACGTAATAGTATATAACGTTACTCGTCATTACGTAATAGTATATAACGTTATACGTTAGTACGTAATAAAATATAACGCTATACGATATTACGTCATAGTATATAACGTTATACGTTAGTACGTAATAGTATATAACGTTATACGTTATTACGTAATAGTATACAACGTTATACGTCATTACGTAATAGTTTATAACGTTATACGTTAGTACGTAATAGTATATATCTTTATACGTCACTGCGTAATAGTATATAACGTTATACGTTGTTACGTAATAGTATATAACGTTACTCGTCATTACATAATAGTATATAACGTTATACGTCATTACGTAATAGGATATAACGTTATACGTTAGTACGTAATAGTATATAACGTTATACGTCATCAGGTAATACTATATAACGTTACACGCTATTACGTATTAGTATATAACGTTATAGCTTATTACGTATTAGGATATAACGTTATACGTAATTACGTAATAGTATATAATGTTATACGTTAGTACGTAATAGTATATATCGTTATACGTCATTGCGTAATGGTATATAACGTTATACGTCATTACGTAATAGTTTATAACGTTATACGTTAGTACGTAATAGGATATAACGTTATACGTTATAAGGTAATCTTCTATAACGTTATACGTCATTACATAATAGTATATAACGTTATACGTCATTACGTAAGAGTATATAACGTTATACGTCATTACATAATAGTATATAACGTTATACGTCATTACGTAATAGTATATAACGTTACACGTCATTATGTAATAGTTTATAACGTTACACGTTAGTACGTAATAGTATATAACGTTATACGTTAGTACGTAATATTATATATCGTTATACGTTAGTACGTAATAGTGTATAACGTTATACGATATTACGTATTAGTATATAACGTCACACGTTAGTACGTAATAGTATATAACGTTATACGTCATCAGGTAATACTATATAACGTTACACGCTATTACGTATTAGTATATAACGTTATAGATTATTACGTATTAGGATATAACGTTATACGTAATTACGTAATAGTATATAATGTTATACGTTAGTACGTAATAGTATATATCGTTATACGTCATTGCGTAATGGTATATAACGTTATACGTCATTACGTAATAGTTTATAACGTTATACGTTAGTACGTAATAGTGTATAACGTTATACGATATTACGTATTAGTATATAACGTCACGCGTTAGTACGTAATAGTATATAACGTTACACGTCATTATGTAATAGTTTATAACGTTACACGTTAGTACGTAATAGTATATAACGTTATACGTTAGTACGTAATAGGATATAACGTTATACGTTAGTACCTAATAGTATATATCGTTATACGTCATTGCGTAATAGTATATAACGTTATAAGATATTACGTATTAATATATAACGTTATACGTCATTACGTAATACGATATAACGTTATACGTTAGTACGTAATAGTATATAACGTTATACGTTATTACGTAATAGTATACAACGTTATACGTCATTACGTAATAGTTTATAACGTTATACGTTAGTACGTAATAGTATATATCGTTATACGTCACTGCGTAATAGTATATAACGTTATACGTTGTTACGTAATAGTATATAACGTTACTCGTCATTACATAATAGTATATAACGTTATACGTCATTACGTAATAGTTTATAACGTTATACGTTAGTACGTAATAGGATATAACGTTATACGTTATAAGGTAATCTTCAATAACGTTATACGACATTACATAATAGTATATAACGTTATACGTCATTACGTAATAGTATATAACGTTATACGTCATTACATAATAGTATATAACGTTATACGTCATTACGTAATAGTATATAACGTTACACGTCATTATGTAATAGTTTATAACGTTACACGTTAGTACGTAATAGTATATAACGTTATACGTTAGTACGCAATAGGATATAACGTTATACGTTAGTACGTAATAGTATATATCATTATACGTCATTGCGTAATAGTATATAACGTTATACGTTATTACGTATTAATATATAACGTTATAATTCATTACGTAATACGATATAACGTTATACGTTAGTACGTAATAGTATAAAACGTTATACGTTATTACGTTTTAGTATATAACGTTATACGTCATTACGTAATTGTATATAACGTTATACGTTAGTACGTAATAGTATATAACGTTACTCGTCATTACGTAATAGTATATAACGTTATACGTTAGTGCGTAATAGTATTTAACGTTATACGTTAGTACGTAATAGTATATAACGTTATACGTTAGTACGTAATAGGATATAACGTTATACGTTATAAGGTAATCTTCTATAACGTTATACGTCATTACATAATAGTATATAACGTTATACGTTATTACGTAATACTATATAACGTTATGCGTCATTACATAATAGTTTATAACGTTATACGTCAGTACGTAATAGTATTTAACGTTATACGTTATTACGTTATAGTATGTTACGTTATACGTTAGAACGTAATAGGATATAATGTTATACGTTATAAGGTAATACTCAATAACGTTATACGTCATTACATAATAGTATATAACGTTTTACGTTATTACGTATTAGTATATAACGTTATACGCTATTTCGTTTTAGTATATAACGTTATACATCATTACCGTAATAGTATATAACGTTATACGTTATTACGTAATAGTATATAACGTTATACGTTATGACGTATTAGTATATAACGTTACACGTTAGTACGTAGTAGTATATAACGTTATACGTTTTTAAGTATTAGTATATAACGTTATACGTAATTACGTAACAATATATAACGTTATACGTCATTACATTATAGTTTATAACGATATACGTCAGCACGTAATAGTATATAACGTTATACGTCATCAGGTAATACTACATAAGGTTACACGTTAGTACGTAATAGTATATAACGTTATACGTTATTACGTATTAGTATATAAGGTTATACGTCATTGCGTAATCATATATAACGTTATACGTCATTACATAATAGTTTATAACGTTATACGTCAGTACGTAATAGTATTTAACGTTATACGTTATTACGTTATATTATATTACGTTATACGTTATTACGTAATAGTATATAACGTTATACGTTATTGCGTAATACTATAGAACGTTATACGTTAGTACGTGGTAGTATATAACGTTATACGATATTACGTAATAGGATATAATATTATACGTTAGTACGTAATAGTATATAACGTTATACGTAATCAGGTAATACTATATAACGTTACACGTTAGTACGTAATAGTATATAACGTTATACGTTAGTACGTAATAGTATATAACGTTATACGTCATCAGGTAATACTATATAACGTTACACGTTAGTACGTAATAGTATATAACGTTATACGTTATTACGTAATAGGATATAACGTTATACGTTATTACTCAATAGCATATTACGTTATACATTATTACGTAGTAGTATACAATGTTATACGACAGTACGTAATAGTATATAACGTTATACGTTATTACGTAATACTATATAACGTTATACGTCATTACATAATAGTTTATAACGTTATACGTCAGTACGTAATAGTATTTAACGTTATACGTTATTACGTTATATTATATTACGTTATACGTTATTACGTAATAGGATATAACGTTATACGTTAGTACGTAATAGTATATAACGTTATACGTAATCAGGTACTACTATATAACGTTACACGTTAGTACGTAATAGTATATAACGTTATACGTTATTACGTAATAGGATATAATATTATACGTTAGTACGTAATAGTATATAACGTTATACGTAATCAGGTAATACTATATAACGTTACACGTTAGTACGTAATAGTATATAACGTTATACGTTATTACGTTATATTATATTACGTTATACGTTATTACGTAATAGGATATAACGTTATACGTTAGTACGTAATAGTATATAACGTTATACGTCACCAGGTAATACTATATAACGTTACACGTTAGTACGTAATAGTATATAACGTTATACGTTATAACGTATTAGTATATAACGTTATACGTAATTACGTAATAATATATAACGTTATACGTCATTATATAATAGTTTATAACGTTATACGTCAGTACGTAATAGTATATAACGTTAAACGTCATCAGGTAATACTACATAACGTTACACGTTAGTCCGTAATAGTGCATAACGTTATACGTCATCAGGTACTACTATATAGCGTTACACGTTAGTACGTAATAGTGCATAACGTTATACGTCATCAGGTACTACTATATAACATTACACGTTAGTACGTAATAGTATATAACGTTATACGCTATTACGTATTAGTATATAACGTTACACGTTAGTACGTAATATTATATAACGTTATACGTTAGTACGTAATAGTATATAACGTTATACGTCATCAGGTACTACTATATAACGTTACACGTTAGTACGTAATAGTATATAACGTTATACGTTATTACGTAATAGGATATAATATTATACGTTAGTACGTAATAGTATATAACGTTATACGTAATCAGGTAATACTATATAACGTTACACGTTAGTACGTTATAGTATATAACGTTATACGTCATCAGGTAATACTATATAACGTTATACGTTATTACGTAATAGGTTATAACGTTGTACGTTAGTACGTAATAGTATATAACGTTATACGTCATTACGTATTAGTATATAACGTTATACGTCATTACGTATTAGTATATAACGTTATACGTCATTACGTAATACTCAATAACGTTATATGTCATTACATAATAGTATATAACGTTATACGTCATTACGTAATAGTATATAACGTTATACGTTATTACGTAATAGTATATAACGTTATACGTCACCAGGTAATACTATATAACGTTACACGTTAGTACGTAATAGTATATAACGTTATACGTTATAACGTATTAGTATATAACGTTATACGTAATTACGTAATAATATATAACGTTATACGTCATTATATAATAGTTTATAACGTTATACGTCAGTACGTAATAGTATATAACGTTATACGTCATCAGGTAATACTCAATAACGTTATACGTCATTACATAATAGTATATAACGTAACACGTTAGTACGTAATGGTATATAACGTTATACGTTATTACGTATTAGTATAAAACGTTATACGTTAGTACGTAATAGTATATAACGTTATACGTTATTACGTTATAGTATATAACGTTATACGTCATCAGGTAATACTATATAACGTTATACGTTATTACGTAATAGGTTATAACGTTGTACGTTAGTACGTAATAGTATATAACGTTATACGTCATTACGTATTAGTATATAACGTTATACGTCATTACGTATTAGTATATAACGTTATACGTCATTACGTAATACTCAATAACGTTATATGTCATTACATAATGGTATATAACGTTATACGTCATTACGTAATAGTATATAACGTTATACGTTATTACGTAATAGTATATAACGTTATACGTTATTACGTAATAGTATATAACGTTACAAGTTAGTACGTAATAGTATATAACGTTATACGTTAGTACGTAATAGGATATAACGTTATACGTTAGTACGTAATAGTATATAACGTTATACGTATTTACGTAATAGGTTATAACGTTATACGTTAGAACGTAATTGAATATAACGTTATACGTCATCAGGTAATACTCAATAACGTTATACGTTATTACATAATAGTATATAACATTATACGTCATTACGTAATAGTATATAACGTTATACGTTATTACGTAATTATATATCACGTTACACGTTAGTACGTAATAGTATATAACGTTATACGTTAGTACGTATTAGTATATAACGTTACACGTTATTACGTAATAGTATATAACGTTATACGTCATTACGTAGTAGTTTATAAGGTTATACGTTAGTACGTAATAGTATATAACATTATACGTCATCCGGTAATTCTATATAACGTTGCACGTTAGTACGTAATGGTATATAACGTTATACGTTATTACGTAATAGGTTATAACGTTGTACGTTAGTACGTAATAGTATATAACGTTATACGTCATCAGGTAATACTATATAGCGTTCCACGTTAGTACATAATAGTATATAACGTTATACGGTAGTACGTAATAGTATATATCGTTATACGTCATTTCGTAATAGTATACATCGTTATACGTCATTGCGTAATACTATATAACGTAACACGTTAGTACGTAATGGTATATAACGTTATACGTTATTACGTATTAGTATAAAACGTTACACATTAGTACGTAATGGTATATATCGTTATACGTCATTGCGTAATAGGTTATAACGTTATACGTTAGTACGTAATAGTATATATCGTTATACGTCATTACGTAATAGCTTATAACGTTATACGTTAGTACGTAATAGGATATAACGTTATACGTTAGTACGTAATAGTATATAACGTTATACGTTACTACGTAATAGTATATAACGTTATACGTCATTACGTAATGGTATATACCGTTATACATCATTGCGTAATAGTATATAACGTTATACGTTAGTACGTAATAGTATATATCGTTATACGTCATTGCGTAATAGTATATAACGTTATACGTTATTACGTATTAGTATATAACGTTACACGTTAGTACGTTATAGTATATAACGTTATACGTCATCATGTAATACTATATAACGTTACACGTTAGGACGTAATAGTATATATCGTTATACGTCATTGCGTAATAGTATAAAACGTTACACATTAGTACGTAATGGTATATATCGTTATACGTCATTGCGTAATAGGTTATAACGTTATACGTTAGTACGTAATAGTATATATCGTTATACGTCATTACGTAATAGGATATAACGTTATACGTTAGTACGTAATAGTATATAACGTTATACGTCATCCGGTAATACTATATAACGTTATACGTTAGTACGTAATAGTATATAACGTTATACGTCATCAGGTAATACTATATAGCGTTACACATTAGTACGTAATAGTATATAACGTTATACGTTAGTACGTAATAGGATATAACGTGATACGTTAGTACGTAATAGTATATATCGTTATACGTCATTGCGTAATAGTATATAACGTTATACGTTATTACGTTATAGTATATAACGTTATACGTCATCATGTAATACTATATAACGTTACACGTTAGGACGTAATACTATATATCGTTATACGTCATTGCGTAATAGTATAAATCGTTATACGTCATTGCGTAATGGTATATAACGTTATACTTTAGTACGTAATAGTATATAACGTTATACGATATTACGTATTAGTATATAACGTTACACGTTATTACGTAATAGTGTATATCGTTATACGTCATTACGTAATAGTTTATAACGTTATACGTTAGTACGTAATAGGATATAACGTTATACGTTATAAGGTAATACTCAATAACGTTATACGTCATTACATAATAGTATATAACGTTATACGTTATTACGTAATAGTATATAACGTTATACGTTATTACGTAATAGTATATAGCGATATACATCATTACGTAATAGCATATAACGTTATACGTTATTACGTAATAGTATATATCGTTATACGTTAGTACGTAATAGCATATAACGTTATAGGTTATTACGTATTAGTATATAACGTTATACATCATTACGTAATTATATACAACGTTATACGTTATTACTCAATAGCATATTACGTTATACATTATTACGTAATAGTATACAATGTTATACGACAGTACGTAATAGTATATAACGTTATACGTTATTACTTAGTAGTATATTACGTTATACATTATTACGTATTAGTATATAACGTTATACGTATTTACGTAATAGGTTATAACGTTATACGTTAGAACGTAATTGAATATAACGTTATACGTCATCAGGTAATACTCAATAACGTTATACGTTATTACATAATAGTATATAACATTATACGTCATTACGTAATAGTATATAACGTTATACGTTATTACGTAATTATATATCACGTTACACGTTAGTACGTAATAGTATATAACGTTATACGTTAGTACGTATTAGTATATAACGTTACACGTTATTACGTAATAGTATATAACGTTATACGTCATTACGTAGTAGTTTATAAGGTTATACGTTAGTACGTAATAGTATATAACATTATACGTCATCCGGTAATTCTATATAACGTTGCACGTTAGTACGTAATGGTATATAACGTTATACGTTATTACGTAATAGGTTATAACGTTGTACGTTAGTACGTAATAGTATATAACGTTATACGTCATCAGGTAATACTATATAGCGTTCCACGTTAGTACATAATAGTATATAACGTTATACGGTAGTACGTAATAGTATATATCGTTATACGTCATTTCGTAATAGTATACATCGTTATACGTCATTGCGTAATACTATATAACGTAACACGTTAGTACGTAATGGTATATAACGTTATACGTTATTACGTATTAGTATAAAACGTTACACATTAGTACGTAATGGTATATATCGTTATACGTCATTGCGTAATAGGTTATAACGTTATACGTTAGTACGTAATAGTATATATCGTTATACGTCATTACGTAATAGCTTATAACGTTATACGTTAGTACGTAATAGGATATAACGTTATACGTTAGTACGTAATAGTATATAACGTTATACGTTACTACGTAATAGTATATAACGTTATACGTCATTACGTAATGGTATATACCGTTATACATCATTGCGTAATAGTATATAACGTTATACGTTAGTACGTAATAGTATATATCGTTATACGTCATTGCGTAATAGTATATAACGTTATACGTTATTACGTATTAGTATATAACGTTACACGTTAGTACGTTATAGTATATAACGTTATACGTCATCATGTAATACTATATAACGTTACACGTTAGGACGTAATAGTATATATCGTTATACGTCATTGCGTAATAGTATAAAACGTTACACATTAGTACGTAATGGTATATATCGTTATACGTCATTGCGTAATAGGTTATAACGTTATACGTTAGTACGTAATAGTATATATCGTTATACGTCATTACGTAATAGGATATAACGTTATACGTTAGTACGTAATAGTATATAACGTTATACGTCATCCGGTAATACTATATAACGTTATACGTTAGTACGTAATAGTATATAACGTTATACGTCATCAGGTAATACTATATAGCGTTACACATTAGTACGTAATAGTATATAACGTTATACGTTAGTACGTAATAGGATATAACGTGATACGTTAGTACGTAATAGTATATATCGTTATACGTCATTGCGTAATAGTATATAACGTTATACGTTATTACGTTATAGTATATAACGTTATACGTCATCATGTAATACTATATAACGTTACACGTTAGGACGTAATAGTATATATCGTTATACGTCATTGCGTAATAGTATAAATCGTTATACGTCATTGCGTAATGGTATATAACGTTATACTTTAGTACGTAATAGTATATAACGTTATACGATATTACGTATTAGTATATAACGTTACACGTTATTACGTAATAGTGTATATCGTTATACGTCATTACGTAATAGTTTATAACGTTATACGTTAGTACGTAATAGGATATAACGTTATACGTTATAAGGTAATACTCAATAACGTTATACGTCATTACATAATAGTATATAACGTTATACGTTATTACGTAATAGTATATAACGTTATACGTTATTACGTAATAGTATATAGCGATATACATCATTACGTAATAGCATATAACGTTATACGTTATTACGTAATAGTATATATCGTTATACGTTAGTACGTAATAGCATATAACGTTATAGGTTATTACGTATTAGTATATAACGTTATACATCATTACGTAATTATATACAACGTTATACGTTATTACTCAATAGCATATTACGTTATACATTATTACGTAATAGTATACAATGTTATACGACAGTACGTAATAGTATATAACGTTATACGTTATTACTTAGTAGTATATTACGTTATACATTATTACGTATTAGTATATAACGTTATACGTCATAAGGTAATACTACATGACGTTATACGTCATTAGCTAATTCTACATAACGTTATACGTCATTACGTAATAGTATATAACGTTACACGTCATAAGGTAACACTACATAACGTTATACGTTATTACGTAATAGTATATAACGTTATACGTTATTACCTAATAGTATAGAACGTTATACGTTATTAAGTAATAGGATATAACGTTATACGTTAGTACGTAATAGTATATAACGTTATACGTCATAACGTAATAGTTCATAACGTTATACGTTAGTACGTAATAGTATATAACGTTATACGTCATAACGTAATAGTTTATAACGTTATACGTTAGTACGTAATAGTATATATCGTTATACGTTATTACGTAATAGTATATTACGTTATACGTTAGTACGTAATAGTATATTACGTTATACGTTAGTACGTAATAGTATATAACATTATACGTCATCCGGTAATTCTATATAACGTTGCACGTTAGTACGTAATGGTATATAACGTTATACGTTATTACGTAATAGGTTATAACGTTGTACGTTAGTACGTAATAGTATATAACGTTATACGTCATCAGGTAATACTATATAGCGTTCCACGTTAGTACATAATAGTATATAACGTTATACGGTAGTACGTAATAGTATATATCGTTATACGTCATTTCGTAATAGTATACATCGTTATACGTCATTGCGTAATACTATATAACGTAACACGTTAGTACGTAATGGTATATAACGTTATACGTTATTACGTATTAGTATAAAACGTTACACATTAGTACGTAATGGTATATATCGTTATACGTCATTGCGTAATAGGTTATAACGTTATACGTTAGTACGTAATAGTATATATCGTTATACGTCATTACGTAATAGCTTATAACGTTATACGTTAGTACGTAATAGGATATAACGTTATACGTTAGTACGTAATAGTATATAACGTTATACGTTACTACGTAATAGTATATAACGTTATACGTCATTACGTAATGGTATATACCGTTATACATCATTGCGTAATAGTATATAACGTTATACGTTAGTACGTAATAGTATATATCGTTATACGTCATTGCGTAATAGTATATAACGTTATACGTTATTACGTATTAGTATATAACGTTATACGTTATTACGTATTAGCATATAACGTTATACGTTATTACGTAATAGTATATATCGTTATACGTTAGTACGTAATAGTATATAACGTTATACGATATTACGTAATAGTTTATAACGTTACACGTTAGTACGTAATAGTATATAACGTTATACGTTAGTACGTAATAGGATATAACGTTATACGTTAGTACGTAATATTATATAACGTTATACGTCATCCGGTAATACTATATATCGTTACACGTTAGTACGTAATGGTATATAACGTTATACGTTATTACGTAATAGGTTATAACGTTATACGTTAGTACGTAATAGTATATAACGTTATACGTTAGTACGTAATAGGATATAACGTTATACGTTAGTACGTAATAGTATATAACGTTATACGTCATCCTGTAATACTATATATCGTTACACGTTAGTACGTAATGGTATATAACGTTATACGTTATTACGTAATAGGTTATAACGTTATACGTTAGTACGTAATAGTATATACCGTTATACGATAGTACGTAATAGTTTATAACGTTACACGTTAGTACGTAATAGTATATAACGTTATACGTTAGTACGTAATGGTATAAAACGTTATACGTTATTACGTAATAGGTTATAACGTTGTACGTTAGTACGTAATAGTATATAACGTTATACGTCATCAGGTAATACTATATAGCGTTCCACGTTAGTACATAATACTATATAACGTTATACGGTAGTACGTAATAGTATATATCGTTATACGTCATTTCGTAATAGTATACATCGTTATACGTCATTGCGTAATACTATATAACGTTACACGTTAGTACGTAATGGTATATAACGTTATACGTCATCATGTAATACTATATAACGTTACACGTTAGGACGTAATAGTATATAACGTTATACGTCATCAGGTAATACTATATAGCGTTCCACGTTAGTACATAATACTATATAACGTTATACGGTAGTACGTAATAGTATATATCGTTATACGTCATTTCGTAATAGTATACATCGTTATACGTCATTGCGTAATACTATATAACGTTACACGTTAGTACGTTATAGTATATAACGTTATACGTCATCATGTAATACTATATAACGTTACACGTTAGGACGTAATAGTATATATCGTTATACGTCATTGCGTAATAGTATAAAACGTTACACATTAGTACGTAATGGTATATATCGTTATACGTCATTGCGTAATAGGTTATAACGTTATACGTTAGTACGTAATAGTATATATCGTTATACGTCATTACGTAATAGGATATAACGTTATACGTTAGTACGTAATAGTATATAACGTTATACGTCATCCGGTAATACTATATAACGTTATACGTTAGTACGTAATAGTATATAACGTTATACGTCATCAGGTAATACTATATAGCGTTACACATTAGTACGTAATAGTATATAACGTTATACGTTAGTACGTAATAGGATATAACGTGATACGTTAGTACGTAATAGTATATATCGTTATACGTCATTGCGTAATAGTATATAACGTTATACGTTATTACGTTATAGTATATAACGTTATACGTCATCATGTAATACTATATAACGTTACACGTTAGGACGTAATAGTATATATCGTTATACGTCATTGCGTAATAGTATAAATCGTTATACGTCATTGCGTAATGGTATATAACGTTATACTTTAGTACGTAATAGTATATAACGTTATACGATATTACGTATTAGTATATAACGTTACACGTTATTACGTAATAGTGTATATCGTTATACGTCATTACGTAATAGTTTATAACGTTATACGTTAGTACGTAATAGGATATAACGTTATACGTTATAAGGTAATACTCAATAACGTTATACGTCATTACATAATAGTATATAACGTTATACGTTATTACGTAATAGTATATAACGTTATACGTTATTACGTAATAGTATATAGCGATATACATCATTACGTAATAGCATATAACGTTATACGTTATTACGTAATAGTATATATCGTTATACGTTAGTACGTAATAGCATATAACGTTATAGGTTATTACGTATTAGTATATAACGTTATACATCATTACGTAATTATATACAACGTTATACGTTATTACTCAATAGCATATTACGTTATACATTATTACGTAATAGTATACAATGTTATACGACAGTACGTAATAGTATATAACGTTATACGTTATTACTTAGTAGTATATTACGTTATACATTATTACGTATTAGTATATAACGTTATACGTCATAAGGTAATACTACATGACGTTATACGTCATTAGCTAATTCTACATAACGTTATACGTCATTACGTAATAGTATATAACGTTACACGTCATAAGGTAACACTACATAACGTTATACGTTATTACGTAATAGTATATAACGTTATACGTTATTACCTAATAGTATAGAACGTTATACGTTATTAAGTAATAGGATATAACGTTATACGTTAGTACGTAATAGTATATAACGTTATACGTCATAACGTAATAGTTCATAACGTTATACGTTAGTACGTAATAGTATATAACGTTATACGTCATAACGTAATAGTTTATAACGTTATACGTTAGTACGTAATAGTATATATCGTTATACGTTATTACGTAATAGTATATTACGTTATACGTTAGTACGTAATAGTATATTACGTTATACGTTAGTACGTAATAGTATATAACATTATACGTCATCCGGTAATTCTATATAACGTTGCACGTTAGTACGTAATGGTATATAACGTTATACGTTATTACGTAATAGGTTATAACGTTGTACGTTAGTACGTAATAGTATATAACGTTATACGTCATCAGGTAATACTATATAGCGTTCCACGTTAGTACATAATAGTATATAACGTTATACGGTAGTACGTAATAGTATATATCGTTATACGTCATTTCGTAATAGTATACATCGTTATACGTCATTGCGTAATACTATATAACGTAACACGTTAGTACGTAATGGTATATAACGTTATACGTTATTACGTATTAGTATAAAACGTTACACATTAGTACGTAATGGTATATATCGTTATACGTCATTGCGTAATAGGTTATAACGTTATACGTTAGTACGTAATAGTATATATCGTTATACGTCATTACGTAATAGCTTATAACGTTATACGTTAGTACGTAATAGGATATAACGTTATACGTTAGTACGTAATAGTATATAACGTTATACGTTACTACGTAATAGTATATAACGTTATACGTCATTACGTAATGGTATATACCGTTATACATCATTGCGTAATAGTATATAACGTTATACGTTAGTACGTAATAGTATATATCGTTATACGTCATTGCGTAATAGTATATAACGTTATACGTTATTACGTATTAGTATATAACGTTATACGTTATTACGTATTAGCATATAACGTTATACGTTATTACGTAATAGGATATATCGTTATACGTTAGTACGTAATAGTATATAACGTTATACGATATTACGTAATAGTTTATAACGTTACACGTTAGTACGTAATAGTATATGACGTTATACGTTAGTACGTAATAGGATATAACGTTATACGTTAGTACGTAATAGTATATAACGTTATACGTCATCCGGTAATACTATATATCGTTACACGTTAGTACGTAATGGTATATAACGTTATACGTTATTACGTAATAGGTTATAACGTTATACGTTAGTACGTAATAGTATATAACGTTATACGTTAGTACGTAATAGGATATAACGTTATACGTTAGTACGTAATAGTATATAACGTTATACGTCATCCTGTAATACTATATATCGTTACACGTTAGTACGTAATGGTATATAACGTTATACGTTATTACGTAATAGGTTATAACGTTATACGTTAGTACGTAATAGTATATACCGTTATACGATAGTACGTAATAGTTTATAACGTTACACGTTAGTACGTAATAGTATATAACGTTATACGTTAGTACGTAATAGGATATAACGTTATACGTTAGTACGTAATAGTATATAACGTTATACGTCATCCGGTAATACTATATATCGTTACACGTTAGTACGTAATGGTATATAACGTTATACGTTATTACGTAATAGGTTATAACGTTATACGTTAGTACGTAATAGTATATAACGTTATACGTCATCCGGTAATACTATATATCGTTACACGTTAGTACGTAATGGTATATAACGTTATACGTTATTACGTAATAGGTTATAACGTTATACGTTAGTACGTAATAGTATATAACGTTATACGTTATTACGTATTAGTATATAACGTTATACGTTATTACGTAATAGTATATAACGTTATACGTCATTACGTAATAGTATATACCGTTATACATCATTGCGTAATAGTATATAACGTTATACGTTAGTACGTAATAGTATATATCGTTATACGTCATTACGTAATAGCTTATAACGTTATACGTTAGTACGTAATAGGATATAACGTTATACGTTAGTACGTAATAGTATATAACATTATACGTCATCCGGTAATTCTATATAACGTTGCACGTTAGTACGTAATGGTATATAACGTTATACGTTATTACGTAATAGGTTATAACGTTGTACGTTAGTACGTAATAGTATATAACGTTATACGTCATCAGGTAATACTATATAGCGTTCCACGTTAGTACATAATACTATATAACGTTATACGGTAGTACGTAATAGTATATATCGTTATACGTCATTTCGTAATAGTATACATCGTTATACGTCATTGCGTAATACTATATAACGTTACACGTTAGTACGTAATGGTATATAACGTTATACGTTATTACGTATTAGTATAAAACGTTACACATTGGTACGTAATGGTATATATCGTTATACGTCATTGCGTAATAGGTTATAACGTTATACGTTAGTACGTATTAGTATATATCGTTATACGTCATTACGTAATAGCTTATAACGTTATACGTTAGTACGTAATAGGATATAACGTTATACGTTAGTACGTAATAGTATATAACGTTATACGTTACTACGTAATAGTATATAACGTTATCCGTCATTACGTAATAGTATATGCCGTTATACATCATTGCGTAATAGTATATAACGTTATACGTTAGTACGTAATAGTATATATCGTTATACGTCATTGCGTAATAGTATATAACGTTATACGTTATTACGTAATAGTATATAACGTTATACGCCATCCGGTAATACTATATATCGTTACACGTTAGTACGTAATGGTATATAACGTTATACGTTATTACGTAATAGGTTATAACGTTATACGTTAGTACGCAATAGTATATGACGTTATACGTCATCAGGTAATACTATATAGCGTTACACATTAGTACGTAATAGTATATAACGTTATACGTTAGTACGTAATAGGATATAACGTTATACGTTAGTACGTAATAGTATATATCGTTATACGTCATTGCGTAATAGTATATAACGTTATACGTTATTACGTTATAGTATATAACGTTATACGTCATCAAGTAATACTATATAACGTTACACGTTAGGACGTAATAGTATATATCTTTATACGTCATTGCGTAATAGTATAAATCGTTATACGTCATTGCGTAATGGTATATAACGTTATACTTTAGTACGTAATAGTATATAACGTTATACGATATTACGTATTAGTATATAACGTTACACGTTATTACGTAATAGTGTATATCGTTATACGTCATTACGTAATAGTTTATAACGTTATACGTTAGTACGTAATAGGATATAACGTTATACGTTATAAGGTAATACTCAATAACGTTATACGTCATTACATAATAGTATATAACGTTATACGTTATTACGTAATAGTATATAACGTTATACGTTATTACGTAATAGTATATAGCGATATACATCATTACGTAATAGCATATAACGTTATACGTTATTACGTAATAGTATATATCGTTATACGTTAGTACGTAATAGCATATAACGTTATAGGTTATTACTTAGTAGTATATTACGTTATACATTATTACGTATTAGTATATAACGTTATACGTCATAAGGTAATACTACATGACGTTATACGTCATTAGGTAATTCTACATAACGTTATACGTCATTACGTAATAGTATATAACGTTACACGTCATAAGGTAACACTACATAACGTTATACGTTATTACGTAATAGTATATAACGTTATACGTTATTACCTAATAGTATAGAACGTTATACGTTATACGTTAGTACGTAATAGTATATAACGTTATACGTCATAACGTAATAGTTCATAACGTTATACGTCAGTACGTAATAGTATATAACGTTATACGTCATAACGTAATAGTTTATAACGTTATACGTTAGTACGTAATAGTATATATCGTTATACGTTATTACGTAATAGTATATTACGTTATACGTTAGTACGTAATAGTATATTACGTTATACGTAAGTACGTAATAGTATATAACATTATACGTCATCCGGTAATTCTATATAACGTTGCACGTTAGTACGTAATGGTATATAACGTTATACGTTATTACGTAATAGGTTATAACGTTGTACGTTAGTACGTAATAGTATATAACGTTATACGTCATCAGGTAATACTATATAGCGTTCCACGTTAGTACATAATAGTATATAACGTTATACGGTAGTACGTAATAGTATATATCGTTATACGTCATTTCGTAATAGTATACATCGTTATACGTCATTGCGTAATACTATATAACGTAACACGTTAGTACGTAATGGTATATAACGTTATACGTTATTACGTATTAGTATAAAACGTTACACATTAGTACGTAATGGTATATATCGTTATACGTCATTGCGTAATAGGTTATAACGTTATACGTTAGTACGTAATAGTATATATCGTTATACGTCATTACGTAATAGCTTATAACGTTATACGTTAGTACGTAATAGGATATAACGTTATACGTTAGTACGTAATAGTATATAACGTTATACGTTACTACGTAATAGTATATAACGTTATACGTCATTACGTAATGGTATATACCGTTATACATCATTGCGTAATAGTATATAACGTTATACGTTAGTACGTAATAGTATATATCGTTATACGTCATTGCGTAATAGTATATAACGTTATACGTTAGTACGTAATAGTATATAACGTTATACGTTAGTACGTAATAGGATATAACGTTATACGTTAGTACGTAATAGTATATAACGTTATACGTCATCCGGTAATGCTATATATCGTTACACGTTATTACGTAATGGTATATAACGTTATACGTTATTACGTAATAGGTTATAACGTTATACGTTAGTACGTAATAGTATATACCGTTATACGATATTACGTAATAGTTTATAACGTTACACGTTAGTACGTAATAGTATATAACGTTATACGTTAGTACGTAATAGGATATAACGTTATACGTTAGTACGTAGTAGTATATAACGTTATACGTCATCCGGTAATACTATATATCGTTACACGTTAGTACGTAATGGTATATAACGTTATACGTTATTACGTAATAGGTTATAACGTTATACGTTAGTACGTAATAGTATATACCGTTATACGTTAGTACGTAATAGGATATAACGTTATACGTTAGTACGTAATAGTATATAACGTTATACGTCATCCGGTAATACTATATATCGTTACACGTTAGTACGTAATGGTATATAACGTTATACGTTATTACGTAATAGGTTATAACGTTATACGTTAGTACGTAATAGTATATACCGTTATACGATATTACGTAATAGTTTATAACGTTACACGTTAGTACGTAATAGTATATATCGTTATACGTCATTACGTAATAGCTTATAACGTTATACGTTAGTACGTAATAGGATATAACGTTATACGTTAGTACGTAATAGTATATAACGTTATACGTTACTACGTAATAGTATATAACGTTATACGTCATTACGTAATAGTATATACCGTTATACATCATTGCGTAATAGTATATAACGTTATACGTTAGTACATAATAGTATATATCGTTATACGTCATTGCGTAATAGTATATAACGTTATACGTTATTACGTATTAGTATATAACGTTATACGTTATTACGTATTAGCATATAACGTTATACGTTATTACGTAATAGTATATATCGTTATACGTTAGTACGTAATAGTATATAACGTAATACGATATTACGTAATAGTTTATAACGTTACACGTTAGTACGTAATAGTATATAACGTTATACGTTAGTACGTAATAGGATATAACGTTATACGTTAGTACGTAATAGTATATAACGTTATACGTCATCCGGTAATACTATATATCGTTACACGTTAGTACGTAATGGTATATAACGTTATACGTTATTACGTAATAGGTTATAACGTTATACGTTAGTACGCAATATTATATAACGTTATACGTCATCAGGTAATACTATATAGCGTTACACATTAGTACGTAATAGTATATAACGTTATACGTTAGTACGTAATAGGATATAACGTTATACGTTAGTACGTAATAGTATATATCGTTATACGTCATTGCGTAATAGTATATAACGTTATACGTTATTACGTTATAGTATATAACGTTACACGTCATCAGGTAATACTATATAACGTTACACGTTAGGACGTAATAGTATATATCGTTATACGTCATTGCGTAATAGTATATATCGTTATACGTTAGTACGTAATAGCATATAACGTTATAGGTTATTACGTATTAGTATATAACGTTATACATCATTACGTAATTATATATAACGTTATACGTTATTACTCAATAGCATATTACGTTATACATTATTACGTAGTAGTATACAATGTTATTCGACAGTACGTAATAGTATATAACGTTATACGTTATTACTTAGTAGTATATTACGTTATACATTATTACGTATTAGTATATAACGTTATACGTCATAAGGTAATACTACATAGCGTTATACGTCATTACGTAATAGTATATAACGTTATACGATATATGGTAATACTATATGTCGTTATAGGATATAAATTAATAGTATATAAGGTTATTCGTTATGGCGTAATAGTATATAACGTTCTACGATATAAGGTAATAGTATATAACGTTATATGTTATGGCGTAATAGAATATAACGTTATACGTTATGAGGTATTACTATAGAACGTTGTACGTTATAGGGTAATAGTATATAACGTTGTACGTTATAAGGTAATAATATATAACGTCATACGTTATGGGGTAGTAGTATATAACGTTATACGTTCTAACGTAATACCATATAACGTCATACGTTATAGGGTAGTCGTATATAACGTTATACCTTATGGGGTAATAGTATATAACGTTATACGTTATTACGTAATACCATATAACGTCATACGTTTTAGGGTATTTGTATATAACGTTGTACGTTATAACGTAATGATATCTAACGTCGTACGTTATAAGGTAACGGTATATAGCGTTATATGTTATGGGGTTATAGTATATAACGTTATACGTTATAACGTAATGCTTCATAACGATATACGTTATAAAGTAATAGTATATATCGTTATATGTTATAAGGTAATAGTACATAACGTTATACGTTATAATGTAATAACATATAACGTTATACGTTGTAACGTAATACTTTGTAACGTAAGAATATCGAACGTTATACTATGTAACATAATATAATAAATCGTAATATAATATAACGTGCTGGCAATAAAATACTAAATGAAACATTTTCATAACTAACTATGAAAAAGTCGTTTTGTGTGCATGGATTACTGTGTCAAATGCGTTCCATATTTCTATCTTTCTCATATTTACACTGGTACATGCATTTTTTCCCTATCTTACATGTTTTTAAATTATAATACTTCCTTATATTTCTAACACTCTACTTCAAAATAATTACTTTACATGTTATTATTTCACTTAATTCTCTTTGTTTTGTCAGCTGCGCGGTTTCTTCCTTTCTTTTCTTTTTTTCTTTTTACTATTGAATTTATAACAGTGTTTGTGATGAAAACACCGACTCAAGATTAATCAACATTTTATTAGTTGAAATAAATAATTCTATCTCTTAAGCTATCTTTAATTCATATCTTTCTTGTTCCTTCAACAAATACAACTTAAATATTGGTGCTGCTTCTTTATTTCTGCAATTAATCCATTTCTGGATCTAATTCTCTCTCCTAAAGTCAAACAAATCTATTTTCTAATCTATACGTTTTAAATTATGTAGTTATACATTAATTTATACATAGAAAAATCTTAGAAAAATAATCTATATTATACAATTCTATTCTATAATCAAAATACTTTGTAATTTGTACTTTTAATTGTTTATAATTATTTAATATAATATTGAAACTTGCACAAATGTTTGCGGCAAAAATTCAATGTCGAAGAAAACGTTCGACCGCAGATTAATCTAATTCGATTGATTATCAGCATAGTAACCCGTGGCGCTTCGTATCGGCGTCGCGGCGGTAGCTTGAGCCTTGCGAGTTGAAGTGGGGAAGCTTGTTGAAAGTCCGTTGGAGTAGGGATACTGACGAACCCGGCGAGCTGCCGGGAAGGAGGTTCCACCGCGTGTCTGCCATCTCTGTCTTTAGTTTAGTTCGAGTTCGGCGCGCAGCCGGTTCGTGTCTGTGTGTTTTGCGTGCGATTTCCGCCTGATCGACGCTTGTCTCATTTCCGCGACTTGCGTCGATACGTCGTCGACCTCCACAGTGTTTCCTTATCTTTCTTTAATCCAGAACGCGGTCACCGGGTCGAATTCCCAAAACGTTCGTATATATAACGTTCATATAAATTCGTAGCGTCGCTAACCATTTTCACGAGTTTCTGCAGTTTCTATGATTCAGTGTGTTCTTTAGTCGAAAACATCGTTGTTTCGTGTACGTAGATCTGCGTAAAATTCCGTGGTGTACGTCGATCTATGATGGTGACGTACAGCAATCGATAGTATGTAGATTGCTTGTTGCGACGCTTCCAAAGAAACGGTGATTCATTGGATGCACGTAAGAAACACGTAAGCGGTTTGTTTTGCTAGTATTGTTTTCGCGCGAACGATTCGTTGTGTTTACCTATCCAAGCTTCTTCGATATTCATTCTCCGAATAGTGGGACATTTCACAAACGTAAATACGCATTGCTCTCTAAATTACTCTGAAATATCGATTGTTAGAGATACATATGTTCACGAAGCAGCGATCGATTATGTACGTGTTCAAGTTGCGACATTCAGACTAGTAGCACACAGTTTTCCTTTGAAATACATTTTATCTGCGTTGGTGCGTTTTTGGTTATGACAGTTTTCGTTATAAGTACGTGAAATAAAAACGTGTTTAATATTATCTCGTTATCGTATCGTCGGTTTGCTAGAAAAGTGACATCCCGAAAGTTCGGAATTTTAACTTTAAAAGTGAGCTCTTTGTAGCGGATATTAAGCTAATAATACTATACTATTGGGTAGTCCGAAAAGTTTCTTCCGTTTCATAAGGTGACAATAGATGAACAACAATTTCTGTTTTACATTATTTTATTGAATTAGGTGTGATCCATTTCGTTCTATTTCTATTATTATGTTCTTGCATAATTCAATAAACTAATATAAAACAAAAAACAGTATGCGTCTATTATTTATTTATAAAACGAAAGATACATTTCGGACAATTTAATGTTTAACATGAATGTCATAATTCGATATAGAGTCGATTTAACACTTTTTTAAAAGATTTTTCTGCTGATTTAATAGTTCAAATTCTAGGGACTATTAACTAAATTACAAAGGAAACGAAATTTTTCATTGTTAAATGGTTGAATATTCAATGGTATTCCATTTATAGTCGATTTGTAGAATTTACTCTGTTAACGAACCGATGCGGCGATATATATACGTAGTTCTATAATTAGTGCTTTGCAATGAATAAACGTGTGATACAATTAAATTTGGGGCTTGATAGTGGGGATAGTGTTATTATATATAGTGTGTAGGTTTCTTGTCGTTTCTCCAACATTTCGTAGATTGTACTCGAAGGTGTCTCGATACGGATAAAGTTTTCGACCGTAGTAATGGTGGTAGACGTGGGGAAAATAAAAAACGTGGATAAGATTTCGAGAGCAGGTACAGATTTTTCTGGAAATTCAAAGTCAATTATTGGCTTCATTATTGCGATCTGTAATTTATTATTTGCAACGAACGATTAATCAGAAATACCTAGGTAGCGCTGACATCATTGGCGACTAATTAATCAGTGGTATACGTATCTTCTGTACAGCGGACATCCCTCGTTAGACGTTCGTGGAGATGTCTACCGTAACGAAGATTTCGTTATTTGACAGCCATATTGTCAATATGTTTTCCTCGCCAAAGAATAGAAAGTAATAATTAATCGATTTCGATATCTATATTTCTCGCGTTTATTGCGTAATAGCTAAAGATCACACATGATAAATGTATAAATTGTTGTCTTATTGACCAAAAAAGAATAATTTCTTGTTCTTTGAAAGATCATATCAGTGAGATTTTTCTGAAATGTCGTTTTATCTTGAATTTATAATTTTTCGGTTGATTAACCATAATCGAGTATTTCAAGCATATCGTGTTGATAGTGGTTTATTGATAAGGTAATGGATAATGTTATCGATACAATCTACTCATTTTTAATATTTTTCTTTGACTCCTTTTTCAAAATTAACGCATCATCGCTATTAATATATTTTTTTCTCGTATCTTGCATTGAAATACGATTGCAGGACGTTCACCCGTATTGACGTGCAAAGACCCTATTATGCATGAACGGATCACAGGGACTGTAGAAGTTCTTTGCTAGCCGAGCTTGAAAGTTTTCTTATCATCAGTTACTCGAGAAAAAAGTTTCACAAACGTCGATAAGGAAGCATTAATAATTCACGTTACCCAAGGAACATGTTATTTGATTTTATACAGGCAAAAAATAGTTGAGATAGATTCTGTAACTGTAGTTGATTCAAATTAAGCGGCAAATTAGTTTATAGGATCTTTAGTAGCAGCGCTACGATTGGCAGTTTGTTTCGATCGTCTCGCGAATCGCGTAGCTTCCCGCGCGAATCAGTAGATCAATTAGAGAGTTTGTTTGACTCTTCTTGCAGCGGATTCGTGAGAATCAATTGGTCAAGTGTCGAGCTGTTCGCGATAGACCGATAACGGTGCGAAATAAGAAATTACATAGTGAACGACCATGGTGTGACTCGGGTGACTAGATTGATCTTTCGGAAAGATCGACGAGATTGACTGGTGGTTGTGTGGTGATTGGTTTTGGTTGTGGTGGTTGATACGCTCTTGGGAGTCGGAAGCCCGTTGGCACTTGGGCCTCGTTTACATCGGTTTACTCATGCTGGGAGTTTTGAAGCGGCGCTGGAAGCCATCAAAAAGGTGAGTGCTCTTTTACATTTTTCTTTCTTTTTCACTACATCGTGCATGTATCCTAAAAGTGTTACGACTTGTAATAATTCAGTTATATTAAAATGAAGGGATTCTCTTGAATGTTCTACAGCTTGTTCTATATAAAAAAAAAAGAAAGAAAAAACATTAAAACGTTGAAAGGGGGGTTTCAAGGGCTAAGAATGGAAAATTACAAAAATAATATTTGACAATTGTTTCATAGAATCTATACATTTTATCAACATAAATTTTATGTGTTTAGTAACTTATCCTTTTTGTAAGTTCCTGAATAATTTGTTGCTGTTTCTGAAGAACTTGTTCGAATTGTCACTTTTGAAATATATGTACACTGTGGTACTTGGCTTCAAAACAAGAGATATTAACTAAAAAGAAACTTCTCAACGAGTAACAATTTTATCTAACGATTAATTTCCTAATTTATAAAAAATCTGCTAGGAGAAATATCGATAAATTGCTTTGTTTGGAAACGATACGAGATATTGGCGTCGTTCGGTAATCGATAATGGCGAGGTATCGTTCGGTGCATTGAACTTGCCGCGTAAAGTTAGAGCAACGTAACGTGACGCTTTAATTACGAAAGCGAGGTTGTTGTACGATAATTGCGCCTCAAATTTCACCCGAAAACTCTAGTCATACCTAACGTTACTCTTATCAATGATTAACATATATATCCGTATTATCGGCGTTTTCTTTTTGTTTGTTATCAGTATCGATTCTTATGTTTCGTTTTAATCAATCTACATAACCTCTATATCAAAAGTGATGTAAATAATATTGCGAATATATTCAACTACGATATACCTATTTAATAGTTTATTTGAGTATACGTAGCTATTTCAGTATACGCGCACTCGAAATGTATCCAAAGTCGACTTTCAAACACAAAGCCATGTACAGTGGCACATAAAACTGTTCGAATATGTATCTATTTGTAGAAACCTTTTATGAATGTACTGTGCGTGTTACATAAAACATATTGAAATTTCATTAATATGTAATGACCTGTTATATTGATAATAAATAATCATCATATTTCTTAATAAGTCTCGATATTGAGTGGGTCCATTTGCAATGTTAATTACAATATATGCTATGACACCTACTTAAATATATGTATATTTACGATAAATATCTTGTAACTTCTTATATATACTTTCAGATTGGCTTGAAACTTTACCAACATAATCATAACAGTCGTCTCTCATTATAGTACTACGATGAAATTTCAAAATGTTTTCTATACCATATACATAGGATAGATTTTATATACCATAATATATAGGATGAGAATTATGTATGGTAGGTAAGTGTCCAAATATATTACTGAACCATTTTACACGTATATCTGTACACAAACACGGGTAAATTCGTGCCAATATTTACGGCACGAAGAAATTTGTTAGTGCGTTATTTATAACTGTACTACCTATAACTAACCACAATAGAACAATGGAACAATAGAATAATGCGGTCGGTAACGAGAAGCAGCGTTGTAAGAACCAGATCCCTCTAACTATTCGGTTTACCGAAAAGGTAGAAAAATAATCGGGACATGGAGTCGAGATCAAAGACAAATTCCAACGTTTCGTTATTTGTCATGGAATTTTTCTTACACTGTGGATCTCTTTGTGTGTATCCTGTTCGTGGAACGTCCTAAGGAAGCTGTCTTTGTGACTCGGTTTGCTCGTCAGTTTCGCTCGTAGAAGCAAATACACCTGTTTTTTTTCTTCGTATCATATTCGTCGGACGAACGCGTCACATGTATATAGGTTTTATAAGAGCGAAAAGCTTGGAAAAGAATGCACACTTATCGGAGCGACGACTTCAACAAACGATTGGTATTAATTTCGAGTGAAAAATTCATTCGAATGGAATCGGAATGGCGAACGGACGTTATCCTCTCCTATTATATTTTCCGTTATTTAGAGAATTTTTTTTATTTTTCTCGCCTGTTTCGATACCGAAACAACGGGAGCCGTATATGTAGCTTTCCTCTTCGTTTTTTCTGGATTGAAAAAGTTTTGGAATTTTTATGTTTTGTGCTTAGGCAAATTGGCATTGAATTTGAAATTGGAGAGAAAGTTTGTAAAACGAAGGCAATATAGATAATAATTAGGCGGATTTCTATGTACACGCGAACGTTAGACTAATTGGAGAAAGCAATATAAAGTTTGTATTAAAATAATCGATTCGTTGGTATTTATCGTGCCAAGTAATTAAACTTCTCACGTTTGGCTCGAAGTTGAGCAATATATTTAAGATGCGGCACGCGAACTTCTTGATGCATCTTCCTTCAGGCTATCTGAAAGTTTTGTAGGTCGATCCTCCTTTGTTCCTGGAGTGGCTGGCTAAAATTAATTTATCAATATCTGTGTAAGTAGTGATAATGTATTCACTATCAAACAAGTGAACCATGTATATACCTAGAATATTCAAACTTAATTTATATTCCATATTCGAGTACAAATCATGTTCCATATCGTAAAATGAATACCTATCTCTGTTAAATTTCTGTTAAATCATGAGATTACACAGTTTTACAAAATTACCTTTTGTAAAATTAATAATGGGTTTAATTCATCTTCCACGCCGGTTTGTACTCGCTTTATGTGTTCGCTTGTTCCATCGATTAAAATATACCTGGTGGGGCATGTCGAGTTTCACGAGATCTTTCAACAAGCAGAGCACAAACGACGAACTATATCTATTATTATCGGAACTGAACTGTAATCCAGATAAACATCGGCGTCCATACTTGCACGATAAATTAAAATAATACAGGCAACAGGATCGCGGGATCAATGTAACATAATTGCAACGGCGTAAATAATGCCACGATCCCTAGTGTACGGCGATTCACACGACGAAGGTTTAACTCCCTGCATAACTTTGCATGCCGATGTTTACCTGGACTAATTTAAACGAATTATCATAACACCTGCTGCGTCCTGGTCTCTCTCCATTAATTTTCATTAGACCACTTGTGGTCGATTAGATTTGAAATGAAATGATTTTTATCAAACGATGATTCTTAGAACATTATTTTTTCTTATTATAACGCAAGAACTATAGAAAAAAAGTAGGAAGAAAAGTAGGGCGTAAGTTTAAAAATACAAACTAAATATGACATGTATATTTTTTAAGTTTTATTGTATGGATATTGTTCTTAGGTAATTAAATTATCAAGTGTTTAGTATAATTCAACTTTTTTTTTATAATGACAGCTTTTAACCTTTGTTACGTAGAATCGAAGAAGAAGATCACAGGAGCAGCGTTCTTCCACTGGTTTTTCTATTATTACAAAATTCTTTTAACTTGAGAAGAATAGTGTCTACATGATTTCTGATTTGAATTATATGCTACAGGTTTTCTTAAAAGTATTTCAGAAGACATTTGAAGTTCGTAACAGACGAACGAAATTGAAATCATCTCAAGATTAAAATTCAATACACTGTGCTTAACTATGTCACATTACTTAGGTTTTGTTTCTGGCTAATTCGTAGATTGCGTTTGTATTTTTCATCATTCTCCCGAATATTTTGAAAATATCGATTGTTCTTCGTGTATCTTAACAATCATCGCATGCCTTAAAAATTATTAACATAACGAGCACGGTGAATTCTTCGTACGTATCTTCTCGAAGATTATTCAAACGGCTTTTCCACTTGTTTCCTCTTGAAAACGAATCACCGACATACATAGGTGCATGTATTTATTTGCTTTCGAACGTGTTGCTCGGAACTCCGTTCTATTAAAATAGACCTCAAGTGTTTTAAGTACGGCCCGCGATAAAATGTTGCACCGACCTTACACGCTTTTGAATGTCGGCTATGATTCGTAATCTGATGATTCGTACAAGCAAAAGCTACTATTTAAAACCATCATTTACGCGTAATCAGGGATTGCTTCGTGTTTATCGAACATTTGATACATTTCACACCTTTTATGTCGATGTATATTCAGTTTATTTCGCACGAAATGTATTGAGGAATATTTCTGTATGAAGAATATATATAGATATAAATATGTTGCAACTATCAAGTTATCAAAAATCAAGGTATCAAAGTAACTTACGTAAGTGTCGATAAAAAAAGGGGGACGTAAAACATTCGTCAAATGATATATTATTTTATTTCATTAATTTCGATAACAGCTCTTTTTATTTTTTTAATCTCGACCTCGCACATTACATTATCTGCTGTATATGTATTCTCTTTTAGTTATTATTCGACGGCGGATATGTAAAAAAATTCATGTTCTCGTGAAAACAATTAAAAGGATGAAACTTAACTTTGTATTTTCAAATTTCTCATAAATACGTAAGAATTTATAAATTAATTATTATTTTCCTCCTTTCTCTTGTACTTTATTGTCATTCCGTTCTGCTACGTGAGACTATCGTTCTTATAAATATCGATTTACCCTTGCTCTTTCTCATCACGCATTTCCTCGACGAAATGAACTCTCATTGGCCGAGTCATCTGTTATATAGAAACTTCTATATTCTGTAAATTTCTCTAATTATGATATTAAAAATTCAAGAAAACAAATTGATTTCAGTTAGATCGGTTTCAGTCGTCAGAAATATAAATTCGATGTAATTTATTTTTTACAGAAATGGAATGATAGTGGCAAAAAAATAAAAAAGATGAAATAAAGCAATTATTATACCCGAAAGATTTGCAATCTAGATGACGAGTTAACTCGTCTTGCTCGTTTAATAGATACATGTCGTATACCTATATCTCTTCCAATCCACGACTTATCGAAAACGACCGATCTCTCGTCAGTCTTATCGGCTCGATTCATTCAATATAAATTTGTCGGGCGAGTAATTTCGTAACGGTACTTCTGATCAAGCTTCTGTTCGGTCAAAATGCTAACTGGTGCGCGGAATTCCCGAGCGAGAAAACGCGCGCGATGCGGTCGAAATGCAAACGCAGCTGAAAACTAGTTCGTCAAGGAATTTACCCACAGGAAATGCGTCGAGTGTATCATGCGATACAGTTATAGGGAATTTAGGGGAGAAGAGCGGGAATGAACCGAAAAGGACAGTGGGTGGTACGGGAGAGGATTGCGGTTATTCTAAAAAACAATGCAATTTCGCATCCTTGGATTATCTCATGCAAAATACGTTCCTTTTGCTTATTCGCGTGAACATAAATGGATGAACTGGACTTTCCTTTTATAAATTTCCGCGTCGATCGTTCGAACATTTCCATTCGAAACGCTGCACCAGGATATTTAATTAATTCATCCTGCTTTCCCCGATATTTTATAATTTATGGAGCTTTTTCTCGTGTCGTGTATGTAACAGAGTTTAATGGCTCTGGTCCACTGAGTGGAAGTTGGAATTAATCGAGATCCCTTGAAGTTTTCGCAAGTAGCTTTAAATAATGTTACGTTACATATGTATGTCGATAATCACAAAGTCGTAATACAAATTTAGATATATACATATAAACGAAAAGGATACTGTTCATTGAAGAAGATAAATATTCGCGTGATTTTTTGCTGATCTACTATTAGTCTCTAATCAACGCGCTAAACAAAAGCGTGATGGATTTATATTTTGCAGAAAGACGCATATTGTCATTGCCATTGCTCGTATTTGCTTAATAGAGATTATAAAAAGGTTGATTAGAAGGTTGAAAGAGATTATTCTCTGATAAAAAATATCTCTCTGTCTATCTTGTTTCGTTTAAAAGCTATTTGTAAGCCAAGGGATAGCCTAATAAATAAAAACAAGAAAATAATAAATAAAGACAGCAATAATTCCTATTTTAATCGGATAAAAGTATTCAAAATTAGGGACACAATTCTTGCCTGTATAAAATTCATCTGAACACGTTATATCGTTGTTACGTGCATAGCTGTGGAGAAACAGGAAATGCTGGGAATAAAAGAGACAGGATCATGCCCGACGTCAAATAAGCTGCAATTAGACGGTAGAGATGGCCTTTTGGGAAGAGTATAATGGACGAACGCATCGTTACTCGATAAAATTCAGCTAGCTTTTTTCCCTGCTCTCTTGACGCCGGTGTATCCATCTCGCAAAAGTGCATGAAACGGCGAGCAACGTGAAACCGTTGAATAGGATTTGCTGGAGGCTATAATCTCATTCACAATTATATCTGTCGCGCGAGAGAAGCGTGCAACTCGATCAAGCGAAATCCTCTCTCGTTTCCGGATATTCCGGCCTTCATGCGCAAGAAACGAAAGAAGAGGGGGGATGAAAAGAGACGAGAGGAGCAGAGAAGAAGTCTAAAGAGACCGCGCACGGCATGAAAAAGAGAATAAGCCGCCACGCTACGAAAAATAAAAAAGGATCGTAATCGGGTTCCGTTGCACTCAAATTTCGTCAGCTTCTTGCAAATAAAGTAAGATAACTCGAGAATGGATGGATCATGGGCATCGGATAAAACGACGAGATATTTCGAAAAGAAATATTCAGGAGAAAGCCGTTAATTATCAGTTAAATCAATCTTTGGTACAATAATAGGAAAGAAATTATCTTGAATTTTAATTGAAAGAGACATAAAAAACATTGGAAAGAGAGATAAAAAATGAACGAACGTACTTTTAATTGATTGAAAGATATATAGATATGTAAAAGGATCGCAGTAATTCACGCGTTAGAAAAGCAGTGATTTTGGTTGGAATTTCATTGTGTCGGTACATAACGATGGACAGATGAAATTCCAGCGGTAAATCCGGCCGCTCGGGCTGCTTTTGCGGCGCCAATTAGAAGTGGAAACGAGCAAGAAATCGTACTGAACGGAGCAGAGCTGCTAAATTCCGACCGAGTTTCTGGCCTGTCGAAAGTTTTTGCTCGTGGAAATACGATGCGCTCTCCCTTCGCACGGTTACTTGACCATTTCGCTGCGTTCCTCGTATTTTCGAGAAAAGCGTCGTGGCTTCAGATTTTTTGAAAGCAAACAGAAACCTCTAGATCGCCTCGATAACGATTCTCACCAAAGAGAACGCCTTACCGTTGGGTATTTAGGTCACACGAGACTCAGAGTCGTCGCGAAAACTCCTTTTTCTTCTCTTCTCACATCTTTCGTATGTTCCAATAGCCGAGACATTGGTTTTTAAGCGACGATTTATTGGTGTCGAACTTTTAATCGTGACTTACGCAACGTTGTATGTATAAAGTATACAATTGCTTACGAAAATATTTGAATACTCTCCACAGAAATCTTTTATGTATATACAGTGGCTACAAAAAGTATTGCCACACACCCTTATTTATTAATAAGGCGTTTTTTTTGTCAGATTCTACATTTCTTTTTCATAGCGCCAAATTTTCCTAACGATATGAGTGCGTTGCTAACTCATACGAAATTTAATATGCTTGGATCTAGTTATTCAAGTAAATTCAGAAATCATCAAAATCGAGTAAATCTAGTTGATGAATGTAAATGCTATAATAATTAAATTTTTGTAACCGTTATATCGTACGTGTTAGATAGAATATTTTGAAATTTCATTAGCATAGTAATGAGACACGACTGTCGTGATTATGTTGGTCGAATTTGAAATCAATATGAAAATTTATATAAACGTTACGAGCTATTTACTCTAAATATATATGTAGTACAAACTTGATATGTAGTAAATATTCTACGAGTATTCGAACACTTTCCTGAGCTAATGTGCATTGAAAAGAAACAAAAGAGCGTTCTGAAATAACACGCTTTTAAATGTGTCTTTTATATGTGGTAGAAATGCAGAATATTCAAGTCGTGGTCGTAGAACTTTGTTGTTTATCCAGCGGAATTTATTCGGTTAGCAACAACCAAACACAATTCTGCGAACACGCGTCCAACAGAAATTATGCAGAGAGCCGATCTAACTTTAGAGTCAGCTTACCTATACTTGATCGATCCTTCTTTTCGAAGAAACTGGCTGCGTACCTACGCCTTAACCTACGACGTACGTCCTTGTCTAAAAATAAAGTAATTTAAAGATTTGTAAAAGGTGTAAAACCGGAGAACTGTGACACAAAGAGCGTAAAAGAGAAACACGATGAATGTTAAAACTTTGTTGGAATAATTTCGAATGAAAATCTGAATCAGATAAGAACAAGTAAAACACAAAAATTACATTACGATACAAATGTCATGATTGAAGGAATAAAGAAAAAAAGATTTTGTAATACCCGAAGATAAGATTTTTCTCATTGGGTTCCAAACAAGATAATAATTCTTAAAAATATAATAGTAATCTCTGCGGCTTAATTAGTTTTCTGTAAGTGTCCTAATGCTTAAATGCAGATTTGTACGTAATACTCTTGCGTGGTTTACATAGTTTCGCGTAAAGCTTTTCGGTGACCGTGAAATTATGAGAAACGCTTGTCGCATTTTTCGATGCTCTCTTTGTAACATCATCATTGATAGTAATCGGTCATAAACCGGTGAACGAGACGCGATACCGACGTGTTTTACGTTCGTACCGCTTGAAAAGTTTGGATATTCTCGACTTTTCTGAGTACCACCCTCGGTTCTCCCTCCGGTTACCCGCTTTGGAATCGTAGTCGAAGCTTGATCAGTGACTAGACGTGTTTATACAGTGCTTGATATTTGTGCTAGTGATCGAACTCGTGTTTGGAGTTGGATTTTACTTGCTTTCGAACGTGTTTTGTCAAATAAAGTCATCAAACGTTTTAATTCTACAAATAACTTTTTAAAAACAGGCAATTTTTATTTCATTATCGCTAGATTACGTTTCTACTTTGTATCTTTAATTGTAACTTTATATCTTTATGAATATATCTTCATTATTGGGAATTTGTTTCGCTTATGGACTAGTATAACTAGTATTCCATTTTCGTTATCCTATGTAATTTTGCATATTATGTGTATTCTATGCAACTTTGCATTTTGAAATTTCCTATAAATGGATAAAAGACTACGGTCTAATTATATAATTATCGCGAATTTAATCGCAGAAAAACTATAGCAAATAATTGGATTAAACTAATTTTTATACTACATTGACTTAGTGCAAATAAAATTACAGAATAACATAGACATCTGCATAATTAAGAATGAATGAATGATTTATTTTCCTCGATCAAAAGTTTAACTCACAAGAAATATTTCTCGTTTCGTTTCCTTTTTTTTAATTTATTTTACAAATCTTAAGAACGTCAGGGTGAATCGTGGTTTTACATTTTTCTTTGATGGGGCTTTTCGAGTACACGCAAGCTTTGCGAATCTGAATCGCGAGGACCCTGGTTGGGTTGCGCGTGTGCATCAACTAAAAGGAGTAAAAATAGCAAAAGCTAAGCGGCGGTTGCAGCGATTTCGTGTTCCGCCAGAGGAACACGAAATTCCGACGCAGCTAGGTGCTAGGCGCGCAATAAACTCACCAGAATGCCGACAACTCGGCTTGGAGCTGCGAACGTTCGACCACGTCACGAGAATAGCTTTTTCGTGTGAAACAAGAATCGCATAGGGTTTGCACGAAAAATACAGCTTATTGGAAAAATGATCGAAGGAGTTTTATTTTAAGAATTTTATATTCATTGAAGCGTTAAATATATATGTTTCTTCCAGAATATCCATTACAGAAAGTACTTGCATTTTATTTGTTTTGTATTTTTATTGTATTGTGTTTGTTTATTGCGCCGAGCCTTATTCCTGTTACAATCTTTTTGTGTATGCGTCTGCCTTTACATTTCGTTTCTGTCTTAGCTTATTGCATAAAGCTAAATCTTTATTGAAGAGTGTTGATAGAAAACACTGCAAGTGCCAAGAAATAGATTTCCGAGGAGGGAAACTTATGCATTAACGTAGCATTAACGTATGCATAAACGAAACGACGTTGTGACAGCATCGTCTAGCATTATTAATAACTATTTAGAAAGGGAAATTGCACTTAAATTCTGTGCTATAGCGTTCTCATTGATATACAGAACATTTTCCAATAAAAAATAAAAATTCTCCAATTTTACAGTGTTTTCTACAAGCACTCTTCAATTATCTATTTGTCTATGGTATAGATATATCTTAATTTATTATACGTATTACTATATAATGTATCTCCTATATATCAGTCTTTGGTATTTCGTCCTTGTTCGTTCTTCTTTGTTTTCTCTATTCGTTCATGCAAAAAGTCCTCCTCGACTCCATGTTTCCAAATTTTATGAAATTTGCCAGTTCCTATATTTGTTTTTCGGTCGTCGTTATTTTTGACCATTTCTTATTTCTCAGTGTGATTGGTCTGATTTTTGTATATATTATATAGTCGCTTATTATGTGTTTTCTGTTTTATATTTCTCCGGTGTCACACAGTTGATGCATTAGATTCTCTTCTATTTTATATTTCATGTCTTGTCATGTCGTAATTAATGCGCTAAATTCCGATTTGGAACGACGATCTTTTTTAAAAGTAACTTATCATTCATTATCCTTTGCCACTTCTACCATCACGATCTCCTCTACTTCTCTATTAAACAGAAACTACCTCGTGATTCATCTAGAATCCATTAAGTCTAGATATAAATCGTGAAAAAGCAAAGGAAAACCATAAAAACTCATTGCAACTATATTTCCCTCGCAATTACCAGAACCTCGTCAAACGCAATGTTCTTAGCAGAAATATCGGTCATTGTGTCTCACGATCGGTGTACCAACTCGAAACTCGCACTTTAAGCTGATAATCCATTCAGAGTGCATCGACGTATCGTCATATAAATCGTGAAGAAGTAGATATAACCGTAGAAACTCGTTACGAAAAACCTCGTCGAACACGATATTCTTTACAGCAGAAAGATCGATTAAAGTGTCTCGTAACTAGTCCACCAGCCTCAAAGTCACGTTTGAAACCCATGACCCGTTTTCACGGTCGGTTTGATAAGAACGAAGAGTTTCGCGACCTCGAGCACATCGAAGCGTTAGCCATTGAGTCTCCACAACCGTACGAGCGTTCGAAAGAGGGAGGCTGATGGAGTTTTGGCGTCTCAAAGTTCCATTATCGTTCTGGCATCCACGATGACGCAGGCATAACAAACAAATTCCTCTGGTAGAAGCGCTTTTTCATTTGGCAAGCAGCCGGTCTCTCGCTCTTCTCTGGCGGATAAATTTAATTGCTAGAGGCTCGTGGACACCATGCAAGAATGACCCTACGACCGGCTCACCTTGACGGTAATCATGCCTTGAATTATTCAAGTTCTTCCGTTGATAAGCGACCGTGGATAATATATTGCTTCTAATTAGCGTTTGTCTATAAGAAAAAAAGCGATGTTGGAAAGAGAGAGGGAGAGAGAGAGATAAAGAGATTCGTATCGTTAGATTAATTACCTTGGTAGAGAGATCGTTAGGCTTCGGGACACGTTCAATTTTTCTTTATCTATTCTGTCTGTTTCTCCTCTCTTTTTCTTCGTATTTAACGTATGTCTAATGTATGTATAATACACTACCGTTCAGAAGCATCCGAACGCTATGATCGATTTATAGTAACGGTATTCGAATTTCACTAAACTGTGCAAATTAACGATGAAGAAATATGCAATTAGAGTAATACTTTCTATCTTCGTACAAAGATAGCGGATTGAATATCTATACTCTTGAAACAGTAAATGTAAATTATCTCTTAAAACTATTTACGGTATATAGGTCGATGTAAGAAGCTTTTCTACCTTCGGAAGCACTTTCTTGATTTGATTGATGAGTCAAGGATTGTAGAATCTGAAGATGAAGCGTTTTCGTTAAGAAAATAATTCAGCAAGGATTGAAAATTATAAATAACAGCTTTATCGTTGCATATTGGTTTTTAAAAAAGTAACTTAATCGCGTCATAATATTCTATTGTACTAGACGATCGTAAAGCAGGTATTTGTAAAAGCATCTGCAACTTCATAAAAGAAATATATTGTCTTGAACGATATTATACGTTATACGTGTGTGATCGACGATAGCAGTCAATCGATTTGGAGGAGGCTGCGATTGCTCCAATCAATATCCCGATCGTACGAATAGATTCGAATGGTATTGTACTGGAACAATAGAATTGAAATGATTTTCCTTTAAATTGCCTACGATTTTATCCTACTTTATACTTGATATAATGGTATAATGGTGTGTTTTCTGCAATTCGAGCAGGTTAATAACATTGGACTATAATGTACGGTGAAAATACGAACACGAAATAGCTTCGTCCACGAAATTCCAGCACCTATGCCAAATAGTTGGAGGTTCCTCTGAATTCCGTTTATACAGAATTCTGACCTTTTGAATTTTGCAAGCGTTGAGAAAGCTATTTTCATAGCCGGTTGCTTGAAAGAAGTAATCTTCTTTGGAAAGTTATTGAAGGGATGGGATAAGATTCATCGTCGGTGGAAATTTAATTTACCGGGCTAGCGATGCAGTATAGTAAATGGTATGTCAAACATCGTAATGAGAAGAAGGGATAGCGTCCTTTAGGTTAATTAATGTCCGCTGGTTTTACGTTAAACTGAGAACACGAGGAAATTTTTCTTAACGATTCTAAAATCCCAAACATCTGATATTTAAGTTTAAGAATATTTTCTTTACTTTAATTATTTGTATCCAGAGAATTCTTTAATAAAATCGATCAGCAGTTTCAATATTCTTCTTCGGCAAAGTTTTCTTGGAAGATATATCGCGGGAAAGGAAGGATATAAATATCCGCATCCAGAATTTAATTTATTTATATATGCTACCTAACCTTCTCCTTTTCTTTGTCTTCAATTCGTGAACAAGAAATCGAATAACACTTTTTAAGGAGCCAAATCGCATTACGTAATATCAAATACAAAAAGGCTAGTTTTTTATTAATTATTTAACAGTATACATTTAGAGAAAGTCAGACAGGTGTTCAAATGTAGCGTTATAAATTTCACGCTTTAAATATTATCACACGCATTGTGACCAATTTCTGTGAACAATTGAAAATATGTATTTTTGTATGTCATAGAAACGTAGGAAATCTTGAGGACCAAAAATTAATTATTTTTTTAATTGTCCATTTCTGCATTCTTCGTGATTTTATCACGCCATCAAAGAGCAAAGGATCTTTTGAAACTGATATATATTCGATCTCATCCATTTATCAAAACGTATCATCCTGTAGCTATTATCGTTACAAACTCTCGAAACAGATGTCCGCTTATTACGATGCAACGTGTATATCCATAACGTGGTGTCCACTCGACACACCTACTCGCCGAAAATTTACGCGTGGCGTTCGATTCGCGAGATGAGCCGCGCAGATTTCAAGGAATCGCGGATTTAGAGGCGCGCTTTTGAGTCGTGGTTGGCGCGTTCTTTAATGGCTTGCTTCCAACGCTCGTATATCCAGAGTCTATGCGTTTATAGCGGTTTAACGACGTCTGGTCGTTTGTTGAACGACGATGCACGGCTACCAGCGCTGCGTAATGTTCACGGTGAATTCTTCGAGACACGTTGGATTCTCGCTCTACGCGAGACTTCTAAATTCTCGTGTTGTTTCTGCCGCATGAGAATTTCAATCGTTGTGACAATTAGCTTTTAAACAGTTTATTTGCATAAGTCTTTTTCTGTATCGTTTCTTATTTTTATGTTTAGTATATGGATTAGCGAACTTAGTCTCATAAAGAACGAAAGCACGCTCGTCTTAACTGAAGAAATTGGACATTTCACGCGCTATGACGTAATACCATCTGTTCTTACGGTATCACTGCGAAAATAACCAGTTGTAGGATTTTATCAAATCATAAGATGCATTTTAATTTTCAAACGTATGAAAGTGAATTATCTTGGAGTTTTAACGAATAAACGTGCAATTTAAATATCCGTATCGACGAATTTTCAGGCTGGCTTTGAACATTCGAATATAAACTGCTATACAGAATTGTTCAAGCGACATCAAGAATCGGTAGGCATCTTTTGTATAATTTAAATCTAATCTATGAGATCTATATGTATATTTAATACCTACTGCAACTATAACGTACAAGCACGCGTGATTAGTCGATTTTACGCAAAATTTGTAATTAAGAACCTCGTAATTACACAGTTCTAAATTTATACTCCATCACATTGACTGATACTAAAATCAAATATCTAAAATCATAATAGATATTGAGGCGTAGTTTTTATTTCGAATCGCATACAGATCTAACCAAAATAGGGGAGCATCGGAGTTACATAGTCCTGATACTATTGTTTCGAGCGGACTACGGACGCGGATGAACTTATCCTCTTGCTCTTTTCACCTTTTCTCGGCTGACTTGAATCCTAGGTATCCTCTCCCATCGCGGGTCGAATCTCAAAGGTCAGTGTGTACAGTTGCCAGTGTGTTCAGTTACCAGTGTGTTCCGTGTTTAGTCGATAGTGGTAACCTCGCGATCACGAACAGGGTCGCATGCGAAATTCTGCATAAGGGTTGCACGTTCTCACACAAAACCTCCGGATATCTTGAGTTTCTTCAAGCCTCGTCGTCTCGGGTTCTTCTCTTTTTTCCCGTAGAAAAACGCGCTCTGGTTTCCAACTTCCGTTTCTGCTCGATTACCTGCCAGAGTTTCGTGCGAGTTCTAGCCTTAGAACGATGGTTCAGCAACATTTCTAGGATGTGGAATGTTCGCGTTCCGATGCTAGAAATTCTACTTGTGCTTCCGCTGTTCGGTCTTGCATGTTTACTCTAGGGAGTTGTAGCGTTTTGTCTATCTAGTACGGTGTCCAAAGAATGTAAGCAAAAAGGTAATTCTTAGGTAACTTGAAAAAAAAAAAAAAAAGAAAAAACAGCGAAAAATAAATTCTTTGAATTCATTGGGGAATAGCATAGTGCAATTATCGTTTGCTCATTTTCATGTAACGTTTCCTTTGATATCGTCTGCTTCTTTAGTTGTATACTCTTTGTTTGTGGAAACGTTATACAGTGGATACAAAGGTACTTGGACGTACTTTGTTTCACTATTTCCAATGAAGCATTTTTTAAATAATATTCTATACATTTTATTTTCATAGTATTTATTTTTATAGTCACATAAGAGTATTAGCAAATAGTACGAAATTTAATAACTCGAATCTAATTAAACTATGCAATTAGTTGTTAAACTAATTAACTATGCAAATGTTATAATAAATATAACAATACGCAAATATTTTTGTAGTCGTTATAGGTATTAATATAACTGTTAGAATTATTACAGTATATTATATTACTATGTCAAACCGTTTAAAGTAATCATTCTCTAATTATCCCGAACGGTGTATATCGATTGATTAATACGAAATATGAAATCTAAAAAGTTGAACAAATATTCTATAATAATTCCTTTCGATTAATTTTGCACAAAAAATGCACGCAAAAAATAACACTCCTCTACACGTTTCTTTGCGGTACAGTCACATCTTGTTGAAATCATTCACTGATATTTTTATGAATGAACCCAACACTGATTACGACATTCCGCGGATGAATGGTAGGAATTCAAGAATGAGCAGGCAGTATCCTTTCCTTTTTCGTTCGTTCGACTGAGAGAGAGAGAGAGAGAGAGAGAGAGAGAGAGAGAGAGAGAGAGAGAGAGAGAGAGAGAGAGAGAGAGAGAGAGAGAGAGAGAGAGAGAGAGAGAGAGAGAGAGAGAGAGAGAGAGAGTGGGCCAGGAACGTTGTTGGCTTGCTTTTAAATACGTCGCTGAAATATGACGTGAAAATAGGCAGATTCTGCTTTAATCGTGTACAAGTAGGCACCGGTGACTTCCTTGTTCGTAGATTGATTATCATGGAACTATGGAACATCGTTTTCGCACAGTCAACTGCAGCATTGTTGGTGGGTGGTTACGTTGAACGACAATTCCAAACGATGTAACTCATGAATACGCCTTTAAAAGGTAACGGTACTTGTCCTGCGTACATCCGTTTTGTAGAATCGGGTTCTCCCGCGTGTAGGAGACTACTTGCATTGTACGAAACTCTACCGACGAAGCAAGGGAATTTTCAGTGTTCTCAGTAGAGTTAGATACTTAAACTTTTATATTTTCAAGATTATCCCCTCTAAGTTTTACGGTATCAATCCAATATGGCATTGATCTAATGCTTCAATTTGGTAATATTTGACGACTACAGGAGAAGCAAGGGATAAGTAACATTTTTTTATTTTTACCGGAGAACAGATTAAAAAGTTAAGTCACGTTGTTATTCGTTGTACCAAAACTGTCTTTTTATTTGGTTTTGGTACTAAACGTGTATTATTGTACCTTTTTCATAAAATTCTTGAGAACATTAAAAGTATTGGGGATATGAAAATGTTGCTTGTCTTGAAATGATTGTAAATTTCACATCAAATTCTAGTATTACATTTTTATTGTTGCACTTCGTTGCTAAACTTCATAGAATTCTACTGCAACAGTACGTAGGTAGAGAGATCTTGGCAACGTTTCATTTCCATTCGTCTTTTTCTTTTCTTAATCATTTCTCGGCGACTTTCCTCTATTTCAGTTGGAAACTTTCGACGAAATGCTGCAAGTTTCGGCCTTCGTATATTCTACGCGTTTTTCACCATCTCCCAGGCTGCCACCTCGCTGGGTCGTTGGTTGCACCACTGTGACGCAGGCAATTGAATTATTGCCTTGGCACATCCTGGCGAATCCGACTCTACTCGAAAATCCTTCTTCGTTTCTTCCGCGTCGCGTTCAGGCGAGAACTTTTGTTTCTTAAATAATTGACATGGATGACGAACTCGAACGGGGAGATCGTTGGACATAATTTATCATTTCTGCATTTCTCCACGACTTTCGTGTTCGTTCATGCCTCTCGAGCTGTGCACCATGCGCGGTCGCTTCGATACATTGAATTATTGCCACGGTACAGGTGCACCTGCAACCTGTAAGCGCTCTCCGCATATGGCTCTTCCACTTTACATAGGTAGCTGCGTGTGCATTGCATAATTCCGGGTTATTGCGGCATTTGAAAATAAGCTAGCTCTGTTTTGTTGCATGAGAAAACCGCCAAAGTATTCGAAAACTATTGTAATTATTGCTCGACTGGAATCTCGGTTACTACGCGGCTGCAAACGTTTCCATTTCTTGGTTGATTTATACAAGTTTGTGTTTCGAGCTAATTTCAAGTAAGAAGAAAAATTCAATAGTAAGTGATTTACATAGTACTTATTACCATCGGAAATTGCTGTTTGCGCGTTTAACGTGTCTCGTTTGAAGGAAATTGGAAATACCGGCCAAAATTTTCTAATTTTACTAATTGCGTCTTCAGTGAACTTTTGTTAATTTTCTCATTAATTCGAGATTAGTACCACGGATAGGAATATTGATTTCCTTTATTTAAACAGATTTTTAATTACAAAATATTTTAAGATAAAAGAATTTCGATCCAACTTGTCTTTCAATCCTTAGATCTCATGGAATCACTTATAAATATATGTTATTAATGTATACGTGTATTGTATTTAATGTATATGCGTGTGCAACATCAATAAAATATAGATATTATATACATACTTACGTACCTACAGGTATATCTACTATTTTAACAGCAATCAAATTAGACAAAAGTGTTTTAAAATGAATTCTAGAAATCGAGTTAGACCAAATCTCTGGGGTTATCTAATGCCTCCTAACAAAACGTTATTAACTTAGCTGGCAGTTGTTGTTTGTCTATGTTTCTGCCAAGTAATTATGACAAGTAAAAACACAAAGGGACAAGGCTTTGGGTAAGGCGCTTCTTGTTGCCGGTTGAAAGGAAAAAATGTTCGTTTCTGTCGTTTCATGGTTAGAAAGAGGCTCCCTTCATCGAGCCGGTTTGTCCCTACGATACGCGGCCACGTAACCCCCGTCTAATGGATGCTCTTGTCACATAGTGGGTAGCGATTGTGAAGGTACCGACTGCATTTAGAAAGGTCGTTAAGGACTTATTATAGAAACGTGGCGTGCTACCCGTATCTCGAGGGTGAGAAGTAGCAGGCCTCTCCTCTTCACCCTCGAGCGCTTGAAGCGCCTTTGCCCGTTAAGCTTCATTCACACGTGAAACTAGCTTTCCTCTTTGTCGTCATAACGTCGTTGGGCCGAGAATTAATATCTTTCTTATAATTCTGCAATAAATTTAGAAAACGATGTTACGTTGGCTTAAATGTGCTTAACGATCTCTGCGGTTCTTAATTCAAACGTTTCTGGTATGTACGTTGTAGAATCTTTGGGAACTATAATCGTAGAGTATTACGTAGCAGCGTTAAGTCCGGAGTTTGATCGATAAGCTCGCGGAGAGTTCATCGTGTTCTTTCGTTCTTGAAAAATAGTCACCGTAAACGATTTGTAATCTAAAAATTGTGTAGAATATTAAAAGAAACGAATTTGATAAAACGTATCCTTCTGCTTGGTCCTCAAGCTGTGGTCATTTAAACGAACAGTAGCGTATATACCGTTGTATATGAAAAATGATTTCAAAATTAGTCGAAGATCAACGGATCAGTCATTTGAGACGAGCAAACAAGCCTATTTACTTTCACGAAAATTCCCATCTGAAATTCGTTGATCGTCTTGCACAAAGATAGACCTTGTTTCTAATTGTTATGGAAAGAGAAGTTCAAGGGTAAAATTTCATTCAGGTTATCAACAATCCAGTTCCCGTACAGAACGTTAGATGATGAAATGAAATACGACAGTAACTCATAAAGAATATATGTTGGAAAGCAATAAAGAGAGATTAAGAATAGTGAGAAACATAGTTGTACCGTGACGATCTGTGGACAGACCTTTAAATATGCACGCGTACGTCGACAATATGCATCGCACGCGTTTGCTTCTGGAAGATGGTGCCACGATGCCGCGTATTTATAGGCGTCATGCTGTTTGCTTCTGTATTAGCCCAATTTGCTCCGCAACCCCCAGTGGCATCGTGGCCACCCTCCAATTAGTAGATTAGTCGGAGCAGAACGCCTCCGCCTTGTTGGCGCGATTCGCGAATTCCAGCCTCGCTATGGGAACGCTCGATTTAACGTCGGGCGAAACTCGCGAATTCGCTTCGACGACCAGTCAGTATTTCTGGCAAAAAATCGGAATCCTTCTCCTGCGGGTGTTGGTTAGTCCGTGTTCCAGCTAATTGCTCGGTATCTTAACGACGCTACTGAATCTCGGTTCCGTCGGACGTCTAATTTCTGTGCCCTCTTTCCTTTATTTAATCGAATCTCCACAGTGCACTTAATTCGTGGAAATTACGTTTATTATCCGAGGTATTGCCAAGAGAAGGGACAATGTTTATTTTATTCGATCTATGAAACTTAATCGGAGAAGTTACAAAATTCCTGCGAGAATTGTTTTCACGAGAACAGCAAACGAAGGTTACGGGCGAAAAATTGCAATATTTTGAAAGTCAAAGTATTTAAAACACATGTACTGTTATTGGCTTAACGAATGAATGTAAAATTTCATAGTATATCGGTAAAAGGTTTTGGAACACGCATTCTTCGCGCGCGATGGTTATCTCGCGATATTTTCGACAATGCAAGAAAGCACATATTATTACTTGGTTTCCGGGGAAGTATTTGTCACCATGTTTCTCGCAAGAAGGCGTTACACGAACAGCGAGCTTCTCGCTTTTCGAATTTGTCAACCGTGCGTCGTTATCCGAAATAAATTTCTACGTACAAAATTTTCTTGCGGCCGCGGGGCACGCCGTCAGCAAACTTCCCACCCTGTCCCGCGTCGTTTCTTTTTTTTACCACCGTTATTTCGCCGGATTTCGCGGAACACTTGCATGACACATTAACGTTGCAAGAAAAATCAAAACACGGTGCCGTTCTCTGGAAGCATTTGTCTCGACGTATAACACGCAACGCTTTTAACTTTTCACGCGCCTTTTTCCTTTCCTTTCCTTTCCATTCCTTTCATCCAGAGTGCATTTAGGAATCGTCTGAAACATTCTGCAAGAAAATGATCCTGGCGCAAATCATTTCAAAAATTTCCTACGAACTCGAAGGCTGTGCAATATCAGTTTGATTAAATTAACATTAACCTGTATATAGATAATGTTATTAATATTTCTAAACTGTCTAAGAAAGTGGCGACTTTTTACATTTACAATTCAAAAGTCAAATGGAAAGATTGCTTTGATATGAAACTAGTCGACAGCGTTATTGAATTGCAAGACTGCTTTTCCATAAGAGTCGGCAAATGTGACGAAGTGGTTTGTTATACGTGTTATTTTATTAAAGAGACGAGTGATAAAATTGTAATAGTAAGTGTATATAAAAAATCAGTTTGAATACAAGTACAGAGATACTGTATGTCGGTCGTAATCTTCGGTCCCCCAATGCTACTGTTTAACTCTACGCTCGCTATTCGACTGTATGACTCCCTATAATAATTCGCTATAATGATTGTCCTAGAGAGCACGTTCGTCTATTTGTATCGACCGGTGGTATTATAGAAAATTCGAATGTAACTCCGGTTGACGATTACAAATAACGGCGATAATATTTTGTCCAGAGTTTGTTTACCTTTGAACCTAGCAAACCAAAACAACGTTGACACTCCAAGCCACAACAATATGAGTCTCTCTCGATTCGAATCTTCCGTGACTCATGTGCCGCTACAGTGACTTCTCGGACATTTCAATTTTTAAACTTGAAAGTATTATTTAAACGATTTATATCATTGTCTTCTTGAAGACGGCTCATGCAGTGTACACTAGCAATCTGTTACGTCAACGATATTTGCGTTTCTCTTTACCAAAGGGCATCCCAAAACGGTTACATAAATATTACGGTAGAAACGGAGTTGGAGTCCCTCTTGTCGTGGCAATTGTACGAACGGTACATTTCGTGAAGCGACGACCTTACGAGCGTAGTTTCTTCTGTTAGACCGAATTCATAGGGGGCTGTTCAAGGGAAACACACAGGAGGGCAGGAGAGATACGCTTCGCTGCCTTTGCGCCTTCGCGTTTTCGCCCATTCCCTATTTTCGTGTTTCTCTGTTTTCGAGGCGGAACTAATAACTCCTAAATGACTCGTTACTCTTTCTGTACGAGTTATTCGTATGACATACTACATCCACTCACGAAAACTAAAGAAACCACTTTGGACAAAAGATTGATGTTGCTACTGTAAGAATTGATTTTCGATCTCTGAACAATAAATAGAGACTCTTCCAAGTACTTGTCTTTTTCTAGATGTCTTATAATTTATTTCAAGAGAGAAGAACATTTTTATCTCTTCAATTACATTGATGGTTTATTATTTGCATAGATTTCCCATGTTAGACATTTTGTTTTAGCTATATACGTATCTGAAAATAATTATTCGATAATTCAATCTTCAGATTTAAATCTGAATTTTGATACAAATAGAACCCCCACTTCTCCTCTATTTAATTCCTAATCTACGCTACAAGTGGATTTAATGTAATTAAACTTATGATTAAACCGTAGGAAACTTAGCCAATTAAGCACCGAGAAGTATTTTATTCTAACAAATGTAGAAAAAGATATCGAGCGAGCTCTCGGAATTTCTTTTCGTAATCACAATGTTAAAAAAACAGCTGTGTGGATAAAAATATAAATCTGCATAGTTTACTCATAACTTATGATTCAAGATCTTAATTCCTTAACGAGACCTATTTTTAATTTTGACCTCCTGCCGATCTATGAACAGCAGCCGGACGAAACGTGCCCTTTGCACCAGCTGCAGCTTGAGCTGCGCACAGGAAACGTATCTCTACGGTTTGAACGATTCTATTTTTAAAGGGCCAGACAATAATGCCGTCTATGCGTTGAAAGATCCACGCTCGGATCTCCTCGGTTCTTCTCGCTTTTATCCAGCGTTTGTCCGCGCGCGTTGCTCTTAATGAAAGCTCGTAAAAATTGCGCGAGCTATGCGCACGTCACATGGAAATTTAGTGTCGCGAGAAATTGCAGCGAAGCCAGGCAGAAGTAAGGAAGGCCTCCGTGGTTCCTCGAGCAGAGGTCGTAAAATTCAAATTTCTTTCCCTTTTTCGTCTCTTTTTCTCTTACCAGAGTTTTTGGCACCGACACGGGGTATAACGAACCCTTCGAATGACACGTCCGCGAAAAATATCGCCGATAAACTCTCAAACGCGATCCCACGTTCTTTACGAGATCGCTTCGACGTGGATGAAAGTTCTCCTGGAGTTATTTTCAGGCTGATAACCGGGTCCATGGATCTTCTACTTTCCCCTAAGTATCTTCTATACGATACGTAACCTTGGAATACCTTGTTCGTCTTTATCATTTACGATTTTCGGCAAGTTTTTGGCATAGAAAAACCATTAAGTCATAAGCTTGAATTTGTCTGAGACAGTCGTTAGGTTAATGAATATGCGTTCTTCGTGTCCAACTCCTTATATTAATCTACTTTTGTATCGGGGACTCGTGTCTCGTTACATCGATACTTGTCTCACCATACTTAAGTAAGATACTCGACGAAATATTAAATCGTTTTCTCCGTTATCATCATGAAACATATACATGAGAAATCGAGTGGGTGGATCTCAAAGTGAAACTCTGTGTTTAACCAGGCGGAACACCCTTTGCCACTGCGAAGTTCCCAGCAGTTAAGACCTGTTCCGAATTTATAAGAACACGGTCGATGCAAGTTTCTCGACCGTAAATTCAGATAAGATCGGGTCAATTCGTTAATATCAGCAAGTGTTATTCGAACAACGACGAAGAGTCGAACGTGTAACATAGATAGGGGAATGTTGATGCAAAATTTCCGCAGGTAAGAGTCGGTTGTTTCTGGAGATATCATCTTTTTCCCATCAGGGTCTGCGGTGGAAAGTTTAAAGTCCGTTCTGGCGGAAGCGGTTAGACACCGAAACCACTTCCGGGCAGAAGAGACAATCGGCTTTCAGGACGGTTCCCCTGTATTTTAAGAGCAGTCTACCGATGAAAACCGAACCGGGAAGCAAAGCGGAAAGGAAGTTGCACACAGTTGCCGCACTGATATTGATTTCTTTCCATCGAACGCGCACAATGGCTTATCTTTGCTGAGATTAAAGAAGTTGCGCTGCTTCGAGTCTAATGACTGTCCTCGATATGTTCGTTGTATCTTTTAATTCCCCTCTATATCTCTATCCTTTCTCATTTCTTCTTTTGCTCCTTTCCCTTTTTCTTTTTGAAAGTTGTCATGAAACCGTGAAAAAGTTGTTCGAGAAGAGGAGGATTCGTGATGGGTCGGCAGGGCGACGCGTTTAACCTTGAAACGTCGCCTTTTAAAGTCTCCGGTGGACTTTTAAGACCCACTCGACCGCGCGGCATCTTTTTAAAATTTGAATTCGAGCGACGACTCTTTACGATCTCGAGGCGCCGTCGATTCGCGTTCTTTTTTCGATATTCATGCGAGTAAATGCCCGCCATGGGATGCTCTCAGGATATTAAAAAGAGTTTCGAGCTACAATCGCATCGAGCTTCCGCCACGCTCTGTCGTATTAATTTAACATGCCACGGACATATCTCCTTCTAGCCTCAGTCGCGTTGCTTATCATAACCATTAACCTGTTTTCATGGCGTATAAATTACAGCTTAAAAGCTCTCGCAGCTTTCTGCGAAATTTCGTAATATATCTAGCCGTTTTCGTTTTAAACGATCTTCTGGGAAAATTAAATTGAACGATAATAGTTTGCTATAAAAAAAGGATTCCCACGTCGCTGATGTTTATTGGTAAAAATAATCGATAATGGTTATTCCCGACGAAAATCATTTAAACTAAAACATTAATTACTATATTATGTAATAAGTTTTATAATTTAGTTCATGACTGTTATATGATCAGCAAAGATATTCTCGTTACGCTTCGATTAACCAATAATTACCACGATTATCGTTCGTGTCTACAAATTAGCGTAAATCTCAATTTCCCATAGCAGCCGTGTACTTATGAGATCGTAGATGGAGTATATCATACACTCTGTTAGTTGGTGGTATATTGGCACGATCATTTAGAAGCACCTCGTTGAACCAGCACTTTCCTCGTTTGCTCTGTCAGATTTTTCTGTTAACAGCGAGATACTTTACGAACGTGTAGCCGATACTTATTAATTTTCACGCGGATCGGGCCCCGTTCCAATGCATCGCCATTAAGCGCAACATCCTAGGAGAAAGATTATAGGCGAACGTTTTATGAATAGCTCGATAAATCTTGCCCCTTGATACCGTTGCGACCGGTTTATGCGTTGCTTTTAAATACTTGCTTAACGCTTGTGGCGATTTATTACGAGATTATCATTCCGGCCAATTCGCGTATTACACTATACTCTCTGAGAAGAATAACCGTGCGATTTTAGCAATTGTTCACGTTGTCAGAAATTTTGCCGTGTTTGTCGTTCGACTACAGATGATGTGCGAGTACAAAAGATTCGGTCTCGTTTACCTGATTGCTTTCTTCGTTATACGAGATTATATTATAATTCCATTCGCGTGACTTATCTTTATGATTGATCGTGAAAGAAGGTGTGTCTATGAGGGAAGTTTGAATTCTCATCCAAAGCCATCATCTGTAGATGACATTTAGGATAAAAAGATCGTTAGGTAATTATAGACTTTAAACGAGGCACTTCAAATTTTTCCACAGACGGTTGACCATGTTTTAAGAAATGTTTTAAGATTTACAGCGTAATTTTGATGTAACTATATCAATTATTAATTACGTTATTAAACGATCTGCGTGATGTCAGACATTTTCAATGCGCTTATGTTTAACATTTCAAGCGATGCATCCTTTTCCGTAAATGTCGGGAATATATTTTTACAGAAATTTTCACGCGTTCTTAATAATAGAAAAACACTATTTAAAAAATGATCAAAAGGATCGTAGCAGAATTAATGATTATACAAAGGAAGGATTTCTCGATCGATCCTTCGTTGTTATGCTTTTAAGCGACGACTTTAAACGGGAAAAAGCATAAGCAAAGATGACATTAGATCGTTCTAAATTCAACGATAAAGTCATGATTGAACGTTTAACTATCTTGTCAACGTCTGTCTCCATGGGAGTTGACGAGATCGCACTGAAACCATTATATGCCTCTCATTATACGCTCTTAGCTTCCATTGTATATCTCAGTTGCAATTCGGTGCAGTCCCTCGGGGCAGGTTTTGGAGGTCAGTCTATTCTTACCTACCTCTATTCGCCTCTTCCGTCTACCGAAATACGATCCTGTAAGCATCGCCGCGAGCCCGAGGTGAATCGTTAGAGCATCATAATTTGCACAGTTGTCTTCTGTCGTCCGGAAGATAGAAATTTTTCGAGACTGAACAGACAAAATCATACTTATGATGTGCTAAAATCCATCGTTGAGTTTTATTAGCTAATTTGGCACGATAAGCACAGCTAAAGTAGCAGAGATTAGTCTCTCGAGTATAACAGTTTTGAATATATAGTGGCGCCATGTAGAGCAGAGTTTAAAGAGTTCGAATTTGAATCTATTTTGGATTCGTTGTTGGAAATATTAAGCAGTGTAAAAGTCATCCTCCTTAGAATGATGATTTTGTGCATTTTACCTCTTGTATCTTATATCGGATACAAATTTTATAATCTTAAGAATACATATTCAAATCTTATCGAATTACATGCCTTAGATATTTTACAAAATTCTAGTTCAAAATCGCGCAGTAACAAATATCTTAGTATTAATATTACGTTTTCGCGATTCCTTACTCTCCGTGTAGCAAAATAGCGTTTTACCTATTCACGACCTTATAATTAGATCCTGTACTTGCACTCGGTAGGAATGAAAATGTATTTAATTCAGCGCAGCCTCTATATAAAAAATTATTTGCTTTTGAGAAGATCGATCGCCTTGTCATAAACCAGTCGAGCAAGTTTGAAAAATACAGAAATAATCCTTGTTACCGACAGAGAAGAATGATATCATCGTTGTCGAGTGCGCGGATCGATTCGAATTGGAGTCCCGTGTGGAAACGAAGCGTTAAGGAGGTCGTTGTGGTATAGCGTGGCTGTTTGCGGAGAACACGGGATCGTTTGTATGTAGTCCCATTTGCCATTCGGCGAATAAACGAAGGACAGGGCCAGTATGTTTGACACAGGAAGGTAGTTGCCTGTGCGCGACACTCCTGTATGCCGAATAAATAAGACTCCACCCCAAGGGCGCTGCTTTGTTGAATTTTCCGAGTGCCCCATTAGTTTACGACATTGGACAACGAAACGACTACGGAAGAAATGATTTTAAGGGAACCTTGAGAAAACCTTGAAGAAAATGTGAACGAGACAGGGTTCTTTTGGACGACCAGAGAGAAAGCACCAAGTCATCTATTAAGTAGAAATCACGACAGAAGTAACGTGATTTCTTTTCACAGTGATAAGTGCATCAGGCGAGAAACAAGAAATTATTTGTCGGTAATTAATACATTAATGACTACTGTTAATATCACGTCTTTTAGGATTAGGGCAGATAGGTTAATTATTATTAGTATCAATGATTCTGAAGAAATAAGAATTCACGAAACATATAATATTCGAAAGAACGTTCTCCTAATTTTCATTTTTGACTTAATTTTTAGAAACTTGTGATTTTCTAGTTTCAAATACCGATAATTGCAAACGTGTCAATTAACGTTGATTAGTAGTGTATTTTCTCTCATTTCTATATTTATTTACTATGTTTCTTCAGGTATTTTACTTCACATTTGTAAATTCTTACAATTCCACGCTTAAATTCTTGACTTTTATTCCTTCGAAAATTCAACTCTCAGAGAAGCATCGGTTTTTGTAAAACAACTTAATATTTTGTTTTAATTGACTTACTTTTTTCAGTTTATTTCATCCCACTGCATTTGTTGCTTATGGTTTTGTCGACCACATGTAATTCAATAACAATAGCGCCGAGTTTATGCCCGGTGCAATAACTGTGTTATATCGTGACACACGAACGTAGATTGTGAGATGGAATAGCATCCGATCTTTTCCTGGAACAAACGACGACAGTTTCTTCTCAGGCAAACCATGAGAACTCGTATCTTTAAAGATTAGAAGCATGGAAAATGTGCACGTTTGTATTCCGTGGAGCTGTGTGTGAATTTCTTCATTCAGGTACCAAGAACTTCATAATTATGGGAAACAGGTAAACGTATTTTCTTTGCGACGACATCCAAACAAATAACGCTATCTGACCGGTTTTTCTTGTTCTAATCTTGAATTCATTTTTATCATTGCTTGTTTTAATTACTTAATGATAGCGTTTTCCATCTTTCTTCGTCTAAATATATTCTCAGCTTATACAACGCATACCTATGCAACATCGATTATGGCTGATAACAATATAAAAAATATTTTGTCTCTAAAAAAGTAGACAGTTTCCTAGAAACCTAATGGTTTCTTTTAAAGAAAACCCATGCTGTTAATGTTGGAAAGGTTTTTTACTACATGTTCTCTCAGCGATCTCATCTTTTAGTAATCTCATCTCCTAGTTTCAAGATTGATATATCTAATGCAACGTTCCTTCAATTTCCTGCTTATGTTCGGCTCATTTCCGTCAGGGATATAACATTCTATGGGATCGTTTTCAACATGTATGGGATAAAACTACTCATACGTATGGAACATACCTACATACCTACACCAATATGTATGTATATATACATATATATAAATAAATAAATAAAATAATAAAGTAATAAAAGATGATAATATATCTGGTTTCTTGTCTTTCAAGATACGAGTATTACTTTTGCTTTAAATGCAATTTTTTTCAAACATCGAAGCGTATTCTTCAGTCTGATACGTTTTGAAGTTTAAAAACAGTTTGTATAATTCGAATATATATATATTTGTAATCCATGCCTTTCGATTTTGGATAGCTTTCGGTTACGTCTCCATTTACAATATTTTATCTTATATAATTTTCTCACCATAAAATATACCTTCCTACCGTTATAGTCTCACTAAATTAGAATTAGAACCAATAGAAGTAAGTTTAACATAGACTTTATCGATTTTTCTGGAATTTAATACTGCAAACTGAAGCTATTACAAACTTTCGGCTGAAGTTCTCACGGAAAAGGTTTCGAATTTACATGGTCAAGTTTAAATTACACTTTGAAATTACCTCTTAACTTTTCTAAAGTGCATATTTATGAAAGATTCTTACCTATCTTATCTAGATTCCTTCTCTCGAGATACCTCTGGAACCTTCAAAGCTTTATAGCCAGCTTTGAATCGGCTTAGTCAATCTTACGTACACTTGTAAGCCTTGTTTCTCGTGTACCTTTTTCTCGAAATACTTCATAAAATTATAAATATATTTTTAACCTATATCCCATCTAGCTCCTTTCTTCCACGAAATACTCCTAAAATGTCAGATAGCTTTTTGTTCAGCTTCGAATTTATTTAGTCAAGCTTGAAAAGATTCCAATCTGTCTCATCTAGATCTTCTCTTTTCGAGATGCTTCTAAAACATTCTAAACGTCGTTCACCTGAAAATTTATTTAATCGAGTTTAAGCTGTATCTTTCCGATTCCTCAAAGTACTTGATCAAAAATTCGAACCTGTCCCGTCTGTACATTTCATCAAAGTACTCTCGAAATATTGGAAATCTCATATCCAGAAAGATCTGAAGCTATCTATAGCATATTTGGTCCAAATCTATATACTTGGTTCTTAGACATTTCGCGCTCCATCGTAGCAAGAGAACAGAGTTTGCCACAGCGGGTTCTGGCATTTGCCTGTTACGGTGACGCAGTCGAGTTCCTGACCGAATCTGAATGTCGCCAGTTGGAGGTTTATTGATTGAGGAAGCTCGGCGCGCCCCACCCTGTCGTCTGCTGGCGAATATAGTTCAGCAGCTCGCCCTCGGCATTACTGACCTACTACCACACGAGCAGCATTCGCAAGGCGAGGGCTGTCTTCAAAGAGGACATTCTAACTGAAGAGAGGCGGCTCCCTCCCCTTTATTCTAATACGCGTTCGATACAGTTCTGCTGCTTTGTGATTTTCAACGCGAGTAGTTTCGACCTTTCGCCAAGAATTTCCGAAGGAAAATTCGTCGAGGGAAACAGCTCGGAAAGTTTCACGCGCAGCTCGTGAATGATTTTTCCAGGAGAAACGAACAGAGAGACACGTTACCTGGAAGACTTTCGAGGTGTAAATGTAGGAAAAGAAATCGACTTGGACTTTGGCAAGTGCAGCAGGTAATAGAACGAATACCAGAATGGAAATTTTGTTTCGTACGTCTCTAATGCTTCCTTTCGATCTTGATTTTATTTGGTATTTTCAAGTTTGTGAAATCATCGTTTCCATCTTGAGAAGAACGGTGACGTTGTTTCTGCGAGAATAAAATTTTATAGATCATATTATTCACTAAATTTCGTGCTGTTACCGACCACGTTAATCTTATCGCATCTTTTAAATTATTTTCCACCTAGTCGCGTTTTTCTAGCGTTGAAAGATTTCTTCAGTTTAAGGAAAATATACGCAATAGAATCGTTATTTGTATATTTATATGATAACGAATTGAGTTATCTATCGTTTTAGTAAGGTACACAAAATATATTAAAATAATGAATACAAAATCAGAATACAAGAAAAAGATACAACAAGGATTTGTATGATTTAAACAAATATATATATATATAAAAGATGTGGATACATCATATTGGCACGTTTTGTATTGGCGTCACGATTTCTGGTTCGATATGGTTGAAGTAATTAAAGTAGCGATCATGCGTCCGCGAATGTAAAGTTGGCAAGTGACGAGCATGTTTTTCAGAATGTTTCTTCGGTGTTTTTCCGCAATGCATATAAAGCGACTACTTCACGTCGCATGCATTAAGTCCTCTAAAGAGATCAACCGCTTTCAGGGTAAATCTTTGAAAATAGGCATCTCGAATTTGCTTTGTGCGTGAAATGATGAAAAGTCCGCTCCCGTTGCTTACCCTTCTTGACCTCGGCTCTTTGTATTTACAAGAGCTTCTCCAGCGCAATTAAAATTCTTTGAATTCCTCTAACGTGTCACGGGACATGCATATTCATTGGAAATGTTTAACAAAGAATAGAATTTTCGTTTGATTTTGATAGAAATCTATTTAAATGGAAATTTAATTGCGGTATGAAATAACGGTGTCTGATATCTGGGAATATTTTGGAAATTGAATAGTACGTTGAGATAAATAAGACTGGTATCTGAATATATTGGAATTTCACATTGTATTAAATTTTATTAATTTAGCTATGTAGAATAAAATTGTAGAATACAATATACAATATCTTCATATCTTCTTTTTAAATAAAATTAAATTTCCTGTATGTTCTTCCGATATTGGATTTTCAATAAATTATAGCTCTGATTTAATAGATTATTATATTAGAATTTTATATAGATATTGAATTTTACTAAATTTATTATAAAATTTAGCAATGTAATCATCAAAAATGACAGACCTAATTTTCGATAGAATGTAATTGTCATGTTATATTACAATCAATATGTTTCTTGATAACTGTTTGATAATTGTTTTATAAATATATTTAATGCATCGATGGATTATAGTAGGCAGGATTATAATACCATTATATTAAAGTTTCGTAATAATTGCTTGATTTTTATTACTGCACGTTTATGGAAACCTTCGTCGCGGTGACAGACCTACAGTCGTTTGAATGTTACGGAGAACACAATTATTCTGAGTGAACGCCGTGATAAATGTGCGTTGCGTAAGCAATAGGTGTACCAGACATAATCTACGATCTTCTGCTTATCGTGCCTATTGCGCGTAGAATAATAATCATATCGTAAATTAGTGATAACGGAATTTACACGTAGAAAGTGTTGGACAGTGCGCGACACGATGATAAATCCGCTGTAACGTTGAGATATCAGAGCGAATTCAACGGTCGCTAATGATCAATTTCTCGACATAAGATGTCGAATAGATAAAATTTCAGAGCCTCCACAGTTTTCTTAGATTAGATTGTTAAACTTTTAAATTGCCCACTATTCGAGTTTTTTAACTTTGCTATATTGCAATTTTTTAATCTTCAAATATTCGAGAGATTAAATATTGCAATTTTTTAATTACCAAAGTTTCGCACTTTCAAACTTTTCAACTTTTTCCGACGTTAAAGCTTTTTAACTTTCAAATTCCCAAACTTCTAAATATACTAAATTCCACAACCATGAGAAAAATACATAGTTCCATCCGTAGCATTCTAAACTTTGCTGCGTAAGCCGAAATAAACGCGTTTCAATTCATTCGGAAGAATAGAATTAAAAACACATCCTTAAACTCGAAGTACACGACCGTTTGACTCGGATTTCTTTCTTCTTTGGTCCAACTGGGATTAAAATCTGAATTATGCGCGGGTCGGTAGCTGGTGAAATTCGGGCAAAAAGGAGCATGGTCTTCCTGCGCGAGTACGAATCCGGTTTAATAGCCCGAGAGGGGGTGGTGGTCTCGAATTACTGTTTCGACGATATTTATGTCGGAGCAACGGGAATGCAAGAACAAAGGACTCTCTGTGGTGGCTCGATCTTAATCGTTTAGGATCCTCCTGGCGAAATCGCAGCGCGCCCTTAAATCGTCGCTTATTTTCTCCTCCGCTCTTTCGTTGTTCCTCTAATTATCAGCAACTGGTAATTTTTGCTCCTTAGAACGATGAATTCTCTTTGGATAGTCACGGGAACGTTTCTACGATATTTCATGTATCGACGTCAAACAGGCTTGATAGCGGAAAATTTAGGGGAGACTTTAAGACGATGAATTATGTTCCTTTGAAGTATACGTATGGGTAAGAAGACTTTACTTAAATCACGTTAACCTTCTCTAAGTTCTCGTGAATTATTGAATTCGAGTAACTTCGCTGTACCTGTACTGTCGCCTATGTAAGTGTTCGCAATCTTTTAAAATATATGAACGATACTTGGAATGAAACTTTTTAATCTAATTCTATTAATATAATTAATCTAATCTTAATCTAATTGGCATCTAGCTGCTATATTTCAAACGATTATATACAGTTAACTTAGCCAGTAAAACGTAAATTCCTGTTTTGTCAAGGTACAAAAATTGTATTGGAATAATAAACGCATTGCGAGAATCCACTACAAAAAGGGGGGAAACAAGACATACGTTATGGAACTGTTACGATATATCTGAATTAAAATACGAATGTGTATAATCTATTGACCATGATGAATCAGTTGGTAAAATATCGATAACGAATCAAACCTTCTCAATCTATCTCCACTATCTCTATATAATGCCATCAGGAAAATCGAAACATTTTTATTCAGACTTTTATTCAGAAAATATGGACTAAGCAAGGGCGGTAAGCGCGAGAAAAGGGAAAAAGCACGATCGTAAATTCTCGACATCCTTACGCACCCCGATATCGAGGTTCCCATAGTGGTGAGTGTGATCGGAGTTCTATCTTTTCCTTTTTACATGGCGATGGTTCTCCATTTGCTTTCAGAATCCGACGCGAAACGTCCGTGAACCGATAAGCCGGTCCTTTTGCGGCCGACACCTTGCAGGATCGTTACTCACTTATCGTTTTTCGAGAGCGCTAAAAATTGCAGTCGCACGAGATACGCTCGAAGGTGAACAGGTGTTGACTAAAAATACTCAGACACGTACACGGAAACACACACCGTGGGTTCTGGATTCGCTGTAATCCGCGAAATTAGTGGAGGAGGAATCGGCAGAAGAATTTTGGAAATTTAGAGTGGATCCTGGGCTCGTGATAAAATCGAGGTCGAAGTTCAAACGCGAAACTCGCCAGGAACTCAAATTATAAAATAAAGGTGGGCACAAGCTCGAAGGTGAGGTTTTTGAATTTGCAAGATTAAATTGTTGGAAGGAGGTTTCTTTAATACGATCAAACCTGTTCGTTTCATTTTACAAGTCGCTCAGAGCATCGAATTTATGTTTCTGCGCTTCGAAATTTATGTCTAAGCGTTTTCTTAGGGCACTGAAGAAGTTTTGCTCGATTAACGGAAGCACGATAACATCGCTGGCGAACTTCACACGTGCAAGCAATTAAAGCGTTGGCAATTCTCGACTCGTAGATCGTGATCTGCTACGATCGAAAGTAGAAGAAATCGTTATCCAATTAACGAAGCGTGTGGCGTAAGGCTAGTTATCTTTATGCGTTACGTGTGTCGTTGAAAAATCTAACTCACGAATCTTACGATTAATCGAGAACATGGGAATAGTTAGTAAATGACATTAAGTACATCGAGTTTCGATGCTCTTGTTATTCAAACTAACCTGAAATGCAAGACGTTTTATCAGTGATAAAATCAATTGGATGTTACCGATGTTATAATACATAATTAGCCTGCGAATAGTCAAACTTCGAATTTTTATAAATTCGTTTATTTTATTAGACGAAACGAACGAAGTATAACAAACGATCTCTTGAGACATTCGATGTAATTCGATTAAACGATTGATATTTTTATTATGCTCTTAACACAATATTATTGATATTTATGCTAAATGTTAAATAGAGTTTGTTGAGAATTTTGAATCTTAGTTGCCGAAATAAATGTATAGGAACACTCACATTATACGTAGAAATGATATTAAAATAATTTGAGATTTATTTAATATGTAATTTACAAGATATTCATAGATACCCATTGCACGTGTCTCAACACTCTTTTTTTCTCACCATCTTTTTACTACTATATGTACGGAACAGTTGCATTCTTCTGTTTTACGAGACGCTGTGCACGCACATACTCCCACACACACTCATACTCATATATGTGTGTCGCTACTACGCGGCTAAACCAGTGTAGCACACAAAATTACACATATCTCAATAGAATTCAAGAGAGTAAGAACGACACGTATCTGATCTCAAAATTTAAGAAAAAGGTAGTTTTGATGTGTAGCTGGTTGGAAATAGATTGAATTTTAATATTGTTCGTTTGAAATATATTTTATATATTTGCAATAATTTAAAAGTGCTCAAATACGCATATGCACGATAGTGTATGCTGCATTCAACAGTAAATGAATACAGCTTCTATCAAAGTTCACATCGTGCATATTACATTATATGTACGTGGTTTTGATTCAGTGAACAATGCGGTGACCCGATTGGGCGACCGTTAACTGATGTCCCTTAATTAATTAATATACAGGATAGTCCGGCGGGTAGCATTTGCTCCGAGGAACGCGTACACATAATTTCTCCTTCTGTCTGTAGAGCCGTGTTACGTTTATGGTTATATCGTGGTACACAGGTGTATCGATGCTTGTACGCGTAAAACGATTACGTTCCAGTCGTACGACTCTGAATCTTTTTTAATTTAACCGAGAATGGATGCAGCATTCGCTGAAGAGATTTCAGCGCACGGTTTTGCATCGTTGGAAAAATTGCACGCAAATTGCACTGAAATATTCTTCGTTATTCGCTTTTACGTACGTTCAATCTTTACGTTATTTTATTTATGAAATTGAGGTAAGTTTGGTAATAATCCTGAGCCTGGATGTTTTTTGTACAAATTTTTACTATTTTCTTATTAGTGTGTTTTATTTTGCTTACGGAATGTAATAAGCCTGTTAGTAACAATAATTTGTTGTTTATACATTGTACTATTATAGATGCTTATGATATATCGTGGTTTATTGTACATTTATGTTAATGTTATTGTAAATTTGTAAAATGTTCTTGTAAAATGAAGGTAAATTTCAAAATCGAGTGATATATTTAATTGTTCTACAATTCTACAATTTCATGCAATTTAAAGAATTTGAAATATTTATGATATAATAAACTATTGCTTCATCCTCGATCGATTAATGTCCAACTATTTCGCCATTGGTATGTTGGTCACATTATCGTAAAGGGAAGAATTATTTCCAGAAGCATAGAAATCAAATTGTATTTTCTCATTGTCTATGCACTTTCACGACATGGTTTGCAGCCATCGGCTCGAACCTCTAGGCGACTATTTGCTAACGTTCCAGCGGATAACCCTATCGATCGCTGTAGGTTTCGCCTGGACCTATTAATACTCATTCATGTCGCGAGAAACGTTTAGCCCGACGGTAATCGGCAACACATGTTGTTAATTGCACGCGGAGCCTTTATATAATCTGCTACTGGATCGATCGTGTCAGCCTGAGATCGAAGGGGATGCGAATTTAAACGCGAGAATTAAAACGTCGAAACGGTACAAAGTATCTGTCTACAAGCGTATTTTTCACGGGATCCTTCGTTTTCCCAGCAAAATCGATGAGCTTCGAATTTGTTTAAGCCACACCAGCGTACCGTTGAAATTTAATTAAACGCGCGTACCTTGAAGCTTTTATTTGCGCGCCGCGCTCTGCCATATTTTCCTTGGCCACGTTGCACAGGTAATTACGTTGCCCGCGCGAAATATACATATATCGTTGGCTGAAATCGCAGCCGGCGAAACGCCAAATTTTCCGCGCTCTTTCGCGTTGAATCGGTCGTTCAATGCGCGAATCCTCTCGATGTTTCTCACAACGAGACTGTTTCACGAGAAGGGAGAGAATCGCTCGTGGCAATTATGAAAATTTCAACGTGTTCGAGCAGCGAAGAATCGCCGGATTGCACGGGAGAACCTGCGGTAGAAAGGATATCAGCTATTCAATTCTACCCTTCGTTGACGTAGAGCATTTTTTAGCAGATGGACGATCGAATCCTCCTGGAGGGTAGCGCGGCCGAAACACGCTGTGACAGCGAGTTAGAATTTTAAATTGACTGTGTTTTTCGTTACGACAAAGCCTGGATATCGTAGAATTGCCTATTAGGAAGAAATATGTCTGATATCAAATTGTTATCGAGTATCGAATTGACGATCTAGCGAATTATAAAGGAATCACCTATAAAACAAACATTAACTTAACTTAATTAACAGTACGAGATTTTTAATCTAGCGAAGTATAAAAGATGTACAACGAAGACCATATATATGAAACAAAATTTAAGCCGCTCTAACTTGAATTATTCTTCTAAATGAAAAAAACGTAGTTTTTTCAGAAGTTATTCGAATCTCTGATTCAGAATGAAATCTCACGGCCGTAAAGAGTTAAACTTACATCTTATGTAGCAATTCCTATCATATCGATGGCTAATGCATATTTCCAAATCATAAATTTAGGTACAGAATTCCTCTATCAATGATGCCTATGTTAGCACTCAAGCTATCGGAGTGAATAATGTCGCAATTAACGACAGCCATTCGAATATCTGCAACGCAATAACGCGTCAATTTATTCACGGAAATTTAGAGGAAAACAAACGAGTTCCCATAAAAGTATCCAACGCTATGCGCGAAATATTATCAAGTTCCATCCGCGCTCGTCATAAATTCGGTTTACGGCCAGTCTGCCTGCAAACTTTTTCATTACTGCATTCAGGGTGTTATGTCGTCATCGTCAATCTTAAACGAATGAACGTAACTCTATGGAATTTCGGTGACGTTCGCTCGAATTTCTTTCGAAGATTTACGTGTCCCTGTCGATGATAGAACATTGGGGACAATACGTGTTCTCGATCCTTGCAGCGAGACGTCCGATTTTTCAAGCTTCGCGTATCTTAGACAGAAACGAGAAGCGTCTGTTACATTCATCTTTCGATTTTCGAGAGTAGGATTCCTACTTGAGGACGGTCAAACAATATCCTTGGGATAAAAGGATTCGCCGAAGAAGATTTTTCGCTCTCATTGCAGAGAAATGTTCTTCCTCCTGGATGAAAAATCTGTTTGCCTAAGTTCTTTTTGTGCTTTCGATCGAATATATACATCCGTTTGTAGCATTAGGGAGCTTAGAAAAAAAAAGAAGAAAAAACAAGGTAAACCTTGATAAATGTTCGGGAGATTATTAAACATCACTTGGAACATTAAGCTGTAAAGAACTCATATGTCCAATATCGTAATTAGAATCTGACCGAGCGTATTTCACTTTATCATTTTCTGTATGTCGTTATTTTTGATAGCACGTTGGCAGTAATTTAGACTGAAATGTTTCATTCATTTTGTATCTTTTCAATGTGTTTCAAATCGAACAATTATATAGCGGATAAGTTATTATCTATATGCAATTCTTACAATTAATTTTCACAATTTCCTGCTTAGTACTTTGGATCGTTATTTTGTACAAATATAAAATTCTAATCTCTAAGACTAAGAACTAACAATCCTAGATCGTCCATTACATTATGTACAAGTTTAGCAGGTATACACGACTTGCTTCCATTTTGTGTTGCACAAAGTGTCGTATGGATATATTTATGAACATTTGGTATTCTTTAGATAGAACGATAATTCATGACGTTCCTAGATCTAATTAGAAATCGCGCGACAGCCGCAGTGCTACGAGATCGATGAGCAAATTAGTGGGATGCGAAAATCGAATTTGGGAATCTTGCCAATCTCGCATTTAGAATTCAAGAGCATGGCCATTCAGGTTCGCTGTGTCGATTCATAAGTATTGTAGCGGTACGAGCGTTACGTAATCGATCCACAATGCTGGTGGATATAGCTAGATGTTATTTAACGATCACAATGGTTGTTATCAGACGTCGTTACCGACCTCTTGCGCAATAATTCCTGGACTAATAATATCGGTAAAATGGAAAGTTACAAGTTGCTGGTTATACATCTCTCTTTTACAATGTTGCAACTTTACGTCACATGGAATAATCAAATTATTGGTCATTTGTCAGATTTATGTATAAACGTGAATGTCTTTTATTACCAAAATTCAAAACTCTAACTGTAATAAAAGAGACTTTACACTTATTGGTAACTTGTGGCTTATAGAGAATTTTTAGTAATAATATTCGTCCAATTGTACGTACAAGAGTGTGCTGATTTTGCAGAACTCGATGATAAAAAAATAAAGAGAAAGACAGAAAAGACAGAAAAGAGAGAAAAGAATGAACGAGCTAAAGCAAGCGAAATTCGAGGTTATTTGTGGAATTTATTCCATTTGCAGCGCTGATCGTCGAAAATACGTTGCATAGAAATGAAATGCCACGCTTTGTTTCGATATAACGCGCGATGAAAGAGATTGATTGGGATTTTTTTGGCAGTTTATTCGGGCTTTGTGAAATTGAATTCGCGTCGAATCAAAAGGATGCTAATTTTCTTTTCTTTTTTTCATCTTCCATCCAACATCGATCGTTCGTCCGGCTGATCGGAATTTTTCATGACCCTCGAACAATTTTTCTCGTAGGAGGAGCTTAACTTTTTAAACGGAGTAAAATAAGTTAAAACCAATAAGTTGGAAGGGATTGTGATCATTTAAGGATTGATACGTTGCTGTCGGGGATGAACGAGGACTTAAAAGTAAATTGCTCGGGTAGACCGATCGAACGCGGGAATCTTGCCAACCGCAGATTTAAAGGCGAGGCGAAGCGCAGCAAAATAATCGCTTAGATTCGGTGCCTACGATAGGAACTCTGTGGCAGAGCTCATTCCTGCTTTCACAAGTTGATATAATTGCAAGGAGCCTGTGTTAGGTGAAATCTCGCGATGATTAAGACCGATAGTTGGTGCAAGAATAATTGATCTCTTACGCGGCGTTTCGTAACTTGGCACTTTGCATTGCTTTTAATTCACAAGCGCCGTCGCGAGTAAAAGAGACGCAAGGTTTCGTTGAACGCATAAATCACGATTACGGAACACTTCGAAGCTTTCAAAGGAAACGAAGACAAATAAAGATCACAGGACAAGAGAACGACGAGCAGTTTTAAAATTCAATTGTTATCAATCCCATACGCGAATAAAATAAAAAAATAAATTGTAAAGGAGCTCGATGTCGATTCTCGTACATCGATGCAAACGAGAAATCGTTACTTCGTCTCGTAACGATAATTCGCACGTAACCCCCACCCCCCAGCCCCCAAATACGTTGGCTTGTGTAGCGAAAATAAATTTCGCAGCCAATCTATACTAACTGAAAGCAACTGCATTGCAGTTAGACGTAACGAGATTGAAGAGCAAATTGCCAGTGTATTGATTGGAATCTGCAATTTCGTCGATTGCACTCGCCACGTAAGGTCGAAGAGCTGCGTTGTCCTGCGAGTTTTGCATCCGTTGAAAACAAAACGAATCGTTGTGCGTGGTACTTGGACGTATATCGGATGGATTTATCGGTACATCGAGCTAAGCAACGACAACCATGTAGCTCAGCTGATGGATGAGACCGCTACGTTTGTTCGTGCAATCATACGGGAGTGTCGGAATTCTCTGCATAATGTATGAACGAAAGAAGCATCTTTCTTGGATCCGACCTGCGATCATTTCGTCTAACTTTCGCCTAACGGAAGATCAAGTTGTTTGGATCAAGTTGTTTGTTTGCCCCTAATTATGATAATTGGAAGGTTCTTCGAATGGATCGTGTATCTAATGTATTTGGAATAATTTGACGCGGTAGGAAGTTTGTTGTTGGTGAATCAACGCATAAAGCACAAATTGAAAGTCAAAAGTTTGTAATTCACAGGGACGATTATACAGATATTTACACTTATGGATGGTTATTACACGTTAAATAAAAATCGATATTTGTAAAATTCACTTTATCAATGGGATCAACGCGAATCGCGAGCAATTAGAATGTTTATCAATTTGTATGGAAACTGAAGGTGTAAAAATGAGTCTAATATATGAAGATATCTTGTAATTTTAAAATACTAACGTAGTCACGATAGCCGTGTCTCGTTGCAACGCTAATGAAATTTCATGTCTCGTACAAAACACATAGAAAAAGTTTGTTAAAGCGTTCGAATATTCGCGGGTCACTGTATAAATTAGTAAGACGTTACGATTTAGTCTTAATGGGTTCATGTTCCAGCAAGCTCATCGGTGTTCTCGAAGCGAGCTCGAACAAATAAGAGAAGTCTCTTTCGGAATCAGCAACGATGTTCTGTGTCGCCTCGCACACAACCGGAATCTCCGATCTCGTGAAAGCCAATCGAGCCAAGATATTTCCCTCGGTTCCGAAACCAGCCAAGTAGTATTGGCTCAATTTTCTATTATATCCGAGCGCGATTACGGAAACTTCCAAGAATTCGACTATTTCGAATATAGAATTCCTGTTTCCTCGAGGCGAAGAAGGAAACAGAGCCTTTAAAAGGCACGGAAAAGTTGGAAATGCGAAATACGACCGCCACAAGGGTCGCTCGGTTGCACTCTTGACCTCGCCACGCAAACGATCGTACATAACACGTACGAGAATTTAGGTCATGGTACTCACGACTATTTTCACGAATTTCATTCTTCGAGTCTGACAAGTTTTAAACGGCGACTTTAAATAATCGTTGATGGCCTTCACGGACGATCTGTTAATAGTTTCACGAAGCTTAGGAAGTTACATCTTCCTGTAACCGCCGCAACACGACAAGACACTAAGTTTTACTTCCGTAGATTTCAAGCGAAGGGTATTTATCAGAAGCGAAAAAAGTATATTTTAATTTTTACGACTGCCACGCGAATTTTGTACCTTGCCTTGCCTTGCCTTGCGATAGATCGAGATACACTACACCACAACGGTATTTACTGACTTTTTGCTGACGATATTATCTGTCATTTACAATATTGGAAATTTTTGTAGCCCAAGAAACGACCACCGAACAGTCAATGTGTTAAAAACAACGATGTTTCGTTGTTATCATCGAAATACGGAAAGATCATGCGGAAGTCAGACCTCAAAATTCGACAGAATCTTTACCGATATCGTTCGATCGTTCGCAATTAACGAGCACACAATTTTTACAGTTCTTCTTCTTTTTATCGAAAAATGACGTTAGAGAGAAGCGACTTAATTCCATTTTAGCGAGAGGCCAAGTCTAGTTTTCGTGGAACGAATAACGAACGACGAGTCGTTAAATAACGTCGTGACGGACCGATGGAATGGAAAGGACGAGAAAAATGGAGAAACAAAAGCGGATGTGGGCCTCGTTTCGCGGTGATCGTTTTACGAAAAATGAGGGCTGGCCTGCGCTTCTGGTGAAAAATGAATATCCGCCGGGAGAAGCGAGCCTCTATCGCCAAGAAATCGGAAGCGATGGATCAACGACAAACCAGCAGCGGAGGTCGGTCCTCTTTCCAACTAAGCCGAGACAGCTTGCCAATTTATGGCCGATTGATTAAGGCTGCGATAAACTGGTAATCCGGAGGTAGCGAACAGCCAACTTCTTGCTCTTGGATGTCGCGTTGTGATCGCGGAGGGTCTCTGTTACTTTTTACATTGGCTTTTTTTCCTCCAATCGCTGCCATTCATCGTTTCGTTGTTGAGCCATGCCATGGTTCCGTCGTCTCGTTGGCAACCACCAGGATTCTGATTCAGTTCCAGATACATACGATTCATTGATCCCCGTCATTCTTCGAAATCTTTCTAAAGTTGCGAAAAACATTTGGGTATGCACATGTTTATTTGTATAGGTACGATGGGTCTTGGATTTATTATCGTTGCATAGTCATCGAGTGATGGTATCGAGCGGACATTAATAAGTGCTTCTTTTTTCTTGTTTCATTGTACGTTGAATCCTGCTCCTTTATCGAGATCTCGAAAGTATTATTCCATTGTGTATCGGTGTTCGCGTAAGGTTCGTATGAAATTCAATGACTCGTGGTTTTTATTATTGAGAGAAAGAGCATGCAGATCAATGTTCGATAATTTGTTGATAATTTCAGAGTATGGTCGATGCCTTCCAGGAGGATGAAAAAATAAACTAATTATAGGAGAGGAAAAAAAGTGAAAAATTGCGTTATACAGGGTGCGCCGTTAGAATTCGGACAGAATTCAATTTGTAGTTCCCACCATATTAGAATTCAGATGTTTGTGCTGATTGACTCTGAAGTTAGTTAAATATGTCAATAAGTCTTCTATAACCTCAAAATGACAGAACTCGTTAAGCAAAACCCGGAATACGATAGAAGAGCGGCGATTATAGAAAGTCTTCGCGCCGGGAGAACGCCGGTCGAAATTATAAAATTCTTTAGCTACCCAAGATCGACGGTATACGACATTGCTAAGAGATACGCAGCCTCAGAGTGGTTCGAGAAGGGTTCTCCTTCTCCGGCGAGAAAAGTTCAGCGTTGTCTCAAGTGAGGGCGACGTCATGCCTCCGCACTTCTTCCAAAAAGGCGAAAGAATCACAAAGGAGGTTTATTTGGAGGTCCTGAAGACAGTAATAAAGCCGTGGATGGAAATTACGGCTTCTGGAAGGCCGTATTTATTTCAACAAGATGGCGCACCTGCTCACACAAGTCATCTTGTTCAAAATTGGCTCTCTGACAATGTGGACATGTTTTGGTCGAAAGATTTCTGGCCTCCTAACAGTCCCGACCTAAACCCATTGGACTATTACGTGTGGGGCGTTATCGAGAGACAAACTAATAAATGCAGGCACCCCAACGTCAACTCCCTACGAGCTGCTATCGAGTCAGAATTCGCGACAATTAAACGCGACCAGTTGAAGTCAGCGTGCTCGCGCTTTAGAGCAAGAATAGAGCAGGTCATAGAGGCAGAGGGTGGTTACATAGAATAAAAGTTCTCAGCAAGGACCCTTTAAATGAGATATAACAACATTTTCATGTGTTTTTGTGTATTGACTTAAATAAACAACTTTCTGCACAAAACTTCTTTTGTCCGGATTCTAACGGCGCACCCTGTATATTTGTATGACGAATACATTGAAATTTTAATATGATCTTATTTATGCGAGTATACGTGGTTCAAAGTCTTGAATAAATTGGATTCATCGCGAGTACTAATTATTTTGCAATTCTAGCTTTAACACAGCTTTCTCATGTTTGCATCTAAGTAATTGTATAAAGTTATGGATTTGATGAAATAAAACAGGTTAGTTACCACAGCAAGATAATTTATTTTCCAACTCATTACCTCCATAATAAGGTTTCTAATAGCTGAACGTGTGAAGAAACTGATACTGTAAAAACGCAATATTCGCAGAATTAAATAGAATAAATCTAAATTTAGAATTCTAGAAGTGGAATAAAGGGGTTATAGAAATTATCGCAGGAACTATAAAAGAATCAAAGTATCATGAGAATGCGATACCTGAAACAGACCCAGAAAACCTAGGATCTCCAGCAGAACCCAAAATCGCGAAATCAATCTCGTATTAATCTAGGCACTCACTTCATGATCACATGGTTTAAGATTTTCGAATCATGAATATTGTGGAATTATGCATGACAATTTTGGAATCATAAATATCGTGGACTACCTTGACGTAGATCGAATCGAGTTCTACGACTCGAGAATTACAAAGTTCGCAATCTTTCAACAGTAGAATGTTTTAAAACAGATCTTTCTCTCGGTTCCAGACCATCTCATAGTCGTGGATTTTGATCAATTCGATGGTAAATCTCACGATATCAAGATCATGTTGCTTCTGCTGTCTCGAATCGGTATTATTATGTTGATTCTTGAAACTGTGGTTTGCAAGAACTCCTACGATTCCAGACTACTATTACGTGGTATCCAGATGTTTGGAATCGTTTGGCTTATAATCAGTTGCTAGCGACCGAGTTAATTGGATTCCTGTTGTTCGAATTCTATTTAAGTTCAAACTTCAAATCTTGAATAGTCTGTCACCTATTATGCGACAATGAAGCGTATACCGCATCCTTTAAATATCTTCATTAAATACCGTTCTCTTTTCATTAAATTAATTTTATCTTTTCGCTTATTGTTAATTGCAAATACCCGTTCTTTAACAATGATCGTTTCTTCTATAAAACGCTCTCGACTCGTTGTTACCGTAGGTGTGCCACATGTTGCTGTCTCAATATTGAAATGTCGGTCGGTATTATTCTATGCATTTGACCTATGAACTCGATCCGAACAATAGGACAATAAGCGTCAAGGTCTTTCCTGATTCGTACGTCTTCATCGAACACGTACTTACGCGCCTCTTATAGCCGTTGGATGTTTTATATTGTCGCGAATTAACAATCGTCGTACGTGTCTTGCCGTTGCAAGTCTGGACAATAATGTCCCACGGTTTCCTGGTTGTGGCGCGGCGGCAGATGTTAACTGCGACTACTGACTACGCGTAACTTGTGTCAAAGGTGACGTTGAAAGCCCAGGGATAAGGGAATGACGCGATGTAACGCAACTGTTACGTGCTACGGAAGAACGTGCATAACTAAACGACGTTCTGTCAGCTACGTTCTCAACTCGGACGAACGAACGACGCGTGCTGAAGCAGCGATCGAAAGCAAAATTTTCGAAATTCCGAAGGAGCGCGTGTTGTTTCCGAGCAAAGCGAAGCTTCGAAAGAAGGAATTATCCTTTCATGCGCAAAAAGGAATTCAGGATCAGGTAAAATACTTTACGGTATACCGTCAACGATATGTCAAAACATATCGGAAAACATATGAATAATAAACTAAAAGATGTCTAGGGAAAATGAAAGTAGATATGAAAAGGATTAAAGTAGATGAACCAAAGTTTTACATGGATAACACGGAGAGACATGTCGTGTTGGAGTACGATGAGGTATGGTATCGTCATATTAAGCATTCCATGGCGAGTTGGCCGATGAAGGGAAGGCAAAGGAGGTAGAGTTTCGATAAGAAGGAAGCGAGATGAATTTTGAACGTGGAACGCACTGCGCAGACTGGTCGGCGTCCTCGTCTCGTTCGCGAGTTGCATTTCAATCGAAGCTTATATTAACCATCCCAGTTGCATTCTTTGACCTTCGCCAGTGCGGTGGTCGGGAGGTACATGCGCAGTGCTGTAGGCACCAAGGGCTGCACACGGGGCGTTGCTTTCTACTCGATTAAAGGTAGGTTGCCGGGGTTACGTAAGATTCATCGATGAATCGCAACAACGCTTTTACGCTCGTAATCCCCATGGAAATCTAGATTCAATCGTGATTCAAGAGATAAAACCGCTTCTAATTATAGAAATTACATGGATTCGTTTCTTTTAAATTGAGTTTTAATGTGTAAGAAATCTGTATTTAAAAGTTAGTACGTATCGATTTACACTAATTGCAATGTGGAGTCGTAGTAAACGAAATGTCATCCTTGGATTTTCTTCCTTACGATCTTTAATTTTACTAAGTGACACTTTAGGTAATCAAATAGTTGTGTAATAGAGTCATCGATGAGTACAGTAGCTCGTAAAATATTTGAAGACTTATAGGAAACTTCTCACGAATATATTCTATATGTTATACGAGACATTTTGAAGTTTCATTAGTATCGTAATGAGAAGCGAGTGTCAAAATATTGGCAAAGCTGATTCAAATCTAAAAACGATATATTGTTCTGAGTCACTGTGTGCCAGAATTTCTTCATATTTTTCGAAAGTCTACAACAGTAAAAAGTTCGACTTTATCTATGTCTGATGAAGTTTGTCTATCAAATGCGAAAAACATTGTTTATGGAGGATTATTTTTTTTCGTTGAGGTTTGAAGGCTTTCGATGCAAAATTCCTCTCTTACGTGAGAATCCACAAAGCTAAATACATGACAAGAAACAACGCAAAATAATAATTCTGGCTGCCAAAAACAACTTTCAAAGTCACACGATTCAAGACTCGGTGGAGATGCATTACCATGGTGGTGTATTGCTCGGGCTCTTTTAAAAAACCGTCGTATTCGTCTGAAAGGGTGTGCGACCCTTTGTTTGAGGTTCCACCGTCTTCAAACATTTTTGCGAGACAAAGGGTTGTCGCACCTTCGTCGGGCCGTACGCCAATGGTCGCGTCTCGAGGTACGGGAGGAAGTCGAATAAACGTGAATCGAAGTGACTCCCATTGAAAGGAGCTCCGCAGACGTTCTGTACAAGAAACGGGCCGTGTTCTTTTACGTCATAGCAAAGTCAATGCACTGGTTTTTCGCCTCGTATACCAGCGGACAGTCGTTCGTCCGGCTGCCAGGGACAAGTTCTGAATTTCTGATCGTTGCCAGCCGATCTCGTCGGACCGGATACGCGTGTCGAAAGTCGCTGGAATGATTGTCGTTAGTAGTCACGTGCCATGCAGCTTCCTTCTTGTCCGCGAAACTGGTTCGAAAATTATTCGGGTCGCTTCCGTTTGCTCGCTGCTTTAATTATCGAGGAGCTGGCACGGATCGTCGTATGCATCGGTTGCGTCTCTTTCAGCTAGACGATTGTCTTGAATCGAATCCTGAGACTACTACTCTCTAGTTAACTTTTCGTTAGATAAGTAGAGTCATAGTCTCTGAAGGTAGATGACTCGATTTTGTGGAATTCGGGCTTTTACATTTTCAGGGGAATATCAGCACGTGTACGTGAGCCATTCACAAACTGCATTGCTGCAGCTAACTCCGTGATTGGAAAGCAGAGAAAAGCGATAACGCGATGGGCATCGCTTCTTTTTAACTTCATCTTGAAATTTATCCTTATTCGTGTAACTTTTTACAACGAACCAATTTATGCAAGTAGATGATTCGTTTTCTTTTTTTTTTTTTTTTTTGAGAATTGAACATTGTTCGTTCATTCGGATAAAGAAATTGAGAAATTAGCAAAAGGTTGATCAGTTCGGTTTCTAAAAGACCCGATTATCCTCAGATCTCCGATAAAAAAGATTTAAGGGATATTACAGTTACACAGGTAAACGCTATTTTTCTGAGAGAAATAATTATCTTTTCTTATATTAACAAATTCGTCCCTGCAGGATCTTGTATCGAGCAATTCTATTATGATTTAACGTACATTTCCAAGTCAATTGTTTTCAATTTCCATAATACACATAACGTGTCCAGTTTATCGTAAAACAGCACGACACGTGTGTGATAACTTTAATTGTCACGTTACGATGATTATACGATATTTCGTCATGCGAATTGCCAATTCGATGGAGGGAACGTCCTACTTTTTCCGTGGTGTAGAGCCATCGAGAGAGCGCATTATGCAAACAGGCATCGATTCTTGCTTCCAGCATATCGATTAACGTGCAGCCAGAATAAATCGGACGGTCTCGTTTGCGCCCGGTCAACGTTTTTCTAATTAATTTCACAATGCTACAATTAAACAGTGAACGCGCCAGTCACTAAGCAAACGTCGTGACGAACATGTTTCATGCGGACTTGGTTAGGCTCTTTGCTACGCGACCTTGCTTTTTTAATCCTACCATGACCGTGATCACGTATTTGTCGTTTTCGTGTGTTTAGTATTACGGTAGAACCTCGCTCAATTACAGCAACATTGTTTTATGGACAATTTAAAGATAATCTCTTGCAAAAAAGGATGGGGAAGTAAGAATAGACATTGAATGAAATTATATTGTTTTTATTCGAAAACTTTCAGCCGCGTTTCAATGAATATTTATAAAGTAGTTGGAAGTAAATGACCTCTAATATGAAAACAAAGTTACTTGACCGTCTGAATAGCGTGTGCCATGATTAGTTCGAATAATTAAGATTCTGCTATATTTCGATCGCTTTACCAATAATACGAATCTATTTAAGATAATGTGGCTCGTAATAAAAAAGAAAAGGAAGAAGAGATACGATAATATTGTAAATGGAAACGTTAGTTTTCCCATGTAGTTCCATGTCTTTCGAGAAGCGCGCTTAAGACTAATACCGAAAAATCAAAATTAAGACCCATAAGATTTTGGTCAACACGGAATTCGATGACACAGGTATTAAATTCTTATGGCAGCTTTAACAATCACCTTACTCCTGTGTTAACTTTTTCTCGATAACGATAAGAACGATACGTCTTTATCTTAACGTGCATATCTGAGAAAAATGCAGGCGAATGATAACAATAGTAATAAAATACGTATACATATAGACACGGGTAGCATCATTAAATTTGATCCTGATTTAGCAACGAACAATATTGAAATTACCATGAATCATGATATTTGAAGAATATCATTTATGTATCTTAAAAAATATGGTGCAGCGATGATCGAAAATATGAAACGAGAGTCGTATCGCAAAACAGATCTGTGCTATCAACGTATATCTTTCTCGGATGTGAATCACTTCATGGTGAATTACACGAATCGAATTCGATCAACATTCTTGCGCTTCGCGCGAATTTATCTCTGTAAGTGGTTTCTGATCGCAAACAGACATCCGAAGTCACGATCATCGAAGGATGAAAGACACGCGATTGATAACCGTCGGCGAGATAAGCCGAACGTCGGGAAATGTCTGGGGCAGTTCTCTCTTCCGTTGAGTTAATGAATAATCAATAACTATGAGGAAGGTTCGCAAGGTGAAGCCCCTTTCTCCCGTTAGCTGTGGCATTTGTTGCAACGCGAACGATTAATTGGGTCACCCGAGTCGATTGTACGGAGATAATTGAAGGATGTTACGTAAAGTCCCGAAGTAAATGTCAATGATCAAACAATTTATGGGAGACAGAAACGTATGTGCTAGTGTCTAGATAATATACAGGGTGGAACGAAAACTGTAATGCAACTCAAGACAAAATGATTATATATGAAAAGTTTGTTATGAAGATTTTTCGACCGAGGCATTGGTTTTAGGAAAACTGATTTGCAAAGTTAGATTGATTAGAACGAGTAGGATTGTGTGTTGTTTATTTAATTGTCAGTGATGTATGTAGTAATTAGTGAAGCAATTCCATCCAGGCTATATAATATGTTTAAGTATCGACAGTGGTATATTTAGAGCAATACATGTCTTCGCAAATTTTCGTTCTTTTTATTCTTCACCTGATCAGCACTAACTGTAACAGAAACCACTAATGGAATAACATATCAAATTTTCAGAATGAATTTTCCAAATCAATTTCCAGAATCAACTTTCAGAATCAATTTTCGAAATGAATTATCCATTAAATAAGCCCTCTGGCGAGGTACTTCATATCAAACGTTTTACTTATTTCTTTTACATAAAATCACTCACTTTTCGATTTTACCCCGATTTCCAAACTATCCTATATGCACGGTAAATACATAGTAAACAGTATATCCTATTGATAGCAACGAGACTTTGTCGTAATCAGTAAGCATTATAATCTTTTTAGTTTTGAGAATCTATCGATCGATTGGTAGGCACGTTATTATCTGAAATGCAGCGAGATCTTTCGACACAATTATGTTGCGTCGCACGTTGCATTGCGTTTTCGCGAAATTAAAATAACGAGTCATGTCGTTATCTAAGGGAAAATCTTGGGTCTATCTTTTGTTGGTTGACGATAAACGGGGTTTATAAAATGGGCCAATAAATCTATCTCGCGGGATCGAAACTCGTTCTCACTGCGGAATATGCATTTTGCAACGGAGTTGGGATACGATATTTATTATGTGCCAGAGTTATAACGGTTCGCTGTTGCGCCTTTAACGCGCTTATCTGCAGATACGGGCGTTCTTAACCATTGCAAAATGTCTTTTGATACGCAAATACGCGTGTCGATGCAAATATTTGCAAACGTGAAACTTATTAGGCTTGAAACGTTATCGTTCTGTAATTGATCGTAAATCGCACGGGACGACAGTGGTTTCTTTTTCCACTCGTAAGAATATTCGAACGAAGTTTGTCAAAAGAATCTATCCAGTTATCGACACGTCCAATTGGCATTCGTAAAATTAAAACCGACGAATTTTCAGCCAGTCATCCAATTAAATCGAACCAGTTCCGAGCGATTGGTCGTTTATTAAATATTAGATACGAGAGAACGAAAAGATCAGAGTTCGAATCTTGATACGGTCGATTGATTCTTTTTTCTTTCACAGTGATATGAGTCACGCGATCGGGTACCAGCCGTATCTGTTCCTCGATCGAAGGGAGCAAAAAGTAACGGTGGAAAAAGGTTGAATGGTATAATAAAGCTTATCATCCTTGGATCACGGTTTTTCTGTGGTGACGCACCTGTTAAGTGCAACTGCTCCTGCCTATGTTCGAATGTAAAACGTACATTAAAATTTCAAATACAGCCGGTACAATACAACTTGGCTTAAATGGTAAATGATACGAGAAACTTCAAATACCTCAACATATCGTGAAAAATGAAAAAACGTTACGTGGAGCACTTTATTAATGCGGATCAATTTAAGGTGATCAGCATACATCATAAATTATCCATGAACAATTTAAAAGATCAATAGTCAATGAGATCGTTGGAATGTTTTTTAAGTTCCAAGGATTTCCTTGACTTATTTTTTAGGAAAACAACTTTCTGTCTTAGCTATGGTTCTAAAAGATCTATCTGCGGTGCTAAATCAATACAAGGATATACCTAATTACTGTTGGACACCTCTGTCTTATAACCGAAAGCCCCAAATCATAATGAAACATACAGGGTGTTTCATTTATCTTAATATGTGCTTATCTTAGTTACTTTCGCTGATGGCATGTACTGTTCAAATATTGTCATTGCCGATTATAAGTACTACAACACCTGTTAACATTTAGTTCAAAATATCCACAAATTGGATCGTGTTTCCAGCGCTTCTATTTTTTACTCGCTTTATTAGAACTCTATTATTTCGTTCTCATTATGTGTCTATAACGTGCTTAAAATATCAAATAAAATGGAATCTGATCAAATCTTCCAATAAAAGTAACAAGCAAATACCCTGATACTTATGATACACGTTCCACGTTTCTACGTCGCACGATGAATCACCTTGCCATCAAAAACATCGATTTCACCTCGAAAAGAAACGGGCGCCGGACACGAAGGATTAGGGACATCGTTTTTGAATACGTGGCTCGTGAAACTCGCTCTTGAAATGAAGGCACTCTCCAGGCTTTCACGCGTCATTCCTCCTTCTAACTCATTACAATGGACCTTCGGTGGCTGAAAAGGGGCTGGTTCCGTCCGGGTCTTTTGTCTTGCGATGGCTCTCGTCGCCCACGTGGCGTTCACCAGCGGGAAACGCGGAACGCGCACGTGCAACCAGCCCGGATACGCGAGCCTGTTCGTCACGCGCCAACAGACACACACGGCTTTCGTGTATCATGTAAATATGTATGGAGATGCGCGCGCGACAGCTCCAAGTGCGCTCGAACTTTCGTTGCACGGCCGTTTCATACACGAGACATACCGGTGCGATATTCCTCAGAGGAGTACCGTATCCAGCCTGAGTGATTCAGCGAGGAGGAACGACTTCGAGCACGTGCGAGAATTCAGACGGTCGCGCGTCGTAATGTTGGGTTCCTAGTTGCGTGCCGTGGAATTTAATAAGCCTGTCCGAGTGAATCTCGACCACGCGGTGTGACTCTACCAAATCGAGCAGTCTCTTTCTCTTTTCCTTTTACACTTTTAACCTAAGTAACCTCTGATTGGATCTTGCGTCGTGTTTGTAAAATGTTAGGTATTTATACAGTTGTCAGTATGTTTGCGTGATTCTTTGATAAATTTTGATAAGCGATACAGTTGTTTGAATGTAATCGAAGGATCGTATAGGAAAACGATAAATTAGGAGAATTTGCAATTGAAGAAACGTGGAATTAAAGCAAGTTTGATCTAATGTTACGATTAGGTTCTAGCATTTGAATACGATAGAATAGAACTTATTTCATTTCTCTTCATTAATTGTAATCTTTTGTTTATATAATTAAATTGAGACATTTAATAAGACGCTAATAGAAATTTCATTTCGATAAATGGAGTTCGAATAAACGAGTTTCCATTCTGTCTCTACATCGTTTTGATTTAAGCATTGTAGCTCTGATGTCTCTATTCGAATGCGTAGTGTTTCTGCAGACCTATTATTTGAAGGCATTCATCATTCTAAACCGTTCGAAATCGAATGGCAACGATAAGCATTTTAATGGTCGTTGATTCACCTGTTTCGCCCGAACTCGGATACACTCGCGCGAATCGCCCTTCGTTTAGATACTAGCAACGCTAATTACGGTTATTAAAACCATCGTAGTATTCACGAAATCTTTTTAAGCACTATATACTTTAATCTGTGCACGCGCGATGCGCGTAGAGAAGTCGCGACCAACTTTATTGCTCTCGTTCCGTGTTCTGATCTCATTTCTACATAGAACATCGTACACGATTATCGATCACGAGCCCACGATTCCAGTCAACGATTAAAGCAACCAGCGATCGGACGTGAAACACTTCGATACACCCCGAGTCAGTGTACGTAACGAAAAATTCGAATCACTTCGAACGTGATTCGAAGCTTAGAATCTTTGAAGGTCTTGATCAGTTTTGGAAGTCTTGGAAGGCTTGAGAGTACGATTAACATGATAAATATCAAATATTTGACTAGCATTTTCAATATATTTAAGAAAGCACCTAAACATCGTCGTAAATACATTTATTTACATCATTCATCCTTATAATTTGTATATATTATAAATGCTGATATTTCGGGAAACTTTCAAGAAATGCTTGAAACTGTAGATTACAGATTGAATACTGATCAGCACTCTTACGAATTACGAGTTTACGAGTTACAAGTTTTGGTTTGTACCTTCGTAGTCTGAAAAAAGTTCGCTTTGAAAAAGAGTTGCTTCGATGTTGAAATTCAAATACCCATCGCTGTCTACGACGTAGGTCCACCAAAGTGTTTGGAATCGCGTTTTATTGCGTCTGAACGCGTGTGCGGCATCCACGTTTCGTTGTAGATAACTATCGTGTTCCCATCAAGATCTTCGTCGAGGGCATATGTTCATGCAAATGGGTCTGCTTGAACGCATAAAGCGGCAGCAGGTGCGTTTGCTCGCGAAACTGGCGGCCAATCGGCCGGCCTGTTCGTGTTGGACGCGTGCACACGCTTGACGAGTATGGCCGCTTTGCTCTTGTTTGAAACGAGCGACGTGACGATTGGCACCGTGAAATACGCCTCTCTGCACCTATGGCGTGTCAAGTGCGACGTACAGGGACATTTCCTCGCGAAAATAGTCCAGATTCGATGTATCTTCTTGGGATGTAGCTGGGTGAGCAACGTGAGTTTAACTTCTGCAAAGGTTGCCAGAGAAACGACACAGGGGCAAGAGATAACTGCTTGTCACTCTTCTGATCTGTAAATGTAAAATGGCTACAAAAATTATTTGCAAATATCCGCTCTTTTTTTCGATCAAGCACGTTTTATCAGATTCCAGAATTCACTTTCAAATTTTTGTGGCTATTTGCAAGTGGTGTACGCAAATAGTACTAAGTGATACGAAGTTTAATATATTTGGGACTAATTAATTAGTATGTAAATGATATTTGTAGACGATGAACGATAGATGAACACCGTAGATGACCAATTTTTTGGGTGTGACTATTTTGAGTAGTAATGAAAATGTATGTGCACGTATTTTATTCATTTTTGATACACAAAATGAAGTCAATTTTTATAAATATGGAAAAGACATTAGCGCGAATATTAAAGCGTTATAAATAATTAATTGTAGCGTAATACACACAAGGGGAAATAAAAATGATTCTATTTTATAAAGAACGTATCTTTGGCATAGGATTGTTTACGTTATAAATCAATCAGATCTGCATTCCTCCTGTTAATTAAGTTCTCAGCTGAGAACAATAGACATGGTCGAAATTTCTGCTCTTTTTAGAGCTTTATTTGGTGAAAGGTGCGAGATAAGGCGGCAGCTGAAATCACTTGGCCAATTTGTTGGACGCGTTTTGAAAGGACGAATCAATCTTGAACAACATTGATGCAACTTTTTAATAAGATTGGTGACTGCACTAACTTTTGACGAAGATTATAATTGGTTGTCTCCTTCATTGCAATTTTGTTGCACGTAGGATGGCAGGTGGGCCGTATCTTCGATATGTTTGGAATTGAATGATGAGGCTACTTGTCAGAAAGATTTGCTATTTCTTTCCTTCTTAGCAATATTTTTTAAGATGACCATATGTGTATAAATAGATACCTCGTTTAATTTTCTCTTAAAATTAGAATTGAATTACGGATTAGAAATAGGAAATAATGACACACTTTCGAGGCTTAAAATTAAATATTAATAAGCAATATTTGTGTTCCCATTCATTTACACTGAATGCTCTCTGTTACAATCATCTAGAGCAGCTCGTCATTCGATACATTGGCATTGAACACATTGGCATTGAATACTTGAAATGAGCTAGATTACAATCATCTCAGTAGAGAAGGTTAACTCGGCTAGCATTGAACGATTCAAGAATTTAATATTCTTCAAGGATTATCCCGGTTAAATGAACGTTCTATATTCCACAATGTAATCCGAATAATTAATAAGTAATCCGAATAATGAATAACTAATTCTACATAATTAATTCATAAATAGTTCCGCGCATTAGAATCTGTATTTGAGTAGCAGTAGAATGTAGCGCGCGCGACTCGTGGTCGGACACAAGTAGAATACGAATGTTTATCCAATGCAAAATTATAGATACAGAATATCTAATAAATATTTAACGTGAAACACGTCAGATTTAGACAATGAGACGTATCTGTATTTAGGTCTTTTAGTGACTGGTATTAGTATCTGGACACAAAATTTGAGCATTATTTATCCTATTGTTATCTGTTTCAAAAAGCATAGAAAATATCACTTATGATATTCCCTTTAATATATTAAGAACAATTTATTAGTTAATACTATTATAAAAATATGTACATCAAAATAATGTCCAACGTCGATAAACCGATAATGTTCGCTCGAACATATAATATTCATTAATACGAGTGCAAATGCAATTTATTGGCTTGTAAAAATTAATTTATCCTACTTTCTTGTATATATTATATGTACTGTATAAACAGGTTTACGTTATAACCCAAATAAAATTAAATTTCTATCGCTTCCTTCATTCTCGACGTTTCCGAATATCTAACTCATTGATATTATTAATGAAATATAAAAAAAGGAAACGGCGGTGCAGAAACATTCACAAGGAATGGCTACAAGCTTTTTATTGGGATTGCAATGTTGCCGCTGCGGATGCGTTATCTCGACGTTAAAGGATCCCGCGCAGGAGGGAAAAAATTTGAAAGAGGTTCTGGTCAGCAGAACTGATGTACTGATGTAAGAAGTCTGACGTTAGCGTTTCGATGCTAACATAGAGCTACTGTCTGGACCGCATGCCAAGGAGAATGTGGCAATTCTCCAAGCTGCGTGGTACACAACTGTCATCCTCTTTTGCTTAGAAGTTGCTTAATAATTCAGAACACAAAGTTACCGGGGCCCTGAGTTCGGCCGAAGTAAATACATCTTGGCGGTGAAATCGTTTAAGCGACATGATGCATTACAGCTAATTCAGCCGTGCAATATAATCCGACAGTAAATACGGATCGTTGTGCGCCCCTTTCGTAATAATTATGATATATTATCGAAACGACGCGTATAAGCTACATGAACGTCTATTTTGCAAATCGTGCGCGAAACTCGTTTACGTGTGAGAAGCACGTTTACGCTTTATATGTGCGATGATATAGCGAAGAGCTTCGTGGAGAAATATAAATGCACTTTATAGAATAATAAAATAAATGTAGGAGAGGATAGGTAAAATCTATAGACATCTGTATTTATCTAGAATTTCGTTATAAATTGTTGAACTTTTATGACCACGTTCTATACGTTGTTCGAATTCTTATGCGATTTTATACAATTTCTATGAAAAATGATATTTTGGAATTTTTCGGCTTGATTAATCCGATCGTTGCAATGTTACTGTAGAGATGTATACATCGAAGTTGAATTTTATCCATCGTTTCTTAAATTAAAGATTTTATGACCGCGTCTCTTCTTATATTCAATTATTCGTCGTTTTGCGTTTAAAAGAGACATTTTCCAGTATATTTCCAAGTATATTAACACAGATCAGATCGATAAAAGCAAGAAAACGCTTGTGTTTAAACAGTTATTAATATTCTACGAAAATGTGTATCGCAGACTTATATTATAATTAAACGTAATTACACGTCATGATCGTAATGTAATGTCTTGCTTGGTGATAAATCGCACAAAATTCGACGCGCTGCGTTCGGTAAAAGGCTCGCCAATAAAATTATCGAGGGTTTAATTGGTAATTCGCGTTAATTGAAAGCGTTTTAAGTAAATTGCGTGCGTCATGTGTGGTCTCGTGGTCGGAGACCTTCGACGAGCTGCGTCCTTCACCTTTTCGAGTTTCTTTGCACCGATCTTGCACGTATACTCAAGGTCGATACATTCTCTCGTCTGCAAGGCTCTTCCTTCATAAATTTCTTGCCTGTCCCCGTCTCTAACGGGATAGTTTTCCATGTTGTTCGTGTGGCTAGTTATGCACGTGCAATAAACTTGTCGCGTTGAAACAAGGGGCTGCGTGAAAAACGTTTTCTACCTTTGCAACGTAATCTTTTAATAGATAGAGATTTTATTATCTATATACATCTATGTAATATCTTGTATTTACAACTTTTTATTATTTGCTCACATATCCATATTTATTATTTAACTGTCTAAATAATATTTCCGAGTCTCTAATTGATATTTATATCGTTTTCAGGTAAGAGCAGTTGAAATTTCTTATCTTACGATTGATATTCATTGAGGATCTTCGAGGATGTGTAAGTACTTAATAAATTATCCAAAGGGGTAGTTCTAAATCTGCGAGTGCAACACCGAATAGCTTTGACTTAGAAACTTTACTATTACGAGATTTAAGGTTGAGAGATTTACTTTAAAACGCCCTATTTCTCTATATATTCTTAAAATCTCAGTTTCAAAGGTTTATGTTCACGATAAAGAAGCTCGTGTATACTCTGTATGCCAGAAAGCTTGGATTTTAAAAGTTCAAAGACCAAGGCGCATAACGATCAAAGGAAGTTCTTTCATCTAGAATGCTTCATCTCAAGAAAACTTACCTTTCGGGTACCAAAAATTCGAACGACAATCTGCGAAGATCCGAGGTAAACCCTTGGAATAAATTACTTAATTTTGCAGTACCTAGTCCCAATTTCTACAGGGTATTTTGCACGATAGAGACTACCTAACATCTATCACGTGAAATATAAGACACAGGTAAAAATTAACCCCTTGGCCTATAACCATGAGCGAGACTCGTGGTAAAGAATTTGTGCCATAAACGAAACCCAGGAGTCTAATTCGTGGTAATGAATTTGTGCCATAAGTGAATATCACGAGTCTAACTCGTGGCGAGGAATTTATGTCATATTCACATCGAGTATCTTTCCTTGGAATGTAAGTGTTCTGTTTTGATCAGTGTTTTGCTTTCATCGGTGTTTTGTTTTCATCAGTGTTTTGTTTTTATCATTTGTTTCTGGCAACATTGGATAACCTCCTTAGTTCAGCGTAAGGCTTCGTTACGTTCACACCTTTCAAATATAATTCTCTAGAAAGAAAAAAGAACATTTAAACCTATCATGTCAGCAAAAAAAAAATCTAATGTTGATGGTAGTATCGAGAAGTGCGGTACTATTGTCGATTGTGATTCGATAGATCCTTTTAAATATGTGAGTGAGGAGAGTGATATTATATTTCCTGTAAGAAAACGTCCACGAAGATTACTAATTGAAGATGACCCCGATGATGAAGACAGTGAATATAGACTTCGAATAGCTGAAGGAATATTAAAAACCGTACCATCGCAAAATTATAACAGACAAGGATCATTATCGAACGGGGATATACCAATGAGGCTAGAGACGCCACATTGGGGTCACTTTCCGAAACATATAGATCCCACGCCATTGAAAAATATCGAACAAGAGTTTGCGAAGTATGTACGAAACATAAGAGAAGGAGTGAAACAACGTGGGAATGTAAAAAGTGTCGAGTTACGTTACATGTACCTACTTGTTTTGAAAGATACCATACAATTGAAGACTACTAATTTTCATTAAATTAATTAGTAATTAATCAGTATTAATTTACAAACTGCTAGTGATTCGTTATCCACTTTGAAATAATAAATTGTTTTTGTTAACTGATCAATTGATCATGATTATGCCCTAAACGTCTTAAAAACACTATTTGTCCTCAAACGTTGTTTATTATTTCACAATTCCTTTTATAGCCCTTAAATATACATGTCATAAGAAGTATACATCTTGTGCCAGTTCGGGCACACGGCTAAACAGATGATTAGCACGGCGCGCGACCGAACTTCTTGTTTACTATGGCTCGTGCAATCGACAGATGGCGTGTAGGCCAAGGGGTTAAGCTTTCTAAACCCGAAAACATTACGCGTAATAATATCAGTCCGATACAGTACACAACAATCAAAGGTTAAACTCCGTCAGAAAGAACGTTTTGCTGTACAAAGAAGCGTTCGGTGTGAGATCTGCATCACGCGTTAAATCGTGTCAGAAAAGGGAGACCCGATGCTCAGTGCGTTCCATCACCATCGAATTTTTCGTACTGGCAATTAGCGGCGAGTACCGTGAACAAAGAGAAAGAAGGACGCTGCGAAAGGCTGAAAGGAGGCGAGGCGAAACTTGGTATTGCGAAGGAAGAAACGAGACGTAGGAAGGAAAGAAGAGAAATGGTTCTCAAGTATTTATACATCTTTGCATTTCCGGCTGCCAGGACAGGGACTTTTCCTAATAAACCCGGAATAGATAGCGCGCGGATGAGAAGTTGAAACTCGTCGTGGTCCCCGGCTCTCGCGACACACTCCGCTCGCTTTGTTAAATCACGATTTGTTTGCGCTCTGCACCGCACGAAGCGTGCGAGCATCTGTCTTCTATAGGTTCTAGGAAGGATCGCAGTTTGTGTTTGCAAATGGAAGTTAAATGGGAGGATATTAGGGTTGATAGAAAACGAGGTTACGGGGCATCTTTGTTGTGGGTGGCGCGTGCCTCGCTTATCTGATGAATGAACAGATTTGTGCTTCGTCAGTGGGTTACTCCGGATCGTTGATGAAATGCCGTGGGGGAGGATGATGAAGTGGTAATGAAAATTATGGCTCGAATCTTTGTTCGTTAAGTGGACTTTAAACCGTGCTTTCATTTTCAAATATTAAAAAGTATCTAATGTTTCAACGAACGATTGTTTAATCTTGTTTTTGAAGAAACTTGTTAATGGTTGAATAGATCGACTCGATTAATATAGAAATAATATGAGTAATTGATCGATTAACTTAGAAACAGGACATCATAGCGGAACGAGATAAGCGTTCTACACAAATTATAGAATATTTTTGATGTTTAAGAGAAAGTACGTTGCTTTGGCCGAAAGTTAATGGCTGCTTCTGGCTTCTGACGAATCGGTAAAAAACTTTCCTTGGTGGTGGTAAAATTTGTTCCATCGCCTTATGCTCCTCCAACAGTTCATCCCTATAACACAGCATTCGACTATTAATCGTAATTTGTTTTTGTTCGAAGAGAGCGTCGAGTGTGTAAGCAGTAAGCACCTGTGCTTTCAGAGTTCTCAGAAAGAAAATGATCGTGGAGTGTCGACAACCCCTTGCTGGAACGGGAATAATGTTTGACCACGTAGTTCCTCGGCTTTTTAACGCCGATTTGTATCAACGAAGCGGTGTCTTCACAGGGCAGGATATTTCTGTTTGTTTTCTCGAATCTTCGCGTCTTTTGTTGCTCCGAATTTTCTTTCAACGTTTTATGATTCTATTTTTAAACTTTCTTTTATTCTATAAATATCCTGTGTACGAATTTAGGTTTACAATTTGTCAGAGTTCTCGCGTTTTATTCTTCAGATTACCGTATCCGTTAACGGTAAACTCGTACATCTTTATACATGGTGTATTCAGTACTCATTCGTTCTGGTGTTATCAGAACGTAATATTTCGCAGTAAGATTGATGACGATAGAGTATTGAAAAAATGAAATGAAAAAGGAGCACGACTACTGCGTGCGATAATAACGAATGATTTATTACTGTTCGCCCCGAAATTTCCACCCAGCTTGATTTTCGTAAGAGCAATAATTCTTCCGTTATTCGGAAAGCAACGGAGTTTGTAATGTCTTGACTCTAGCTACGTTATTTTTCAAACACCTGCTACGTTATTAAGGAAAATCTACCGGAGGATGTCCGTCATTTTTCCAGCGAAACTTTTTCACAGTTTCTTCTTTAACCAATGATCCATGTTTGCAGTCTCTGTTTTAACCTACTTTCGTCTTCACTTTTTCTCGAATATCCCCACACTGGAATTATAAATGGAAACGTTTAAAGCGAAACAAATTGTCTTATCTTATAGAATATCATAATTCATGATCATAAATCACAAATTACAATACAGTAAAATTTCTTGAAAATATTTCCTTTGGGATATAAAGTGAATAATCTATCTGGTGGCTAACATTTGAGCACCATTAGATTTGAGCACGAGTTTCTATTATATGAATGAAAGATATTAATATCAATAGAAAAAAAGATATTAATAGAGAGAAGAGAAGTAACAGATGATAGGGAGAATCAGCGCGTTTCTATTATACGTATTTCAAATTCAAATTAAATTCCAATATATTATTGGAAAGCACAGAGTGCAAAATTCAAGATTCCTTTAAATTCCACGAAAAACCATGCTTTTCTATGGACTTTGCATTTTGTAAAACTTTGTTCGAGAAAAAGAACGCATCCTAAAATAGAGCTTCACTTTCAACATGTTTACAGTAGATTATGAATAATGGTAGAAAAAGGCGCTGCAGGAGATCAAAAGAAACTTTCGTTTAGTAAGGGAAACCTTAGCTTTTCTGGAGGTTCTGCCAGAGGCAGCGATGCTTTTTCCTCCGGGAGTTTTCGAAGATGCAACGAGAAAGAAATTGCCGGACCCGGGCTGATATTTTTCAAATGCAGAATTTTAATGCATTCAGTGCGGCATGAAATTCCTACGGGTGAAAAGGGCGACTCGCGTACCTACTAGTTTGCATTCATTAAAATGCATGAAGGAGAAACATTGTGCGAGTCTGTATTTACAGAGCCATTAGTAATTATGTAAATACGCATGGTTCGTTGTTTATTGAAAATTATCTCGCCTCGTTGGCTCAATTTATTCAACCCGATCCTACCAGATACCAATTAATAACGCGATTACATATCAAACGAAAACCGTTTTCGAATTTCTTTTTTCATGGGGATCGCCAGACCCAATGTATACAAAAGCGGAATGAGTGTTTATCGCGACTTTTGTTTATCTTCTCGCCAGTCGTATAATGCTACTCGTTTCGACTAATATCAATTATTTTTGTGCAACTTTGTATCGGTTGTTCTTCTTTGAAATTTGGAATATGTCTAGTGAAAACTGTTCGAACAATGTGTATTCTAAGCATAAATAATTTTTGCATTTTTTTACCACATTTTTGTTTCTATCACTTGTTACACTTATCCATCAAACTTTATGTCCAAATTTTGCACAAATACAGCTTTTTAATAACGTATCGAATGTTAAAATTTATTGATGAATATGAAATATGATGAAATATGAAAAACAAACAAAAACTGTTGCCTCTTCGTGTGATCATTTTGTCGTTTAGAGCATCTTTAAGGCATAAAGTATATAATAAATGATCGTGAAGTACAATGAAGGAAGACAGTGCAACTATGCGTACAATGTGAATCGACCTTCTTTGAACAAAGTACGTGTATACGGAGACTTGTAAGTTGCTTAGACGAAGTAATTTGTCGTTCATTCATTTCCCCTGAGCATTACGTAGCAGCGAAATAATATAATTTATGGACCAGGCCGCTTTCCAACGACAGTGTTCGCCATTACGTAAGAACAAGGGGTTGCTAATTGGCTTGCACCTGCACCCGTTCGCGGTTGGCAAGACGCGTTCCTGTAGCAACGTTTCGCTTCAACGAACCTTCTCGCGGACAGGTAGGGACGTTTTAACGATTCTGCCCTTAAACAGTTTAACAAGCTGGCTATACCTTGTGCCGAAGGACGGACATGGCGTCATTGGCCGCGTGAACGAATCGCGTTTCAACTAGAGAAGACTCTGTTAAAATACGTGGCATCGTTGGAAGCTTGTAAAATGCTGTTTCTGGTAAATTTACGTTAGAGGTATTTTTCAGTTTAATGAAAATTTACGCTCGTAGAAATGGCAAACAGAGAGAGCTTGCAGATGGGAACATCGACGCAGAAACTTTGCCATTGGATGCGATTAATTTACACGGAGAAGTTGTCAACCTTTATCACGTAAATCGTAATAAAAATGCTCGAAAATCCGACAAGTGCAAAATGTTCGTTCGAAAGTTAAAACGAAACTCCGATATTTTGTTACAACGTTCGGACGATAATTAAGAAAATTGATCTTGCATCGTTCGAGTAATTTTCGTCATCGTTTTAAACGTGTATAGCATCGTGCGATTTGAAAGTTACATACTTGTACGTCTGTATTTTTTGGATTTTATGTAACCATCATGTTTCATTGTACCCACTGTGTTGGAATTTTTATTGGCAACTGTTAATTCTGAAACTTCGAGAATAAAAGAGAATAAGATAGAATAATTTTTTCTCCTCTAAATAAACAGAAATTATTGAAGAAAGAAGATTACATATGAATAAAGAAAAAACACACAATATTTCCCTTGCACCAAATTCGAACGAAATCAGTTTTCACCTTCAACTGCGTACATTTGAACCATACGACAAATACCGAAGCAGGAGGCTTTACGCAGGCGTGCACAAATTATTCCGTAATTATTAGCGATTACAGAGGAACGTGTTGCGCGAGGAATGCCGACGACGAGCCAGGGATAATTTAGCCGGCATGAACATTTCAGCCGTTTTAAATATAATTTAACGAGGCGAGCCTCTCTTTAGGGCTGCTGCACGCATATTTGCATAGGCATACGAGCGAGGCATGCACGCGCGCAGACTGCACCGATGCAACGTACACGAATCGTGTACACGGCCAATGTCATACTCGTGTAACTGCTGCGGATACCTTTTAACATGCCTTCCTCCCTTTCCTCTTTGCGTTTGTTCACCTTTTGCACGACAGGTGCTTTCTACCTCTATATTTTAATGACAGAATACCACTTCGGATTCGTTATTATTCATGCGATCCGAATATCAAATTAGCGTGGAAGATGCTATTAGAAACGATCATTTCCTTGCTTCTTTTTGAAGATTTGTACCACGTGAATGAAGCGGATTTTTGGGGATGGGCAAGGGCGAAAGATGAATATCTTTATGACGGGAATTAGAGGAAAACGTTATAGTAATTTTTAGCTTGTTTCTTTTTAAGCATTCATGCTGCTCGAGACGAATTTTTGAACATAGAGAAACGAATGAACTACGAACGTTTGCGCGATGGAATCTTTTCTGTAGTAGTTTTATAGTAATTTTTTATTTCATTATCTTTTTAATTTTTTAAATTAATTTTTAGCTCTTTTTTTTCGAGGACTTGCGCTGCGTGAATGAATGAGCTTTGCGAAAATAACAAGAAGGCTAAAACACGAATGTTCGTGCGATGGGTACTTAGAATAGATTAGAATAGAAGAAATACAGAATTTAGTCTGATACAAAGTTTTGATATTTGTAAAATTGTATTAAGCTAAATTTTTCAATAGAATATTTTCAACGTCGGTGTGTTAGGATTTTCTGATAATATTTAGTTTCGCTACGAACTCGAGCGGATTATGTAAATAGATTTTAGTAGCAGCTGTTAGTTATCATATCACTAGCGAGATATTGTCAATACCGATGTCGAAATGCTGGCATTCGTGAAACCTTGTTTGAACAACGTGTTCAAGTTTGCCTATTACGAAACTACTAAACGCAGCCACAGAACAGGGCTACAAACACGTGACACAGTTTCTTCACCCAACTCCGTATATAGTAATCAAGGGGATAAGAACAAGCAGATTTGCCACTAATAAACAGACCTAACTTCCAGGAGCAGACAAACTGGCCCTGTCTATTATCTCAAATTCACAATACACGCGTACACATGTAGAGATATTAGTCTACTAAGTGTGGTACACTTTGACGACTTTAACGAGTAACATATTACCATTCGAAATCAGGTAACATCTAAAGATATCAAAACTCTCGTACAGTTTCAATAGACGACATTTTCCCACTTAGAAATAGATAACGTCTAAAGAAATTAGAATTCTTGTACTACAATCAATAGACGACATTTTGCTACCTGAAAACAAGCAACATCTGAAGAGATCAAACTGTAGAAAACGTTTTGTGCAGACATTGTTAACAGACACGCGAGATAAGTGCAAAGATGGTTTTATGAGTTATAACCATAGAGATATAGCAATGGAAAGAGAACGCTTCATAGAGATAGCTTGTGTCCTTGTTTAACAACGCATATAATTATCATACTATAAATAGCCTGCATGTCCAAGTAGACAAGGACAGAAGGCTCTCTATACAACGTTCTCTTTCTATTCCCACAACGCATCCATTTACACGGTAACATATGGTTCTATCTATGTATTTCTATGTTCGTAACACTGGCTGCTATGTAAGTGTTAACTGAATTATATACCAAAGGATTAGTTTATAATTTATAACATTCAAGCGTCAGCAGGATTATGTATGGACCAATTAGTTCGTAATTTATAACATTCAAGCGACCCGATCAAGCCTGAGCAACGTAATAAATCTTTATCCTCATTCTTGGAAACATTCGGCATCTAACTTTCTCTAGTTGCCTAAGCTTCCATCTGCTTCGATCAATCTAATCGATCGACAGAAACGTTCCTATCTGTGTTACGTCGCAAGCTTGCAAGTGGTGGATCAAACTGAGCTAGTAGAACGCTGTAAACTAATGGAATCGGACGAGTCGGATTATTTTACTCGTAATAGTAAATTTTCATCAAAAGAGAGGCGATCGAGCAAGACCCATCAAAGTCGTAAGACCAGATATATGCGTCAGAGCGAAAGAGAAAAAAAAGAAAAGGAAAAGATTCCAAAGAAGCTTCTCCTTGCCTTGAAAACGACCATTTCAAGCCAATACGTTTCACGGATCCACTCGTACAACCATGAACGCACAACCGTAGGATTTCAAGACGCCTAACGACGAACGTTAATACCTCGATGCCATTCGCGATTCGTCCATCGGCGTATTTCGCTTTCCGCGAAATTACCAACTATTTGTATAGGTGGAAGAGCCTATAATTGTACTTTGGTGGGGTGCTTGGTGCGCGCGTGGTGGCAGCTGTTGGCCGTTTGCGTTCAATTCGTCCATCGCGTCATGGCAATTCCATATGTTCTCGAAGCCTCTGGCTTCCTTTATGCGCTATAGACCGTTGAAAATTCGCGTACGTTCGCACGCGACAAGCCACCGGCAATAAGATAATAACGCGAACTAGACCCCCGTTGGCGAGAGGGTAAAAAGGAAACGAACGCCTCTTGAACGTTGTTCAACCTCTCGTTCCGACGACGACAGCTATACGATTTCTATATATAATTTCCCTTTTGCTCCGCGTTATATGGTCAGATTTTGCAAAAGAGTCGTCCCGTTAATTCGAAACACACGGAGGTGTGTTTGGACTCGAAACACGTCGCTACGCTACGAGAATAGACCTTCCTGATAGCAGCAGGATTAATGGATTTTCGTGCGTGCCAGGATTTTGAGGAATTATTTCTCATGCTTTAGCAGACGTTCGCCTTGAAATTCTACCCGATTAGGTTCAGTTGGTTAAGCTTTAATTGTTGTTTCGTGACATGTAGTACCCTAGCTTTCGTAAGTTGCGAAAGATATATCAAAAAATATGGTATAAATTGCAAATTACTTACACTCTCGTTTATAAGTATTAGGATACCAGCAGAAAATGAAATTTACTTCAGAAATGGTCAGAAGTTATTAAAGTTTTTAACAATTATTATCTGCTTTGAAATTTGTATACAATGATAGATAAAAAATTCAAATATATATATTCAACGATACTATAATTATCACATCTTTGTGCCTAATAATATCTATTAAATTTCTTGTTCTTTGAAATAGGATTATTCCCCTAATATCATTAAAACTTCCAAATTTCAATTGAGATTGTACATTCGTAATAAAGTATGTAACTTGCAACCACATTTATAGCATTTCTCTGTTCTTCCATCTTTTCTCTTTCCATTCATTTCATTATTTCTCACGCCTCTCGAGCTAGTAAAACTAACGGTATATCTTAAATATTATCGTCACCTGTGTGCACTTCAAAACGTAATAACGTAGGGATCCTTTGTGGTGTGTCAGATATTCACGCACGCATGAATTCTTCAAAATCTCGTGGGACATACGTAGCTATGTCAGTTTGAATGTTGTTTCAGGCTGAATGGTAAATTAGTTCGTTTGGTGGTGAAAAGCGTCGCGCTTCGTGAAAATCGACGCGTTCAAAAGCCAGACAAATCCAAGGGTTTACGTTAAACGCGTCACGCGTGAGATTGTAAAACCGCAACTGCGCTTGTAATGCGTACGGTCGAAATTTAATGGCCCGGATCGACCATGAATGGAACGCAGTTGTGTATCCCCTAACTATAATTCGTATAACGTTAGAAATACGGTTTAATCGCCTGTTGGTCCATGGATTTTATCGATTTTATGATCTGATTCAGATAGAGACGGTTTACTTCTTACTTTATTCTTTATCAGTTACTGTATTTCATAGCATTAAATTTTTCTAGTCGTATAAAAATACCTTTAAATAATGCAAAAACCATTTTTGGAGCTGATTTAATCAGTATATAAATTCTACAACAAATATGATGCTATGCGAATACTTTTTTTAGCTGCTGTATTTCTCAAATTATTTGTCTAATGTATCGGTGCTATTTTGTTACAGCGATTACAATAGAGAGTTTCACATATTTTATACGTAAAATATTGTGACATAACAATTACATGTTTTGAGAACGATTTATATATAATAGAAGACTCAATAAAAACAATCCAAAAAGGACGTTCCATTAATTTCTATCCATTTCAATATGAAAGTTAAAATTTCTCTTTCTATTAAAAATCATATTCTTCTAAAAAATTTAGAAGCATCCAAATTTCTCCTCTCAGTACCGTCTAATTGTTGCTATATTAAACTGGATATTGGAACGGAAGTTTCACTTGATCCTCAGTGACAAACAAGCGAGGGTAGAAGTTTAACAAGTTCGATGAACGCACCCAGAATTTTATCTCGCTCGATGAAAATGTACGAGGAACCGATTAATCGAATCGGATAAGGTTTTGATAACACGGAGGTTATTAAAATTCCCCTTGAAAGGACGCAATATCGTGGCCCGCTGTACATCAATTTGAAAGAACTTCTCGCTAACATAGTTATCCACGGGCTCACCTTGTTATTTCTTCGTTATTGCCGCTGTATCGTCCGTGAAAGCGAATCTACGGAAGATTATCCGATTAAGCGACTGAGATACTGCTCTGTGTAAATCGAATCATCGAAATAACCAACGCGGAATTATTTTTCGCTTTTGTCGAGCATGGCCGATGAAGTACGCTTTTGTTCCCCTGAAAATTCAATTTCGTTTATCGAAATGACTAAAAGACACACCCGACGCGACGAAATTTCCTTTTCTACCGAGTGCTTGGTAATTCTGTTTATGGATTGCACGATTTACTCGTCTGCAGTTAATCTATATTTTGCTACATGAGAGAGTGGAGCGTTTGTCGTTTGTAAATGAAGTTGAGAGGGGAAAGACGCGATAAGTATACTTTTATCGAGTTTCTCACTCTCGTGTCGCTATATGTATTTGATATGACGTAATTCAAAATGGAAAATACCTATCGGTTAAGCGTTACGGAAAAATGGATATAATAAATATTATGTACCAGTAGATATATAAATTAGCAATACAGTAATTTGAAAATAAAGATATTGATATATTTGTAAATTATTTTAAACTTCAGAAAGCACCGTTTTAAATAATATTTCAAGTTCTTAGGAAAACACGTAAACTCGTCCAGAAATTACCGTTTCCAGCTTCGTATTCAATTTCAGAGCGTTTACTAGATGGAATACAGAACGTATCTGGCAGTTTCTCTCGAGCTCCGGAGTGCAAACTGGTAGGCAAAATGTAAATGAAAAGGACAAACGATTCGTAGTCGACGTAGAATCCTGACGGTGATTAGTTGATTACAAAGTGTATTCACTCTGTGTTTCCATTTTCCAACGGTACATTCTCTAATTACGTGGCTTGTTTTTGGAACAAAGAAAACCTTGTATTCTTTGAACAAGTAAAAAACATCACGACACATTGGCATGGCATCTCTAGTAAATTATGCGTGTCAAAGAAGCAGTGTATAGCGTAATTAACCGTGTTGACATCACTGGTTGCTCTGAATCGCCATTGTGATTTTGCCTGTTAAATCTTTGAACAGAATTTTTATTGCAGCTTTATGTTCAACGTCGTTTCTATTGTATGTTGGGTGTTTTTGTCGTTTTTTAAATTCGTATTGTTATTATACGTGTTATTCTATTGTTCGTTGGGATGATTGTTGGTTAAAGTAATTAGAATCTTGTCTCTTGATTACTATCTTATTTTTCTAACGATTCTTCAAATAATAATTGACACAAATTTTTAATCGAAGTTAAATATTGTTTATCTTATTAAATTATTTATTATTAGATTATTTCACGAACATTATTCAAAGTTGCTAAAATTCCGCAAAACTGATCGTTCCATCTCAACTGTCACGTTCCATATGAAAGTATTATTATCATCCTAAACTTTCATGGAGACCCTAAAATTTTCTAATTCAACTTAACTAAAATTCGAAAGGAAGCTTCGAAATTAACGTCGTATATAGAAACAAACGTTCATTGAGAAGACAAGTTCGTGAAACAATGTATGATCGGATGGTTGAACAAAATTTCACGGAAGCACAGACGTGAAACGAATTTTCGGCCATAAAGCCATCGACAAGTAATTTTTAGTGGCGTGTAGACGACAGCCTCGAAAAATCGGTCCATTGTAGGTGCGGCTTAATGTCGTCCCGACGTTGGTTCATCGGTTCTATTCAGGTGAAACCTGTCGTCGTCGGTCTAGACTTGCTGGCTGGCCGAACAACCTTTTTCAAGCATGAAGCGCCTCAAATTCAGCGGACCGATCACTAGCTGTGTCTGGGCTTCTTGCTCTAGACCAGAGAACCGTGACTGTTAGACTATCGAACTGCCCGATTGATAACGAATATCGGGCTCGAAGATAACCAATAGCTCCCCTTCCATCGATTGTACATCCTGTGTTTGTGCAAACACTGGGTATAGCATGATTTTAGCAGTTTAGGCTAGGCTATATAGTTCCATTTGTGTAACTTCTGCTGAAGTTAGAAAATTGCAGTAGAAAATCTTGAATCATTTAACACGTTTTAATATTTCGTGTTACGATTTTTTAAAAACGTAGATTATTTTTTCTTGTTTCTTTTTATTGGTAAATATCCAATATCATAAATAGTCTGTAACTTAATATTATTAGAAATTAATAATATCACAAAATATTTGTAATGTAACGTTTATTTGGTTCAATTTCAATCAAATATAGATAGGAGAGGAATATGAACGTTAAGAGCAGCGTATGAAATGCGTGTTATAATTCTATAGTAAAATCATTCGAAAGTCAGTACTTGAAAATGTGTTCAGATACGTTCAGTAAATACAAAAAATCTTGTTCAGAAATAATTGAAGTAACTAAAAGAAAGCTAATCGAATTTATTCAGAAAATTAAATATTGTCTGTATTACATTGAGAGCGAGACCATTACAATTTTCCTCACGTTTCACATTTTTCCCATAACTTTCTACCGAACGATTTATTACCTTACGCTCATGCAACGTTTTCATCTTGTTTTTATTTTATAAAATACTCTACATCTAACCTAAAAGCTACAGCAAGCCAGGAGATATCCAGTATGTTCATACATATTAATATCAAAGGCTGGTTGTTTTATTAAGTACACGATACTGGATATTGTATTTTACACATCAAATCTGACGGTATATCAATTAGAAGAATCGAGTGTTGATTATTACATAGAGAATGAGTTTTTAGAATGAAGGACTCGAAGATAAATGCTTGGTAATGATGAATTTGACACGGTACTACTTATCAATTAGTGGTTTCATGTAACGCAATGCATGAATTCATTACGAGTAATTGCAACAGAGATTAACTAATCGAATGCTTACGTGTCTTTCCTCTCTTTTACATCTTCACACGCTTGTTTCTTCTTGCTGCAGCTTGTCTTAGACGCAACAGCAAAGAAAGAAAGCTCGCGGATTTGCACGTTGTTTCTTGGACAAGTTTCAATGCAATTTACCGATCCTTGTCAGCATCGAAAGGATTATTACGCAGGAAATTAAGCGGCGCGACGCATTATTCAAATTACTCGTCTTTGACGAATGACGCTGGACCATCGATCAAAATATTCCGCATGGTAAACGTCGTCTTTTAATTCGACTCGATATATTTTCTCGTGATTGGAAAAAATTCCAATTCCAGTTTACAAGCACGTTGCTCGCGCTTGTTGTTCTGACAATATATGATAAAAAGCCATGAGACTGTAAATTGCGCTAATGATGTTTGCCAACAGCTGTATTTTACCATGTCCACCACTTTGGTCAAGCTCGTTCACAAGTAATTTTCCTTAACATCCTGCAACACGTTTTGTATTTGTCATCTTCCTGTATTTTAGTTATTGCAATTTGAAATTTCACTTTCCCAGCATTTAAAAATATTATACATGTAAATTTACAAACGTTTTCTATTGCCATTAATTTCAATTTGCAGACCTTTGAATGTGATATGATTCCAGTTTCATAGCTTTTGGTAGCTCTGATTTAATATAAACAACTAGAGTGGTATCAATAACCAATCGAATAGGTTGCTGCAGTAACTAAATTGACCAAAACCAACTCAAAGTCAATCGAAATCAAATCACCTTCTGAAACGTGCAATAAATTCATAGTCACCTGAAATTCGTATTGATAAACATTTTATTCCCATTCTGTCCTACAAATGTTATTGAAATATAACATTTTTTGTCGTCTGTAATCCCAATATTAAAAGCGTCTGGCTAAATTTTAAATACAGTTTTCACAAGCTACTTTGTCATGAATTTTTCAATCTCCATTTAATTGTAAATTTTTTCATGGAATATTTCCCTGCCAATTTACCGGTTCGCGAAAGAATTCTTTCCGACTGTTTTCTCTAAGAATCGAGCAGCTAAAAGATCGATTACGAGACGTGGATTAGAATAGATAAAATGTAGATGGAGACGCAGCAGGTCGACTCGTGTACTCTGTTACGAATTCTTCAAGTTTCATCTAATTGCAAATTTTGTCAAAACAGGTTCCTTCGACTATTTTATGACGCACGAAAGAATTGCTTGTCTGTGAGAATCGAGTTGCTAACGATCGGAGATCGAGACGCAGTGGGTCGATTCGATTTCGTGTAGTCTGTATCTCGAAGCCGTCCGAGAGTGAAGCATCGGTATGTTTCCCGACCAGACATACCGGTTGATCGAGCAACCTTTTTGAAGCATGAAGCGCAACAAGTTCAACGAAGCGGACGGTGCGTGTCGAGCGGTTCGAAACTCTGAGCTTGGAAAAGTGGACGTCGTACGAAATTATCATCGAACGCGGTGCCATTGTAACGCGTTTTTCATTCGGTTAAAAAAATCGGGAACGGTTGCTTTGAAACAATTCTCTCTTACGAAGGACGTTAGCGTCACGGTTTGTCGACGCTTTCCACGCGACCGTTCAAACAAACCTGCCGGAATCGCTTAGTTCGATCTGCGAAAATAATTCGTTCGAACAGCGTGAAATATAATAAGCGGCGAGCACACGAGAGGAAAAGAGAAGGCAGGAGAAAGAGAGTAATTATAACGTAAACTATGGTGGAGCGATATAGAGGAAAGATGAAATATGTAAAATGAAAGCGTTTGCTCGATGTGACAGCGTATATTTCGTTGGGTGAACTCGTGCGTGTGATAAAACGAGATCGTTACAATGTTTCTTACGTTTCAGTCGTCTTATGTCATTTAACGTTTGATCGTTTTTGACTCGAGTCGATGACTAATGAGGGTTACTTGGAATTGTTAATCTGACGATAAAGAAAACGCTGGAAGGGAAGGAATGAAACGTTTTGAGAGATTATCGAGGTACAATACAAACTGATTGTTCTCGCGGTGCTGCTGTTCGTTTGATGGAGGATTCACCGTGTAACGTAACAAATTCGAGAAAATTAACCGAGCTAAGATGTTCGTGCCACGAACCAGTTTAGTACGCGTTAGAACGGATCTCTTGTCAGTTGGCACGAAGTAATTTTAAACGTCACTCAAAATATCGTCGGCAGACCAGGCTACGACTAGTGCAACGAGTATAGTAATCGGTGCATCACGATTTCTGTACTGGAAACGGAGATGGTCGTTGCCCGGGCGAAATATCCACTTGGCTGAGTTGTACCGAGCAAATCTCTACCGTTCTTTTATTAACGCAGCAGCGAATGATATTAGAGTTTCTATAACCTGAATTTCAAATTTCAGTTTTTACTATTTCCAGCGGTAAAGAACCGTGGAAAAGACGCTTCAAATGTCGTCAATGATAACTCCGAATAAGATATAAGGGATAAAAAGGATAAAGATTCAAATGCGTTGCAATAATTCACTATCCATATTACAATTCATTATTCTATAACAAACATTCACTAACAAATTCTAAGAGATACTCTCAACCTCAACGAACCTCGTCAAACAATTCCCTAAAAGGGATTCGAATATTACGATTCGTTATTCCACGACAAACGTTTACCAACAAATAAGCGAAAAATTTCGCCACTGCCTCCAACCTCCTTGACGAACAAATGATTATTCTATAACAAACATTCATCGAAAAATTCTACAAGATTCTGCAAACCTCGTCGAAGCTCAGCAACGAATTCTTGAAAAAGAATTCGAATCAAATTACGATTCATTATTCCGTAACAAACGTTTACCAACAAATTCCGCTGAGAAACTCTAAACCGCTTGAAACCTCCTCAACGAGGCGCAGCTCAAACAAAGAGAAAAATATAAAGAAATAATCATAGAAATCATGAAAAAGTATCGTCCGGTCTCGAGCGTGTCCCTGGAAAGCGAGCGACTACATAAGCGTGGTTGTAAAAGGAAGGGAAAACTCGCGTTGTGAAATTGTTGCTATCTGTTTTATCCGGCGAACAATACGTTGGCACCGCGTTCAAAAGACTGACAGTGTATAATGGATGTCGCAACGCGGAGGGTTGTCAGCTCGAGGCCAAAAACGAAGCCATCGTTCGAAGCAGACGCGCCGGCTGGCCGAGCATCCTTCTTCAAGCGCGAAATGCAACGAGCTCAGCGAGGCGGACGCGGAGCGGATCCGCCTAGACGAGCAACAACGTCTAGGAGCTGGAAAAGCGATATCGTGGCGCGTTGTGCCATGCCACGGCGGTGCCAAGTGGAACAGAACGGAACGAGCGTAAGGTTGAAGGAACGAGGAGAGTGGAGCGGTTAGGAGCGGATGAGTCACTCTTACCACGCCGTTCACGCTGCCGATAGTCGGCCTGCCGTGTAACCGGCTGCACGGTGATAGGTCACCGCACCTTGCCTTTCGATCTTCTCAGCTTCCAGACGTTCCACGCTCGCCTCGCGTGTAGACAAGCTGATTTCGTGACGGAACGATTGAAGATTGTCATTGTTTTATTAGGTTGGTGAATATGAAATGACGTTTTCGTTCGAAATGAAACTTCAACAGCACGTAATACGCCGAAGCACGAAAATATTTGAATATTTACGATTGAGATCGAAGTTCTGGGATTCAAAATTTCACAATTTAGGATTGGCGTAGGGTGGGTTCTCTTCTAACGGAGTTCAAAGTGTCGCTTTCTCGTGGAGATTGTATTCAAGTTTTGAAATATCTTAATCTTCTGATTTAGTCCTTCGAGTCTTAGAATTTCTTATGTTTCACTTTACAATTAGCGTTACGCGTTTAATATCATCATAGAGGCAATATTTTTTTTATCTCAAATACACAGGATATGAAAGTTCGTTAGAATCTGATTTCCACATCAACGAGGCAAAAGATTTCATTACTTGCGTCACATTTTCGATTCCCGTAATCAAAACGTGTTGCTTTTCCGCTTTAATCGCATTTACAGTTTCATCATAGATAATAATCCGAATATCATTCACAAGCCAGAGAATCCTTCGTTCAGTGTTTACGATTTCACGATGATATAAACCCATCGTGTCGTAAATTCCTTTATTTTCGAAAGTTGATCCATACAATCGCGTCGTTAAAGGTTACACCTAATATCTGTTTCGAGGAACTCCTTAATCTCATTATACGGTACCACTATGGCGTTGCCACACGTTCAAGGCTTCTCTAGAGATCTAGGAAGAATTCTGACAATTAGATAACGCAAGTTTGTACGTTTACACAGACGTTATACGTGGGGGGTTTGCGATTCGTTCAAGTTCCGTTGATTTGCACACGCGTTGGTCGTTGCAGGTTTCATCACGATCTTCCAGCTTGATCAGAAGTTGGACTGTCTGCAAGTTAAGTTGAACTCTCGGTATTTGCACCCCGCGGCTACGAGGAATACGACAAAGTGTATCTCGTAAGTTGCTCGTCAGCGTTGGCAACTTCCACTGGGAAAGCTCGTAAAATGCAGCTTGCACTCTCGTAATTGCAGACACGACTCAAGTGAACGGCCCTTTGAAAGTCGAGATCCGTGGAGATGGAAACGCTTCAACGTAACTGTCTTGGGTGCCATTTCAATCGTAATATCGTGGAATTGTAAAAATTGAAAGCGTCGGCGTTCATCGAATCACCTCGGAGAAAAGCGACTAGCCTCGTGGCTAGAACGAACGACATTTGTCTCGAAATTGGTAAGCTTTCATCGTCGTCTTTCACTCTTTTTCATCCGTTTGGTAATTGACGTTCGTCGACACGTGGCTAGACACCATCGAGTTTTATTAGCGCACCTACTTTTTCGACCTTTGCCACCTTGAGACGGTTTCGCGACGTGTACCTCGGCCTCTGCACTTGATGTCAATGACCTCATCACCAAAGCCGCTATTTTCATCTTGACACTCGAGCTTACTTGAAGTGCGAAGTACCGAGGTCAATGTCTCGAGAGAAATCTCCCTTCTCGAAGAATACTCCGTCTTTGATACAACTATCTCTATCAGTTCTTGCATCACGTCACTCTTCTTCCTCATATTTTCGAACGAAACAGCTACATCCTCTCTATATCCATCAACCCACGATTCAAAGTTTACCTCCTATTTTCCTCGTCTCTGATGTAGATATCGCACTTAAGTTTCCGTTTCCCTTAACCTCTTCCATTGATAGGCAACGAAACGCATGTCCGGAATAGATTCACGTGTCGTACGATGATAATATTCGAACGTTTTCTGCAATACAAATGTCAGCCACCTAGTTTCTCCCGGTTGACCCAATCCGAATGCGTTATATCTGTCGCGGTGGCATTTTCATTTGCGCCAAAATGCGCCCGTTCGCGGTTCGAGGAAACGCGGTAGCCGGTCGCTAAACTTTCGTGATAGGTGAGAAGTTCATGCATCTATTAGCGAATCCTCGAGAAACTGATTCCGTGCCACGAGTTGATATGTCAGAGGTCGGCAAAGAATTAACGGACGTGTTCCGGTTTCCGAGGGATCGTCCGGTTCTCCGTGTACCGCAGCACGGATTTACAAATATTCTGCGGTATGATTAATCGACGCGACGCAGAAGCATCGCGTGACACACCACAGTTCCGTGCATTTTAATTGCCGTTCCATGTCACGCGTATCGTATGCTTCGGGCCAGATGGACTTTGCAACGTGTATCAAGACCGTTTTTAAAAAGGAGAAACCTCGTATTTTTGTTTTATACGTTTATTACCGCGGCTGTTGTGGTTGATCGTTTAAGCACAATTTTTCTATGATTTCTAAGTTACTCACATACGTACATACGTAGAGTAGTGGTAGGGTTATTTAATTTAGCTAAGTTTCATCTTGAAATTCAGTCCTTAACTTGGAGAATAATCAAACTTGCGTATTATTAGACGCTGCTGGCTTTTGATATAATAACCAAAGTATGAGAAAGTAACGTGAACATTGGATTCAGGAAGATAAAGTATTAAAAATGAGAAAATGATTTAGTGGCGAGGTTATATTTGAATCAGGCAGAAGGTTACTCGGATCTAGTAAGGATTTCAGACTTCAATTTTCTGTAAATTTCTTCAATTTAGTGACAGTATTTGATGTTATTTAATTTTTCAGCCCGCCAGTTTAATATCGAAAAGGACGGCGGTTAAATTAAAGAAGAAGCGATGTTCGTACCGTAAATCCCAGACTTCCCGTTAGCAAAGTATTCATCCGAAACAAAGGCAATCTATTTGGTGGGATTATTCTAAAAGCCAATCATGCTCGCCTGGGTCGCAAGAAAATATCATTTTCGTCCGTGGAATCGTCATCGGAAGAAAGGTATAACGGCCGCAAATATCAACGCGTTGATGACAGGAACTAAGAGGCAGAACAAAGAGAGATCGGAGAGAATACTGAAAGCTAGTTGCAAAAACTGTTCCCAGTGAATCACGGAATCGCTGGAAGTTCCAGGCGAATGAATGCAGCGCGATTAGAACGTTCAGTCACAGCCTCCACATAAAAGCTCACCAGGGGATGCTGCGCTTGCTGATAACTCGCTAATTAGCGAATAACTTCGCGAGCTGAATGTACACGAGCCGAGAATTAGCAGCAAGTAGCGGCGATGTTTATCGAAAAACAGTTGATCCTCGTGCCACGGTGGATTCTCTAGGAACGTGAAACTCGACTGCGTTCCTCTTGTTTTCTTTTTTTTCCTTTTTTTTTTTTTTTTTTTTTTGTATTTCGAAGTATTTTGATCGTTGCCGATTTCTGGCATGAACATTTCGAGCAAACTCCTCTTACGATTAATTCCACCGTACGTAGTATTCTATCGTTTCGAACATGATTTTTGATGTCATGTAAAACAGAGTTGTCCAATTTTCGTATCTACGTTCGCTTTTCACCTCGATTATGCACGTAATGTTGTTAGATCATATCGTGCTTCATACGTTATTAAGGAACTAAACGACAAATATATTTGACTTAAATAATCCTGTTCTTAATTTTAGTCTTTTCTACAAAAAGACAAGAAAAGGTGCGTTTCTATAAATCAACAAATAAACAATTTTCTACAGCTTAACAAACTGAAAGAGAATTTAGTTTTCAAAGAGTTGGAAATCATACGTGAAGAAAATATATAAAATAGAAATGAAATACTAAAGTAATGAAATTCATAGGACGGAACGATATTTACCTCGTCGCAATGCAGTGAAGTTTATTCCTACATAACAGAAAGATTATAAAAAGCTTGGCATATCGCCAGCTAAACGATGGAACAATAAACGTTATTAAGATGTGAAATATCAATCGAAAGTTAGATTTCGTAGATTAAATCCCGGCGACTTCGCCTCGGTGCGAACTCGAACGAAAGAGAAATCAAGGAGTAAACAAGCAAGCATACGGTGGTAATAACATGTGTCTCTTAATCCGGTTCGTAAATTATTGCTGGCTAGATCGTAGATATCACGATATCATCCCGTCGGTCATTCATTCGCGATGATTTGTCCGACAAGCGCGTAGCGCGAGCAAAAACGTGTACCATTCATTATACGAAGTTGTTTCTTGAACGCCGACATCTAACGACTGGCGCGTATCGGTTCATTAGCAGCTTAGAAAGAATATTAACCGATTAAGGTCCGGTAATCTGATTCGTTCCGCGACCAACTGGTGTTACTGATTATGCTACATACTCTAAAACGATCTTTCGAAACAATCGTTATACATGTTCTTCTCGTTCCTTGAGACAGTTTCTTTCTGTCTTTCGTGCAGAAAATAATGTTCCTAATATCTCCTTTAGATTAGTCAAGTCAAACGAGGTTGAGTAACGTGAAGCAACTTCGTCCGAGCGTAAATTTGATATTTTAGTTGATTTGAAATTCGCTCTTAATTCTTTTAAACTGAAGAAACTGAGTCGATGTTACAACCATTGCTTGATTTGGAAGAGAGAACAATCGGTAGAAGTATATACACCATGTTAACCATTCATTTTCTATTATGTATCTACTTGAATTGTGGTTACTTGATTTCAAGTCAAACACAGACTGAAAGTCGAGCATAAACTTGAAGTCAAATCGCTCGTACGAATACAAATACAAAGTCAAGTTGCCGATTCTAGCCTTGTTTAAGCGACTTAAATTCGTCCACCACGACTAATTTAAACGAGACTACACAGAATTGTGATACTTTGAAGTTTGGTTTCCTTTCGTTTGCCGTACGATGCTATTTATACAAGTTTCATCCATCCGTGTATTAAGTGATTTCTCTTCCCGCAAACCCCCATTGATTACGACATCGAGGTATCCGACACGGGATTCTCCTAGCCGTACTCTCTCGTAAATTTCACGATCCGCCATTAATCTCTTTTCGCGTGGCTCGTTCTTCTCTCAATTCGAAATACCTTTCTTCCCTTGTAACCATTCATTGGCAATCTTGCACTCGCCTTTATTTATATCACTGCCGTTGTATCTGACAAGGAAACGTCTCCTTCATTTACGACTCGCGAAGCTCTTAACCAAAACGAATCGAATTGTCTGAAGAACAAACAGGAAAGACGGTCGCCATAGACGCAGACGGTTAATTGCTTTTCCTTCGTACACGTTGCTACACGCTAATTTCATTTTAACACCAGGCTAAAGCTCAACAAACCTCTCTAGTGCCTGTTCCTCCTCGCTCGTTAGCTTCTCGTCCACGCTTTATATTATCGGTTTAATCGTTTTCCTCTCCACCCGTATCCTCTGTTTTTCTCTATCCTTCCACGCCTTCTCGTTCCAAGCTACCTCATACGAGCTCTCCACACAATCTCTATATTCGTTTGTTTATCGTGATTTAGAACGGGGCGTTAAGCTCTCCGTGATAATTTTCCAGTGACTGGTGTCGTTTCATCGTGACAATTTTTGTTATAGTATTTTCGAAAGGGTGGAAACATAGGAGTTTCAATAATAAAAAAAAAAATAATAAAAAATGAAACTGTAATCGGGCGTATGTATGTTGAAAATAATTTTAAAATAGAATACATTAGAATACGAGATAACTCGACGACTACCATTCGAAAACTATTTCTGACACGTATTTCCCATGCAATGTATCTTAATATCCATATATGCTCCTTTCTTAATTTCTCAATTGTTTCAATCGCTTCGAGCAACCTACGCAAATATTATCAAACGTGACATTCGGACGCATTCACATAAAAACTTGGATATTCGAAGGTTGAATTTCCTAGAAAACATACGTCTTATTGAGATATGTATAATTTCGTGTACTAGACTAGATTAGGCGCGTAGTAATGACACACGCAATGGAATATGAGTGTATGGAAGTATGTGTGTGCACAGCGTTTCGAAAAACAGATGAATGTAACTGTTCCGTTGGCAGTGTGGTATGGAAGATGGTGAGGCAAAGAAAGTGTTGAGACGCGTGCAAATGTATATCGACGAAGATCTTGGAAATCGTTTATTAAATGAATCTAAAACTATTTTAATATGAATTCTAAGTGCAATCTTAGTGTTCCTTTACTTTTATTTCGGCAATTAAGATACACAATTTTCAACACGTCTTTACGTTTTTAATTCGACATATTCATCCACAGAGACTTCCTATCAATGTGAGGTGCTTGTAACGTAATGTACAATACATTGAAGAAGCATACTTCTAAACGACCTTCAATTGTCTCATTCGCGCCGGTACTTACGCCATTGTACATAAGTATTTGGGTATCTGTACATGATGCAATTCCATCAAAAGAGTAACACCTCTGTTATATTTTCAGTTATAATCGAAGAATGTTCCCAATGAATTCCTATACTCCGTGCCATAATTGGGATTAAATGCTCTGCTAAGCTTAAATCGAAACGAGCAATATACTTACCTGCATCACTCAAATTCCATATTCATCTCTAACAAATAGCTAACATTTCCGAAACTTCATATAATCTTTTCGGAATGTGGCTGGGAACGAATACTTTAATGGCTCTAACATTCCAACATTAAACAGGCACGCTTGGTGCCACGTATCTCAGGTGTCTGCAGGACCAATGTGCATCCATCTCAAATTATTGCCATTTTATTTACGCCGATTAGTATTAGCTATTGCTTTTATCAGTATTTACTAACAACAGATCTAAAGATGTTTGCAGTAATTTAGAAGCGTCCATATACTTATGTACGATAATGTGCACGAAAGAAATATCAGCTTAAAGAGAATCAATTTCTACTACTACAGACCCTGACAAAAAGTGTCTTATCAGACGTGCTATTAAAAAATTTACTAAAAACATTCATGTTTCGTAATAAATAGAAGTTTATAATATATATTGCTTATTTATTCATAGAAGTATTTATATATAATATAAATTTGTTGACAATATATATATTGCTCCTAGTAATGAATGTCCCTAGTAAAATTCGTATTACTGTGCCTGATTGGAAGCTTTTTATTAGTAGTTGTATATCGTTCGTAGCACCAAATGGAAAGATATAAATCCGCAAATGAATTTCGCCTACGCCTTGACGCTTTATCTAGTAGTTATCCACGTTAAATTGCTATTTCATTAACCACTTCTTCTCCCTTCTTTTGCGTCTCTCCTTCTGCCTGTATCGTTTGTTTTACGACGTGATCCGTCGTTCTAGCTGCGTCCCCAGAGCTCGCTTCCGTGTACATAATGCAAGGCGAGCGCGCCGCGGCTAATGTAAATTAAGCCGTGCATGCATATTAAGTACGCGTTGTCCGCCGCGTAACGGATGCACCGTGATATAATCTCAGTGTAACACATTCGCGGAGAGCGAGCGAGCGCGCGTTAAATTATTCGCGGCTACATCCGCGGAACGGTACTTCGATAGGACGCACCGTTGCGTCTTCGATCCCTTGGCTTAACGAGCCGAGTCGACGCGTCGCGACGCCGCCCCATGCACGACACTGAGAAGATGGTCGGACCAACGATCACAGAACTCTCTTCCCTCGTCGAGTCTGCGAAAGACCTTTTCCTCCTCTTCGTGTTCCTGATTTATGGAATCTCGTTTGAAGGAGGCGTGTAGCACGCGGTAGTCGAGGGTTCGTTCACGCGTGTTCAACGTTCAGGAACCGGCGATCTGGTTGTCGGCTGGATTGTTTGAATTCTGTGTTGGTGTTTCTCTGCTGGACAGTGAATGATGGAACTGTTTTCTAGTGTGGCGTTCAGTCTGCTAGCTGAATCGATGCCTCTCTTTAATCGGAAGTTTTAGAGTTGCGAATTGTACGTTCAACACGTTGATTGATAGTGAATGATTGATCGTGTCGTTTAAACTAAGTAAATGATCGTATCGAAAGAAATGTTCAACGCTTCCAGTGTTACGATGTTGTAAAGTAGTAAATACGTCCTGAGGCGATTAAACAACGATGGATTTATTAAATTGTTTGAATCGTTCGACGTAAGTCGTTTATGGATTGCGAAACCAACTTTGAGCAACGATAGTGCAACGCGATTCGTCGCTTTCCAGTTTTTTCGAGTTTCATCCATCGGTGTACGTTCACGCACGGTGATGAGCTCGTAGAAAACGTTTCCTGTAAACAGTAATGAATCATCAGCGTGGAATTAAATTAAGTGTTAACCGTAGCGCAAGAAGCGTGACGCGTCGACCGACAGTTCGTGTTTCTCGATTAACTTCATTTCCAACGCGATACGGCCTTTGATTTTGCATTACGTAACCCCGCCTGAGGCCTGGCCAAAGATGTGTGCTAACGATTAGGATTATGCAGCGCGCTAGATCGCGATTAGAACGATTATGTAAGGGAATACAGCAATAATATTGAATAAAACTGGTCCGGGCTGGCATTTAAATTCGCCAGTGTTTGTCTCTGGTTTCGCGATCCGGTTTTTCGAGTAACGCCACTAAACTACCGTGCCGAGCGACGATATGCAAAACTATTCAAATCAGATGCATTAGGATCCGTTACGCGTGATATTTTTTCAAAAGGCAGAAAATCGAAGCGTATTCGAAGAAACAGACGTTCAATGTCTTTCGCAGATTAAAAGAACTGCATCGTCTTGCTCGATGGAATTCATTCACAAGTATTAATAAACATCTTTGCATAATATCAATAAACATATTTTTCAAATGATAAGTTATTTGATTGTTCTATTCGACGTAAAATTGTAAAATCGGAAAAGGAAAACCTGTAACTTGTAACTTATAACTTGTCAATGGAGTAGTAATTAGTTAGTAACTTATTATGTAAGAGAGCCGTAAGCGATAAAATCGAAATAATTCATGGGCGGTCTTGTTGCCGTTTGTGATTCATTTTATGGACTTTAGACCGGGACTTATCCGACGTTGTACCTGGATTAAAGTTATTGGAGCGGCAGAAACCGTTCCAGAATGATACTCGTAAAATGCGTCGTAGAATATTAAAGTCCTGTGTCTGTGTGTCTGGAACAGTTGGCAGTGGTTCTACAGGACGAGGCGCATTTAAACTGAAATTAAATCGCTAGCCTACTACTTGGCAACCTTCGCCGTCCGCTAATTTAGACCACCGGCAAAGTAATTCTCTCACACATTTTTCACGATTATCACCGCTGGAAACCGGGCTAGATCGTTTTTCATTAGAAGGATGCAATTAGCTCCGAACACCTTGGAAGTGGGACGCCTTTTCTTCTCGGATTCTACTCCGTGAACTGCTACCTTTTCTCGTATACGTTACACGCTCTGGTTTAACTATCGTGAACAAGACAAAACATCAAGTGGATCTGCGGTTGGCTTTGTTCTCTTTGTATAATTAATGATTCTTAAAGATTCTTCGACGATAAATGTGAAATGTTTACTACGAGAAATAGATTTTAATTCTCTTCCCGTCTCTTCCTTCTTTTTCTTCTTGCTTTTTCATGCTTCTAACCCTTTCGTTTCTTCACCTTCCTTTTCTTCTATCTAGTTTTCTTCGTTCTTTGTCTTTTTAATGCTTCGTTCTCTTTTTAAAAAATCTACTTCTGAAAAAATAAATGATAAATTTGACCAAGTTTCATGGAACCCAGAGATATAATCGTGAAGACAAGGAATATTTTAACGCCTCCGATACTGTAATACTCTGACTATAAGAAATAGCTGGAAAATTTTACAACAGATTCAAGAACCTATGTTTAATTCCAGAATCAAATATAAAAATATAAGAATTTTACCGATACGAGATTGCTTGATAACACGGTGAACCTTAACGTTTCTTTCCCACAGAAAATAGATGTGATTCCTCATGTTTTTCCCTGTGATCTTCACTTCTGTAATCTGTCCTTTCTAACTTGATGATCCACCACATTCGTTTGGACGCAGCCAGGTTTAATTCTCCGCTCAATAGAATCACCGTATACCTCGAATTCGCAAATCGAACGTTTGTCGCGGTTTTACCTGGAGATCACGAGAACGGTAGTTCGGTCTTTGACATCGGAGAGGTTCATGTCGCTTGTTTGGTTGCCCCGTGACACAGCCACGGATGATAGGATTGAGCGATTAGGCAGAATCCAACGGTTCACAGATTCCTATCGTATCTACACGCCGCGGCGATGCTCGATGTCGACCACCGATATCTCGACTCGTTCGAAGCAACCCTGTGGTTCTCGTTTCGACCCTCTATCTAATAGCTAGTGGAACGTGCGAGAGTAGTCCGAAAACGCGCATAGTTTCGGCTTTGCAGGACTTTACAGGGTACTCTTTTTGTATTCAACGCTCGTCGCTCGTCGACGTGAGTTAGATTCGTTTGAAATAGTCCGCTGGACGCCTCGCGTATTATTTCTATCACGGCCGCTTTCATTCTTTTGGGAATCTGAGCAGGTAACACGAAGGTAGCGTGTTCATGGATGAAGCGAAGCATCGTGAATTTTAACAATTGAGTTGATAAATCGAAGATAAAAATAAGTGGACAGGTAGTGGAAATAGGTATTGATCACGTTTTGTTAAGTATAGCTTGTTTGTACAAAAATGTCAATATTAATTCCAATTATTTAGAGAATAATACGTGTAGCATAAGAGTATGTAGTAGATGCTCGGAATTTTGAGCGGACAGGCCCATTCTCTTCTTTAGAAAATTCCAAATTACATGTCCTCCCCGAGCTTTAAACCTAATGACTCCTAGGTCAGGTAAAAAACCCCGCGAAAGGACCAGCCGGAAGATGGGGTTAGGTTGGGGTTAAGTGGACAGACCAAGATGGACAGACGAAACCCAACGACTAGTAGGGAGAATCAGCAACATAGGAGGACAGTTTATCAACAGACATCGTATCGTACGGTACAACAAATTTACCACCGCTGTGTTCACATCACACTTTACTTTAATACAACCTCCTCCACCTTGAGCGTTAATTCATTCGAGGTACGCGATATCGACCGATCGGTTTGACCTGATCGGTTGCTCTTTAGTCGATAATTCGCAATAGCAGATAAAACTTGAATATATAACAATGATGCTAATTTCGTTAAACTTCACTGATATCACTGTTAAATAGATAGTACATTTATATTGTACATGTGAGAGTGAGGAAGTGAAGAGCGAGCAGGCACATGTATGTATCCCCTCCCTAGAGTCGCAAGACAGGTCTCCGTTGAGACAAAAGAGCGACTAGAAGGAAAAAAGCAAGCGAGTGAGAGTGCTTCTAGCCCTTCAGAGAGTGATCCACGTGTAGAGTTAAATTTAGTTAATATGTAAATAAAGTTTAACTTTTTATTCTCTCTAAATTCTCTCCATACCTCAACATTCACTCATTTTTGTCCCTGATCAGTTGTGTAAAGTTATTCCTACGCTCTATCTCGATTTCAACTCTGTTTCTAATAGATTTTACTTGTGTAATATATTAAGTTTTATTAATATTTATTAATATATTAAATATAAATTTCTTAGAACCATCCGTGCGTAGTTTATGAGACACAAAAATTCACGAAGTAAATATATTACAAGCAAAACTACTAAAGTGCCTAAAGCAACACGAACTTGGCTACGAATTCAAAGTGAACTTCAAACGAAGTAGACAAAACCCTTTTGTAACAACGTTGAACAGATCGATCGATCTGATCTTCTAGACGAAACGTTTGACTTCGTAGAAACAGTTCGAACGTTTTACGATATGTGTCGCAGCAGGTTGTTGGACAACGAAACATATCAGATAAAGGAACGATTAAGGGCCTTTGCTCCGAGATGTAAAATATCCAGCAGAATAGAGGGATATATGAGTCGGAAGTTTTACGATTGTCGATATCGATCTACGTTCGTCCAACTGCCTTGATACTTGCACGCGCAACCCTGAAATTGAAAGCAAGTCCATGGGTATGCTCGTGACAAAGCTATAGGAATGAAACGTCGTGTATCTGTCTGCCCTCTGGGAGGGTTCTCACGGCGGAACGCTAGATGTTGGTGCAAGACATCAGATATCAGCTAGTCTTGTAACGATGACGCAACCCTATCTCCAGGATCACCAGACGAAATAATGCGTTTGATGGTAACGAGGTACGCGACGTGAAGAGAAATTCCTTGAGAGGCCTTCGTCTCTTCTTTGTGATTTACTGGAATAATGTCTCGAGCTCCTAACAAAGAAGTTAATTTACGAAACTTTCTTTCTCGAGGATATATCTCTTCGTAAATCGACTTGAGGTATCGAAAATATTTCAAAATACTTAAGCAATCGATTAATTAATCATTATATTAGTACGATTTCACTATTCTTACGTTGATTATATTCTTGCGACCATTCCTGTGTAAGTCTTTAGATTTCTTTCAAATTTTATCAACGTAATCACCATTATCGTCCCGTTACACTGCTAAGCATTTCTTGTAATATTTCTTTCTTTTCTTTGGTAATTTTATTAAATTTGGTACGATAGACAGAATTTGTCCACGAAAGTATTTTAACACGTTCGTCGCCCAGCGTGATTCGGTTAAGTTTCCCGCGGAGCCCAAATCCGACAGCCGGTACACAGAACGTAAATAGAGCAACAAGCGGGAATTCATTGTTTATCGCCTTATATTCATTGTAAAGAAAAGATCATTTAATACTGAAATGGAGAAAGCGATAAGCTTTCCAGCTAGAGTATTCCGAGGGATCTCATGGCAGATATCTCAGATCTTTCATTTAGTCGAGAAGCATACTTGTGAGACGTACATCAGTGATTTTTTCACCCTCAAACTGTTCATTAAACAGCGTAAAAATATATTTGGAAGTGAGGAGAGCAGTGATGACGAAGTCTACAACTATTGTTCGAAGTGCCCAAAATCACTCCAAGTGTGTTTGGAATGTTTTAACAATTACCATGCTATATAGCATAATGTAATATTTTATCCAGAATATAAATTAATAAAAAGTATGGTATAATGTGTTTTTAATATTTTTATGTTGTATATCCTTTTTATAGTATCCTATATTTAATTAACTTAATCAAGAAGAGCGTCATCCATACTTGGGTGACGGGGACCCACAGAAGTATACCCCTCACATAGATATGGGTGACGTGGCGACGAACTTGTTGCGGCTTCAAATAAGGCTTTCCAGATAAGTTATCTAGATGATGAATTACAGTATTCGGACTGAAAAATTTTCAATTTTGGTACTTTAGGTCGCTGAAGTCGAAAACGAGGATTATTTTTCATGGAACTGTATGGTTTTAAAAATTCAATCTTATGAACATTTGCCACAGCCAATGCCGATATTTCAGATGCCAATTTGGCCATACTCATATACACTCGAATAAAAAATAATCCAAGCCTCATCCAACACCCACGATCCAAACGCACGCAGAGTAAGCCACGCAACGGGTTAAGAATACCAAATTTTGCGAAAGGTATCGTCAAAATCTACGAGAAAGTCACACGCGTCAATGGGTTGACCGAAATTTATTACGCCTTGTTTCCGTGTAAATCCGACCTGAAAAAATCACTCTGGCCGAATATTTTGCCGAATATTTTACTGTACTAGAGCCTAAATTACTACAGGTATTGTACAATAAACTTTCTAAATATGCAGTTCATCCTAGGCATCGCATAGTTAGGATTCTTCTCTGCAACTGTTATCGCGATTAATTCAAGTATTCTCAAGTTTCCAAAGAAGATTAAAATTGTACGTTTCACTTAGCTTCTGGCGGTCTCCGTAAGAGAAGAAAGATGATTCTTTGTTTATCGTGGCGTCAAGCCGGAGAAGCATATTTCATACTTGCTACCCTCGTCGATAAATAACGCGTAACGATTTGAAAAAGACCTCCTTTATAAATTTTGCCAGGCTCCTTTATAAATTGCCGATGTCGTTCGGGTATTTCCCATTCTTTCTGCCATGGGACACGTAAATATTTACAGGAATTGGCCCGCGATAAAGAAGGTTCTGGCACGAAGCAATGGACAAAGGTCAAGCAGCCACGAAGGAGTAACGATTCCAGCCGATCGTACATCAGAATACTTATACGCGGACCTTTTTGGACTCGACCCGAAAACAGAGAGGTCAGAGATGGACCACACGCGTGGCGCGTACTACCTGATCCGTGGCTGGGAATCCTTTCACAAGTCCCGATCTCTGTAATGCCTCATGCACCTCTTCGTATCGCCGATAACTCTTCCGTTCTTTCGTCCTTTTTCCTGTTTTCATCTTTCTGAAGTTTTACTTTCTCGTTTGTTGGCGAACCGAGTAATCGAGTTGAAAGGAATGAAATAAACGACGGACACTCGGAATGGATAGTAGGAAACATATTGAAGCGACAATCGCGATAAACGCGACGTGTTTTCCGTACGAGCGTCGATTCGTAAGCGTAGAAAATTCTGTTTCTACCACCTATGCTATTTCTCTCTTCCTAAACAGAAATCGTTCGAAACAATCGCGCGTACCTCGTTTTTCCACTATTTTTATTTCAAGAGTTTTGTTCCGTTCTGTCCTGTCAAAAATGGGAACGTAATCTATCGTAAAAAAAATACTCGCTGGGTTTTGATTAAAAAACTTCAATGTAGAAAGAGGTAGGAGAAAAATTCCAGTAATATAGGAAATTTCGGATAACAAAAATCCATGGAAATTCTAGCTTAACGCTTCCGTGGGCATAACGCGATTTTTTAAAATCAGTTCGTTCTTCTTCACGGGCCGCTATACGTTTTACATTCAAAGATATAAAATACACAACGTAAAAAAAAACCACGGCGACAATTTCAAACACTTCGGTAGCCCTCGACTAGTACAAATAGACGATCAAGTTCTTCACGAGTCATCAGTAGTGCGAACAAATATCAGTATCGAGTCAGTAAGTATGTCAGTCAGAGCGAACTAGTATTACGAATCAATCTTATAACGAGTATCATCAAGCGAACGACGCTTGCGATTAATTTTGTATTCTACAGTTTAAAATACCTGTAAATATAGTTAATTAAATTAACTCGTCTTATTATTGATTTAACCAAGAACACGTTACACCGTCCACCACACGCTTATGAGAACACGTGGGCGGTAGATTTCCTTCTCGTTTCTCCTCTCTTCTCGATTTCGTTGGTCCCTTTGTTTTCACCATTGATCCTTATTGCATTGCCCGGCGTGGTGTCGTTAAGACGTATCTCATTGTCATAGACGGCACATAAACCATCCACATGGTGGCCTGTTAATACGGCGACATGTTTTACCGCCGGAGGAATTCGCGTATCGGAGATGCAATACGCCATTCCAACCGGCGTTTGATAAATGCGCGACGTGTTGGTACACGGTCGCGGCGATTTCGCCTAAGAAATTATTGGATTTTCGGTGTAACACGTGGCAATACCATAATCCCTTGTGCGTTAAAGCTTGTCGATGGTAAGAACGATCGCGAACCCGCGTGTTCTACTACGTGCACTTTATGGATGAAAATAAACGAGCTTGGAATTATTTATCCCTCGTAAAGGGATGGTCATATTGCCTTTTGTTTATAGAAGCATGAAAACGAATGATGCGTTTGACTTATTATTCAGTACTCTTAATCACGAAAAACAAGCAGTAGGAGGATGATAAACGAGTATGAGATAACATTATGGACGTCGAGGGTAATTGGAAGATTAGAGGGTGAAGAAGTTGATTTATGCAAGAGGCTATTAACCCCTGATCTTATGACTTTTCCGGTAACTACTTAAGGTTTAAGTGGTCGTTAGATATTCTTTATCATAATATCGTTCGTATAATCTGTACTTAAAGATTTGCAGTTCAAAGGATTAAAGTCGAAGCTGAAACTAAACTTTATTAGTAATACAGTTGGCAATTGTTAAATCGTAATCGTAACACGTATCACGACTATGACACGATATTATAAAGCAAGGCTGAGTTTCAATTACGAACATACAGCAAATTATTGCTAACGAGTCTCTGGAACTGCTCTCTGTACTTATGAATTATTTCTTTTCTCTGTTGCAGGTAAGGAACAACTCTGCGATGTTAAAATGCCATCTGCAAATATTTATCCTCATGATGTTGAATCGCCGGGGATACTCCAAACCTGTAAGCGATAGAATCGTCTTAAAAAGAATTTTCGTTTAACGTGTACCTAGTTTCAAAACCGGAAAGCTAATTCCACCGATAAGATTCTTCAAAGAAACCACTTTGCTTCATCAATTTTTCTTGTTAAACGAATGTTTGCTCGGTTTTCATACGTGTTTCTTATGTTCTTATCGTGTATCTTCGTTGCCACGAAAGATAATTGGGTAGACCGCGAGAGTTTACATAGTATCGATGTTTATCTTTCGCATAATAGCGTAGGTTCCTACTGGAAAAAGCAGTATGGCGCAAAACATGTTAGAGCGTGGCACCAAGTTACGCCACGGTCGAAACTATTTGGACAGTCTATTTGGACAATCGATTTCGATTCGATCATTGATACCGGTCTGCCCTATTTAAGGCTGAACGAGGATCTGCAATATTCATGCACCCTACCGCGCTTAGGGTCACGATCTATTGGAAAGATTTACTATCGTACCAACCCTTAGTTTCTGGTTACTAGCTGGTTCTTGGCCCCTTGAAACTTTTAACTGATTCTGTATATTTACTTTAACTCGGACATACTAGAAGACTTGTAACATTTCAAGCACGAACTTGGTAGAATCGATATCAAGAATAGATATAGATCGGAATTGACGATTATCAGAATCGATAATGATTATATAATTGAGTTTATTGATACATTTATCGCGACTGTTTTATATTTTCCTAAAAATTAAGAAACTTTCTAACGATACAGAACTAACGATGACTAACTAATTATCTAGCGATTGATTGGAAAATGATACGAAGAACGTAATGGTGATAAAATGTAATCTACGAATTTGAGAGTCCAGCTACGTTTAAAGCTTGTGATATTTAACAAGTATTTCATTCCAGTTTAAGTAGATGCAATTTTATCTGCGCGAAGGTCTCAAGGCAACCTCTGAATCACAGAAGACCGAAATATAATGTTCGACGAAGCAAGAATCAAAATGAATCTCGTAGTCAGAGACCCGGGTAGAACTTGCTTTCCTAAATTATTTGCACGTTCTGCATGCCAGATGATGCGATCCGTAAACTATTAGGAACGAACACAAGTGGCACTTTGAGATAGTCGGTCGATTACGAGCTCGTTTTATGCCCCCGTGGATAGGAATATAAACTGTGGCTTCTGCGGTTCCCTCCTATCGAGTTATTCAACGATATCGCCACGTCTTGTTTGCATTTTGTATCGTGCATTCTCTCTGTAAATCACGATTCGGTCGTTTTCAACAACTTCCTGCGTTCCGCAAAAATTGTACATTCTCTGATATTCGAGAGAAGTTTCTTCGTTCGACGAGTTAACAAAGGCGAAACAGGCGGAGTAAGCAACGTTCACGATCGAACTAAATTTCCAATTAGCAGCTAGTTTTGCCCGATTCGTGGAAATTAAAGCAACTTATATATTCGTTGGTCACGAGCGTTTCAGTAACACGCGTATCTCGTGTCGTTATTTGTCGAGAGTTGCGTTGAAAAAAGCCAGTGCCCGGATGAAACGCGCAGCAGCCAAGTTTGTTTGGAAATTTGATGCAGAAGCGAATCGAAAAACGTTGGATGCAAGTTTTAAAGCTCGAACGTTGTAAATTATTTCGCGTTCTTCCGTGCGGCCGGGGAATCGAAACGTGTAACGACCACGTTGAATTATGATCGAATTTCCGTCGGAAAATACGGGCCAACGGAGAGACGAAGTACGAATTAGATATAGAAATATAATGGTTAGTCGGCTGATTCTAGGCGAATAAGAAAATATGGATCTCGTTAGTTTTGGTCCCCGCGCGTACGTTCTATTTCCGATTTTAATGGTGTACGCTTTTTTATCATTACTTCATTTCCCAGGAAATATTAGTGGATATCTCCCTCCCTCTCTCTCTCTCTCTCTCTCTCTCTCTCTCTCTCTCGTGATTCATCTCTTTGAAAGTAAAAAATCTTCGTTCGCGCTTTGTTACATGAGAAATTAATCGCAACGATCGTTTTGTGTTTGTTAAACAACATTCGTTAAAAGAATTGTCCTTTGGCAGAGCAAACGAAAACGACGGTTTGACGATTTTATTCCGATCTGTTTTTTCTTTCGCTTTGTCCTTTCCGGATGGACGTTGATGTTTGTACACTTTTATCCTACAACAAGATCATTGTAATCGAATATTCGGTACGATGCCACGTTTCGTCGCTTGTTCAAACTTGTGCGAAAGTAAAATAACAACAAACGGAAAAGCTGAAAGCTTTTTCAGTTTAAAAGAAAGAAAAAATGTTGTTTAGTTTAAATTGAGAAACTGAGATCCGTAGGTAAAATATCAGAGAAGTTGGGCAATTTTTACTCATACAAATAGCATTGCGTAAATATTCCATCGTTTGTACCTATATGCAGGTTTATTGAACTAGTATCTCCGTGTTTGATACAGAAATAATACCTTGCAGATTGATGTATTTATTCCAAATAGAAAATCGACTCTGAAGAGAATTATTTTTCTTCTAAATTCCAACTTTCCTGACTTGTATTCAAAGACTAACTATAAAAATCTTACTTGCTATTTTTATTAGATTGGTGCATGTATGACATATTGCTTTTTACAATAATACTTCAACCACATTATTCTTCTTCGAATTATAATTTCGATTAAACTTAAATACTATACTTTGCCGCGAAATCCTCTAGAAGCCGAAAAAAATGTTACTTTAACTCGAATTATTTGCTACATGTCCAGCTGCATTATTTTATCTCTGTGACTCGAGCTTAGAATAGCCAGACCTCTACAAGTCGAAGTTTACCTCTGCAAATGAAACTTTTATCGTTGTTGGCTCTGCAGCTCGATGTGTACCATCTATAACTATGCTATGCGTCACAAGATGTGAGAACCAATCAATCGATATTGTTGTCTCCTTTCCATCAACTGTTAGGATTCTCTCGAATAACATAAGACGGCAAACGTAAAACGACGTAAACTTTCCATATCCATGGAAGCTAATCGTTTTTCGTCAGGCTAATAATTAATAATTTAAAAAATAATTACTACTATCTCGCGCGTCTTTAAGCGTTACATTTATATGCGTCGGATAAAATTAATTTTAAGAGGTTTTAAGGTTAGAATACTAAAGCTTTCTGAGAAGATGAATACAACTGTACCTTCGTACAAAGTTTCTTTCTTCTTCGTTAAACCTTCTTTATTTGGAAATTTTGATAAGTCGAATACAATTCGAAGATTTTAGCTCTTCCCTTGAGATTCGAGTTAACTAAGCTCGAATGTATATGCATCTTTTCAAGTAACTGTAATACCCAGGCTATAATCACAAGCAATTGTAAGAAGTAAACTGCAGATGTTCATCCATTTACAAAATGCACAAATTTGCGGAATAAATCTCTGTTTAGTCCTTTTGTTTCTATCTGTCACAAGTTTGCACGCGTTTTTCGCTACTCTCCAAAACAAAAAAATGTCTACACCATCCAACCGCTAGTGGAACCATAAACTGACGTAGCCCTGTAACTGTTTTTTGCTCCGTCAAACAAAACTGTGACATTTTTGTCACTCGCGTTTCACGAAATACTGAAATCTCGCGCGTTGTGTAATTGTTCGATGAAAGTGCAGGGCCATTCTACTCGGTACCATTTCGCCAGCTGCATTCAGCGTATCCAGTGGCGCAGTTCGCGAGAATCGTCGGCAACGTGGAAGCGTGCTCGCAGATAAGCGCCATAAAACGTCTGTCAGCGCCGTTGGCACAGGCCACAGGTAGAATGGGAAGCTTGTCAGGCCGTGTAATGAATTTATTGTCGGTTGAAAGAAGGGTACTCGTGCCGCGAGCGACACGAGCTCGGATAAGATAACCGCGGAACGAGATTAGTTTGTTCGTACGGTTTTCTGTTTTGCAGAGGATCGCGACCGTTTCAAGGCGAAAATGGAAAATCGCGACCGATTAGTCGCAGAGAGACAGTCCGCGCGTGCTCGTTATACGCCTTGAACGAGAAAACCTGAATGGCGGTTGGTTTTCAATGGGGACGAAAGCACGAGATAGGAAACTTGTTTAGCGGAATATGTTTTTATGCTGCTATGAAAGCTTTCGACGGAGAGTCGAAACATCAGCATTCTGTTTTAAATTGCTAGAGCTTGTATTCATTGTCTCGGACGTGTATTGTTAGCTTTCGATCGCGGACTTTTGGGGAAGCTGAAGAGTAGACTTTAGAAGCTGGTTGTTTTTGGAGCAGCGAAAGAGGATTATAACCGTTGGCCTGTTTCACCAATGTATCGTATTATACAGCTGTAGTATAAACTTTGGTTGTTGATCATTTATTTACATATTGAAAGAATAAGAAAAATGGTTACAAGAAAAAAAGATTGAGAAGTGGGTAACTCGTACTCTAGGAGATTCAGAAACATTGAAAAAGTTGGTTTCAAGAAAGTGTTCGGATTTTTAATAAATAAATTCTTGATATCTCAAATGGTTTGAAATATCATAGATCGTGTTGCGGCACATGAACTAGAGAACAATTTGAATCATGTTGTTGTTTTGCCTCGGAGAATCAATATCGTTAAGAAACACGTAATGTAATAATAAATAAACTCCGGGCAAAACAATGTCGCCGCTACGTGCAATCGTCGAACGAAGACGAATTTGAATTTTCCGACTCTTCCCCGACCAGTATAAATAAACTGACGCAATCGTAAACAGTACAGTTATCTAACAGTTATCGATCAGTATCTACGAGTATCTATGGAGTATTTATCGAATATTTATCAGCGATCTTATTTTGGGACTTATTATTGTCTGTATAACAATTTATTTAATTATTTTAAATATATTCGACGGTTTCAATAACGAGTAATCTTGTCTAATAAATCTCACGATCAAACATCCTCTACATAAGTCCTCTACAATCGTATAACAAGTATTACGAATTAGTGAAAAACGTAACATTTAATTGTATTTCATAGCGTATCTTAGAAAATCTAGTATTGGACAGCGAACGAGTAGCTAGTAGTTGGAAATATGTGTAGGTCTGACCGGTGCGGTGGCTTGTTTGACTCGTAAAATGGCGAATGTTTACCATCGTTAATCCGCTTGTACAGCTCAAAGAGGGTGTTTAGTACGGCTGGTTCTTACGAGCATGCCAAACTGGATTATCGGCGTCCGAGGATCGTCCAGTGAATCAAGTCTCCGTGAACATTAGCTAGCGACCAATATGCGACTTCATAACGAATAAAAAACATCGTGTCTTGTGCTTTATCGTCGGTGCACGAATTGTAATGCTACTTTTATGTCACTTCGCACCTTGTATCCATACACCTTCGTTCGATTCTGTGTTCCAAGTTTAATGTAATTGCGCATTAAATCTGCCACTTCGATCGGACTGAATCTAACGAGAAAACCGGAAAGACTGGAACGAACTGAAAAGAATAAAAGAATTCTTGTGTGCCAATCTACTTCGATGATGATTACTGTTCCATGGAATTATTCTATTTTTAGAATCGAAACCAAAGTCTTCTTTGAGTCTAAAACGTATCAAATCGAGCTCCGTTTAAACATCCAACAGAGTTTAAAAAAAGGTTTTCAACACTAATCAACTCGTTCTAAACGCACAGAGAAACCTCTTATTAAACCTGTCTTCTTCAACTTCTCTATCTTCAAACGACTTTGAATACCTGCGACACCACTTCGATGATTCTCCGCGACTTTCGACTAACTTTGAGTGCGAATAATACTACCTGAATGACTCTTTGTAGCGTTCGTATGACATTGGCCTCCACAACCTCGATGATCTTTCCGCAACTTTCAAGCGAACGTAAGTTCTGTAATATCTCAACTTTTGAAGATTATTTGATTTTACGTTTCTCTGGCTGAGAATAGAGTTTCTATATAAGTTTTGATCATTTCTCGTTACATTAGCAGCAGGTTTTGTCCTTTGGTAACTTAATCCTCGAGTTTGTTCCGCACTAGTTTGCCCTTAATGTTTAAGACGATAAGGCTATGTCTAGGTGACACTCGGAGATACCGGCATTACAACTACCGGTTTTCCTCTGGTAGTCTACCGTGGAAGGTTCAAGGTACTCGTCGGAGAACCTCTTCCACGAAGCTCGTTATAAAATGTTCGCAGAAAATCGCTTGCCGTTAGTGGCAACGACTACTTTCCTAAGTTCAAGGAAACACGCTCGATGAGGATAGTAAAACTGCTTGCACTTGGCGTAATTAATTCGCGTTCCTTTATTATTTTAGATTTGCAATGTAATTATTAGTACGATACGTACATTTTGTAGCGTGGTGATGGAATAAATATTTTGCCGAATAAAGATTACTGTGATTTTCGAAGGAAGAAAATTCAAGATTTTGTAGAAAAATTTGAAACGTTTCGTTTTGAAGCGAGTTCGTAGTACTTGAGTTTAGATCGAGGAATCCAAAAAGCTTTCAACCCCGTCGTGAATTTTGGAATTAGGATCTGTTCTCTCTTTAGTCGGCCGAAGAGAACTTATATCTGCTGTCTGCAACTTTTCGACCTGTCCCTTCTTTCGGTAAACTGGTTTCAGGACTTTGTTTCCTAATGGGATTAGCGAGATTAGCATTTGATCTCAGCTCGTGAGTCCGGCTACGAAACACGTGAATCCATTTGTGTTCGTTAGTTCGATATCTCACGTCAACACATGCGTATTAAATTTACTTTATGCACGCACGTATATGTGTGTACTAACGTTCCTTAAGATACCAAAATAACAGAAAATCTTGACAGAAAATATCGTAGAAATTCGTAGAAAGTAGGATTCTCGCATCTATTTTTATTTTTCATTAAATTGTACTATCCTGATACGATCAAATAACAAAGTAAGCTATTCTTAAATATAGTTAACCTGCATTAAATCGTGTAATCCTGCAACGTCCAATCACGTTGGTATAATAAAATAAATTCAAATAAAATGTTTTTCTACCAGGAAAGTCGGCGAAATATATATACAGTAGCGGACAAAAGTTTAAGACGATGATTTGTAAACCGGATTACAAACATCTTATACGCATATTGTTCTTCTATTCGGTTTGTCTCTTTGGAATAACGTAGCTGTATGTTTGACCTTCGTAACCTCAGACAGTCAGTTGTTAAATACAAACAATGTAGGAGTTACAACAGTTAGTTACCGCCTAGCACTTGGAAACAGTGGACATTAGTTTAAGACGATCTGTGTAAAACGTGAGTACGAGTACAGTTTTTGAACATTTTGATTCTGGAATGTCAAAATCATTGTTTAGTGTACCTTTTATTGCTTAAAATTCATTTAGGTAGGAACAGACTATGGGTAAATCAAAGAATTTACTTGAAAACGAAAGGGAACAAATCGTAAGGCTGCGAAAGCAAAGTAAAACCTTCACCGAAATAGCAAATATAGTGAACAGGTCAGAAACAGCTTGTAAACAAGCTTGGTATAAATGTTTAAAGACAGGCATGTATTGCGATCAACCGAAAAACGGAAGACCACGGAAAACAACACCGAAAATGGATCGCCGGATTCATCGATTGAGCGAAAAGGATCGTTTTCGTAGTGCAAATAATATTGCTGCGGAGATAAACTATGAAAACGATACACAAATTAGTGCTAGAACTGTTAGGAGAAGATTAGAAGACTTTAACTTAAGAGGACGAAAACCCCAAAAGAAACCACTGCTGAGTTCTAGGAATCGAAAAAGACGACTTGCATTTGCTAAAGCTCATAAGCATTGGACAAGTGAAGATTGGCAAAAGGTATTGTTTTCTGACGAATCGAAATTCAATCGCGTCTGTTCTGACGGGATACGGTACGTTAGACGTCGAATTGGCGAAAGTTTGAAAACACAGTGCGTTTTAAAAACTCTTAAACATGGTGGTGGCAACGTTATGGTGTGGGCGTGTTTTTCTCGAAGCGGCCCTGGTCCGATATGTCGTATCAATGGAATTATGGACCGTTTTCAATACAAGGACATACTCAAGAACACAATGTTACCTTTTGCACGCAACAATATGAGTGATGATTTTATTTTTCAAAATGATAATGATCCGAAGCACACGGCTCGGGTTGTGAAACAGTTTTTTCAAGAAGAAAATATCACCGTGCTGCCGTGGCCGTCGCAATCACCAGACATTAACCCAATCGAGAATTTGTGAAGCATCATAAAAAAGACAGTACAAGGTTATAAACCGAAAAATTTAAATGAACTTTACTCTACGATTGAAACAGCCTGGAATAATATTACGGTAGATTAATATAAAAAATTAATAGATTCTATGCCAAGAAGATGTACCGAAGGGATAAGAAATAACGGATATTGAACAAAATATTGAATTTAAACAAAAATTGTGTATATTTTTTAACCAAAAATTAATATTTTTTGTATAGTCTTAAACTTTTGACCGACGAAATATTATACAGATTTCGTTCCTTTTTTATAACTTAGCTATTGAGCAAAATATCAAAATGAAATTTTTTTTCTAAGTGTACAAACAAATGTACAATTAGTTAATACCAAAAGTAGAACACCGTATTTATATTTTTTATGGAAAGTAAATCAATTATTTATTTCTTCCATTTCGTCTTAAACTTTTGTCCGCTACTGTATATATATATCTTAATCCTCGATTCATGGTCGGTAAAAGTCGATCGTTGGACAGCGAGGAGTCGAGACGAAGGATTATTCATCGATGTATCCGATCGGGAAAGAGCGCGTGAAAGGGGATCCAATCACGGGGCAAGGAGAAACTCGATTTTTCGTTTGATCGGCGCCGGATGATGAAACGTGAGACGAAACGAGAGTAGATACAGGAATCGAGATTGTTCGCGTGACGCGTTCCATGCAAATCTGAATAAATATGCTAGATAGGATCAGCCTTTTACCTCCGACTTCTGTCAAGTTTTTTTCTTTTTTTATCCGTGTAAAAATCTCGCCTCTTGTTATCCATTTAGAGTAATCGAAGAGTGTGAAACGATTGGCAAGGAAACAAATGCCGATCGTTTACAGTTTTCCATGCGTGAAATTAATTCGATCGACGGTACGACTAGGAGCTAAACTTCTACCAGCTTCCAATAATCAGAATTCCGTAGGACATTTAAAAATTAGTGATTCAACAGAATTTAATGGCTGCTTCGATCAGTACGAAGATCATCGAGAGAAACATTTACCGATCATAAATTGGAAAGCTTCCAATTTTGGAAATTGAAATTTTGTCTGGTTTTCGTTCGCTAATTGGCTAAAAAGAAACCTCGTTCTGCTGACTTTTGGTTTCTGATGCTGACGTTAACTTCTTACAAATTTAAATGCACGTTTAGGTCTTCCATAATTGCTTTCTTATTATCAAGGAATGTTACAAATATCGCAGAACATCACTTTTCTTCTACTTATCGAATTATTTTTTTTACTAAGAAAGTTATTCAGCCAATTTTAATTCTACAAAAGCGTAGTCGCTTCGATCTATATCAGAACACGCAAAGTCGATATCCGAGATACGAATCTAAGGAATTCGTGATCCTCGAGATTGAAGCATTCCATCTATGGACCGTGATCTCGAACGAAAACTGAGAGACGTACGAGACGACGAATAAAAGAGATCGACACTAGCCACGAGAGATGGGAATCTCGAGTGATTTTCGAGCTCTGATTTCATCGTCTTCTGTGTAAAGAGGTTCTCTCTCCCGTTAATAACGCCATAGCCTGACCGCTCGTCTTCTTCTATTCTATCTATTTATCTTCTTGTCGTCTGTCCAGCTTCCTTTGCCTTTGTGTCCTCTGCCTTGCGTTCTTCATTGTCCACGGTCGCACCCCTTTTACACAGCTTCTTGTTAGTTCGGGCGTCCGTCTCTTCGTCTCAGCTTCCCTGAATTCCTCTTCTAAATTGCCACATCCTGTTCTTCAATTTTATTTTGCTTTCCAGATCAAGTACTTTGCTATTTTCAGCTTGCAATATCGTGTTTTAGACTTGCAGTTTGAACTGTCGATCCTTTTATTCTTCTGCTGTGTCTAGTAACTATGAGATCATCAAAAAATTTGCGATTTTTATACATCGCTTTGTTTACGGCCGACTTTAGATTTATTGATACGTGTACCTTTCCTTAAAAATATGTTTTCATTCTTTTCATCTTTTTCAATGCATTCAGTACATTTTCTGTATATAACGTAAGGTTACATCTTGCAAAGAATCGTATCGCCATTTAATTTCTCCATTATTTAACAAGTATCGTTCAACAAAAAAAAAATATAAAAACAGGAGAATCAGTTTAGCATCAGGCATCGATATCGAGGGAATTATTTCTCGATCAATAAATCTCCGAAGTGATTTTATATTTTATATAGTAGCGTGGCCGACTTGGTCGCTGTCAGATCTTATTATTAGTGTGTTTCAGTATCGTAAGAATCTCCAGATTGGGTTTAATTGAAACAGTAAATATAACGGGAAGAGAAAATCCAGTGCTGCATGTGTGAATTAATTGAATTCTGTCATGTTGGAAGTTTCCTTAACACCATAGCCACCTCTGTTCTCGTTTAATCTGGCCTTTCCAATGTAATACTAAAGCTACCAACTTGTAATGTGTACATACAGATGCATATAATTAAAATGACATAGTGAAGATAAACATACATAATTATATATCTGTATATAACCGTGTTTTTATCCGAATAAAAGCCAAGATTAATTTTGTCAAAAACGTTCTGTACGATGTAAATAAATTTACAGGAGAAAACCTATCAATTAATTTCGATGATTCTAATGTTGAGATATCTAGCGAAAATGGTAAAGCAGATCAAAATGTTGAGACTCTTCATTTATTTCGTTTCACATGGGAAGAATTTAATTTTCATAGTTTTATAATTTCAGTTGTGCGAGAATTTTTATTCCAAACTTGGTTACTTTTACGGATCAGGAAGGCGAAGTAAATCTCTAATTCTACCAAAGGTCGAAATACCAGTCGGCGTTATTAATCCGAGAATTTATAAAAGGCGATACCGATGTCGGATGGGATCGAATTTATAGTTCGCTCTTACTATAACATATGTCTTTTGATAAATTTTCATTCCGCTCTATCGCGAGCTTACTGAACGAATCTGACATTTTTCATCGTAATTTTTACTTCTGTCTCCGTTTCTTACTCTGTAAAAATTGGAGAAGATGAAAGCATCGAAAGATGAACGATTCAATGGCATCTTTTCTTTTTTCTCTCTTTACAATAACTCATTCTTTCCTTTTTTTTCTTTACAAAATAAGGACGAAGGAGTTATACTTCAAATGTATTATGGAATCACGTTTATTAATAATAGTATTTTCTTGGATAAATTGGACCAGCCACATTGTTCGATTCTATAGTGAAGTATAATAGTATAAAAAGAGTAAAATAAGTTGCAATACGGACCTCCACAATCTACATTGTACTTCCTTTTCCTCGCAATCTTATGTTTATGTTATATTCTATAAGAAATAAGCCACGCTGAATAGTCCTGAGAAAGTACCGCTCTTATTAAAATTCTGCTCCGAAGCGGATGTTTCATCCAATAATCGGATCATCTTGGTTCAAGATGCTTTTGAAATCTTAATGATTACTTGTAAATATTTCTTCCTTGGAATTTTATATCGTGAGTTTCCTAGAAAAGCGATACGTATAAATATCGCCACTTTTGAAACACGTTTCTGCAAAAATTAACGCTGGAAGTGAGCTAGCAGAAAATAAGACGACAGTAAAAAGTTACGTCATGCAGCAAATAAAGTAAATTAAATAGTGACGTACATAAAGTAAATTGTCGCGATTAAATCTAATTGTACTCTATCAAATAATTTCACGATTTTCCTTTATCTTTACACCGAAATCCCTAAAGCCAACGACTAACGCGCTAGCTCCATTCTATGTACAAAAATTACCTTCATTTTGGAAAACTGGGCTAGTTTTCTTGGACGTTGTCGCCACTTCTTCAAGTTGAACAATTCACTCGAAGTTCCTCTCGGTTGGTTCGTAAATGCAAGAAGCTACATGAATAATAAAGACGCACTTCTCTCAAAGGAATTGCTAAGTTCTTCCTTTCTATAGTCACAGAATGCGTTTACAACGAGGAAAATAAAATTCATGAAATAGTTATCGATAATTACACACGGCACGCATTCATACACTGTATCATTCCTATGTATACGGTAGCAGACAAAAGAAAATTTGAATATAAGTAATACAAATACAAAAAGTATTGTAATTTTATAAAACAGAATTGTATTTGACAAAAGCAACGAATAAAAATGTTGAATAAAAATTTGTCAGTGAAACTGAAAGATTATTTCAAAGAAAGATACGTTAAGTCATTCGATGAAAATAGTAGTCACCGTTGCTTTCTATAACCTTAAGTCATTCATCAGGTAAGTGACGAATTCCATCACGGTACAATACTGCGTCCTTAGACAAGATCCAATCGTCCAGTCATTTATGTATCTCATTCCTTAATTGGAAGTGTATATCGGATAAGGCCTGTTGCATCGATTGGAACAGGTGGTGATCCGATGGAATAACGTCTGGTGAATAAGCTGGCTGTTGCAAGACGTCCCAGCCAAGACTCATTATGATGTCTTTTGTCGCAAAAGTAGTGTGTGACCTAGCGTTGCCACGCAACAATTTCAAAGGACGTTCACCTTTGTCCTGACGATTGGATCTTGTCTAAAGGCATTTTCCATGTTGGAATTCATCACTTGCCTAATAGATGGCTTAAAGTTGTAGAAACCAATGACAGACACTTTGATCGAACCACTTGCTATATTTCTTCTTCTTAAATAAACTTTTGGATCATCCACTAGTACACCTAATAATATTATACTCTGTAATATAAAACATAACATACTATAAAATAAGTGATTGTTAGCAAAGTAATAAAAAATTACGATGCGAATAAATGTCTTTAAAAATTTTAAACCTTCTTTTGTCCGCTGCTTGTACGTCTGAGAGTCTATAAAAAATCCATTATAAGAAGTATTTTGAAAGCGATTGTCATGGTACAAGTGTCACTTCTCGAAATTATAGTCGAACAGACATAAAGTCAATACGTATATATACATATATACGTATAAATTGTGTGTATTTCCGCATTATTCGCAAGCTTGCAAGAGTGTTCTCATCCGCATAGTTGGCGAAATTACGGACATGACATGTACATGTAATGAGAGGCGTAATGAAGCCGGATCGAGAAAACGCGGCTGTTTTATCATACTCGTACAGAGGGCTTGATTGTATTATTCCGGCGATGCGGAAAGTTGTTCGTCGCGACTGTTCCGCGCAACGTAATTGCTAATCTCTCGATGCCGTTTGCGATTCCATTTTCATCCCTGTTGATTACCATTGGGAATTGTTCGCTACGATGTACCGTTTCCATCGCCTGCTGTTGCGCACAGCTATTTCTGGTGATATCTAAATAAGAAACACCATGCCGTAATTGTTAGCTTCCTGTTTCAAAATTCAATACATATTAACGATTAACCCTCATGTGAATCATCGGGATCGCTATGGCCCTGTGGAACTTTAGATGAAATTAATTCTTTAATATCTCGTCCTACACAATTAAAGTTTAATATCTAACAACACAGAGTAAAAGCAAAATTTCCATTTACAAATTTTCTACCAAACGACGCCAGGTGATTGCGGTACATACGTTAGTTCCTATTTTTAAAACCCATCGTTCTTAGATGAAACGTGTGTGAAGAACATTAAGAACTAATGTATTGCGATTGTTTGTAATTAAGGACTATCGTATAATATGTATTTTATGTTATGCCTATTTTTGTATTGTAATAATCTCATCTATATATATCTACATATAAAAATATTGCCATGATATTCTAATATAGTACATTAGAATGAGCATATTCGTCGTTTTCAAGGAACTGATGCATACGAGATAAACCTGTATAATAGCGGCGATAAAAGTTAGAAATTCGATTTGTTAATCCGCAATTGATCTGTTTAATAATCCCGGTGTTTCTATGCAGGTTACTATTCGTTCACGTGATTCCGTCATTGGCTGACTTTATATCGTTCTCATCAGATCTCTAGGCTTTATCCACCAACGATATTAATTCAGCGAACAGCTTTCGACCGGTAGTTGCAACAGATATGCTTTGATTACGGTCCGTTGCAATAATCATATCAATGGATGTTGGTGGAGAATGTTTGCTATTTGAAACGTGGTGCGCCGCTAAATAAGCCTCTGGTTTCCTGCCACCGTATCTTCCGGAGATTTTGCTTTATCGTGGTGTACCTATGCTTCGTATTAGCCGGACGTTCTACGATTAGATTCTTTGTTGTTCCAACGGTTGTTGTGGTTGAATTTAAAATGAAAAGTTCTAGATCCAAATTATTTCCCAGTAAAAATTCTTCGACATTATCCGAAGCTTCAAAATATGGATTTTTCCACAAATATTCGTACCTTAACCATTACACTATTTCTCCATATCGCTGTTAAGAATATTTCCTCTAACAATATTTATGGATAAAAACATTTACGAATAGGAGTACTAGCAAATAACGATATCGGTAAATAACAATGCAAGCAGATAAATAAAATATCATGAGTAAATAAAAGTAACAATGCAAATTACGGTATTAGTAAATAATAAAATAATACTGGTGATTAACGATATTCGCAATATTGGCGAATATTTAGCAACTCAGAGAAGTTGAAGGGATGGTGCCTCACCCAGTCAAGAATGAAGGGATTTGCCAGTCGATTTGCGAAAGCAAAGAAGGGTGAGCCGGACAAGGAAAATCAGGGGTGAGAGAATGGAGACACACGAGAAGTTGCTCCGGGTAATAACCGAGTTGTGCAGCTGAATTGCCTCGGATGCGATACTCGATGTCCAACCGGAGGCGGATCCGGTATCACGTCACGCTCGCGTACATCGTGGTTGCGCCAGACCTCAGAGGATCGCGTGTTTCCTCCGAGATCCCTGATGGATCGGAGTCTGGAAAAATGTGCTGTCGGCTCACGCTGTCGACTTGCTTCCATCGGAGTGGACTCTTTTTAAAGTGATCCCTTTTTTCAACCATCCTTTTTCAAGTCTTCTGCTGCTCTTCGACGTCAGCTTTTTAATTTAAAAACGTGTATACTGATACAGCAAAAGATTCCACTCGAATAAATTATTCGAATAATTGGTGAAAAAATCTGCCACGGAGAATCATGCGAGATTGGATGATTAAAAACTGAATTGTTTCTTTTTGCACACCAAGTCGGAGGAAAAGACGTAATTAACCCTACGATATTATACTATAACGAGGAACTGTATACCTCGATTACATGAAAATACGCAAAGAAAGGTTCGAACGATCGAAAAACATGCACTTATTAATAGAAAAATTACTTGGAACAAGGTGACATCCTTTTTGCCATTGTAAAGTCTTGGTTTTTCCACGCCAAGCACGGTAAATAATAAAATGAAAAATACAACGAAGGTAAATACTTCGATTTCCACTAGAGGCGCACGAAGCTCGAAAGTAATTCTGTGCATCGAAGGAAACATGCCAACAAAGATTTTTGCCGAACGTGAAGATCTTGAAGCAGACGCGGAAACACAGTGGAACAACGAAACATTCAGTCACATTACTTCCAAAATGAGAAGTGTGTAGCTCTTTGATTTCAATTTTCACGCTGTTGTCTTGAATAAGCCATTAGCCGCTGGCACGTGTGCCCTCGCGAACAGACAGTGTGACGCTCCTACGGTACGTTTCTGAGGCTGACGAAAATAGCCAAGAGGCCGAGGTTTGCGCGTCTTCTCGCTCGATGAACGCTTTGCTCTGGCGCTCGTGCGTTAGGCAGGTGCAGTGAGCGTACGCCGGTCACGCGATTGGAATGCAGATTCGCGGAAGAGATGGCGTGGTTCAGGCTGTCGCCCACTTAGGGCCAATTAAAATTGCTCTTAATTACGCTTGTCCGCGGCGGATAGCTCTCTCCTTTAATCTCGAAATTTATGAACCGGCATGCGGACAGAATGGTGTTGTTGCACGTTGAAAGGAGTTTGATTAATCGTCTCCGGGAGGATCGCTCGTTTTTTGGCATCAACTGGAGAAAACGAGCGAGGGATTAAACGGCTGGAAACAGTTTGGGTTACCTGGCTGCATGATTTACGATCGTGGAAACCAAAGTTTTGCGGGATGTCTGATCTTTTGATGGTGAAGATTCCGTGAAAGACTGTTGCTAACACTATGGCTTTAGCTTACACGTCGTGAATCAACATGTTATGGGTTTTACATATGGATTTTATACGAGAGAATTTAGTAATTTCGAGTATTTGGCTTAAAGTACTAGAAGTAATGAACGTTTAAAGGAATGCGTAAATAATAGTGCAGCATCATCGGTTCTCGCGATATTAAACTTCGTTTAGATCAATCAAATTGCTTAAAGTGCTAAAAGATATAAAAATCCTCTCGGCCAACGTGAATCTGTTATTTACTTTGTTATTATTATAAATCTGCCATTTCTCGCGTTATTTTCTACTATTCGAAGCTGTTCCACTAATTTGAACCGTTCAATTCGAATAATTCTTACTTAAATGAACTGGAGCTCGAATTCAAGGAACCTGTCTAACTTACGAACAAATTTTTATAGTTAAGAGATGTATGTTGGAGATTTAATGCGAAGGTAGTCAAGCAACAAAGATAGAAAGGCTAACTAATTGTAAGTCTGTCTTTTCCTTTTTTCAAACAGCATTTTGGATTACACGATGAGAAATGATTTTTTGCGTTGTCGTTAAAGAGATTCATCTACGGGTTGTACGCGGGATTAGATTTCGCAATGCTTGTCGTAACCTTCTTCAAGCGGCGGCCTCTGATGTAATTAAACGCATCCACTGTAGACCAATTAAATTTCCTCGTAATTGCGTCCGGCTCCTTTGAGATTGCTCGCGTGTAGATGCAAACCCGGCAGGGGGCATAAAATGTCACGCGTCGTTGAAATGTTAAAGAGGTATTTTAGCTCGTTCGTTATGTCGACGTTAATCAGGTCGAGGAATTGTTGCAAAAATAAAATGGACTTTTCAAAGCAGTGTTTTTGGATTACGAAAATGTCATTTGTATCTTTCCAAATGCAAAGATAATGAATAATTTATAAAATCTAATATACCGTTCGAAGGACATATTTGATTCTATCATTTTTTTAATCGATATTTTTATCACTCTCCATTTCTTTCGATCGATTTCATTAAAAGTGACATGGAGATTTAATCACCTGCCATCGCGATTCAAGTGTCTGCTTCTTTGTACCTGGTGCGGAAAGGTAGTCGAAATCGCTGTCGATGAAAATTCTACCGACTCACCTTTTGAAATGTAAAATATTCGAGGCACGGTTTGGACAAAGAGGTACTCTCGATAACGATTGACTCGATCAATGGGAAGATCGATGATGGTTCGCGGGCGTTGAATGAATATAAAGGGACATTTCAGCTGTTCGATCTGCATGTCCACGTGTTCGGTTCAATCTTGACTTGGAGCGAGTTACGAGGCGTATCGATGCGTCTTGACAGATCGATCGGTGATTAACGATCCGTGTCGATTAAATTTTCTCAAAAACGATGATAGATAATAATAATAATAGCAGCGCTTGAGTAATTGTTATTAATAACTAGACTGCGGATTTTTTAAGTCATACTTTTATGGATACAATTAGGAAAATTAAACTTGGGACATTTGTTTTATTTGCTAAATATTACAACAGATGTTAGATATTTTACGCATATTTTATCTATTATGTGAATTTTATGAATATTTCTGTCTTTAAATTTACAAGCTCTCATAATCTGAATACCATGATATTTAAAAATTCCATTATCTAGATGTTTTTGTCTCTCTAGCACTTATCATAAGTACAACGAGGATATTTGTAGAAAATAGGCTAATTGTATAATTTATAATTCGGTTATCATGGTGTAATAACTTAATACCAATAATAACAGTAACACAATTTCCCAGGCACGAACTTAGCTCTCACCAAGTTTGCTCCAATTTCCTTGTAGTTTGGAGAATTCAATTTTAATTTTTGCGCCATCGTCGACCAACTCTTTGAAATTGTTTTACAACGTTTCTTATTACTTCTCGGGACGAGTACAATGGAAGATTGAATTTCCAGAGCTGGCACAGTTTTGATCAGCGACAGTTCCCATTAGTGGCCGTGTCGGACGAAACGAAAAGAACGGTCGCTTAATTGAGTTTATTGTTAGACGACGGGCTCTTCCTTGCAGTAATTCAATGGGTGTCGCTCGAAGATGACGAGTTTTCTAACGGTTCGCAGTAAAAATAACGGTGATACGAAAGCTACATGGTCGATCGGTGCACCATTATGAATTTCAATGAAATGTGAACCCGATAACGTAAGCAAATGACATTTTGCTAATCAGTCATACATAAAATAGTATTACTTTTATCTGAAACTTGTTTCCTGCAAGTTTGTGCTGGATTATTACGGTAACAGAATGTCAACCTTTTTATATCATCCCCTGTGACACGTTGCATATTTAAATCCTCGATAATGGATGGTTCTACGTTGTGTACAAATTTATATCGATATATTAAGATGTTTCAGCTTGTGTTCTAACTAGATCTGAAAACGATCTGGAAGTCTGAAACTTAGAATATGTCTCTGAAGTTTGAAAGAAGGAATAGCTCTCCAGCCGTGACACAATTCCTCCTAATTAACACTAAAACTACCGATAGTTAACACGAAGCTATTTCTACCAAAACCAGTCAAAATGACTGGTCTGTAAAAAATACGTAATAATAGAATATTTTTATATTTATTGATTTATCACTTTCTTACAGAAGGAATTCCACGTTATATAGTAGATTTTTGGTATTGTTAATCCATCTAGGATCCCTAAATGAGGGTTGACACATTTGTAAAATTGTAGAACCATCATTTTGACTGGTGCGGTATTTCTAGTGTTAGCATCTAGCGATATAACGATCGATCCGGAATTTTCTTGATAATTTCAATATGATTCATATGATATCATCATATTGAATGATATGCAGTAAAAGTGGGAAGTTGTACAAAATGAGGAAACTGGTTAATTGGGATTCGATAAACAGATTGCAGGATCCTTTAACACTTTGACAAGTACCAGTCATTTTACTGATATAAGTACACAAGTATAAGTAAGACTTGGTTTAAGTAGCCTTAAATACAAAATTATTTTGAGTTTGAATACATAAAAAACAAAATAAAATTTATTATATTATTCTTTTAGTTATCGTTGCAACAGTCATTACACCATTGCGGAAAAAGATATACCATGAAGTAGGAATTTCAAAATATAATTGTAAAACCAGTCAATTTGACTGGTGTGGTAGTTCTAGTGTCACTACTACGAGTACTTCAGTCCATGGAAAAGTATCTAAGAGATGCTAGTTGCTTTTGTATCATACACGATGGCCAAGGTTTATTAAATCTCGGCGATCAGGTTGGCATCTTCTGGATCTTGGTCGGTACCTATAATTTTCAGAAGAAGCGTTTATCCTCGCGTCACGAACGGCAATATTGCGTTCCCCCGGCTGTGGATGATCGTTCCAGTCAACGTGACTCGTAGGCGGTAGCTATTTTCTCAACGATAGAGATAGGTAGCGCGGATGATTAGTCTCGCTGCTCGTCCTATTTGCGCCACAGTAACGTACAATTGCATCGAAGAAACTTGGATTTATCTTGCAGAAGATTACCGAACTTCATTATCTTTCGTTGGTCTAATTCTTTTCCAAGTTTCATTGCTAGAATTTCTATCCATCGTCATACGGTGGTTCGCGTAGTAACGAACTCGCTATTTTTATGAATGTATTGTGTGTGTTATACGAGATCTTTTGAAATTTGATTAGCATTGTAATGAGACACGACTAAAGTGATTATATTGTCAAAATCTTAAATCGATCGAAATGTTTTGTATAAGCATCCAAGTATGTGTTCCATAATTATCCAAATATTTTCCTGGATTACTATATTCTCTCTCTCTCCCTCTCTCTCTTTGAACGTGCTGTCTCTATGTCTCGAGAAACGCAGCAGACCTGCCTTTCGTTGCTCCAGGGAAGGATGCAGATGGGATCAAGCCGCGTTTACATCGCACGTACATCATCGACAGCATGGAAAATTGATACCTCTGGCTAGCCAGCGTACAGGATTCGACTATGGAAATGTCGACGTAGACAAAGGTGTGCTGCTTTGTACATGAAATACCTGGTTCAATTGAATCAAATAGAGTGTAAATTCTGTTCGAAAGCAGTCGTGTGGATTAATTTGATTGAATGTTACTTTTATCGGCTAGGATCCGTTTAATGACCCTTTGTGTTCTGCAGTACGTTGTTGTATTGAAATGGATAGAATATCTTTATCTCGAGGTGAAAGATAGAGAACGTGAAAGAAGAAGAAAATTTCTTTCAATTAAGTAGAATCGGTTTATCTAAATAATACGCGATATAGATTTTCCCATCATATTATCATATTATTACAGAAAAATACCAATACCGACACAATTTTACTGTACTTATTCTTCTAATCGAAATTCTATTTGTATTATGTTTCATTTATCGCCTTAATTAAGTCTTCAAAATTAGAATCTTAGTATCAAATCATAGGAATCATTAGTGTAAAGTCGTTAGACTCAAGTTATGATATACGACACGCAAAATATGCAGATGAGTGACAGATGTCCATATCAATCGCAACAATTCCAAAGCAAACAATCAAGTTTGACAAACGTAATTATAAAACAAAAGGTTAAAAAACCCGATCGATTAATTCATCCCGGGCCGTTCAAAAAGCGAGTCCGCAAAGTCCAGCTACAGGCTATCGATTAGATTTTGATCAACTCGGCCTGTCAACGAGGAAACCTACGACAAAACGGCAACAAATACGCCAGATTTCCCAATTCCGCTCGATTGTTTGAAATTCACGAATCAATTACCGACTTGATCCCATCTCTAGCCTGCGTGCACGTACCTACACACATACAGACATATACACGTGTGTCGTATTATTTATAGAGGCTCGAGCCACGGAGTCTGATAGGCAATCAAGGCAGGGCGCGTGTGCGGCATTCCGCGACTGAGTCACCAGTCGTACGTAAACCAGTCCTCGAAGCCGCGACGATACGTCGTAATAACGGCGAATCCCGATATCGCTATTGTTTACGTCTACCTGGGGATCATCCCTGGATTCCTCGCCAAGAAGATACCACGATGATACACGAGCACAGATCAGATACGACGTGTATACGGACAAATACGAGAATTTATTGTGCGAACGATACTTAGAGTATGTACAGCTGAGTATAATAGAATCGAGAAAAAGATTAGGTAAATTCGGCTTCGATCGATTTTTAATAATAACACAATCCACAAAGACGAGCACGCGCATTAACCGAAACTGTCGCGTAATATAAATTTTTTTCTATATTTCATAGAGTTCTCTGCAGTTTTCTTGAATTTTTGAAGAAACGTGTGGCAAATTATTGTATGTAATAGCGTATCGCAACGAGTGATCGGAGACATGTCCTGGTCCCACTCTTTGGATCGATCGAAGACCATACGAGAAAAATAAAATAGGTCGAATCTCGTAGATATTCTGACTCGATAATCCTTTGAATTTGATGATATAAGCATTTTAAGAATAGATGGCAAATCCAAGACGTTCTTTAAAAAAGATTAATGTTTATTTGATTGCTATGCCAATTTAATTGAATTAACAACAGTCTATGCGTAATTGATGTTATTAATACCTTTCAAATGCATATGTCACAAAATCAAATACAAAGATAGTTTTGATGTAGCATTGTAAAATTGCCTATCTATAAAAGACATGAAATGCGACTTACCATATCTTCATCTTTAGTCGTCACAATCTTTTTGTTTCCCACATCTCCGCGGATTATTTTCTGAAATAAGTACAGCCCATCGACGGTTCTTAAAATCTAAACCTCGAAAGCCACATGAGAAAATCGCTACTATTACAACAACCTCACTTTCCAAACATTTTAACATCTTCTACCAACGTTTTCCGCCGGATAAAAGGTTCAAGTCCCTGAGGGAACAGGCGTAACACGTTGCATCATCAGGAAATCCAGGTCCATTAACCTTTAGCGTCCTAATGCCACGTGAATGGAACGAAGAAAAGGAAAAACAGGTATACGTATATTTAGAAGCACAGAAGAGTGTATTCTTGTAGAATGGACGTAGAAAAAGACAGAAAGGGTGGGTTCGCGGAGTGAATGCAATTAGAAACGTTTGCACCTTCTTCGTTCGCCTTTTCCAACATTCGCATGCGTGCAGATAAGACGCATACGCGTTTAATGGTTCCCACCGGTTTGTGTAGAACGTGTGGGCCGTCGAAGAGTATTTTAATGACGCGACCATTGCACGAACGTAATTTACGTCTTATTGTACTAGTTCGTAGCCGTTCCCGTATATTTATCGCGTAATGGTCCAACGATCGGCCGATATTTTATTTCCGTGGAAATAGTCGAACAAACGCCTCGAACGATCCAGAGAGAAACGTTTCCACGAGAATCGTTTTGATCCTTCTTCCACCTATCGGAGCTTGTTCCGTCATTTTGCAATCTGTAATTTGCGAGCTCGTGTATATTCCAAGCGATTTTAACGCGTCAGGAATTTCCATCGCGTTTCAGTGTCGATTTCATCCTGCGGTTATTTTTCTTGTAGGATCTATTTGTGCGTTTTACATGTACATGTTCTTGCTTCGTCGAGGAATGTGTAATATATGTTATCGGACATCTCGTGGACACCGTTAGGCGCGCTAATTTTAGATGGAACGCGAGGTGTTTCGTTTTTCAGGAATTTAGTCGTGTACGGTTGAGCTTCGTTCGTGTCGCAGCTAGATAAATTGCTTATTGGATCTGTATGCTTAGACTTGCGTATGATAAGATATCGATGAAAAATCTAAGGACTTTTTTTGTCGTGCATGGTTTAGATTTGCCTGTCTTTCGACAGGAAAATTCCTGACACGTCATCGTCAAAGTAACAGTCATTCCTGATTTCCACAGACAGATCACTGTACAAGTTGTTACTTATACGCGTGCAGACTGATATATCATGATATATCGATAAAAACATGGTGTTTTTTTTTTTAAATTTGACCGTGTATAATTAAGATTGCAACAGAGGTAGATTGGTCATTTGATCTACACGTGCAAACTTTTGCATAATATCTATATTTATAAAAATCCTGCGGTCTTTTAACGCAACCAATGATTAGGACAGATACTGAGATATTTTGAAAAAATCACGTTCCTTTGGTATCTTTTCAGGCAAACAGCATCATGTCTGAACATACATCGATTATTCGATTATTCGCCTTCTCACGAAGATACTTTACACACGCAAATTACTATCAACGTAATCTCCTGGCGACAATAAAATGCTTGTCACGAGGCCAGGTCGAAACAAACGGCCATGTAACTCGGTATTTCTTGCTTTCGATAAACGCCGGGTTTGCGAACACGATTTCAATGCGCACCCACATTTCCTGGGCTGGGGGCGGAGATAGGCCTTTAACGTGGTCATGTCCGGTCCCTGCTGCAATAAGACATAACGACGGCACGACGTACGCAATAATAACGCGATATGCATGCGAACGCGGCTGTATCCGCCACACAAGCTGTGAATAATGCGGCGCGGTATATGAATCTCACTGGATTCGAACCTCTCGAAGAACATCTGTGCATTGCTGAGGAAATTGGACCTTGAAAAAAGTCAAGGTCATGATGAAACGATATTTTCGCCGCTGAAATACAAGTGACGTCAGAGCTGGAAGTTAAAATATGCGTGAAGGTTCCGTCTTTTTTTAGAATTTGAAAAACGCCGACTTTTCCCTCTTATCGAAGACAAAGCATTATTGATATATGACTTATATTCAAAATATATATTGCCACACTCAATCTCTATTATTCCTCGTCTCTCGTTCAGTTTCTATTACTCCGCGACTCTCTGCGTAAAGAGATGGAAGAACAACGCTGTTAAGAGTTGGTATTCGTAAAATTTGTCCTGACGTTGTTATTCATCGAAGAAACTCGTAACAACGCGACAAATAGGTATTTCGTATATCAAATACAATGTTTTACCCTTCTTCTCAATTAATCGGCTATCGTGGAATCGACGATAAAATTGACCGACCAAACGAGCAAGATTAATTCATAATCAATATATGTAAACGCGAATGGCGCGTTTCAGCCCGCGCATTGTTATTTTCCATAATACCAGAAATTATCTTGGCTTTGTGCAATCACAATGGCCAGCTGTACCACGATAATTCAAATTGCACAATGGAATACAGGGTTCCCTTTCATCGAGCAAACTTTGACCGATCCGAATCTCTATTCCATTACACTCGAACAATCTCTGCTATTGGTAACTTTCTTCGAGTTAGGCGTCGATTCGACGAAACAGTTCTAGGCGATGGATATCGAAGCTCGATCGGTAAGGTAACGTGGATCACGATAGATCACTCGGTAGGATCCACGGTGCACGAGGTTCGGTATCGGTGAATCTGAAATTCTTTCTCCTTTTTTCTTCTCTTTTTGCTCGCTGTTCCGTTGTACACGTAAGCGCAGAATCCCGACGAATCGTGCGAGAGAAGCCTTTCAACTGGAACGTCTCCGCTTTTAGTACCCGTGAAGAGAATTCTGCGAGATTCGAGCCTCGATTCACCGAGCCTTCCCTTAGCTTTTAATGCTCTCGATCGTCTCTCTTTCGTACGATTCAAATCGGTGATCGTAATTCGAAGACCGGCACGCTAGCTTTACCCTCTTTCTTCAGCCGCGAATACGAATTCGATCGAGAGTCGTGAATAACCCTATTTTCTCACTGCTTTGCGTCGTTTGAGGCGCGAGAAAGGAGAGACAGGATGGATATTTCCCTCGGTGAAGGCCTATCTTGGTCGCACACCTTCTTGCATCGTGTTCTTCTTGTCGAATTTTTGTGGGATTTCCCTTAAGAAACATAATATAGTTGAAGAAGACTTGTATATACACTAGGAAATTTTAATTTCACGTATTTCATACATTTACAAATGCTCCCAATATAGTTGTAACCAATTAGTTAAGAGGTTTCTTCTTGTTGAGAATTGTGGATCTCAGTCGCAGAAATAAATGTATGGGAACACCTACATTACACGTAGAAATGATATCAAAATATTTTCAGATTTACTTAATATGTGATTTACAAGATATTCGTAGATACACATTGCACGCGTCTCAGCACTCTTTTTGTCTCATCATCTTCTTTTCCATCATGCGTACGGAACAGTTGCATTCTTCTGTTTTACGAAACGCTGCGCACGCACGTACTCCCACACACACTCATACTCATATATGTGTGTCACTACTACGCGGCTAATCGAGTGTAGCACACAAAATTACATATATCTCAATACTTCTGTTAATATTTCACTCTCAAGAATGTGAAACGACTATCCTGCGAAAAACTTAACACGTTTCCACTACATCGGCCTTAAAAAATCTCCCTTCGAACATCTCTGAAAATTAACAAGCTTTTCTCGAAAACACGTCGCCATTGAATTCCCCTTAGAAAGATCTCCTCCCTTCAAACGTTTGCAGAAGCCAAAAACCTCCCACTGAAATATTCAAAATATACGGAAACGCCCGAATCGCATTCTCCCGAATTAATTCCCAACCGATAATCCCGAAATTTCCCTCTGGAAAAGTAATTTGAAATCAGAAAAAAGAAGAAACAGAGGGAAAGTGGCTGCGTGCGTGCCGACGGGGAACGGAAACGCGGCAGGACGTATACAACGACACGTTTCGAGTTCGATCTTAACGAGGAGGAACGGCGGGTGCAGGTTTTCGTCGTAAATCATTCGCGGCTCACGCTTATCTGCCTTGTTATATCTGCTTAGCAGAAATGCTTCGTGTTCAAGCTGATCTTTACTCGAGAGCCACGAACCGGACTGTCATACTGGACGCGATAGAATTGAACCGGTGGATGAGGAACGAACATCGAGGTAACCGGTGCTTCGTGTCGTTTCCGTTTTCGCGATCGGAAACGGGACCGAACGTGTTAACACGTTTTACGACCGCGCGAAATGTTGCGCGCGCGACGCGATCTTTCATCTCGCGTGACTCATCCGCGGCTTCAAGACTCGAGATTACTTTCTATTAGACTTCAAGGGGATTGTTTAAGTGTTTAGAGACGAAGATTGGCTGGGAATAGGTCGACGAGTGGATTGCTTTGAGAGTTAATGGTAGGATGTACTTTTAGAAATTTTGTTTCGATATATGCGGGTAGATCGTGGGAAACGATTTTTCGAAGTTGTTGAAAGAATGCTAGATCGAAGGATATTTGTTATTTATTTATTTTACCAAATCCCATTAACATATGAGTAGCGTGCATATATTTTGAACGGATTTGTAGAAGCCAAAAAAACAATGTAACACAGCAGAGATTGTAAAGGATGCAAGACGACAAACAAAGAGATGCTGGACTGGATCTTTAATTATAAGAGCCCGTAAGAGACAGAATGAATTGTACTGATACATCTCATTAGAAAGAACAAGAAATAAAATGTCAGAGACACGGAACACTAAAAAATTGACTGAAAGCTCGTAGGTTTTAAAGATACAGACTGTTGAGTTCATAAATAAGAGAAATATCCGCACAGAGTATAACTCAGCATTCTTTCGATACACAATACCACACTACAATAAACTTAGACATCTAATCGTTCGCCGTAACAGCCTAGTGACTCATGGCCAACAATAAACCATTCATTTTACTTAAAAATTTCCTTTCACGAAACTCCAGCCGTGCCACCGACGAATATCGTTATACGTGCGTCAAATGCGAATATTATTACATTTGCCGGTGAAATTTACGCAATCTCGTTGAGATACAAAGGAATATCGGGTGAATCGTCGATTTCAAAGCGACTGTTCGATTCATTGGACCAGAGCTTTGTTGCAACCAACGCATGTCCGCGTCTCGGTTTCCATACGATACGATATTTTACGAAAAATTCGGAACGCATTGGTCGATCTCGAGGTCGATCGTCGAGTCGATGATTCGGATTCGAGCGTGTTCTTTTGACCATTGAATAACGAAAGTTAAATCATCGTTGTCAAGAGCATCGAATGTCTTATCGTATAGCGATAACGCAACGAGCTAATTAAGAAGGCTTTCCGTCTCTAATAACGACAATTAAAATTCCTTAATTCTGCTGCGTGTTTTGGCTCATTTTTGAGAATCGTATTTTTCTGTAGTTAGATATTTTATTTAATTTGTAGAAAACGAATTAGAAGAATACAGTAGCGGACAAAAGTTTAAGACGAAATGGAAGAAATAAATAATTGATTTACTTTCCATAAAAAATATAAATACGGTGTTCTACTTTTGGTATTAACTAATTGTACATTTGTTTGTACACTTAGAAAAAAAATTTCATTTTGATATTTTGCTCAATAGCTAAGTTATAAAAAAGGAACGAAATCTGTATAATATTTCGTCGGTCAAAAGTTTAAGACTATACAAAAAATATTAATTTTTGGTTAAAAAATATACACAATTTTTGTTTAAATTCAATATTTTGTTCAATATCCGTTATTTCTTATCCCTTCGGTACATCTTCTTGGCATAGAATCTATTAATTTTTTATATTAATCTACCGTAATATTATTCCAGGCTGTTTCAATCGTAGAGTAAAGTTCATTTAAATTTTTCGGTTTATAACCTTGTACTGTCTTTTTTATGATGCTTCACAAATTCTCGATTGGGTTAATGTCTGGTGATTGCGACGGCCACGGCAGCACGGTGATATTTTCTTCTTGAAAAAACTGTTTCACAACCCGAGCCGTGTGCTTCGGATCATTATCATTTTGAAAAATAAAATCATCACTCATATTGTTGCGTGCAAAAGGTAACATTGTGTTCTTGAGTATGTCCTTGTATTGAAAACGGTCCATAATTCCATTGATACGACATATCGGACCAGGGCCGCTTCGAGAAAAACACGCCCACACCATAACGTTGCCACCACCATGTTTAAGAGTTTTTAAAACGCACTGTGTTTTCAAACTTTCGCCAATTCGACGTCTAACGTACCGTATCCCGTCAGAACAGACGCGATTGAATTTCGATTCGTCAGAAAACAATACCTTTTGCCAATCTTCACTTGTCCAATGCTTATGAGCTTTAGCAAATGCAAGTCGTCTTTTTCGATTCCTAGAACTCAGCAGTGGTTTCTTTTGGGGTTTTCGTCCTCTTAAGTTAAAGTCTTCTAATCTTCTCCTAACAGTTCTAGCACTAATTTGTGTATCGTTTTCATAGTTTATCTCCGCAGCAATATTATTTGCACTACGAAAACGATCCTTTTCGCTCAATCGATGAATCCGGCGATCCATTTTCGGTGTTGTTTTCCGTGGTCTTCCGTTTTTCGGTTGATCGCAATACATGCCTGTCTTTAAAAATTTATACCAAGCTTGTTTACAAGCTGTTTCTGACGTGTTCACTATATTTGCTATTTCGGTGAAGGTTTTACTTTGCTTTCGCAGCCTTACGATTTGTTCCCTTTCGTTTTCAAGTAAATTCTTTGATTTACCCATAGTCTGTTCCTACCTAAATGAATTTTAAGCAATAAAAGGTACACTAAACAATGATTTTGACATTCCAGAATCAAAATGTTCAAAAACTGTACTCGTACTCACGTTTTACACAGATCGTCTTAAACTAATGTCCACTGTTTCCAAGTGCTAGGCGGTAACTAACTGTTGTAACTCCTACATTGTTTGTATTTAACAACTGACTGTCTGAGGTTACGAAGGTCAAACATACAGCTACGTTATTCCAAAGAGACAAACCGAATAGAAGAACAATATGCGTATAAGATGTTTGTAATCCGGTTTACAAATCATCGTCTTAAACTTTTGTCCGCTACTGTATATAGTATGATATATGATACAATATATATGAGGCAAGAATGTTCAAAATATCGAGAATTACGTAATCGTTAAATTACTCGGAGGATGAAATAATAGAAAGTAACGCTCGTGAAACTGAAAAGTAGCAATCGTGAAATATCTACACGAGTCGGAATCGATCGAACGTTCGTCATTCGAAAGTTAAATTATTTTGTATCGCTTGAAAATTGCTCTTAGCTCGATCGCTTTTGTATTTCTGTTTCGCGTTACTATCCCTTGTGTTTCGTCTAGAAATGCTCAGACTATTAGAGTGGCATTTATGTCTGCGTGAGTATACAGTTAAAAGTTGGAATCGTTGACATAGTTGGACTAATATAGGAGTTGAATACGAACTTGTAGCGGTTTCTGTAGATTAGAGAGATATTAGCGAAATTAGTAGAAATTTGTCGAATGTTTGACGTCCATAGTATTACGTTCTTTGGCGAATATCGAATACGAATTTAGCAAATTATACGCGATGACGAATGATAAATTTCTTCGTTAGGACATTTTTCTCTTCTTTATATTAAAAGCATGCTTCTGAATTCGCCTTTTTTCCATTTTCAAGAATCCATACACTGGCTCTCTTTAAGAAGCTTCCCCACGTAGAAACATATGTAAAGACATGTACAGAAAGGTCACTTGATCTCTCGAGTGCACATGAATTCCTAAAAGGTCCATTTCCTAAACGTTACGCTACTAACTCTCTAGGAAACCCGTTCTTACAAACGGCTGCATGTTCAGTATTATTGCTGTTGTATAATAACAGGTAACTCTTAGCTCTTCGTTTAAACCATCCTGTCAATACTTTCGTTTATTAGAAGAAATCATCAATTTCTGATCGAAGTTTTCTTCTTTGTCAATGGTTTTAAAAAATATTTATTTTTCTTATTTACGACACTATCGACATTTCACATGTACACAGGCTTAGGCGAGCGTTTGAACGTTTGTTAGAGAACATTTTTACGTTCATATGCGTTCTATAAAACATAATAAATATTGAGTTACGAAGAAATTTAGCTCGTTTTCTATACAATTAGCGCTCGATGGTAATTAACGAGACGAATTACGGTAATCCAAGCCGTTTCGGTAAGTCGTGCACTGGTTTCCGGTAACGTAGGCAACAATCGAAAGGTGAAAATCACACGGAGTAAGGTCGTGTTTCGGTTGTCCAATTAACAGCGTGTGGTCGAGCATTGTCGTGAAATAAAATGGCTGTTTCGAATAGCGTTGCTCTATGTTTAACGAGAATAGTTGGTCTCCGTTCATTAATTAGCGTTTCACGATCACATGGGACGCCGCGCCGGTCGTTGTTCCGTTTTCAACGTTGAATTCACATCGCGTATCGTCTTCGACACGAACGATCGCGTGACGGATTTCCAATTATTAATTAACCTCTCCTCGAACGACTCCTTTTACTTATCGCTGACATCGTTTCACACAAGTTTCTTGTTTTGCATGTAGCTTTGATAAACGCATTGCTAACGAGCTTACGTCCTTAATAATAATTTTCCATTTTTATACGTAGTTTACCTAGCAAGTTTTGTTTCATGCACCATGACCCACGCACAGCTAATTCGTTGTATGCATTCTATAAAGCTGTTTGAAGTTTCATGAGTGCATATCATGATTATACCGATAGAATCTCAAGTTAATGTGGAAATTTATATAAAAGTTACGAAAAATTACCATTAATATATACGTCTGTACTTGGTAAAGAAGTAGTGTATGGTATGAATAATCATTTTAAAAATATAACAAATGTTAAAAATGGTGCCATGCTAAACGTTGAAGCTTGTTAATACAATAAATTATCATGATTCTTTGAAACGATTAACTGATTGTACGCTTCATTAACTTGGTTTAAGCTTGACCGATCGACGATATGGGAAATGACCTGTATGAGTTTGTGAAGAAAGACCAAAATAAAGTTTGTACAAATTTATTAGATAATGTGAATAATTCTTACAGCAACATATTCGTAATTGCATATGTTACCAATGTTTTTACTACAATAGATGAACTTTCATGGTGATTCAGCCGAATACTTTGAAATGAACACATCGTGCTATCAAATTCTACTTTTCCATCATAGTTCCATTCTACGCGATTACAAATCTTTCTATTCTTCTGAAGTAACAACAAACCAAACATAATTCAGCGAACAGAATCGATTGAATTCGATCGCTGTGCCGAGAAAAAAATCGAACCTACAAATACCACCGATTCTTTGCTTCTTCGCATTATCGACGTTCGTAAAGAGCACGATCCGAAAGAGAAACCAGCGAACACGGTTATTCGCTCCCCGTTCGGTTGGCCTTTTCAGCATGTTCAATAAATAGCAGAAAGCATGCGAGTAAATCTTTGTTTCTGGAGCCGCATCTTGAGCCGCGTTTGGCTCGTAGAATCCAGGTAGAACGTACTTAAGTACACACGTTTGATGCATATCGGGCCAGATGCAGCGGCAGATAGTTCGATGCAGCGCATAAATGCAACTCGCGCCGATAAAACAGAGTTTCACGATCACGATCACACCGAGGACGACGCCTATATTTTTCGTTTTTGCATCCATTTGGACCTGGTTTACAAGTCAAAATCGAGATTCTCTTTTGTAGATCGTGTATTGGATGTTGCATTATAACGTTTGCAGATACGTAATCCGAATATCACACCTTCTTTGTAGAACGATATACCAATTAACAATATTAGTACATTGAAAAGTTATAAATTATAGGTAGTGTAGTTTATAATTTATAGGTGACAGAAAGATTGTTTTATATACAAGTATAGTTTTTTTTTTACAATTAAGGGTAATTTATAGCTTTCAAAATTTACTTGAAAAGTTTCGTTTGTATTATTATCAGACTCGCTAGTGTTTTGCTACTGTTGAAATTTAGAATTTCTCTTTTGTAAAACGGACAAGATATTAATTATCACGTTCTTCGTGTATTGAAGAATTATTTTAAAATAATTATAGAAGATAGAAGAACAGATCTGTCGTTACGGTGCAATTGCATAATAACGTTTTTAATTAAGCTGTTCGCGGCAGAAAGGACTTCATTTGGAAGTAATTAAATTCTCCGCCTTTGAAATAGTAATTAAACCTAGTGTAAATTTTAGTTCGTGTTCTCGGTGTTGTTTCGTCCTCGCCATTGTTGCTCGTTGCAAGATTCAGGTTGATTAAAATACCGCGTATTTATCGTCAGCTTGTTACCATAACCAACAATCGAGATTGCGTGGTGGTTAAGCATCCGCTTGGAAACAATGGGATTTTCACGAATTATGTGTCTTATTTGTATAACAAATTCTAATTCTCCTACGATAAAAAGTTAAGAAACTAGTAGAATAAAAATAAGGAAAGAAAACACGATGATATAAGAATGAGAATACGAAGGAAATCATATTTGATCGACAAACCCGTATAGTCCAAAGAATAAGAGGATAGCATAGAATATTAAAGAAGCCGTATTGAAATTCACAAAATATTCCAACTCTCCTATGGAAAGTAAAATATTAAACCAGGAAAAGCAAAAATATAAAAGAAAACATAAAACGAAACAAAGAGCAAGACACTGAGAAAACCGTATTGCAGTCTATAAAATACTTCTATTCTCCCACGTAAAATAAAAAGATCAGAAAGCTGAAACAAAAAGCATAAAGCATATCAAAGTGGGGGGACATTAAGGAGCCCCTTTTTACAATTTAAAAAATAACATCTCTCAAATCTTGAATTCATTTTAACCACGACACGCTTCCTCTATACCCAATACCGCGGGCTTGAAAAATTCATATATACATAGGTACTCTATTCACAAGGATTCTCTCACCGATTTTCTCCACCCTCTTATCTTCCATCGAGGCTTCTGCCCCAAAAAACTTCTCCCTCGTCGACCAGCAGATACCCTCGGTTACGATGTTGCGTTTATGGATGCACGCAAGGGAAATTGCTCGAGCCGTGCAAATCGATGTTCCGTTAGCGATCGATGTTTTGGATGGTCGACGTTGGGGTTGCTACCCCGTGGCGTTTTTCGGGGTTTCTAGGCTGACGTGGTTTCTATTTTGAAGCGAACCGAGCCAATTACACTCTTGTCGGCAATCTGCAGTCGCATAACGAAATAACTGGTTCACTTCGATTGCCATGGCGCGATTAATCCTTCGTTCTACCCTCGCGCGTATTCGCCTCGAGGATGACCAAGTAGAAAGAACGGATACGTCCTTTCCATTCGATTGCTCGAGGCTATCTCGCTCGCGATGACTCAGATCTTCATCGCGGCGATTCGATTTTCGTCGACTATTATGATTGGTAAATAGGAGATGGCGAGAACGAGAAAATTACAGTCTCTGGTCATCGAATTAGAAACGCTCGAAGTTTTTCTCTCTTTAGTGAGCTTTGGGAGGTGAGAGAATTTTAATAATAAAGTTTATTAACCACCAAAGCGATATACATTCTTTGCAAATTATCTGAATTCTATGCATTTTTTGTACCTTTAAATTTCTAATGAAATTTGTAAATGCGTACAAATCCGCAGGTTGATGACGAATGGTCGAAATGAAACGACGTGTGTATGAAAAAAATATGATGCAGCAAAAGATGAAACTTTTATCCACGTCCCTTCGAAATAGTTAACACAGTGTAAAATTCGATACAAATTGCAATCAATAATTTCAATATATTAATTCCTATATATCATGACAGAAAATTTGATTAAAAACTCAGGGTATCAGAGATCTGACAATACCTTCGCTCGTAAGTAACGGATCTCCATCAGCTTAGCTACAGATAATAGTCGGCGTACAAAGAATCATCCAAATATTGACTCGGCTCTTGTCCCGAGAATCAGTTTATTCTGCTTCGGCGACAGTCGCCAATGCGCTTTTTCCCCTCGTCTAGATCACTTCGTGTCCTGGCATTCATCAACGGGAAAGCGTATTTGTCGAAAGCAATCGAAACGTTTCATAAACCGTTATTCTACACTGTGAATGAAATTCACTGGCCCTATCATATCAGTGCATACGTATCAAACAATGTTTTTAGTAAGTCAACACGAGAATTCTTGTTTGTCAAAATGTCCACGGTTACGAATATATTTTTACGTATGCACACAATATCCTTGATTTGAAGGATAAATTCTCTTTAGCTTTGAAAGACAAATTAAAAGATTCGAGTGGTTTCCAAAAGCTTATTGCATTCAAATAATATCAACACTCACAATTTTAACATTTTGCTTGTGTGATACTCATTCTGTATACAAACGTCCGCCCAATCACACGCGCACTTGTCAAAATCTGTCACAAGCACTTGCTCCAAGTACACATACGTTTAACCTACTAAATGTTATACCAAATAAGTAGGTACTTTGCTCGGAATATATCTAACGTATATTTACATATTATATACTTTTGCATATTGTACGTATTAGAAAATGGGTGTGTGTTCATCTGTATTGTACGAGCGAGGAATGAAGGAGAGGAAGATAAAAGGAAAACGCTATGAGACGAGCGCACGCGTACGTATTGAATGAATGAATGTGTAATAAAACAAATTAATTCCTGTTTGACATGTATAAGAGAATAGAGCGGAGTACGTTGATACTTCAAATTATTCTGTTATATATAAATTATATATTTAATAAAACGTTATATATTATTACTTTAACAGTACGATTCTGTATCTTTAAAGTTTCCATAAATAAATAGTTTCCATAAATAAAAACATAAACATTCGCCCTACTTGTAATCGTAACTCGCCCACCCCAAAAGCCTCGACTCGAACCGACCCGATCGAATTTCCATCAACGTTCGCGGCCGGTTACGCTTTTGGCCATTCTCGTTCGATATCAAACTCCCCCTTTCCCGGATGGACCGTTACTTTTTCTGGCTTACGACCGTGAACGAATTTATCGTCTTCCACGGTCATTTCTCCTCTTCTCCTCGCTTTCTTCCGATAAATGCAGCGTCGCGAGGCGAGAATACACCGTAATCGCCTTACGGTCGCCACAGGACATTTTCAGGAACCTTCACGCCATCCCTTATCGTTGAATATTATCGGAATTTTGGTTGGATTCGAGACATATGTATATACGTATTATATATAGGGTGTTCCTCGCGTGCGAAATCATGCGACCGCGCGGATAATCTCGTCAGCTATTTCAGCCAACTATTTCAGTGTCAAGATTGGTCTGCCATTGGTCCGTCTCTTTTTTCTTTCACAACGACCTTTCAGAGGAACGACGATGGTTTCTCCTCGTTTCTTACGGAAGAAGGGACTTTGGATTTGCAGAAGATTTGCTTTACTCAAGCGTAGACCACGGTGGAAGGATTTCTCGATGAAACTGTCGGTGTCGATAAATTCTTACGCTCAAGATATTGCTAATCGGTAGAACGTGAATATTTATGAAAATTCATATTTTTACGAGTATAATTTCAAAAGCGGAATCTAGACAGTGTGTTTTATTTACTAAGTGTCGTAATAAATATTAAGTTTGCATATTTCGTATATTTCTGTGTAGTATGTGCATTGTGTGCATCGTTGCGCCTTAAAACTTCCCAGAAATGCGTAACATTTCGCAGTAACTTTCCAATTATCCAAGTCACGATCGACGAAGCATTGGAACAACTCGTTTCTCCTTTCCTCTCTGTTTAACATAAACGACACCTCCGGAAAGAAACAATTTACCCCCTTATTAGCATATAAATTAATCGCTCTTGAAACTGGTCTCTAACGACGGAGTATCTCCATGTTCTTCAATGTCCTTCAATGACGAAGGAAGATTCCGTTAACGTAAAAAGGCGAAAGTAGGGACAAGCAGAATTTGTATCATCGCATCGAGATTAGCGAAATTAAAAATGATCAAAATCAAATCTCCACCATTCGTTGCATATCAACCATTATACTGATCTCAACTATAAGTTGTGCACAGTTTGTTCGAGTTTCTTGCTCGTTTTGTTCGGATTAAAGAACCTTATCGAGTTGGCGACGCAGAGTGTTGTCCTTTGCATCCGAATGGAACGGATAAAGCTGAGAGCCGAGGATTAAATTATCCGTGGACACCTCGCTGAATCGAGGAGGCTCCTTCTTTCGGTCAATTATTCCAGATAAAACCCTAAGGGCACTCCCGAAACTTGTTTCGGCCTTCTTTCGCTCTCTGCCGGTTGAAAACATCGACGATATTACAGTTGCTCTTCTTTTCGTTCTTTCGCTATTCCGACGTCCTTCTTTAATAAGAAACAAGCGATGGTACATTACGCAAATCTTCTCCTTTTTTTAACTTCTTCTACCGCGCGTAGAATCTTGTCGTTGGAAGTTTTGGCTTTCTTTTTGGCGATTCTTACGTTTATAAAATGAAAATCGTATGGTAATGAGTAGATATTGCGGATATTTATGTGTTTATGGGAAATTTCAATGTGCAAAAATATACAGATTACGTGTAATATGCAAAAATGTACAAAGTATTCACAGTAAAGTAATAGTTATAAATGTTAAAGGGCAAAATGCATCTCTACTTAGGTTCCACTTATCCAGCTGTATTTATATTTTATATTATGTGAAAATATAAATTTGCATAAACGTCCGCGCATCCGCAGTCTAGCAATGGAGAAGACACGGAGTGGTTTTTCTTTTTAAAGAAGATTCGTATTGCGTGAATTTCAGATTTTTTTTTTATTGATTTTTCAATATACAAGATTTTGTTAGCTAAACATAAAAAGAAAGAAGCAGATGATATTTCTAACAAGCTTTAGATTAGTGGGTTATTTGAGGTGTTTTGCAGAAAGATTTGCAGCTTTAAAAAATTGAATTGCACAGTTAATTCTGATAGGTGAACATTTTCACCTCGTTAACTATCTTTGATTTTCGCGATATTGATTTTTGTTGGAAGCTAACTTTGGACAGTTCACTTGTTAGCTTTCACGAATACGCTTTTAAAATATATTTTACTGTGCGAAAGAAACAAATTCGTACACGCCGGTCGCAAAAAGGGTGTTATCTAAAAATAAAAATCTACAAGGTCGACAGTCACAGAAGAAAAATGCAACGTTCAATGCCAGAGCGGAAGCGACCAATGGTCCGTGAAGCTTTATTACCTTTCGCAGAATTTAATTATGCAGAGGAAAACAATTCTACAAAATTCCACGAATTTTTCGCCAATCACAACTCGAGCAAATTCAGTTCGCGCGTCTCTTGATATATATATATACACACTGCATATATATATACACACATATTTTTAAATATTTAAAGGTCACTTGCTTGTTGCACAATATCTCCTCAGAAGCAGATCGCACTCGCGTTTCCAGATTATTGCATACTTATCGATCGCAGTTCGTTCCTCGAATCGAACGAATCGAATCGATCGAACAAAATTGTGTACGATTCGCGCAGTTACGTGTTTTCCACGCACTGTATCCTGCATTTGTAAAACATTGGGTAAAGCCATTGCAAACATCGACTGTTTGCGATTGTTTACTAAAAAATGTTTGAACGAATGGTCAGCAGCAATTTCTTTCGGAAATCATTCCGCAGTTAAGCAAACGTTTGCCTCGCTTTCATCGCCAGTGTATTTTCGTTAAAGACAGACTTTTGAAAATAATGAAACGAGCAGTCGAGGAACAGATCGAAGTATCGATAGATATGTTTGACTTGGTAATATCAAGTTGGTGCCTTATCTCTGTACATGTCGCAGATTTTTTTAAGGTGATAAATTGACGGATTTTATATATAGAGAAACTCGTATCGACGACTGTAAAATATTAACCTATCGAGCGATATTTTCTATGGAAACACGTAGAAGACTGGTTGCGCACGTAACTCGTGCTATCGATTGTTGTAAATCTCGCGTTCGTTTTCCAGTTCTCGCTATAATCTAGCTATTTTTATTTGCCACGATTCTAGCAGCGTGTTATAAAAATCAATATTTCTCTCGCTCTGACTCTACACCGCTAAGTTTGCGCCTCCTGATTTATTCATGAACTTTATCATCCTGTACTAGAACTTATCTGTCTTATATCTATTCTACCTCGGCGCTTACTTATCAGCCGATCTTTCATTTTCTTTTCTCATTTTCTATATTATTTGTTTATCACCTTATCATTTTACGGATCATGTTATCGTCTAACTATAGATCGTTTCACTGATTTATAAAACCGCGCACCATCGTTTACTCACAATAGAACATCGCGTAGTTGTCTAACAATTCACGCGGTGACCGCGATTGTCGCGACCTTAATGGCGCTGATGAAGTTAACTTCCCATAAACACGCGATCGACGACGCATCGAATTAAACTGCCGTTGGGGATGATGAAGCAGACGTGCACGAGGAACTAGGGGTTTCTAAATATAGAAAATAGAAAAAAAAGAACGTCGAAGATAAAATGATTGTAGACTTAGGAAATAATGAAGGAAAAGGAAAAATTGAAAGAACGAGGACTTTTACAAATGAACGAAATAGAATAGATTTTTAGATATATAGAAGAAAAGGAAAATTGAGAGAAAAAGTTTCCTATGTTTTCACTTATTTATTTACTTACGGGTAACATTCTTTTGATATCTGACGTATCATACAAAGTCCACTGTTTGTATGAGAAATACTTGTCAATAAAAGTTCAATTATATTAAGCAGCTACACAGAATGGAACTTCTAAAGGACAAAAATCTATGAAAAAGATGAATTTTCGTTAAAATTATTTACAGATAAAAGTAATGTATTGGTCCAATTATAGTCTAGGTATTTTTGTATAGAAGAGAATAGATTAAAAAGTCGATAAAACAGTTATTCGCATGGATAAATTCACATTTGCGTAAAGTTAATGGCTGATCACGATGCGAACGTGTCACTTTATTATTTCAGAGAGGAAAAGGGATATTGTGCGTTGGGTAGCTCGAGGTCTCGAGTCAGCATGAGATCGACTGCGAGACGATCGATGGTTCGCACTGGAAGATTGGTTATTCATCGATGCTTTTTCCACTCCAAATACGATAACGAAAGTGGATGAAATGATCAGCGAGCCGATATCACGCCGTGCATAATGCGCATGGAAATTACTTTGCTCCATGAAAGCCCTGTCAAAATTGATCCTAACGACTCTTCGATCTTAATTGAAGAATTTATTACCATTTGATCGTTCACGGTTCCAGGATTGTAAATTCAATGGGCGTCGAAGCGGAAACGAAACTTTGATTCGTTGCGAGAGAACGGTTCGAATATTTCCATAATCGAAACGCGTCTTTTCAAACAAAAATATTGCTAATTGTCATATGTCGAGTTACCTGCTATGATCATAATTTACGCTGTCGGAGAACCGACATGCATAACGTACCGCGATATTTCCAGCCAATGTTTTCCTCTCTCTCTCTTTGACCAATATCCATTTCCATCATTTGCATAACGTTTTCACCAGAAACATCCAGTTTTAGTCGAAGTACGAATATTCCTCTGATTACTTCCATTAACGTTCCACGTTACACCATTGTTTTTAATAAAATATACCTAGAATTTCCCATATTTTCTCTCTATGTCTCTCTCGATATGTCAAAAAAAGTTCTCCTCTTTTTCTTTAATTATTACCAATGTCCATCATCTGCGTAACGTTTTTCCACCGAATAATCAACTTAATTATTACAAATATTCCACCGATTATTTTTCCATTAGCTTTTCGCCAATATTTTGAATGATATGTATCTAAAATTCCCGATTTCATAACATTTTTTCACCAAACATGCAGGTCCATTAATAAAAATATTTGTCCGATTGCTCTCACCAATATTTCTATATATCACGACATTGTTTCTATATAATAAAGTACATGTTGAATTTTTAACGAATTTTATATAAAATTCCACATTTAGCCGATATAATTTCCTGACGAAAGTTGCTGCTGCTCCTCGACGAATTCTATTCTGTGAAATTACTGTTAATCCTGGAATAGCACACCGAAGTTTTTCGTAACCCCGACAGAATACTGATTCCGATTCTGTATCGCAAAATACTCGCAAATGTAAAGCTTCTGTAACTTTTGTTGAACGTTTGAACTTTATAATTTATTGTTAGACCAAGAATTTTTATGCATTTATAGGAAATTTTAAGATGATAAATCGTACAAAATGCATGTAAGGCGTAGACACTTGTAAAATGTCTATGTAAGAATCTTGATTTTTTCGCCTAGCATATATTACATACTCACGTTTCTCAATTTCGTATCTCAAATTGAAGAATAGCTTGTACTTTGTATCATTAGGGTATACAAACTTGGATATTACGAACTAAAAACAGTCGAGTTCAAGTTCCATGGTGCAAGTATAATCTAAAGCCAAATTCCATACTCTCGTAGCAGACCAATTCAACCCTAGAGACCACAAGATGTACCCCGAGAGTTCCCCATATTACTTCTCCCAACTTTGACATCCTCGATATCCTCTACATCATCTCTGACGAACGATACTATTCCAAGTAATAGTTTCCAGATCTACAGGATCCCTGCTTTCGAATTTCATGGTTCCTAAATTTCAGTATCCAGTATTCAGTATTCAGATGAATATAAGTATCTAAGTCTCAATTATCGAAAATTCTTAGTCTTCTCTTTACTTACCATCAAGTTTGAATTTCTCAATATTTTGGGAACAATCTATTAGATCATGGGAAACTTTGTGTACAAATATGATGTCACAAGATTTTCTTCTATTTTCCAACGTAGTGAAGCGAAGATCGGACAATCTATACCACTGCTGGTGTATTATACGTACAGTGGCTACAAAAAGTATTTACACATAGCGTTATTATTCAATGAAACTTCCCTTCTTATCAGCTTACGCATTTCATTTTCATAGTATCAAATATCTATAGTCTTGTAAAAGGGCTACCAAATAATATGGAACTTAATACACTTGGATTTAATTAATCAGTACTTAGACAAACGTATTTTTCACAAGGGATAACGACAAATAAACGAAACAGCAATTCTTTGAACTCGTTAACTGATACGAAATGCTTTGCAACTCTTTAGCATGTTTTGTGGATTCGATCTTTATTTCCTACAACGGTGTATGTTAATAAAATATCTTCTTATAATACCTGTCTTTATATTGCGAAAAACGAACTATTATGAAAAATATCTTTTCATAATTTTCTGAGTTTTAATTCACGCGTTACATTCAAGTCGATACGATCATCATCTAAAAGCCGTGAATTTCTTAACTGCTATATTAACAAAGAATTCGGATTCGAAAGTTTTAGAAGTTAACGATTTACAGTACAAATCCGCGATACTACATCCGTTTCATCCGTTCTTAAGATGTAATCTCTTTCTCTCTCTCTCTCTTGTGTTTCTTCTAAAACTATTATCTCGCTTCCTGGGTGACAACCTCGAACCATCTTCAATTTGATAACGAAGATACTTCGAATGTACTACATATCGGACGCCAACATGTTATAAGAAATACGACAATGTACGAATACTTTTTGTAGCCACTGTACGTTCGATCGAAACAAGCTGTCGCGCTTTCCTAAATGGCTCCAAACATTTCTATTCGCGGAACTGGATTAACTCTTCGATATTGGCGATTTGCACGGACGTATTTCAATCGGTTGGGCCTGTGGCGTGCTTCATCGTATATTTCGCCGGTATTAATGTGGAACGGCAGGCGTGTCGCTTAAACCAACCGGGGCCCGCAATGCCGAACTGTCACCGACAATATCGTTGATTTAAACCCGGCCGTAACAGTTTCGCGATAATTTGTTTCGACTCGTGTACCGCTTTATCGCACCGCTCACAATTTATACAATTTCCCCTCGCGTCGTTTTACGTAAGCCTCATTAAACGCAGTTGCCACGATTTTTCACGACGTTCCACGGCCTACCACTCGGCCAAGGAACGTAGCACACGCGGTATTGTCTAATCTCCTCGCATTAGTCGTTATTCATTGCTCGCGTTACAATAACTGGCCGTCTTGTTCGCAGTGAGATATGATAAGATCGATAGAAAGTGCGGCTGCCGGTCGGCTACTACTCGGACCACATTGTTGCGGACCCGAGTCCTTGGCGTTGACACAGACTACGCGAGAAACGGAACGCGGTTTCGCGACGAAAAAATATGTTGTCTGTCGCACGGTGGATTATTACACAGGCTCACGAAAGTATACTAACGCTTGTAGACAGTTTGCGCGAATATATGACGCGTATTATGCGAAATATTTTGGAATTTCATTTGACATCGTTATAGGTGGATTGCGTATTTTTACGCGTTTATAGAAAATCCGAAAGCTCGAAATTGCACAGGAAGCGCACGATGTGGAAAATTATATAAAATATCCAAAAGTATTTGGATTTATATAAAATATCCTATAATATTCGCCAGACAAAACAATTCTCTATCGAGCTTTTATATTTTTAATTATATTTTAAAAGTTACAAATCTGCATAAAAATCCGCAATCTAGTTACGAGACTCGACTACGATAAACAGACTGTAGATATTCATAGAAATTCGTGTTTCTTGAATGTAGTTAAAAAAGTGAAAGCCAGATCAGAGAACGCAGCAATCTCACGCAAATTATTCAACTCCACGCGTAATACCAAATTCTCGTGGTACATTTCCCGCAGTCTCGACAGCGGAACATGCAATTCTCCGCTTCGATTGACCAATTTCGATCAAACTTCCGTCAACTACGAAGCACTAAAAGCCGAGAAGCGGCGAAATAAATGCCGTACGACGTCTGAAATGCTGAAAGCGGCGATTCGAAGAGAAAAATCCGCGCCGGAGTAAAACCTTAATATTTGTGATCGGCGATCCCAGTCCCGGCTACTTTTTATCGAAAGTTCATCTAGGTGGAACTTTAAAAAGATCGACGTCCTTTTCCCGTTTTTCTTTTATTGCAGCGTTTGAAAGGCTCGCAATTACAGCGATTTGCGAGCAGTGGCACGTAAATCATTGAGTACCGGTTCCTGGCTAACGTCTAGCCCCTGAACGTAAAAGAAATACTAGAATGGTTAAAAGGCACGATATCGTTTACATTAGTCCTGGTATTAGTAAATTCTCGTCCTAGCTTGTTACGAACCACAGTCAATATTTGCCTTGTCGCGTATACGTGTAGATTGCCAATAAACTTAGGTAAAAGGAGGAAAGCTACTGGAAGACTTATAAAGAAGAAAAAAAGCGAAGTTTGTGTCCAGGCAAAGGAACGAATCGTTTGATTTCGGACATTTGTGAATTCGATCGTTTGACGGACTTTGCCAAATTTCTAGTTAAAGTTCAATGAGACCGATCGAGGAATTTTCTAAAAAAAGCTTCTACAAGTCTCTATGATAAATATATATAATAACTATAATTATATACCTATAAATACCTATAATACAACATCTATAATTTCCTGGTGTATTTTTTGAACAAATAGTTGAATCATTATGAAGTTTTTATTTATTTCGTAAATATAAAACGAGGATATAAATAAAATATAAAAAATTGATGACCAAAGTAATAAAAGTAAAGAAATAAATACGAGAAAGTGTAACGATTCAAGCGCAGTTATATATTAAAAGTGTACAACTAAAATTGCCGATGAAATTTAATTAATTTGCCGTTTTGTCTTTCAGAAAGTTTCTCAATTAATTCCTATTAAAATTATCCATAGCTCTCTAGAATTAAAATTGTGCGAAGAGATCTATGTTTTCGTACGTAATTTATTACATATGTACGAATATTAACAAATCGTCCTTTTACATAAATAACGATAATAACACAGCTTCGTGTTGTTATAGCATATTTACAATTAATTCCCATCGAATTCTCCGGGATATATGCAAATATACATCGAATTTCGATGTTTTACACGGAAATACAAATATCCATTTACAACGTCAAAACATGTCCCTCCCCTCCCCCCGAGTACAATAGACTCATTTCATGAATTGGTATTTCGAAGGGATTTACTGATGGATATTGAATATGGACACAGAGGAAGGGCATGAAAATTCTTCCGAATGGATATGCTAATTACAATTGAATCGTTTATTCAACCATCGATTAGCTTTCATTATCGATAATTGTTGTCGGAAATCACGCGCTATTTTTCTCCGTGCCTGGAAATACATTTTCCAATATGAAAATTGTTTTAACCGCCAGAGGCTTGATTATTTTGACGAGCGCTAATGAAATTATTTCCGTTTACTGATATTCTATAATATATTGTTATGTCATAAATACTACCGTTTTTTGATTATCATATCTGTCAACAGACTGTGAATGTGTTAAATATATAATATATAGCCGTTACTTTACTTTACATTTCTGTAATCCAACATTTCCACGCTAGACGTTTAAATATTATTAAAAATTGACACTAAAATTCCCATCTGCCCTTTTATAAATGATAAATCAGTTGCTGAATATTAATTTAGTATACATATTTCGCGTCAGTGTTTTCATTAACTCGTTCTAGACGTCTGTAACTTAATATTTCTACGTTAATCGATTGAATATCCCTCAAAATTTGCATTAAGATCTCCAAGTGTTTCTATAAAAATGGTTAATTGGTTGTTCAATTTTAATTTGACGCGTATCTTTTGCGATTTATGTAATTTTCGTGATCCACAATTTACAACAGTAATTAATAATTATTATTATATTGATAACAGAAATTTGCTTTCGATTATATTGCTGATCATAAAATATATGATTTGTAAATTATATTACTGTAGTATTGTTGATATAATAGCAATTGTTAATTAACGATAAATTTCAGCGTTAAAACTCTACGGAGAAATGATATTCGCACGATTCGACTCGCGGTGGCAACGGTCCCGTTTATCGGACAGTAGTCGATAGATTTGTGGTCAGACATAAGTAAAAGATCGAAGAGGAGCACAAAACGCTTCTAGGCGATCGCGTGCGCGGTATACTTTATTCGTGCAATCTTCATTCTCGGTCGTGTGTTATTTTCTTCGAGATAATGAAAGTGGGCGCGTTATATTTTTTCCCTTCCGGTTCTGGTACAAGAGAGGGAGAAAATACACGAGAAGTCTTTGGTTTCGTTGCAGTCGAGCTCTTCTGATATTAAAATCTCTTTGGATACCTGGGCGTTTTCATTCGAGGATTCAAGACGACTTCTTTCTTCTGTTCCTTGTGTATATTCTAATATTGTTTTCGCGTGTAATAGAATTCTTGTGGAACTTCTTCTGAGATTCCTGCGTGTTCCTCGCGCATTTCTTGTCTGTTTGCCGTTGGAAATGTTCGCGTTTTACGGAGATTTTTATTCGAAATATTTATCTTAAACAGAGGAGAAACATAGATAAGCAGAGAACCGTGAAATGTATAAATTTTAGGAATTTAAATAAAATTTGAGTGAAAATAAAGAATAAAACATTGTAGAATATAATCAATTCTAGACTTTCACGATTAATCGTTAATTATAATTCCAATATGTACATGATAAATGCTTTGAAATCGATTTTAAAGTCAATTTTTCGTTTATTTAATTAGTCTATCGGAAGGTATAATTTCAACATAAATTTTGAACATTTAGAAACACAATGAAACAGAATAGAGGTTCGTTTATGAACGATAGAAGAATTTAGGGCAACGTTTTAACCAGAGGTTGTTAAATTCATGATACGATTGTGATTCTTTCGTGGAAGTTTCGAACGACCGCGGTGCGGTCACCGCTGTCAGGTCGTAAAGACGGTTTAGCGCGCAATGACCGATTTTGTGGTCGACGTTTCGATTTGCTACGCGTTGTTAATGGACGTCGTTAAATCGAACGTAATACGGCTTCGCGATTAATTCCGGATACATTTACATTGTGGAGAGATGTATAGGTACTTCACACTGGTCTTAACTTTGACTTGAATATCATCACATGTTGCGATATACTTCATAAACCACGAAGACAAGTGCATATAAGTATGTATTCTTGTGCTATAGTTTCGTGTACATTTTGGAAACTCGGTATTTTCTCCATTCCACGTGCAGCTGAAAAGAAAGTATTCATAGATATTTCAGGAGAATTTTATTTATGGACAATTTTTGTTTCTTTTCGTTATTTGTTATTATTGTCTTTTTTATATCGTAATTGTTTTTTCTTTTTTGGTTTTATGTTTACTGATCATCATTGGTATCGTTTACTTTTTACATACATGTGATTATATGATATTATGTAATTTCTGTAATTTTGAAGAATTAACTTCAATAGACTTCTGTACCAAATAAATTACCGTACCTTTTTAACATTTTTGTGATTTCGCATACTTGTTGAATAACATGATTATTATATAGAAATTCTATTCTTAGAAATTTTTAAGGAATTATACTAAAAACGTATCATTAATATCTAATTCAACAAACAAACATGTTGGCTATTTAAACGGAACTTTTTTGTCCGAGTTTCACCATTTCAATTGTCTTTTTCCTTTGTCGAGCCGAGGGACAAGTTTTCGCGAATAAAACCTAGAAAACGTCACTTATATTATCTGTGTTGTATTATCTTGTTGTGTATTATCGCAATCAAACTTCATTACATGCAGCACGCAATTCGTGAAGTCTTTTTTCTTTGTTGAATTCAGAGTTGCTCAAGCCACGCAACAGTTCGCACGGTTCACGTTGAGAAAGAATGCAAATTTCGAACGAAAAAAGATCTAGAAACTCGTTGGGACCTCTAATTAAGATAAATGGTTTTGTCGAATCGGTTTCACTTGTACTGGTCGTGCACCCATGCGCTCGCTACTAATTTATAACACTTGACCGTTGGAATTTGTCTCCATCAGATAGCATCCCAGTTTTAGCGGCTGTTTTTATCGAACGGGTAAAAGTATTTTCTGCGAAAGGCCATGGCACGCTTTCTCACGGTATAAATCTGGTAAAACATAGCCAAACATGTAGAAATAACTATCGTCTTTCTCATAAAATTGCATAAAGCAGTGTTTGCGTCTGTGTCTTTTTACTTCATGTCGTATTTATCTGTTTGCAAGATTCTTGAGATTGTTGGATCGTTGACTTCGTGGCCTCTAATCTATTAACCGGGTGCTTAAATTTTAATTAAATATTTCAACGTCAAGTAAGGATAGAAAGAAATTAGTTTCATGTAATACGATTCGTTCTTAACACGAAATGAAACGACACATCATCTTTAGGATAATTTCAAAAAGGGTGGAGGATCTCTAAATAAAGAAATTTACAATTTCAAGTAAACTTATCAAGCAATTCGAATGACAGGTTAATTAATAGTCTCAGATTAATAAATAAAATCCTGTAGCGACTTACGTGTTCATTACGTTTTTGAAGCTAGCTGAAAGAGAATTTGTGTTTTTTAAATTTCTTCTTTGAGAATTGTTCAAAAGCTGTTAAGGTAATACTTTTTGTATGCGCGTAGAGCTTCTGGAACGAGGTTTAATTTAGTTCTTCTTTGAACTCTGAGTATAGTCGGTCGAGTGATCCAATTTCGCGGTTCGCTTACGAACATTTTTGGACTGCGTGGACGTTTAAAGTTCGTACTGGAAGATATTTTGTATAACATCGCTGGAGAAATACGACTTCCAGTACACTGAATACGATTGAAGTAGCTACAGATTTTTCCTTGAGCTTTCAGTGTTCGGTATTTATCGATTCAAGGATGCAAATAAAGCAGTTCTTTTGATGATAAGTCACTTTTTAATTAATGCCATCGAATATTAAAATGCAGGAGTCCTCGTAATTTCTATTTATTGTTGCTGATGAGATATTAGAAATCCGCTGCTTTTGAGGTAGCGTTGTGTGTCTATCGCGTGACAACTATTACAGAATTGATTTCTCGTTGCAATCGGCACACGTGAATGAATCCTTGTTCATCTGGATCAAAGGTCTCGTCTATAATCTCACGATGCTTCGGCATGCCATTCATGATACCGCACGATCTCCATACCATGCGAACACCATACTGATATTCGTGTGTCTCTGCTAGTTACGCGTAGCAAAATCGATCTCACGTTTGGTTTCAGTCCTCACGAAGATCATCCAGACTAGGAGACGATTATTCAAAATTGACCATTTGTTCCGCTGCAATTTCTAACCTTATACTGAACACGGTGGTCTCAAAATTATTATATTTAGAAAATTATTACACTAAAATGAAGCGATACGAAATCTCAGAGTAACGATTTTAGATACTTCCAGAAGATGAGCTTTACTTCAAACATACCTATTATTGACCTTTATAGGAAATTCTGTCAGTAAAAGATCTTTCAAAGAAAGTTCTGTGTTAACGGTAAAATTTATGTATAAATTTTCCAAGTAAAAATATCCGAAGAATATGAATTCAAAGTCGTTCCGTGATGCTTTCATCAGAAAAGATAGAATTGTAAAAAAAAAAAAGAAAAAAATGAATATCATCGAAATAAAATGAGAAACATCGATAAACAAAGTGTATCATTAATTTTGCTCGATTTTATGATTCGTCACATATTCGACCACGTAAAGTCGATTTTCCGCGATCGACGAACATCCCGCGTGAACTCGTGTGGATCGATTTATTCGTTGCATACCAGCGGCGTGTTTATGGGAGGCAGTGTAACGTTAAACAGGTACAAGTGGTCACGGCCATATTAAGCTGGCGCGGTTGAATTCCGTTCGCGTCACCGATGAAGGATTATTCATGGTCTTCTAGCGAGTTTAATTCGGCTGCGTTAATCCTGCGAATCGCACGAGTGCACCACCATGCTTCGTTAATAACTCGTTTCGCGGCGAGGACGAGATTGCTTTCGTGATTTCGGGACGGAAGGAGCAGATCGCGTCCGTCTCGCACTCGACTATCTTCACTGTGCTTTACAGACTGCTCGTGAATCGTAATTGCTAATTAGACACGGCTCGCAGCCTCCTGTCCGCCCAGGAAGTCACCTTCTCGCCTCTGAAAACCTGAGGAACTTTGGCGAAATCGAGAGCAGACGATGGTTTGTTGCTTTTGGTTTCCGGCCTCTTTCGAGTTCTTTTTAAAGCTTTCTTGAAGCTTCTTTTTCGCTTTCGTAAAAACAGATTCGAATGGAAATATATGATAAGAATATGACAATATAATAGATAATCCAAAATTCTTGGTTTATTGGGAGCGATAAACTTCAAGAGGTTGATTGAAGTTAAACGGTGAACACTTACGCGGTTGAGAATCTTTGGAGAATATTTCAACTCGTCGCCCTTTCGGGATTGGGATTAGGGTTAGGTCTCCATATATTTAAGCATTTGAAGGTTTGTTCTCGATATTCCCTTGGTGAAAAAAAATTCGTTTTTAAGGGAAGTATTTATATAATAAATGATAATAGATCTGATGACGGATAATAAATGATAAATGATAGTAGATAATAAGAAGTTAATTGAAGTTGCATGGTAAAGTATTGATATGGTTGAGAATTCTCCGACAATTTTTATGGAAGATTTTGGCTCATGGCCTTCTTTGAATCTTTTTCAACGTTTTTAAGTTTTTTAGCATTTCCCTTTGCGAAAAAAGATTTAGCTTTAGCGAATGTATTTATATAATGAAAGTACGATAACAGATAATAAATGACAAATGACAGTATATAATAAAAAAACTGTTGGTTCATTCGAAATAACGAGAATTAGAAAGTTGGTCGAAGTAGAACAATGGGCATCGACGTGGTTGAGCATTCCATGCGAATTTTTATACAAAATTTCGGCTCCTGATCTGCTTTAGGTTTCTTTTCTGAAAAGAGGTTCCCTTGGAACAAAGCTATACAACAAGAATAACCACGATACGAATAGGTAGGTTATTCGCACAATTAACTCCAGACTTGTTTCTCCTATAAACGAACTTCCTAACTACCAAATCCACTAACCGCTATCAATCCCTCCGCACGATCCACGCAAACGGCAAAAGCTAAAATTCCAGCGATCCCGTCGTATCTCAAAAATTCCATTCTGCCTCATTAACTTGCAGTCGCATGCTGCTTGGCAGATCTCAGATCAGGGAACGCGCAGAGAATTCGCGGCACTCGCGGAACTCGAGAGCCATTGGGGTAATACGTCGCGTCGCAAAGACGCGGGACGAGCTTATAGCTCGTCCATAATATTACGTAGGAAACGGGCCTATGGCCGGATGCACACGTATACGGGTCTCGCGGCGGGATCATTACGCGTCATTACGGAGTTACACGGTCGAATGGACGACGTTACAAATTACAGAGAGACCGGCAACCTGCTGCTCCGTGGAAGCAACTATCTCGCACGCGGCAGAACGCTCGAATCCCTCGGTGCATTGTTATCGGGATTATTCGCGTCCAGGCGGCGACAAATCGCCGGAACGTTTGCACGCGTTACGAAAAGCTTTCGTAAGCTGCGAGAGCGCGTTGTAATTCTCTTAATACGTCGCGAGAAAAGCGAGGAACGCCGCAGCTGACTCGGTCTTTGGATCGTGTTTCGTCGACGGTGAATAACGCACGGATATGCGGATATGCACAAAGAGTTCGGTGTATTATCCGGCTAGTTTAACGTTCGGGTACTTAACTGAATTTATGGTACGAGAACTAGCTTCGAACTCTAGAATTTTCCCAAGGCTCTTAAGCTTAAGGGTGTTTTAATAGAAGATAATTTCAAAGGCATTTACGTATGTGAGATTGTAGCATCGAAGTAAATATATCAAGTAGTATATCAAACAAGTATATTAAGCCATATTTTTTCCGATTCTGACTTTATAACTATAATAATCGTACAAGAGTGGAGAAATTCGTTTCTTTCTTTCTTTTTTCGAGTGAAATTCTCAGCGCAACGAAACCAATAATCGCACCGAAGATCTTGCGCTCATGTCTGTTTCAGATGGGAAATTACTCTCTTAGCATACTTCATATTAATCACGTTTTACATGTAACATAACTATCTATTTATCTATATTATGATAAATATACTATATTTGCACATGCAATAGATTCACGATTGTATTGTGTATACACGTAGAAGTTGATAAACATCTCTGCATAAATATGTAATTATGGTAATTATCGCAATAATTATTTTCTGTTTAAACTATGCAATGATTGATTTAACATCGAAGATAGACCCGTCATGCACGTAAGCAAAAGTCAATTTTTCCTTGCCGCGAAACCTAATCCACAATTTATTATATTCGACCACGGATACTAATACTCAAATAGTCAAGTAAACTCGGTCTGTTGGGATATTTGAGTTTGGGTAAACCTGGTATGTTCGTTGTTTCGAGGTGTGTTTTGGTCTGTGAACGAATTTCGTGATTAGATTTTGGAATAACAGTTGTTTGGGCAACGTTTGCCTTCGGTCCTTTGAATCGAGAGAATTTGTTGATCTAAGCGGAATACGATTCAATATTTGGTCAGTGTTAATCGATAGCCTTCAGATTTCTGTTAAGTGTTTTTAGCTGCTTTTATGATTTTAGAACTTTGTTGCATTGTAATTAAACATTTTTTTAATTTCGCATGAAATTCGTAATAATTGAAAACTTGATCCGCAAGGTTTTGATTTGTATTTATGCATTCTAATGCACTGATTACCCTTATATTATCATCACAATCATATCGTCTAATTTTTTAAATTTCATATCTTCAAGTTCTACAAATACGTAATCTTCTAAATTAGCAACAGTGAAGAGAAGCAAAGAAATATCATGATCGCTACTTTTTTCACGCAACTTTACCAGTTTCGAAATATCCACTTGAAACTGTCGACACTTGGACGAGAACCCAAAGGAAATATTTCCGATCTCTTTAATTATCTCCATGGAATCATCGAGTTTCTCTTTATCCTTACACCCACTCGACCGCTTCAATCTCTCTTTTAATCTTTTAGCGTAAAAATGTCTGACAAAGAAACAGGAATTAAAGGATCGTGTTGAGACGGCGGAGAGGTTCTTGTAATTCACTTCTTGCTCCCTTTGACGGTGTTTATAAATGAAGGATTGTCGCGCCGGTAAGCGGAACACCAAGAGCGACAAGTAGAATGCACTCGATCGATACTATCAGCGAATGCTAATTTCATTGAAATTCAAGTTGTCTGTTACTTTGTACCTCGTTCAAGTGTGAATCTGTATAAAATGTATCTTTCGCAAAGGCTTCTTTGTTCTACGAACGTGTCACGCTTCGCAAACGAAGCCTCTCGCGATATTTACGCCTCGAGACGCTTGAAAAGGAAAGGTCGCGAATGGTCTAATTTGCATGGAACTTAGGTTTGAAGAACCGCCACAAATATTAGACGCGTAACTTTTCTTACTGCGGTAACCCAAATTCAAGAGACGAAGCCACCCTCCAAATTCCAATCCTCTTAAGGGAAGAGAGACTACCTAAATCGAAAGGGATAGAAAAGAATTAGTGGAACAAGAATTGAATGGCATCCAACAGGTTAGAAGAGAATGCTACACTTAACAATGAATTTTCAAAAATGTTTGAAAATATTGAGAAAATATTCGGCCAATGTTTAATGGGAAAAATATAGCAACTGCGTATATAACGAAAAGAATTGGATTTTTATTGCAAAATCAACGATATACATATGTAAATAGTTGTTACATAAGTTGACACAAAAATTCCATTTTCTTTCTTTTTTTTCTTTTTGGAAGATGGACGTTGGATGGTGAGTTGCAAATTTGACGAAGTTTAACGAACGGTACAAATTTGTACGTATTTACTTTTTCATCTTTTGTCGCTGTGTCAACGTGGCACCAAATGAAAAATTGTAATAATTATAATAAGTGGTAAAATGGTAGAAAGAGGGACGGATGAGTGTTAATATGGTGCGTATACATTTGCAGAAACGAATACAAATCATTCGCAGGATGTTCCAAACATTTTTATGAACCCACCGCAGACGAGAAAGAAAGCAACTCGTCGTGAAACAATTTAAAAGCAGGAACGGAGCAAAAATAACACCACACCGCCACAGCCGGCACATCATTTCCTTTAGATTTTGTTTGGCCACGCGTCTGAAACTTTTAGTCGGATGATATCTCCAACTCGTAAATTTTCGCGGCTCGAGCTGTATCGCTGCGCGAACTTGCCTAAAATCCCTCTGTTTGTACTACGAATTCCGCGAGCAGGCAACCTACAGATCAAATTTCGATATGTCGAAACTAATCACTCGACAGTATTCGACAATATCGAACTAAAAACTCTGTCGGTACACGAAGAAATTAGTGACCAAGCTTTGTACAAATTATCCTATTTGAAGCTTTATATGCCATTATCTAGTCGCTATTCCGAAAAACGTTCCAAGTAAACTATACTTTGTTCCTATTGAAGTAATTACTTCAAGAAAAGATCTTTACTTTTGTATATCCGTAACCTGGAGACCGCTGTTACGAGAAGAATAAAATTTAGTGAAACAAAAAATTCGAAATAAGGAGAGGTCCATATTATTGTGCCATTGAATATAATTATGTTTTGGGTTACAAGGTTTAGAAACGAAGGAACTATAAGTAAGTATAAGTTTCTATTGTTTTTTCTTGTAGTCTTCAGTTAGAGCTACAAGGTCAACTTTTTAGTAATATCTTTTGCTATAAATATATGAACATGCTCCCTATCGTAGCTTATTTTTTTTTTCTTTTTTTTTTTTTTTTTTTGTATTGTAACACTGTAAGAGCGAGGATCTGGATCATCATACACTATACTTATATTTATTTCAATATATTTTTCTATTACAAATTCATCCACTCGTTCCTCTATCAGTCAACCTCAACAGTTCTAAGGGATATAAATGTGGAATTAGTGGCAAAGATAGATCCGCTAGATATCGTGGCTTGTTAACGTAACGAATAATTAACTGAACTGTGCAAAGTATGCATACGCTGAATATCTTGTAACCCCGTACACATATTTTTAGACTTGTTTCAAATTTTATCGATGATAATGGGGACACGTCCCAATTGAAATATAATTTCGAAATGTTTTGTATGACAGACATAACATATTGATATAATAAGTATTCAAATATCTTCGTGAGCCACTATATATATACTCTTTTGTACGATCGAACTAAACTTCTATGGAAATTTCAATTTCCCCGATGAAAAACCATTTCATAAAACAAGATACTGAAAAGCAATAATCACAACTACGGTTAAAAAATATACTAAAAATATACTATTATATAAAAATATACTATTATACTAAAAGTATAAATACGCGGAACAAATTTTGACGGAAGCGCTTAAAATTGCAGCTTATGTCACGAATCGTGAAAGAGAAATCGCGAGTCGAGAAAATCGTGTACTCTACCGACTCCCGTTGACGGTTTGTAGAAGTTAATTAAAGCGTTTCTTTATGAACGTGTCGTCGTATCTTGGATTTCGAGTACCGTGAAAGTAGCACATGTACCGATGGCGATATTCCGCAAACAGAAGGTTCGACCAATTATCAAAATGCAGTGCTGCAGCGTAAAGTGTTGCTTGAAAGCTCCGATAATCGTGTAGTTCGAAATATTTAGGATCTTCGATCGACTCGGTATAATCTCGTTTCACCGATTAACTTCGCTCATTTGCACCGCCACAACCGAATAAATCCAGCTGTTTATTACCTTCTGACAATGGCGATAGTCACTTTTTCTTTCTCAAGTTTTTATCCGGAACACGCGAAACCTCGACACGTTTCTTTGCCGCCGCTGGAGTAATTCAATCTGTCTTATTAACAACGACATCATTAAGGATAAATTACGAAGCAACGTTATTCTCTTAACAGCAACTTAATTAGCTGAAGCGGTTCCCCCTGTTCCAGATGCAACATCCAAGTCTTTGTCGAGCGTTAACCAGTTCTCAGTTGGAAAACTGAAAATATTCGCCACTGTCGTGGTCAATAATATCGAGACTTTATATAACAATTAAAAGTTGTAACCACACGCGTAACGTATCTCTGGTTTAACGTAAACGCGCGTTCAATTAAAATTCCAAGCGGAACTTTCTGGTTAGGAAGATAGGAAGCATGCGAAATAAAGATTTTAACGAAACGATCGCGTGTAGAGCTTTGGCTCCTCGATGCAACCTATTAAGGCCAACGAAATATCATTTGACGAAGCATCTTCCACGTTTCCGTTGTTCCCGGCTGGTAAATCTGGCCCGGATAGCTCGCGGAAATGGAGATGTCTCGTGAAAGTGTGCCTCGATTTCCAGGAGAGACGTCGTCGTTCGCTTTCACGATTTCTGTCCCGGTATCATATCGTCGTGACGCGATTTATCCACAGCTCGATATTCGATTTCGGCACGTTGAATTTTTCACAAGATCGGTTTCTTACTATGACAATTTCGCTGAGACACGAATTTCTTGAAAAGTACGGAAGTCCTCCATTTTCATCTTCGGTCTTTGAATCTTATTTAGAATCTTTTTCCCTTTTTCTTCGACGTTCTAGCTCCGATCATTGAAAAGCCGTTGCGATGTGTCGCAAGCGAAGTTTATCAGAATTCTCATGACAATACACAATTGTATATACAAAATACCATAGTGCACACGTTGCATTTTTACCGAGGAATATTCTGATCGCATTTTCAACTTTCAAGTCTTCTTTCCTCTTTCTTTAATCTTGTGACAGCGACTTTTGGAAAAGAGTTGCAATTTTTCACGATTGAAATTTAGAATTATTTTAGTAATATACGTTTGTAGATTTGAATTATTATCCTATATATAGTGTTCTCGACACGCTGAATTTTGCCAAGATACGAAAGTTTTCTGCTTCCATCTTCAACTTTCGAATCTCTCTTCCTCTTTCTTCAATCGTGTGATAGCAATCTTTGGAAAAGAGTTGCGATCTGTCGCGATTAAAGTTTATTTGGACGACTATAGCAATTCTACGATCTGTCAAACTTTGTTGAGAAAGGAAAGTTTTCCACTGTCATCTTCGATCTTTGGATTTTATGTCGAATTTTCTAGCTTTTCTTCTTCGGTCTTCTGATCTCAATTCTTGAAAATTTGTGGTGATTTCGTAATGAAAAATCCTTAAAGTTTGAAGAATAGAACATAAGAGAGTCATTTAGGATATTTTAGGTAAATTTCCCCCCATTCTGTGGTGCTACGCAAGCTTGTTACACGAAATGTAAGGCAAGTATGCAGTACACGTGGCACACTCCACCCTACTCCAGAAACCAAGAGTTAATCCCATAATTCCTGCTTTCAAATCTCTGTTTTGCCGGCTTTATCATACATCACTCACTATGCAGAGTCAGGAAATTTGAGTATCTGCAATTTACTTGGAATATCAAATTCTACTCTCTCGTAAATAGAAGGGGACTTTCGAGAATAATTAAATACTTTATCGAATACCTGTAACAAATTTAACAAAGCTGTAGAACGCCGAGTGACAGAATTCAGAGGAATATTTGATATTTAAAGGTTTCGCCTATGAATAATTATTCATTCATGATCCAGAACTATTCATGATCTATTTCATGATCAGATAAATAAGACGCAAGAGTTACAAAATCATTCACGTTCATAGATGATTCTTTATTTTATAAATTTGTGTTCTATTTCTATGTTCATCGCATAAATAGGGAAACGGGACGAATTTATGTTACCGGCTGATTCATGATGATGAAAAAATGAGAAGAAATTGAATGATAGAGAGATAGGAAAATTAATAGAGAAATGGGATAGCATTTGGAAAATGAGAGAAGATATATCGATCATAAGTACTTGTAGTTGCTTTATTTTATTTTCTTCAGAAACAAAAGATATTTTCATTACAAACAACGGGATTACCTGACAATATTCCGAATCTTCAGAAATAATGAAAATCACACGCAATATACCTTTTTTTAGTTTTATTAAGTAGTTTTATCAATATATGTCATCTTTACTCACAAACTCGATTCCTTCGCTAAAAGCAAAGAGAAGGACATAAAGTTCTTCTATCCAAAATCTCTCTGTAAACAAACACTGGAAGACTAGTACGAACTGGCATGCAATCGTCAGCGTGGATACGGTTGGTTTTTCAGAGTCGTCTCAATCGGTGACGAACGAACCACGAACGAAGCTCGATCCTTAGATGGATAAATATTCAAACATGGCCAGGGCAGGCGTGGGTGAGCTCCCACGCGTGGCCGGCTCTCTCACGCATCTATAATGTCTTACCAGTGTATCCGTGTGTACGTTGTGTTTTATGCGACGGAGACATCGCGTCCGATAAATTTCGTCGGCTGGAACTTGGTTCGAGAGCGAAGGTGGAATCGGCGCGTTTGTTACGGATTGAGAAAACCCTGATAATCATAGGAGAAACGTACGGGCTCTCGTCCCACGCGAGTTTAACAAGTCGACGTTGACTTTTTCTCTTACGGATTCTTCTCTCTGTAGGTTTCGTTCGTTCCCATTGAATGATTTTATTCGAAGAGTCCGAAGGTTTTCGATGGTGTTAGCCTTGATAGAGTAAAATAGAATAAACAAGTATGTTACAAAATAGGTTTTTGATTTACGATGTTGATTCAGAGTCTGTCATAATTTTTGTTTTAAATACTAAGCATGTTTTAAATAATACTAGCTAAATATCCCTTATTTCGTATAAAGAATCTTCAAAAAACTTCAAATGTAGCTCTCCTTTTAGCTTCACCAATTATTCAAATAGAGTAGGGATAGAAATTTATTTTAATTCCATTTAATAAAATGTTTGAATGAAAAACGAGATTTTATTTCATGTCCGACCTGCGCTGATTAAATCTACTTGTTCATCAACCTCTATTATCCAAGCGGGAAATCATAGATAATGAAGAAAAATGGCAAAAATTTTAGTACAGGTGCAGTTACACGAATTCTTGTTTATATTGAAATAAATAAAATTTTACCATAAAAGGAATAAGCATCTTTTAAACTGTCAACCAAAGATACGAGTTAATTTGTTGCTTAAATCGGCGATCTCCTGGACTTAATAATTTCGTTATTCAGAGTTTCACTATCTTTTTACTTTTCTTTTCATTTGGAAATAAATTATACGATATTGAAATTTCCAAGAATTTGAACCCACTTCATAGGAAGTGATTTACCTTTATTAACTTTTTATTTCGTGAATATTAAAGTTTCTGGTTGATGTTCGTTTCGTAGTTAACATCAGAGAATGAAATTTCTATATCGCGATGTAAAAGTCCAGTAAAAATATATGAAAGACGAGAGATATTTCCATTCGCATTTCAGTTCAAAAAATTCCACTTCAGTCAACTTGTTATTTCGTTTCTCGTTGCACGGATGGAACAAAGCTTCTATGCCCCAAGTAAGCTGTATTTTCACAGCGTAAATTTGCCGGAAATAGGGCGTCCTATAATTACCAGGGCGCTGTAAAAGGTGGTGACCGGTGAATTCTTCCGTGTTCCCGAAAATCTATTTCAGATTCGCCGCTGGCTACCAGCGTGGAATGTAATTAGCGGCTGAATCATATTACCTCGCTGGGACCGTATAAACTCGAACGAATCCCGCGGGGGGTTGGTTGCGTTAGAAGCGTTGGCCAACGTGAGTCATTGCATCGTTGACAGTGCTCGCCGTGTATCCGGACTCTACTGCAAAATGGTCTTTCACAGCACGGCGCGCAAGAAACGTTTCTAATCTTCCGTTCCTCTTTATTAATAGACCTCGTCCAGGTTTATTAATAGTACCGTCTCCCTTGATTGATCTCTCGTGTTACCTTTAGCGCGAGTTACGCGCATCTCGTTCCAGTATTAAACGCGTCGCGTAATAACGAATTTCGAGTCGCGATAGAACGGAGTAGAATTAATGGCTTGTACCGGCAACATTTTTCCTCACTTGTTTCATTCATAGTTTCGCGAAGATTCGAGCTGTTTCACTCTCTGCGAATTTGAAGCGCAAAATATGTCTTGGACATTGTAAAGAGTTGAAATTTTAACGTTGCTTCATTTCTTATTCACATTCCTGAATTTCATTCTGCTTAATTTTCAATTAGAAGTTTGTTAGGTTTTCGGGAGAATTCATTTGTTGGTAGAGAATTGCGTCGATAATTGTATTTTTCATATTTTTATTGCATTTTTGAACCGCGATTTAATCATTTGTTATATCGGTCTTCGAAGTTCTGAAAAGTTATTATCTCCAGTTTCTTGCTTGAAGCTTGAAAACGACAGAAAGAACGTAGATTCCTTTGGGTGGTAAGTTCTGAACATAAAACATTAAAATGATCGCAGTTAACCGTAAAATTCTCTTCATTAGCAAACGAAGCTCTAATTACAGCGAGCTAAATAAACGTTTTAATAAACCAAGACAAATTTTAGATTAATTTCGTCAACTACGAAACACGATCCACCGTAACTCAAACAAAATTCCCCCCTTACTCGGTCGTTTCTACTAATTCGTGGTACCAACGAGGTATACGTCTCGGTCTTTCGCGGTTGACATGATTAAATATCGCGGCATCGGGCCTCCGTGCGATGAAATGAAACCGCGCGCTGATTAATCGCGCGTCCAGCCAAGCCGCATCAGCGAATTCCGCATAGACAAGGAACAAGTGTTTACAGCAACGTTACGATCGTCCCTGGTCTTTTTGTATAGCGAGCGATCAGCTTTGATCTTGCATTTGCGTAGGACAGATGGTTCGTTTTGAAACAAGACGTAGAATTCTTGTTAACTACTCGCTGTCTTCTGTCTTGCGTGTTTATCGATACAGAGATAGAATGTCGAGATCGGATTGTTATTCCATGTATTTTTACAACTTTTTTATTCGTTGCAAATTTTTAAATATCTGTTCTATTATACCGACAACTAATGTATAATTTAACAACTGCTAGTGTATGTATAACGCATAATACTGCAGAACTTTATTTATTTGAATTTGTCAGGGGATGAACAGTTTATATGAATTGGAGTTCCTAACCACTTACGAGTACTGTTATTTTTCGTTCACATAATGGGACCTCGCCTAAATAAGTAGATCCAGTTCATAAATTTCAGTTAACTAACAAAAATTTCCTTCCAATCAATGTAGTTTGAACGAATGAAATTCCGCTACTGTACGATCTTTTATAAATTTTGTAACATTTCTCGTTAAACTCTCATGAAACTTCTCTTCGTTTGCCTCTACCTAATAAAATAACTACCATATCAGTTACCTAAAAATTCAAAACTATCAAATACAAGAAACTCATTTTTGAAAAAATGAAACACCATGTCGTCTTCCATTCAGAAAATAATTTTCCAGTGACTCATCGAGGAAACATCCATCGGGATATCCTGCTTCCATTGCATGCCATCAACAAATTATAGGTAACAATGAACGCAACAATACAGTCGGTTTATCGTCTCGCGTGCTGGTTACGAATTACGAAAGTAGGCAACAAAGCGGGTCCGGCGATTCCCATCTACGCGATTCCACACAGGGCCCACACGAAAACCGCTTTCATCGGTGCAACGACACCAAGCACGATGGCGCAACCGGCGCGTAAAGATCGACACGCGGAAAAATCGCCAGGAACTGGTTCTGTGCGAGCGATCCATCGCTTTCCGCGTCGGTGTCACGGAATTACGCAAACGACGTCGCCGTGAATGATCTACGAGAAGTCGACCGCCGTATATCGTCCACGTTACGAGTGTCACGCCGCCGGTGAAGTTTCGCAACCCACCCGCCACCGGGTTCATTCGTAAATGAATTTAACCTTTGCTGCCGAAGGCCTTCGTTTTCTAGCTGCTACACTGAAACAGTGTTTCCCTATGGGTGCGAGGAATTTTGTGATTTTTCTTAAGAGTTTCACCGTGAAAAAATAGAGAATGTCTGTATAAAGAAATTATTATGCGCAGAAGATTGGTAGTCTGAATGACAAGTCAAATCATCTTCCATGGTTAATAAGTTGAAGAATAAAACTCGAAGCAAGATTACTTCAGACATTATAAAGAACATATTTCTCGATTATACTAAATTATCCGGTCCATTGATTCGTGTAAAAAAGAAAAATTTACAAAGCATAGCTGGAAACTCGCGTGCATACATCAACGGATAATCATTACCAGGCCGCGACTCGCTAACTTACATTACAATGGCGGATCGGCGGCAGATAGAGGTGAATGTCTGCTCTCTCTCTCTCTCTCTCTCTCTCTCTCTCTCTTTCTATTTTTTCTTTTCTCTCTCTGTATAATATATCGTGTTTCATATTATGTAAATAATCTTTCACAGAAGATGAGATTAGAGAAGCTTCGCATACATCATAGTAACAATAATCGTTCCTTCTTTTAAGGAATAATCGATAGCGTTTGCCTTGATGAACATTTTTCGCGATATATTCCATAGTAAATCGTCCGAAACGATGGACACAGATGACCATGGTGATCGGATCGAAAATACGTTACTTTTAATGTACCGCAAGAACTGTAAAGAAAAGACGATTTCAGGTTTTAAGAATTTCTTTGTGATTTAATACGTAAGAAATTTTGACGAAACACTTCTGAAAAAGTTACGATTACTTTTCTACGTTATTCCTGGCTCTGTAGCTTTTTTGTGTTCTTCTGTAGTATCTATTATAAAAATATCCTGAAATGTAATCCATTCATAATAATCGAGTTAGGTTCATAGTGATGTTAAGAAACTCGATGGTTGCACGTTACTAGAATGTTAATAGCATTGAAACGCTATTGCGACGAAAGTATTTTCTCAATGGTGAAATGATTGCTTAACTCTTTCAAGCGTGGGTTTTTTGGGGGGAATTGATAGCATCAGGTAAAAGTAGTTGATTAGAGGATGATCGATGAGATTGAATTTCAATAGAATGTTGGACATAAGTAGGAGTGGAAGATTGAATGTGGTAATAAAGGAATTTATACATATCAATTCATATTATAGTCCGTCCATGTCGGATGTATAATTATATTTCTACTCACAAAGATCCAATTTATGTAATATTTAATAAATTGGATTTTTATAAACCAATGTTATATTTTCATGAAAATGTAATATTAAGCGAAATCCTCTCTCACTATGAATTATTCTGAAAATATGCAGCAAATTTATAATTATATTCCTACTTACAAGAATCCAATTTATGTGACATTTAATAAATTGAATTTATATTTGAAATTTAACAAACCAACATTTCCACGAAGATATAATATTGAATTATTTAAAAAATCAATACTCTCTTATCATGCAGACCATAAATTTACCTAAAAGTAAATGATACAATCGTCGTAGAGATTTCAATCGTATAAATAAAAAGACAAGTTGCCTGGACGTTGGGAAGTTTCTTGCGCGTCATTTTTTATTTTTTAGACATTTCATTTCGAAGCGAACGATGGCGACAAGCCGTGTTTCGGAATCGTGTTCGTGTAAAAGGATCGAGACCGAATCGCCGGTGAATCGAGAGGGAATAAAATTGAAAGTCACGAAGGAAAAAGGAGCCGTGGCTGAGAAAGGAGGATTCGTGAGTGGCGTATCCGCCGGAAGTAGTTATCATTCGTGGCGAACCGAGTGTTTTTCCAAGAGCGTTCCGCTCTTCTTCACGATATTATACCGTTTCTTGTTTCGTTGCTCTTTCGTACCTTTCTTTTCTTCCGGATGACGCTTAATTTTCTCAAAATTTATTAGTCTAAATTCATTTTCTCTTCCTTTTCCGAATGCTGCTGCCTTAAATAAATTTATGCTAGGATATTGCAATAAAAGGATTTTCTACATATCTGTTGATGTTAAACTTGTTCTTTTCAGAGCTGTATGACCCAAAATGAAAGTTATAATTCAATAGATATTGCTAGAACGTATTCTGTTGAAGTATTCGATATAATTTTACTACGTTTACTACGTGTGGTTTACGCTTTCACGAACAAAGTGTTTCGAAATTTGAAAAGAAGGTACTTCATAGATACGAACAAATAATTGCAGGAAAATAGCATATAATAAAGATTTGACCTTTGCGCTGATTAATAGGTCTGAAATTTATGGTATGAAATTACGACGTGACGTAATTAGAAATTCAAAGCTCATAAATCTGACTGTCAGTAATCGATGTTTATTGCAGTAGTGCCTTGTAATTACAAAATTAAGTTGTTATAATTTTGTGTAATTAACTACAATTTAGGATTATAGACGTGAATGCTGGTATAGAAAAGAATGTTACTTCACGTATTTAGAGGATGTGTCGGACATAGAGAAAGGTGCAGTAGAGAGATAGTTTCTTTCGCACGAGCCATCAACTTTTACGCCCAGACTTCTTTTCGCTCTGTAGCACCGCGGAATAGTCGAGAAGATTACAGGTTTGCAGAATTTTACGTGTGTTCATAAATATAACGCTCGTTGCATACATAATAGGTAAAAACGTTTAGGAGAACATTGCGTAAACGACAACCGTGTAGTTACAGCATCCCGGAAAAGCAGGTGAATTTTTGGTCGATGAAAGAACAAATATCTAAACTTTCTCCTGAAGAAGAATTTCAGGTTCAATAAAAAAGAATGATATTTACTAATCTTTTGATAAATCTAACAACAAGATACAATTTATGCAAGAACGAGGCTAAAGAATCAGAATCTAAATCCAGATTTCTATCCGTTTTATTATTTCTATATTGCAACAAGTATAATATTTCATACAATTATGTAGATTTTATTTTACATTCGTATAAATTTCATGTAAAAACATAAATATCCCCCATTTAATTATTAATTCCTAGATTTTATATTAAACTACAAAAAACTTTCCGCTGAAAAAATTCTGGTTACAGAAGATTAAATATTCCATCAAAATCCGCATCATGCCATGGATTCTCCACTACTTTTAAAAATTTCAAAAGCTTTGTCTATGCAGCAATACCAAAAATTCCTGTTATTTATTACACACCAGACACAAGCCGAAAAAATATAGAACACTCGCCAACTTGATCAATAACTCCACAGCATCGAAAGTTTCCACTTGGAACACGTACAAAAGTACGAAGCACGGAAACAGAAATTGCACTGCCGCGTTCCGTGAGCCACTTGTTTCGTATTCGAGGCTCTTTCTTCCTCATCGACCGCGGGGAACTTTTGACCCAGAACGAGGAGTAGCCGCGGAACGTCTCGACATTGTCTCGAGTACGAGGAAGCGGTAAATATAACGTCGTTTCAGTGGCGCGTGGAACGGCCACGAGTATTGGCCAGAAATAGTGTGGCGCAGGTGCCGAACACCGTGGGAAACGTTGCGTTTCCACAGAGGGATGTCTTTCTTGCAGTTCCTTCCTCCTCCAGACTCCCTCGGATCTGGTTTTTTTGAAGGCCTCGGTACTCAGAAAAAATACATTTTATTTCACGTTTATAACTGTGAGTAATTCACTCGTCCATGTTAAACAAAAATTAAAGGAACAACAACGCTCCTTTAAAGATACATGAGGTCTTTTAAAAGATTTTCGATATAATTTGTTACAGAAGAAATTTTATTGCCTATTTGCTTAATTCTAATTTGTAATTTTAATTGTGATTGTAATTTTAATTCTCAATTTTATTTCTTATTATTTTTTCATATATTATTTTCTTCGTTTCATTTTAACAGTATGAAAAGTTGGGTTAATAGTGACACGTCTTGAAATCTCGAATTCGGACAAATCCTACTGTCACCAGAGGATCCACGGAGAAGGCAAAAATTTGCACTTACTCTGTGCATCTAAATTCGTCGTGCAAGCGAAGTCAGGAAAATTTTATGACTGAAAATAAGATAAAAGTCAAGAATAACAGAATTGCGTTAGAAGCTCCATTTTTGAGAAAGTCGAGTTTGTAAATTCACCAAGTGTGCACGTCCAATTCTACTGGGAACTATTGTACGTATTTCTGAAAGATCACCTAAGATGTAGAACTCGGGATTGTACGAGCAACAAATGGATGATTGAACAAATTTTTAAACGAAGTTGAACTACGGTTGAAACTAGCAAAGCTACGAATTATTTAAAACTATTCCTGTGAGAACTGTCCTATAGGTTTCAAAGAACCACAGTGTTGTCTTCCCTATTACTTACTTAATTTATTATTTATTAATCTATTATTTGTTATTCTACTACATAGAATCGTTGCAAAATCCTTTGGAAAACTTCAAAATTTTCTAGTTACGAGATATTCGAATATATTTTTAGACTACTAGCAATAAGTCAAGTATCATCTGAGCGCTAATACCTAAATGGTAAAAAAGCGAAAATCTGTCTTCTAAAAACAAGAATTGCTCAAAACGTGTTGTCCTTAATACATACGATTGAGTGCACGACCTCCTTGAAATAGACCGAAGAATGGATCGACCATCGAACATCGAGAGGAAATCTTCCTCGATTTGTCTTCTCGTGATCAAACTGAACTTTGCTCTTCGTTCGATCGTAGCTTTGTGATGACCAAACTCGTTTTAACGACGATAGCCTGTGCGTGTCGAAATGGATTTATGAGATTTATGAGGTAGCACGTTGCGAAGATTGAGATTGCTGAATGCTTTGCTTTGATAAAGAGACTTTTGATGATGAATCGTTTCAATCGATTAAATTGTTTAAGGTAGAAGTGGTGGATTCTGCGGCCGGAATGAAAGGCGGACAAGTAGGTTTTAGTGAAACTTGGCGAGAAGATGGGAATGTGTTTAGATAAGTTGGAAATTTATTTGCTGGACACGTCAACGGTTTACTATTTTACGAATGTAATACCTGTTTTCTCGCTCGAAACTAATTCTTCTCGCTTAGATCTGTGTATCTTGACTAATATCTCCACTATCTTCTAACATTCAGGATGTTGTCAGCTTTCTAATCTGTGATTCTTGTTGGAAAACCTAATTGATAAAAGTTTCGTCGATGTTTATAAAAAGAGAAACGAATCGTCCTTGCTATTTCTGCGGTGATTCACATTAAACGGCTGAAATAAAAAAAAACCTGTTCGAAGAAGCTCAGACTGGAAGGTATATGAAAAAATATACGAATGAAAATAAGACTTCGAACGAAAAAATGTTACTCTCTATTCTTGATGTATTGTTTCATATAAAATTACCCTATACTTGATTGTACACCCTGTATAATTCAAAGGAAAAATCAAATCTTTGTTCAGATATCTTACAAAAAGTCATTCGAAGACCTAAAAATGCACTGTTGTAAATCCACGTATAAATCTTTGACATAAGATCATTCTCGTTTTGATTACTCTGATATTTCCAGTATTATACTGTGCAGAATCGTTATTATATGGCCTCCAGTGGTAATTTAAGGGGAAATTAACCACCATGAATGAGTGACACTTGGATGAGCGAAAACAAAAAGTCTCGGAAGCGTAGTCGGTCTGTTTACGTGCGATGGCGGTGGCTTTCTGCTCGCTTCCCTTTTTTCTCGGCTCGTGGCCGCTCACTTCCGCTCGCAAATCCTCGGACGGACGCATTTGGCGCTCTTGGCAGCAACTCAGACGTTTGCGATGAAATATCTAGCACGGCTGACTTTGATCTTCCGTCGCGTGACCGAAACGACCTGGAAGTTCTGGATGCGGACGCGGGACTACACTCGCGACACTCCTCCGCCTAGACATTCCACCGGAACCAGGAAGTCCGTTGGAAACACTCACGCGAACCATCATTTTCTTTTCATATTTTAAATATTTTCTTATTACGTTTAAGTGTATTTTCTTTTATCTTAGAAACATTTGTCTCCTTTAATTTTTATTTCTCTTTTAATTTTATTCTTAAGGTTGCATCAAACCCTAGAAGTTATTGGCAAGCACATTGATTTAATAAGAAAGATATATTGAATGAAATAATTGAACTTATTTTAAGAATCTAAAGACGTTTGAATTTAATTTCACGTTTCTATTCTATTCTCCAAGGTTGCCTTCTGGTATAAGCTTCTTTTATAATGTTATTTTGTGTCAAAAGTGTCACATATTTATTGGACATTCTTCTTAGGCGAGAAAGGACGCATGATATTTGTGTGATCGATCATCGCCTTGGTTAGTGCTACTTCGCATTTTAACGAGCTTTTCTTCTATAATAATCTTGAAGGGGAATTTGGAAAAATTATCGGTTATACTTAATGAATTCTTTATTTATTCGATGCAGTAAACGTGCCATATGGAAAGATTTATGGGGAAGAAAGCGTAGGGAAATTGTGAAATGTTTCGAAGAGAAGTAATTTAGAGAAACTTGCGTGAGATTCGTTAGTGCAACCGAAGCAACTGTTCTTGCATGTTAATTCATGGCTTTTTCCATACATTTTTTACTCTATCTCATTACAGAATTTTTTCGCTTCGCGGTATATTATTTAATTAAATTGAACCACACTAATTGAATTACATTAAAACGGAAGAAGTTTAAGAATATGTTTTGCACGCAATGTATATTGTAATATAATACTTAAGAATTCGTTGCATCAAAATTAAGGAGAATTCCACGATGAATTCAAACGAACTTCGGTGCAAACGTTATTCGCTTAAATTCGATGTGATCTGTTTCCTTTAATTTGTCCAAATTAATCACGGACGCTTGACAAATCAGATACACGAACAAGCTATTTGGTGGTTGGCATTGAACAAATCGATGGCATGGTATTTGTTTCGAATGCGAGTGTCGCGAGCTCGCCACGCGTTTCGAGCTTGAATTCCGAGCACATACCGTGTCATGTATCGGTATTGTTTGTTGTCTGATCGACGTGCAGCTTGAAACAACTTGTATAGCATATTGTCTGAAATTAAGCGTGTTTAATTCGAATCCAACATTGATTTCCTGCGATTCGAATTACGCGTGTTGTTCCAAAAACTGGTCTTATTTCTAGAGAACCTAACTTCAACTTTAGTAAATTTGAACTCCATTGTATCCTTCTCTATCGTTAAAAGCTTCCTCAAAGCAATAATAATTGTTAACTTTTAAAATGAATTTTAATTTTTGAGCAATTAAGCCAGAAATTTTTAATTTAAAGTTTAATTTTAAGATAAAATAAGAGCGAAGCCGAGACATAAGAATTCAAGTGACAGAATTAATTCTATATCTCTCGAGTCCAAAATGTCAAAGTTTCTCGACATCCTGTTTTTGAATTCCTCTCTGTTACTATTTCCCTCGAGACACTTTATTCCTTTCGCGAAACAAACAGCAGTCTTCGAAACACTGGTACAAACCTCTAAACGTAAATTCGCCGAAACTATTCAGGCAAGTTGCTACGGAAGGACACTTCTGAAGCAGCCACAAATTGGCGGAACGTTCGTAAACACCTCGCATGTTTCACCGGTTTAAATTACCCTTGGAATGGCATCTCCATTTACCGCGAAAATTATAATAACAATCTCGTTCCGCAAATTACGCCGTCAACGTTCCACCCTCGAGCTGGCATTTTGATACAACGCGAGGGCAACGAGCATCGTCGTGCGTTCTGCGTCGGGCATGCTAAGCCGAAGCAATTACCAAAATTGCTGACAGGCACGAGCAGAACATCGCGACCAGTCGACAGCTGCTCGCATACGGAATCGCGGTCGAAATCTCGCTTGACCCCCTTCTTTCTCCTTCCTCTTCTTCCTTTTCTACCTTTTCCTCATCTCGTCGTTCTCCTCGCATTCCCGCGCGTAGAAAGGCTGAATCACACCCTCCTGTGAAATTCTAAAAGTGCCGGTTTCCCGAAAGTCTATTACGAACCACTTAGAATCATGCAGCGTGGCATTCGACCCCTCAAGACGCTGGCCAGTGAACTCAAAGCGAACCACGAGCGTAGCTCCGCGTTCGTTAGCAACGGGAGTAAAACCGTTGTTCGACGGTTTTTTAGGTTTAGCGTTTCGTGCCTCTCGCTCTTACTATTGACGCTGATTTACGACGTTCGAGACAACCCGGTGTTTTATACTCGCGCGGCCAGTTAAGTTACTTTAATAAGCCACTTCGCGCTGATGCAGTTTGAGGCGCTCTCGTTAAGGTTACTAGAGGTTGCAGGGTTTCTACGTCGGATAGGTACCCTTGTTCTTATCTGAAATTCATGGGTTCGATGAAAGTTCTCGGGACACGTCAGGATCGTTACACAAATGACGAGGAAGTTTCGTAAAGGTGTACTTTGCTACGTGTGTAGGTGGCTGAAATTAAGGAGGGCGAATAAGTTATGAGAGAAAGGTTCCTCGAATCTTTTAACAATTCATGTTTCCGCTAGAACTTCTGTATCAATTTCTTTGTGCTTATTACACGAGATACGTAGCGTGTCTTTTCATTATAATACAGTGAAGTTTATCGGAGCAATCTTTCGCGTATACGTTTCCTATGAAAAAAAGGATATGCTCATAGCATCGAAGTAGCTTCCTTTTTTCCGAAGTCGATATGTTAACCTATGCAATCGTTTTTCTTTCTATTTCATATTTTCTTTCATATTTCTTTTCATTTCTGTGTGCCGTATCACAAGTACTTTCATTCCTACGCGTTACGTAATTAATTACGAAAATATACGAGTACGTTGCAGGGCTCATAAGCATATTATATGCTACTGAGTATATTATAAGCATTAAATATTCATGGACACATAACAGCCTCAAGCTGTTATTATTATGTTATATTATTATAGTATACTAAATTGGTTTTTAGCTTTAAGTTAACTTTAAAAGTTAAAAAACCTATACAGAAAATTGTACATCTTCAGAATCTTTAGAATCACAGAACTTTTTCGCGTCGCGTTGTCCCAATTACCATGTGGGATCTCGGCAAGGCCAAGTAACTGTTTTTACACGAATCGGACGATAGGACTCGGTTTCACGACTGAATTAGCGCTCAGTCCTCCCTTAAAGGGCAAACGACGCCGTAAAACAACAGCCATGGCTACCGGATAGCAATAAACGTGTAATACTCGGCCGCCGGTGGCATTATCATTAACGTTGGCGACAGCTTCGAGCTTGCGGAGCTGTCTCGCTAACACAGCTAGGGGAACAGATAATATTAATCCGACTGGTAGCGACGTTTTATGCGAATCGGACTTGTGTTTCGTTTTAAACACGACATCGTATTCACTGTGCTCTGCTGGACCAGCTATAAAGCACTCTGGCTATTGGTATAGCCTAAACGAAAATGGCAGTGAAAGACTACGAGGAAATACGAGCGCTGCTAGAGTTTAATGGCTTGTTTAAAATAAGGTTGAATAGAAATCACGATAGTAATATAAGTACAGAGCACTATCTTGGTACTGGAACTATGAATGAGAAAAGTATTTTGTTTCAAAGAGATCAAACTGATAGGGACATACGGTAAAAGTCCACTTTTCCCAACGAAATTTTCGTTAGAATTCGATCAAATACACTCGTGTATTCGGGCGAACTCCGATTCTATGTATAAATTAATTATGCTTCGACGAAGGAAGCTTACGAAAAGAACCATTTTTAAATAATCTTTCTATAAATGACGTAGGGAGGTGGATTTCGAAATTCTGAAAGTGTCTTTTGGTGAATTATAACCCACGCAAGAAATTTGTGGTTTCGTTTGCTCCTTTTTTATGTCGAAGGTGTTATATTGCAGTAATTCGTATAAAAACTACACTGGTACAATTTACGAGCGAAGAAACGAGGAGAGAGAATAAGGGTAAGAGTTAGGAGACTGTTCTACCGTCTAAACAAAAGTTTTATTGCTGATGGTTGTATCCTTTATAATTTGTACGCGTGTAGCACATTGAAATTAAATTTAAAGTAAATTGGATTACCATACGTGTAAACTAATATCTGTTCTCCTTTCTTGCAGGTAAGAGAAGTAAACTGACAGTTACTGCTCCCACACGTGTGCCTTTCTGGAGAATAATAGAGTCACAAGTGAGTACTGACGTCGCAGGAACTTAATAACTATAGTTATAACCTGGTGCAATATGTCATGTGGATTGTCACATAATCATTTCCTGACTATTAATCGAATGTTCATCGAAATCACGATCGTAATCCTAGAAATTACAAATGGTACAACTTCTTACAATTCATCGCGAAGTAGGAAAGATCTTAAGTAAACTCTTCTCCCGAAATACAGCTATTAACTCGGATTCTACTTCCTTGAAGGAAAAGCTGCAGAATTCTTGGAGAATTGCTCCTTTAGGTCGTGAAAAAGGGTCGTGGTAAAAAGAAGAAAAATGGGAAAAAAGGGGAAGCGACGTGGTACGTGACTCGAAACGAAGAAGAATCCGAGGAAGTGGTAGAACGAAAATTTCATTCCGGTCCCCGTGGAACCTAAATTGTGGGCCGCTGTTGCCTCGCTGTTCCCGTTGTAAAAAATGCAACGGGAACGTCTGGTCGGTCGAAAATCATGGCGAAACAGAAATGGCCACCAGGAAGGCAAGTTATTTCGCACCCAACGTTCTCTTGGTTGTAACTTAAACCACGGTCTGGCTGGTTGGCGCTCTTTGATGAGATCATGGAAAAATAAGAGGAACGCCGGGGGAAAAAATGTGTGCCAGATGACGGTACGCTGTTGCAGGCTAGATGAAAAAAATTGCTGATTGCCGAGCGTAGTTGCACGGTATAATAAGTTACAGGTTGGGCTCGGCAAGAGGTTTCTCTCTGTGAACTCTTTTTGGAGGTTCAGTGAACCTATATTTAAAAATAATCGTCCGTGTCGATGAAGCTTACATTGTACTGTCCTAAATTTCTTATTACGGTCGTTTCGCATAATTAAATTAATATCATTGAAGTTTTACAAATCGCGAGTTACACGTTGTGTATCAAAACTGATTAATTCTCTTGAATAATAGCAACGAAGGGAATAGGAAGAAGCAAATGTTACTTTTTTCTTCTTTTTACCTACTCTCATTCAAAAATTGATAAATTATAAAAGAAGAATTTTTGATTTATTAAATTTATATAAATTTGTAACTTATCAGTTGATCAATATTATTAATATGTAAATTACGATGCAAGAGGTCGTAGTTAACTAGTCGCACCAATGATATATTTATTTTCTTATGATCAACTCTAAGTTCCAAAACTGCAAGAGCGCTTAGAAACGTGTTATTTCATGACGATGAACGAAGCATTTGAATTATACAATAACCTCATACAGTAAATTCGACGTTAGTCAAAAACGAAACATAAATATTTCGAATTTTTTGTCACAGACTTTTGATATAAACAGACAAATTGATCAAGTAGGGTTCACTCAATTTTCAATTAAAAGGTGCCGTTAAAAATCGAGGAAGATGGCAGACAGTCAGAGATTCGCATGAAGTATCGGCCTTTTTCTCAACTGAAGGGCAATTTAATCTCTCGGAACACCCGTTTAATCATCGGCGTATAACGTGAAAGAGCGAGCGATTTAATTAACAAAGGAAAGAGACGAAACGTTTTTTCCTACTCGTTTCGCATTGCATAATCCGCGACAGCGAAGCGGTGCGACCGGTAACGGTACACCCTCGGTGCATATTTCTCGAATGAAGTCGGTGTCAGATGCTGGTGCATTAGCAGCTTCGGGATCTCGTCTCCGCGTTGTAACACAATATCCTCCTCTAAAACAACCGCAACTCCCAACTTGCATTGCTTCGTCGAGCTTCTGCCAGCGAGAAGAAGCGGCTTGAAATTATTATTGTTGACAGTAGGCTGACGAAACTTTAACTTCGTGAAATCGTCGCGTCGTAAATAATAAAGGTAGACCGAAACCTAGATTACTCGTAGTCGACGTACGCTAAATCGTGTGTTAAATATACAGCGCCTTAAGATAGAATTTTCGTTTCTGGAAGATGTCTGATTTTATGATATGATTAAGAATTATAGTAGAAGCTATCATATATCTAGATTTCGTATGACTGGTTGTACTACTAGCTATTATTTCTCGTTTACACGTTATTAATAGAAGTTCATGAGCAGGTAAATGATTCAGAAACAGAATTTCTCTATTTCGAACGTCCTTATTTCGTTTTTGATAAATAGTGGTCGTTTGTGTAGAATTCTGTTTACACGTGTATGGGAAGTTCATATGAAAGAAATTCGTTGACTCTTCATTAGCTATGATTTTTCGTTTCACGAATTGTAGAAAATACACGAACACGTGAGGAAAATGTTTGATATTCTTATAAATCCTACTGATAAATCTTATTTATCTAGCAATAAACCTATTTCATGAAAGGAATGGTTTCCCAAGTTGAAAAATAATAAACCCCAAAGTAATATACAGTAATCCAGAAAAGAGCAGGTCACTGGGGATGTTAGTATCACTGAACTCCATACGAGGAAATCTCTAGGTCGTGAAATCCGAATTTTACTACCCTGAAACCACGGAAACATCTACAGACTACGGAGTCTGCCGTAAAATCTTGACCTTCGTGGTCATCAGATCGAAGGTCCATAGCCGTATCATTCTGAACTCGCTGAACCTCGAAAACCATTCCAAGGTTGTGCACTCTGATCTTAAACTACAATGGTGTCGTAAAGCATGCTCGTATTACTCAAAACTCTCAGGGGAAAATAGCAAACGCAATAAGTTCCGGTTCATAAAACATATCTAGCGTATTCCAATCTCGAGAAGTGTAGAGGTCAATTTTCCGGTTTTGAGAGATTTGCGGTGAAAACTTTGGTGTCTTTCGATTTCTGAGAGATCCAGAGTGTGTCTTCTGGTTTTGCCATGAACCAGAGGCTAAGTTTCTTGGTCTTAACCTAGTTTGCGATAGACTCCCTATTCTTAGTGTGGTCCGACGCAAATTCTTAGACCTGTGAGTGATTCATAATGCTTTAGATTAGGTTCTTCGACGTGAATTTTCTTTAGGAGACGAAGCATCTGTTAATGTATTCTCTGGCAACTTCTAATCAATAATAATTACTTTGTGAATAATTTTTGCTCGGTAAAACACAGGTTGGAAAATACGCGTATGACCGATTAATTTGTATTGTCATTAATTTACAAGTATAAAGAGCTTTTATAAGTAAAAAACAACGACCATGTTATGATGTTTCACTGCTTCTGAACCAAGGGTTCTATTTACAAATATTACGTAACAAATTGTGGTCGATAAGTTCAAATTTCCATTTTCTGTGTTAATTTTGAAACGGATCGCTTGCCGGCCAACCGCGGTCAGATTTTTAACCGCAGTTATTTACTCATGCGGAACTGAACAACAGAATCAAGAGGTATATTGTCTTGCTTGCATAATTGCGTGCTCGATCGTTGCGTCACATTCCACGACGAAGAATTACGGAAACTATATAATTTATCCAGCGAGCGTGGAACGTCTCCCGTTTGTTTCGCATACCTGGTTACGTGTCAGATGTTGCTTCAGATGTTGGGATTCCTGTAACTCCATCCACGAACTCTGTTTTCGTACGTGAAATTTCAATGTGCAAACTGTACGCCGAGGAAAACTTGTGGCACCCAGTTGAGACATTGCTTGTATAATAGAACGAATCATATCTACGAAATGTCGACACAGCGAAGTTTCTGTCTCTGTAATACGTTATCTTACATTATGCCACGTTGATCTAGTTCAATTCTAGATCTAACCTAATTTATTTTTATTGGCTGTCTTATATTCCACGCAATAATTCGTTTTACAATTGTCCAATTAATAAGATTTAGTACGAGAATTATCATCTACAAATGTCTCGTATATCTTTTTATCTTCTTTGTATTAAAATTAGATGCTGATTAAATTTAAAGTTTATGAAAGTGGTTATCGTTCTCTGATAATGAAATCAAGGATTGGAATAACACGCTAATCTCATAATACAATGATGAGGTAATTGGAACAAGAGTTAAAACTGTACATATGAAACCTCATTTACTCGATTCAATTACATCTGAAGTTATTTCTTTATTATCTCCTTCGGTGTAGGTAGTAGGGCAATGTTATTCTTTTTATTAATCTTGAAGAATCGATAATTATATTTTCCTGTGAAGAAAACGTAGAAACGACATTGCTCAATAATATCATTATTTTGAATCTGGAGAGAAATCTGCCAACTTTCAATTTCTTCGTCTACGATCTCGCCACGCGGAAACATTGACACGATATTTTCCCTTTCCTCTGGTTTTTCAAACGTCGGTTTTGTTCTTTAGAAGATTCAGTGTTCGTTGAAAGGCGAAGAATTGACAAACTTCGCGATCTACTTTCTTACCGGTAGGCAGCTTATTAAATCGGGACCGGAAGCCACAGTGTGGAACCAGCGTTTCTTACAAAGACGGTAGGTTGGTCTGGATAGAGGATTCCCGTTAATGCACGTTTTGTGCGAATTCAGCGTCGTCTAGATTTCCTCGGCGGAACTCCTCGGCAACCATGGGGAAAGGCAAATGCTTTACGAAACAGCGAATGGATCGCGCGATAAAACCGGGGACGTTAAAACGCCCGACGGCTTCCAGTTTTGTCCACAAAGAGTGCCAGTTGCTTCTTTCCTTCTTTTGCTTCTTTCTATTCTCTGTTTCGCGGGGACTCGCTTGTTTTGTTCATACGTATTTCTTTTTCTTAATTCTCTTTATTTTTCCAAGACAATAAGCTTCTTAGAGATTCGAGAGTTATTACTTCTCTTTTAAACAGATTCATTCAGATTAATGAAATGAACCCTGCTGTATTCCTTAGATAATTTTTCAACCCATAAAGTGTTTACTATTAATATGTTTATTAAATTTGGTTTATTAAATCGCTAAAAATTTCTTGTGCAAATCGTATATTATAATTATTTTCAAAATATCAGAAAAGATATTAGTTACATATAAATTTGTAGCACGTTTGAAGAAAACAATTGAATTTCCATTGATTTACAGTTTGTTTTTATCGGTGCAAATTATTGAAAAGTACACATCCATATGCAATACAGAAGTCAACTATTAAGTGAGCTTTGAATTTCTTTAATTCGACTCTGCCAACCGATTATTCCAATGAAAATACCTTACGGCGATTAATAACTGACCAGAACGTTTAACAGCAAACATCGAACGATAGAGTTTACCGAAGCACGAGCTCATAACGTTTCGAAGTTCCTGTCGATTTTAATTAAAACGACTTCAACGGGATTCGTGTCTGATCGCAAACGGGGATATTAAAAGAGGTGGAAGGTACGTCTGATGAAAATGCTTCAGGCGTTCTGTCAGTCGTTTCTGCAAAAGGATGAACGAGTTCTCCCGCACTTTTATCAGGGGTTCTTTTTCCCTGTTAACTTCCATCCTGGATCAATTTTTCGCGATCACTCGTAAACCTCGAAACTTTCGATCGTGATTTTAAGGTACAGTCATTTTATCATAATTTTATTGGTAGGAAAAAGGAGAAGCTAATCGAATTTTATTACCTTAACCTGAGAAATCATTAACGAAATTATTAAAACATTCAAGAATTATCTTCTCATCCAAAACGTTAGATTACAAAGAATTCATATTTAATATTATAACAATAATTTTATTAATGTGGTGTAATAAAGTTATCTTTCTCCCTTCATTGTGTATATCTTTATCGAAAATTTGAAATATAAGTTTCATTACTTTTCTATACTACCCGATCTCGTGTTACAAATGAATATCTCTTCAACAACGAATATGTTCGATTTTATTTCATCAGTGGTGTTACGATACGAGTGTCGGAAGAGACTGGTGGACACATGCGTGAACGAAATTATTGACTGGTTGAACCGTGATTCGCTATTTTATGCATTTTGCACGCGAATACCGCAGCATACTCCGTGCGAAACTAACATCTGCCCTCGAGAAATGTAACTACCTTCGAGCGATAGGTATTTTCGCGTTGCACGAGCATTGCCTAGATACCACAATAGCCGGCAACGTCTCTTTGTACAATTTGTTAAAATATTAATTAAGACATTGTTGACCAGAGACATATTTGACAGATCGATACATCTTGTATTATTCGATTATATTGATCTCTACAAAGAAATGCATTTTCATTAAAAAAAAAGCTATTGTTCAATGTCCGTATAATGCTGAATTTATGAAAACATGTCTTCTTACCTTGACATTTTTCTGTCATTATTATAACCTGAAACAGTCGCATGAATCATCCTATACACATATTCACATTTGCCGAAGCATAATAAATATTAGCTTGATTAATAAAGATAGCAGTTAGATAATGATTTTTCCACTAAGTTAAATAGGAAAAACGATGAATAATTGTTCCTGTTTATAAAACGATAAATTCAGATATGTTTTCCGAGATAAAACGCGTTTATCATGTAATTCAGGCGAATTTCCAGCAAGAATGGCACAGCATATTTTACAGAACGTGTCTGTTTCGCCGTATCAACGCGATATAATCGTGCGCTTTACCGTGAAATGCGCGCGATAAATTCTCTCCGTAAATTGTTAAATTAATTAGAAGACTTTTCGTTGAAACGCATTATCATGGAAATTCACGTTCAGTCGACGTACTCGCCGGATCGATCCGTTTTTCGTTACTTCTAGCAGAGCAGCAGCGTGCACATCTCGTCCTGAAAATTAAAATCTCGATAGCGTTCGATGCTCTCGATAAGCAACGCAGAAATAATGAAGTCGCGCGCGAATCTATCAAGTGAATGAAAGTTCCAAAATACAATGCCCTTTTTGCCAATTATATGGCAACTGAACGAAGCCGTGCCATTCTTTCACACGACCATTTTTCGTCCATGTCCTACGCATTTTCTTTCTCGTTTCAATAGTCTCGCTTTTTCTGCTGTTATTAACTTTTAATGAAAGTTATTGATTTTTCGTTTAACTCAAATGCATTATTCATTCATTTTCGTTACTGATTGGACTCGTATTTGGTTTGAATTAAATAAAGAAAATATGTGAAATAGTGGAAAACAGCGTTTCAGTCTTCAAAATGTTTGTCAACGAAATTGTTGTTAATTACTTTTTTATACAAACGTATGGAACAATATCTCTTACGAGTAATTTTAGATTCATTTTATTTTACGTTTCAAATAACGTGCAGCAATTTCCAACTGTTCTGCGATTGAAAAGTAAATTGAATTATCTTGATATTCTTAATTTTCCATCCAAAATTATATATATATTTTTTTTTTTACAATAAAATCATGTTTTTCAAAAACTAAGGTTGACAGATCGATTCTGCTTCCAGATTCGTTTGAAAGGAGAAATTCTTTAGGCAGTGTATTAACGAAACAAACGACAGAAAATATTTAGACAGATGATAGGTGTATCGTACAAAGAAACGAGTTCTTCCGTACTCGTGAAATCAATCGAATAGGTCTAATTACAGACATCCTGTGCACGGTTCGCTTTTTAATTGATTAACGATAGATCTAACTGTGTACAAGCAATCGTAGACGTTTTCAGAAGGAGCCGGTATTTTAATTGAGATAAATACGTGTTAACCGAGAGGCCGGATCGCCACTTCCAAAGACAGACGTAATTACAAACGACTGGTTCAGTTGGAACCCGTGATAATATACAAGCTTTATCACGAGGAGCGATCCGCAGATGATTATTATTAATTAGCCAGAACCTCGTAATTGCACGTTTCTACCGACTGGAAATCCACTTGGAGTATCCTCTTTCTCTTTCATTATGTTGAAATATATTTACTCTCGTCGGGGCATTAATCAGGGAAATAACTGCCCAAGCAGTTTGAAACTGAGAAAGGAATCTCGTAGTCGCGATTGTCTTCGTCCGGCGAATCTTGTTACAGTGAGTCAAGGGAAAAGGAAGAAGATTGGATGTAGCAAATATGACCATCGAATCGCTTATAAGATAATATCCTCGTGGTACATTATTTACTGATTACTATTATCTTCTATAACAGAGATTGTGTAACAACTTGTATCCTTTTATTATTGCGTGAAGTATTGATCGAAAGTAGCAACGAGGGTATAGGATTTTAAATCGGCTTTTCACAATACAATTTTGGTGAAATGTTCATCGAACAGCGATAAAACGGTGGAGAATGCACCGCTTCCGCGTGAATAGATTTAACACGGTTTGCAGTCTACAAAGTAGAAAATATTCGACGGTTTTTCCGAGTGTAAGATGTTCTGCAAAAAACGTTCGTTCCAATTTGAAATAGTGATTAATTACAGCTTTTAAGTTGGTGGAAGCTCTATGGCTCTCTTGCGACAGCGGGGAATAATTACCAGCGTTGAGTGTAGTTTTAAGTGGATTTAGGGATGAGATAGCGGAACTATAGCTTGAAGTATCGGTCAATCACGCCGAACTTCTTAGCCTGGGTCTAGGTTGCTTAAAACCACGCATTAATCACGGCATTAGAAAGTTCCTCTATTCAACTAAGTTCGTTTGTAACTATCTTTTTCACGCAAAATAGCCTATTACGATATCGAACTATACAATGAAGCGAACACGCGAAGCTACTTACGAATCAAAAGGAAATAGAGTGTTTCTGCGTGTAAATGAATCAATTGAAAAGTTCGGCTACGAAATAAGACGATATCGTTACATAACCCTAACGTTAAGGCCGAATCGGCGAAACGATCACAGCGAATTTCTACAACATATTTATCGGTACGATCACGCGATCGCCTTTGCATCCGGGATGTCTGTCGTAAAACGAAAAGCATCAATTCTACGATTGCGCGTAAAATATCCAAGGCTGTCGCGTTTATTCGTCCAACTTATTAATTTATGTCACGCAGTCGGGCGCCAGAAGTTGAGTTACGGCACGTTCTCACGAAAGGCGAGTTCATGATATCGGACCTTGTCATATACCGGGAACGAAGATATAAATATCGTAATGGGGAGAAACGCATATTGAATCGTGATTATGTAATCGTAATTCGTTCGAATCGAACGTCGTTTTTTCAGTATCGCTGATCAAGATAAGGGCAATGAAAATAGATCTATAGCGAGTAGGGTATGGTCCGCGAAAATGAATTTTACATTTTAACTTCGATACGGGAGCCGTTTTATTTATTCAAAATTATTTAAGAACATACGATCCGTAAAAATGTGGACGAGGTTCTCGGGTGTTACGCAAGTGCAACAAATTACGTGCGTCCGTTGTCATAAAAAGAAATTCACGAGACGATTCTGATGATGCTTCGTTGCGTCTGAATAACCACAACACTGTACGTAAGTATTTGCGTATGTACGGTAACGACGTCGACACGTAACGCCACACAGAAGGGTGAATATCCTGTAAAGCTTATTCTCAGAATAATCGTTTGACCCGTCTACCGGAGAGATACCCGTTTTCCAATAATTTAAACCGCATACTATGTAATTTACGATCGATCCCGGACACTTTATTTTCATAGCGTAATTATTGCAGTTCGAACGATGATTTAATAAGTTGAGAGCTGGAGGGAATTTTAAACGCCGCAGAATTACGTAAATGCGTGTCTTAAATCATACATCGTCCATCCTGTGCTATTCATAATTATAAGGATCGATACCAGTAATAAAGAAGGTCTTTCTATAAATATTCCATAATGTCGTGCAACTATGATATCGATTATACAGGGTGCGCCGTTAGAATCCGGACAAAAGAAGTTTTGTGCAGAAAGTTGTTTATTTAAGTCAATACACAAAAACACATGAAAATGTTGTTATATCTCATTTAAAGGGTCCTTGCTGAGAACTTTTATTCTATGTAACCACCCTCTGCCTCTATGACCTGCTCTATTCTTGCTCTAAAGCGCGAGCACGCTGACTTCAACTGGTCGCGTTTAATTGTCGCGAATTCTGACTCGATAGCAGCTCGTAGGGAGTTGACGTTGGGGTGCCTGCATTTATTAGTTTGTCTCTCGATAACGCCCCACACGTAATAGTCCAATGGGTTTAGGTCGGGACTGTTAGGAGCAGCTTCGTGTTTTAACGAACACAGAATCAAATGACAACGGGCAAATCTTTTAAGCTTGGCGGCCTCGGAGAGCATCTGACGGACTTTGAGAACGTAGGAGGCATATCTAAGATCCTCTTGAGCTATTCGACGGACAATCGTTTCACTCACCCCCAAGACGGAGGCTAATTTTCGGAGAGAAGTTCCCGGATCTTCCAAAATCATGTCTTGGGCCCTTTGAATAATTTCTGGCGTCCTTGTTGATTTTTCCCTAACCTGAACTTTTCTCGCCGGAGAAGGAGAACCCTTCTCGAACCACTCTGAGGCTGCGTATCTCTTAGCAATGTCGTATACCGTCGATCTTGGGTAGCTAAAGAATTTTATAATTTCGACCGGCGTTCTCCCGGCGCGAAGACTTTCTATAATCGCCGCTCTTCTATCGTATTCCGGGTTTTGCTTAACGAGTTCTGTCATTTTGAGGTTATAGAAGACTTATTGACATATTTAACTAACTTCAGAGTCAATCAGCACAAACATCTGAATTCTAATATGGTGGGAACTACAAATTGAATTCTGTCCGAATTCTAACGGCGCACCCTGTAGATCTTTCAAAATCCGCGCGTTGCGTGCGCTTTTACTGTCCTGGCGCGTAACTTAGAGGATGTTGCGCATGCGTCGATCTAATTTGCAATTAATACGTCGCCATAGTTTGTGGGCAGTGACAGAAAATTTCGACTCGTGAATAATACATCTCCTATATAACGTGTTAATTAATACATTAAAAGTACATTGTAAATCGATTGTTCGATTTTATGAGCTTCGGTAACAACACAGTTATCGTGAAAGTACTTCAAAATTTTATACGCTGTTTGTGAACATTGTAGGTTATATTGACATCTCACCTACATACAAATTGATTAATATGTCGCAAAGCTCATCGTGTATCGATTGTTCTAACCCGTAAAGTTCCGCAACTAAACAGCTGTTCTCAAATTGTACGTTAGATTGGCATTTCCCCTATACACAAATCAATTAATATGTATGCGGCAAAGCACACCATGCATCGATTGCTGTATCCCATAAAGTTCTGCAACGACACCAGCTGTTGTGAAACTGTAAGTTAGATTGGCATTTCTCCTATACATAAATCGATTAATATGTATATTGCAAAACACACCATATACCGATTGTTCTATCCCGTAAAGTTCTGCGAGAACATAGCTGTTGTGAAATTGTAGGTTAAATTAGCATTTCCCCTGTATATAAATCGAGTAATATTTTGCAAATCAAAGTAATATTTTGCGTATCTACTACACGATTCCGTGAAATTCAGTAACGAGACAGTTCTCGTCAAATTGCTCTAAAGCTTTGTACAGTGTTTATAGATATTATAGATTGTAATAATGTCTCTCTTATAAGGTCATATACTATATTGTAAGTTAATCTGAAATATGTGTGTGTAATGATAGTATGGATACTTATATGTACATATATATGCACTATTTGCTGGGCAACGACCTCCATAAAGGCAAACGTAAGATATAGCCTTCTTTATACGTTATTAGCTTCCGAATAGCAATCGAGCTAACGATAATTCTGTTTGCCTAGGGCTTCCAGCGTCCGCGGACCTGATTCGCCCCTGAACTCGGATCTGGCGCTTGATAAGCCTCGTCCCATACCATCACCCAGGTAAGCTACTTTACGATTGCAGTCTTTTCTCACCCTTTGAAAGCGAATGAAAAACCTCGACCTCGATTTCCCGCGTAATAAACACGGGTTAATTGGAAAACTTGGCCAGGAAGTGTCGAAGGACTTCGTTTCTCACGGTCGGGGCTGTTCATCTTCCTGAAGGGCTTCGACCTACATTAAGGAGAGGCTATGATATATCTATATCAATCAGAACTGTGCTCTTAATATATGATTTATGGAAGTAATTTAAAAGATTATGTTCGTAATCTATATATAATGTATTCCGTGTTCAGCCAGGTGTGTTCATTTTCAAGAGAGCGCAATTCAGAAATAATACAAAAGTCATGTCCCATGTGACTTCAACGCTGTCGATAACATTTGTCGGATTAATTTACTACAATCATATTATCATTGTGAAGTATTATCCTTTGGAATACATAGGATTCAATTGAAAATTCGTATCGAACAACGGCGGAAGCTTCGTAATTGTATTGATTCAATTAGTCGAAAGGCAACTGGTTCTTTGCCGATTTAATTTCATCGTATTTGCGTTCGAAGTGCTAATAAACCGTAGTTCCTGAAGCGTACTCAGGAAATTCTATTTTTAACCGTGCTAGTACATTTCATCCTCTACCCGCCGAGATTCACCCCTCGACGAAGGCTTGACGTTCGATAAGCCTGGCAACAATAAACCATTCGCCGTGCACACTGAAACGCCTATTTTATTTCCTCGTCGACACGTGATATTTCGAGCCCTTGGCTCTGTCAACTACGGTGGAATCGAACCCCCGTGAACTCTTGTTCGCCACCTGACGAAAGAGAGAAAGAGAGAGAGAGAGAGATTCACCCTATCGCATTTCCCGGCTAAACCACTTATTATCAAGCATCCATGTAGCTTTCCTTTGTTTTCTCGCTCTTCTTCTCTTTTTCCTGGCTCATGTGTGTTTCGCTTTACCCGTGAGCGCAGCGAGAGAGCATTAAAAAGGAAAAAGAATATAGAAAGAAAGGAAAGGAAAATTCCATGGCGGGAATATGAAAACGACGAGACGCGAAAGACTCCAAAGCAGTCATAATTAGAGGGCAACTCGTTTCACCGTCTAATTAAAATATGTTGCTGATTTTCAATAGCGTATGGATTATTCTGCGGAGAAAAAGAATAGTGAAATTTGTTTCGTAGCTAGAGTCGCAGTGTATTAGTTAAGTTTTAATATTGATTCTTATTTAAGGAGGTTTTCCTTTTTCATATAAAAGTTTGGAAATTTATTTGAGCAATTCAAGCGACGATAATGAATTTTTTATTCAGATATGCATGTATAATTTAAAATTTTATTTGTCATTAATGCATTTCATTTTTGTTATGGCCAAAGTAGAACATACGTTAGAAAATCACTCTCTGTTGTAAATCTTATTCCAGACGATTAATGTTCGAAGTTCACCAAAATTGCTCAGTTTCGCTTGCAAATTTTGGTCGGCCAGTAGCCAGTTAACAATCCAATGGATCGTGTACGCCTGAGCATTACCCTCGAAATTCTCCTCGAAATATTTGCACGATCGTTTCGCGTGGTTGCATCGTTCGCATAACTTGCAGTGCTATCTGTGTTCATCAATTCAGTTGACCTAGTGCTAGCAGGTCAGTTGTAAAATAGCTTCGTCGAATGTCACAGTACGATATTGTGAATTGAAAAAATTTCATTCTTCTTTGGAATATTAAAACGTCGTGCTGTTCTTTTTCATCGAAAAATTTCTCAGCACAAACACATTTTTCATTGTATTCAAGCTATTATTAAATATTTCAGAAATTGGAACGTGACATAAATATTTGCTATTGGATGAACATTTCGATCAGATCTTGGCAGATATAAATGATTATTTAAGTTCAAATAAACGATCACCATAAAATTTACGGGATTCCTTCAATTTTTCGTGGCTCTATTACAATCTGAAATCGGTACTGAGCTTTATCGCGTTCAATTTCACGTCAGTTCAAATTCGATGGAAACTTTTACGATGATTCAGCGTAAATAATAAAAAGACACTTCATACGCTTCTTAAAAACCAATATCCTTGGTGTACCTTTCTTTTTTTTTTTTTTTTTTTTTTTTTTTTATTAAAACATAATAATGTGATTTGTGTGCAGAGTGCTATTGATTTCATGCTCTCTTGAAACATCCATGAATTCACGATAAACCGATTACTCATTCTCTCGTCCACGAAATTACGATTTCATGTTATGTCGATGCACGGTCTTTCTGCTTTTTCAGATTTCCATAAATATTTCGTCTTCTCCTGTTATTGTGGCTTTATTAATAAATCATCTCGTAAATGCACCTTTCAAATAATGTGAAATTCGATAATGGACTTTAATTTTCTTCGAAAGTATAGTATGTACATGTTGTGTACATGCTAGAGGTATATCAATATATATTTTAATACGGTTAATAGCATAATGTCAAAGTCTCGGTGTGTCAGTTACATTGTTGTCACGATAGTAAAACGTTTTTAATAGGCGTAAGATGTAAGTTTCTATAGAGTGGCGTCCGATAAACGTGTGAAAATGGATGTGCCATTAGTCGATCTCTTTGTAATTCTATCAAAGTTGAGCCTTCGTAAGATTACTGTCGTTGATACGCAAATGTACTCCTCGCATAATCGGCGCCAAGCGTGAACGAATAATCAACCAAATGGCTTTGTCAGCGTTTAAGTTGCTTGGTTAAGTCGGTCAGTTTTCCGGTTGCTCAATAACCGCGCGTTGCAATGCGTTGAAATGCACGTATAAAACTGGTGTAATGCATTAGGTGATGTCAGAGTGTTCTACAATATATTACAATCGCATCCGTGAGAATTAGGCCGTCGTTCACTGTTAAAAAGCTTTCCATAGGAAACGCTGGAAATAATTTGAAAATTAAATCGACAACATTGGAATTGTTATTTTAAAAAAAGAAATAAATAAATAAAAATAGAAATAGAATGAACTTGACACTTAATAAAAAAAGCAGGGGTGCACGTTTCATTTGACGACATATTAACACGTAAGTGCTCACAACTTTAAACTTTTTCTCAGCTGCAATGCAATAGAGTGAAGTGCTAGTTACGTAACTCATGGAACAGGTCCAACTTGACCTCAATCTCTAAAGTACACGAATTGGTACGCTTTACCTGATTAAAAAATGCGACCCTACTTAAGTTTGATGCTTTAACAAATTAACCTGTTACACAAGTTTAACCCGGAAAATTTAATATACGCAGTCCCTACTTCTTCTAGTCAAACTTTGAATTTCCTTTTCTAGCATGTTCCGTGAGTATAAATTTATTAAAATGTTATAACAAAAATGTGAAATATACAGAGGATGGTAATTTGAGATTACTATGGTACAAGATGATAATTGCTTAATAATTAATATCATCGTTTCTTCAAAATCTTCACCATTTTTTGTTAAAACAAGAATAACATGGTTATATAAGATGCATGAATTTATTGATTTTATTATTGTACAAATTTCATTCTGTCCTATTTCAATGGATAAATCATCGATTCTTTTTATAAGTTAACCACATGTATAAATTCTTATTTGATATGGCTTGCAAATAAGAATTTCAAAATTCCTTACAAATAAGAATCTAATGGATAAAATCAATTGGTTTTCGAGAATATTGTTTTCTTTATGTACCGCAGTTTTATTACAATTTTTGTAAAAACTTCAGACGATTAATGTTTATATAACATTTTCTTATCTACAGGTACTTAAAGGACATGTTGAAATAGCTTGGGCGTACGAAACTTCTCGCTCTGTATAATAAATTCAATGCTGATTCACAATTCTTTGCGAAGCTGTGTCTTCAATGAAATAAACAGGAAAATTAAACGAGTTCACTGACACGAGTGCAAATGACAGTTACAAAAATGTTATGAAACCCGTTGCTAATGAAACTCATTCGCTCGCAAGAAAGACGTTATGCGTTAATTCAGTAAAGTATCGCGTGCATTGCCGCGCCGGCGCAACGTTAGACCCAAAGTTGCGAAACATTTTTACTCGGTCGAGCTCACGTTACAGAAGGCAGAAAAAGCGAGAATTGCGTATGCACTGTCCTTTTAGTCATGATGTGCCGTGAGCGTCTGCCGTGAAAATTCAACTAGCGGTAATGTAATTTCCTCCCCGTGGTTTTTATCTCATCGACCAGAACGGCAGCGGTTTTAATCGTCGTCGCGACCGCATCAAGAAACCTTCCTCACGTAATCGAGGTTCTACGACCACTATACTCTCAACATATTTTTATTTAATATGAACTAATTTTGTTAATTAATTCTACCTATGTACACAGTCTCACGAAAGTATTCGAAGTTTGTAGATACTATTTATTTATTTTTATATATTATGCGTATTCTACGGAACGTATTAAAAAATTTGATTAGCATTGCTTTAAGACTGTTATGATTATATCGGTGAAGTGTAAAATCAATTTGGAGATACATTTAGAAATTATAAGATATTCAAGTTCAAGTATAATATATTTCATAAAGATCATCAAAGTGTTGAAATAGCTAACGATGCACTATATTAATAAACCTTAATATTCAATGGGATCATATTTAACACTTCAATATTACTTTGTTTTAACTATTCATACTGTATATTAATTTTTTATTAAATTTATGTTTGCAATAAATATCTTGTAATTTCTGTATATATCTTTAGATTGATTTGAAAACCAATGTAATAATGACAGTCGTGTCGCAATACGATGCTAGTGAGCGACAAACACGCACAATATATTCATAGAAGCTTTCTATAATAAGTGTTTAAATACTTTCGCGAGCTACTGAATACGGTTTCCATATCACCGATGAATCGGATTGCTCTTTTTCCCCATTACGCGTACGCAATATGTAAAATCAATAAGTGGGTCGTTTTGCATTTCAAATTCCCAATTGATAATCGTATCGTCTACTATCTTCTATTTGGTTTCCAAAGCAAGTACTTCGCAAATTTTCATTTACCAATTTGAATTTCAATGAGCCTCGAGTCAGCTAGCGGTCAGATTTATTCCCTTAAATTGGCGATTCAATTCTGGTCGAATACTTTTAGAGCTGTTGGCGCGTTTTCGCGGTTCGTTTGTTCTCTGCGAGGACAGAGACGAATAGAATATTAAATCATTGGAGATCATACGGGCGCAAAAGCGTACGTTCCGTTTTATCGGAAAACGGCAGGGAGAAGAATGCATCGCCGATGGACGATTAAACGCCAGTCGCTTTTTAATTTCGTTAGCCTGCAGTTTCGTCGATAAATGTACCGATTAAAAGCAGCTTTCACCTCGACGCGATCAATTCGATTCGCCTCGAAATTCTCGCCGCGTACGAATTATCCGTATTCACGTGCAAATTTACAATATCTCTTGTCCAAATTGGTTGCTCATTCGCTCGTGATTCATTGTTCGGACCACTCAGCTAACGATTTAAATTCCTCGTGAGGAGACTTTCACCGGAAACCTGCGGCTCCTTCTCTGTTAGCAGCTCTCGTTCTAGAATTTAGGTTGAAAACTCCATCTGGATTTGCAACCCTCTAACAGTGGCGCGTCTTTACCGACTGTTGCAGACAAATTCACCCCCTGTATGGGGAGAAAGCCGGGCTCCTAGGCTACTGCGACCCGCTCGGTAACGCAGAGAATTTTCCACCAGCCCCGAACATCGTCGTCGAGGGTGGCAGAATCGAGTTTGTCCGCCCCTCGCAGGATGGCACCACGACACCCCGTAGGAACACCATGTCTCGTGGCTCGCAGACCTTCAACGACGAGCCCGAGAAGTCTGACCCTGCGAAGGTAAGTGGATCCTCTTTCGTTTTCCATCAGTCGTTCAACTTGCACCCGCCCGTTTTTCACGCGATCGTTTGCTTAGACACTGTGTTTACACGACTCGTTCGGACTGGAGAACTCGGCCAACCGAGTGAACCACGACGGCATTGGTTAGTACTTATGAAAACCACCACCGAATTTTTACTTCTTTTTAAAAGGGCAAACAAAAGGAAGATGACGGAATCTCGGTTGAACAAATAGAAGTTGGTTAGACTGTAGTGCACATCCGCGTGTCTGTGAAACGGTTTCTTTGATTTGTCTTCGTATGTTACATGCTGCTCGAAATAAGCGAGGATCAGCTGTTTAAATGGCCTTTGTCGCTCGGTTAAGAGGCAAATATTTTAAGAGCTTCAAGAAGAGAAAAGAACTCGAGTTGTTTCGATGCATCGAAACAGTTGTTTCTTTGCCGATACTACGTTAGTTTTAACTCTTTCCAGCTGAGCTTGTTATATTATTTATCGAAGGATAAGATAAGCCACGGACCTGTCACGTCACTGGTTATAATTGTTAAATTGAATAAAATAATGCAGCCTTTTGATGAATTTTTTAACGAGATGCATATGAACATTACGTTAGAGTTTTCATTAACATTTTTTATTTTAATGTCACCGCTTGATAATGTTCGTATTAACGTTAGCAATGCTAACAATTCGTTTAATGTTTAAAGTCCATTAGCCGCCAGCCCGTGAAAGGGTTGAATACTGTGTAATCGTTAATTGATGTCGCGTCGGCGTTTCTTAATGCGGTCCAGTGCTGTTCGCAGCTTGACAAATCACATTTCTTCGACCCACTCAACCATGAATTCAGTTAGCTATGTTTTTGATGGGGTTGAAACGCGCGCTGATTTTTGTTGAACACCCTTAAACCCTTCATGTTGTATTCATTAGACGTAACCATAATGGAATAAGTCATAACGTGTGAAAATACTGTAACCATCGTCTAACGACAGCTTACCAACGCGCCTGAAATCAACGTAGCTCGTTAGTTTCTAGTCGAAATATCGCATTAAATCCTTCTGTCCTTTCTTTCATTATTAATGTTCTTTTAATTTCCAACTGACAACGCACGATAATTATATTACGCTTTCTACGTCTTAAAAAAAAAGCGGTATATTCATTAAATTTAAAATTCCTTTTCCGCTCCTTGATTATATGCTTCTACGTTTTCTCTTCTTTTCTTTCGTTTCCACTGTAAGCATCATATAGCTACGTATTTAGAATTATGAGCCATAATTTTCCTCTCGTCAGAAATGAGACATAATTTCTCTCTCACCAGAAGTTAGTCATAAAATTAGAAATGAGTAATGGGTATAACGTTTGCACTTATCTGTCATATTATGGGAATCTTATACTAAAAGAAACGATCCATATTTTATAAAATCATAATTAACAGAAAAGCCATGCTATTTCATATTCCATTCGATAAGAAAGTATGAAAATTCACACGATAATAGTTCAGACGGTTCGGACGCGTGATTTAACCCTCAAATTGCGCTGAGATTTCATTAATTGGCTATATAACTTTTCCAACTGACTTCATTTCAGCGCCACCATTTAACTTCGTTCGAAAAACAGTCACGTTTAATCAAATGATCTTGGAAACGTTGTCGCGGCCGCCGCAATTCGACTGGAAATTTTCACCCTGTTCTTTCTCGCCGTTCGAACGTCGCTCGAATCGGGGGAAAAGTGCGCGCAGATTCCTGCCGAACCCTTTAACCCTTCATGTTGTATTCATTAGACGTAATTGATTTTCTCGATAGGGCGTAGCGCAGGATTTCCATATTAAATTGGAGCGAGCAGCAGGCGACAGTGAACGTTCGCACCCGCTCGCGTCGATACGCGGCGATTATTCCGAAATTAACGACGTTTCGCGGCGTGTCGCGTTTTCGTCGCCGGCAATTCTAACGACTTATCCCTTTGCCTGTGCCCGTTTCTTCGTTTTTACGGCATTTAGGGTCGATTATAGCGAAAGCGAAGTTCTATTGTCGAATTCGTGTGAAAACTCTTTCTGGCGCTGTTAATTTTCTGCCATAGATGAAGCGTAGGAACCTATAATTGTGTACATAATTGTGAAAAAAGTAAAGTTGAAAATTTACACGATGTATATTCTCGCTGGAACATTTGGGACGTGCTAGGATTTAAAAATAAATAATGACATTAAGAAAATAAATATTTCATTCGTAGCATTCTTTTATTATCTCGAAGTTATAATTACTTATTTAAAGAGCACACGGAATAAACATGGCAAATCCACTTTTGATATAGTTGGAGAACCAGTTAAGTCGTTGATTCTTCTCTCTAGATGCATATTATTCAATTGGGTTAATTTTAACGAACTTAAGTCGACCTGGTCTCAAACGTATAATGTAAATTTATCGACATTCGTCTGATGTCATTCGTATGAGCTATTCAGAAACTACATTGATCGACTGCATAAATCGAGAAATACAGAAAAGCGATGATGTTGATACAAACATTGTTTTTTAAATTTACCTTAGAATTCACTATTACTTATGACATCTTCTTGCAATGAACGAGCCGTCCGTGTTTTTGATAATCGAATATTAATCTTGTACTTATGCAACGAACTTAGGAAATTCAGAAAAAGTTAATCATTTTGACTTCTGAGAAGCTCATATATTATGCTTTCAAATAAGCGACAGCCTTAATAGACCGTACATTCCACCTAATCGCCCAGAAACAATTTACAACGTTAGTTGCCTCTTTACGTTATTGATTCACGTTAGGTAATGCGGAAAAACAGCTTTAGATACGGTTGAAAGTATGATGAAATCCCTTTTACAGCGTGTTCGTTCGACCTTTAGCAGGCCCAGGGACACGTTTTCTGACAAAGTACGTATTAAACTTCTTCAAGGTGTCGTCACAGGGCATTTGCATGCGATTAATCAGTCAACTTTCTTCACCACACTCGCTCAACTGGACGAAGCAGCGTGTTAACTCGAGCTCTTTCTTCGAATTCTTTCTTTTATTATTAACACTACGATAGGGAAAATTAGGGGAACCTCGAATACTTTGGCACGGTCCTCTCTCTATACCAAACTAGGTGCAATTTCGTTTGACGCCATTGACGGGGTGCCTTTTAATTAAAGGGTGGTTGGACAAAAATTTAATTCCGGAATATTTAGAAGCTACCAGCTGCGATGTTATTAAGTTCCACGTACGACAGTATTAAAAGAGCTATCCATTTTTTTCGTGGTTATTATGGTAATTGTATCTACTTTAACTAACGTTCCTCAATTTCGATTATTTGATTCCAGTCTTTTTTTTTTTAAGCAGGGAAAGATTAATTAACGTTATCAGCTTCTTTGATTGATTCCTTGTTTTCGTGATACGACGATAATGCTCGTAAAAATGATTCTAACTTCCTGAACTGTATAATTATTCAGATTATTAATTCATTTTTGATCTCGTTTCGTTATAGCTCAATGTGGATACGAACGCAATTAGGGCGACTGGTCAAGTATTTGGTACAAATTCGTATTTATATAATCCACCGAAATAATTCGTTTCTTTCACGCGAGCAATCAGTTCTTTGATCGACTTCAACGAAAGCCTCTACAGAGCGGAATCCAACGGTCGCGTACAACGCTCTTTCAATTCGCCTACACGTAGGATCCCATGGAAATTCGTGATGGAAATGAGTGCATTACGGCGGCGGCGAAAGACTTTTTACGCGGTTTCCACGTAGCCTAGCCGGCTGGAATTATTCGAAGGTTTTTTGCGGCCGAGCGAATTAATTTTAATTACGAACACTCCGCGGCTCGCGGTCAAATAAAAGGGTAATAAAATATAGGGATAAAATAGTGGCGCAACTGAAATTCATGCGTCCGTGGAATACTTTCGGTTTACTTTTATATTATTTCGTAATTACCGCCGCCTCCATTAACTCGAATTTCGACCAACTCTCGCCAACACTCGTGCAATTATACCGAATAATCCTTTGCACTCTACTGTGTGTCTATTTCATGTATCTTTTTATTTAATCCGGTCACAGTGTGATACGTTATAAGATATTGCGAGATTTTTCAAATTTAATATCCTTCTCTTACTATATCGCACGATTCTAAACGAATTTACAGCAAAATCCGTGGTTTGGTGATACAATAGAGTTTGTCGATTTGAATAACAATTTCCCCCTGCGTGATTAATCGTACATTATAAAATACACTTAAAAGTAGAAAGAAACGAATTTATACAAATTATAAAACCGTACATTTTGAGAAGGAAAATAAATAACTAGTAATTACTCGTGTGCAAATTCAACTGGTACATCTAATGAAAATGTCAATTTAAGATTGCACATAAGAGTTAAACAAGGTTGTGGAAGGAATGAATAATTTGGTGGAGCAAAGTGGAGGCCTTTGGACGCGATGCGTATTGACGTGTCTAGCGGCTTGATGGCACGCGCCTGTGTGCCGCCGTTACGAATAATAATTAATCGCGGCAGGAGAGTTGATTAAGGTCCTATTCATTGAGTGGGGACGTTATAAATCACAGTGGACAGTACTTAGATTGTTCCTATGCGAGGTCTATACAGCGCGCGTTGCGTAGTTGCGCAAGTGAAATTTCGTGACGTAGCTTTTGTCGAACAGCTGTTCGGCGACTTTTCGGCTCTATATAAACCGGAGAAAGTATGCGAACATGAGTTCCAAGTTAACGACTTTTGTATTTTTAAAAGAAGATTAGGCCCTACTTTTATTATACATCATATTTGTGACTTTCTTAAATCTTTAAATTTTGATATCTCTTGACGAGTAGAATTAAAAAATAGTAATATTATAAAGCGAGAAAATTAAAATAATCATACGTATATACATTTTTGAATGATTTTTACTTCGAGAACTATATTTTTAAGCGAGAAATTAAGACTGAACAAAATGACAGATTCGTTGAGTAATTCTCTTTTTTACGATGAATAATCCCACCGAGTGATTTTGGTTGGAAAATACGAGTGATACATGTTAACAGGGAAGAGACGAGTTATTATATTTATAGACGGTTTAATTTCCTAAATGCAAGTGTCCATTACGCGAAACAGAGACCGACGTTTTTCGCGAAAATGTTTTCAGGAAATTAAATAAACTGAAACGCGAACATTGGAAGGAAACACACGAGCCGGTTCAATAACGATAAAATCTTTTCGGTGAATCGGTACAAATTGACATTCGTATCTGACACTGGTATCTAGGTACCGCTTGGCGAATCGACCAGCTACGAAACAGCCAGTCGAGCTTGCAGCCCCAGGAACAGGCTAAAAAAGATTTTAATAGCTCTTCTAATTTATGTTAATTTTCGGCCTGAAACTTTTTACCTCGTTCAATTCAATTAGTTCCGCTCTTTGATTACTGTAATTAACATATTCTATGGGCGTTCAGGTTTCCTCGGGGAGGATTCATGAAAATGTACCCACGGCATGGTGGACTTTCGACACAGCCCCAACGTTTCCATGTTTATTGAAATTTCTTCCTGTAAAATTTAAACCTGCAGTTTTTATGCCAACATTGTAGCCCCTATATGAATCTCTCAAAAGCCAATTTCCTTTTATCAATTTCTCAGTTTTATTACATAATCGTAAGATTAATGTTCATTTCTTGAAATAAATCACTTATTTCCATGAATTCATTTATCACTAGAAAATGACACAAGTAACAGTAAATTACAAGGTAAACATAGAATATAAAAAGCAGCATTTGCGACATTATTACCATGCAGCTGATAAATATTCCTTCTGAACGACTTATATACGTACAAATCTATGAGCAAACGTTATAAAAACCTCAACCCGCGTGAAAGTATTTTGTTAAAGGAATTAAATAATTTTTCACTAAATGAATTTTCGAAAATTAATCTTCCAAAGTTATCTTGTCGAACTTGCAATTAGACTTTACAACAAAATTGATTTCAAGAAACAGATGTTCCATTAAATAGGTTGGTCTGTGTTTAAGACATCGTTCTATTTAAAGTAGTTTGTACCACGAGAAATCTTCATAACGTAACTTAAATATCACAGATCCCTTAGTTATATAAATAGCTTCATTAAAAAAAAAAATCAAATACAATTTTGTGATATCCAAAATCTTTATATTCATAGTATCAAATCATGTAATTATAGAGCAGTGGTTTTTCTTCACAATAGATAGTCCGTTTTATCCAGTTTAACGAAAACTTGGTCGAAGATACCATCGACCGGAAACGAAATTAGCAGGGTATCTGGTTGGCGGTGATTCAATAGGATCGACGGGTCACGTAGAAAGAATTCGAGATAAAGTTCGTGCAATCGAGTACGGAAGTTTTCTAGGCACTGAGAAGTGGTTCTTCTACTTCTGCAACGAAGAAACAGGCATAACTGATTGCCGATGCAACTTTTCTCGGTGATTCTTTGTTTCGTGGTGTTAACAAGAAAAATGTTTAGAAGTAAAATGTTCGTAACATCTTTGAAGGCACAATAAAGGCGTAACGTGACTTACATGTTTCCTCGCGTGAAACTACAAAGCTGTTCCGGCTACAGCAACAAGGAAAATAACGAGTGATCAAAGCGAAACGATCCATAGAGCGTGTCAGCTATTAAACAGAAGCTTGGTTTCTTCCTTGAGAGAAATTTTGTTTATTTATGACGAACCATTGGCAGAAGTAACTGCTTCGTTTACGGGTGAAATAGAAGAGTTTCGTTTATACCTCGCGATATTTTGTAATAGTTTTAATCGATACATTTTCCAGAAAGTGTTTTATAACATCACAGGGCAGGCAAATATTTTATTAATTGTTAGAATAATTAAATAGAACGAGTAATTATTTTGAGTAATTCAAATATGACGTGATAAATACATGAGAATACGTTGATTGAATGAGAGTGTAATTAACCTGTTGACCGGAGAAGACGAGTTAATTTCTCGCTGGAAATTGCCAATTTATTGGATATAATAATTTATTTATCGCATACCTTCTTACGTGTCGTTTCATTTCTCTTAGAAATAACTTGCGTCGTATTTATACTTCAAGAATTTATTACAAGATTATATCTTGAGGATCAAAGTTTCTATAATCGTGCGATTATAGACATTTTCAATTGAGGAATGACTCGAATAACAAGTTGAAACTGGCGTATCTTTTCTACAGGTAGTTTCAGAAAAGGTATTCGAAAATTAGGTTAGGACAAATTCTTACCCACAAAGAGGTCATAGTGACCAGGATCTGATAATATCCGGATATCCCGGGTAAAACTGTCCATATCTGGGTGACGTTAACCCTAGCCGCAGGTTATCTGTGGCATCATTAATCGAAAGGATTTTCTTTGGACTTATCCATTGTTATCGCGAGACGTATAAGATTTTAAAAGGCTCAGAGTAGACGCGAACAGAGAGAGCAAAGAATAAGTACCAACATAAAGATATGGCACGTGACAAATTGCTGTTGGGTGCTTCAGATTTCGTGAAAGATATTCGTTTCTTTACGATCTCTTCAAATTCGATCGTCTCTTCTTTGTTAATATTCTTATCTTGCATTTCTACTTGATTATCGATAATACTTGATAAATTACAGCCTTGAAACTTTTGTGACTAATTATAATGAAACAAATCTAAGATGAATCTTATTTCTATTTGAAAGATATTATGGCCAATATAGAAAACAATTATTAAAATTTCCCAACAAAAGCACTGCAGAGTATACAAATTTTCCAACAAACATTCTAACATTCGCTATTAATATTTTTTATTAATCTCGCGTTCGTGAGTGATTGTTTTGCGAAAAATTATATGCCAAGAAAGCGTGAAATAATTTCTTTTGTTTCTCAGAGCCCTCACATTTGACGAAGTTAAGTTGAACAGAGTAGTTTAACGATAGAATAGAATTGGTAGAAAGGAGGAGCAATTCGCCCTCGGAAATTTGGACGAATTCTCTTCCTGATGGACACTCTCATATTGTGTTTCGGATAGGAGAAAACGTAGCTTGAACGACGGGAGCAATAATCGCTGTCGATACGATTGCATCCCCGTGTCAAAGTTCTATGGCTAAGTGCAGCTGTCTGTTTCGATGTCGAAGATACTTGACATGGAGGATATTGTACCATAGTACGGAATTATCGTCGTTTCTGTTTAAATCGTACGTAATTTCCAGTATATCAGGGAGTGGTGCGTCCAGGTATTAGAGTATAACAATGAAACATACGTCTCTTTAATTAGACACGGTAAATCCTTTGTCCTGTTAACATACTTCAAAACAATTCAACGTATTGTACCTTTAAGCAGTTAGTTGTTTTTCACGAGTATACTCGCCATCGCTTACTTTTGGCGACACATTTTAGGCACACACTTCTCAAAGTTTTCAAAGAAGTCGAAACAGCTAACTGGTTAACAGCTGGAAATATCGTCTATCGAAATATGATTTTCATTTGTGGAAGATATCCGTGGAACGGTTTGGAATTCTTTTACGTCATAAAAGTAGAATTTACATTTGTGTTTTAAAATTCTCCTTGTTGCAACAATTTTATTTATGAAGTAACATTAAAAAACACTTAATACCTATAATACTTCCAAGAAATGTACGTCATCTACTTATTAGACTGCGGCTGTTCATGCATTTATGGGGAATTTATACGTGCAAAAATACACAGGATGTATTTAATATGTAAAGTATACGTAACAGTAGTTAGAAGATGAAGCAAACATGAATTTAGATTCTATGTTGTTAGTCGTATATATATAAATATATCTTGTTTGCATAATAAAGTTTTTATAAAATTGAACAAATCTACTCATTATCAATCGCAAAAGAACTAAATTCGCTTGTCTCGATAAATCCGGTTTAATAAAGCTAGCATTCCTTTCCACTTTTTCAGTAATTTCTTCTGCGTTCCATTAAACATCAACGACAAAATCTAATAGTCACTGGCGATCGTTATTTTTAGAAGCAAAGCAACGATATACACATGCTCGACGAATCAGTTTCATCGAGTTATTTCATTCGCGATCGTACTTACTGGTTCTCGCTGAAGAAATCTACGAACGTGTTTGTGGCCTCAGGATCTCGTACACCGATCCCCGGCATGAATGGTGGACGAATTTATGAATGACGAGGTTGCACGAGCGGTACGTGTTCTTGCTAATTAGAAGCCCCTCAAGGTTCAGCACACGGTCAGCCGAGGAGAAAGTTTCAAAGCGGCGGCCTATTGTTATTGCAATTAGCGTGGCCTGCCACTCGTCCGCCGGTTTCCTTTGGTACCGTCTGCGATGTTTTCTGCGACGATATTGTACCGCGAAGACGTCGCTTTTGTACCGTTAAGTAGGTACCACAAGGTTAATTAAAAGCTCGAATGAAAAACAATCGCGAATCGTTTCTTTAGTGATCTGAAGGATTACCAGGGAAAGAATTAGTTTTAAATGGCTAGGATGAAATAAAAAATTGTCCATTATGGAATTAATTTTTTTATGAAGGATACTTCGGAGCAAAGTACAGTCGAAAATGTTATCAACATTTTAAAGTAGAAGAAACTATTCAACAAAGTAATATAATACGATATTATATGCTAGTTTAAACTTTATCTGAGTTTTCATCGTAAATAATTGATGTTCATGATCAAGAAGATTATGTGTTATAATTCTCTCTCAGAATTCCCAGAGCTCTCGATCTCTCACTATGCTCGCCAAGCTCTCACCGTGAGAACAGCGTTTAGCTTTAATAATATCTAACATCTTTAAAATCTTTTACTCCACTTTTCTTCGTTCTTAACTTAAATCTCGTTAAGATCATATATACTTCATGGAAAGAATTCAACATAAGCTTTTGCGCTTCGTTACCCGTAAAATTCAGAAGCTAATCTCGAGGACTTGTTATGATTATAGCACAGTTCTAAATTCGCTCCGACTTCCTATCGTTCAACGACCTATGTTTATATCCGACTTGTCATTTCTTTCCAAAATTCTAAATTACCATCTCGAATGCCCTGACATCTTCAGTTTAGTTCAGTGGCCCGCTTAGGACCCTCAGCAAGCACTCATTATTCCATGTATCCCCACGTCGAGCGAACGTTACTGTTAATGATTGTATTAACCCGTATGTGTAGTCAGGCCAGCTCGAACACTCATCGACTTGATCTTTTTGGCTGTTCTCTTCGCTGTTTTATAAATCGTGTACAGTTTACGTTACGTGATATATCATAGTGCTGTTTTCGCATCTTGTTATGCATATTATTTATTCATTTTTTACTGTGTTGACTTTCTCAAACGGTGGTACCCGTTAAAATAAATAAATGATGATCATCAATACTACGATATCAATGTGAAATATGAACTATATTAGTAAAAGCGTTAACAAGTTGTTATTCTCATAAAATATATGTACTATTGAGATATGTATAATTTTATGTGCTAGACTAGATTAGTCGCGTATGTGTGTGCACAGCGTCTCGAAAAACAGATGAATGTAACTGTTCCGTTGGCAATGTGATATGAAAGATGGCGAGACAAAGAGAGTGCTGAGACGCGTGCAAATGCATATCGACGAACATCCTGGAAATCATTTATTAAATAAATCTAAAACTATTTTAATATGAATTCTAAGTGTAACCTTAATGTTCCTTTACTTGTATTTTAGCAATTAAGATTCACAATTCTCAACATGTACATAAAATATATGTACATTATACGTACATGAGAATAATATATCAGTGCTATGAGTAAAAAATACAAAATTTATGTAACATTCGTCATATGAGAAAAGGAATGGAGGAAGAAATCATTACACGTATTTCTGTTCAATTTGTACAGTTTGGAAACTTCCAAAGAAGTCAATCGAAGGGTTCGAATAGATGGCGAAACGTGCACGGGATGTATCTTCCCTCGGAGTCTCTGTTCAAAGCTGTAGAGGGTGAAAAATTGGTGAAACGCGTCGGTATTCGCGGAATTCCTGACGGGACGAAAATATTGTCTGAAATCTCACGGCTCAGGGCGTTGCAACTTTCGAACACTCGCTTTGACGTTCCATTGGTTTTCGATCTTATCGTCATGGTAGAAAAATAGTTCTAGCAGATTAAATGGCGGATCATCGACTGGGCCGATAGTTTCATCGTTAATTAAGGGTTTGTGATAAGTCGCGAATAAAACCATGGCGATTATACGAGCGTGCGTTGCGCGTTAATTAACGTGTACAATGCGGTTGCACGAGGTTCGCGAGAAAAAAGCTTGGCACGCGCACCTTTACCGGAGTTTAATTGATCGGAGGATCACGCGTATCACTGCTGTTAATTAGAAATAATTACACCAACGATACGCAGGTGTATCTCCACTGATAGGGGACTATTTTAGAGCTGGCAAGGATTTTTATATCACCGTCAATTTTTTGTCCTAAACAGTTATCAACCAGGAAACTGTATAATTCTTCCGTGTTTAGAAACAGATGCTCTTTCGGAGAAAGGGAATAAACGTCTGAGTTTCAGGAGTTTCAAGATCTCCCAAAGTTTCAGATTCGAATTATACGAACGTAAAAGATAGGTTTCGCTTCATTTGTTAACCCTCCAACTCTCGTAGTGTCGATCTGAAAAAATTGAAGACGGTGAAGAGAAATGATACCTCGGGAAGTTTCCCAAATTCAATAAAACTTGTTAAGATAAATTTCAACAAAAAAGATTGGAAAATATGAACCAATTGCATAGAAAATGAAACGTAATATCTAAAAGAAACATTTTTGCTAGAATTGCGAGAGTAACCGTTTCATTACCGGTTAACACGTTAACTCAGCACTCACGAGCGCTACCTGAACTCTAGGAATGTTATCTTCAGCCGACGACACTTGCCCCGGTACTCCTGGTTATCTCTGTCCCATTATCGACCAGCCAGTGGCTATTTTGCAAACGAAAGGCGTACCCGATAATCTCACTTGCGATAATCAGTGTGCGTGTTGCGTCTAGCGAAGCTCGTTGCTCCATTTCAGATCGAAGCGAAGATTAAATTAAGCCGAGCCTACCACTTTCCCTTTTCCCTCGATCGTATCGACTGGATTTTAATTAGGTTTTAACGCTACGACTCAGTGATGGCGATTTCTTCGTTTCTTTATTAAGGGAACTTCTATATTCACGATATAAATGTAGCGATGGAGGTAACACGGTTCGCGTTATTGTAGTTTTATGTACCGAACTCTCTTTGCATAAAATTTTGTAAATTTTGAATTCGTAAAAATTTCTTTAGAACAGAGACATCTCCAGTTATTTATTTCATTTTTAAACGCGAGAGCGTTTTCGAAAAGCTTTGGAGTTGCGAAGGTAAAGATATCATATCTTGGAATGATCTCGGGAAAAGTGTTGTAGGGCTTTTCTTCAGACAGTTACAGTAGTTTACGGATGGAAATTTTTTCGGTGAAAAGTGTGGAAATTCTATGGACGAGTGTTATATATATGCTTTATTTGAATAAAAACTACCTTTCTGTAAGATGCACAACACGTTTGCGAGTGACTAGCAATTAGAAAATCATCGCTAAAGAAATAAACAAGTAAAAGAGGAGGAAGTGAAATGGAAAAGCTACTAGAATAGACAGAAAAATGAAGGGAAATAAAATTTTCTCTAATATGCAAATATCGAAAAATTGAATGCAGAGAGGTATTAGGCGCCTAACAAAGCACGCGCAGAGCGATGATACGCAAAGCACGACCTCCTAAATTTAATTATGGCGCCTCTAGTAATTAGAGAGATATGTCCGTACGCGAAGGACACGCGAAAATCGAGCCTCGTATCGTTTTCCACGTGAAATATGGCAGACACGGCCTTGATGGGAGCACAGTCATGGACTTCAAAGGATGCCGCGCCGACGACCAAATCGCTTGTTTGCCGAAAACGATAGGCACACAGCGATCCACATGTAGCTTCCACCCTGGCGAGGGTGGAATACCCGCCACGTTGCACGGCAAACGTAATTTCGCTAATAAATGGTTAAATCATGGTGTTAACTGCCGTGGCATGAATTCGAAACGAGCGGCGAAACTTCCCGCCGGAACGCAAACGGATCCATTTTCGCCTTTTCTACGACGAAACTTCATTTTAAATGCAATGAAATGGAGTTTGCGATTGGGTTCGATCGGTGGGAACGAAAGTTGCCGCAATAAGAATATCGAAATATGTACATTTCTCTGTTAGAGATTGTTCTGAAGATTCACAGTGAAGGTTACGAAAGATTTAACTATTGTTGAGAATCTTTTATGAGCTTCTAGCATATAAAGAAATATTAGAAGAAATTGTGGTCCTAGTTTGATGCTAAAGGGAATTAAGAAGAAACATTTAAAATTCGTTGAAGAAAAACAGGTTTTTCTTTTTAATAAGACAGGTTTGAATTTCATGCATGATGAGTGAGAAAGAAATTTTGCGCCTTGGCTGATACGCCCAACTCTATCCGTGGCATTTATCGAATATAGCATAGCTTTATTTTAGGTAGGAACTTTGTAAATCTGTAAAAATTATGTTATTATATGTTATCAAAAAAGACAAAAAATTTTTCTAGAAGGTAAAATCCACTTTTTGACAATCTAATACATATATCAACGAGCTTACACGATCGCATAACTTGAAAGAAACTTATTCTGCTACTTAATAATCATACGCGTTTGTGAAGGCAAATAATAAATCATTAAGCACTTCCTTGCATTCACAATACGTCGTTGAGGCGATTTCAGCTACTTGGCAGCAGCTGTGCTTATGTTGATCGTGATGGAAAAGTTAGCACACAGTTGCACGGTGGACCCTTTGAAGTCCGTGGCGATAGTCATGAATCCACGTCGTGCAGGGACGTATCGGCAAACGTACACGTGTACAAGGCCGATGCAATTCGATTGATTAGCCTAATTACTCGTCGTTCTATCGCTATTCCTGTCGCAAGCAGCGCCGCGGGGAACTCGGACGAATACATTGGCTCACCCTCCTGCAGAGTTTCACGTTCGAATTTGCATCGAATCGCATGAAATGGATGCTTGAACATCGACCGGTGTCCTGAAGCTGTCAGTGTTCATTTAAGACGATCGTTTCAGGATCGAGCTCTTTAATCGTCGAATCAAACTAGGACCTGTTACGAAAGAAATGGTCCTGAAGGAATACGTAACATGAATTTAGGAATTCGTAGCTGGAAAAGACAGAATTTTCAAGGGAAACTGGTGTCGAAAGTTTTTCGAGAAAAAAACGAATTTCGAAGAATTTTCGATTCGCTGGAAGTGTTCTTGGTTTCGAGACTAACTTTGGCAAAATAAGTTTAGCGGAATCCGAGGGTGTTTATGAAAGCTTAATAACTCGAGAGTGGGTGTTTTAGAGGTGTACTTTTATATTTTTCACATTCTATGAAATATTACGTTACCTCATAAATGATGCGGTTTTCTACCTATGTACACGATGGACAATATGTAACTGACTAATTTCAAGGTTTCGCCATTTCGAAACGATGCACCATCTTTTGTTCCAATTTAGGAATTGTTTTATGGATCCACAGCAATATAATCATGGAGCGTTATACAGTCCAGGAACAAGCAAAAATTGTTAGAACATTTTGTCAAAGAAATTCAGGTGATGGCGACCTTACGCGAATTACGTCAAGCTATCGATATCATCGTTTTGGCGATATCATCTGACTACATAAATCGTCTGATTTAACTGCATCAGACTTCTTCTTATGGGGCTGTTTTAAAAGTAAAGCGCATGTCGATAAACCAAACGCAATTAAATAGTTGAAAGAATTTTCCAGCTGAAAATGTAATGAGACCAGCCGAAACGTATGAAAATATAATGAAAGTTGCGACAGTGACTAAAGGCGGACATCTTTTTAATATTCCATACACAATTTCCAAGTAGGTGTTGACTTATATTAAAGCGACTGTTGTTTCTTATTTTATTTGAAAGTTATTAACAATGAGAATCACTCAATTATATATTGGTCATATTAAGTGAAGATATACCAAGGCAAAGAGGGAAGGAAGATGATAAACCACATTTTCTATTTTTTAAAGGGAACAGTTTTAAAACACAGCATATTATTAAATAGGAAGTTGCATGTTAAGGACATTCTAAAATTATCTTTTTATTTGATTTTAGAGTTGAACGTGTGTTTCTTTATCCTCTTCAACATTTTAAAAATATTGCCAGTCATTATTTTTTCAAACAAATCCCTGTCGTTTATACGATTCAGATACCAGGATACATAACTCAAAATTATTTTAATTCGCTATATTCTAGAGTCGATTGTCGTGAACAAATTTATTCGTAAGTCGTCCGTATTGCAAAACACGACCGATAATTCTACGAATTAATTCGCGATGTTACAGAATCTCGTCGGAGAGATTCGATTTGCTCAGGGGTTTTTAATCGCAACATCAGACCGGATTCGCTCGAATTAATCGAGAAAATTTATGGACACTGGTCGAGAACAGGTTACTTCAACTCGGAACAAGACTGTGCGCGGATAAATTTTCCTTTCGAGAGACATTCACGGCTATTCCGTCGCAGTAACTTCATTATGAATTTTGATTCTCTACGGTTCAGTTGCTGCGACTAATAAATAATCCACATATGAAGTTAATCGATAAAATATCGATTCGTCGAAGCTTTATGATCTTTGTTCGACCAGCTTCTGTTTATTATGTTTTTACGATTAATGATAATCTGCATGAATAATTTTCGAAAAGCGGTCTATGAGGAAATTGTAAATCAAGTTTCAGTTCTTCTTTAAAAAGCAATTTTTCATTTACACTTTTTTAAGATAATTAAACTCGTACGGTGGTCAGTCTATCAGATAGACAGAAATGTTCAGAATTTTACAAAAGGTGCTACTAGAAATTATACATAAACTGCTATTTGTTATAATAACTTACAATGCGTCATTTCCAAGTTACAACAATAATAACAATTCCTGTGATTGCATGGACCGCACTTACCAGTTTTGGATTAAATATTATGAATTAGAAGATCCCTCACTAAATTGTTCAACTTGTTCTTTTCTCTTCTTTTTTTTTTTTTTTTTTTAACCTACACTTAAATTTCAAGAACGAAAATCTGAATGGAAATGGGAATTTCGAGTGAACATTTGAATTTTAAACCAAGTGAATAACTTCTGAAAGATCGATCTAGGTTGCTATTTAGGATGAACATGACTGAAGGTCTCCTATGCATGTTTTGTATATGTAGTTCATCTGAATTCTCTAAAATATACGTTGCATTTATCATATCATTTTGTTCGTCATGTAAGATAATAAATAAAATAACACGTTCTCCTATTTTCACCAATTACCTAAATTTACTTAAGTTAAAAAAGAAAAAAGAGTAACATGATTTGAAAATATCTTTCAACGACCTCTGAACGACGATGTAGATTTTTTAATTTATGACTCATATATTTTTCCTGCAATATTTAATCCCTGATACGATACATTAGTACGTTGATTTATCTTGTTCATATTTTAAACATGCTAGGAGCATACCTAAATCTTTAATGCGAAAGATGGTAGATATATTATCATGGGAAGAAGGACTTCGAGTGTGTTCTGCGGCAGACAATTAGGTTCGCAAATGCTTCCTGCTGCGACTCGATCCTGGCCCTCGGGTCTGGTACATATGCAGTCGATTGTACGAGAGCAATTGCCTCAGGTCGCACAGGTGGTTGGCTAATAATAGCTCGTGTGTGTACGGGTACGCGTGCGGGCACAATCTAGTGCAGTGGTGCACAAATTTTTTATCGGTTAAAGTGCATATTCCAGCCAGGGGCTCTTAACTTGCTCGTAGGAAAAATAGTCGAGCTATTAACCTCGGTACTGAACCATTTTCATTGATCTTATTATACCGCGGGAGGAAATTAAAATTATACGTATAAGTACATAATATCGCTAAAGAATTTAAAAAGCGAAAAGAATATACGTTGAAAAGTGGCGATACTATAAATTCTAGCACTTTACGTCCATAAAAGTTAGCGTTTTTTCAAGAAATATGAAACTAATGATACAGCAATTTACGAGCCACTTGGTATTTCTGTAAATTCATATTTTTATCCTTATCGTTATTAATATCAATATCTTTATTTTTTAAGTATTTCGATTACATGTATATTTTATGGAACTTAGGTATACAATTATTATAACAACTATTATATTTTGACCGTTTTACATATTTTTCCGTATTATGTATATCCTGTGCATTTTTGTACTTTCAAATGTTCCATAATTGCATCAAAATTCGTAGTTCAGTGATAAAATAAAAACGATAAGAAAAATCCAGATTCTGAGATTTCCCAAGATTAAACAGTACCATTCCGTTTTGTCGAATTTTCTGATATTAATCAAAATAATGAGTAGGCTGTAAATAATTCTACGTTAAAATTTTGCATTTAACAATTGATTGGCATTGAAGATTTATTTAGAATTCAATGTTACCCGTTGGCAAGCCAAATGTAACGCAAAGTTGCGCGTCACTGATGCAACTTTACCCGTTGAAAGTGCGCTAGGCACCAGAGACGGCTTGTATGAGCAGCAACAGCACGCGGAAAATGATATCTATAGAACGATGAAATCCGCAACGTTAATAATTCCTGTCCACTGGAAAAAGGTCGCACGTTGGAAAATGGAAGGTTACCTAAGCGACGAGAAAATTATCCCTTGATCCGATTACGGGTTAGGTAGACGCGATCGTTTAGAAAGAAATCCCGTGTTACACGCCGTAGTAGGCGGTTAACAGAAGTTTGCTCCTCGTTCTTTGATGCTGATATTAGAAAATCTTGTTGTCTTATAATTGGGCGATTTCCACGGTCGTCGAGATTGGCGTAATCTCTCTCGGTGGTATTAAGATTATGTCGGCGTGAAACGACGAGCAATTTCCTTGGGCCATACTTTTCGCTGGAAGCGAGTAATTTACGCTGGAAACGGCGACGCATAAATTATTCTCACGCGTCGTTTACGTTCGTCTACGTTAGTCATTTTTGCAGCTCCGGTAACAGCTGTCTCATTAATCGGATTTCAGAGTAGAGATTAATTCAGATATATTCAAATTTTCTTTTTTCTTTCCTCCTAATTTAGAAATTCGAATGGTATGAAATTTTATACGTTCGTGTGTGGTTGATATAGAGATTCTAGGGACAGACGATGGCAAACATAATTTTTAATCTTGCTCTTTTCAGGATTATAAACTTCGAAATGGATATCAAGTTTTAATAGATATTATTAAAATATAGGTAGTTTTTAAATTTTTATTTGGTTACTTGCGTTCGATATAATTTTACTATCTTTTCTGTATATCATACCTTTTTCGAGCAAAGTGTTGCAAAAACAGAAGACATCTAAAGAGATGAAAACGCGAAGAAGTAAGAATAGTAAAGTTAAAATTGGTAAAGATAGATATTGACATTGCGACAGAAAGTTGCAAAAGATCTAAGTTCTAAAAGTTACGAAAGTACAGTTAGAACGCGTGAAGTCGTCACGATCGGAAACTTCTACTCCTGATTCTCAAGACCGATCTATTTCTAAACGCGAGTCCCGATTTCTCTACTGAAGGCGTTCGCAGAAGTCTATATTCGTAAATAGGTTTGCCAGGAAATCTGCAGAGGACTTTTATCAATGACTAATTCTCCAAACATTTGATGTACCATTACCCAACACGTTCAATCTTGCAAAGTTACCTTTTCATCTCTCAACTCTCAATTACTATTCTAACTTCGAGTCAATACAAGAAGAAGTCGTATACGTAATTTCATATTTTCGAACTTTTTCTCAATCTTCTTTTCAAATTATACGAAACATTATTATTCACGAATAATTCGTGATGGAAATAATAATTTGTTAAAGTTGCTTCGATATTCGCACGAAAACATATGTTTGGGCAGAAGACGGACGAGGACCTGGGAATACATTCCAATCAGGACACATTTGAATATAGCAATAATAGTTCGGCAACTTTGGGACGGTTTTCGTGGAAGCACGCGCCAACAAACTCGGCCGCGTTGTTTCCATCGGTCGCCCTTCCTCGTGCTTTGCCCCACGTGCAAAGAAGAGGGCGGATACCAACGATTCTCGTGCGCTGTGCTACTGATATCGATGCTCGAAAGAGGGTCTGAAACCTCAAAGGGTCGACTAATTACGGTTGTTCCTACGGGGCCGCGTTGCTACTGGCTCGAGCGAATTTCCAAATGCGAGCTCGAAAATATCGCGGCTTGGTGAATGATGCCTGCTAATTACTAATGGGCACACCCGAACAATTTCATAAACAATCCAGAGCGATTTTGTTTCGACACGGCAGTTGAACTATTCGAAGCATGAATTTCGTAACTCGTTTCAGCAAAGTTGTTACGATTGAACGAGGTGGAATTCATGTTTCTTTGTATCGAATGGTAGATTTTGTGTGTTGCGTGGATTCTATCGTTATTTCTAGAAGTATTCAATTACCTGTGCTGCTATGTCGGTTGGTATCACGTCGAGAATTCTAAAGAAATTTGTGCTGTACATAGAGTAAGAATCTTAACGAGTGGTGCAACTGAAAATGGGGAGTAATTCTACGTGCGAAAATGGTTAGAACGCGTAAACTAACATTTTTGTTAGAAATGTTTATTTCTGAGAAAATTTCACCTAAATTCTTTATTTCACCTAGATTCTTTAGCTACGCGCGCATCATATTAAAGATCTAAATTTAATTAAAGTCTCGTAATATTGGAAAAATTAAGTCTCATCTCTTTAATTAATTTTCTTTTTTGCGTACAATGGACAATCGCGGCGGAAAATCCTTTTCTAAAAAACGTAACTCAAAACACGCATGTCGCTTTATTGCAAGTGGTTAATAATCGATATGGGTATATAAAAATACACGAAGTAGGGATCAGCCTAGAAAGGTTGCAGGGGTCAAGTAACGATTGATACGCATCATTATATTTTATAAAAACGACAAGTACCGTAACACGATTATTATTCGCTGGATGTAGTAAATCTTTGAGCCGATCGTACATAAGATACAGGGGTACACGTGTTATTTTCCTTTTTTACGGAAAAACAGAAGATCAAGAACGTTTTCGAAGGAGCGATAGCACGCCAGACTGTCGTGAAACCTGTTACATGCGGTATTTAACACCTATTTTCCCCGGAGTTCTCGACTTACCGGCGGCTGATCGTAATCGAGCGGCTTGTTTCGCGAAACACGACTCCTAACCCGATGGAACACGCGTTTATTTATTCTCGGGAAGCATTGTACGAGATTAGTCAGCGTTTACTCGTTCTGTATCTGTCGTTTTCGTTCTGTCTTGCTAGAGACTGGCGACCAGATCCCGTAATGCACCTAATTGATTTCGTAACAACACTTTCGCTGATTCTCGAGATCATTCTGCTGTTTATCTCGTTACATAGATTTTGGACTTTTACTAATAACTGTAATGGTTATTCGATCGGTATCTTTCGCTATCGGTTTCCATCGAAACTCGTTGCGTAAGTACAATGTAGAGATTGCATGTAGTGTCTACATGACACGTTTTGTACTTGAGCGTTTTGTACTTCCTGAACGTAGAAATTTAAACCCAGACGAAAAGAATATATTGATGTATTGGATTATCCAATTAGGCAAACGTAATATTTGCGTCGAATTCTTCATATTTTCATGGTCCTTGATATTTATTTTAATTAGGCGATATGACAAAGCATACTCTCGCGAAGCATTACATATTTTTAGTTGGAAACTAGATTCGTCGAATTTTCTCTAAACGTAAAAATATAAATAAATCTTGATATTTACTTGCATCTATCTTAGTTGACGAAGCATACTTCTGTTTCTTCGAAGAACATTTCACTTTCATCGACCATTTTTCACTAGTCAAGATCACTAATTCAAGATAGTCAAATATTCAATCGAAAAACGAAAGACGAGAGCAGGGAGCGTAAAAACACAAAGGGGCGAATGACGAATGAGACTGACACGGAGGCTTTTGCCCGAATTCCGGGTAATTTCTCATTGTTACGTTCGTCCACGTTGACATAGAAAGCTGCCTAACAGCGTCAGACACGCAGCAGCCTGTGCCAATAGCATCTAGAGTCCGGACTACGGTTGCCAGGAACGTTAAACAGGCTGGGTGTCCCGTAATTATTGTTAATTAAAATTTATAGAGACACGTACAGGCTCTTTAGACAATTTTGGTAGACGTGAGCGCGGATCTGCATCATTCTGACCTGTCACAAAGATGTGACCGCCAAAGAGAACGGAAGAGGCTCCATTATATTCTAATTAACGTTGAAGGGCTCTTCACGGGTCCGAGGGATTCCAGAGAAGACGTGAAAATTGCCTGTCATTCGTGACATATGTTACTGGGAATTTCCCAGAGAATTCGATTGTATAATTATGTGAGATAATTAATCGTTTAAAGATACAATCATATAGTATTATTGGATTAGAATGTATAATTGTATGTGTGTCACATTAGCAAATATTACTAATAATGAAATTACTAAATACAGTGGTGACGAAAAGTAAAATATTTGAACACCACAGTAGTTATGAGAGTATTTATATCCTATTTAATTAGGTCTACGTATATTGACTTTGCTATCATTTAATAGTACGTTTATATCGTGACCAGTACGCTACATACTATGAAATAGATGCTATGAAAACGAAATGTAGATTACGTTAAAAAAGAAACACTGCGTTGAAGATAAGGATATATGCAAATACTTTTTGTAGCCACTGTACATTTAGCGAGAGTGTACTGAACCAGTGCATCGTTTATGTAAGGTTTTAGCGGAGAAATTAGAAATTAGATAAATTCTCCATACTTTAGAAAGTATGTTTAACATAAAATATAAAATACAATATATAATATTAAATATAAAACATGTTTAGGTACTACTTCTGTCTAGTAAGTGTATTTATCTATACTATACAACTGAATGCAGTATACCAATGGTAGCAAAGTTTTCAGTTTAATTGCTTGCGTATACATTTCCTACACAACTATACATTTACTTATCAAATTAATTGGCCGTAATAATTGTAGATATATATTTAATTAATTATGTCCACTGTAACAAGCAAGAAAATGTTCTCTCAAACACATTTTAACAAACAATTTCTTCCCCGGTTCTCCGACGAAATTCTCACAATTCTGTACAACATTAGTTTCCTTAGAACAATATCCGTTCCAGGCAATTCAATTACGTAGATTAAGCTCGACTATCGAATAACGGGAGCGACGCGAACCATCCCGTGGATCGTCTTTGAAGGTTTGCTTATTAACGCGAGTAACGGGATCCACTTCGCTTAACAAATTCTGGAAAACAACGCGATTCCTTTGATCTCGTGGCAGATCGTTTAGAATGCAGATAATCTCTCGATGAAAGTATATCAATAAGCTACCCGTGTAACAATAGCAAAGCGGGGCGGTTCGCGCCTCGTTCTGCCCTCGAAATCGGAGATCAAAGATCAGCTCACATCGGCCCTCGCTTCGCCAATGTTTTTCACAACCCCAGCCCTCTTTGCTCGCAACAAGCCGCGGCGTGCTTTCAACCGGGCCACCGAATTTCCATAAATCAACTCCCTCGAACCGCGATCTTTCCACCCTTCGTCCTCGACCACGTCCCTTCCTGAAATTCTCTGATCTCTGCCTCAACGACATCGGCACGTTCATTTTCTACATCTTGTCAAAAAATTATGAACACCGTTAGGAAATATAATATATTGATCGATGACTTTATTAGTAGATTTTATTATACAGACATTTTTTAAGATGAAAAGTTAGCTCTTTTGTTTAATACGTTCGATGCAGGAGCATTTGTGGGACGAATATCGAGAAAGATACCTTTTTTTCGTTTTTACTTGAAAAATGTCCAGGACACAGAAATAGATATTTAGAAGAAAAAAAGATATTTAGAAGAATAATGTCGATAATATCGACGTGAATCGATCGAGTGCGTTAATGTTTGAAATGTCATACGTGTGTTCTAATTTTTTCCGGTCAAACGTAGTCAGTATATTCTATAGGTCAGGATAAAAAAATCATGTAAACATATGTCATTGGAAGCATTGTTGAGGAGTTATAACGAAAAAACGATACACCAAGTGAACGAGAACGGACGAGCATACTATGGTACAAAATATGAATAGGTCAGACATATTTACATCTAGTAGTAGTCAGAAGGTATAATATGTATCATAATACATGCATCTATGGCTCCAACTCGAAAACGAGTTACAAACGAGAACTTCAAAGAGTAATAAATTCTATCTTTTGCCGCTGCCAATCTCGTATTGACAGGAATGCTGAACATTTTGAAATGGAGTTGTGGTTGAAGTCATAGAAATATTATGATACCTTCTGATCACTACTACATGTAAATATGTCTAACCTATTCATATTTTGTACTGTAGTAACGCGCGTTTGTTACCACTCCTTTCTTATGTCTTTTCTTTTTTGCTATAACATTTTAAAAAAGCTTCCAACGACATATGTTTATATGATATCATTTTCTTATCTTGACCTATAGGCTCATAGGCTATAGGATGAAGACTGGGGCAGCCTGTATAAATAACCTTTTTTTTAATAAAGTTCTGCCTACGAACTGCGACGTACGTAGTCAGACGCTAAGGAAGTTTCTATGAACGTCTTATGTATGTATCTACCGAGTTGTTATAGTTATGTATTTGTATATTTACGATGTCTAGGTATTGTTAATTCGAATTCTCACTTTCCATCACTCTATTATAATCCGAAATAATAAATAATTATAGGATTGATCAATTCTTTTTATATAGAATAACACTTTCTTATGCTACGTGTGCTTTAAACTTTATGAAACTATTTCTTATTCTAACATTCCAAATTTTTCTAATTCTCCAAAATATGTGTATATATATAAGCACTACCAAATTCCATATATAAAATTACGTCTTTCGGTACTCGAGAGATCGATCGACGGAGCCGAAGCGCTTTCCTTCTAGCATCATTTCAGGGCAATTCTTCGTGATCGCTACGAGAACACGACCTAGCCCGTCCCTACCAGCGCCGACCTTAAAACGCAAGTGCGAAAATTTCCAGTTCATTGCCTTGACAAACGCGTAGCCAGTCAATGACTCGTTGCTTAAAGGCTCTCGAGCAGACAGGAAGCATCGATCCTGTCTGCCGGGTGTACCGTACACCAGGAATCCCTGTACCAACGCCTTCCACTCCTCTCCCCCCCTCTCTCTCTCTCTCTCTTCTTTCTCTTTATCTCCCGTCCCCTCTCTTTCTCTGTTCGATATCTGGTCCCGCGCGTTTACGTTGGAAACCGGCTTTACGTCCCGACACCCTCTGCCAGAATTCATTAGCCCGCCCTTCCTTGATGCTGGCGAGCCGCCCTAAAAAAGACTCCAAAGAGATTTTAATTGGCGGAACTTCGACGTCCAGGCGGAACATGCAGGCGTCGCGGTGTCCGGACGTTCGGCATCATCGGTTTCGTAAAATGAATTCCTTCGGCTCCGATTAACGCTTTATGTTCGACCATCAACGGCACAACTTGGGGTCGTGGACCTTGGGTGTTAATTTCGCGACGGTAGAAACGATTTGTCACGTGTGTACGACTTTTACTCGGCTCCAATGTCCACGATGGAGAATTGGGATAAGTTGGGTTAGTTCGAGGTATTGCTGTACGATTAATCAACACGTACGTTTGTCAATTTGTATACGTATATTTTTGTAAGATTTCTGGTTTTCTGTGTTGTAGCATTGCAGAACGTAAGGTTTTAGCACGTGCAGTACCGATGCTTTATTAACGGAGAGCTTTCATTGTGATTGCTTTTATTCAGATTGTATTTTATAAATTAACGAAGGTATATCGTTATGAAGATACCAAAGGGAATGAAAATCGTAAGCGAATAACTAGAGACACTTTTATAGAAGAGCAACTTCCAAGTCCGACATGTTGTCAATCAATCCCGTATTATAAAAATTGCATTCCGTTTTTCGTTTCGAAAGATGCACTTATTACGTTTTTCTCCTGCGATCTTCGTATATTAAATATAGAATTATATAAAGATATGCGGATATAAGAAACTCTGATTATTATTTCTACGTTATTCATCTAACATTGACGAAAGCGTGTACTGCTTGGTCCGGAAAGTGTCTTTCTTTCGCAAACGTGTTTTTTACAATGCACCATCATACAAACGTAAAACGAAATCTGTGAAATATCATGGTGTTTATCTCAACAGAACAGAATGGATCGTACGTAATTCGACAAAATAATATAAAACAAAAAACGTTGTGCGTCTATTATATCCTCATAAAACAAAAGAAACTTTTCGGACAACCTAATATTTATATCTCACGTGCACACATTACTTCACATAGGTCGCCAATTGTCGTTAAAGCGTCGAAACGATTCGCGAAGTAATCTCGTGTAGCAATAAATAAACGCGAGAAAACGCTTTCTCCTTAAATTCTTAACTTTCGAGAAGCTATCAGTTCTCAGTGACTTCACTTTCAGTATTTCATTGCGCAGCGAGGTTATTGTTTATCGTCTGCGCTACCTTCCTCACACCTATATAACGGAATGACACGTCAATCGCGGGACGAATCGTGGAGGACGAGCGGCTATCTGAATCGCCATTGAGAAAGCACGGAAAACTGGCATCGACTCGCCGGCAGAGGTGGAAATTGCAGTCGCAGCATCGATGCATCGAGGCGCGAGGGTGTTTTATACGCCGTGCGACCGGCGCCGGTTGTCGGCGAGACGAGAACCGTTATCAGACGTTTTCACCCTCTTCCACCCTCTACGTCCTCTGTTCCTCTATTTTCTCCGTTTCTCTCTCGCGTTTTCTGCGATTCACTTCACTCTCGCACCTCATCCTTTACTCCTTCTTATCTGCTACTATCCGACACCACATCTTCGACTTCTTTTTCTTTTTCTTCCGTTTCTCCAGTTTCTCTGTCTGTCTGTCTGTCTCTCTCTGTCTCTCTGTCTTTGTCTCTCTCTCTCTCTCTCTTTCTCTTTGTTTCATTGTTTCTGCCTTCTTCCTTTCGTCTTCTCTACTTCATTGAGCTTTATATTTTACCTTCTATGGAAGGAGATAGGGTTTGTTGGACCAGAAGAAATGACCGGAAGGTTGTGAGATTGTTTTGGTATTGTCTGTATTTTTAAGCGCGAAGTGAGATATCAATGGAAAAATATTTGGTAGTTTAAATCGGGAAGAATTTTTGTGAAATAGTTATCAGTAGCGGAAAATATGCTTTGGATATGGGGCTTTTCTTAATGCAATATGATTTTTATACGACTCTTCGTTATCTCCATATGAGTCCCTTTAATTCAATAATTGCACAAGTGCAATCTTAGGGAACAATAGCACTATTAGTTCACGTCTAATTCACATACGCGTTTAATATCACCTAGCAATGATTCCTTAATCGATGCCTAAAACGTCTTACGATTTTATAGCGGCCCATGGCCATAGAGGAAGTTCCAGAGTTGAAGCACATGTGTTGGCCACATGGTCCGAGGACAGGACGTCGTAAAAGAATAAATCCTGGGACTTACTAAAAAAACCCATGGGCCTTCGAAAAGAAAATTTATTGTTTTATCACCTACGGGATTTTCCATCCCCACCTCGGAAGAAAACTCTCTTCTGAGAACCTTGGCACCCTATAAAAAGGGAAACGAGGAAGAGCTCGGGATAGTCGATGTTAGTCCGTCATAGTCGATAGCTGATAGCAGTTCACGGTAGTTGCTGGTAGTACACCATTAGTCCATCAGACAGATAGTCATAGTAAGTTTGTATCACTTCTGTATCGTTATTGTTTGAGCTCGACGGGCGTCCGTTACAATTTAAAACGACGCACTCTCGATATCGAAATAAACATTGTTAAAGCTCCACACTGAAGTAATTTGATATCGCCCAACACATCCTTACTACTTCAACTTCATCAGAAAGAATACACGTGATCCTTGTTTAACATTCACATTTCAATCCCAATCTCTTGCAACCTAAAATCGCTTTCTTCTCACAACTCACAATCAACAAGTGTACACTTTCCTAATTTGCAATGGCAGATTAATATCAAACACGGTGTAAAATACCATATCAGACATTGCTTGATTCAAGTGTATAATCAAATTTTCTCATTTTTATCTTGCACTTCTAACGTCTCTCCTTATTCGAAAATAACATTTGTCTACGTTCTCTAACTTACACGTCTTTTTAAAAACGCACAATAATTGCCGCACTATCTCATTCCGTGATACACGCTTTTTCCCATCGTGCTTTCTGACCTTTCTCTTCCTTTTCGTTATTTACGTAATCTCGTCCTTCCTTCTTCCTTTCCCTTCTCACGCAGTACACGCGTCTCCGTTCGTTATCTGCAACGTTTCTGCGTTTTCGGCGTGAACACGCCGCGTCAGGCTTCCCGAGGCTGCAAAAGCAACCCCCTGTCTTCTGTCAGAGACCAGTCACGCGCGTCCACCGAGATAAGGCTTGCCATCATCGGCGTCGACAAGGTCGAACAATACCACGAGCATCACCCTAATGCGAGTACCCGACGAAGAACGAAGATCCCTCCAAAGATAAGACCACCGCGTGATATGTCACCCTAATAGTTCTTCGCTGCCTCTATCTTCCTTAGGCTATCCTGTGACATGATGCTCCATAGCAAAGGACCTCTCTTTTTTCCTTTCTTTCGTCTTTTTTCAAAGGACAAATTTCTTTGGTTCTGCTGAAAAATCTTATCAAGACTTTGGTTTGAACCAGATTCATGTCACGTAGGTTTGCTCACTGTTTGTTAATGGTTCTTCCAAGTTCTTTCCTTTCTTAGGGTACGCTGGTATCGTGTTATCTTGATTTGTTTGAGAACTCTCTTATTCTAGGTTTGAAGAGAAGTAGTTCTTTGTATTTTTACAAAATGTTAGGAGAATTGATATGGTACTTGTTTGCTGGAAGCTATCAGGTTATATTATAATGTAGGATCTTCACTACAATTAGTTTATTTACAATAAATGGATTAAACAGATGTTGGTTAAACAAGAAACGATAGTTGTTTAACGTGAACTAATCACAATAACGTATTATAATTAGGACAACCACGGATCCAACGCTTTCTCTCACACGGACCACACTCTCTCGACAACGTTAGCAACACTATCTCCCTGACTTCTCGATTCACACTCTCTGGCTTCTCAACTCACACTTTCTGACTTCTCAACTAACACTGATTGTTAATTCGTCTTTCTCCCTTAGCATCCCTTTGTCTTTGTCTTTTGTCTTAGACCCACGTGTTCCGCAACCGCCGGCCTTTTCCGCGAAACTATTCGATTGAAGGACCGACGATACATTGTTGGGCCTGTCGGCACTTAGGCTTTCTCGCGACATTGTTTATAGTTCGCTCGATATCTCTTAGGTCTTTCGTTCACGATACTACAATAATATACACTTGTACCTTTTTATAAGTTGTATAATACGTATAAAGTAAAAAGTATTTATGTAAGAATCTAAAACAGATTGCAAGTATAAATCTTTCATCGTTCTTCCAGTTTACTTTAGTCGATATTCTGTGCTGTGTTATTCCAAATTAAACAACGCAGAAAATTAAAGTCACACGCAACTTAAATTGACACAAAAAAAATTTCCATATGATTCTTCGAAGCGACACCAAAGTACCAACAAACGTTATGGTCATTCATTAAGGCAGAGTGTAATAGTCGGATCTATGGTCAAGAAGCAAGAGAAAGAAAAGGGAAGAGAAAAAAAAGATCATGGGCTACGAAGATCCTTGCCAAATTGAGATTATACTCGATAAAAAAGGAACACAGCAGGGCGCGGTACGCAAGAGAAATCGTTCCTTTCGACGGTGTAATCCGTCGGATTCCATTAAGGGCGCCACTCATATTCGACGCCGGTCTCTTCTTTTTCCTGCGGGGGTATCGAAAAATACTGTAATTTATCAAGCTGTGGTTACGGCACTGCCCTACAGTTCCCGAGCGGGGACTTTAACCCTGTCTGGGCTTTCTCCGTTCCCTCCCCTTTGCCTCGTTCGGTTCGTTCCTCTTTCTTCGTCCTTTCAGGATCCCTCCTGTAGTAGTTGTTAATGCATACGTCCACCGTAGTCGGCCTCGAAAGTCAACGCCCACTGCTAAGGCTGTGCTTAACAATTCTGAGAAGACCTGACTTAGTCCGCAGCTACGCGATGAAAAGGCGACTCGCGATTGCCGAGAAAAATGGGAACAATGCTCGGCCAAGAATTTATTTCGACGAGTATGGAAGTATTGCGGGATGTATACGTTGTGTCGAATCATTTGTAATATCGCGAGGATCTGTGAAATATTTGAAACAGTTCATTTCTGGGATCGTGGTTTATACGGTATATTGTGAATATTCTTATCAACATAATGGAAAGGGTAGCGTTTAAATACATATTTGATTTCACCTATTTTGAGATATTTTATATATTTTCAAAGATCACAGGCGTTTTATACATTTTTGTTTAGTTTATCATAAATGCGTAAGTATTGGCAATCTGGTTATGAAAATATTGCAACGTTGATTTGTTCATCTATGTTGTATCATAATATTTGATACAGCACTTAAAGAAAATGTTTCTTTTTCTGTTTCAGGTATGTCTTTTAATGAATTGCAATTACGTTTAGCAACAGTCTCTTCGATGAAACATGAATACATTGAAGTTAAGACCGTAAAGTAAGTGAAGAAACAAAATGTGCTCTCCTCGGTAATCTCTTTCCATTATGAAATTATCTGTGCTATACATGTTTAATAATTTTCTTAGTAAAGTACGTTCCTTAATATTGATAATCGTATCGTAAATTTCGTCTATGCATATTAAGGTATTCGTATAAGCCCGTGAGCCGTCTGTATTAAACGAGTATGATATTAATTGAGAAGAAATGAAAGAGGGGCTTTTAATAAAATGAAAATTAGCGTAATACGATATTCGCGACGGTGGTGGAACGCTGACACAACAAATTTCCATACGCAATTATTACCACCGGCGTGACCATTAAAGAATTAATGGCCTGGAAGCATTCGCAACTCCGCAGCATGAAAACTAAATTAACCCTCGGCATTGGCCAATACTCCACCTAAAAATTGTATTCTGTCTAATGGCTGTTTCGTGTAGAACGATTTTTATCCTGGCGCTGAATTGCGTAAAAAACCAATCGCGTCCCTATTTATACTTTACAATTTGACATATTCGTTTCACATTACGCGTAATCGAGACGTTTCAATCGTCAAATCTCACACGCTACTTAAATCAATTTAACACGGAACTCAAACTGATCGTCTCGCAACTTTCTATCCAAATATATTCAAGAAATATTCAGAACTAAATTTTCCAGCTGTTAAGTTCAGTGATTTTTGTTAGTGATATAAGAAAAGCACGTATCGTATATAAAAATATAAAACGGCGTATATAATTATGTTTTTATCTGGAATGAAAGCCAACATTAATTTTCAACAAGCGTATGTAATTGTATCTTTTTTTCGATATCGGTAAAAATTGATCCTGTCAAAAACATTTACACGCGTTTAATGATTGCAAATCGAAAGATTATACTTGGATATTATACTTGGATTTAACAATTTATAGCAGAATTACCGTTAAAGAGAAACGCCAAATGAAAAGGAAAAATCAATTTCAATGCTCGCAACCTACTATCGAACAAATAGGCCGATTCAGTTTATTTTAATAATACATGGATCATATCGTACTCATCTGAGATTGTCAATCCTGTCCTGGCTGTAAACTCCTTAGAGATTTAGTCTCCAGCTGCGAGTAATTCCTACGAAGCACGCTAGCAGTGTATTTACTATGTAAATGAGTAATTAGTAGAATTTCGACTAATCGAGAGGATCAGCTCTAATCGAAGAATAATCCGTGATTAATCGGTCGCTGTGTGGAGTAACGGTAAGGACCGGTATCGTTGTTGAAAACGAGCCGGCACACGCGTGTTTGTGTGCACAATGTGTCCATGTGTATGCGTGGAAGAGCTCACGAAACGATTCATTGCCAACGGGTACGCAGATATCTGATCGTTGGTAGCGAATTCATTAACGGAAAACGCGGCACTGGCGTCGCAAGGGAAGGAAGAAGGAAAGCAAGAAGTTGAATCGAAATTGATTACCTGCATAAAAGCGATTGTAATATCGCTAAATCATTTCGTGTATTTATAACCATCCGCGATCCATTTAGAGAAAGGGAAAAAGAGCAAGAGAGAGAGAGAGGGAGGAAGGGGCCGAAAGAAGAGCGCAGAGAAGGTTTCGCATGCATGGACATTTTCGAGTGTCAGCCTGAAATACGCCGCTCGTTATTTATTATCGTAATTAAACGATGCAATTACAGGCGTAAAATATGAATTTTATCGCTCTCAGCAGTTACAATCGACCGGGACTAGAACACATTTTAATTACGTCGCGCGCGAAATTAATAAATAAATTCGCGCCGTGCGTTCTGCAAATAATAATAGAACGTTCGTCAACGGAATGTCGAAGCGTTGTCGATGGAATTTGGCGAGCAGATTCTATCCTTGCCAGATTGGAAATTACGGTGTTGCAGTTATCTTAGGAATTGTCTATAGAAAACCACGGAAATTACGAATGATTCCCTCTAGGAATAAAAATTCACGCGTTACATTGTTACAATTTTATATTTTATTCGCCACCTTTTATGTACTTTATTCCATTATGCCAACGCACCAAACATCATCACGTCAGCTATAGAACAGAGATTATGGCGTCGTAATATTCATGTCGGGGTTGATTAGCATAATTTTAGCGTATATTGATGCGAACGAAAGCGTACGTCGAGCGATTTTTCCGCGCAACTTGAGACGTATCGATAAGCAGACAGAGCGTGAGCTACCGAGCGTTACCAGAGAGAGAATTCATTAACCAGACACCGGGCAGGCTATTGATAGCTGCGACGGTGACTCTGGTTGTACCGAAACACGCGGGGGTGGCAACAAAACCGAGAGCAACGCTGGCCACGAGGGTTAGCGGACAATCGAAACCGAAATCGATAACTCATCGTATGCGTCTGCCGATCGCCCTGCCGCGCTCCCTCCGTCTCGTCTTTTCCGTTGCTGTCTCTACCCTTTCCGTTATGCGTTTTCGACCCCATGCGTGTCAATCACGCGACGCTACTGAATGAGTAGAACGTCGTCGAATCGCGTTTAATGACGCACGCTTTATGCTTCTGTTTGGAGAAACCGTTCCTGTTACGGACGAGTTCGGCTGTTGAAAAGGAACGATAGAGGGTGGTTTTTGAGTCTGCTGGTGCTTCGTCGTGTTCGTTAGGGTTGTCTTTTATTGGCAGTATAGAAGATTATATCGATCGTTGGTTAGCAGTAAATTTTTGAAATTATGGTCTTGTTTTGAAAAGGAACGATTTTGAGTCTTTTGGCGTTTTATCGTGTTTGTTAGAGATGTCCTCTTTCTTTATGTGTATTAGGATTATTTTGATCGTTAATTAGCGGTAGATTTTTAAAATTGCAGTTCTGTTCGGGTTCCTTTCATTGTTAATTCTATTTCATTTTGAACGAAATTAAATCTTCCAAATCATTGACTCTATAGTACCATACTAACAATAACGTATTACATTCCTACTTGTTTTCTTTAGTTACTTACATATAAGAGAAACCTGGGTCTTTTTGACTAGCTGAATAGTAGATTTAAACTCGTTTGAAGCAAACGTTTAACATCTAAACTTTATTCTTCTTTAGCTTGATGGTTGGAATATTTACATTCGTTAGTCACACCTTCCATTAAGCAACGCTGAAAGCTGGCCAAAAAACCAATCTAAATCCCCGAACAATCAAAGCAAACAGAACAATAATAGAATAATTCGATTTGCTAACCACGCACGCTCACCCTCGCGCGAGAATTCACGAAGAATAAAGCGTCAGTCAGCTCGTTTATACAACTCTACGGTTCCACCCTTGAGTGGCTGGACTCACGCGACCGAAACAAGACGTCACACCCAGCGAGTTCTGTCTGTCAAGAAGATAGAACGACCGACGCCGACGCCGACGCCGACGCAGCTTGAAACGCATTCAACGCGCCATAAACGAGCGAATTCCGTGATCCTACAACCGTTTCGTAAACAACACGGGGTTCCTTTCACGTAAAAATTAGAGAACATCTTTGGTATTTGCGAAGAAGCAGCCAAAATGGTCGGATCGTTTCGATCGTTCCACGCGAGCTCGAAAAAAATGCCACTAAGGCGATATTAAAACGACATTTCGAGGATATTTTCTGCGTTCCTCTTTCGTACTTTTATCTTCCCTTTTCTCTTCCGTTGTCTATTACGATCTTTTACGGACCTCTTTAACACCGATTCCCCGCACGGCAATCGTTAAAGAATTTTACGATGCCGTAAAATGTCTCGGTACTCGTCCACTCACCTTTCCTCCAAGGAATACGTTCATCTGTTCGATAAGATGCGTTAGATGCGCGACCCGTGTCGTTTATAATGCTCATCGGGGCAATTTTAGAAAAGAAGGAGGAAGAGACCCGTGCTGACTAGACGATTTTCATCACATGTGTCCCTTGCAGAGCTTAGCGGACGAATTCGTGTGAACAACTAGAAATACGATTATACTTGAGTATTTGTAGTGGATGATTTATTACGGGAGGATTTCATTAATTTATAGATTTAATTGCCTTATATAATTGTTGTTATATATACATTCGGAGATTGTTTTATTAAATTAATTGAAATCGGAGATCCTTGAGAAAGTGATTACATCCAACGTGTAATTCTTAACTTATCATATTTCTCCGGTAACTTTTTCAAATAGCTTTCACAAATTGCTACATCTTTATTTTGCGCGAATACAATATTTTGATCGATTAATCGTAATTAAAAATAATTTGGACTAATTATCAGGTCTTATATAAATTCAAAATATGTCTTAATATTTATGAATGAGCGTGTACATCCCTTGTTGTGTCACTCTTCTACCAAACGGCATGAAAATTTAGTTTACCTCACGGTGTCGTTCTCCACGATCCAGCGAAACGCAACAAATAAACCGCTAAACTAGCGCATGTAGCTGTTATTAAATTATCTTACGGCACGTATCAGCGCATCAACCATTAAATCCCCCGAAAAACATCGCAGACACGAAGTTCCGAGGGTAAATCAACTCGTTGCCGAGATCGATTTCCCGCGATCCCATCCCATTGGTTTGATCCCGGTTTCCTCTCGTTCGTTCGAACGACGAGGCCGATCCCAGTTGGTGGAGATTTCACTATTAATTCGGCCGTGTTCCAAACGCGTTCCCGTCGGTTCCGAAATTTTCACGTGCCAGCACGTCGCGTCACGCCTCGTCACTGACGGCCTGCCCTCTTTTATTTTTACCGTCTGACGTTAATGAGAATTGGCAGGGTGATACGAGCGAGCGCGCGAGCGCACGAGAGCGTTAGGTAACTAACGAGACTGGTCACAATGCACAAAGGGTATTATTTCCAGGATAGGTTTGAACGGATCCGCCGAATCCCATTCAGGTTACCTCTTTTTCCTTCCCTTCGTCGCGTGACCGATCTCTCTTTTTCCGTCTTTCTACGCTCTCTTCCTACATCCTTCCACATCTATTATTCTCTCTTTGTTTATGTCTCCATTTATCTACTTACCTATCTGTCCTGTTTGCTTACGGAATTCGATGTCTCTTCCCTTGCATCCTTCGTTTCTCTCGTTTTTCCCCCTCTGGCGCTTTTCGCTCTTTGATCTCTTTGCCAGTCGGAGCTATTCTAGGGGTAAAAGTGTCGATCTTCAGAGAAGTTTTAGAAGAGGAAAGAAGCTACGCCTGACGATAATGGATAGGTAGAATTTTGTATAAAATTAAGTATTTTTACGTTGATTATTTTTTGATATAATTTAACAATAATTTAACGAAATGTTAATGTCCAAAGATCAGTCACTTTGACACTTCAGAATTGGAACTATCACTTTTCGAATGCCCATGTCGAAACTACTCATTTTCCGTTCCAGCCACCCTTTTTCCTGATCGTTCAATCTATAGTTTATCTACACCCTCCGCACAATACTTTAATTATCAGAAGCACTCCTATATGTCCATTCGATCAAAGAGGAGGTGCACAGAAGTAGAGGAAAAAAAAAGATTGAATTCGTCCAGCATCTATCCACTCAGACGCGTACTCTTTTCATTTTCTCCCTTTTACCCCGAGCTTTTGCTGGTCCTGTGTATTCCTGTCTTTCCATCCCCGTTTGTCCGTTTCACCCTCTATCTCGTCGATAGACAAATAAATAGGCAGGTAGACGTTGCTCGATCGACACCTTTCTCCCCTTCACCCTCTTTCACCTCTGTTAAAACGTGAGCTATAGTTAGTTTGAGGCCGTGTCTATGATGCGAACGTGATTTCCCTGCTATTTTAGATTTTCCATTCGCAATTTTACTACACTTCGTCTTCTAATTTGTTAAAATTAACGAAGAATTTGAAGTTTCTTTCTACACTTCGATAGCAAATTTACTCGTCGTCGATTCGCGAATTCTCAAGGTCTATGCGAGCGACTAGTCCGCTACCTTAGGTTCCTCCTGTCTCGCGTGATGTATACTTCCTTCTAATACTCTAAAAACGGTAATTATTTAATAACTTGACTAATTCCTTTCGGCCAGCACGCCAGCTATCAGAAATAGGATTTTGATAGCCAAGCTCAGGAAAGAAATATTTAAACTCTTGTAAACACTTTTTATGAAAGGTTCACCCTCATTTCTTCAAAATGTTTTATGTAACAAATATAATATAAACGTAAGAATTTACCATGGCTAAGTGTTCGAATATTTCGTAACCGTAAATCTTTACCAATCGTGCGGACCACTTTGCTATTATATTTTAAAATTCGCTGTTTGAGTGTAAGTGTGCGGATTCGCGACACAGCAATACCGTCCCGAACTATCTTTTTTTCCCTCGTTTCTTCGTCATTTTGACAAACGGAGGGACGCGCGCTATTTCATACGAGCAATTTAAACGGGTTATTCGCCGGACACGGACACCTGGTGTCGTGATGTCGTTACGCCAAAAGCCAGCTGCGTTCGCCGCACAGATTATAGCTGCGTTTTTCGCATCGAAATTCTTAATGATATTGCCGGGGAGCGATGATACAGTGCCGATCGTTAAACGCACACCGGCCACGCGAATCGAACATGGCCGACGCGATCTTTTATTTGCACCGCTATGCGGCCAGATTTTGTCTGTTACGCGGCCCTCCCGAAATATAAATATGCTGGACCCGTATAATTTTCGGGGCTGAACCGTGGCAATTAACGTGAATCGACCTTAGAACGTTCGTTTGATTTTTGATCGATCGCGCGTTGGTCCTCTTTTTCTTTAATCGTGGCAGTCAGAAAAATGCGAGAATATTGGTTTTAACGCTACTGAAAGAGATACAGATTTTTTTGGATAACAGTAAAACCGAAAAACAGTAGCTCTTGCCATAAAATTAATGTCGATTTTTTAATTACAAAATGGTATTGGTGTAATTTTGTCCATAAACGAAATTATCTTCAAGCTTTCGCGACTATGTATGGAAAGATATTTTAATATTTGGAAACGTATAAACTTCTATATCTGGATTGCATTTCATTCAGAGTTTTTAAAAATTAAAGGTTCACCACGTGTATCGCTTTCTTTATGAGACCCATGATTCTTTGATGAGTCGTTACATTTTAGGTTATAAAACAAATACATATAGAGATAATTCACATTGAATTATATCCCAGCTCTAATTCATAAATTACCTGAACAGTATCTCACTATCAGTCGTGCGATGTTGTCTGTGTGTGTTGCTGGCACCGATCCTTTTCCATTTCCGTTCTTCGTGATCAACAATTGCAGTCGCGTTTCTTGCAGCGAAAACACATCGACGTGCGCGTCTACCACTGTCACATCGACAATTACTATTCTATCGGAATAATTTATCGTCAGATTCTATTGTACAAAGTGAAAATAAGCTGACACGTCCGTAGCGAAGAAACTCGCCCGAAAAGGAGAGAAACTTTCCAACTGTGAAACACCTTTGTGCCGACCTCATCAAACGCCTTTTCTCGATTCTCGTTCGCGCGAAGCTTTTCTTTTCGAATAGATAAACAGTCATCCTTCTGCCTCTCCCGCAGGGATTAAACAAAGCAGACTCTTTTCTCCGGCGAAACCGGCTTGTAATTACGTAAACTGCGTGGATAACAAGACCACGGTTCTAAAGAAAGTTACTTCTTGTTCCTTTCTGGCAAAGAGCGAAGGCTTCGTTAAAATACGACCAAGGAAAATAGCTTGGAAAAGCATTCGGTATAGAAAAGTCGAGGATGATTCTTTCGCCGAACAGAAGCGTCCTTCGCATCCTGTCGCCCTTTTCTTCGAGTTCCGTGCGCGAACTCCGGCTCTTCCTTTTCCTTATTTTCGTTACTTCCGCTTCGTGTTATCATCAGTTATTTTAAGCTTTCTTCGCTCGAGAATATACGCGAGTGCCAGCTCGTCGAACGCGAAAAGAGAAAGTTAGTCACTTTTATCTTTGAACAGTATACAATTTTTTCGTAGTGTTGAATCAACTTTTAAATAATTTTGTGAGCTTGTAATTATGGAAATGGTGAAAGTATCGCGTGACTAAATAGAATTATTGAGTAGATTTATTATTAATCAACTATTCAGTATTACACGATAAGTTATATTTTTCATGTGTTATGATGGAGTAATTTCAATATTCCATACGTTGATAATCAGTTCTATTTTTGTTGATTTTGAGCTTAAATTGATATCTTTACTATTCTCCTGAATGTTTCAAAAATATTGCTTAGTGCAATGCAACATCATAACATTAGTTATATTTTTGATTTTTAAAAAACTCTGTAAGTGTGTCATCTATTTGTTAAATAGTTATATCTTCACGCAGATAACAAGTTTTTCTCTTCTTCATATTAAAATGTTCCTCGTTAGACACCATCAAACTCATACAATCAGGTCAAATGTATGTATTATGTCACTTTTCATTTCTTCGGACGTGTCTCGAATTTTTTTAAAAACTAAATCTCAGAACATTTATCACTGATTCTTGTCGCTGCATTACACAGACGGCAGGTTCGTAATCGCATATTAAATTTTACAATATTGTTCGTTTCGTACCGCACAGTAGGCGTACGATCAATGTAAAACATATATTATCAATGCTACAAGAAAATTTGTTTTATAGTTTTAGAAAGGCTACAGGCTCGAATAACTGTATTTAAGTTTTGTTGTTCTTCGAAATCGAAAGTTGTAACTGGTGTAACGTTCGTTCGAAGAAGTCGTTCCCACAATTACTACGGAAACGTAAAGACAAATCGAGCCGTGCGTCGTTAAAGTTGCATTACGCTGTTATTGCTATTACACGTAGAACCGGGAATTCGATTAAGTAGTCTTACGTCCAGTGACGTTCAAATTAATAACATTCTATTACGGCGAAATTGCCATTGATGGAAGAGCTATTAAGTGCAATTTATAAACTCGATCTCTTCTATTCCGTCACGTAGATCATGATACTCGTAATTCTAGGTGTTCCTCTCGCAGAACTCGATACGTTGCATGTTTTTGCCAAACTATAGACTTCATTGTTGCGTAGATAAATAATAAAAGATAAGTAAAAGGAAAGGTAGAAAATTTTCATCGTATCGCACTTTTGCCCGCATCTTTGCTTAATTTTTCTTAATGATCGACTATGGAGTAATTCTACGATCTTTACACAAGGACAAATGAGTACGAACGAATACAAAAAAGTTGCAAAGTTACTTTGCGACACTAAATTAATTAGAATATGTTGCAGCGATTTTGCTGGAAATGTGTTAGAATTTTGCAATTCGAATTCATTCAAGTATGACCATAAATAACCAACTCCATAAAATACCCATCACTTCAACTTATTTACATAACACCCAAAACCTTCTCAGCCTGTATTCTTAACATAGCAGCAAAGTGTCAAAATATTCTCTTAAAAATACACAATTCACCCTTGGAAATATGAAAATCCAGGTTAGCCCATAAAAGGCAGGAGGTTCTTAAGGCGATTGGAATAACGACGAACATGTCCTTGGACATGTGTGAAAAACAAACTCATCGAATTTTAAGGGCGAGGAGCATGGACGAGAGACCGTAATCCCTAAGACGCAAAATGGGTTTGGGAAGGGATTTCTCGGGGCGATGTTATGGGGTTGCAGAAGGGTGCAAAGGGCCAACCCTCGTTCTGTTCGTAGCAGGATGCGTAAATAATGACGGTCATACGAGCCAGCGGTATTCTTGCATCGGATCGTGATTTACTGGCAAGGGAAGATTTCGCGAAGCGAACGCACGGATGTTCCGCGATACGACCGAGATCCGACCAAGGTAAAGAAAAAATATATCCCGTGGATCGCATTAATAAATCGTTATAATAGCTTCTAAAAGGAAGCTCTATAACTTTTAAAAGGAATAACGGCATATTATTTTCTTCGTGGTTCGTAATATATTTTTTACCTGAAGAGAAACGATCGATATCGTGTAAATAAATGTAGGAAAATTTGTGATTTTTAATATTGTTGCAATATAGTTTGTGAATAGATCTACCGTCAGTGTCTTTCAAATTTTTCTTTTATTTATTGCTCGATGACTTTTTACTTATGTAATGGTGGTCATTGAAGACTGACGACACCGGAATTAATTAAAATAAACAGGTGTGTATAAAATTTACAGTAAGAAAATGAAGTTATTTTACTGATTTTGCGTTGAAGACACGTTTCTTTAAATTTCTTCTTCCTATCACAAATTCACAGGGATACCGTTAATATCTCGTGTCTGATCACTGACGGCCGTGTCTACTTAAAAACGTTCTTCACAATATTCATTGAGTAGCTCCAATCTTAAGACCTTCAAACTTAAGTTTCGACCTTTAATACCACTTCTACAAAGCGCCGAGTGGAAAGGGCCTGTAATATTTTCAGGTCCATTCGCGCAAAGTCCGATTCCACCATTAAAAATAATCTCCCGCAGAGTGGTGGTTTTCTTCCGAGAATGTCCGCAATTAAAGCTGTTTTACGAGGAAAACTCGAGGTCGGGAAGAGGGATCAGCTTCGGAAGATGGCCACGCGGATGAGAGGATTTCGTTAAGTACTTCCCGCGAGATGGGATGTTCATCCTTTTTACTCCCGAAACCAGCAGCATGCGAACTCTATTCTTTCATTTAACCACGCCCCTCGTCACGAAAGTGATGTGGTCTCTTGTCCACCTCCTTATTCCTTTGGTATCTTTAAGAGCATTCGCTAATCTGTTTGCGGTGGCGATGGAAAAGAAGACCACGATTGAATCGAATAGTGTTAGAAGTTGCAACATCTTTGTTGGAATTCACGCGAAATATTTTGAAAATTGATTATTTATTCTACTGTTCTTCTGCCTTTTTCTTTATATCTCTTCAGATATCTCCTCTTCTTTGACTATGCTACTGTATTTATAAAAGCGTAAAACATCCAAAAGGTGACTATATTATCTGGAATACTAAGAATCAAATGTTTAAAAACTATCTGTATTTTAATAAAGTCTATCGAAGACAACAGCAGAGTTAACTATCTTTTGCGATATTAGGGAAAGGATTAATTTACGTATCTGTAGATTTTCTATAAATGTCGCAATAGTTTTCAGTCGTTTGACGATTTTATGAAGAGAATTTTGTGAACAATTTTATCAAGAGGATTGTAAAATGTGACAAAGTAACGATTTTCAATTTAGTTTATTGCAATTACTTTTTAATATTCATATCGAGGGAAGTTACCAAAGAACAAATCGAATCATTATTCCGTCTGTCTGAATGAATTCCGCGAAATGAGAAATTTGCAAGTACAAGTCGGAGGGCTAATTTCGAGCGGAATGAAAATGTTATTTGTCCAGAGTTTAGGATTCAGAAACGTTGACTCATTTCTCTGACCTAATGGCGTAATAATTCTCATCAGACTGTCACCGCAGGCCAATTCCATTGCAGCGAAATACGGCAATTAATTGCTCACCACGATGCACATCCCGCCAATTAATTAGCCATTTAATTTAGATCCTATCGACGGTAGAGGTCACCGCGTTGCCTCCTTCTTCCCATCATCTTTATCTTCCTCTTTATCTTTTCTTTAACCAGGAGAGAATTTTCCGATAGGAAATCGAAAAAGATTAAAAGGACATTTCCTCTTTTTACTCTCATAGCCGGCTCGATCCCCCATTCTCTTTCTTTCCGCCTTGTTACGACTACTAAAAGTGCCAATAAAATTTTGTACAACTTATGACCAGGTACGGGAATCGCACGATAGAATTATAAACTGACGTATACGTTTTACAGTTGTGTATGATTCAGAGTTCTAGAAGTTTCAATTCCCATCTTGTATATTTAGTATACCACGATTTTAGATTTCTGTCTTTATCGGATCCGAGACAAAACTACTTTTAAGCATCGTTATTTTATTTTCAAACAACAACGATTTCATCAAACTACATCCTTCATCCGTTAATTAATTGCTTTGAATTCCATAGCCATAAAATTCATTGACACAAACAAGACAAAAACCTCTTCAAGTCAAAGATCTTATATTCGCGATTCATCCAAACTTTCCGTACCCTCACTTTCCATTCCTTAACCACGATACCACCAAATTACGTTCCCATACTCCACAACATTGTCACTTGGCGTCTTTCTTTCCTACGCTTTCGACCTTTCCGCTCCGTTCTTCGTAAGCGAGCCACTCGAGGATAAAATCTCGACGGTAAGAGAAGAAGAAGAAGAAAGAGGCGGAGGAATTTCCTCCTGTTCTTCGGTGTTCGTTGCCCTCTCTCGCTTCAGCCACTCATCGGGCTGAACGTTAATTACCGGCTTCACAGTGTTGCACTCTCCGAAAGTCGGCTGTTTACGGCGCCTCCTTCGCGGCTACTCATTTTTAAGCGACAAGTTTAATTACGCCCGCAGGCCAGACTGTTCATTCCAGGCTGGTTCCGCTTCGTGCAGCCGTGGAAACGTCTCCGGGGTTTCTTTTCACGGTCCGTACACGAGAATCGTCACGCGATATCCTCGGTTCACGCGTGTCGAAACGATCCTTTATGATCCTTGGGACCGTTTTCCTCGCCGGCGCCAGGATGCTTATTATCCATGGAGCGAGTCGTTAGTTGGAATAGCGGCGTGGCTTGCAGGGTGTCTCTACCAACGTGGTTTTTTCTTCTAAAGGACACGGCTCGCTCGATTATCGCGAGTAAGTACGAAGGATGAAGGCAGACGTTTTATATGCTGCTCAAGATGTGGGTCTGATCGGACCGGCATACGAGGTGAGATCGGTGATGGACGATAATTGCCGGCTTCATGCGGATGAGGTTTTAGGTGCAATGTTTTTAAACGTTCGTGTTTTATGCGAAGAATATGTTTTTTATGGCTGTAGTTGAAGTTCTCTTTTGGTTTTTGTTTAACGGTTTCTCATCAGTTTGCCTGCGGAGTGACTTGTACATAATTCTCTGATTATGTTTTTCTCGATTCTGTTTATTTTCTTTGCAATTTAAATCGACCCTCTAGTAACGAGAAAGCAATTTCACAAACACAACTTCTCATAATAAGATTACTATTTATTACATGGTTTCTCGAATTGCAAACTATCATATTTGCTTTATGCCAAGCGAAAAGATAGTATTACCTACTTTTAGTGTTCCCATCTGACACAATGAGTCTTAACGATAACAAGCGACTCTGGTGAGCTTCGTCATGTCACATTCGTCATCTATGCCATGTGACGTCAGTGAAATCGTTTATAAAGCCGTCGAACAGCTTCCCTTTGTGATTCTCCCTTGGAACGGCCATCGTTCAACGATCATTAGGCCATAATGGATTTCTGTCTTTCGCGCATGGTCAACTTCGATACGCTATCTATCGATTTGCCCGCATACTTCGAAATCTCGACCAATCTTTCGCCGAATCCCAACTGCTGGGATTTAAGGCGGGTCATTAAGGTTCACCGTGCTAAATGCTGGTATCGTTCGATCACTTTCGATCGATCCTTTGTTATTCCGAATAGAAGTTTCTTACTCTGGCTTCAAAGTTAATACCAGTTCCAATTTGAAACAATAAATTCATTCTTGTGTAGAGAGGATTGTGTCTTTCAGCTACTTTAGGTACTTGTACACGTTAATTATGAAAGGAAAGTTAGTTGATAGTTCGATGTTCTTTTTCCCTTCGACCATTTCCGTATTCGTCTATCAATTCTCAATTGTTAATTCTTGTATTAAGTTTGATAAAGGGACCGCCGTTAACACGTTGAATGCCATAGAGGTCACCGGTGACCGGCACTCAACTTGGCCGTGGCGCCGTGGAGTTCGCCGATAATCAACGCACCAAGATTAGTAGAAATACATAATTTGAACAAATGTCAATAGTTATAAATTTTTTTATTATTACTAGAATGGTGTGACGAAATTAATGCACTGTATAACATATAAAAATAGTTTTATTTACACATAAAATATAAGTCTATTATGTGCGCTCCCACTAGTGGCTGTCGAACATGTGAAAACCCGCTTTCTCCGTATTTTACCTTAATGAACAATAACCCTAAGGAACGACTTTCAACTTGAAAGATGTTTCATGGCAATTAAGGACTTCGAGACTAAAATAAAAAATGCTAAATCTTGTGACGGTTCTTTAGGATTATTGCGGATCCGATTGGCTGGATTGCGGTTTATGGTATGTCCCGGACGTAACAACATAGAATAATTATTTAGCAACGTGAAGGAATAATATGAGATAATTGATAATCGCAAAAAATAATTGAATCGAGCGAAATTGCACTACAGCGCCATGGGGGTCACCGGTGACCTCAGTGAGATAAATTCATTAATGATGATTATACACCGTAACGTATCTCTTGTAGGTAATATTTCAACATTATATGTATCGCATAATAAAAAATTCATCGTGGCGCTACGGTCAAACCTTGTAATACTGGCATGGCATTCAACATGTTAATATTCGCGATTTCTCGCTCCAATTTCACGCTATAGTTTTTCTTGATAGGTAAAAAATACTTTTGTCCATCGAAAGAACAGCGGAATTGAGATATCAAAATTAATCACAAATAATCCAGTATGAATGCTTAATTTTATAAAATCTCTCAGTGATCTCTGCCTGGTAAAATATAAAATGCAAAGTAAATTTATATATGCTACAGTCAAATGACGAAACTGGACCATGGATAAGCATTTATGATGTGAATAGAAGTAACTTCTGAAAGGATCCAACAATAGCCTCGCCAGGGAAAATGGAACGAGCGCTGGAAAGCAGGCTCGCCGTACTACAAAATTCGCATGGAAGCCGCGAGAGATTTCTTCCATGGCAGACACTTTCACGGCTCGTTGGCTGCAACATCGATTACGATGTTAGTCGGCAGTGGCCGCCGTTTGATCGATACAAGGCGCGGCTAATTTCGAAAAAAAAGAAAAAAAATTAAAATCCATTAATGCTTAGGCCACTTGGGTGCTATACTTTCATCGATGTCGCACGTGACGAAACCATCGAGTCCCGCCATGACGTTAATCACGCCTCTCTTATCCGATAGCTAACCTCCTTTACTTGACAAGAAATATTCAAGCAAGTATTTATATCTCGTAGCAACCGTCTTCACGATCCATTTATCTATACTTCACTTGCGATGGTCAAATTCACATTATTATAATAGAAGGTTTAATAGAGGAGATTCTGCTAAAGATATGCAAGACTTTTATAGAATATTCCATTCTTTATGGCACAGGTCGGCGCTTGCACAAGTACTTCGTCTATACAAAATTGGCGTGAAGATTGAAAGGATCTATTCTATCTTAGTATGCATGTAACTTGGCTATATAACGTACATGCTCGTGTATGGACATAGGTCGTTTACAGTTTAGTCCATTTGTAGTAAAATATGTTATAAAAAATTATAATATATATTACCTAATGCAAGTACGTTACTATGAGCGGTGAAAGTTGGCGTATGCGATTTAGTGCTTCGAAGGATGATACGTTAAAAATTTCTGAAGGTGATTAAGATTCGATGGTAAAAGCTCGTATAAAATATAGAAGCAACCACAAGTCATACCTCAACCACCTTAACGATAAAATAAATATCAGTAAGTAAACAAATATCTCGCCGTCGCCATCGGGAAACAAAAACGACGATCATCGAAAAAGCATCAAGGGTTCCGTGATTAATAACCCGGTGCTGGCCACTACAGACAGACGATCGACGATCAAAGAGGATAACGGGGACGTTCGACTAGCGTCAAGAAGAGACTTCGTTACGCGATTTCCCGCGCTGCTATTCTACGATGAATCTCTCGCGAGCGCAAGAAATCTCTGTTCGATAAGGCCGTAAATCGAGAAAACGCTTCGAGGCAAGGACCGAGTCTAGCTACCAGAACGGGTTAATATCTGCGAGAGTAGCTGGTTGTTACTCGGAGCCGGTCCAGGTCGAGAACAAGCGGATTCCGCGACTCAGAAGGCCGCCTGTTAGTTAGATGAAAGGCAATTATCGTAAATAAGACGTGTGCCCATCGGGTATGTGGGTGTTCTGCTCGTGCCAGATCCTCTGGATCTCGTTCTGCTTCTCTATAGCGGAAGTAGCTGCAAGAAGAAATTATGTAACGAATGGCTATCGTATCTGGAACACATAATCTGTCAATGTAATATGCAATTTCATCGGTTGATGGGATTATTCGAAATTATAGAGGAAATGTTTTATTGTAGTACAATATATTGTAGTTTTATAATATAGTACTGATTGTAGTGCACGGATCTGGTTGTGATTTGAAGTCTGTTTGAACGAATTTGATATTAAAGGGAGATTGGTAAGGTAAGGTACTTATGTTGAGATTAAATTTGTTTGAGATTAAGTTGAACTTAATGAGATTAATTTTAAGTTGAGATTAAGTTTAAGTAAAGGTTTTTTTATATTTTGTTTGAAAAAGTTTGGCAACAGAGATCATATTGCAGTTAGGTTTACACAATTGGTTTTTGTAACTAGGTTTTCTATTAAGAACAATACTTTTTTTTAGAAATATTTTTTTTTATGGATATTTCCGTGTATTATTTCTACAGCTGCTTTTATCAATTCGTGTCTTTTAGCGGGATACTGTTATCGCAAATGAGGCGTATATTCGGCGTTGTTCTCGTGATTCATTGTTTCTTCGTCCCTTCGAACGAAGGCGAAAAAGGAACAGAAAGGGGAGGTTGCACCGGAAGGCAACCCCATTTCGTTTATCTTGCCGTGGTAACAAATCTGCGTCCATCAGCAGCTTTCGAACGCATTGTTCTACATCTCTGAATTAACTGACCCTTCGTTTAAAAATCTTTCCGTAAATGTGCTGTTGCAAATTATAAATTTAATACGAAGGAATACACATGCAAGCGTATCAGGACATGTAAAAACATTTCAAGCAAAACCAGTTTCTTTTCTAATTTCATTTTTTAATTATAAAGTCCCTTTTTTATCGTACTTAATCAATGAGGTTGAGTTTTTAATCTAAACTTAATATAATTTTTGGCGAATCTATTCCAATTTATTTATACAATTAAGTGTTATAAACAACAATAATTGTAAATATTTCTCTTGGTACATCTTCAAAGATGAACGAATAAGTAATTATGTACTTACGTAATTGCGTAATTCATCTATAGCACGTTGATTTACATTTCTTAATTAACAAAAGCAGCGAAATTACATTCTTTAAGAAAACTTATCGTTCTGAGATCCCTCGCTGCACAGCGAGTCTCACTGCACCCCCAGTGTTATCAAGAAAAATTATAGTAGTCGCGATGATAGGAAGTGAACGTCGGCCACGCGAATAGTGCAAACTGATTCGCCTTTTCTCTTGGCGTAAGAGTCAACAGGCACGCAATCATACATCGTACGTAAGCACGTGAAGGGAAACTGTCGTGACAAGGCAGTCAGGGGTCAATCTTTTGTTTAGCCGCGACCTTTTGTTTCACTGTCTTGCAATTACTCACGTATCCGGCGCGGCCGTAAATTGGAAGGAAGCCTTTTCTGCACTGCGCTTCCTCTGTCTTCGTTTGCCGTATTTTCACCGTATCCTCGCGAGAACATCCTCTTTTCATGATTGACACCTCGGATGCGGAACTCGTAATTGCTGAACGCGTAAAAAGACATCCCGCCTCGAGTCGAGGTCCTTTTGTAACCTTCGTCGAATCAAGGATAATGATTTAGCGGAACACTACTAATTACTAGTTGGTCGCTTAATAAAAGCTTCATTTTTGAAAATAATTAACCTAATATCGATTAGCGATTATATCAAGAAAGAGAAATTCTATTAGAAATCACATACAAAGTTCGAAGGTAGACAATAATCGATAGTAATAAACACTATTCTTAAAATTATGCTTTGAAATTTAATGTTATTTGTGTCGTCCTTTCGCAATAAATTGAAAATTATTAATTGCGTGGACGATGATTGCGAGAAATTTACAAAAACTAAAGTTTGCTTTTCCAAAGACTCAAATAATAAGCTTCTGATCATAATTTCGTTTCTATTTCTAGAGTTAAGAAAGCTCGTTGAACGTTCCATCTTTTCACCAATTCAGATATTCATGCTCAAAAATTCGCTTACCAAAGCAGAGTCTCATCACCACGAGCAGAAACACGATCAATAACTCTGGCAAACATAATTTACATTTCTATCAAGCGTGTCCAAAACCAGTCACCTATCTCTTTCGACTCAGCCCTCCGTGATCATCTTTCTTTTTATAGATTCGTAAGCACGAACGTAGTTGGACATTAATTATCAGAAATCTCAATCGTAAGCCCTTTCAGCTCATTTGCAACATATTTAAGGCCAGATTATCACTATGAAAAATTATCGAGCAATAATTCGACTCAGAGTAATGGCAGGGAGTTGCTCGTGAAAATTTTCAAGGAAGAGAATTCGTTTTTCAACGTTCACACCCTCGAAAAGCCGTTTGTATATGGTGAAAAGTTCGTCGAAAAGTCCCCTCTACGGCGTGCTCCGCGGAATGTCCACTCTTTCGGCGGGTTTCCAAGTGACCGTTGCCAAGGGAGGCAAGAGACTCCACTTCAGCGACCCTCCGCCGCTTTCTAACCCCTGCTCCGTCCAAGTAGAACGAGCCGTCGCGGCCTGGCCGTTTTCGAAAACGAGGAAAACGGTCGGACATGCTGGAAGAATGGAAGTTGATCGCTTCTCTTCGAAAGAAAAAAGGGATCCTGATGGAGGGACCAACTTGAAGAGCGTAATTTGTCGATGAGCGACTTCCACCATTTTCGTCCCTTCGCTAGCTTTTTTCCATGTTACGTTTTTGTCTACTTCTCCTTTGTGATTCCTGACACGTTTGGATGCTGTATGAGGTTCTTTCATCGATCCTAGCATCTTCTTCATTCTTTTTTATGTACGATATGTACGAAAGTTAGAAATGATACGCTTTTACCCATATCGTATCTCATGATTTTTCAATGAACTTATCTCTAAACACGTTGCATAATAACTTTTTCCAGAGTTTATAATAATTTCATATTTTAGTCGTAGATATTACTTCTTCGATGCTCAAAGGTCTTAAGATACGTTCTATCTTTAATAAAGCTTCCGTGTTTGATGTAAATTATACGTCTCATGAATCATATCCAGTTCACAGTATAAGTTTGCACAAATTAGCACTTCGTGCGTTAGGTACACATAAAACCATATATAATATCAAGTTGTATGTAATAATCGATTGCAAGAGGTTTTTAAACGATGGTTCGACCTACGATTATTTATCCCAGTCATTGTGCTGTTGAGCAAAATAAATTACAAGAAAGAGATAGTTAGTTTGTCGCTGGTAATTACGTCTAATGAGAGTCAGCAAAGCTTTGGGGAAAGTTTGAAGCGTCGGCACGGGGACTTTCTATTTACCCGCGCGGTGTCCGGTAATTGAGAAAAAGAATTAAGGGAGGATAGGATCGGCAGGCGCAACGAACAGCTCATTTAGCTACTCGTTGGACGTAGCAATGCGACGGGGGAAAGAGCAGGAAAAAAGGCGGAGAAACTGATTTTATTCCCTTGCACCCGAAGCTTTAAAGAGTTTCGAAGGTGCTTCGAGAGGCCATTGAGAATCCTTAAGAAGCTTCCCTGTCTTGGTAACTAATTAAAATTCTTCCCTCTCGAATCTTTGAAACTCCTGAGCCGATCAATCTGTCGAGATCTAACATTTCCCTGTTACGAGTCGAGAAAATGTACCGTTCCGTGAAAGAAAACCGGATAAAATAAAGGAAAAGAGAATGATAACTCATGCACGTTCATGCTCGAACAATTCTAGTTAAGATTCGTTTGTCGACAGAATGGAAAACCGCGAGTTACGACCGCGGTTTCTCGACGATGAATGTTTTAACCCGCATTGACCTCCGTGACAGTGGTCGTGATTATCTCAATCAGTGAGGCTAATTCTTCGCTGCCATTCGTCGTTGACCTCATCTTTAGTCTGTCGCTTTATTCGCCTTCGGCCTCTTTGTCCTCGTTTATTAAATCTTATTCAAGATTATGACGTTCGCTTTAATGAAAACCGTCAAGTTGTAAACTTCTTGATTAGGTCGTTTCACAGAAGTAAAAGGTGTAAAGAATTATAAGGAATACTTGGTATCTAGATACTATACTGAATATTTAGTATACGAGTTTAAGAATTTCCTTCTTTACAGAAAGAAAAATTTACACTAACTAAACTAGTTTCCTGTTGATTATATTTCTATCATTTAATTTGTAGTGTAATTTATAGCGGCTATAAAAATATTTTCCTTGCCCTTATTTTGTGTAATTAAGTGTTTCTTATAGTATCACATTTACTGAATATTATAAAATTTAATGTACCAGAACGTCAATTAATTAATACGTAAATATTATAATACACAAATATAGTGATGTGCAAATGCTTTATTACCCACTGTGATAAATAATTTTTGTACGAAATCTATTTGTATGTTGTAAAACCTTAACGTGTGCTTTATAAGAAAATTTGTATAAAAATCCACTATCAAAGTGGAGTTTTTCGATCCAAGCAATCGAAGATTAATTGACTCCGCGCACGAACGAACCTTTTTCGAAAATAGCGTTTGTCTCGCGTTTTTTACCCAAAAACAAGTGGAAGATTAAACCAGTGAAAAACACAGGGGCACCAAGCGTTTAATTAATTACGATTACATCGAGCAACCACGTCTGAATCCTCAAAACTCGTTTTAATGAGAAACGTACTATTCCGCTTTGCAAATTACAAATGTAGCGATACTGTTGTGACGCGTAATGTGGCGCAAACAAGTTTCGAGAACAGGGATACAGGATGTCTTAATGCGTTTGGTGCCAGTGACCTATGATTGAGAGAAAACAAAGATAAAACTTCATTAAATGAAGAAGGATATTTTTCGATTGATTTTTAAACATTTATAAAGATATTTACAAAATATACGAATATACAAAATATTTATAAGAGAAGACTATTTTTATTCATCTGCAACTAAATACTCTAACGTGAACTCTTGACTTTTATCCAAAATTATTCTCATAATCTTAGTTCTGTCAGGAAATCGAAGCACCAAAAATTCTATTTCTATTATCCAACGATCAAATATTTCTGCTTGCGATTCTTGTCTAAATTTTAATGCTTCTGATTTTCCTATATCAGCGTGCCAAACGTATAGATTCATTTCTATTATTGTACGATAAATCTATTTGCAAATCTATGAATTTATCAAAATTCTGATGTTACTCGTAATTTTCTCACGTCTCGCCAGTGTGAAGAAATTAAATCTACTGTATTCCTATTATTCCACAATCACATATTTTATTTAAAAATTCTCTTTCTCTCTCTCTCTCTCTCTCTCTCTCTCTCTCCTTATATATAAGAAAATAAAAATATAGATATATATATATAGTTTCTTTTAATCTTTTTACATTTATTTTATACATATATAAACTTGTGTCATAGTCCTAATTTCCTCGTGCTGTATACCGTGTCGAAAGAGAGCCACCAACGTAAAAAATCAATGATACTTTTCTCCTTAGAGGCGTTAAAACAGCACTTCCTCGAAGCTATACGTCTGTACAGTTGGAGTAGTCTGCGGTGAAGGCAGTTTGCGGTCGCGAGCGAATGTTAAATTGGCCGGGCACGTTCGCGAGAACCCGAAACGAACCGGAATTCACAGGTGTCTCCGCGACGAGCGTAAGCAGACAGGATCCTCTGGCCTCGTCCCGCCTTTGCCTTTCTACCTGTTCCTTTCTCTATCCGTTTCGTTCGTTCCTCTTTCGTGGCTGCAATTAACCGGTTTGTTTTGCAAACCGAGAGCTGCCACTTGTCACGGTGCAGCGAAGAAAAAAGTTCACGAATGAATGCTGGCTCATTTGCATGCCATTGTTTCAATATTAGCTTGGCTCTACGACCCTGTTCGGCTGTCCTGGGAAATATACGGCTTTCAAGTATACGAAGAAAGCGAATTTACTGGACGAGAAAGACACGAGAGAAAGAAATTCATAGAAGTATCATGATCTTTGTTAAGATTCTGAAGAATTCCTCTTCTCGATTCTTTCATAAAAGAAGGCTTATTTAGAGATCTCGAGGAAGTTTTCTGCATTGGAATTGGTCGCTGGTAGCGTTACGGAGGGATAAAACTGCTCGAGACTCAGCATGAAAGTTGAGTAGAATATACAATGGCTCATGAAAGTATTTCAACACTTGCAGACACCTTTTGTGGATGTACTATGTTTATTATAGAAAGATTTCGAAACTTCATTAGGAGTCTGCTATCGTAATCGTATTGGTAAAGCTTGAAACAAATCTGAAAAAAGAAAATATATAAGTTTCTACAATATATTTGTTGCAAATATATGCGTATTTCGCAGAAATCTCAAAAGTATTCAAGTAGCTAATTGCCCCTTATATTAATAACTCACGATATTCGGTGGAACCATCTTGAATACAGAATAATACATATAGATAACTATCCATACTCTATTGTAATTCTTCGTTAAATTAAATTCATATTTAATAAATTATTATTCAACATGAATTTAATAAGTAATAATAAATTAATTTAATAAATATCTTATACGAGTGTATAGAAGTTACGTGCTCGCATATTTTAAGAAGACTGGTCTCAATTTGATAGATATAATTATGGCAGTGTCTCGCTACATTTCCAGTAGAATTTCAAAACATTCCACGTAACACTTACGATATGAACGTGCAATTTTTCTATTATAATTGTTCAAATACTTTCATCAGCCAGTGTATGCAGTAACATAATATCATCGAATCGGTATTTCGAGATTTCCAGCGTGGATCATAGGTGTTCTTTCACCAGATGCACTATACTTGCCAACCATTCTAAATTGGCTGATTATGCTTTGGGAGTCCGTTCGCTCGTCCTCTCCGTTGCTGGATAAGCCCGATGATTTCCGTCGAATTATGTAAACGAGCGGTCTGGAGCCGCTGCCCAACCCAGATCCGCCGTAATTGAGGCTGGAGATGTGTATTTGCGGAAAAACGAGTGGTTCCATGGAAAAATTCGAAGTACGTCGTGTATTTCACCGCTCTCGTTTGCCTCGGGATTATTTTAATCGGTAGAATGTACCGTGAAGGCTTCACTACCCTCGTTGTCTTTAGAATTTCCTTCTGGAATTAATTGGCGTCGAGGAAGATATTAATTTTACGTCATTTCCATTGTTTAAAGAACAAAGGGAAACCTTGGCTTTACGATTCTTTATATCAGCTTGTATGCTGAATTCTTGGCAATCGTTGGTATTTCTTTGGAAGAGCATCAAAAATCGTTACTTTCGTACGAGATGTATTTTGCCAACTCATTATTTGGTTCTATTATTTGTTGTAATTGTATTATGTGATATTTTATTTCATCATTTTCATTTTTTTTTTTTTTTTTTTTTTTACAGCAAATTCCAATATACGTGCATTTTCATATTCTTCAAATATGTGCACAAAATTTCCCAAATATTGAAATAATTGAAATTTTAATAATAATGTGAAATATTATAAATTAAAACGAAGAAACCTAGAATCAAACATGTTTAGGTATAAAGTTTTATCACTTAAATGCATCGTTTTTTCGATACTATTTATAAATATCTCTGCTATCCGATCCGCGATACCATCAAAAATCCATAAATATCAATCATGTGGCTAAGATATTAAACTGTATTAAAGTGTGACCGAGTTTGGCGATAAAACGCATTTCGGTATTCGTTGTTCGCGGATGATTCACAGGTAAAACCATCATTTTCGCCGTGGAGAATGTATGGCCCTTAACGATAATTACAACAGTCGAGCTACATCAACGCGCTGAGTATCGTGAAAAAGAAAAATAATAATTCGCCATGCGTTCAGCTTGGTACCGTTATCTCCAAAAAAAAGAGATCGAAGACAGCGACCGAGATAACGAGCAGCGCAGACTGTGCTTTTTTTGATTATAAAACACGGGAGAACGTTTTGAGGAAATGAATTAACAGGTCTTCAAACGCGATAATTCGTCCGCCTAATAGAAACGCGATAAACCTTCAGTAACAATTTTTATTAGCATTGACATTTCAAAATGCTTTTTTGTCTCTCAGTTCGTGTAGTTTTTAGTATTTTCATCTTGAATGTTTTCATCTTTAATTTCCAAATATTCAATTTTTCTAAAACATTTAATTCCAATATTCCTAAAACATGATCCAGAAATACTTTACTGCGATGCACACTTCATTGCTCTGTCAAACAATTTAACGATGTATGAATTTGATCGCAAAGCTCTGTCGTAAATCTTGTTTCTCTATTTACGATCTCGCTGGTAATTTCCGCTAATTGCACGTAATTACGCGTATGTTTTAGTCCAACTACGCGTAACATATTTTGACAGTGGAGTCGTGAACTATAAAAAGACGGTGTAACGTTACTAAAAAAATAAAACGCTATAGAAAATTTGGCGAAGAAATTATCTCGAATTCTCCAACGACTCCAAATTTTTACTCGATTTCCGCTACACAGTTTCTTTCCAAGATACCAGATCCTTCAGTAGTACTATCCTTTTTTTCGAGCAGGACATTCCTTCAGACTGGCACGAGGACACGGCTAACAAATAAAAGTGTTAATGAACGCGATACGTTCGGAAAGTGGAAGAGCCCGCTCGTAAATTAACGCTAATTCCCGTGAAAGTAGCGTCACCTATAATTTTCTCCGTGTTACTTCTTCGTTCTTATCGCTAAACAAGCGCGCGAAGCGAGCGAAGAACGTCGGCGCCAAGCTTTTTCAAGCCAGTGCACACATGCACGTCGTGGGCGTGTAAATTTCTCAATTCGCGCATTTCCGAGGGCCTCGAGAAGCCAGCAGTCATTAATCTGGTTATGGATACCGCCAAAGCCAAGGTCTCTGCCACCAGACGGCTCGAGATTCAATCTCTCTTCTCAACTTCTTCCTTTCTCTGGCATCCTCGTGTTCAAGTACAACCATCAGGTTCCCTCTTTCTCTCGCTCTTAGTCTGTGCTAAGAAGAGTTAAAGGCAGGACGTGACACCTTTTACGCATGTACTCCCCTCGTTTCTCTTTCTTTCTTTTTCTCCTTCTCCTTTAATTTCTTCCTCTTTGCTGTGCTACGAATTCTCGTACGAGTACCTCGGCATTCGAGACTTTTAAAACAGCAAAATGGACTGTAGGATTACTGAAATTACGCTGCATCTCGAAAGTACTTAAACACTTACCATAGAAAACTTTTATGTTCACATTGTATACGTTATATAAAACATTTCGAAACACTAGGACCATAATGAGATACGATGGTCGTGATTTTGTTGGTTAAGTTTGGAACGAACCTTAAAATACACGTGGAAATTGTAAGAAATATTTAAGGTATTTCGTGTGTTCACAGCAATTTATTCACGTACGAAAACTACATATAGAGCTACATATAGAGAACTCAATGACTTACAATTTCCATCCTTTTACAGGCTAGTATTTTGCAAATTCAAATTGTCAATTAATCCTATGTTAGAAAAATTGTGCTTTTATTTGGTTTTGAAGCTAAACATCAATATCTTCCACTGTCTTCGAAATTTAAAAGATATTGCTTATTGGAATATTAAAATATCGAAAGTCACTAAAACATCCAGACCGTCAAAATATTATTTACTTTTGATTGGATCCAACATATCTTCTTTTCCATTTTTATCTATTTCATATCAAAATATTCATTTTCAGTCATAACGCGATAGAAATATGAAAAAATCAATAAAAACGTACTTATCATATTTATTCTTGTGCTATTTGATTGTGTTGACACGTTGGATTCGCCAAAACATACATTCACTGTAAAACCAGAGCCTTACAAGTAATTATTGCCAGCGTCCTGACAGTTTTTCTGTCGTTCGTTCAAGTTGATTGCGAGAATTCCTGAAGATTGCACGAGGTCGAGTCACCTCGGAGTACTGCCAGCTGCCTTTTTACGAGCCCAAACCTCCGACCACGATGTTTTGGCCTGTTCCCCGTTCCATGGTCCTCGTTCTACACGCGGTGAACATCGTAGAACGACCGTTCGGATATTTCTTTCCGCGGAATGCTCGGTAAATTGCTTATATTTAAACGGTTAAGCACCCTCGCCGGTGCGCAAACGCGACCATAAATAGCGGATTATTACGAACGAACGCCGCGAAGGGGCATTGCCGAGGTAATTGTGTGATTACCGTTAACATTTGCATGTGTGTTAGTAGCTCATTGCCGATTAAACTTGGCAGCGCGACTCGCTGATCACTTGGTTACTGATTATCCAGATTCTTCTTTTCAATTAATCTACCTCCGTTTTCTTTCTTTTCTTTTTTTATGAGAACTTCTACTCATTGATAATTGAAATATCCTATCACGGACAACTTGCATTATTTATATCATTGAAACTTAAAGAAATCATGGAAAAATGAAAGAAAAAGTTGTTAAGTACGAGATAGGAATGAAGTGGTCGATAGGAGTTTCAATAATTAAAGTAGAAGAATCACAATCTTCTGTAATTAAAGTAACGCTGAGTATGTTTAAATTTTTCATTTACATGTCACATGCTTCGAATCACTTATTATGGTTAATCTGGAATAAAATTTACTAAATTTGTAAAAACACCCAACTAAATGCATGTACAATTGTTTCGTTCTATGGCTTGAACCTTTTACGGAAGTTTTTATACGAATAGCAATCTTTGAATATGTTAGAAGGGTAAAAGCTGAAGCAGAGACGTCAGAGATAGATAAATTTTTGCTGGACATCGTTTACTGAGAAAACGACTGATTACCGAAGGGTTCGTCGACGACACAATTTCCAACGATGATATGCGTACAAATGCAAATAGGATTACGGAAGGCTAACTAGGGAAAGGCAAAGAGAAAGCTGAATCTCGTGGGCAGTGGAATTCGACGGTCGAGCTGATTCACCTAACTCGCGTCTCCCACGAATATTCGGCAACATCTGGACGAACGAACCTGTTCTCCGTTAACGAGTCACGTTTCATTACGTAGCTCTTCGAAATTTACCGATCGGAAATCGAATCGTCCCAAATGACCATCGTGACGCGCATTTTAATTCACTCGAGGTGTAAAAACGCGCTGACCTAAGGCGAAACTACTTGTTTAGATAAATCAAATATTTTCAGTGAAATTGATTGTTATGAATTCTAAAGATTCATTTTTCATATTAAGTGTTCTACATTTCATGCGAACTGCTGGCACAATCAAATTAATATTATTAATTTAATTTAAATTTAATATCATAATAATAATTTAATATAATACAAACTATAATATTATTTAATATAATATTAAGTAATAATAAATTAAGAAATTCAATCATACTCGTGTAAACTGAAACAAACCTCCATCAAGGATTCAAATGCTTATAAAAAGAAAAGATCGCTTTGATTAAAACAAGTATGACGAATTTTCTTAACTACAAATAAGCTGTATCTATTCTACGTAAAATTATAAAATTGTAAAAGTTATTTGAGCATCAAAAATCTACAACTTATCCCCTGTTGATTCACCAATATTGTTAATTCATAAATCATGCAAGAGAATCCTGGTCAAGATATAATAATTTACTTTGAGAAATGAAACTGAATTCCGACAATACAAACGCGATCATGAATATATGTAAATTCGCAGATTGAAGCCATCTACAAATTTAGCAAGATACTGTTCGTTACAGACAACGACCACTTTGGCATCGTCTACAGGAGATGTTAGCATGACTAAGTAATTCAACGCGCATGAATACCCATACGGTATTCCGTATTCGGCAGACATCCACACCGTTAAATATTTAATAGTTCGTGCAAGGATTCGCCATCCTATATCTCTACGTTCCCCATCGTTTCTAACGCATTAACACTGCATCGATTACGTAATATTGGATCTTTTCGTGGCTACTGATACGAATAAAAAATTCATCGGACTCTAAGGCATCAGTTTGCAGTCCTACTACTGGCTGATACTGCACTCTCGTCAAAAGATAACCCAAGTGTGTTATCTTTAATTTCTCAATGACGCGTGCAAAGTTTTTCGTCTGTAACGTATAATATCAAAATATTTTTAGCTCAGGATATGCGGCTCTGCTGAAAATAAGTCGCAATATCGTAGATGTTTGTATACAACAAAGAAAAACTGTTCTATACTAAGGTCGAAATAACAACACACTCTGTTAATATGTTTAGAAATTGCTCAGTAGTTCATGATCTATCGACGAATAAAGATTACAGTATATATATTATATAAATTTGTAAGTATGGGACGCGGAAAAAGATTAAACGAGTCTGAAAAAAAGCAAATTCTTTAACTAAAACAGCAACGGTTATCAATAGCAAAAATATCGAATGTAATAAGAAGAAATCGTAGAGTAATAGACAATTTCTTTAAAAATGTTGAAGATTAAGGCAAAAAGAAAAGTACTGGTTGGCCGTCATCGTTGTCCGATCGTGATAAGCGAGGAATTTTGCATGTAGCTTCCAACTCGCAGTTAAAAACAAAGCAAATAATGGAGAAATGTAATGTTAGTGCCAGTGTTTCAAGTGTTCGTCGAATTCTACTATCCTGCAAAAATATCAAGAGGCTAAAATTGAAAAAGTAACCTTCGTTAACAACGAAACACGAAGTAGAGCGTTTACGCTTTGCAAAAGAAAGAGTGCATTGGAAAAAGGAATGGAGAAGGAAACTATTTACAGACGAAAAAAGATTCAACTTTGATGGTCCTGATGGGTTCCAATATTATTTTCATGACACAAGAAAAGAGACAATGTCAGCAATTCGACGACAAATGGGAGGAGGCAATACGATAGTTTGGACCGATATTGATTGGTTATTTCGGCAAGACAAATATCAAGTTCATTGATGGGAGAATGAATAGTGTCCGATACATAAATTTAATCAAAAAAGAAATAAATTAATCATGCAGAACGCATTTCTGAACCTGATTACATCTTTCGAGAAGATAATAAACCTGTACATACATTAAGATTGGTCCAATCATATTTTAATGAAAATAATATATCTATCTTGCCGTGGCGTGCACGCTCCCCAGACCTTAATGTTATTGAAAATTGCTGGGCAGAACTTATGCACCCGGTATACGCGAATGGAAAGCAGTATCGATACGTACAAGAATTAAAAAATGCAATTGTACGCGAATGGGATACGTTAAATCAAACTATATAAGTCGATACCAAATCGTATAATAGAAGTAATAGAAAATAAAGGGGGATATACCTATCATTAAATAAGTATATATGTTTGATAAGTAATTATTGTTAGTTACAATTTATGTTGATTATTATTTTCTTATTGTACGTGTGCTATCATTTCGTTCTTAAAATAAAGAAATTTTTTTTGTTACACACTAAACCTTATAATGTTTTGATATTATACGTTACAGACGAAAAACTTTACACGCGGCATTGAGAAATTAAAGATAACACACCTGGGTCACACACCTCATCTTTTTGACGAGGAGTGTATCTGTCTCAAGTATTAATCTGATCGCATTAACGTCGATAAAATTGGATTTTTTCAATTTATTAACACGTTAAGAAAAATTTATTAACACGTTGACTGCCACGTGAATTTTGTATATTTTTCTCTGGAGACTCTATGAATTGGAGTATAGTACGCTATAATATTTCAGTTTTGCAAAATATTATGTTGTATTTGCGCATCATTTTCTTGACAGTGTTATCTAACTCGTCCATGGTACTGAAGCTTTCTTAATCGATTAAATTTATCTTATTTTAATCATTCTAAAATATTTAGTAACGTGGGTCTCTGACTGTCACCACTTTCCAATCGTACTATTGACATCTGTCTCAAGTATTATTTCAATTAGTTTATTCGAAAATTTGCATGTGAAATGTTTTCGGTGAAGCTATCGTCACTTTATAGCGCAACGCCTCTCGCCACATTTCCTCTATCTCTTCAGTCTCCACAAGCGTTCGCAAGGGGATTCTCGTGTCTCGATTGCATATTTGTACGTTTCTGTCTGGGCATTGGTTCCTCTTACGCTGCTCGATGCATAGCTTTACTATATGCACAACCGTTCGATCCAACCACGTACGGTTCTAAGCTTCTTCCTCGATTTCCTTGATCTTTTGTTTCCATGCGTGCTTCTAAAGAGGAGCACGTATAGATAGATTCTCTCCTCCTCATCCCTGTTAAACCGAGACTGTTTAGCATCTCGCATATCCCGCGAAGACTTCTAGACTTCCCTTATTTCCGACATGTTAACATCTACCTGTTAAACCATAAATTACCTTCGACCGTTCAACCTACTCCCACACAATTATCTTACTTACCTATTCATTTACATATCTCACTTTACCTTTCATCTTGCCTGTCTTCTTTTTCTACTATTCTCCGCCCCAACGTTAGCGAAACACAAATTTCTCAGTAACTGTGAGACTTTTCTTTTTATAAGATTTTACGTTTTGTTCTTATAATATCAAGTTTTTGTAACCATATGAAAGTATTACTAAACGATATAATATTTAATATACTTCATCTAATTCATCCGGCTGTAAATGCTGTAATGAATGCAGATAATGTTCACAAATAATAATTTCTATAGCCACTGTATATTGGCAGAATCAGTTAATCCATCCAAATTTCATATTCATATGAATATCGTATATGAATATAAAATTCCGATCGATTATTCGATTCTTTGTTAATTCACATTAATCTTCCTACTTCCTATACCTACGTGTATCTTGTTCCAAAACTTATAAATAAATGATAATGTATATTTATTTCCCTTTCGATACAAGAAATCCCACGGCTTCTAACTGAAAATCATCTTCCGTCTCCGGCATTCACGCGCCTTGGAAGAGGCCATCAGCTCCTCGTTGCCGTGCGATTTTCATCTCTCTATCTTCGCTGACCTCGAAGTGGCTACTCTCGTCTCCGTTCATCTTTTCTGTCCACACGCGAGTCGAGAATGGAACAGATGGAAGGAGAGGCTGAAAGACAAGGAAAGAGTATGTATATGAGAAAACGAGAGAGAAAGATAGAGAGAGAGAGAAGATCAGGGCACAACCGCAGACTGAAGGAATGCCTAATGAGCCAGACATCTCGCGTGGGAGCAATCATTTCCATGGGGACCGCTTGTAGATCGTCGCACGAAAACGAGCCACACGGCGAAATCGTAATTCAACGGGGCGGAACTCGGGGAGACGCGAAATTTGAATTTAAAGCGGGCCGAATGGCCGACGATCAGCAGGCCCGGCCGCCATCGCCGCCACCGAATTAACCTCCGTCCGGACTAAATCCTGCCTACGTGATTATATTTGCTCGTACGGCTGCTGGCCTGGACGATAAAGTCCGCGGAAACGAGGGATTTGCTTTTTAAGCTCGCGCCTCGGATTAACCGTTGCTCATTTATTCGGCATCGTTTTCGCCCGGTTCGCTCGTTTCACATCGTTAGTTTTCGTCGTTATCTTTTCGCTCGTAATGTTCTTTCGATGCTGTCGCGATTCCCGACGATGATGGTCGAAGCCACTTCGTGCTCGTTCCGTTTCCACGTTTTGTTATCAGCTGTGACTCGCAACGATTAGATCGTGTTTCCATGCTATACAATTTACGACTTATAGCGGCTGCGGGGTGGCTATACCTTCCACTCTTTAAACGACCCTTTTTTATCGCAGAACTCGGATTTCGAATTGCGTTTGGAGATACTGCGGGATTTTTTCCTCCCTGCATTCCTTTTTCTCTTTTCTTTTTTTCTTTTTTTTTTTTTTTTTCGTTTTTGCTCGTGAAGGAGTACATCTACGAAATACAGATTTCCATGTTTATCGTTTTTAAATTAGTGAAACACGTTTCGATAATCGGGTACTTCATTCTAAATTGTGCTGTTTCCATTTAATCGTACTGCCTTAAATGCAAGATTATACTTGAAAGATGAAAAACCGGATGAAGTAAATTTATACATCTATTTACTACCAGCCACGCAAATTTGTGTTATTCGTGGTACACGATACTCTGAGTAGCATTTTTTTTTAATTCTCGTATTAATTCGATAAGTAATATCTCTATATCTGTAATAATTAGCGAATACGCTGTCTACATCGACTTAAGAAGAATCGTTTAAATCTACGTGCAATCTGAACAAACTAAACAACGCTACATTCAATACGATCTGATCATTCCACGAAACAATTTCCACGGTAAATTCTATAGAATTTCAGTTAACCAATCAGCAACGAGAAGTCCTAAGCTGAAGCAATCTTTGTTCCATTTCACGATCCACTTTTCTCGTTCTTCTGTTTAACTCGACAACGTTCTAAAAAATGTGAGAGATCGAAGAAAGGTGGTTTCGCGACTCATTTCGGTCGAAAGCTTTTTCCTCGTGGCTCGAGCCGCGGAAAGCCTGCAATCACAAGCAGTTGTGGTCCGATAGCAAAGCCAGAAAATAAGGCAACCGATCCTCTCGGTCCTGAGACGATACCAGTATCGACGTTCGACCGGGAGAACGACGTATCCTACCACGTCTCGAGCGAAGAGAAACGTTCTCGGCACGAGCGATTATCTTAATGTCTGCATCATGGTGGCAGAGGGACCCTGAAGGCGCTGACGAGAGCCAGGGGAAAACGCTGGACGAAAAAGTTTACTGGCAGCGATAAAATTTGTTCCTGTTCAGCTTTCAGCGACCGAAAACTCGAACGTTCCTCTTTCTTTCTTTCTTTCTTTCCTTTTTACTCTGTTGCTCCTCTTTTGGAGCAGGTTTCGTTCGTTCGTAGGTGGGGTAAAGTTGAAACATTTATTGGGCTGGATTACCAAAAGTGCTTGTTCCTGGCAACAAGTATAATTTCTTTCAAGTACGGTATTTTAAATAATTGAGGGGTTATTTACTTTGAAGCAAGAGTGGAGTACGATGAGAAGATGTATAATACTCCATAGGTTAATCTGATCTCAGCTGATTCTTCCTTCGATTCCGCTTCTTCGTTGGATAGTAATCGCGATACATAGGAAGATAGGTAGAGATAATCGATGCGAATTCAATTTATTCTCAGATATTGATACCGAAGATAGGGAAGATGACGAGAAAAATTGAAATCAATCGTAGCCTCGACCGCAGAGAGCCTTCGGGATTATCTGGATTGCCTGCTACCGAAACGGGAAAAGTTAAGAGCCGGAAATCGATTTATTCGCGAATCGTTGAATCATCGTGATTTATCGTTCGAAAATTATTGTTACAGTTTGTTCCAACTATGAATAATACTACAACGACATCTCGATAAACGAGTCAGGATACTTTCGATACTGTATCGTGTGCATATTGTCGCTGTAAATTACTCCAAAATTCGATCTTCATTTTTCTGTTAAAACGTGTATACATCATTTTGATATTAATTGTGAGAATATTCTCTTACGTGATTTCGATTGTTCCATTTTTAGAATTCAGTGAAATACGTCATTGAAAGATAGACATTCCGTACGTTACAACGCAATAAGTGAGTAGTACATACTTTAATTTAACTACTCAGATAGCCCATTCAGAGTGTAATAACATATACGTGTAATAGAACGATAACATACATTACGCTAATCAATTGTCGTTCACGTCCGATCCGTACAATGCAGTTCGTACGTTCGCAGTTAATGCACAGATATTTTTCAACAGATTCACGAGGCGAATGATTGAAAATATTTCATTCTATTGAGCGGCGCGATAGGGCAAAGATCAGGCTGTCGGTAATTCTTGGGGATAATGGCTTCATATCTCTTCGGCGTTGAACGCAGGTTTCATTATTGTCGGCTTTTCTTGCCGGCGTTTGTTTTTTTTTCATGTCGTCCCTCCGATACCCACGAGTGTAATTCATAGCGCCATATAAAACGTAACGCTCGAACGTGCAATTGCTCGGCAATTTGCATTTGTATGGTGATTCGTACATTTACCCGTGAGAACCTGATGAATCACGGAAAATAATGTCGCGCAATCATCGGAACATGAGTATAATGTCGGCTCGAATGCATTGGAGAAGCATGTAGCCGCGAATACTAGCATCGTCAGGTGACTGTAAAATTCGTGTTCGATCGGGTATAATAAACTTAAGATGGGGTTTCATCTTGAAAGATAGTTGATAATTGTCGGTCTTGAAATGTTAATAGAGATTTAATAGAGAAAGGTTTCGTTTCGAAATTTATTCAGTAGGCTGGCGTGTATATCTTCGTTTGTCGAAGTTCCTTTGGAATTTCTAAATTTTCGGTATTATTCTTGCTCCTTTTTTACACTCGTGAATCCAGGCGCCTAAATCCTAGAATTTTCCTTCTCGTCGCTTCGTAACATCTGACTGAAGAAAGACCTTCCATGATCCTTCAAAAAGAGGGAAAGGAATGAGCAAATGATATGGAAGATTTTGTTTTTCCGATTTAATTAGAAAGAGCTTCGAGATGTAAATAGATGCTGCCTCCATTTCGGAAAGTAGTCAACAGAACTGCATCCATGTAGACGAACAAAATACCAGCAATCTAACTGAAATAGAACTAAATTCCAGTGAGAGTTAACGCGAAACCTCTACGAGTAGAATAAGCTCGGCAAAGTAAACAGAAGTTTAATTAAAAAGAGGTCGAAAATATCTGTTCTATCTCCCAAATGCCAACATTTTCCATCGGAAAACTTCAGGTAACATCCTCATAAAGGAACAAGATACGAGTAATCAAACTAAAAAAGAACTAAATTCAAGGTAGAAGGTTGTTGGTACAGAACCTGTGCGACGTTCAGGAGGATAAATTCGGTCGGAATCGAGCGTCGAACCGTGACGTGCTCCGGATCAGTACCCTCTGGGCAGGCTCTCGCGAAATTCCCTGCTCTTCGAGATCCATAATGGACGTCGAAACAACGGACCGTCGTCGTTGCTGCTCCGTCGGCTCTTTCCCCGACCCGATTGGCCGTAATTTACGCGTTGCGTGGAACAAATAGTCCTTGGAAGGATGAGGACCCGACGCAGACACATTCACGGCCGGAGTAACGCTCACGGCCAGACATTATCGTGCGCCACTATCTTCTTCTTCTCTTCTTCCTTCTTTCTCATGTTGTTCTTATTGCACAGTCTGTCTTGGCCTTTCTCTGCGAATCTTTGTCTTCGTCTTATGTTAGTTTCATTCGACGCGATCACGTTCCTATCTTCTCTTGCTCATTCATTCGGACGATTCCATCTTCTTTTATAGATACGGCCAGCGTTCGATTCATGATTAACGCGTTACGCGAATTTTACATGTTTTGCTTTAGCATTCTCGATAGATCGAGATATACTACATCATAACGTATAACTGATACTATACTGTATTCGCGCACTTTTTTCTAGCAATGCTATCTAAAGCATTCGCATTATTGGAAATTACTTGGTCCGTGAAATCTGTCTGATTTTCATCATTCTGAAAAATGTAGTAACCTGGTTGACTAATGATTATCGTTAGTGTATTAAATTGAAGTCGATATCTGATACGTTAATGGTACATAAAGTGGTAAATATTTTCACCGAGGAATCGAGCGTTGAAAATAATTTGTCGATAAAGAAAAATGAAATAAGAAATAATGAATAAGAATAGAATCGTAAATTATAAACGTGTTACATCGTTGAATCGTTGAACGTCGAGAAACATTGCGTTATTCGTTTGTTAATATAAGTCGTCGATTCTAAAGAGTTAAATAGTGTTTTTTACTCGTCGTTGAACATTTTTAACTTAATTAACATCTTGAAAAACGAAAATCTCCCCTGGTTTCTTTTTTCCTCGTTGACTCCCTTGCATATGCCGTTCGTTGCACCCTATACGTCGGCGTTTTGCTCCTTTTTAACGGATATTCTTTCTTGTGCGGTGAATGGAAGAAGCTCGTTGGGTATTTTTAAGTTCCGCCTGCTTTCAGCCGATCATCCCACGTTTCCCTGGGGAGCTCCTTCCAGTTTTATTATTGTCGAGCTGCAAAAACGCGTGTGACTAGGGAAGATATTATCCAGGCACCTATGTTTGTTTGTTTCTTGGGGTAAAAATTAAGCCGGAAATCGCAGTAGAATCGGAAAGGGGTGATTCTACGTGAAAACTTCAGCGTGAGGTTTTTTCGAGACCTTTGTTTAGAAAACAAAGCTCTGAATGAAAAAGTGCATAGCAAACATTTTATTCACTTTTTTGCGTAGAATCATTCTCTGTTCTCTTGTACTGCAATTTCTTGCTTACCCTGTATTTGTCTGGCGATTATATCTAAAACAATGCTGTTCGTTCGTTGGGTTTAATTAATTTTTTGTACAGAGAAGAGAAAAGAACAATTCGAACGAGGAATGTTTCGGAATGTTCAATTTTGCCATGTCCGTTTCCTTTATTCTGTTCTCAATTTCATCTTCCTGGTATATTCTCAGCTTCATCCGGTATACTCTCTCCTTTGAATCGTTTTCTTCGACCCGTCCGCGTTTTTCGTCTTGCTACGTAGCAGCAGTTTCAAGAACGTGCTGTAATTTTCTGTTCGATCGACCCTGAAGGACAAAAAGCGACCAACCTAACCGTCCCTCGCGGATTAGGTCAACGATATAGCTAGCTACTTTTCTCTTAGAAACTGTGGACAGGAAAATGGCACGAAAAAAATTAAGGAATTGCACATTTGGGTCTTGAGTATACGGTGTATCTATTAATTATTAATCTATTTTAATTTATAGTAAAATATCAAAAGGTCGTTTGTTAAAAATGTACTTTTGTTTCAAGGAAATTTACAAATTTACTAATGTCTCTTGGTATCATTTCCTGTTGCAGGTGAGTGAAACCACGTTTTGTTGCTACTGTGCCAAGCAAACAACTATAAGGTACATGTACATCGTCGCAAATATACATAAACTTCTGTATTAGTTTATTACTGCATATTATTTAATTTTCAATATTCGTTTCTACGAAGAATAATTCTATCCTCTTTTTATTATTCACCGCTTCTGGTGAGAAGCACCTTGGCAAGGTGCATCAGAGCGTTAGTTCGTGAGATTTCCTGATTCAGAACCGTGGCGAGACCCGATAACGTTCCATTGATCCAGCTGGTTTTTAACGGAAACGTCAACGAACTCCTAACTGTTTCGTGAATTACGAACACTTTGATGTCTATGCATCCTCCTCGGTGTAATTAAGAGTTCATTGATCCAGCTATGAAATGATCTATTAACGCATAGTTGTTTCTCTTTAAATCTATAAAAATCTCTAGACAAAATCTATTGGTAGATTGAAGTCAGTCGACAACAAGCTACGTCATATTTTTTCTATAAAAATTCTCGCTTGACAAATGTAATATTCATCGCGATTACTGAAATGCATTTTTATATTTATCATAATTACTATTCTTCCTATGGACAGAAATTTTATATCCTTTTTAACAAATGTATCTAATATTTAACGCAGTCGTTCTAATTCGATTGAATATTCATCATACCACAAATTTTATATAAACGTACAACAAAAGATTCGCATAGAAAAATTGAGTAAATTAAAAATCACTGTACCGTAATCACTCAAATTTAACTCAATACTTATCAATAGACTGCGGATATTTATGAAAATTCACAATTTTATAAATATAATGTAATTATAAAATACTAGCAAACCTTGTGTATTTTTACATATTATGCGCCTTGTTATTGCGCTTTTAAATTTCCCATAAATACATAAAAACCCGCAGTCTATTTATCAGAATATTTCTCGTAACTCCGCTATCTCTTCTACGAACACACATTTTGCACAAAGCATACAACACAAGATGCAGCCAAGACACACCGAACAAATTGAATTGCGAATAAAACGATTCGTTCATTCACAGTTTTAACAAGACTGCGAAACCTCAATTTAATACGAGTGTCGCTGGATTTTATCTCCAGCTGGCAGTCGTCTAACTGCGTAAACGGTTATCGATCGCGTCGCATACCGATCTGATGCGTATCGGTCATAAAGTAGCCACGGTTAATCTGGTTGTCTCCGCTCTCCGAATCCTATTGTCCCAGCAATCGCTTGTTGCGGCTTGTGTACGCGACCGATAATCGAAATACAGTGTGTTTCTTTCCCACCCTTTGTCAGCAGCAATGACGGAAAAAGAGTGAACCGCGTTGGAAGTGGAACGCGCACATGTCTGATAAGACAGGGACATTAAGCAAGGCCGTGCTAATACTTGATCAGAAACGTAGACTTTATCTGGCTTGTTCGTCTGCTTCGTTTTCTTCTGTCGTGCTATTTGACGTACGATCACGATACAAGACGATCGTCTATCGGGTAACTTTCGTTTGCCGTGTCTCTGTCCATTACGAAGCCACTGATTGGGGGAATAGGAAAAATCAATTGATGCATGGCTTACGAGTCTCGTACAGCGTTTTTTTAATGAACGCAACTACAAACGTACAGTTTCTTTGGGCAGACTATAGACATTCGAAGACATTCGCGAGAGATCTTGTTATTTCTTATGTATAGAAATCTGCACGTATCTTCTAAAAGACAATTTTCGTTTAAACAAACCATATGAGGATCACAGAAAAAAATGTATTAAGTATAATTTTGTTGATTTCCTGATTTTAATGTTATTTAGCGATCAGAGGGAAGTGGTTTTATGCAAAGTAGTTAAAAGGCGAATCTATAATGTTTTGTGAAAAATAAGGATATATCTGATATATAATAAGCAATATTTTTAAGAAATCAATTTTTTCAATGTAAATATTTTTCAATATAAGAAAGAAAAAGACAAGTTTGGTAATATGCGATTGACGAGGTAGTGAGATTTAAAATTGCTGTCATATGAAAAAGAAAAATCGTTATTGTATTTTTCTCCTGTGATCTTCATTTGTTACGTAAAATGCCAAAACTAATGAATTATACGGATTTAAGCATTTGCTTGATAAGATAAAATATTAATCTCTTATAAATAAGATTTTATGAGAATTAAATTATTACTGAGAAAGTTTGATGTTCAGTGTATTTAATGGAAAGTCGTTTTATGAAAAAGAAAAAGTTGCCATTAATTCTATATAAACGTTGATAAATAACTCTTCTCTTTCTGAGTCTAAAAGGAGAAATTCTTCAGAAAAAGAAAAATACTTTCATCAGTCGATCATGGTTTCCTTTTTGTCATTATTGCTTTTGGTCAGCTGCAGATTATCTTCTATTTATTAACGTAGATTTAACGCACTGTGGAAAGTGGCGAGAAAGCTCACTGGTAGAATAGAATTTATTGCTATTTCGTTTTTCTACGAATTCTATTAGTATTATAGTATTTTCTTTAGTTCAATATTCTCCAAAACTCATTGTATACCCCGCAAACTTTCGATATCCTGCCATTTCACAACAAAGCAAAAATTATTTTTTGTCAAATAATTATCTATGAAATTCTCTGAATAATACACAATTTATGTGGATATTTAGCAAACAATAATTTCTATGAATTTCCATCAACGTTATATTCCAGAGGACGTGAACCAACAGCTGTGTTGAATAACAAATCTTTTGAAAAATGAATTTTCCATAGTAATACGGAGATATTGTTTAATAATGGAATTCGTAGCAATTTATCGTTACGTAATTTACTTTCACATCCGTAGCATTTCTTTGTTTTCTGGCATCGGTCAGTAATGAATAAAAATTTGCTTCTACATGGGGGTTTGATTAAACGAACAAGCCGAGTTCCATCTCCATTACAACGGCAAATTTAATTTCGCTTTTCCTCCGTATTTGGTCTATTGCTGATCGAGAACATATTATTGCACGGCGTCAGAGTGCAATTATATGTAATTGCGAACTGACTAATCTGATTAGTCAGATCATGATACCCGTTCCTCAGTGTCGGGCAATAGATCAGCATGAAGTATTATTACTACGATACATTGCCGCTACTGTGCTGTTTACAAATATGACCCAACTCAAGGCATACCGATAGCTATCTCACTTTCGCCATGCAGTTACAAATTTCTTCAAACATAGAATGCTTTAGCTAGTAGAATGAATCCTATGTTTCCTCTCGAAATTATTTTGTTCCTATGAATAACTACTGAACGAGAAAAAGTGTCAATTACTCTTTAGCATCTGAACTTCAATTCGCAAAGTATCTGACATATATTATATCGTTTAAACAAGGAAATTGTATTTTCCTTAGACATCTAAACTTCAATTTGTAGGGTGTCTTTCGTATCATTTGAATCTGGAAGGAAGTCCTGTTCCACTTAAGCATCTAAACTTCAATTTATAGGGTGTTCCTCAAAGAGTGTATGTTGCACAGGAACTCGTGTTCAGATAAGTGAATCTAATCAGCAAGGTTCAAATAATCGGACATGGAGTAAAATTTTGTTCGAATAAATGTACACGTAAACGAAAAATGTTGAAAATGTAGCAACTCTATCTGTATTCGATATTGGTATCTATAATCAAAAAAAAAATTATTCAACCACATTCGAATTATAAATACCGTAAGAAAATTCATCGTGATAACAAATCAGAATGAATTGATAGATAAACACGGGAAATACAAAATGCAAAAATAGTCTTGTAAGAACTTTCTAGCCTCGCTTAAAAGAATATGATTCTTTTACCCAGAACGATATCCTGCTCAGTGATACCACACTTCACAGGACACCTTATACACAATAACATCTATTTGTCCTTACACGACAGATAAACTTGCAATCCTGCTTCAGAATCTCAATTTATCGATTCTTTATCCTGAGAAGTAATCGTAGGATACTGTGATCGAGCAAAGAGTCTCTGTATCTTGGTGTTATGGTTGGCGTACAAAAGATCCAGTTCCATATATCTGCAAGAGTACCTAACTCCGAGGAAAGTCGTGTTAGCTGTCAATGCAATTACCAGTCGATTGTTCGCGATCGGGCAGAGCCCGACGGATTTATCGAGCGTGATAAATATCGAGACGCGTGCAGGATCAAGCGCGTTGTCCAGCTGCGAGCTCGTCCTGGAGGCCTCCTACGAGGACACACGCATTGTACTCGCGGTTATCCAGCGCTCTCTCAATTAATCGACCGGCTGATTGCAACCGCGATACCATCTGCTTGTTGCCTCGCATTGTAGAACGTGGAAAGAGCGGTGAATACGACGTGATTAACGGGACGCCGCCTACGTCGCGACGCTCGCCCTCCAAAGGGTCGTTCCAACTAATCGAAAACTGCTTTCGCTAGAGCCTCCATTCGACGCACTCGAATCATGCCAATTTTCAACTGGCTATTTATTCTACGCTTAGCTAATTGAAACAAGTTCTTTGGAAAAACTATTTGAAAGCTTACAAAAATATTATTTACAAAATACGTAATGTTAAGAGAAGAAATAGAGCGCAGAAAATAATTTCTGTAATTTTCTATTCTTAACTATTGAAATATCCGTTTGGCGATTTTGTTTTTCTAACGCAGGGCTGAATCATTTTCATTTGCGATACTTTTCAGATGCAGTAGCTATTATTTTCATAGTAGATGTTAAATCTTTGTAGTCGCATAAAGGTATATGTGAACGATACAAATGATACGAAATTTAATATATCTGCATCTAATTAATTGGAATATAAATGTTATAATAGATACAATGGCATACGAACACTTCTTGTAGCCACTGCCCATGTGTAATATTATAATAGTCTTCAGCTAAACATAGTATCATAGTCCAATAGTATCACAGTATCAAGTTCATCATAATATATATTCAACTTTCTAAATCTAAAATCATTTTCTAAACATACTGCATATCAGTTTCGTTTAATATTCGCTTGGTGTTCCCAGTTATCTTTTATCTTTCATGAATCATTCAGCGGAATCTTTAGATTCAATGTCACGACAGAATGATGACTTGTAGGGTAAGCTAACATGTCCCGAATTTGCGAACTCGTGACAACAAAGACGTATAGTGGATCAATCAGAAATTTCCCTGAGATCGGAAGCAAGGGGGGTCAGATGTGTTCGCGAATTAATCGTGTTATCTGCTTATCCGCTTCTCGTACGGTTCAACGACAACGCTAACTAAGTTTACACCGTCGCACCTTGCAGATACCGACAAACTGCTTGCTAGAAGTCGAACGCATTTGCGACGTGCGGGACTAGTCCTATTATCGAGTCGCGCGTGTTTAATAGTATGACGCTGATAAGGTGATTTATGTCTAGCCGACTTCGTATGAATCTATTTTCCCATAAGAAACGCGCGTGTCTTGGAACAAGTTGTATCTTGTATGTATAGAATTTATCGATAACAATTTGAAAGTGGAAAAGAAATACCGAGTTTAATATAGATCGGGTTTAATGCAACCTGAAATTAATTTAAGCTAATAATTTTTCTTTTCAATATATATATATATATATATATAATGTACAGTGTATACTACTTCAAGTGTCGCAGCTCGTTTTCTCGCAAACCATTTCCACTTCAATTTTTTCCTTTCCTTTTGGTTAATGTTAGATAGAACTGGGCTGATTATTTAGTGCGCAAATTTCTAAGGAAGTAAATGGTATCTTTTTCCGTTTTTTTTTTTTTTTTTTTTTCAAATGTAGTGGCTTGTTAGGACTTAGTAGCGTTCATTTGAAATATTTTTTTTATTCTACATAGATAAAAAATTACGACCAAGTATAGTTTTCTCGAGACATACTTCCGACAGATATCGAAATAAACGTATACCGGTTGATGGGTATTTTTATTGGAAGTTTGAGATGATCTCCTTGATCTAAACGTTAGATTCTTTCTTACGGCATTGCATAAAATATAAAACGATGCCTACCGCTTCTACAATAAAAAGAGACAGAAATAAGAATACTTACCGCCTATATATTGGTTTCCTTGTTCATGTTATGAAATATCTAAAACACGATGTTCATTTAATAAAAATGTTACAAGTATTTAAAACTTGAAGAATACCATTTCGTGAGAAACAAAGAATAATCTTAATCGATACTTTGTAATGCAACGGTTCCGAAGAAAACAGTCTGTGACGCTTTATTTGGTCAACCGAGTATAATATTAATTATATTCGGTATGAAACGTTGTTTAATTTTATCGAGAACGAAAATAAGCTCTTAATTCTTCATGAAGACATTATTATGAATATATAGCTGCATATACAAGCGCATCATGAAATTACGTAGAAAGTTTTCACATTTCCTCGTCTGTAGGTTGTTTCGATGAAACTTCCCGCCAGCTCCATCGACCATCGCGATGGTTGCGTAAAAGAAACGTTGCTGGTAAATATAATTTTACTGGTTGCTTTCTGCAAGCTTCCAGTATCTTTATAGCGAAGACTGTAATTGCAATCGTAAAAGAATTTTGCGAAACACCTCGAAAGTGTCCTGTCATTCGCTTTCTAATTCTTTCGCCTCCGTTAGGCTACCTGACTCGTTGCGCACGATCGTAAATAATAGGGGATATTTTTTTGCAGTTTCATCGTCCGCTTTATTGTCTCGCGATTCTTTCGATTTCCCTGCAGCCTTCGCGCAATAAAAACGGGGAACTTTCACGGATTATAAATCGCCACGGTATTTCTTTCCTTTATCCGGTAGGAACATCTTCTCGCTATTCATTATGAACATTAATCGCTGTTATTTGTAATTCTTAGAAGGACTTTATACTCTTCTTTAAATTCTTTATTAATCAAGGAACGGTGCGCTTCGAGGTTTCAAAAATTTTACGAGATGCTTCATTAAAGATTCTTTTCTCGTTTTTTAAAACCCTCTTGAACCTTTAACGAATCTTCTTCGGGTTTATCAACCTCGTAATAGTTTCAATAAAATATACAACACGATCAAGTGTTTGAAGTAATTAAATTTGATTTTCTTTAGAAGTATTTCTACAATCTTCTACTCGAAATTTAACCATTTCGATTCAAATTTAATCGATTCATAAAAGATATAACTTAGAAAAAACGAAGCTGGCACCCCGTTGGGGGTAGCCGCCCACATGCTATATTTATTTTTTATTTTTATTTTTTTTTCTTCAACAACAAGATATAACACTTTACCAAATATCCATAAGGACAAATTGTAAAATAACCAAAATAAAATTAAAAAAAAAAAAAATTTAATCGATTCTCAATCGACGAAAGATTTAGCAATTTTAAACGGAGTTAATCTCGTGGACTTTAATTAATTAAAGTAAGTCATACTTATTCTTGAACACTATATTACATTATCTCAACTGTATTCTAACCTCTGTCACCAAACACGAAGCAGAACAATCCAAACGTCTCAGTCCCCTCTGTAACCCTTTTCAAGTCACTTCGTGGAAAGATCGATGGTCGAAGAGTCGCCTCCGTGGCACATGTTCCTCGAGGTTATCCGTGCACGAAAGAAAGAAATTATCTTCTCGAATGGAAATTCGTGCATTACGAGGCCAGGCACGATCCTTGCCGGTGATAGAACGCTGTGCGGTTCACCGTTTGTCGCCAGGGTTACGGAAACAAAATAATTAGAGGGGAAAGGAGGGTGAAATAGAGACAGAGAAAGAGAGAGAGAAAGAGAGAAGTCTCCCCTGCAGCTGACAGGATACGAAACGACGAAAAGGAAAAGGGGGACCAACGATTCCCCGTAGGAGTTATTGCGTAATCGGGTAAACTCTCGTTCAACCGGCGTAACTTCGTTTAAACGTTACGTACGTTTATCGCCAATTAAATTTCCAGTCCTTCGTCGATTTAAACTGGCCGCTGGTGCTGTCCGTACACCAATTTAAAAATTACTCCGATATAATGAATTCGAGCTCCTCGATATAATATATTTTTACCTTCCTTTTTTCCAAATTTTTCTTTTACCTTTCGTTTGCTGATCGCTGACGATTGCAACGACAGTATAAAAAAGAATTCCGACTAAGGGAGAATATAAAAGTAAGATTGGAACTTGTGACATTGCCTGTAGTAGTTTTTAAAGACGTTAGCATGTCACGAAGCTGGTCGATATTATCTCCTTCCTTTTTTTATCGATTATTTTGTAGTTGTTAATTGTCGATTAGGAAGAGTGAAAATATAAAAAGTAAAATTGAAATTTGTGATTGTCTGTTCAAATGACAGCGTGAGTTCGCGCTCGTCATCCATATGCAGATGCGCTAGTTACAATAAATAATAAACAGAGATAGTTCTAGATATAATTGATAGGTTTAAGATATTCTTTTGTTTTTATCCCTAGTCCATGTAAGAAAGTGCAATAAAGGGTTTTCGGCTCAAAACGATGTAATAAATTTATCCAAAGAATAAAATAAAAGCTATTGTGACCCTACCTCTAAATACAGAAATAACAACATTGTCGTTAATCGTCGAACAAAATATAGAAATAAAAGAAGAAGTCTAGTTCAAGAGAAATGTACAAAATAAAATTGTAATTTCTTGACTTTATTATGTCACGAAAGTGGAATTCTCCAGCGATGATAATCGTCGCGAAAGATACATCCTGTTGCTCGATTTAAAACGACCGCACGGCTACTGATCCTCGACGGACAAGCCTTTGATTTCTCCGCGTGAGCCACCTTTCCACGCACGATATCTCGTGTTCCGTCTGTCCATGCGTTCGATCGTATTCCTTGCTCCGTTTCACGCATCGTTCCTAAGTGATAAATCGTCTGTCTGGATCAGGGTTACCTTAAAAGGTCGATATCGATCGCGCGTGCTCGATAGAGTCGTTCGAAAGGAAAGAGAACGCGCGCGAACTCTTGTCCGGATGATTGATGAGATTTCCCGGTTATTTCTGCTGCTTTTTGTCTTACGCTGAATTATTATACCTCCCTTCGACGGTCATTAATATCTTCCAGCCTGAATGATAAAAATTCACTCTTCTGGTCGTTTGATTCGATACAGCACACTTTAGTTCTATTACCCTCATGGATCGTGGTGTAATTATTCCACAACGTTAAAACAACTTTTCTGCTTCTCAAAGGATCATTAACAGTGATTATGGATTCATGGAATTAATTATCTACGATTCATACAAACGTGAGAGATAAGAGGAGATTTGAATCGTTATCACAGATTGTCGATTTAATGTGGATCAAACTTTTTTAAATGCGTCGCCTATGAAATTTAATTATGGAGTTACGTTACGAAGCGTGAACAAGGCTGTAGAGATAAAAGCGTGTATTATTAAGAAAGTTGAAATATCTAAACTATATCTAGTTTACGCTCACGTAACTATAAGATTTTCGTACGCAGAATGATCCAAGGTGGCGATCTATCTAAGAAATGTTACCTATGTATTTCTATCTAAAAATAGGTGCAGCTTTAAATAAAGTTGTAAACGTATACAGTAAGAAATATATATAATACAAGTAATGCAAAACATTCTTTTCTATTTCAAGTCGTTTGATCAGTTGAGTGTAACACTTTATATAATAGTATGACAGGCATAATATTCCGCACAAAATCATAACGCACATGATATTAATTCTGCTTATTTCTGGCCGTGATAACGTGCGTCCACATTCTACTGCTACTCAAAACCAGATTGCTGTTCGCATTTCCTAACTTCTAATAAATATAATTTGGATGTTTTGCATATTTTTGTAGACCTTTTCACCTTTAAATTCTCCCAAAATGAATAAAAATCCGCAATCTATTTGTAATATCAACACCAATACGATCGAGCAATCAGTGTAGAAATGTCATCAAAAATAAACAAAGCATCAGCTTTCACGCTCGTTTAATGGAAAAGATAGAACGATAGCAATATGGGATGGGATAGGATATGACGAGTGAAAGAATAAATAAATCGGTGGATGAATTTTTCCCGCGACAGGAAATATTTGTTCGGCGGTCATGTCGAGCTCTGGCAGCACCGGGGGCACTTTATAATTGCAACTTGTTGCCCGGTTGCACGCTAGCAGCGTGTTCTATACCAGTTCGCGGTACATGTAATTTATGGTCGTCGGAGAGGCGGCCAGGGTGGGGGGAGCAATTGCAATTTTAACGACCGTGCACGACGGCATAAATATCGAAGGACGTGGAACAAATAATTGATCAAGAACGTAGTCACGTTTCCTGCGAAACGATGTATCTAGAAATGAAACGCGTAGGCAACTCGCCTATTCGTCATGCATTCTAAAAATGACAATTTTTCCTTCTTGGTTGCTTTTTTCTTGTACTTTTTCCATTCGATAGGTTACGGGATAATTTGTTGTAGTCGAGTCAATTTAGCGTGCAAGATATTTAACCAGATGGAGTATCGTGGAAGAGAGTCTCGAGCAAAGTATGGTTCGAAATATAAATATGAAATTACAGTTTGGTACAATAGCGTTGAGTAGCGATAAATGATAGCAGTGCGAAGCGAAGAAAATACAGAGCACAGGCGGAAAACGTGGGTCGTGTTTATTGGTCCAGTCAATGAACACCAGCTGCATTTATCGATGATCTTTTATAGCAAAATACATACTTGCGTCGACCGTTTGCAACCTCGTGTTTTTATAGGAATATTTGCGAATTCTTTATTACGGATACCAGATCGAATAATAAAAGGTTATGGTGAATGAAATGTTGGTTGCTAAAAATACGATCTGCGTATTGAGTATCGTTCATATTCTATAATGTAAGTTCCACTGCTAAACACATATTTCAGTTTTATTGACTGATAATTTTGTAATAAAACGTATATAGGAAAACTTTATAGAGAACATATTCTTTCTTTTTATTCTTGAAACGTCTCAGACAGTCCAACGTTCTTCTAATTATCATCAAAGTCACCCACTTTCTATTGAGAAAACTAAAGATTAGGAGCCTGATCTGTGAATTCTCGCAAAAGACAAACCCGCTCTCACGAAACATAACAAAAATCAATTTCCAGGAAATTATTTCACGCGAGGCCAGCAGAATCGTTTAAAGTTTGAATCTCGAACCAGCAGTATCGTGAAATCGCAACGTTTAAATATGGTAACGAGACGAAACCGATATTACTCGACTGTGCTGGAGTTCCTTTTATAAGGGAGACGCGCGATTAAACGCGAATCGTTAATGGAAGGGCGTAAAGTTCCTCGTAAACAATCCTTATTCGGGGGTAAAGTTACTTTTTACCGTCCTCGTGCTAATGCTATAAACAGTATAAACTCGTTACACGTAGAAACAAGTAACCAGTCCTATTAAAACAATTTTAATCAAGACGAAGTTTCGCGCGAGTCTCCCGTTGTCCCTTTGTTTCTCCAGGTGGACAAAAGATTTCGCGTCGACGCTTTCAATTATTTCGCGACATTTCGGATTCTCGTTTTATTCGCCACAATAAACTACGTCATGGGGGCTTGAAATGTTCAATATGATAATTCGATTTTCACCGTTTCGCGAATGTGCGAAGAAACTTCTGCAGTTATTTTGGTGTTTTATTCCGATTTTGGAAATGAACAGCTGGTTATTGATTTTAGGGGACATTTGGAATAACATACGTGCATGAGGATTCTTCGATGATTATGAACTTTCATACAAGAACTAATTTTTGGAAAGTTGAGAAGATTGTTTCCTTTTTATTTTCAAAATAAGGTGAAATATATATATATTTTAGTATACTGAATTTTGGTATAAAAGATATGTATGAAGAATGATCTATTTTCATAGTAAATATTTACATTCTACTAATACTTTGTATACTATATATACATATATGTAGTGTCTTTATCAATAGACTGTGTATGTAGATTATATTTATATACGAAAGAATATAAAATACCTAAAAGTGAGGTATTTGTTATAAAATGTGGATGTGAAACGAATCTCTATTAAAAATCTACCTTTTTAATTGCATTCATAAAAATATGAATTTGCTCAAGCATTCACAGTCTGAAATACGAGTTTCAATAAAAAGACAGTATCGACTTCTCTCAACTACTTAGTGCCTTTTAAAATTGAAAATTCCCCTTTCATTTTCTATAAAAGACTAAACTTCGGAGGTACAAGATGCTCCAGCAAAATAAATATATTTCTCTTTTCATCTGTGTGTTAACAAAGAGCATTCGAGTATCTTAAGTAATTATCAAAGGTAATTCAATGAGCGGTTAAGATCCTGGCGAAAAGGCTAGCAGCAGCAGCCATAAGTACTCGTCGAGTCTGTAGGGAGTGAAATTAAGGGGTTGGATCGAAGGTCGCGAAGAAAGGACAGTGGTATAAGGAGCCAGCGAGCGATAGAGAGAATGATAGGGTGATAGAGAGAGCTGATGAAGAGGACAAGGCTTTGAGGACAGACTGAGACTGCTACTAGGTCGAGGGTTGTCGTGAATGAAACCGTGAAGGAGTCAGCCTCTCGTCTTTCATGTCGTACCAAGCCGAAATTGTCTCGAGGGTTCTCTTTCTATTAATACTGTTTCCACGATGCGCTTAATTTTCCTCGGTGCTCTATGTTTCGGACATCCCTTCACTCTACATCGTGTCAGTCCTCATGAATCGTGTGGAAGAGACTAGGTAAAGGAGGTTGATCGTTTGATGATCTGACTGGGTTACCAGAGAGTGAAATCTTCCAGTGCGTAAAATTTCGATTAACGGAACATTAAGGATAATTGCTATTTTGAAACAGTGTGAATACACAAATTTCATATCAAAGTTTTTGTGATCTAGAATCTAGACTCTAGAGATTTAAAAGATAAATGTTGTAGGATATTTTCATGGGAAACTGAAAAGAGAATAGTTCCAGTTTCTTCGGAAAATAATGCGTTACCCTGTCGATACGAAAATTGAATTCTTCACGATTTTCCTCTAGGGAATTGTCACTTATGACAACAGCACTTAAACGTTTAATTTCTCACGATTTCTTACGGGAATTTGAGAATTGCGAAATAGAAACTATTTTTAAAATTATCAAAACCTTTTCGTTCCACTTTGCCGATTTGAAAGTTTCCTTCTTTCACAGAAAAAGGCGAATTGTAGAAATAATTTTCTACACTCCGTTAAAAGGACATAAATATCTTTGGTGTTTCATGCCCGTAATTGTAACACGATATTGCTTGCTAACACGCATCGCGGCACAGGAATCGATGAAAGTGGCGCTGTCGGTGCGTCTTGAATGTAAGCCAAGCGAGTCCTGTGCGCGAGTCACGCATGAAAAGACTCCCGACATTACTAGAACAGTTTTAATCAAAGTAAACTTCCCTTCGGGTATTCTCGACGTTGCTATCGTCGTCGTCGACGAAGGTTCTTTGTCCCGTGCTACAAGACGAGAGAGGTTTCTCCTCGGTGGTTTCATTCATTCGAACCCTCGACCCAGTACCGCTCTTCATCTGTCCTTAGAACCTTGCTCTCTTCATCAGCATCCTTCTTCTATTCCCTCTTCCATCGATTCACCCCTCTTCATCCGCGCCTTTTCGTTTTCATTCCGGTTGAAAAGTGTTCGATGTTTTGCTCACGTACGTGCGTGTGTATCTTTGCCATTGGTGTTCTTTGATGCGGTAAATGTATATACGTCTTTAGCTTACGTTGGATTAAGAAAATGAAGATAAGAATGGAAAATGATCGAAAATGGGTAGCTCTGACGAACTAAAATATTGTGCATTGGGTTAAGAAACAAAATTTTTAGAAATTTGTTCATATATGTTTATACTCTTGAAAGTATTATTCGTTTAATTTAATAAAAGGTGTAACTTCATCGTTGGTCTTCTTTCCATAAGATCAAAAAGTAGATTGATTTTTTCGTAGCGATAAATATGAAATAATATTTTATGAGAAATAGTAATGAATTGACGTGCAACATTATGATCCTCAGATCACCACGTGTGATAATAATTGTTTTTTATTTTTCAAGTCCAATGTGAAGAAATTTATTTATATAAATAAATGTAACAACGATTAATCATTCTATGTATAGATTTCGCTATTTCTTCTCTCTCAATGAAACTTTACAATCAAGATAATTTACAGGTTTTACCAGTATGTGCAACTTTAAACAGGCAGAGTTAAGCTAGACGATTCGACGCCGATCGAGTCGGTAAAGAAACCTAACACCAGCAAAATAGATATCTAGCAAATTGAATAAAACTCGAATAAAGTGTTGGAATAACGATTCAGATAAGATCTCGATACTGAAAGTTATAATCTAACCAAATTATCGATCCCCGAATCAGTAACACGACATGTATTTTGAGTCGTATTACTAGCCTAAAACACGGGTTCAAATGACGGTTCGATTAGGGTTCTTACAAGGACTATTTCACGCGTTAGTCCGATGTAATTCTATCTGTAATTATATGCATTATCTGTAATTCTATCGAAAGTCAAATTAGAGTCTAGTAATAACTCGATCCGGTTCCTCATCTGTAACGGCATTGAACAACACGTCAGCTAGTTTATCGATAGTTGAATGGATAATTTCACGATAGAACGAAGCGTCGACAATCGAAGGTCGGAGTTGCGAATTGAATTCTCAAATTATGTGCCGCGTAAATTGCCTGCGTATCTTTAATCCGTCGGCGCCGGAGAATCTCCACGGACGACGCAGTAATCGTAAAAGGTAATTCATGGACGTCCGTTCACGAGTATTCCATCTGGAAATCTGTTACGGCGCATTTATCACGAATGTCACCTAACGTTGAGTCAACGTAATCCTCGACTGTAACAACTGGTTGGCAAAAAGGCCATCTACGACTGAACATCGGAAGCAATTTGAAGAATTTTTAAATGCACCTATACGACCTGGCAACCTTAGCATTAAAACTTGGAAATACAATGAATACCAGCCAGATACAAATTTTAATTTTTACATATACTAATACGCGAAAGTTTTCTAAAATCTTATCGAAGTACAAAGATACCTTATTCATGGAAATCCGAAATTTGCTAATATTTGTCATGCAATACCCAAAGCTGCTACATCCACTACGCGTTTCATACTCAAATATCCTTGTTATCTGCACTTCTTCGATACGTCGATCTACCTGCAAATATTCCAACCATAAATCTACGCTGCGGAAGCTGTAACATCGACGACAAGCAATACCCTATAGAACAAACACTAGAATCTACTACTCCTACGCGTTGTCCCGTTGCAAAACAATCTTCGAACGGTCGACTTTTGCGATTCTAACGGGCGAAGGTTAGAATAAAACCGTGCCACATGTACACGCTTACAGACGAAAAGTGATCATCGAGATTACTCGTTATCGTAACAAGAAAAAGCACGGACGCCCACACGGTCGATCGCGTTACGAACCTTAATTGCAGCTGGGTAATTGCATGGAGGTCTTTCGAAAGCGAGACCGGCCTCCTCCTCCTCCTCCTCTGATTCACGTTTCTCTATTTAAAGACCGCCGGTGAATTTTTCCTGATCGAAGACTAGCGGTGTCTGACCGTCGCGTCGAGGTTCGCTTGAGCCAGGAAGAAAACGCGGCGAGGAAAGACAGGCGAAGGCGGGAGAACACAAGCGCGAGCGTAGCGAGCGTCACGCTTTGCTTGTTCGTCCCACGCGAGCCAATATCCAAAGCGGATACGCGATATTGCGATCAATGCCATTGGCCTATCTGGAATACGATCCGTGGCAACGAGACCGTGGCTCTCTACGTGTGAGAATCCCGCCGGTTCGACGCGCTTCGAGATCGATTACCAGAGATACGCGGTCGAGCAGTGTCCCGTCACTTTTCATTCAAAAACCAGACCGCAAGCGTACAATCGAACGCGCGATCGACTATACGCGATCCACGCGACTCCGATCCGAGACTTCTTCTTCGTGTTTGCGCTGTCCGTGTTCTGCTGAACTTTATTTATTTATATTTGCTTATTTGGGGCTGAGATCTTCTTGGATATATAAACTAGATTAGAAGTATGAATACATATATATATGCACTCCATTTGTAGTAACAATCTGAATTAACATTTCTGTGGCTCTTTAAGGTTCAGTGGTGTTTTTATTTGTGTTTGTTCCGATGTTTCGTGAACATTGCTATTCGCTTCTTCGGAGCATGTCTGAAAATGAAGGATACATTTGATTTTAATCATCATTTCACATCTAATCTTCGTGGAGGTTGAAGATCTGAAAAAGTATCTGGATTGTATCAAATGTACAAGCTAATGGCAAATTAATAATTAGAAGCAGCGCTTATTACTTTTTTATAGGACCAGCAGAGCGTGAATTTCAATTATCTGTTAAAAAGCATGATAATAATATATTTTGCTATTTATCGTATATACTAGTACATACATTTACAGTTTAAATATCATTGTTTGCGATCAGAATGGAATCCTATTAATTTATAAGAACCTTTTTAATCCGACCTACAATGCAAAAATTAAATCGTCTAAAGAGCTTGTCTTAAGATGTGACGATTACGAGTATCAGTTTTATTATTATATATTGACTTTTAAAAATCAATTTATTCATCGTGATTGTAAAGAGTAGAATCTTTTCCGCTTGATTTGTTCGTAATTTCGTAATTAATGTACATCTTGTCATGACACCGTTAATTTGTCGGAGGATAAACAGTTCGTATATTCATATAATCTACTCATTAATTAATCTATTCATTCTGATGTACGAGAGTAATCTATCCACCAGATACGATTTTTCGTCCGTGTAATAGGAGTTCACGTTCAAATAAGTAGACTCAAACAGCGGAAGTTCGTTTAATCAGACACCAATTAAAATTTCATCGAGACAAATGAAATTCATATAAACGTAGTTTTATCGCACTTCCATCTATCTTCGCCATATTTTCCCTCGAGTATCGCACAAATAAAGAAGAACAATACCAACCAGAAGAACAGGAATTTAACGCCTAATCCGCACGAAAACAGCGCAACTCGACTTATCTCTGCGCGCACCGAACGTGTACTCGCATTAAAGAGGATTAAGGAGCCTCATCTCTGCCCAGCGCGATACCTGGAGCCTTTAGAACGCTAAATGTACTCAGGGAGGATAGTCACGAATCGAGCGTGCGGTCGATGATGTACAGATAAACGAAGGAAATTTTGCTCGAGAGAACAGAAAGACACTTCCTTCCTCTTTATCATTCTTTCCCTGTTTGTCGTTCTACTTGGCGTGTACCCGTTTCTGTCTCGGCGAAGAGACTCGCGATAATTATAAATCGTTTTGTGACTAGTGCTAACGAGCTCCTCGAAGCCGCCTCCGCACCAGCTTTGAGCTTGGACTTAGCAAGACCTCGGAACTTATGTTGTCTCTCGCCAGGAGGATATTATTGCTTTAGATACACCGTGGCTGATACTTGGCCGATCCGAAGCGAGTTTTTAAAAGTGTAGGTGCAATCTACGCGAGTTCACTCGTGCGTAATTTATCGTGCTATTCGAAGTAATTAAAGGGTTGCTCGTGTAATCTTCCAGATTATAAATAGTCCCGAGTATAGTACCTGTGTTTATGTTTCTTTGGGTTTAACGTCTTGTTAATTGCGAATTTTTTGATCGGTATGTGTTTCTCAAGGTTGTAAATGGCAAGGTTGAGGCGAGTTTGCATAAGTGGTTTCGTATTTTCCTTTGTCGATTAGCTACGAAAAGTGTAGCTGTCGTTAAGAGAAAGAGCAATTATGCTCTACGACTGCCTGCACTCGCGTAACTGCGAAATAATAACAGGGAATACATGGAGGAAATTAAACGTATCTGTTTTTTGTCTCGTACACCGATTTTTTTTCATCGGCTTAATGACTTTGCCTTCCCTTCTCGATTTAAAAATCAGTTTATTAGCGTAAAAATAATTCACTTTTCAAACTGAACAATACTTATTTGTTTAATCCTTAGTTCCAGTATTTATTCTCGATTCTAATGACTAGGCTGCGGATATTTTATGAATAGAACTGGAGAAACTGGAATAAATTCTAAATGATATTTTGTCTCACTCGTGAAGTATCACAACCAGCGCAACAATTTGAATATTTTATATTTTTGTGTCTAAATATCCTACTTTTTATTATTGGAATATTTGATATTTTTTGTATTATTTCTAATCGTACACGTTTGTTTCACGCCAATAAACTTGCTATAAATGCGCAGATGAATCCGTAATCTACCGATGAGTCAACTTGCACGCGTTCGAGTGATCGATCATTTCCTAATAAAGTAATGTAATTTATCGGATCCACAAGAAATAATATCAAATGTATAATTCAACGTTTATTTCGAGATCAAGGAATCTTATTGATTAAGAAATACAGAAACGCCGGAACACGAAGGAAAAGAAACGTGGCGCGGATCTTTGAAGTAGATTAATCCCAGCATGGGTCAGACGGTCGGATATTGGGCTAAACGTCACGCGCACCCTCTGCACGTTGCACGAATGTGGTCAACTCACCCTCCACTCGATGATCGCGCTCGATCCCGGATTGTTTTGATTGACAGGAACAAATAAGAGTGACGTGCATCCATGGGGACACTGTGTTATCGCGTCTGATCCTTCGGTATCGCCTCCCATGGGTGGATTAAGTGAAACCTTTTACACAAATATTTTGTGACGTTTATCTTTTATCGCGTCAAGAGTTCAACATTTCAACGAATGAAATATGGTTTATATTCTGTACACTATTTTCTTTTTCTCGTCTAAGAAGACGGTAGAATTTAACATTTTTTTTCATAACATTGAAATTGTAATTGTATTTTTTCTTATCAAAGAAATAGGGCGAATTGTGTTATTGAGATTTTATTCGCATTCGAATATAATAATTTGTAAATGTTGGAAAAATTTAGTACTTGATTGTACATATTGCTTTTATAGAGGGAGTGTTTGCGTGGTTGAGGTTTGATTACAATCATCGTGAGTGGAAGCGAAGGATGTTTGGGGTTCGATTGCGTTAAAATCGTAGCCGGTGTCAAGTGTGGCATCTGAATGTTCCCATCAGATACAGACAGTTGCAGGAAACCAGAAACCACAGTTTCTACTTACATTTTGCCATGAACGGTCTGCTCTCGCGGTCAGGAAGCGGAAACGGTAATAGATGATCTTTTTGCCCCACCTTTCGTTGTTTCTTGTACAAACCGTCAACGGTGTCATTTGAATGTCTTTGATCAAATCGAACGACTGTGTGTTCCAAACAATCTATCTTTAAATATATAAGAGCTATTTTATTTATTCGAATATCCCTAAAGAATTTAGCAAATCATAAATAGAACGAAGTGAGTAAAAAGATTTCAAAGTACTTTAAAATCGTTCTTATTTCCCCTACATTGAGAAAGGTCGACACAGCTTTCATTTTCGAGCAGATGAATTTATAAGAACCAACTCACGGCCATCGATATCCCTTTATTCGACGAACCGTGGCTTCTTCATAGCCCCTAGTCATCGTTACTACGATTATTTTCAAATTCGTGCCCATGAGAGGCGAACAAAAGGGAAACGAGAAGCAGGTAATTCCCTCTGGAATCGCTGAACGGCACTGGCTTGTCCAGCCATCTGTTGCCTTTCAAGGATAAAACCAAAAGTGGAGCCAGGAAAACCGACATCCTCTTCCATGGTCTCTGTCATTTCTCTCTTCCCTTCGTTGCAAACAATCTTCACCGAACTTGCATAAAATGATTTGATAAATTCCACTTTTGTACGTTACATAAACTTGTCCAGTATAAAGACGTATTAAAGATTGAATTCTTAAATCAAACAGATTAATTGAAATTTGAATATGTATGAAAAAAAGCCGATAGATCTAATTCTTTCCGAAATCTAATCCTTTATGAACGGTATACGGTAGGATAAATTATATATATTATAAAACGATTACCATTATGACATCATAATCTGCCATAAGCCACCCCCTATTCTACGAAGCGCCCTTTATCGTATAGCAACATTGCCTGCATACGTTCGACCCGAAATCTTCAGAATTCCAGAAAGTAGAATTCTACAAAGTGCAAAATTGCATCTAATATTAAAAAATATATAAAATATCCAAAATATATATTTTACCATAGTACTTAATAGATAAAACAATTTTCTACCAAGATTCTATTTTTTTAATTAATTTCTGCAAAATATAAAATTCTCATAGGAATCCAAGCCAACTCATTACAGTGCCGATGACACTTGACAATTTTTCATATTACACACATAATGCGTACACAAAATTTTTCCGTAATATGTGTTCAAATACTTTCCCGAGTCACTGTACCTTTGGGTCGGGTTCGGTGTTTTATTGAGCGGTAAAATTTAACGGCGAACGCTGGCTCGTAACTTCCGGTGTTTCGTAGGTTGGCGGCCCTGGCGTTCGCCCGCCACGAGTCACAATGAAAGCCACCCCGCGCGCGGAAGGATAACAATGGCAACGAGAGCAGCGCCGGTCCTGGAAATACCTTGATCCCACAAAAGGTAGCTAAACACAAGCCAGGACGAACACCCGAACCCTGGCCCTTCCAATTATACGTACTCTCGACTCGCAAGCGGATTGACGGTTGGTACGCAACGATAAATCGCGACGGTGATCCGACTTCTCCATTGAATCGCGACCGAACGAACGCCAGGGAATCCGATCGTACCGCCGAATATTTCGGGCCAGGGGCTTTCGTGGCTTTTCAACCGACCACGTAGCCGAGTTTGTTCGTGCGTTCATTGTGTTACCGAGCAGTCGACTTTCAATATTCGAAACTTGCGTTTTAGAGATCCGCTTTGATCAAAGTTTTTGAATTGGAATCTTTGGCTCTTTGACATTTTTAATTGTGGAATTTGTTAACTTTTAGTGTTCTGCGAATAGTTGTATCCTTAGTTCTTGGCATCGTGAAACTTTACAAGTTTCAGATTTTGAATTTTAGATTTATATAGAATACAAAATCGTTTAATATATAATGGTAGACTTTAAACTTTCGTTGAATACTTGCACCTTTGAAACTTTGCATCCTGAAAAATTAGAATATTTCTGAAATTAACTTCAATCGAGTCTTCTGAAATTAAAGATTGTCCTTGATCCTTGGATCTTGGAGTCTTTGTTGAGAATTATGGATCTTAATCGCCGAAATAAATATATAGGAACACTTGCATTACACGTAGAAAAGACATTCAAATAGTTTCATATTTATTTAATATGTGATTTATAGGATCTTCATCAATATATATTTGCACGCGTCTCAACACTCTCTTTGTCTCACCATCTTCTATATCACACTACTAACGGAACAGTTGCATTCATCTGTTCTCCGAAACGCTGTGCTCACATATACTTCCATACACTCATACTCATATACATGTGTCACTACTACGCGGCTAATCTAGTCTAGCACACAAAATTATACATATCTCAATAGTCTTTGAATATTTGAAACGTAGAATCTTTGCAAATTCTAGTTTTTTAATCTTTGGAATCTTCGAAATATAATATATAAAAATTTCCTTTGACAAAACTGATTATACATTTTCCGTCGGATTTCGGAAACAAAAACGCATTCGAGGGTTTTCATTTTCGTAGTTTCTATTAGTGCAACATCTGCTTCTTTGCTTGCCGCGCATTGATGAATTAGTTGGGTCAAACGACAGCCTCGCAGCTACGTTCACCCCCTCACAATTATCTTTTCTCCCTATGTATTTTTCCCTTTGTTGTTCATCTGTCAGCTCGCTTGAAGGATGCACAAAGGCTTTCTGGTACTCGCCGACGAATTCTGACGTTCCTCGCCCGCATGGCTTGTCATAATTTTCTAAAGTGCTGGTCACGCTTCTGATTACAATCGCACAACGAGTGAAGGAATTTATACGATAAGCAAACATTTGCAAACAAACGAATGTCCGTAATTTCGTTAATGCTACAGAGTTTAATAAGCTTACTTTTTCCCCCGTACAGAGGGATTTTTCGTAAGGCAAACAAAATGGAAGCTTTTACATAAATCAAATAAGACCCACATTTAAATAGTATGCAGCTTAATTCTCATATCCATATCATCTAACAATTTTAAATAATTTGCGATACTTTACATTTTAACTTTTTGAATATTTATTTCTTAATCTTACTCTAAATCTGTTGAAGCTGTAAGGATATTTTTTAATGTTAGAAAGCATGTAAAAGCGTTAGATATTTCATTTAATAACTCTAAACATATTTTAAATAAATCGATATCTAAAGTATATGTGTACACACAAAATAATTTCTGTATAAATTTCCAAGCAAAATTTTAAACCAAAGAAGCTTCGAATAAAGAGCTGCACGGAACCAACGTCCAGATCATCCATCAAGCGTTCTATCAGTCAATTATCGGAAATCAACGTTGTCATCCAAAGAAAATGAAAACCAAACTTCCATTCTCAAGAATCCTTCGAACTTTCATACGTGTGACTTTACACAGTCTGAACGATCTATAATAACTATCGTGCGTCGATCGCGCATCGTAGATCGAGAGGACAGGGCCAGGAAGACTGGTACCGCGAAGAAAAGTAATAAGGGTGGAATATCGATATTCATCGACTAGAGAGCAAGTGGAGGCGTCGAAGCGCAACGATGCGCGCTAGATTGGCCGGCACTTTCCAAGATATGAAATTATTGTCCGGGCCAGCAGCCCCTGTCAAAGGATCGACTGACAAGCGATCTCGAACGAAGCACGACAGCTTGACTAATGCGGTTACTACGGCCCCTCGTGATATAACCAAATGAAATACTCCCACTCGCAAGAAGAAGCTGATGTCACGAAATCAAAGTTCTTTTCCCCTGTGTTTGAATCATCCCTTCTTCTTCTGTAAAGAAGAAATCATCTTTTCCACCGCATCAGCGAGAATTCCTCTGCTTCTTCTATCTCTTCTTTTTTCGCTCGTTAATCGATATGCGAGAAGGCGACGGTGACGTCGATTTATTTGTTGTTGATGTTTCGTAGCATTTAATTGAATTGCGATTTGCTAGGTTGAGACTCGGTAGATGATTAATGATGGCTTCGTCAGATTGTAAAGGGACGATCAAAGAAATTGTTGATAGTTTAACATCGAAGATAGCATTCTTATTGTGATCTTGTGTAACTGAATAGCTTAAGATTTGAATAGTTAAATGTCGATTCTGAAGATTATTGAGATCAGTTGAGATAAATTGAGTTTGTTTAGGATTTTTTAGATATTAGATTTGTTTAAGAGGACTACTAATTATGATATGGTAATCTTAATATGATCCCTTTCTGATAAATTCGCGTCTTCTTTAATTGCTCGCCATACAAAATACCATTTTCATGTGTTCGTAAATCAAAGTTCGTACATCAAATTGTACAGTGACTGATGATTAATAATAAAAATCTATCTTATTGGAATGTTTTAACTTTAACATGATATCACTTTTTCTCTTTTGGATCACTTTCTTGAACATGGTCATATTTTTTATTTAGAAGCCTTTTTCGTGTTATTCCACTTTTATTACAAATAGCACTGAACCTGGTTAACTTAACTGCCAGTTTCTTCGGTGCTTTCAATAACAGAAATGGAAATAGTACAACCGCGGTTCAGAGTATTCTCGAAACGTGCAGCTCGTAAACTGCTTGTCGAGCGAGTAGCTGTACACCTGACAGTCGAATATTTTATTACTTACGGAAGTTCTAGCTCGCCTCCTCCATCGCGGACCGTGACCCTTAAGGTGCGGTCAAACTCGCTCGACAGCCGCGCAATATGTAACATGAACTTCTGATGTGTTCTCCACGAGGAATTCAACGAACAGTTGCACGTGTTCATTCCATTCGTGCTTGGAATAATTCCGAATCTTTCGGTACCTGCGTTTGACAATGTAATTTGTATATTTCGCGCGAAGAATGCAGCATCAACAAAAAGCATCGACACATATCGCCATTTTTCATTAAAGTTTTTTTATCAGTTTCCATACGCAGTGGCAGACAAAAAGAAGCATAAAATTCATACTTATGTATAATGCACTACATTAATGGTAACTTTGTTGTACTAAACATTTTTATGTTCATATCATGTGTTGATAACAGTCATCTATATTATATCTATTCCTAATTTAATTGTTCTTGTCAAATATAACCTTTTTGTACTGCTTAGCCTTTAAACTCTCTTTCGCCCCTCCCCCCAATATGTATTAAATCTTCATAGTATCAAATTTTTGTAATCGTATGAAAATACTACTAACGATTCGAAATTTAATATTTGTATTTCGGAAATATAAATATTTCCAACGCCCGAAATTTTAACAATTTGGAAGTTTATATCCGTTCACAGCTTACAAATTTTCTACGGATTTCTGTCCCACTTTTTACGTATTCCTACCTAATTAATTAGTATGTAAATGCTATAGTAAATACTGCCAACATTTATGTAGCCACTCTAAATTAAAGAACTAGAGGAGTAGAAATAATAGAATATGTCAATACGTTGAATAATTACAATTCTATTTCTTGAACACTTCAACGAAAGTATTCGTCGAGACTTTGTGTTACAAGCAGTAAGCAGATTTCGATGTTTGCTTTAATATAAAAGTGGAAACAGTCGATCAGGGAATCTTTCTTGTCTGCGTAGAGGGAGGAAAGTGTGTACATCGTTCGTTTGCCAGAGCAGAATGGAAGCTGTATTCTTCTTTTGGTAAACCTCTTCGAACCTTCACCGTTCGAAACGTATTCCACCAGGAATATATTTTTCCTCCTTGATTTGCAAAAGATTGCGTTGGTATTTACATAAAGTAAAGAGCGGGAGACGTGAATACGTTTCGATCTCTTTATCGGCGTATAATAGACCTTGGTATTCGCCGGTATTCGTGCAAGGGATTGTAAAATAGTCCTATTCTCCTTGCAAGTAATAAGATTCGGTAAAGCTAAACGTTTCGGAGAGATTTAAGGGGATTGCATTTGAAATTAGTATAGTCAGTTCGTGAAAATTAGAAAATTTTGAAAAGCGAAGATTTGAACCAATTCAAAAAATCAAGCCGTTGTGAAATTAGAGATTCGAAAATTTGGAAAGTTGAAAATTCAAACATTTGGGGGATCGAAGATATGACCGTTAAAAAATTGGAGAGATCAGAAATTTGGATATTCATGGACTTTGTGAGATCGAAGCTTGGAACATTCAATTCAAATTTGCGGGGTCAGAAATTAAAAAATTTTAATATTTGAATATTTGAAAATTCGAGAATCGAATACTTGTACGTTTCTAAGTTTCTACTTGCTTCCAACTTATCTTTGCGCTACTTGCGACGTATAACAATTTTTTTTACGCTCTTCCAACCCACTTTTCACATTATTCCGTTCTTTCTTCCACGATTCCCACGTTCTCAAATTTCCAAAGTCCCACGCTCTCAATTTCAAGTTGCTAAAAATAACAATACATATATCAACTGATGGATACCTAGCGTAACCAATCAAAGTTTCCCAACTACACGATGGACATCCCCTAGTTTCTGCACCCTACAATTTCACAGGCTGGGTCCGTATACAAGAATAGTCATTGCTACCGTGAAACGAAGCATGCGACGAGCATGCTTTCTTCATCAGCAGCGTTTAATTTGAATACACGTGCACGTTGTTACACGCAAACACGCGCAAGAGGAAGGAATCGTCGTGCGCGAGTAACCGTGGATCTCTTTCGCGTAACAGGACACTGCAAAGTAGGAGAGTACATATTGATCTTCCATTTCCTGCGGCTGAAACCAAGGGCTCTGCGCCTTGGTGAATCGCGATATTCGCCGTACCGTATCCTCCCACGTTGTTCGGCGAACGATGACGACGGCCAGGGTTCTTTCCAGGCTCGACGACTCTTAACGGAGTCCCACGAGGCACCGATTACACGAATCGGTGATTCATAATCGTCGTTCAGGCTTCCTTCCTGAATGCAATCACGGCCGCGGGGCCGCCATCCGTGAACAAAAAGAAAAGAAAGTCTCAAGGAGCTCGACTTCCATGGTCGATCCTTAGTTTCTCGCCATTCACCAAGACGCCTCAGGAAGCTTCCAGGTCTGTGAATATTTCACGAGAGGATTTATTTTCATTTGGTTTGTGGTTAGTTAGATTAGATTATATAGTTTCATTTTTCACTTAATCGATAATGTTTTCAGGCTGATATAAATTTAGGATTTCTTACTTGGGAAGTTTCATCGAGTTTGGCACATTTCATCAGAACGATTGCAAAATAAATGCGGATAAATAAAAAAAAGCTTTAGCGAAAATACGTAACGATTTATTTTCCTAAGGTAATTTCATTGGTTCTAGCGTTGTTGTAATTTTGCTCTTGGCTTCGCCATACAACAAAACGTCTCAGGAAAATTTTCAATCTCTGGATTTAATTATTTGACGGGAGGGATCGATTTTTCGTGGTTCGTGGCTAGTTAGATCCGATTATGGTAATTAAATTTCTCAGTTTAATTGGCAATTATTTTAGATTGATATAAATTTAAGATCTCTTTCTTGGGAAGTTTATCTGAGTTCAGGGACGTTTCGTTAAAACGGTTGAAAGTAAATGCAGATATATTTTTTAGAATTTATGTTTTCTGAAAAGTACCAGTGATTTTACAATTATTTTTTATTAAACGATCCGTGTTTCTTCAGAGATTCCTCTGCATTTGCGTAAGAAGAGTCCTGCAACTACCTATTGTACCCAGTGTCGCAAAAGCAACAAATCACAACGACATTACACACCAGAGAAACACGGAACGAGGATCAATTATGCTCCGCTCGTAAATCTCGAACTACCCCAAGAAGAATTTTATCATCGTAGGTAGTTTATAACCTTAAAGCTTCGGAGTGGCAGTCCACGTTCCATATACGTAGCGTTTCAAACGAAAGCCTTGAAACTTGCTTGTAACTTTATAAAGGCGAACGTTCTTTATCGGCGAAACTTTGAAAAGCGTTACGTTCAGCCGTGGTTTTGTAGGGAAATACACGAGAAACGTCAACTTGCGACGATCTTTGAAAACGCGTTAAAATACAAATTGCATTCATTAAAGTTGAATGGACACGTAATGACGCTAAACGCTATTGATTTCGTATTCTATAGAGCGGCCAGTTAGAGTTGGCATCGGCGAGACTGGTCTCGGATACAGGTGTCTTATTGTCTGAATACCCCGAAGCTCTCATTGTTTGGATGTTCCAGATGTTAATTCTAGGTGGTACATCCGCATGAAATACCTTTTCGAGTCTCGTGAATACGAAAAGCAAACGAAGACCGGTCGGATGAACATGAAAAATAGTTGACATACCCTGCCCGCGATTTTTTTACGTATAGTCAAAATGAAAGTAGGTTGATCGAAATATCTGAGAGGGAATGGTACAATCTTTTTTTATCCGTATCCATTGTTTGTTGAACTAGTTTCCTTTTCCTCGATCCACACACATTCCTGAGTGCAATGTGGACGTGCCAAGTGAATGTGCCAATATACAGCTCTATTCATAAATATTGGTACATCGTTGATCTTATACAAAATGCAATAATCGTGCTGGATCGTGAGGCAAACCAGGGAATCGATCAAACCTTTGTATTTATACAAGATAACGACCCACGAAATGTACGATAAATAATTGTCAGAACCTGCTTATGTTATAAGAAAGTTATAAAATATAAAATATACGAGAATTATAAAAAAAGTAAAGAATAAACGATTATGCATAGTCCCCACAGTTTCCTGATCGAAATCTTGTCGAATTGCGTATCGTCGATGAAAATTGAAATCTGAGAAATCTATCCAAAAGCTGAATCTAATCTATGAAAACCCGTGCGACATTTATGGAACCAAGTAACCACAGACACATTAGGAAAACTAACGAAACGAAGGCACACGATTTGTCCAAACTTAGTCTGCAACTGCAGAACTGCAGAAACTGCCGCAGAAGCCGAAGACATGATCGGTAAACCGATACATCTACGACTGACAGAGGAACCCTCGTTAAACCGGCGATTCATCATTCGTTGAGGAGTCTTTAAGGACGATTAGGCAGTACGTCGACGAGCAAAAGGGTCAACGAGGCCTGGCCTACGTCAAAATGGATGGGAACCTGTTTTCCTCCGTTACCGTCCGCATCTTCAACCCTCGTAGCGAAACTTGGTTAACCCTTTCGGGTAACTGGAACAAGTCTACTTCTGTGTTTTTTTTTTCCTTTCGTTTCATCGAAGGGAGAGGACCACGTGCCTTCGAGGCTCATTTTCACCAGAACTTATCTCCGTTAAACGTATACGCGAACTAGGATCTTGCTGGTGCAGGGGACGAAGGATTTCGTAGACACCATCGCCAGAGGCAATCTGGGCACCAAATTGAGCCGTACTTTCGTCGAGGCGACACGCGCCCTCTGATTAAATCGGGTGTATTATTGACGACGACCTGCCTTGTCTTCGACATCGTGAAACTTTACACAATGCGTTTTTACAGCTTAGAAGTGCTGTTGAGAACTTCGTCGCGAATTTCACTCATTGAGAGACAATATTCCGCGAACGTATAACATTCTATCTGCAATATTTTGCAATTAATTTACGTTATATTCTCATGCAAGAGTTTTGTTTTTAACATTGTAACTTGAGAAGCAAGTTCCAGGAATTAACTCATCTCCATAACTCAACCTTATTATTATTAACTTTCCCACTTACAATTTTTCTCAATCGACTCTATGGAATTCATACGATGAACTTATTTGTACATCTTAATTTAGTTTACCATTCACAATCTCTTAAACGAACATAGGCACTAATCTCAGGTCAGACGCGATCTAAAATTTCAACGAGATGCTTATAAAACAGTTAGTATGAAATTCTTTCGAGTTCATATCACATTTTATTCGTTTATATACTAAAAAAACAATATTTTCTTTCTGTTTTCAGGTACGTACCTGTCACTGCAGCATCACGAGTTCCTCCCTGACGTCTCGAGCGTGCATTAACGTGAGTAGATCAAAGCACGAAAGGTATTCGTACAGCCATCCCCCGAAAGACAAAGCGTCGTCTTTTTTTCGATAATGAAACAGGGTTGGGAGGGATGAGTTGTGATTGTTTCGTACGCGAACGTAATCTCGGGGGAGTATTCCCCGTGGTGGATGAAATTTCAATTTTCGGCGGGAATTTTCACGAAATCTGCATAACTGGAGGATCCGCGAGACGCACGAGTGACAGAAAAGGGAGGAAAGTGTCGGAACCGAAGGAAGCACTAAATCTTTTAAGTCTCGCCCATTTTTGCACCAGAACCGCGAACAAAAAGAGATCGAGTCGGGAAGAAATCCGCTGAAACTTTCCTCCTCTTCTCGAGATGCTTGAAACGTCTTCTTCGCTGAAATTTTGAGACGAGAAGAGGAATTTGAGGAAGTTGGAGGTTTCGATTTGAAGGAATTCCAAGCGAAAAACGTCGCGAGGCTTTAAATAATGTATAGCTGCGGTGGATCTGACTTTTATTTATTTAGAGCACGATATTTTTAGATGAAATTTTAAGTAAAAAAATAGAACCTAGTAAATTTTTGGATTGGATTCGTAAACAAATGATAGATACCGAGAATTCGTGAAACGTATTTCTTATCCGCTCGAGGGTGAACTACCCTCTTCTCGTCGATTCGATGTCAATTCAAGAGTATTATTTCGAATACCAAACGTTCCTTCTAGAATTTCCATTTTTATCGACAATTTCGAAGCTCTTCAGAAAATTTGAAATTTACTTACTTTTACAGACAGCTTTTCATTTGAATTTTTAGATAAATTCTGACAAATTCTATTGAATGTTTATTCAAGAACTGGAAATTTCCCATATCGAACGAAACATGAATATATACTTCCCATTAGTATGTTAGCCCCGAAGCTATGTTTCATCGAATATTTAATCCCGCTGTTCTCCAATGGTTTGCATAGCACAGGATAAAAATCACACCCCGATATATATTTTAAAATCTTGTTGAATCTTTATTAATATTGTGTAAAATATTATTGAAATCGAAGGAAGATATCGGAAAATATAGGAACGTAAAACGGTACTAAGCAGAACAGCAGGATCAATTACCTTTTTAAGCAAAATACCCAAAGACTCTATAGATCTGTCGGTTTATTCCCCGTTCGATATTTCGAAATTGCGAAAGCAACGAGAGAACGATGGCACCTGTACAGTTTACGGCTTTATGCCTTGACGACAGGCGGCCTCTTCATTTCTATTAGCCTCCCTTCGAGTCGCTTCACCCTTCTATCTCTCGCTAGGCCTTCCACCAAGAAGCCCGAGAGAACCCATGACACAAGCTCGAATCCCCTCGCTCTAAACCGCTCACTCCCTCCCATACTCTCTTCGTTCATCCTTCCCCTATTGTTCTTCATTCTCTGCCGCCCAGACTTCGATCTTAAAGGTGCACCCTCCGAGCCCTTTCGCCAACCAACGTCTAACTCGTGCGCCACCAGAGTCAATTATTTCGTGAGAAGATTTCAGGATCTGAGAAACGACAAATATTTTCTGTTCGATGCGAAAAGTGGAAGACAAGTTGGGGTGGTTTACCCTGGTTTCCTAGAAGTTTTCGGCTTTTTATGGGGTGTCGAGTAATGGATATGTCCTTTGAGTCAGTTGGATGAGATTGTCGCTGGATAAAGTAAGTTTCTCGTGATTCTATTCGATTTTTCCGGTCAGGATAGGGTGGACAGATTGGTACGATTGTTTAGAGTATTTTATTGTTACGTTTCAATATTACAGACTGCGGATGTTTATGGAAAAGTTTATATTTTAGGGAAATTTAAGGGTACAGAGATCCGTGGCATATATATCATATAAGAATATATGTAAAATATTCAAAGTAGAGTATTTATTATTTTATGAAATTTAGGAAATGAATCAAATTTGTATTTAGGTTCTGTTTCTTGAGCTACGTTTATTCAGTTCAAAAAGTAATTTTATTTCGATAGATTCTGAATTGGTTTTCGCCAGTTTGTTCAAATTACTGGAAAGTATGCAAAGAGTGCCTCCTTATTGCAATAACTCCTTCGATTTCTTTACACAAAAAGCTGCAACACCATAAAAAGGAAATATTAAAAAGCAGACAAGTACAAACATCCTATTTACCATAGAACAATGTCCAATTTCCAGCGACGTAAATCCGAAAAACCTCAATGTTAGCGCACCCGCCGATGCATCAACGCGAAATACAAATAGCTAGTTCGCGTGATACGCGCGCGAACCAGTAAATAAGGCGATAACGTATCACCATCAACACCACCAGCGCTATACAAAAGGAAGAAAGATGAGGAAGAAAAAAGAAAATCGAAATAAAAAGATAAATTATCTACAGTTATTCATACATTAAACTCGCGCGCGCTATATTTCACCGTTGTCAGTTTATCCGCGACACCTGCTACATCGAATCCCTCTTATTTCGACGGGTATCAACGGTGCAGAACAGTCGTGCAGAGAATCTCCAGGATTGGCGAGATCGATAGCACCAATAAAGCGCCACTTTTGCTGCTATAAATCGAGCCGAAGATCTTTTATTGCGCCGAATATATTTGCGTGGTAATCACTGATGGATAGGCGAACACATGAACGCGATGGATGGCCGATAAATCGCGTCGCGTTGCTGTGTTCGATTTATTACGATGAAAATACTGGCAACGATGCGATGGACGGAAGAGAAGAGATTAGGGTCTTTTCAAATGCTTCTCGACGCCAATGACTTAAGAGGGTTGCGGACTCCCGTTGTCGTGAATAAGAAACGACGCGAGCTCTTAAGAAACGCGGAGAAGCGTAATTCATTTACGCTAGATTGATTAAAGCGTTCGTTAAGGTTGCGTCGAGGCAACAGCTTTTAAACGATTAATCGTTAATAGCATTGCCATGGCTGTTGTTGCACCCTTGACGAAATCGTTAGCTATTCATTTTTAAATATTTGTTTGTAGCAATACTTGATTTGATTTGTTAGCTCGAATCTTCTAAACGATTAATAATAGTAATGTGATAGCTGTTGTTCCTTGGCAAAATTTTTACAAGAAGCTTTTTATATATTTATACTAATAAAAATAAAAGCGATAATACTAATATCTGACTTTTGTCGGTAGGTTTGTTTTTTTTATCCTGCTGTGTTTTTCCAGATCCCGTTTTTCACCCAATCGTATTTTTCTTTCGTCAATAGGTTCCTTAAGTTTGAGGGAGAAGCGACGTGATCATTATTCTTCTTAAACTTAAACTTCTTAGTAAATATTTAAATGAAATTGTTGAGAATTGTGGATCTTAGTCGCCGAAATAAATGTATGGGAATGTTCACATTACACGTAGAAATGATATTAAAATAGTTTCAGATTTATTTAACATACGATTTACAAGATATTCGTAGATACAAGAGATTTGTAGCACTCTTTTTGTCTCACCATCTTTTTTACCACCATGCGTAAGGAACAGTTACATTATTCTGTTTTACGAGACACTGCGCACGCACATACTCCCACACACACTCATACTCATATATGTGTATCACTGCTATGCGGCTAATCCAGTGTAGCACACAAAATTACATACATCTCAATAGAAGCAGTAAAAGTCTTCTTGTTTGAAGACTGCAGCAGAGTTGATTGGTTTCCAACGTTTTTGGATGAGACGAGGTTTAAGTAGAATATGTTGCACGTATCGGTTTCCTGTATGTACAAAACAATCTTCGACAAGCACTCGCTAAGGATGTGGTCTCAATTTTCCGCGGCAAAAATAGGACAAGTAAATGTTGATTTAGTTAATGGCGCACCCGTTTCGACTGACTTTCTGTCCGCGTCGACTTAACTGTATAGGGTGTATATTTTAGGAACAGAGTTAAAAAAGGATATAATAAGAGAGATGTTGATAAAGTATTCAGCCGTTCGATAAGTTCGTAACGAAATTTAAGAGAGATTGTATTAAAAAAACTAAAGAAATTTCTGTAATAAAAATTTAAGATCCTTTTATTATTTTTATACTTTTCGTCTACCACTAAAACAAATATATATGCAACGAATTAATATATGGAAACGAAAAAAGAATCACAAAACCAAATTTCCTGAGATCGTCAACTTTAAAACACGAGATTATTTATAGAACCGAATATCAGGCCTTCCATAAATTATTCAACAACCCAATTTTCTCTCAGAAAAGACAAAAAGACGTGAAATCCTCGTAAAGTCCTTTGTTCCTGGCGGAACAATGCAACTCGAGCGAAGTTTCTAGATAAAAATCCGATCCAAGTTTTCCAAGAGCGAACGATCCGCACTCTGAAGTATCCGCTAATTAGCTACGGACGAAATAAAAGATGTAATCACCTCGATAATAATTCGAAACTTGGTCGAACTTGGTCGTTCGATGGTTTCTTCGTCTTGAAATATGACAGTAAGAAACCGAGAAGATTGGCAAATGGAATTCGATACGTTGTCGCTCGGAAGGGGCGTAAAATTAAAATATCTCCGCAAAGAAGAAGCGTATCGAGGGGTAGAAGATTTTTTACTCCTCCACGCTTTCCATCGTTCTCTAATCTCTACTTCCGCGCCTTCTTCAGTTTGTATCCTTTCTGCGCGAGAATTTCGTCCTTCCACGAGAATCGATTCCCCTAGGAACGCTTTGGAAACCTGATCGTCGCAACTTCTTTGCAAAAAGAAAGTCCGTGAAGAAGGGACTCGATACTCGTATTCTATCCCATAGGGTTTTGTGGCAAGAACGATGAAGAGTCTATTATATGCGTTCTTCCCCTAGGGTATCATAAACTTAGCATCGACTCCTTTTGTTGATTTTCAGGCTCATGAGTGCTTTCATTTTATTTATTTATTTTCCAGTAAAAACCCTTTGACATCAAATGCAAATCGTGCGTTGAACGCCTAAAACATGTCCCTGTGCCCTGAAAACTCTCAATGAGTTGGTACTATGAAATGTAAATGTAAATGCAAGCAAATGATTAACAGTGGATGTGGTACCAACAGAATAAGAGATGAGCTATTAAGATTTGGTAATAACAAAGAAAATTCTGATGTAACGTTAACATTTAAAATAATGTTGTATTGTTAAAGAGCCATTAGAATTTGTCAGGGACTATTTACGAAATTTCTCTGACATTTCTGGAATTACTGAATCAATTGTTTCGTGAATTTTTGGATACACAGTCGTACATTTTCTGCTTCCTTGCAAGCGGATTCGGCGACGAAGAGCGACGCTTTTATTCGAAGAAACAAAGCTGCTCTTCATAAATTGTAATGTCATTACAAAATAGAGTTTTTACAAGAATACGAAATTGGACTTATTTTATGGAAGTTGATTTGCTCGCCAAGATGAACAAAAACGACCGACGTTTTGTTTCCCGGTGGTGTATTCGACATTTCTATAGGGTTGCGTAGCGCAATAAAACGCAGATGCCAAATTCAAGAAAGCTACTTTCATCAATCGTTCTTTTTCCGTTGTCGTCTCTTTGTTCCCCGATTCTTTTCTTGTTATTTCGACTGTCTTCCCTGCTCAGACAAACGTGTTCCCCCTGCGAGTCTCGTCATTCGACCGAATCAATTCTTGTCGAAATACCTTGCCACTTCGACACTACTTTTGCATTTTTCTCTCTTTTATAAAAACACAAAATTAAAACACTTTCGATAATACTAAATTCCTACGTATAATTCGATATTGGGAATGTGTAATTGATTACGTATAAAGTTATGAGTATATTTTTTCGTACCCAACGTTTCATGATTAAATAATAATTGGCAGAAGGAATCGAATACATTCATCGATTTATACGAAACGCAAAATTGCCAAATATTTTGAATCTTCAATCGGAAAATAGAAACGATGGCTCCTGCGCGATTCTTAGCTTCATAAATCGAAAATGAATAAAAAAAAATACTTGACTGCGTTTTATATAAAATTGATCGATAACGAGTTATTATGTTCACAGAAAATTTGTTGTATGTTTTATATAATTCAATACATCAAACAAACTCCTCTATTTCCTCGATTTCGAAGCTGAGTCAAAGAGCGAGTTAAATTATGTCTCTAAAATTCCTAGATTTGCTCCTATGGAATGCCATATAAATCATATTCTTCAACGAATAAATTTTTCAAGCACTCCTTTCCGCAATAATTCTTCATTTCCGTTGTGTACTCGGCATTCCACCGTTAACCATACTTTACGTCATCGAACGCGTTCTTCCGTATGCTCCGGCTGGTTCTCCTCCATTCCTCTTTTCCTGGTTTTCTTCTATTTTCTTTTTTCCCCGCTCTCAGTCCCGGCTTCTTCCATTTTCCATTTTTCTTCTCAATTTCGGCGGCGTTCTCCTCAAGGATTGAATCCCCCGTGGGACTCTTCGTAGGTTCACCGCAACTTCCTTATAAAGCGAAACATTGTCTGGAAAGGGTTGATATATTCTACGCGAAAGCCAACGTTTACAGCCGACGCGACTATAGTCGCCTACATCATACGGATTTCTCCGTTTCGCCAAACAAATACGCGCCAACTTCTTCGATATTCACTGGCCCTGAATTGCTTTCGCTAGAAGAAATTGCTCGTACCGTTCGAAAGATTATGGTTTCACGCTGTGGTACCCAGCAGTTGACGTTTTATTATACTGTGACAGAAATATTAATGAAGGATTATGTACACATACCACGCTATATACTATCAGTCAGAAGTTTAAAACCCATAATAAATCTCCTGCTAATAGTCTCATTAATTCGAAATTGTTTGCTGCAGTAGATTCTTTATTAAAAATTTTTTTCTGAAAAAATAGATTTCTAAGCTAAAATTTTCTTTGAATCGTTGAATTTGATGGGATGCTAGTAGTGATTGCAAAGTTTCGGCCGACAGTGTATTTCTAAATAGATAACAAAGTTTGATTAATGTTATTCGATAATTAATAATCGTAGCAGGTTGGTCGATTTTTGTAAAAGTATTTTTGTAAAATAAAGAAACTTAAGCACTTAGCGATACGTGGATATTTTTCTTTCGTTGTATTATAAAATTTCGTTGAATTATAAAATAAATATGAAAAATTGATATTTGTATTGGATATTCTTTAATTTTCGAGCTGAGCTATTCTATGTGCAAGGATGTTAAGGAAATTAAACGAATTTCGATAGTTAAAATAATAATTAAAATAATTGTTCTGACTTATTGAAACTCGAATAGAAGATATACCTAAAGAGGACAGACAAAAAGAGACATAGGAGTAACAAAATGATCACATACATTTTATAGGATAGGACCGTGTGATACGTTTTAACGAAATAACGTGAAGTCAGTTTCATAAATAACCGAAATGAAATCCTGCCGGGATGTAGTAAGTGAAGATAACAACGTGTCGATATAGGTTAGAGCATGGAAAGGGACGTTATAAGGCTGGTGCCTATAAATTTCGTACTATTACTTCTGGCAAGTATACGGTGGGGTAATAAAATGTAATATAACACAGAGCCTGAACGTGTCTATGTAAGATTCCTCGCTACACGCCGCGAACATAGAAGACCACCTATGGAGTGAGTTGGAATTCGTGCAAAGACGAAATAGTTTTCTTTTGCGAGAGAAGGTAACGAGAAAGTATGCGACGTTTCTGGAAAGTATCAGACGAAATATAAATGAAGAAATCTTTTGAAAACAGTATATTATAATATTCTTTATTTTATCTTTAATTTTATCATTAATAGCTTTCAAATAATAATTAAACGGTGTTAAAATCGTAAATTTTATTGCGGACCTTACAGACTGAAATAAATATAGTCTCAATTGCATCAAGGAGTTTAATTTGTCATATAACACACGACGATTAAAATTCAAGTTATGAGGACTATAAATAATAGTGAAAGTAAAACGTAATTGATCGTTGCTCGAATCTTAGCAAATTTATTAAAATTCTTTTGTAAAATGAAAGAAGCTTCGATCGTGCTTTAACAAAGAGAAACTACTAACTCCAGCGATAATTTAAACAATTTGTCCAATTGAAATTTGAATCTTTCACGCTTGAAAAAATTCCAAACTCCTTGATCCATCGTAAAAATGTGGAAACTGATCGATACTCATCAATGTAAACATGTATTCGTTGTTATTCACTCTAAAATCTTACAGAGCAAAAAAGAAGCACCAAGATACAGTAAATCACAAGCTGTTCTCTCAGAAACGTGTCACCATCGGTATCGAGAAGTCGTGACATTTATCTCGTCACAGAGAAGAGACGATGACGAACGGTCGCGCGTACTATTTCCTCGATCGACGTGTCTCTTGCTGTACGTGAATGATTTACATGGCAATAAACTAACGCCTTGGTGCACCACGAAAAACGCTTTTGATTTATCCGCGTACTTTCTCGAAGTACTGGACTTCTGCCAGACCGGAAGGTCCATCTCGCCGGAAATCACGGTCATAATTCAGCGACGACTACGGAGCCGAGAACCATGAAAACACCCTCCAGTCGAGAAGTGTCCCGCCGCTGGAATTTACATAAAGCGGACCGTGGTTTTGCAAAATCAATTTGAACTTTTGCGGTTCCACCTTAGCCTCGTCCACCTACCACTGCGTTTCCTCTTGCCTCACCGCTGGCTGCTTCTCTCTAACTTTATTACGTCCCCAAGAACGTCTGTTTGCAGAGCGCGGTAATAGAGTCCCTCGGTGGTGAAAGGAAGCCGCCGTCGAATCGCGTGAAACGGATTTCTATTCCTCTTTTTATTGGTACTATTCTGCCGCCTTTTCTCTATTTCCAAAGTCGTGGAATTCCCAGTGCATAATTGCTTTTTGCTAGCCGTATATTCACATTTCTAATATTTTATTTTCTGGTGAATATTTCGCTAACTTTCCTAAACCTCGTGAGGCTAACGGTACAATATATCACGAGATAACTTTTAGAATAATTATTGGATTGTTTTATAATGTTTCTTTTACCACTGAGACGTACTGAGACATGGAATCTCGTTATAAATGCTACTACATATCCCGTTTTAAGAATTATTATTAACCTATTTTTTCAAACATGAACGTGTTATAGTTCGCATTATTATATTACAGTTAAAAGAAGAATCCTAGTCGAAAAAGTTAAATTGTAATTAGAAAGAAAATTGTTGTATAATCTAATGTTATACTGTTTTGGAGGATCAATTTATGTCTTCTTATCTGATAAATCAAAATTAATAGGAATTTTCTACAAAAATGATAAAACGTTGGATCCTAAATATATTATCAAACAGAAACACAGACATTTACTATGCAGAAAAAAGGATTTACTGTGCGAACATACCGGAAATTATTGTTCGCGGAACGATCGAAGACGATGATCCACCGACCACGACTTGCCTCTCTTTGTGCGTGGCCGATGCTTTTAAGCAGATGGAGATTTATGCGCTGGTAGACGAATTCCAAGCGTTCACCGGGTAATGGAGAGCACTCGTGGAAAAATCATGCATGAACGATTCGTTCGTTGACCCCCTTTGCATCCCGCTGACTCTCGGCCCTGTAACGGCCCTCGAAGACGATTCTACCGGGACTTTTAACAGAAAATCGAAGGAGCTCGTCGGGAATGGCACTTCAGGTTCCGTTGTCCCCTTTCAGCTTCGCATTCCTCTTCTCTTCGTGGCTAAAATCGGCCGAACATCGTTTTATGACCGTTTTATGGTCGTTTTACGACCAGCCGATTTTTGGTTTATTGAGAAGTTTTGCAGAAGCATAACGAAACGTTCAAAATTATTAAGTCTCCGGAATTAATCCCGTAATTTTATGATCTATAAATGTTCAGTTATTTATTTGTTCATGATCATTCTTTACCAATTAACATATTCACTGAAGCCTTTGAAGGTCTTCTGTTCTTTCTTCAAAAATGTTTCCGTTTTATGTAATAGCGTTCGTTCCAGCACACTACCTCATCTTTCGTTTATCTTCTTCAGCCATTTTATCGGAATGCATACGTAAAGTGCAGCAGCTGCGTCTGCAACATTACCAAAACAATTAAATCGACGCAATACTTTCATCGGTAGCAAGAATATATTAAATTCTCCGTTTCTACAATCTCATTTGATTAAAAATTTGAACTAAAAAGAAAATTAAAAATTACGCTTTAACTCTGTCGCTCTCAGAAGGCGCGTACGATCTTCTGACAAACGCTAGACCAGAAACGGCGCTGCATTTGCATTAACGCATCAACAGTTTCAAAGTCTGCAGACGACGAGGACGACAACGATAATTCTGGCCGTATTTGCAGGCGTATTTACAAGGCGCAGGGTGGGCTGCGTTTTCTACCTCGACGGCCAATATACAAGAGTGCCTTGTACATATGTATTTCCTGCATAATTTTGCGCCAGCCCGGCAGTGTTCTCACTATGCGAAACTCGCGGAAGCCCTCAAGATATCCGCGGAACTTAATACGCTGCACGAGCTTAACTCGTCGTCACTTTTCCGTTCTAGCATTCTCCGACGTGAATCTCGACCTTGTTGGCAATATCGAAAATTAATCGAGTTTAGGAGCTAGATGATCTTGAGAAATCTTTTACGAAATACGAAGAAGGAGTGAAGATTGGCTTTTGATGTTGGTCCTTTGGTATAGGATGAGAAAGGATTGTAGTGTCTGGACGAGCAGATGTTTGTATGGAAATATTTAAAAGAATATAGAAAGAATTTTATTATAGATGAGATTTCAATTATTGTACGATATTTCTGTTTAGTATTATCGTTCTATAATAATTCAGTTTAATATTATTGTTACCATTGCAACGTTACTTGCATCCTTTAGGAACGATCATTTTTCTACTTGTCAGTTAATATTGAACAATAATATAGCACTTAACTGCATACGTTTGATTTGATGAATATGTAAAATAAAAAATATGTACTTGAAATTTCATATAGCACAAGCATTGATGTTATTTCATTTGATAATAACTTTTGGATTATCATAGTTAACTATTGAATGATAAAATAATTCAAATGTCAAAAATATCAGACTTAGGGTTTAGTATACTCATTCGTAAAGTTTAATCAAACCAAGAAGTATCTCGATAATCCCCGAAATCAAAATAAATCTTAAATTATTAGATCGTTTTGAATCGTCGATCGAATTTTTCATTCTCCATAGAACACACTACCCTCTCGCAATTCTGAAATTCACCATATCCTTAAACCTCCAGCTAAGAAAACCGGCTGATCAAAAAGACATTTCCTGTTCCTTTGCATAAGGTTAACGGCCCCCAATTTTCTTTCACCTTTGTACACGAACTGAACGAACGCAAAACGATGGTTCTTGGTTATTTTGGCCGTGTATCAAGGAAAGAAAGCGTTCGAACAGTAGCGTAACGAGGTATACAGGCCTTTGAAGTACATTGTTTTCCACCTGATTTGTCTCATCCCCCCTGTTCCCTGGCTCTTTCGCCACCTAATTATCGGCCCGAAAAGCTCAGCTGGACGTGAGAACATCTGAGAGCCTTCTTCCGCGTACATAACGTGGAGCAACACGCGTAGCAACGATGGGCCCCCCTTTTTGCCAGATTTTCGATAGCCCTAAAAGCGTGCTCTCGTTACGATGGGGGCAGCCCACGCTAATCAGGATCAAAGTTAGGAGCCGCGTTCGAAAACGGCAAAGAGGATTTCGATGCTGGACCTATCGAGCCGGTACGAATACGGGCTATTCGCGTTCGTGATCTTCATTAAATTGGCTAATCAGCTAATCCTGTCTTTGATTCGCTGGGTAATGGTTAGTTGGTAATGGCGAGGGTGAATCGAGAGACTTTAGGTTGTTTCTCGAGTTCGTGGAATTTCATCGTGTAATACATTATGGTATTGAGTTAAATATTTGCAGGATTATTTATTTTCTTTAGTATTATCTTATTTGAAGTAGACTTAATGTGGAAGAAGAAAGTATATGTATATATTACAAAGGAATTGAAATACAAAGAGAATATTTTTGGAGAAGAGATAGCAGAGGGAAGTTTTTGAATTAGATAGATATTGAAGAACAATGCACTAAATCTAATTTGGGAAAAGAAAGTATTGTAGAAAAATTGAAAGAAATGTAACGGAAATTTGTTTTGAGAAGAAAGTTTACGAAAAATAATTTCATAGAATACTGCGTTAAAGACCTGAGATATGACTAAGATATGAGTCATTAAAAAATTCTTTATTTCTTTTCTTTAGTGAAGTATTTTATGGAAGAATTGCATGTTCAAAGTATACGAAATGTCACCATCCTCCAACCATGAATCTCTCTATGTTCATCTACCGAAGATATTAAAATTTGCAAAGTATGTTAAATGAAATTATTTAAATGTACTTCAATTTATCAGAAATAAAGATTTCCATGTTTGCCAAATTCCATTTGGTCAAATATATTAAATTTAAGCAGACGTTTAGTTACATTCTGATGCGATCCGAATGTTCTTCAAGCGGGCCAACCAGAGCAAGCACGTGTTGCATTTCGGTCGACGTGCATGCCGGGCGTTACTCGCTCTTGCAAATAGTTTACATGCAAACGAGTTGGGCGTGTTCGTGCATGTGGAGCACGTGTATATTTTAGGTACGCGTTGACTAACTTGGTGCATTTCGAGTAAATTTGGAGCAGACGTTGAGCATAAACCGAGCGAACGTCTGTTATTTTAATTATTACTCAACGCGAGCACCTACTCGATAATTTCTACCAATTCCCTTCATCTTCGTGTTTAATCAACTTGTTAGTCGAAAATCGAAGTTACAGAGGAAAATTTGCGATTACTTGTCCGCTACAAACTAGCAAATTTTTTGCGAATAAAACATTATTATTTACATTGTTATCTATTTTTCTTCTTATTTTTCTATTTATTTATTTATTTTACAAAGGTATTTCATATGGTTTAGAAAGGAAAATAAGGAAGATAAGGAAGATAGTTATCAACGTGAGCGAAGCACTGATTAATATTAATGGGACGCAAGTCAACTTGCTCTTCCGGTTCGCTACAAATAATAGCCGTGATGTCGCATTGTTCTATAGAAAGCGACCGCTGGCATTGCACATCGATGCCTGTGAGGCAATTCGCCGCGACCATCATCCCATTTGCACAATATAACGATACCGTGATCGTAATAATCGAGTTCGATTCGCGTTACTGGTAATTAATGTTAACATGCTGGACGATCGGCTGAATCGTTATAATTGTAATGAGGTTACAGGAAGTTTGCTCGTTATAACGTACCTATCCTTCTCATCACAGAACTTTTCATCATTAAAACAATTTTTAAATATCAAAAGATTTGAATTGACAAATTCAAAGTTACATTCTACTTTAAATTTTAATCTTCAAATTTTAGGATAATACAAATAAAAATAAAAGTTATTGCCACTTGTTCTGTGTATGTAATTTACTGCACAAAAATACTCAGATACTATTTGTCTTCGTGTAATTCAATTACAAACTGAGAGATGAATTAGCAAGTGAAATTAATTTTTAACTGCGTTTGCAACTATCAAGATCATAGAGCTATTTCGTTGTTTGACAGGCACTTAATCTCCAAATTCTTCAATGTTTCAATTACAAGCAGATTGTACAAAAGTTCCTCCAAACCGATAGAAAAATGTCCGATACTGATCCAAGCAGTGATATTAATATGGCAAATGTATCTATGTAGCAGTAAATATATTTCGTGGCTAAAGTTTCAATAAATAATTTTACCTCTAATTACACTCCGCTAAGACTCGCGTCCTATTACTATAAATCGATCATAGCGTCTGGATCACTTCCAGCCGGTATAATATCTACCTGATCAAAGATTTTCATTATTCAAGGCCATCCTCTTCTCCACAAGCCACACCAAAGATTCTAGCCACCACTCTCTACATCCCCATCCCTTGATCCAACGAACCCCATCGACCTCGACAATCTCCTGCAGCTATCAAATAATTTCGACCAATTAACGACCGACTAATTACAACAGCCGGTAAAATTGCGATACCGACATGCAATCAGAATTTTACGCGGATCGGTCGTTGTCAAGGCAAGAACAGTGGGCCAAGAAAACGGGTAGTAATTACAGCGATTATGGTATCAAAGGAACATACATATACGGAATACCGATCGCGATCGCAGATTCTGCAGCCGGCGCGTTTTAACGTTCGTCGAGCGGCCGTTTTAACATGCGCACGGCGATTTATTATCACCGGTTGACACGTTGCTATAATTTACCGCTACGGCCGCAGAATATTTCTTAGATCCCGGATACCAGAGGGAAACGCGAAACAAACTGGCGATGCTCGGTTGGCCAAGACTAAGCGTTCATCCTACTTGGCAAAACGATATTTATAACGACGATTCGTTACCGTTTGCCCCGGTGTGTTGTATTCGCCTGTTCGTCGCCGCGATACTCTGCGACGACCTGTAACTGAATTACGAGAAACGACCGGGCTTCCATTCGAGAGAAAAGTAATCCACGTTGATGAAGCTTGGTAAAAGTTGTGCAAGTAACACGTGACCTCTTTCAGTCCGCTATGATGGCGATGATGGGAAAAAGTGGATTTGTGACTATTGAAAAGATGGTACGTGGAAGGTATATGGCGTTTTCTCTTTTCTTGTTTTAGATTTAGTGGTTTATACTAGTTGAATTTTTACGTGTTTAAATTCAAATATGAAAATATAGGGAATTTACATATGAGATGGGCTGAAGTACTAAGAGTTTCTATAATAAATATTTATTTCTTTTTAAACAAGCAAAATTCACTTCCGTTGTCCGACAAGTGTATAAGTGCATGATGTCGAGTGTTTTTAAATATGAGAAGTTATTACTAAAAGTTTTCAAAATAGAGTATCCTTTTATATAAACAAAGTGTCGCGCTTATCCAACAAACGTATAGGTTTAAAGTTTCGATATTTAAAACTTCCGATCTAAAAATATCGATGGAACATCTGGATATTACGTTTTTACTAAAAGATAAGAGGAAAGATGTAGAAATTGATATTCGATTGTCTAGAATTACATACTAGAATTCAAATATGAAGCAATTCTTTATTCGAGAGAAATCCAATCCCTGTAATTCTTCAAAAAATAATCCATTTCCACCCTACATCCGATAAATCCCCCTTAAACCGCTTTCGTCTGAGTTCTGAATTGATTTCGATAACCCAAAGTCACATTACTAAAACCAAATTAAAGTGCAATATTTTCTCCAATAAGTTGCCCATACGGAATATTTTATCCAGTGATGGGAAGCCTGCGTTAAACGCGTTTGACGAGATTTTTTCGATTTCTGACGCTCTGCGCGCGATTCAAAGGGAAAATAGCTCGAATGGGAATCGCCTTTTCCAGCTCTTGATCGTTCGATTTTCATTAGCCGCGTGCGGTAGGAGTGAGACAAGCTTTGCAGAGGGCGGCGGTGGCTTTCCTCGGCAGTTTGGGGTTCGCCTTTAAAGCCGCGCATCAGCATTTGCACGCGGAAATTAAAAACGCGTGTCGGCGACGTGAACGCCGCTTTGATTTTACGGTCTTGCATCTGACGATATTGACTAATAATTCATCGAGAACCGAACATGTTCAACGACGATACGTACACCGTTTTCTATTGGACGCTCAGAAAATAGCGTCCAGTTTATTTAAGCGTAAATCAAGCAGATGGCCGTTGCGACATGTCTCGGACGTATGATCAAATGATACTCAGGGAAACGATCGTACCGTTAGAAATTCTGTTTATGGTCGTTTCACTTGAGTTTTCATGGCTCTAATAATGATAGGTTATTTGTGTATTCGTGCTTTTAAAGAAAAATAGCAAATATAGAGGAAGTATAAATAGCAGTAATAGTGATATTTAGCAAAAAATTTAGTTCGACATATGAATCGCTTAGTAGCCACATTGATCGATTCTTTAAATTAAAGAATATAAGAAAGTATGATGTGTAAGGAGAGGGCTAGATGATTTCAAAAACCTTTTGAAAGCTGTTCTTTAAATTCGCCTTAGAATTTACCACTATTTATGTCATCCTCCGATGAATAAATTTATGAAAGTAAGTCCTTGGTTTTTTCAGAATTAAATATTCGTTATGTACTTACGTGATAATAATAGAAAGTAGAGTTGATCAGATTGGCTTCCTATGGGCTCGTATTTTAATCCTTTTATTTCACAATTTATTAATCTCATCCCTATTTTGACATTATGCTGATGAACTAGGAGATTGTCGTTTTATGAACGCTACTGATAAAATAAATACGCAAAAGAACGTGACTTTTTAACACTTGTTCATCCTACCAGTAGAATAGTGCTGACACGGTCAAGTTCCTCGACTACTGAGTCAGACATGTAATAACTAAATCTGTTAGACCATCTGAACCCGGTCTCTAACCTAAATGAAAATTCTTAAAACATTTTGAATATGTACAATATATACTATTTCTTAATTTCACACATCGCTCTCTGCAATACCTTCATTGTGTAATATTATTTCTTTCATTAATTTTTCAATATTAACTGATTACAAATTATTTACATTTGATTACAAATCGTATTAATTACAACTGATTAAAAATCATACTTTGGCCAAGGAATACTTTTAACCAAAATTAGCTTGATGGTCAAAGAACGTCAGCATTTCTTCCTATACAAATCACCGTTAAAATTATGTCCATTTTAGTGTCCTAAATCACTCGAAAAACTATCAAATTGCTCGAACTATTTGATCAAACAAACTAAATCTTTCCCACGCCACAAATCTGCCGACTCGTATCTCGACATTTCATTTCACGAGTTCAATTAATCTTCCGAGAGTTTCCAGCAACGTGTATAAATGATTCGTAAATCCTCGATGTTCATTAAGATTTATGGGTAACGCGTTTTGAAGGAATACGCGAGCCGAACGTGTGCACGCGTCGAGACGATGAAGAGAGAAGGGGATGATCGTGGAAGCGAGAGAGGTTGGCGTTAACCTGAGGCGTTCGAATTTAGAGGCACGAATGCTTCGCACGTATTTCGACACCAAAGAGCCGTTGTCGTCTTTAGGGTGAGTCGCTTTGCAGTAAGTGGCAGCCGCTCTGCAAAGGACACCCTTGCTTCGGGCTCTCGCGTATGCAAAGCGATCATATTTCGCGTTGAAAGTCTATTAAATCTCCGCACGAGAAGCCACGATCCGAACGATATTTTCACTTTACGAATTATCCCATTTAAATCGTGAGTTTCGCTGACTTCTTCGCGATTATGAACACATTCTTTTGATATCTCTCTTCGAGTTCATTTGATTCGGTTTCATACCGATGGAATAAATTCTTCTAGTTGTCAGATCCACTTCGATATTAGAAATAAAAAAATTTTTTCAATTTTTTTATAATAGTAAATTATACAACAGAACTTTGATTGTGAAAGCTTCAAGGGTGTTCGACAAACTGAAGCCGATAGATTCTTCACAATCTTGGGATTTTTCAACAAATTACATGAAACTTGAAATAGTATAGCATTCTCAGTGATGATTCGGAACATAAAAATCGGATTCAGAGATTTTCGTGTAACAGCAAATAACTTAAAAACTTTAATCTTTGAAACCTTGAAAGGAAGCCTCTTCTCCGATAAACTGAAACCGATGAATTTTTTAAAAAATCGCGAAGTTTTAAAGAGAGTCGTGCAATATTTAAAACAACGTGTATCTTCGTCGTCTGGTATGTTAAAAATCGCGTAAATCAAGTCGCGGAACGTACGATAAACGTTAAATAAAATCTGTGACAATTAACGAAACGAACACAGTAGCATGAAACGTTTCGTGGAGAAAATGAGAATGTTGGAGGGTCCCTGGACGCTTTGCTCGATGTGTCGCTGTTTAGAGACGAGTTTCACACCTTCGTTGACGTCGAAATTGAACGGGCGCGTCAGCATCAGACGGCGACAAAGGAGCGCCGCGATGTCGGCGCAAATTTCCCGACGCCAGCGTCGCTTTGGCCGAGAGCTGCGTATTCGACTCCCACCCCTGGACGAACGCGAAACGATCGTAATTTCAACTAACAGCTGCTCGGCCCGACGCGTCTCAACGAGACACGAAACACCCTTAAATCAAGATCTTGCCTAAACACGATCGTTTGAATAGTTCGTTCTCGTTGCTCCGTCTCGAAATAGACGGCGCCTCTCTCGTATCCAGTTCGTTTCTGTTACGTGCTGTAACTGGTGAAAGAATCCTCGATAATGGTAAAGTACATGTGTTTGTGCGCGAAACAAATAGAGCTAATTAATCGGAAATAAAAGAGAAGTTTCTACGTTTGCGTGAAAAAGTGCTGGAACGTCAATTTCTTGTTTAACCTTTTACATATCTATGTATCTAATTATCTATTTTGTTTTGGATTTTGTTTATTATCATACAAAAGGATAGTCTTGCTACTTTTCAAAGTACCTCTACTAATATTGAGTACTTCTCGTGTACATTCTCAGACGAAGTGACAAAAGTGATTAACGATGATAATCATGGAAATTTTGGAAACGTAATATATGTGTATTGGAGTGTAACATAAATTCGTTCTGTTCTTATATTCATTATATGAACGAATACAAATGATAATTACATGTAATATTTACGCGCAAATAAAATGGAAACAATAAATTCTTCTAGATAACGTGACACGTAAAACTCAATTCAGAACATTACAAGTTACACGTGGTGTTCAAAATTACAGAAACTTTACACAGATCGAATCCATAAGATGGTCTGAAGAGTCTTCTATTTCCTAATAATCGACCAGAAAACCAACCACCGTCGGAATTTTGCTTTCATTTGGCAATAAGAGGCAGTTGCATGCCAACTGATTCCATTCGATCGATGTCTTTCATAACAATCTCAACGAGTCGTTCGAGCGCGATTTAATCTTTTCTGAGTGAGTCGAATAAATTCAATCGGTCGAAATTAACATTCCCCGAGGAGAAGATCCATCGACGAGAAGATACGAGCGTAGTCGCAGGCTTTTCTCTTCGGGGCACAAGAAAATCGGCTCGAGCTGTCGTCCCGTAAACGTTCACAGGATCGAGTTAACCGTCTGATTACTCGAGGGCGGCGTGCACGAGACCTTACCCTTGTTCCCGTTCACCTTTATCCATCCTCTTCCGACCTTGGAAAATGGACGTTTGCAATTTAACGGAATCTCTGCATATAGAGTGGCCTCATCGTCGCGGTTCTATACTCTAAATGACGTCCCGGAAGTCCCTGTACTAATTCTATGGGTCTTCCAATGGTGACGCCCTTTCGTCCATAGTGTAGGGTGAACGCGAGACAAGGGCCAGTTACACAGGGGTTCGCTTGTTATAATTGCGCCAGCTTTCTTCATGGTATACCTGAAAGACCAAGGAAACAAGTATCTTTCTTCGCTGCAGAGATCCGATGGATTTAATTAATTATGAAGGAATGCGAAGAAAGACGAGGATCTTTCAAAGAAAGCATTCTGCTTGAGCATCTGCGAAGGAATTCTTGAAATGTCGGTGGAATTAGGGATAGATGACGGAGTTTGACAGGTTCACTGATATGAATGCAGGACGCACAAATTACGTGATCGTAACGAAATTTGTATAATAATTCATGGCAAGCATATTCGTAAAGTTTTACAATATGAACAGAGATCTCTGCTTCTCTTTTGGGATTCGTTTTATTTTTCAAGATATATCGAAAAGATTGAAGCTCCCGTGTTCTTTGTCTTTCAAGTGAAGTTATATTATGCAGGTTGTTAGGAAATAACAATTGGATAGCCTAAATTGAATGGAGAACAAGAAAGCTTACTTTAGTTTCGAGATGGTTGATAAGATATTTAATTAAGAAAGATATTATTGTATGAAAATTATTTGCGAGCACGTACAACGTTAGAGAAGGTGAATTGGTGGAATTGAAACATTAATTTGACAAGTTGTGCTCGAAAATAGTATTTCGTGTAATGCGTTAATGGATAAGCGATAAAGAATCGAATATTTTAGGGGAAATTCGGGGAAAAGGGAACAAAGGGTGATATACAACTCGAAGCCAGACAAAAATTACAGCGAGGGTTGGCCAAGCCTTAAATCTTTTCTTGTTTGTTCTGGTCTTGCCGGCTCATAATTATTCACAGCGTAGTACACGCCATAAATCCAAGGGAAACCAATACTTTCCCGATAATGTCAACCATGGTCATTCTAGGAACCCTTTAATACAGATTTACAAGTATACGCGAACCGACAAGGAAACCTACCCCAGCCTGTTTATATAGGGTGTATTACGAATTAATCCGAAACAGATGAAACTCTCTCGCAAATGTACACACTCCTACGATTTAACTGCATTTTTCTCCAATTGCATTTTTACTTTCGATTCATAACGCGAGAAGCTTTATATACGTTATTAAATTTTCAACAAATCTTTTTAAACAGTCATTAAAATGTTGTTCAGTTTAAAGACTACAAGGATAATTCAAAGGATTAAAACGAACAAAGACGGGACAGCTATGTACAATAGTTACAAACTAAAATAATTTTCATATTCATTTATTAACAACTACAATTTTTAAACCTCCGAGCTTCTTTTATTTTTACACGCTTTATATCGCATAAAAACTCACACCCTTGCTAAGTACACAGAGTAACGAATGGAACATATAAAAAAAAATAGCTGGGTTTTTATTTGTCCTCGTGGAACGGTGGTTGCAGACACGCGGCACACCCGGTATAATTTCGTTGGTTCGCGACAAACAATAGCCAAGCGTGCTCGTGGAGCAGCAAAACGTGGACTCGAGCTGGGAGGGGTTGGAAAGGGTGAATTGCAGCTACGTGCACCGGCATACGAATCATCCCTTCGCGTGGACCGGCGCACGGGCGCGAAACGTCGTTGCCTGGCTCGAGGGCCCCTGAAACCGTCGGCGTCGCCTCGAATCTAATGGATCGCACCGATACTTATGGTCAAATCGCGACCAACAGCCCTTCCAGGCCCAATGCTCATTAGCATTCCGTTCGAGCACGACTGAATGAGCGCTTTTGATAATCGGAAATACCCGCTCGAAGACGTAAATTAGGCGAGGGCGGTGCCGTTATTATTGCACCGCGCAGAGGGGTTACCGGGGCGAAAAGTGAAAAGGGTGGTTACGTAGAGACCTTGAGGACAGCTGGCTTTACGATTCGGACGTGACTTCTCAGGTGTTCTTTAGATGATGGAATTTTTCTGGGCGGTTGGAGCGTGCGGTGCACTTGAACCTGGCTGGTTGAGAACTTGGGCGGGAAGATTGGAAATTTTAATTGGGATCGAGGAAGTTTTGAGATTCTTCGAATTTAGTGAATTTTAGAGTTGGAAGGCGGATCAAGCGTTCTTGACGAGGTTTGTGAAATTGTTTTTGCCGCGTTGATTAGCTCGGTGTATCGATTTGTTAATAACTTGACAGAAGTATCTTGTCATAGACGCAATAGTTTCTTTATTAGCGGCGTCTTACATTTTTACGTGTCCTTTCGCACTTCTTAAAGACAAATTGAAATATAATTGTAATGTAATTACATTTGATCACTTTATTTCTTAACTGTTCTATCTCCACTAGTTTGTAAACATTTATACGATCGTGTGGTGTTAAGGCTTAAAATTGAACATCTTTTTTATTGTATTCTTTATGTTAATGAGACGTATGCGGGTTGGTTAATTACATTTGTTTAATAAATGGCGTTAGAACAGTTAAGAACTAGCGCGACGATTTGTAAGAAATGTAATAGAAAATTATGTATATTAATTTTTGCTTTTATTACGAGGGTGACTCAAATATAAACGAGACTTTATTTTTAAAATAATTTTATTCAGTGAAATAACATAGCCAAGCACATATTATTTTTCAACATAGTCTCCTGCTTTGGAAATGCATTTTTCCCAGCGGATTGGGAGATTTTTGATCCCAGCATCGTAAAAAGAAGAGTGCTGTGTCAGAAACCAATTGCGCACAAAGGCCTCCACCGCCGCGTCGTCTTGGAATCGTTGTCCTCCTAGTGCTTCTTTAAGCGGTCCGAAGAGATGGAAATCGCAGGGCGATAGGTCAGGACTGTAGGGAGGATGATCAAGTGGAGTCCACCTTATTTCCTCTAATGTTGTGCAGGTTAGAGCTGCTGTATGAGGCCTGGCGTTGTCGTGGAGGAGAATGACGTCTCGAATCGGTTGGTTACGCCTTTTCGAACGATAAGCAACCTTTGCCTCCCTCAAAAGCTCACAGTAATAAGCAGCATTTATTGTGCGAATGTTCTCCTCCGTAATGCTGGTTCGAGGACGACGATCATGTTCCACATTTTCAACCAGTTCACGTCCTTCCTTGAACTTCTTATGCCAGGCAAACACGCGAGCCCTTGACAGTGTCTGATCCCCGAACTGTGCAGTCAATCTTTGCAGAATTTCTATTGGTTTGACGCCTTCATGTGTGAGAAATTTAATAATAATGCGTTGCGCAACTGAGAGGTGTACTTGTTGCTCTGACATCTTGAATACTACCGCCAAACGTGTCTGAACTGGACAACGGCCTGCTCTCCCCACTCCTGACATCCCAACCAATGCACACTAGAAGCGGCCGCTCGCTCCCTTTAAATTTACGCGCTCAGAAACAAAAGTCTCGTTTATATTTGAGTCACCCTCGTATATAATATTCTTGAAGTTTTTCGATCTGTTTAAGGGATAATTAACAGGTTAAAACGGAAGATATTACATCGAAGTCATCGTTAAGAATTTCCACTGATGATTAAAATATGCAAAATTTATGAAAATTTTCTTCGACAATTTTATTCATATTTAAGCTGAAAACTGTATGACGAAATGTATCAGAAAATATCACAGAATATCGATTTTAACTATCAAATCGCCTATTCGCAACAATTCTATTTTATTATTCAATTGTCAAGTAATATTGTATCTTCTATTACAATGTCGGGCTAGCAATTAAAAATCGTTTCTTAAATTGAACAACAGTCGAAGTTCTATTCGTTCGAAGTTCAAACTCTAAAATGTTATCTCATGGGACGGTTGACCAACGATTGGGTTCCGAATTGCACATAGATCGGAAGCTTATGGTCGAGCGTTTCTCAATTAACTTTCGCGGCCGCAAACGCAACGGAACTGGAAACTTTCCCTGTAACTTTCAGCAGGATTTCCTTCTCCCGCGTAATTCCTGTTGCTCGAGTTTTAAGCTGCCTTAACAGGGGCTTAGAGTTCCTCGAGAGATCACACTCTACGTGTACTTAGAGATTACAAACACGGATGCCGAATTCTGTTTTTCCAAACTGAGAAACACACGATTTCTTCTTCTCTTTCTTATGAATTCGTTAAATATCTCACTAATTCTGATATATAGATCTATTAATAATTCTAAAATTCTAAAATTATTAGAACTAATATTAACCTAATTTAATAATTTGCGACATCGATACCGATGACTCATGTTTGATGTTTCAAGTGCTTTGAAATTCGTATACTTTGATCGTCAGCAACTCTAGTGTTAAAGTGGAACGGTGAAATATCTGTAGAGGACTTGTGTAGGATGGTTGATCGTGAGATTTATTAGACGAGATTGCTCGTTGTGGAAACCGTCAAGTATATTTAAAATGTTAAATAAATAAATACAGTTACTGTTCGCAAAGACGCTCGTACTAACGGATTCGTCAAGACAGTGTTTAAGTTGCAAAATAAGATCGCTAATAACTCGTTGATAACTGATAGATAACTCAGTAGATACTCGTAGGTACTCGTAAATACTCGATAGATACTCGTAGATACTCTTTCGCGCGACTAACTGATAACTGCTAGATAACTGAACTCTTACGGTCGCGTTCGTTTATTTATACTGGTCGGGGGAGAGCCAGAAAATTTGAATTCGAGTTTGCTTGACGGTTGCACGTAGCGGCGACATTGTTTTATCCGGAATTTATTTATTATTACATTATGTGTATCCTAACAATATTGCTACTTCGAGGCAAAACAACAACATGATTTGAATTGTCCTCTAGCTCATGTGCCGCTGCATATCCAAATAGTTGATTATCGAAATACTAAAATATTTAACAGCTGTGACATTAAAATATTCAAGCTCAGCTGTTTGAGTTAAAAAAAACGTACTGAAGTACTGAAGCAGTTGCATGCAAGAGTCCAAGAGCAGAATGAATTATTCTAAGCAGTCTGTTGGTCCCTAACGATTGTCTTCCATTTCAGGAGAGCTTGGAAGAGCGGGTACAAGAACTGGAACAGGCGTTGCAAGCAGAACGTCTTGCTGCGCAACGAGACCGAGCGACGATTACGAAGCTGCAAAGACAGATCAACAAGGTGAGTCAAACAAAACTGACTCTGATTTTAAGTAATCATATCGTATAATCAATCCGTGACTATCTACAAACATTATCGAATATCATATCTATCAAACACACGTAACTCACGAACAATTCTTACAATGCATAACTTATTTGTGATTCATCGTAATCACGATCAGATAAGATATAATATATCATCAGAAACATACGAATCAATAACTGAATTATCAATTGCGCATTACAAAAATTAAATCGGTTAATTGTTCGAAAGAAAATGCTGATTAAAGGGAGCCAGTGAGACGAGAAAAATCAAGAGAAAGAGATTAGACTTTTTCGAACAAGTTGCAGTTGTCGTATCGCGAGTTCGGGTAAACTCAGTGAAACGTTCGCTTAATTATAATCACGCGTCTTTCCTTTCTCGCGATTTATTTCGAGTTGTGTAATTTAGATATCGCCTTGCAACGCCTGTAATCGCTTCCGTCTGGTTTATGCGACCTACAGTTCTCGCGGAATCCGTTGAATTATCTCGCACCATTCCGCGGATTATCCAGAGACCAGTTATTTCGTGATACGCGAGAATTTAACTGCAATTGGAATGTATTAGGCAATTTACGGTGACCGTTGTGGCAGGGCTCCTGCCTAAGATAATTTTTCCAGATTAAAAACACTATGGGAATATTATTTGATTTGTGTGAAAATAGCAGAATACGCGACAGTCGATTTATTAACGCACAGCAATTTATTAACGAACAGTTGAATTTTCAATTGGTCAATTCTTAAAAATAAATCTCTCTTTCCTTACGAATTAAGCTCTGTTCATATACAGTAACTACAAAAAGTATTTCTACGCGTCCTTACTTTCCAATGAAACGTTTTCTATTGAGCCTTAGATTTCTTTTTCATAACATCAAATTTTTCTAGTTATATAAAGGTAATACTAAATCATACGAAATTTAATATACTTGGAGCAATTAGCATGTAGATCCTACAACAAATGCAATTGTGTGCAATTGTGTGTACTGAAATTTAAAAATTCGTAATAGTAGCTCTATCTTTTTCCTGACAGATTCAGACGAATGAAACCTTAGTATGATACTCTCTCTGTCTCTCTTTCTCTGTCTGTGACTCCTGAACTTTCAAGATTTTTATGTCGAACAAAGAGCTAATCATCTTCATCAATAATTCTCTACCACTTTCCATTCGCGAAAGCAAAACATGAAAACATGAAAAACCACGCGAAAAATTCCCAAGAAACAGCCACTCTCTGGGATTCTCCTGAAATCCTTAGGATTTCACTAACAGCACGAAGGAAGCTGCGTCTTACGAAGACGCATAAATTCCCAGCAGATCCCGGATAATCCCGTATACTCCCTTTTAATCCGTTCGCGTTTCCGAGTTTCTCACATTCGAAACGGTGCGGTGGAAATTGCCCTGGCTGAAGGAAAATGATGCACGAGCGGGACCAGCGTTCGTGGTCTGTTTCTGACATCGTCAGCCTTTTCCCTTCGTTTCAACAGGCCTATAAACCATCGTGACAAAAACAAACGGGGGTAACGAGTGGAAAAATCGGGAAATACAACAGCGGAACGTGATCTCGCATGATTTATGCGCTTTGGGTTAAATTTCCATTAATGCCAATCTGGAGACTGACTCAGAGACGCGTTAAAATTATTTATTTCTCTTCGATATTCTGTGCGGAACGATTCCGTGCACGTGGAGAAATTGATACTGACGATCTCGATCAAACTGTAAACGCTGTGAAATCGAGCGAAGTTGTGTCCTGAAAATTTATGACCGAATTTTTCATACTGTTGAACAAAGCGTCTATTGTGAAATGTTTTAACTTATCGGTTCATAGGTGATTATTTGGATCATAGATGATCGCAATCGAATGTTTCACTGTAGTGAATGAACTGGAGTATTTTAAACTTTGATTGGTATCAATCTATGTACATATATATATATATCATATTTTAGTAGATAAATACTATTAATCGTCTTTGTCACACGATGTACGAAATATAAATTACAAGTTCTCTGAAATTAAATAATTCACGTCACGCTGTGATACATCACCAAGATACAAGTTGATTAATCTTGGCAAGATTAATAGGACAACACGATCAAAAGTAATTTTTAAAAAGACTGTTATTTTCTTCGTATATTTTTGAGGCAATTGAGGCTAGAATCCCATCATAAAAATAAATCCACCTAAAAAGGGTTAAAAAAGTGGAATTAAAAGAGTTTTTAGAATTTTTGAGTGTAGTTCCTAAATAAAATTTAGATATATTTAAAAGAAGTACGAGGAAGTAATACATATAACAAACGATAAAAAATTTGAAGTTTCTTTCTGAAAGGGAAAAAAGTTAAGGAAGAATCTACAGTACAAAGTCATTTTCCGGTTGATTTTTATTTTTTCGACGGCTATCTCCGATTATCCTTTGTACCCATTCGTCCCCGACTCTTCTTTGTCTGGCTGTTCTTGTAAGTAAAAGGCAAAAAGGAGAAGTTTAAGGAGGTCTCTTGGTAACTGTTGGTAAGAGAGTTTCCCGCAACTTGCCGGAGAATTTCATCGGAGTTATTTGAATTTCTGCATAGCTCTCGAAGCTGGAACGCAAAAAATTCGCGGGATACTTTCAGACAATTTTCAGACCGTGTCTAAATCACGTCGAAACTTCGAGTTGTCTCTCCGACCAGTTTTCGCTATCGAACTTCTTTCCTGGTACCTAAAAGGCATATGAAAATTCTTTATCTGTCTTTCAAAATATCTCATCTCTTTGACTAAATATTCTAAATACTTCTCTTTCTTTTTCTTACAGCCCCATTTTAAACGCGTTAATAAATTTTGCTGCTCCTGTTCCTATCTTTCTTTTGTGCCAAATTTTGTTCATTTCTCTTAACACGTTACAAACATTCGGCATACAACTTTGTTGTAAACGAATTAATTCATTTTTCTATCTTTTTCTTTCTTTCTTTCCTTCATTTACCGTGACAAACTGTACCATTCGAAGTCATTTTAAGACGACGATATCGCTTCTTGCAAATTTTTGTACATACTCTTTTTTCCTTGCACAATGTAAATATCCTGCATATATCTTTATTATATATAATCCTTTAATTTTTCTTCTTCGACCACGTCGAATTCTATCATTCATATCGGATGTTGTCTTACAATTTTCAAATGTTATTTCGCGCCACATGGCGCACGGTTCGATAAGTCAGAGAAAAGGGTTGCTAGAAAGCGACGGATGGGAGCCATGGTGCTTCCAACTTATTTCAACGCCACTCGAGTAACACGCGTGCCGTGTACGAAGTGGTTATCGAGGAAATAGCCTATTATTTGTAACGAATACAGGCTTTGCGAGATAAAATTGCTTAGGGTGGAGATTGTAAAGGGTCAAATCCAATGGAAATGTTATTCGATTATAATTCTACGTTCTTGGGGTTGCTATTAAACGTACACCACCTAATTCTATGCAAAATACTGGACGTTAATTTTTATTTAATTGCTATAGTAATAGCAGTAGAGACAGTACACTACAATTGGCACTGGTTATTGTATATTGGCGTCCCATTTAATATTAAATTCGAATGGAATTTATTTTACATGAACGCAGTCATCAAATGAATACAAATTGCTGGTTTGATGCGAATGCAATAATTGAGAAGCGTAAATATAGTCTGTCATAATAATTCATAGTATTCATAGCATTTCAATTATATTGTGTTAAAAGATCCATTTGTTTTCGGTAAATATGCCTGCTATAGAATAATACAACAAACATAAATTAACGTAAATGAATAACTTGTACAAATTTCTATCGACTTATGATACGTAGAGTGATGAAAACTAGTCAAAAAAAGAGGATAGTCAAAAGATAGAGATATAAGTAAATTCGTGCACGCTTGTTGAATTTTACGAAGAAGGGTAAGAAAGACAAAGCACATTCTTGGCGAAGCAACGTTCCGTGAAAGTGAATTGAAAGGGAGGACAGGTGAAAGCTCGAGGTTCTTGAGAAAACACCCCGGTTGACATTGCAGCGTGCGTATTCTTAGCGAAATGCTAATGCAACGATATTGCCAATTATGTGAGTCGTTTGCCGTGGAAAATTTCGTTTTCGTTGGTAACTTTCCCTTTTAATGGAATTCAACCTGAACGTAGTGCATCTCCTATAATCGAATTAATTTTCGTTCGTTATAACGTTCCGTCATAAGGAAAGAATTATCGAATTCTCAAATATTTTATTCGACGCTCTTGTTAGAAATTTTCATTCTATATTATTCATAAGTAAATTACAGATATTTATGCATCGTATATCATGTATAGTAGTCTAAAGTAGATGTTTAACACACGATCAGTCAGAGAGTAGTCGCTAAAAGTCATTCTTTCCGAAATTGTTCCACAGAAAACACCTCTTCTAACGTAAATATTTTAGGGACTTTGCACTCAGATCCAACTACTTGCGTGGACAATGTCTATTCAAGATCAGTGATAGGAAACAATATATCTCCCCAAAAACTTCCCTTCGGTAATACCTTCATGGGGTGCACTCTCTACCGTGATGAAATTGACACTTCGAAACATTTTCACGTTTGGGGAAGAGTAATTCCTTGGCGGAAAGGGAACCTAGGGAGGATTCTAGTAACGCGAAGACCTTTTTAGAAAAAAAGATTCCAGCAATAAAAAAACAACGCTATAAAAATAAATAAATAAAATGAAACTGCTACATTGGAAAAGAAGTTCTGGCAGTATAAAAAAAACATAAGGATTGCAAGCAACACAAGGTTATCACAAAAGCAGTTACTGACAATAAAAAAAAGATAACATGTAAGACAACAAAGCACAGATGCTAAAGGGGAGAATTGCAGCATTAAAGGAAAGATACCGAAAGAAGGAATTGTACCCATAAAAAACCAGGACCACCAGAAATTGATCTATCAAGTGAGAACACGAAGAAAAAGGAATAAAAAAGTTTTTCAGACTTCGTTTCTCGCTCGATTTTGCCAATTTCCACCTATGTACCTACATCGAGGCAACAGGTTGAAGAGTATCCTGATATTCCTAGAGTATCACGGTCCCACTTTTACCATTTCCCTACTACCAAGAAAACCCAGTTTCTTGCTGAACATTCGAGAAAGAGGAAGCTATTTCTATGCGCTCGGCCACACAAATATTGTTCTATCTTTGCCAAACAAAATAACCATCAACCCGAATAAAACGATTTAATGGTTGTTAACGCTGGCAACCAGCTCCAGAAATTCCTCTCCGGATAAATTCTTTCGATGTGTATACCTGCGTGCCCTTAGAACCCCTTGGCACGCAACGAATTCGACGAACCGTCGCCAGTGCGATTTGCCTTCGGTCCATTTGCAATCGGAAACGACCTTAACTTTCCTGCCGTTTGCGGCAATGCGTTCCATTAACCTAACGGAGAGGACCGTTGGGGACGCCGCGCGAACGGAAGGGAAAGTATAAGGGCGAAGGGTGAGTTTAAGGAGAGCCAGAATCTCCTTCGTGCCAAACTGTCGCCTGATCCGGAGGCTTTCGTTCAACTAAGAATCTGCGTCCTCTTCTCTATCTTCGACTTTGCCATTGAACAATAGCCATCATTTTTTCTTCTTTTTCTTCTTCTTCTTTTTTCTTTTTTTTTCTTTTTTTTTTTTTTTTTTTTGCTCCTTCCAGACAAGAAACTTCCGCCGAACAACTGCTAACGACGGATTAATATCTCTTTTAACGAAGTTGCAGCAGAAGTTCTTTTAGCAACTTCATTACTCGGAATTACTAGTTTGTGAAAGAGAACTTGAACGTTCTAGATTTTTTTTATTTTTGACAATTAATAGAATTAGAAGATGTGTAGAAGTATCTATAATGAAACGTGTGGAAATATTGAAATGCAAATATTTTATATTAGTAAGCTTTGAAGAATGCTAAAAGTAAATTCAGTCAATGTTACTCGGTTGAAATCAATTTTACTGAAAAGATATTCCAAAACAGCGAAGAAAGAATAATAAACGTAGTAGAAGATCTTTTGTGAAATATGTTACGATATACAAATAGACAAATTTTATATTAGCGAACAATCAAAGATACGTAAGAAATAAAATAAGACACCGTAATTAATAGAGAATAAATTTTACCAAAATATATTTCACGGAAAAAGAATAGTGAAATACCTTTTCCAGAATGGCCTTAGTGGATCGAGTAATGTTGCCAGTAAACTCCAACGAGCAAAAGTTAAGCCAATTGAGATAAAAGTTTGAGGGTAAAGTTATATTTGCACGAATCCCTATCTCCAACCATACGGATCGCTATCGTTGAAAAAAAAAGAAACACAATTCTCCATCGAGATCGTAGATATCTGTGAAAACTAGGTCAGTCGCTGGAAGGAATGTCCCTTATCCGAAAAGAACTGGCTCCTGTTTCCGTGCTTTACAGCGACTTTATGGACAAGCTCGAAATTCGAGTAGATTCGAATGGCCGTTTTACGCACGAGGTGGACGATATCACGGAAAAATGAACTTACGAACGGTGAAATGGACCGGCGAAATGGAAAGGAAGGAACTAGAAGTATCGTATAGTATAGGGGACAGATAAGATACGTAACCATTTGCACCGAAACACGCCAGGGTTGTAAAAGCAACGGAGATCGTCGATCGTGTTTTCTAAAAATGTTTTCGATTCTTTTTCATTGTCAATGCTTCGTTGAACGAATAGAAACCATAAAAGAATTGATTGCAAAATTCTCTTTGTAAAACGGTAAAAGATATATAACGAAAAATGACTAAAATAAATTCTAAAACGCTTTACAAAAATATAGATCCATGTTGACTGTTAAAATTTTATAGCTGCAGTATATAGTGGCGGATTTACTGCGTAAGTATGATAGAAGATACAGTTGATCCATTTACTGAAATTAAATTTTTTATATTAGAAGTCCATAGCCTACAATTTGTAAGTTGTCAATACACCGATATTATTACTTGATGAATTATTCTACCATAGTCAAAATGTAGTAACGAAAGAGCGTAATATTATATCAACAACTATTAGATATTGAAGTATCCAACTATATAACTACGTATCTTCTTTCCCTGCTGCACACGGCTCTTTCCAGAATGTCTCAAACAGTGTTAGACGAAGCAGTGTTGAACGTATCAGTGCTAAGTGCAATAGTGTAAATAGTATATACATATCAAACATTTAAGTACGCAAAAACACTCGAGTATCCAAATTATTGCAAATATCTAAGTACTTAAGTATTCCAGTTTCAAATATCTAAGGGTACACAAGTACCTAAATATTCATCTATCCCAATTAATACTCGAATATCTAACAACAGATACCTACCTAAACGTTAAATTACCAGAATATTGAACCACAAAAATACTAAAAATCTCAACTCCCTGTACAATCCTAGTAATCTCCCAAGTGCTCGATTACTCGATTTTAAATACTATTGTATAAACATCTAAATATTCCATTACGAAAATACTCTCCAAAAAGACTCAAGCTACACTCTGTATTCTTCAACCTTTCACTCTTCCTGGTACATCCAGCTCGATCCCCCAAGTAATATCTACAGCACGTGGCAATCAGTTAAACAGGGTGAGAAAGTGCGCGATCTATTGGACGATCTTGTGGATCTTGGACGTATTCCATTAGCAGGGGATTTCTATTCGGACGAGAAGAATCGAACGGCGGAGACACGGTCCACGTGTACCGGGACTTTTCCCAGCCGCCTTATAACCTACAAGATCCGAAGCGTTTAGTAGACGCGATCCGGTCCCGGCCGGCGTAAATCACCCCGATAGGGAAGCGCGTCGCTACGATTCCGACCAGAAACGAGGAAAACCGGACGACAAAACGGCAGTTCACGCCGGGACCCAGCCATTCAATTAAGTTTATCTCCGGCCCTTTCAGACTGCGCGCCGCGTCCACATACATCAGCTTTCTGCTGGAATCTTGCAACCTGACCACGTACCCATGTGCCTGCTCCGGTTTTTCAAACCTACTCTGCACTGTTAAGGACGTGTACGCAGCTGCACGGAAGAACCTAATCTAAAAATCGTCCAGCGTACAGCCATCCTCGGAGACCCGCCGTGTTCTTAAGGGATGCTGGAATCGTGCGGTCGAAAGTATTTCTTTGAAACGGGCTCAATTAACAGACAATTGCTTGAAACAATTCAAAGGTCGCTGCGCTATATTTAATCCTGTTTAACCAATCGAAACGACATTCTAGGAGATTGATAGATATAAATACATATAAGAGTGTGACTGGCTTTAAGACAAATTGGCTTTAAGGTATTCGTTTTAAACAATGCATAGACACTAGAGTTGAATGTAGAAATCATGATGATACGAAAAATGATCCTCCAATTACTTTGAGTACGGTAGAACCGCGCTGATATATATCTGTTGAAAGATAACTAATTTATATAACTGAAGTTCATATATAAAGTTTATTGATCTTACTATCTATGATTTTTGTACATACAATAGGAATTCACTTGTAAATAATTGGCAACTCACATTAAGATAACTAACTAAAATTTCTTCCAAATAGAGTGCTACCGCAGTGTATTAAACAGTGTATTTGAATTCTACAATAATTGACTAGTATTTATTAATCATAGATCGCCACTTAGAAATATAATATCCTTAATAGCACAAATTCAAATTAGTTATCCCACGCTATTTATCCATCGTATGGAAACAAATCATGTACACACAAAAAATACATATTTGATACAATGACCACCCTTTAGCCAACAAACTTACGTCGTATCATTTCGTTTCCCCGTATCTGAGACGAGAATCGTTGGCAAAGCGTCGTTCCCTACAGGCGTTCTAATCTTTATTGAACATAAAATCAACCATAGCGCCGTTCTCGTTCCAACGTGATCGATAACGTTCGTCCAAGCTTGCTCGAGATCGCCGTGGCTCGCAATTTGCTTCCAATAAAGGTTCCTCCCCGTAAAGGTTAAAGAACCTGTCGCTTCGACTGTCTTCGTCGTTGTTACATCTATGTGCTACAGCTTCTGGGCTTTTCGAAGTGGAAAGCCACCCGTCGCGACGGCGCCACACATCCACACGTACACGCACATCCATATGTCCATACACTGCGGGCCAAAAGTTTGGAATTACCTTTACGACTCTACCTATATTAAGACTCCTGCTAATTTTTATTACTAATTTAAATATTAATATCACAGATATCAATGGCAATCGTCTACGCTTCGATAAATTCGTAATTAGAATATTACAAAAAAAAAAAGAAAAGAAATTGAATTTTTTATATTCTGCAAAATTGGGAAAAAGATGGGCGAATGAAATACGAGTTTGGTTGATCATAATACTCATGATGGATTAGGCGCTGGTAGATTTTAGTTACTTATAAATTAATAATTTAAATTTTAAAATTTATAGATTAATAATCTCCTATCACGGAACAGTAAAAATTACTTAACTTTACGAATAAACATAGGTAACATTGGTGGTGTTTTGCATAGTCAACTCTCAGTGGCTAGCTACTCCTTTGACCATACTACAGCTACTAAGTCTATAGATAAAAAGAAAAAGCTATTTGCTTTTTTTATTCCCACAATATACAAATATACAACGTGCCTACCTCGATCCCTGGCGTATTAGACTTATCTCGACTCTAGCGTATTATAAACCAAAATGGTCACATTTATTAATTACATCACTGGACATGTAAAACAAACAGGATATTCTAATCCCTCTACTGTCTCGTTAGATTTCTTTTCAGCTCTGCATAGTTGTGCGAAACTTTTGGTCAGTAGTGTAAGAGGAACATGTACATATGTACTATCTCGTCGTTGATACAATAGCAACTTAGCCCTTACTTCTGATCTACAGTTACGCGCTCTTCGTCGAAATTGTCTCTCTAAATGAGAGTTAGGTTACGTCTATTATCGTTTCACATTGTTCATTGTTACGTTTATGAACACCGATCATACGTGGTGCCGTAGTTTGGCCACTGTCCATGATACCTCTGTTTTTCTTCCGTTTTCAATCCGTTTCGAATTGTTTCTCGCTGTTTACTATTCAAACTCGATGAATTTTATTGACAGACAGCTTCCAGTTGCGGGTTGAGTGTATTAAAAACAAATAGGAACATAGCAGGTCAATGGATGTTTGAGTGGCGGCGATTTATAAAAATTCGCGGACTGATGGACAATTAATAGATTCGGTGATAGATTTTATCGTTCGTAGTATTTATTCGTGAAAATTCCAATTCCTATCGGTTTAACGTTGGTGGTAAATTGTAGAAAAAGTTTTCTTTGTACGAAGGAAATTTAAAAGTACAGCTACAATTGCAAATAAAGGTGACATAAACCAAATAAGAAATAAAAAGAAAGTAGAAGTAATGTTCTCAGCCTCTCCAGACGTCAAATTATTTTGCCACGCGCAAATAAATTCAAATATTGGATCACTTCCTGTAAATCGCAACAAAATGAAGGTGACAAATGACCCAGAAACTTCAAGGGATCACAAAGATTAACAAGAAGATGATGAAAAGTATATCGGTATGACGGTAACACAAGCATTCTCTTAGAGCACGCACGTGCGTGATCAATGCGTGCTCATCCGTCAAGTCCAGAACATTAAATTTCCCGATCGAAATAAATGAAGGTGTCTCATACATCATCGAAGGAATGAATTCATCTTCCGTTAATGAGTGATGCGGTCCCCATGGAGCTAAGGAGGATACGCAAGAGTCGGAACCGCTGACGGCGAAGGGAAGTCGTAACTTTAATGCGCAGGACGACAGGATAATCATTATTACACCGCGGCTCGTCTGCGGGGGCGTAAACCGGATGTTGCCCCGCGTGCTCTGCGGTTCCGCCCTGCGGACGAAGCTTCTAATCTTCCAACGAAACTCTGTTGCCTGATGTACAAGTAAGTTGCATTGCTACTTATAATAAAAAAGAGATTTTCCTAAAAAATATATAGCTTTAAAAAATAAAGTTATTGCAAAATTATATTACGCAGAGGATAAGAAAGGAAAGGAAAGAACTTATTTGAATTTAGTATTGGCTTCGGCTGAATTAGATTTACTACATCTTTAATAACTTTTTGTTTTAGTTTTATTTATTATTCATCTCGAGTGGTATTTGATTAGAAATGTGAAATTCCTGTGTGTAACTTGGACAGATCTAGCTATAACCGATTCCAACATTGATCTTAACATATTGAATACTATCGTGATCACCGATGACGATCGATGTTTAAATTAACTAAAATATTCAAATTGAAACGACTTATACACATCAAATTTCTAATACTTCTCTCATTACAACGGCAATATATAAAATAATAAATTTGTTATAAAACAATCCCTTGAACAATCCTATTCTCCTAACGAACGGAAGGATCGATCCATTAACAACGTAGTACCTCACATTACATGGAAGCAGCCGTGGCTCACGCATGCCAACATTTTCACCAGTCTGAACCACTTGTTCGACGTAGCCAAATCGCAATCGCCTATCACCGTGTCGCGTCGTTGGTTGCTCGTGTTAACAATGGTATGCCATAATGGCGTCGTTTTCACGCGGCACGCGTATAACGAGTCACCGCGATGGCGTTGACGTATCGCGGATATTTGCATGCGGCCGCAATTTATCTCGCGCGTCTCCGCAAAGTGAATCTTAGAATTGCTGTTGGCCGTGGCTGACGGAGGGGCTGACAGAGAGACGAGGGAACGAGAGAAGAACGCTCATCAGTCATTCATTCCCGCGGGAACCAGCCTACCTATAAACGAACGCCGCTTTTCAACTCCTGTATATACCGTCCTTCTCCTTTCGCTCGGATTCCTTAACGATTATCGATTAAACGTTGCGAGAACGATGACCAAGAACCGGGGAAAGTTTCGAAGTTTCCATGGTGGCAAAGATCTCCCCGTGATCTTTATCTCGAACGCCTTCCCCACGGGGTTAATCGTTGACAGTGATTTCGACGGGGACGATACGCTCCCCAGTGAAGTTTGAAGCTCTGGTTTATACGTTTTAGGAGGTGAATACCTCGTTTTGCTTGGCGCAAGTTTGGTGTGCCAGGTGGAATGAGTTTTAGGGTAGTTTAACACATTAATACGCATATTTAACGCATTCCGTACGACAAGCAAGATCTGAGTCGGCGCATACTTTCAAATTATTAAAAATCCCGTGATTCTGAGAAAGTATCTCTTAATTGTTAATAAAGTATGGACAGGACTTTGGAGAGGTATTGCAAATAACTTTATTCTAACATTCGCATAACTTTACTCACCACGTGGGCAACTCGCCGGAGGCCTAGGGCACGAAATTTCACACTGCACTCCCTTTCTTCTCAATGGGGTCCTAGGTCATCATGCGACGTAACATACATAGTATGGAGGGGATACATACTTGTGTGTGTTTTCGCTCTACGTTCCCTTACTCTCGCACGTACAATACAAAGGTACTATATATTCAACATTAATAATTCATATTAAAAAGGAGAAGGGAATATTTTGATGACCTTTGGGTGTTGTTACGACGAACTTATCTCTCTTGATCTTTGTTCGCTATATTTTACTTAATTGTATATACAGCTGGTCAAATACCTATTCGTTCACCTATCATATCCTCTCTTTCATGCTATCTTCTCTCAGACGTGCACGATCTTCAATTAAAATACGATGCTGTAATTGTTTATTTTTTATGTCATACTAAATGCATGATTTATACTATGTACCCAATTACTACATCTTGGAAAATACTTTTAATCTTCTTAAACCTTTGCACTCGAGAGACGATTCTCAATCATCACGACGTTCCGTGCTGCAACTCCAGTGGCGAGCGAGAGGCGACAGTCCATGATTATGCTAGATTTCAACATCTCCAATTGATGAGAGTGCAATATTGGTTCGTAAATAAGTTCCTTAGCTCTTTGTATTCTTTATTAGGAAGTGTAAAGCGTTAGACTTTAAAATGGAGATAAAATATTTAATCCCATATCCCTCCGAAACTATGGTTCTGACAACGTCTCCAACGTTAGTTCGGATTCGATGATCATGGCAAAAGTATAACACTTTAGAAACCCTAAAAAAATGGTTTCCAGAAATGAAATTAGCCCAAATGAAGATGAACTTAATTTTGAACTGTTGAAAAATGAGATCAATTATATTCAAGAATGCATCTTATTGAATGCTTTATAAATTATCATACAAAAAAAACACAGAAATTAATATTACAAAATCATATTTTCAAAGATGTAAATATAGATAAATTATTAGAACATAATGTGTTTGTAAGTTAATTTGTATATAAAATCATTTTACGCTAGCTGTAAGACAGGTGTCACGTATACGCTAAATCATCCGGAGTAGCTGCTACGCCCGACCGAAAAAATCCTCGAATGCAAAGGGTTAACTCAAAAAATTTGGAAGAGTCTGTTTGAGATACAGAAGATTAAGAAATAGTTCGTCGTTAGTTAGTTTTCCAAGCAGTCGATGAGAAATTGACGGACAAAAGCAACGAAATTGAAGCGCACGGTATAACTAGCCGTCGGTCGAAGGAAGATTTAAAAGCTCTTGATGACACAAGGATCGCAATTTCTACGCGAGCAGTCGTTACGTCAGGTGCTGCGGGGATTCATCGTAGAGAAACTGCTCGGAGCAGACGCAATTTATCATTGTTGAACGGCCGTGTACCCCTTTCGCGTCCGCCAATTAAGACGATTCCGGAGTCAATTTTCGCGCGTAAAATATCAGGGCTGATTGATGGGGAGAAGCCGACAACGGGCTACGACGACATGGAATGCGTTATTAAATATTATTTCGCTGGACAAAAAAGAGAAGAGAAGAAACAAAGAAGAAAGAAAAAAAGATATTCGTTGGAGCCGAACAGGATAGACGAGCTTTCGTTAACGTCATTAATCATCGTTCATCAAGAGGGATCGATCAATTTACCGTAAGTGGCATAAATCGTCGAAGAAAGTTAGTTGCAGCCGTTTATCGATTAATCACCATCCTCCGCGAGTTAAGTCCGGTCAATGTCTTCTTCTTTTGCAGTTACGTAATACTTGAATGTCCTTTTACTCGGACGCAACAGCTTGATTATTAATCGTCGCTGATTAACGATCGTCCGTGTTATTCCGCGACAAATGGAGAGAATTCGTCGCAACGGGACAGGCTGTCCGTTGAACGACCCGTTTCGCAGATTTTATCTCATTATTCTTGGTTACGTCGGCGCCATCGTCGAAAGTCTATTCGCTGTTTCTGTTTAAAGCTCATCCGTCAAACGCTTACGGCTTTGCTCTTTTATTTCTTGAGTAACAAACGGAAGATCCTTGTAGAAGTTTTCTAACGTTTGAACTACCGATTATAAAATATAAAAGTTGTGACAGAAAAATCGAGATGAAAGATGTATGAGGAAGATGTATCGGGCGAGGAGAAAAATAAGCTTGGACAAACAAGTATGTTTGCGTAACAAATTATGAATCGGTAGTCTTAGCCGGACTTATCTTTGTTTCAAGAAACGAAAGAACTTTTAAGGTTTTAAGAAGATCTTTAGACGAGATTGAAGATTACGCGTTACAACAGCAATTCTCTTATTTTCCTCGAATGTAAAACACTTTTTTAGCAACACGGAAAAACACAATTGAGTGGAAAATGGCCGAGACAACGCAGGATTAAAGAGACATAGATTCTTTCTACATCGTTAGCTTGTGAACGAAATTAGAGAAGGGAAACGAAAAACGAGCAGCAAAGGGAAACGATTTGTATTTTCTCCTCGTGGTTAAGAATAAGAAACCACGACACACAGTCGATAATCGCGCTAATATTCTTTGTTTGCCGTTTTGCAACTTCTTGGCTGGAACCGAGGGTCGAGCAACTGGGGACTTAAGTTTCCCGGAGCTGGATTAAAATTTCACGTCGAGCTGCTCTTCGAAAAACTTTCACCCTCGTCGCCTTTGGTACTTTCCCCCTGTACAATTAAAGGAGGAAACTGAGTGCGAATCTTTGGCAGATACGCCATTAAAAACATTTCTTATCTGGAAACAAGCATTTTCATATTATTTAAAAGAAAATCAAGTAAAATGTATAAAATAAGACACAAAAGGAGATGAATTAATAAACAAAATTTTCTAGAAAGCACAGAACATATTTCACGATAACGTTCACCTATGTCATCTCGATTTCGCGTGGAAGATAAGAGGATCGATTTTAACAGCAGCAAACGGTAATCCAGTGAAAACGCAAACGTGGTTTGAACGCGCGACGATAAATCACCGGTATCGAGAAACGTAGTCATCAGACAGTCGACCTATCTCCCAGTTGCGTATCCAGCGGAAACACGACAATAAACCTTGTGGATACGTCGTAAAAAGCAAGATTTACCGATCCACCCTCGTTCTTCCTCAATGATATGCGCGACCACGTGGACCGTGTGCCACCTACTCGAAAAACCATCTCTCCTTCGCCTCTTTATCGTGTACACGACATTAATTAACCAATTTCTGAAGCTTAATAACGTCGGTCGTTGTACTCGCGAGTATCTTTTTCTCGCGCTCTATTACTATTTCTCTCTCTTTTTTCATTTGCTCGTTCTTTTATTTACATTTCTTTTCATTTGCTCTCCTTTCGTTCGCTCATTTTTTACTGTTGTTACTTTTTGCATTAGTCGATAGATGGAAGGCGAAAACGAGAAGAGTTAAAGTAAAAACAGCGTCAGTTTGAATATTTAAATCGACGCGTTATTGTTGCCACGAGTCGGCTTAATGAATAACGATTTCAGAATTGCGAGTGGGCGACTGCGGATTGAAGGCCGAGGGAATGGCGAAGGTTTTATTTGAATACTGGCGGTGAAAGCGTATGAAGTTCTGTGGGAAAATAAACAAATGTCTGGCTTAATTAGAACGAGCTTTGGCTTAAAACTCCGGAATGTTTCATGAGGTGATGTAGTAGATTCTGTTGCCGAGCTGGTAAGCTCGTGAAAGCACCGATTTGTCACTTGTTTGAACTGGGATTAGAATTAATGTGCAAACTAACGACTTCGAAGATTAAATAAATCTATATTAAATATAGGATTATTCGTGTACGAGCTCCTGAGAAGCCGAATTAATCAACTTCACTTTTCAATTCTTCGATCGGCTTCTGGCGATTAATTCAAACAATTAATTCATTTGTTGCAGCAACTCTGTTATTAAATATCTTTTAAAGAATTCTACTGTTTACTAGTAGATAGTAGACACTAAATATTTGCATGTCATAAATTTTCGAAGAAATCAGAAAGTATAACGTAAAAATCTTTCAACGATCCTCATTCTCGATCAGTTTAAATGAGAAGTCAGGGTAAAGACGCGATCGAACAACACGCTCGCCCTTTTGGACAGCGGGTTTAAAATGAAGAAGTTCATCCTCGGGCGAGCTGGCTGCTGAGCGCTGTTAAAATCTTACCGAACTTATAATGAAGAGATTTTTCACCGAGTGCACCGGCCAACTCTCAACCCGTGGTTAATTAACGTTTTGTTTGCAGCGGGGAAAGTTATTGAGATGGTCTTCGACGTTCCAGAAAATTATTAATATCGTCGTCGATTAATTAAGTCTTTGCCGGTTAACTGGCGTGGCATGGACGGTAAAAGGAATTTTCATTGTGTTGCCACACGAAGCTGCTGGAAGATCGTGCAGCTTGTTCAGCCAAGGTGAAAGAAAAATTCGGCTCCTTAAGGCAATCGATATTGCCTTGAGAGATTATTAAATTTTTAATATCGAAATTCGATGAAATATTTAAAATTGCGATAAGGAAAAAACTCACGAGTTATTTTATCGTAGAACTTTTCTTTAAAATTAACACATTGACCGCCACGATGGTCATCGGTGGCCCATTTTACTAAAATTTTTTTAGAATGATCAAAATACGACAAATTTCATAGACTGAAAAGTTTTCAACAATATGGATGATTCACATAACATTGTCAGAGAAAAAGCAAAAATTAATTATTATGGTTAATATGTTTCAGTCTATTGCGTCTTCTAAAGCAAAATGTTCGAGCAAATGCAAATATTGCAAGGTTGCGCTGATCTTTTTTAGTTTAATTTAATTAATTTTTTAGTTTAATTTAATTAATTTATCCGTTATTATGTTTTACGTACGTTAACTGTTGGAAAATAAATTTTCATGGGAAAGTTAAGATGATGTAGAATCATTTCATAAAACGAAAGAAATTCCGTGGAATGATCACACTTGCACGAGTGGAAAGAAGAGGTCAGCATGCAAATCGGTCCGAAATTCCATCTACGTGAAACTAGCGAGCAATTTCCTCTCGATCGAATTTATTTCATGTTAGGTCGCACAAGCGTCGTTTGATGGCAGACGCGAAAGGTAAACGGAAACGAGAGAAAATAAGGGAGCCATAGAAACGGACTGCGATGGCCGACTTTGACCGATAGGGACGAACTACACGTAGACGAGAAACTGCGGACAGGAAATAACCGAGACAACGAAGAGCATGCGATAGGAATGTAAGCAAGAAATTCTGATAATGCTAGTGACAATTTCTGATCGAATAAATATATATATATATGTTCTATATTTTCAACCCTTTGAATACTCACTAAAATTATTGAAATTTTTCTTTTGGAAGATGAAATTTGGACAATGAAAATGGTAATAGCAAAGGTAACAATAATGGGAATAATGAAGACATTATGATAGTAATAGCAATAACGAGCGTGCAAATGACAATAGGGACAGCCATAGCAATGAAAATGGAAATGGTAACAGAGTTATACATTTTTGAAAAATTGGACAGTAATTACATCTGTGGACAATACGATGATGACGAAAATGACAGTCGGAATAACATTGACGGTAACAATGTGAACGACATTTGGAATAATAATAACAGTAACATTACGAATGATAGTAATAATGGCAATATCTCCTGCGAAACGTAACAATAATTCCGAATGTGATAACAATCGTATAAAATTCGATTGTCGAGGGCAATTTCTCTCTCAACAATGGTAACGCGTTTCATTAGATTTAGTATTAGTAGTAGTAGCATTCGCGAAGCAAAATGCAGGAAACTTGACTGGACAAATAACGCGGAGACGAAAATAAATACGCCGCGTAACGGAGGGAAACGCGAGGAATGAAATTGTGGAACATTTGACAGCAAATGGAAGAAAAAGGAGCGGAACGGTAAATAGAAAGCAAATATAAAAGGAATTCCGTTGGTTCAACGCGACGGGTTGCTTTGTAGAAATACAGAAACGTGTGTGTATCTTTACTACGATACGTACCTTTTTGAGCACGACAATAGAGGAGCTTTTGTCGAGAAATTTCGAGAAACGGAAATATTTCGAACACAAAGGCACGAAGCTCTGTTTCTGATATCTTTTCTTCCACAATGCAGAATCAATGAGCGGAAGAGTCGTTCTTTCTCCTCTTTTTCCAGTACAGGAAAGTGATAAATATGATCTATGTAAAACCGATTAAAGTGAAAGATGGTTATTCGAGATTTTTGCAAAGTGATTTTCATCGTATCGTTCCATTATATACCTGCTATTAATTTTCTTTATCCTTATCAGATGTAGACAAAAATTGTAAATTTGTTAATGATAGTCTCCTAAGGTACACTTGGATAAAAATAATCAAAACGATGATTACAAAACGAACATTACACCCTGCAAATCATTCAAACACCCGCGTTCAAAAGTCATATGCTGGTTACTCAATTTGCTCCAAGTTAGAAAAAGATTATGAATGATCTAAAGTACATAGATTACTAATATTTTAATAATTTTATCAAAAAATGTATACAATACAAATTCATAATCTTTACCAAATACCAAAATTCTATTAAATATAAGAGCTAAATGAATAAAGAGGTAAATAATAAGGCTTCCTAACTACTTTCACTGATGTACCAAACTCCCCACAATATAATAGACACGAGAATCTATATCAAAACTAGATTCAAACACTTGAACTAAAACAACAATGTCCAACAAAAAGCTCGCATAGAGGCTGACCGAATACCAAGAGAAAGGCGGTACACGTGGAAGTGGAGGAACGAGAAAAGGAAAGGGCATCCACTCGGTGGCAACAAAGTGGAGGGTGAGAGGGCTGCGAGTGATGATGACTAATGTCCGTGCGAGCAATTTACATCCCACTTTGCAAGAAGATATCCTCCGTTCCTGGCCTCTCCTTAGGAACCCTCCTTTCTGTCTCTCCTCTATCCTTCTCCCCTTTGCCTTCACCCTCCATTCGCGAGTTCTTGCCGAGTTTCCTGTCTGTCGAGGCCGCTCTCGAGCCTCCTGCACATCGTTACCCTCGTGTCTGCAACGCGAACAGCCGTCAAGCCGACGTTTTGGCAAATTGCCCCTGTTTTTATCGTGCGCGAATATTTCTGCGGCCTCGAAGAGACGCGTCGCGTCGCGGCGCTTCAGCCGGTCAAACGAAACGTTCGGAAGCCCAATTTCGAAAAGATGCTGCGAAGGATCCTGTAGAATTCTAGAACACGGTTTGATCTTCTCGAAAAGGTAGAAACGACTCGTTTCGTGTTTTTCTACGAGATTCTTCCTGGTGGTGCAGGCAGAGATCTTGGTGATTGGCTGAATGAAAAAGATTCGTTGGAAGGATGCTTCTATTCGGCGTGTCCGTGTTAATTAGAACGCCTTCATGTTAGAGGTGAAATTAACATTTTGCTCGGTGGAGATCTCTGCTACTCTTGGGATATGTATGGGTTTCATTTAGTTTGTATGTGGGTGCACGTGTGTGAGGTATGTGTGATAATTATTTGAAGAACAATTCGAGTAGTCCCCTGATAGTTGTCGAAACGAATGTCCGCCAGGTGAATCTGAAGATCAGGTGTTCTTAAGAAGCGATTAGTCGAATGGGTCAATGATTCTGTTGGAGTTATATGTTTGAATATTCTTAAAGAGACAGAATATAATAGAATTTTTTATTTCGTGAATATTCTGCTCTGTTTCGTAGAAAACATAGAATTTTCTTCTATTTTGACTATCTAAGCCTTGCTTAGTTCAATCTTATATTTCGAAATCTTCGATTTCATATTATACGTAGATAAAAAATAAAACCTAGGCAGATAGGAAATAAATAATCCAATAGTCAAACGGAATATTCTACTTGCTCAATAGATAACCTCTATTATTAAGCTACTTATATTTCTTTGACTTATTTCCCTCGCTACCTAAAGAAGATAACTTATATACATACATACATTCGAGATTATAAAATTTATCTGACTGAAAATCTCCACATCAAGACAAGAAGTAAAAATAGAGATTTCCATAAACACGCACCAGAGATTCTGCAGAATCTTGAGTTTTAAGCTGACCTTGAACGTCAGCGAACAGGTCGATATATGTTAATCCCTGGATATTTATGTGAGAGACGGACAAGCCTTATTGATGACCTTACGGCGGTGTTACACGTATATAGAGACGGTCTCTGGCTCGCTCGATGAAAAATGATAGGTCGAGAGAAAAAATGAAGCTGAAGTTACAGGCGGAGATATAGATTTTTTCCTGGTGCACGACGACACGCGCGAGGCTCGCGGATTTTCGCTTCTCTGAACGATTTTAAGCATCAATCCGACACGGTTGGTACACTCGTCGAGGGAAAAAGATTAATACGCTCGACGACGTCTGCAGTACGCTTCCTGCGTCGATGGACTCGTCCTGACAAGACGATTCTGACAAATCATGCTTGTTCTGACCGAATTATGCGAGCTCTTCTGACGAAAGCAGATGGATAATAAATCGAATCGATGAGAAATAAATCTACTTTGCATGGGGAGAAATAGAGCAGCACCAGCTCGAGAAATCATGATTGATAAATCGTACAACCATAGAAAATATGAAAGAATGTATAAGAGAATAGAAGTCTTCGGAGATTCTTCTTACTAGGAAACATTCGAAAATTTCTATAGAATAATTCTCCGAAAATTATCTTTCCCAAATTTTTTAGTAAAAATTGTTTTATCTACTTGATATTCCATTCGATTATCCCATATTTTGTACAATCACGCATAAAGTATCTACGTAACACTTTTCTATGTTAGTATCACTACGTTATAATTCTTAGCACTAATTCATTCGTTAAATATTTAAAAATCCAGGTGAATCACCGTCCGTGCAACGCAGTTTATGTCATAAACTTTCACGTAATCACTCGTGGTGTTTGCGCTTATTTTTTCGGTTATTATATCCGAGCTCGCCCCTCGATTCTGTATTCACGCGGCTCGAAGATCGACGGGGGGTTCTCCGCCACAGAAGGAAGAAAGGGTGAACGAGCAGAGGAAGGGGAAAGTAACAAATTACCTTGCCAGTTGATAAAACCACGATAGAAAGCGAAACGAAGGAAACGACAGCTAGGAAAGCACGTGTAGAAAGAGGGACGTGGAACAGGGTAATTTAATACGGGAATGTGTCGCGAAATACAGCAAAATAGAATTTTCATTTTCGCTCCCCGCGATTATTCCGCTTTAATCGCGTTATCGTCAGTCACGATGTACATTTGCAATACAATAAGTATCCCGACAGGACGATTCAAAGGGCCAGACGTCGAATTGTTAAAATATGCATGGAATAATTATCCAAAATGTAAGCAGGCCGCCTCACGGTATAATTACTTCTATCTCCAGGCAGGTAAATAATAATTAACAAGATACGCCGTAGATCAGTGAACTTGCAGGCTCCTCTGCATTGAAAACGCTTCACCTTGAGTAAAGTTTTGTCCTTGCGCGAGGACAAATTGGGAAGTTTCCGGAATTATAATAACAATAAGAAATAAAGCAACTTGTGACATTGATTTCAGAAACTTCTTAATCTGTCTTCGTAGTTTCTTTGTGGTGTTCTGGTTACAAAATCTGCGAATGAGGAACACATTTAGGAACACATATTCGATCGAGCTTTTTACCCATTAAAAGTTTCAATCCGAAACTTTATAGAAAAGACTTCTTTGACTTTTCTGGTTTCTATAAATACGCAACTTTTCAATCTTTTTAACCCCACCCCATAATTGTAAAAATGATTTTAAAGGAAGTACGACAATTAACTATTCAAAAAGAGATCAGCTTTATTTTCTACTAATTTCTTAATTTCATTACTTAAGTACACGATTAAATATAAATACATAAGTAAAAAATTTTAGAAAATAAGTTCATTCTATTATATCACTGTCTCCATTATCGTAATAGACAACAATTTAGAAAAAGATCATCTCTTTCCCATTTTTTATAAATATTTTATAAATCATTCTTCACGCTGAAAGCGCCACATCAATAATCTGTAGATAAATTACCACCTGAATCGCTCATTAGACACGTTCAAAATACCGCAAAATTCCAGCCGAATTTACGCACCATCCACGCTTCGTTCTTCCGTCTTTCTCGAACGAAACTCTGCTTTTTCACAATGTTGTAATACGATTGTGCATAAAATAAATCGGTACAACTATTCCGCGCGACATCTAGAACAAATATAGCGAGAGTTGTAGGACACGAGGTTCCCACGTTGAAATTCAAATTTCGTCGGTACGTGAGTCGCGCATAATTTCCATCGCCAGCGCGCGGATCTGTTTTGAAAGGATTACAGGGTTGCGCACGTGCAGGGCGAGACAGTTCTTTGTTGTCCAAGCGACCAGGGTGAATCTCCAATGAATCGATGTTAACGGTGCGCATGATACAAATTTACATAAATAATCATCGATGTTTGCGTCGCATCTTTCGTAACGTAGTTAGCATCCCTTTGATATAGAAATTTTTCCTAATTTTTTCTCCTCTTCCCACATTTTTTGTTTCATCCCCTTCTCTTTCTTTTTCCTTTTTCTTTTTTTTTTTTTTTTTTGCGAGTAATGCAACCGAATTAGCATGCACCACGAAAAGAGACACGCGGTAATTTCCTTTGCAAATTTTTCCCCTTCTTGTACCGTATGTGTACACGTATGTCGTGGAATTATGAATTACCGTGTCTGGCTTCTCGATACTTGCTCGTTTCCGCCAGCCGTATTTTATTCCATTATACCCGCTTCCAAGAGATGCTTTTTCACGAGCTGCTTGAATTTCTGATTCGCGGTTATCGGTGTTTCCGTACTTTCCTTTTTTTATTCAACTGTTATATTATTCAAGTTCCCAGGTTGTTCACTGTGGTTTCGAGATTTTGGTGGGTCTGTTATTTTACGAATATTTGCTTGTTATTAATTAACGATCGTACAGTTTGTAACCGCATCTATCTGTTCAATCGGCGGTTCCCGGAAATGTCCAAACTTTATCTATTGAATCGATATTCAGCGATTCAGTCCGTTTCAATAGCCAATTGTATCGCTTGCACAATGGTGCGAATAAAAAATATTTACACAGTTAGTTTATTATAGACATGAAACATGAACATACATGCGTAACTATACAATAAATATTAATCCGCAAATGCCATACAACGTAAAAAGAAATATTTAAAAGCGATCCGTAATACCAAATGTTATTAAAAACTTGGTATTATCTGTACCCAATAAATTGCAGCCATTTATTCGTCGAACAAGGAAGCCAATGAAAAATTAATTACAACACGTACACTAATTATTAATATTGTATGAATACTTTTGTCTTCAGAAAGTTACCATTAGATTGTCTCGTTATAAATTACCAACTAAAATATTTATATTTCTATAAATTTGTTGTTATAATGTCTGTGTAATATGCGATTATGTACAATCATTTAAATATATTTAACAGTATAGAAAACTGCTTGCTCCTTTTATTTCTATTATAATTAATAATTTAATAATTCCAACTGTACGAATACTTTTATCTCTCGCTGAATATAATTTACATCTGTCCGTGTATCTCATTGACTCTCTGCATCTTGGAGAGAATAAGAATAAATGCATCGTTGGAAAACGAAATTTATCGGGGCGGGAATGGTGTTTGAGCTGGATCGGCGATCCACGTAGCAACGTTGATCGAAACGACGATATATCAATACGCAGCCAGTCCTTGAGGCGACAGAAGTAAATTCAAAGGCGTCGAGGATGAAGGATGGCGAGGGATGGAGAAGGAAGGGTCTGAATGACAGAGCGAGAAGGATAGAAGTCGAAAGGACGAAACAGAGAAGGGACACTACCCTCCGGATTTCATGGCGCCGCGACGTCGCAAACAGTCTAAAGGTACGATATCGCTAGAACGACGTCGAACCGTGACTCGTTGCTATATCGATCATTAATACGATGAAAAACAATCGGGACGAAGAAACGGAGAACCCTCTAGAAACGTCTGGTATCGTCGAAAAAGATTGTATTTCTTATTGGCCGATTTTTTCTTATCAATCATTGGCACCGAGGTCGCCTCGCAGTATCGATTAGTTTGTGACTGTAAGAGGTTAAGAGATGCAGAAATTGCTAGTTTTATATACATTTCATCTGCAATTTACGAATGATTTAATTTTACTGGAAATCCTATGATGTTTCTTAATTAATTATATTCATATTCATATGTTAGGATATTGCATATTTTGAACTGCTAATGTAATTTTTGCTAATTATTTCGAAGTGTGGCCTCCACACCGATTTCAATGATCTTGAAGTACATTGTCAAGGTCATCGTACATATTAGGTCGTCCGAAAAGTTTTATCCGTTTTATAAAGAAATCATAGATGCACAACATTTTCCGTTTTATATTATTTTATCGAATTACGTATAATCCATTTTGTTCTATCAAAATGAAGATCACAACATTCGACAAATTCGGTTTCATGTTTGTATAAAGATGCGCCGTTGAAAAAGACGTGTCTGTAAAAGAAAGACACTTTTCGGACAACCTAATACAACAACTTTTTCTTATACACGTTACCGCCGCTCGCCTTTGGTTTCCAAGATATTTGCAAAAACTTTTGTTAAACCTACCTCGTGAATGTTCGTTACAGTGTGAATTCAGACGTAGGCGGTCACCTAGCGGCGACCAAATTCCCATAATGTAGCCTAATCTACATAACAAAGCAGAAAAATTAATGGGTTATACGATGTGCTAAATTTATATCCGGCCGCTTCTCGGCGGCCGGCAGCGCTAGCATAGAAATACATGTGTCACCAATTATAAATCTAAATGCAACAAAAGGTTTTTGCAGATATGTCAGAAACGAAAGCCAGGCGATAACTGTATAAGAAAAAGTTGTTCAGAATGATGACCTTGAAATCGGTGAGGAGGCAACGCTTTTAAATAATTATCGTAGCTATTTGAAAAAGATTTATTTCTTCTATAGTAATGCATAATTATGTATTCAGTATAAGCATAATGCCATATATATTACATAATCAATATAAATATTTGTACATATGCAATAGTACATATTTTTCAGTAGCGACTTAAGTGGAATAAGATACATGAGGTCAGACGTAAGACAAACATTCAAACAAACTGAACAGAAATATACGTTTCCGCTTGAAAATATCAGGACACGAATTGATTTTAATAAGTATATTTAATATAGATTTAGTATACTTGTTTATAGTATGAATTTTAATAGATTAATACTTTATGCATTACATTTTCCTCGTCGCATAAAACATCAAGTTAACTGATGTTCCTTCATATCTTTTAACGATTACTTAAAACTTCAGTTACTTAATCTAACTCCAGTAGCTGTCCTAAGGATTTTGAGCAGAAGTGTAAGTCTAAAATGTGTATTTTGCATGGATAAAATTATTTGATTAATTCGAAATTTATAAAATTCTCTATTTCTCAAATTCATTTTATAGATTCGAAAACACTTAATCAAAGAGACACTTTTAGGAAGCGTAAACCAGTTTTTCTCATTTCTTGGAATCCTTTGATATCCATGGTGTTTGCCGACTGGCGAGTCTGCTGCGGCAGACACTCTTACGCAATGTCATAAACGTTAAGGTTTTTAATCGTTCGCGGGGATATTTGCCGACGCGCGGAAGAAGAGTATCTCCGTGTGGCCTTGCTTGATAATTTTAAAATGTACTCCGAGCGTGTTCAGCCCCCGCAGGTATCTCTCCGGTGACGAGGGTTGCCAAGGACAGTAAAAATGTCGTAAAACCGCTTCCAAGAATTACGCCTGGGGAAAAACCATGGAAATTCACGCGTATTTAAGTACAGGACGATCGTTATCGTTGCATAAACTTTACTTTCGTTCATCGTGCGTCGCTGTGCTTTAGCTTCGCGCTTGGTCTCGTTCTCCGTGTAAAAATTCTACGTGTTCCGCGAGGCTCTCAACTTGCATGATGAACGTCACTTGGATATGAAGATTGCTTTCATTCTGTGAAAAGTGAAATGGAATCTTTGAGACACGAGTATGTAGTAAAGATTTGAAGGTGGTGGAGTCTGGCTACTAAACGGCTACAATGTCTTAAGTATAATTTCACGGTAATAGCGAGATTTTAATTATGATATAAATATTTGAAGGAATATATTCAATATATCGTATGATCGTATAATTGAGATAGTTTTGTAAACAAATCGAAGAAATTTAATATTGCACAAAGTTTAGAATATATTAAAAACTTCTGCAATTTTATAAAATTTAAAGAAATTCTAGTATTCATAACGTTATGATAAACAACTGTTTTTGGTCTTCAATGTGTTCTTTGATGTCATTCTCCTAATTTAATTATTTGCTCGATATGACTTTCATTTAAAGATACTTGAAGAGGATTTAATATTATTACATATAAAGTATTTCCGACGAATGGTTTTAAAATATAATATGATACGAGCATTAAAGTTTCGCAAAAAAGACTCTTCGTTTTGTATTGATAATTCCAACATCGTGAACAACGACTACTTGAAACTCAAAGTTTATGTACGACCATATGTTTACTCAATTAGCACAGTCCTCCGACCAATCAAAACATACAGAATCAAGCTTATACCCTTTCCCATCCTATGGTTTTTAGTCCAGGGAGTCAAATATTTCCCTATTTCCGGCTGTTGAATCAGAAACGAAGGAAATTCGGTCGGTGTTCCTCGAACGAGGAAGAACGCATGGGTTCCCGTGCAGAACCGCAACCAGAACGGGAGGAAAGCGGAACCCGTGGTTTTCCACCGAAGGGTCATCGCGTACTCGAAGGGTTGAACCGGATAGGCTCGCGAAGGGCGCGAAACCCCTTAATAGATTGCGACTCTGCTTCGAATGCAACGCGTGCACGCGTTCTCGACCATCGGGTAAACGTCGTCCTCGCGCTGTTGCACAACTGATCGCCATTAATTGCTATTGCTGTCGTTGTTTAAATATTGAAAGCCATCCATGAATAAACCATCCTCATTGAAGGGGTCATTCTTTCTATATATAGAGGAATTTAGTTCGTTCGATAAATTAAGGCATAATTGTTTTGTTTGAGATGAAATATATAAATTGTGAGGTTTTTAAATCTCTGATAAACAATCTTTTTTCTTGCGCTATTAAAAATCATGAATCCAACGAATGAATAGTAAATAACATTTTCCTTGGATTGTATTGAAGGAAAATTCTGCACGCAGCAATATTCACTGTGGTCAAGACTGAACTAGAATGTATTTTAAAAATATTTTAAATCCAATGAACACATTGCAAAGAAAATGACGTAAAGAAGCTGAAATTAATTTAATTAATCTGATATTTATTAACTGGTATTTAGTTTACGTTCGATTTTGCTTGCTAGAATGACGTAAATCCTATACTGAGCTTGTATAATGTAATTTTTTGCAATCACGATACGGGAAGCATCGAAGATGAAGAACTTCGTTAACTTTTTGCGAATAACAAACTGTCATCACCATCTTACGGAACATTTACTTTCGTTTCATTAATCCCAGTTTTTTCCCAACGCTTCGACGATAAAGTGATGGGTAACTAGTTTTTGTCAGTCTGTAATTTGCACAAGCATTCTTCTTTTACCCTCTTTTTGTGAACACCGAGGTAAACGTACCTTGTCTAAAGGAGTATTTAATCATCCGCCTAACCCTCGCGTGTTTACACTCGGACTGAGCCTGTTAGCATCTTCAGCAATGTAAATTCAGTAATGCAAATTTCGAAGCTACTTATCTTTTCAAAAATTGATTCGTTTGCATTTTCAATGGTACATTAATAAAACTTGTGATAAATCGAATAAAATATCGAGAAAAAGGAACATCTAACGAGATACAGACTTGCAAAAATAAGAATACCATTGTTAACCCTATTCATAAAATTCCGAATCTACGTAAAAATAGTCTTCGATTATTATATAACAATTATATCTCGATAATTTCACTGTCCATCGATTATCCATCAAGTGCACGACTGAAATCGCTTAATCTTGCGCACATTGCATTTGCGTTCGGTTACATCGCTCGAACGCAATCTTACGCTTCGAATCACCGCGTGATTACGTCTCAATTAATCGCGGCGTAGTCACGTTCAATGCGAATCGTCATCGAGGGGAATAGCTTGCGATGACTGCTATCAGCGTACGTTGATCAAAGGATCGCGTCGACGGTTCAAGATCGGCCGAGTATCGGTACGATACGCGTTTCAATGATTCCTCGAATCTACGCCGTGGATACGCTGATCGACCCGCGAAAATTCAGTAAATCATAGGAACCAATTAATTCGATGGTCAAAGGGGACTACGTAGAATTCGATCGATCCCTCCGAGGGCAATATCATCCTCTGATTTACGAGTAGGACACGATTATACCTGGCGCTACAGGGTGCAATTTTCGCTGCTTTTGTTCTTCAGAATATCCAGCTAGCCCTTGGAATTACAGATTTTTATTAGACTATGTATGTTTATGCAAGTTCATATTTCTCCAAACGAAGACCATGGGTGAAATACACGATAAACAATATAGAACTTAGCTTTTTCAACAATTTCGATTGCCATAACATTGAATATATCTTTGGTTGTTTTAAATTAAAATGTTATTTCCTCTCCTATGCTAGTCACTAATATCCTAGTCACTAATTGAAAGCAAATGCCTCTTCAAATATAATTAACGCAAGTACGTTTGAACCGTTCTGTTGTGTATTGCAAAATAATATTACTTTTGCTTTATTTCAGATATAAATACAACAGTATTGAAAGTTTTGTTTTAATATTATCGTCCTGTAAAAAAGCAGCCGCGCGTTCGAAAGAATATTGCGTACTGTAAAAACAATATATAAAGATGAGAGAATATAATAAGATTATTTTCTGATCATTGTTTTGGAAGAGTAATACGGATGTCTGAGTTATTAATAATCTTTTATATATATATAGATTCTCATGTAACCATCAATCATAATAAAATCACGAGAAAGCTTCAAAAAAGTTAGTTCCATCACAAGAGGGTGAAATCTACCTACCCTTCGAATAGAAGTCGTATCGAGGCACACGTTCCATGTGTCGATTTTTCCATAACAATGAACGCGTTCGAAGACGCGTCACGCCCCTTACGATAGTATCTGGAGGCAAAAGGCTGAAAATTCCCGTGGGATGGTAAATCGCATCCCACTAACCCATTCTAATCGGTCGAACAGCAGGCCTAAGTAATGACTAATGACCGGGCCACATTAGGGGATGAAACAGTGCGCGTTGTGGTTTACGGTGGCGCAGCTGATCGGTACATAACTTTGCACTTTGACCCGTATCGTTTCTGTGCGTTGCATCAAATCCGGTATGATATGCTCGTTGCTTGGAACAATGAGCATCCGTTGTAAACTAAACGGCAATTTATGCTTGTACACGTTTGCATAGTAAAGTAAATTGAAAGTGATATTGAATCGTGGGGTAGTAGATCTTTTATTGTAAAATTGATAAGTTTCTTAACTCCTTGAACGTAGATTAAAATAATGAAACCTGGAGGTACATCGATATGTATTTAGCTGTAATTTTTACCGTGTCTTTAAATAAGTAACGTAAATTTATAAATATATATAATTTGTCAATCACGCAAGTTCCATCTCTATACGAATAATTCATAAACACTTCTTAATGAATATTACATGCCGGACATCGTTCAGTATTTTCCGGGATTGCGTACACCGTTCATGCATTCAGAATTACGAATATATAACGAGTAGATAATGTTCCAATCGCTGGTAACGATAATCATTCGATCTAGTTAATGTGAAAATCCACAGTCTGTAGTCATTATTACTGTTTTTTCCATGCTATATTAACCAGATAACGCGGGACAGTAGCCATTATTATTGATTACACATTTAATACCTGTATTACGATGCCACTTGATATCACAGATGCAAATAATCTCTATAATTATGCAAATAATTTGAAGAGTATCAATGGGTCAAACAGATCGCTAATCGACTAATAGAAGCATATTTACCTATAACAACTTCTGAATTCTTTCTCTCTTCTCTGAATATCAAAGCGTGTAAAGAGCACACTGGAAAAACGTAACAACACCATATTTGCTGATTGCATACTGTCGATGTCAACTAGCGGCTAACATAGTTAAAGAAATAGTAATTTCTTAAATTCAAAGATAAAAATAATCTCCTAATAGCAGATGGTATATCTACGAAACCTTTTAAACAATTCAGAATGTATTTAATATTGCAACAATCGACATTAGATCCTTAGAATATTCGAAATGTATTTAAAAAAGGAATAGTTTTAGATAACTAGCGACAAAATGGTAACTGATCGATAATGCGCTGAGTCCTAAAATTGTTTATCAAATTCTGTTCCTGTGATCTTCATGTTCTAACGTAAATCCAAACTTGCCATGAAACAGACGTGTTCGCCAGCTTCTATACATCAAACTCTTCGGTCCGTGTACCAAAGATACGCTCGTTTGCAATCCGCAAATTGATAAAACGTCGTGCCAACAATATGGAAATGTTGCCGGCCGATTATTTATGAACGAACAACCGAGACAGTCGATGAACTAGCGCGGTGAGGAAGTGGTATCGGTGACACGATAAAGCGGACCACCCTTTTACACGTTGGCGTTTTTTAATGGAGTCGACCGAAAGAGGGATGGAAGTCAAAATGGAAATTTCGCGAGGTAGAAATTCGGTTCGTTTCGCGTTCGTTCCTCGGGTCAGAGAGAAAAAAAGCCCCGGTTCAAGTGTTTTCTAGTATTTCAATTCGCACGTATACTCTTCGACACACGGCGCGCTGGAAAACAAGCCAGACGACGATAAATCGTTGCGCCCAGCCAGACAACGAACGTAAATTGTTCGCCGGCCCGCCGATACAAAAATCTGCGCCCAGATCGAACAGAACTTGCCGATAAATTCTATAGTCTCCGTTCTTTCTTTCTTTGTTTCTATGTCCTGCCTTTCGCCCTTCTTTTACACAGTAGAAAGCCGATCTTGTGCGTTCTTGCGTGTTATTAAAGGCATAGGGGATGGAAGAGCAAAAAATATTAAAATAAGGTTGCTGCCTAGTTACGCGTATATAGTAAATCTTTACTGAAACATTATTGATAAAGTAGCTACGGTATAGTTATATTATGTAAAGTAAGATTCGAGTATTTAAAGAGAGTAAAAAGAAAATATAGGTATACAAGAATATTCTTGTATCTTGTACCGATACTCATATGAGTATCGATAGAGTTGTGTATCAAAGGAGTTTGCAGATCACGCATTAGAACAAGGAGAAATTAGAGCAACATAATTGAGAAGTTGAAATGGCAAAGTATGTAACTAAGAAGTCACAAGTGACTTTTTATTAATTTTATGCCATTTATCGTTTGAACGTTATTGATTTTCAGTAAAACTTATCTTCGCAGATTTAAAGAGAGATTAAGCAGAAAATATTTTATTTGCATTCGTTACATTTATTTATTTGTATACTATACGGTAAAAAATTTGTTTATTCGTTAAATTATCATTTATCATTTCAACTTTCCAATCATAGAAAGAATTTTTTGAAGATCAATGACCTTCCTCTCTCGTATAACAAATTATATCCCAAAATCTCTATTTTAAAGTTAAAAAGGCGCTGATCTGGAATCGATAAAAGGGTTGAAATCGATTGGTGTTTCCGACTAGCGATAAATCGCCGTTAATGACGCGGCTTGTAGCTGGAAATTTAAACTAAAATCCGGAGATCGTCGGTGGACCGTACGACCCCACGTTATTTCGGCTATCTCGAGGCCGCACCCCGGTATTCGCGGAACAACCATCATCGCCCCCGCGCTCTATACGCCCGGAGGTTTTTATCGAGAAGGGTGCACTCCGGGGCCCCTTTAATTAATGGCGAGACGCACACACGCCCACCAACCACGCTCAAGAGAGAACAGGGATGCGACTCGTATAGACTTGTTCCTCGCCGACGAATTATGTATTTGGAGAAGCATCACCGCTTCCTGGGGGTTACCGCCAAGGATAAAAGGGGTGTCGTTACTGACCCACCGAGGGACGTGCCCTCGTTCACCAAATTTGACAGAATTTCCGGCAACCTTGCATGCGACAGGTACTCTCATGGGAAGAAGAAATTTATGTAACGATTGCAGACTGGATATTTATGCAAATTTATAATTTTACGGATATAATTCCAAAGTGGAACATACGTGGAAAATGGTCTAATAATGTTCTTTTTTCAAATTTGCCATGAATGCATAAAAATTCGTAGTCTATTTATATTAGTTTATACGATATTACTAAACGTTAGTTGAATAAGTTATAATTCCGGAATAATTGGAGCTAATTATGAAAACAAATGAACAAAATTAGAGAAATCAAGAAATGAATAGAACAAACATGACAATGTCTCAGCTTCGATGTTTATATACTGACGAAATGGAGAATTGTAATTTTCTCTTGCTCGTTAGAACCAGAATTTATTGTGCATTAAATTCATTAAATGAAAGAAAAAAGATATAGCTGTCTTCCTCGGGGTGGATCTTTGCGATTCCCTGCAATATCATTGCACGCATGACCGGAGATGAATGACCACAGAGAAAATCTAAATGATTGTCATTACTGACCTACCAATTATTCGGCGAGCAACATCCAACCCCTGTTTATGGTGGGGACAAAGAGCAAAAACGTCAACGTAGCTAACCTAACCAATGACACGCCCTTATTTACGAAATATACGATTGTTCGCCAAAAATGTTTTCGTAGCAGGTAGTCACAAAGTGATATACGTTTATTGTGATCAGATATTTGTCCAAATATCAAAGGCAAGCACAGAGGAACTCTAGTTCGTTCGAAAATTATTCAAGGTCGTAACAAGGCTGTTTGAATAATATTTATAGCCATTTCATGGTTGAGATTATTGGAAATTATATCAACATTTGAAACATTTTAGAGCCATTCAAAGTCGTACACTTATCTTAAATAGGATCATTCAATCACATTATTTCAGTTCCACTTCATAGAATATCAAAAGACGTATCTATTGTAGTTATATCCATTCGTATAAACCTCAAATTTGGAATAAGCGAAAAAACCATCGTCATAGTGTACGAATTAATGATATATCATCGTATGTGTTCACAGAGGTCTGCATAATGCAACTTACGTATTTCAAAATTAAAAACATATATAAAACTCCAGACCCAAACAAAAACCATGATTCAGCTACTAAATAATCGTCTATCAGCTGCACTGCCAAATTGAAGAGAACAGCAGAATTGCGTGATTTACATCGACACGAACGACGACAGAACTGGAAAGTGCAACAACTTGCAACTTGCGATGTAAAAAACGAGCCAGTATCGCGCAACGGTGCTCGCTAAAAGTTATTTTATTGCATGCTGCTAATCGTCGTTCTCCTGTACGCTTACAAGTCGCCGAGAGTCGTTTCATACTTTCACGCGTAATAAATACGATACAGTACAGCGGAAAGCTCTTCAGCGTTATCATCGCTCGACTCGTTTCTTGTTCATATTCACCGAGAGACTCGGTTCCGCTTTGCCGTGCAGAGTCTTCAGCTAGTCCTCGCCGAAATATCAAATCTCGAATTTTCCTCCTGTCGCCGTCAACGTTTTCCTTCCTGTCGTAAAAATCTCGTCACGTTTCCTTCCCGACGTGTAATTCCTGTATTAAGAGCTGCTCTCTCCCTCCCCCGCCTCTCTCTCTCTTTCTACGATTTACAGAAACGCCACGTTCTTTTGATCCTCGTCTGCGACGCTTACGTTGTTTGCTACGCTTCCTATCTCGCTATACGGAATTCATTTTCGTAAAACATGTTGGCGAAATCTTATTTTGGAGCACTACGACTTTGTGACATATTTTTCTTATTGTAATAATATGGTCCTTTTTGACAAGTAGAATGCAAAAATCACAGTTTCAAAGCGCGGAGGTTTTTATCATAAAAGTTGCTTACATAGTTGAAGTTTATGGGATGAAAGTTTCAGAAATGAAATGAGCCACGTAATCGGTTCGCGGTAAACATGAAAAGATGAGAAAGATGTAGGGCAATGTTTCCGGAGTCTTGAATAGCACATTTTTCTGAATTGATCGAGTCGTTTACAAACATTTACAATTGTACACTGTGTCAGCTTGATTGATCATAGTACGTGAGGAAACTTAATCCTTCGTTTCATAGTGCATCGCTGATGAGAATATTCTTCTTCTGTTTTAGGTATGTATCTTCCGACCATTCGCTACTTCCTACAGAAACGTGAGTAGAATAAAGAAACAGGTTAACGAATACTACTTTCTATTCTAAAAATTTAGTCTTTTTTTATTTGAGGAACCTCAATGAATATTGTTAAATATATCCTGCCGACCAACTAACATTTAACCGATAATTATTCAACGATTGAGCATCACAGGAAAAGACACGATAAGTTCACTCTTATTGATTTCTTTATACGAACGTTACTATACATCCAAAAAGGAATATTTCGCTAAAAGTGCAATACGTCAAGTTGAAAATTATATTTGGCGATAGAAGCCAAAGATACTTATTAGCGATAATAATTATTATTTTAATTCATATCTTACGCAACGTCTCAATTAATCATCATCGATCACCGCTGATCCTCGCTCTGTTTCCAGAGGACAGCAAATCCTCTGGCTGAAGTAGATCGTTATTAAACAGTGGTTACAGCAATATGGTTGATCGATTTTCAGCAGGAAACAAATAAAGCCGGGTGGGTTCCCCGGAGTAAAAAGGGAAATTATTCAAAGGGCTCCGCCCTCTTTGTTCCCCCCACGTGGACGTAATACGGGGCTACTTGTATACGTGGGGTTTGCGGCAAGCACTGGCATAAGCACAGTGCATATGGGTATCGGAAACGTGCGTAGATCACGCGGGATTATTCGGACACCCCCTCAACGTGGCCTAAGCTCCGCTGGATGCATGCTAATTGCCATGAAGACGTACACAGCAACGCATTATGATGGGCATACGTCATTGTTCCTGCCGGTTTCTCTCGTACATTGTTATGCGTGGAAACGAGCCGTGTGTGACTTAACACGTTACCGGTTGCTCGTCGCGTTTCCTCGCTGTTTTCGCGACCCCCGTGTAACAACACGCATTTTGCGTATCTTGAACCTTAGCTTCGTCACGTTGCACAACTTTTCTTCCGGGAATAAGATGTACAGAAACGAATTTTAATAACTTCTGCACTAACAATTTTTTACCGCATTAATAACGCTCACCGCTTCCCTAATATATCGTCTATTTATTCATTTCTTTTGGTAAATATAAATACATTTTGGAAAACTATAGTGTCTTTTTGTGTCTTTCGTTTGGCAAATTGTCTGTTGCCCATCGTATCTGAGTATAACGTGTTCGAACGAGATAACGTGATTTTTTTGAAATTTGTACACTTGAATAGGTGTGAGGTAGGACTGAGGAGAATTTAACTCGTCTTTGATTTTCTAGACAATTGGGATTTTAGATTGGAAGAATTTTTGGATTTTTGTCTCCAATTTTTGGAAGCTTTGAATTTGATGTGAAACCAATTCTTAGGATATTGATCGTCGAATGTAGACGTTTCAGCGACTGACATATATATGAAACGAGATTCATTTGGTGAATTTCGCCGTCGTGAACGTTCTGTCTTTCATATGTCGGTCGACCGTACTGGTAGAAAAAGGAAAGAACAAGGGAGGCACAAAATCCAGCTGTTCGAGCTGTCCTTCGAGGGTGGCATGCTTTCGAAGCAATGCAGTGAATGAAAAAAATGCACTGTGCAAAGGAATGAACGTGCCGGGATCGAAGATCACAAAAATATGAAAATTCCATGCTTCTATCTTATCAAGATAATATTTAGCATAAATAATTCTTCATTTGAATTCTTCATTTTAAACTCTTGGATATCAATCTTTTATTTGTCAAGTTCTGGAAGAATTTTTTTTTTTTTTTTTTTACTAAATATCATAAATTCGTCATAATCAACATAGTTTTCCTTATCTCAAATTCTTAAATATACGATCAACTCTTCCTTCTTTAATTTCTAGAAAAATTTGGTTTCTTCAACCAAATATCCACCGTTTCTCGTACCATAATTACCATAATGTATGTATATCTATTATGGTATACACGATTTATTTTCTTCTAAATTCGTCACAGACGTTCAAGGAAACTTTCCTCTCCTTATTTTAAATCCTTAGATACACAGTTCTGCCGTATTCTTCAATTCCTACGATCTGTCGTTCTCTTTGACTAAACATCTGAATCGCGTCCACCGTGACTTAAAACCACCCTTTTTCTCTGAAACACCCTAGCTCTCCCATAACTTCCAGAGATCAGAGAAGAACAAACCGAGTGAAATCCGACTCAACGCCGAATAAAATTCCACTACGACTACGATGTCTTATCTCGTCTAATTGTATAGCTTGAGAAGATCCAGGCAATCTCTCAAAACGGGAAATGCCAGGCAAATTCCGCTTTCTACCGAATCAGGCCCGCGTACCACGAAACGTTGAACAGTCGACAGATAAGAGGCACCGGAGCTACTGGCGTCTCTGTATCGATGATACGGAACGGACAAAGATGAGAACAGAGAAGAGGAGAGAAACAAGAAAGAGAGAGAGGAGGGAGGAATGATGACGGGGGTGCAGAAGCACCTTTCATCCTGGCCGGGGATCGCACGACAGTAGAACTTTCCAATAAACGTGGAGATCTCGGCTTTGTGACTGTTAGAAGACAGATAAGGTATGCCGAGGAAGGGTCCTTAGCAAGGACTTTCGTTGAGAGGCGGCGCATATTAAATTGTTTGCCTCACAATGTCGCCCTCCATGGATCCTCTTGCCTGCTCGCCATCGGGATATTGGCAACCTGTTAATATACTTTGCGGAATGGCGAAGCAACGGACGCATCGATCGAACAGGGCAGTTTCACTTTCCTTCAGAAACCAACGTGTATTTATCATCGTCCAGTGTTGTTTCTTTGGTCTAACGATACTCCTGATTTATCGTCAGTCCATCAGCAAATTAGTAGAGTTAATGTCTTACGAGTTATTTCACGTGTGAAATCTTGTTATAAATATTTGATATTATAACAATACTCGTTAATTATGTCGACACTGTAAAATAATATTTTTCCTTCGTTTATATTATATCTTTCACTGTTTTAATATCAGAGAGTTAGAAACTTCATTTGTTTAGTTTGAAGTTTTCTTCTTTCAAAATGTGAATGACGTTGCATCAAGAAATATCGTGTGTCCGTGTCAAAATGTATGTATCTTAACGACGGTTAATTTCGACGAACGCGTCAAGAGCTTTTAAGCTTCTCACCGCGCCAAGTCTTTGACAGCTATTTCGCCAACTGCTGCTACTCGTTTCGCGTCAGGTTTGCAAACTTGGTGCATGTCGACGTAACGAACACCGCTATCCATGCCATTCAATTTAATTCTCAAAGTAGCAGCTCACAGGGAATAATCTCACGAAACAGAATCCCTCGTTCGAAACAACGACCGCGTCGTTCGCCGTCAGCGATTTGTAAACGTCGTCAAACCTCAATATCTCTGACCCCAGCGGCTTATATTAAACGCAGCGGACAGCGAAAAATTCCCGTTATAAATATAAAACGCGGTAACGCCATTTTACCCTCCGACGAAAATTCTAGCAAATCACGGTGTTCGAATACTCCGCCGTTAAAATAAAATTCACGTCGTTCCGTGGTAAAACGTGCGATAATAAATCACGAGGATCGATTATTTCGTACGTGATTGATACGCGACTATTGTTCGTCGATGAATTTTCAAAATAATGGCGGTTTCTATGAGGGGTAGCTGATCTGAGCGCAATCCCCTAATCAGTTTTAAAATGTCATAAAGCGGATTAACCGCGAAGGATATCGGGGGTCAATCGATGTTATGAATTTATTAGAGGATAGGAAACGAGATTACGAGACCTTAATCTAAGCGATTCCATAGCGACCGTCTTCATACCCTGTTTACGTAATTACCAGTGTCTTACGAGGGAGTGGATTCTGATGAGCTTGAGCGATTTAGATCGCTGCTTGGCCGAGTTGCTTTTACTGACCCTAATCAACGCAAATCTTGCTTGTCTACCGTCTACATGGATTTTTATAATGTTATATGTATTATTATATCGTATCGAATTTTATATTCGAAATTCTTTTAAGCTATCCAAAACCATTAGAAAATCGCATATATTGTTTGTACATTTTTATCTAACGATTGTCTTAAGCTTAATCTTTTTTTGTTGTGTAACAAATAATATGTCAATCCATAAAACTTTCAATCTATCAGTCTATAAGACTGTCTCATTTCATTGGTTCATTATTTTATTATAATTGGTCATTTGATTGGTTCAGTAGAATAATTTGCAATAGAAGTTGAGTAAATTATTGAACAAAAAAAAATCAATACGGATCTCGTAATCGAATTTTGTTGTCTAGTTTGTTCATTAATTGCCTAAAAGGAAGGCTTTTACAACTTCATAAAAGAAAATCGAAGATTTTTTTTATTATTTGCGTTTATTTTACAATCAATTCTCGTTAGAGAATTTTAAATAAAAAAAATCCAGGATTGAAATCAAAATGCCAAATCACAAACTTCCTCGATCACCAAATACCAACAAATGATAGAATAGATAGAGATTGAGTATATTTATTCAAGAAAAATCGATACAGATCTTCTAATATAATCTCGCTGCCTTGTTTTTTCGTACAAACTAGAGATTTTCAGTTGGTCTTTCGCTATTAGATTTTCCATTGTGAATTACCTAAAAACGACACGCTATAAATGTACTTCTACAACTCCTTAAAAAAAGACTCGAAAATGAAACCAAAATCTCGAACAAGAAACTTTCTCAACCACCAAAGACCGTGAAAAATTCGGATCCTTGAAAAAACCTAAAAAAACTACCATCCACGTTACCATCCTCGGTCACCACCACCACCACCTCTTTTGCTTTAGAACCAAACTGCAAGCGCAACAAAAAGGAAACGTGAAAGAACGAAGAAAAAGAAAATACCAGGAAGAAGTATACGTAGAAAGTTTTGCTATCTTTGTCCAACGAGAATCTCGCTTCTTCGTCGTTTTTCGAACGTGTAAGAACAGGAGGATCAGCAGCGCTGTTTCACGCGCTCCACCGTGCGTATGCACGCGCGAGCCACGCAAGCGCACCGTTGAAAATCCTCCCCAAGGGTTGGAGTGAGTCAGACACACGGCGAAGGGAGGCCGTTAATCGGCGATAGGCAGTCAGTCGGTCGGCAACCAGCGCGCCACACGGACGTCAGCTCGTGTTTTCGCCCCGTTCCACGCCGATCCTCGTCGTCATCGTCGACGCGCGTGACACCTTCGCTCGTCTCAGCTACCTCTTCCACTATAAGAAAATATTCTACGCTTGGATAATTTTGAACAATTTCTTAAATATCCTATCAATGACTCTTATACTTTTATTCTACGACCTTCTAAATTTCAACTTTGAGAACTTGGTGAATGCTTAAATAAGGGATGAATAAATGTTGGAATATTTTATAGAGAACTTCGAATATTCTGTATGTGGACTTTGCTAAAAGTTGCCTGAACGCTCGATGCCTGAAATATCAAAGTTTTAACTGGCAGTGGAGGTTTAAGTAACAGTCGGCGAGGTAGTTAATCGAAAGAGAGGATCGATCGGAGTTTTGAAGGACAGAAGGGGTGGCTCGTTGTCTCGCTGTCGGCCGCAGCGACGTGCGAGTATCGATGTCCAGTGAACACGAGTTCGTATGACGAGTACCGTCTATCGGGACATGACAGTGAACGGACTGTGTAATGGGAGTTGACAGGCGGACACCTGGTACGTTCGAGCGATGCACAGAGATGAACGAGAACGTGTTCAGCTGATGGCCGATCCGAAATTTTATCGATCCTAATCTAGAAAGATCGTTGCCTTACTCCCGATAGAACGTAGCTCGTTTTCAACCACGAAATCCTCTACCTCCAGATCGTGATATATCTTTTGTATGTATTTTTTACGAGTAAGCAAACCCACGAGATCACTCATCAACCATCCAAAACAGCATCGCGAGCAAGAGTCTTCCAGGAAGTTAATCCACCCTCCTATCCTTCCATAAATACCATCAACTTTATCAACGAGATTCTCTCTTAAATCAGAAATCGACATATCCGATGAATTTCTAAATAAGTCAAAATTAAGAAGAAATCTTCGCAATAACAAAGATCTCCACTTCAACAAGAGATTCTTCTTTCTGGAGAAAAAATTCCATTTGCAGAAAAGATCCGAATAAATTCATAGCAGAGAAAAGCGTTCGTGAGCCACGAGGCTCGAGCAGCGGCACGAGGTTCGTCGATCGAGCAGTTGCGTTGCAGCTGCAACGATTTCGAGACAGCTGCGACGCGCTTCTCCAGAGGGTGGCGGAGACCGTGGGGAATCACGAGGGCGCCGATCATCTGCGAAGGTGACAGGAGAAAGACCAACGGAGAGGGTGGAGGAGACGAAACATACAACGAGGCTGGAAACGAAGGAGGTGGAGGGTGAAAGTGTCGACGACAGGAGTGGTGGTGGCAGTGGTGTTATCGGTGACGACAGTGGAACTATCAACGAACACGGCAACAGTCGTGGGCAGAAGAATAATAACGGTGGTAGTAACAGCGTTGGTAGCTGCACTACGAGTGGTGTCAGTGGTGGTGGTGGTGGTGGTGGTGGTGGTGGACTATCGTGCAGGGGTAGTACGTTACGACTTCTAAGGGGACTGGTGGAGGGCCCAATAGGCAGGGTGGCCGCACGAGTGCACCGTTGGGGAACAGCAGGAGGGGTCAATCCCTCTGCACCCACAGGACGGGAATGTCCCGGCGGAGAGGGCACCCCCCGTCGGAACGTCCTCGACGCCACGAAGAATCGCCGGCTGATGGGCGCCAACCTCACTAAGCAGAGCAGGGTGAGTCGCTCGAGAGGGGTGCGAGCTTCTTTCGATTCTCGACCCGTTACCGACAACACGCGTGCTGCGTCCAGCCTTCACTTCTCCTTTTTTCCTTCCTTCCTTTCTTTCTTCCTTTTTTTCGCTGGATAATGAAGCAGTATATGGGTTAGAACGTGAATGGGGAATATAAAGGTACATATATAGATCGATTGTTTGAGAATTTGCGGGGTTGCATATGCTTTGTGCGAATAGAACGATTCGAGGTTAAGGACAGTGTATCGGGTTCAAGATCAGAGCGATGGATATATATTTGGAAAATTGTGATTTTTCTTTTGAGATATCGAAGTTGAATAATTTTGGGTTCGTTAGAAAGTATATTGTATTACGAGTAGCATAACTGCATCGTGATTTTATATTCTTTATTGTCGCTGGAGGATTCCTTGCGATTTTAAAAACGTTTAGTGTAGTTTTGTTTGGAAAATCATATACTTTCTGTTACTCGTACGAGAAGTTGAAACTGATATCCACTTTGTGGTGAATCTAGAAGCAAAGATGAATTAGTTTAGTTACAACGATTAACCGTATATTCGGCGCAATTGTTCTTCAGTAAAAAATATTATTTCTTATTTCTTCTTGCCATTTAAACTCCCCGGATAGAACGGCAGAAACGTTGAAGAAAAAATTCACATCAACGGTTAAAGCGACCACACGTGCTCTGCAAAGCCATCTAACTTCTATTAAGCTATTATCGCATAAAGCTTCCATATTCGAGCAAACGACATTCCAAGGCGAACCAAAACACCATACAAACGGAAGGCATAATTCATTTTATTATCCTTACACAAGCAAAACGGATTATCTTTGAAAGTTCTAGCGATGAAACGTTTTATTCGTTGCTGCAAACTAGCCGGACCATTCGTTCCGAACGTCAGGAAGAGTTTCGCGGCGAATCGTACCGTTGAACTTGTTTGGATATTCGTCTCGCGCTATAAACGACAATCGGGTAGAAAGTTTCGTCTGGCTAGCAGGGGCATAACCGTTGTCCCGTAACAAAACCGTCCCAGCTAGTTTCGTAACTTCTGTACTTTCCAAACTTTTTACGTCCCTCGATTCGCGTCCTTTGAAAGAGTAGCTGCTGTAACCGTAGAAAAAGTCGTACGATAATCGAACTGAACCAGCAGTCTTTTTTTGACGACGTATAAAACTGGGAAATATAGAAGGACGTTAAAGCGTGAATTTTCAAGCAGGAGAGAAATTTCACGATAGTAGTAGAAACCAAATTTTTAGGTCAAATTGCTAAGTTAAAGGGGAAGCGTTTACGTTTCTTGCGTATCTGGCGCTTCGTAGTTTCTTTATAGTTTAGAATATTTCTCCCCTGCGAGGGAGCAGCATTGAAGTCGCGCACACCGCGGTTGTAAAAACTCGAAGTGCGTTATATTTCTGCGGAGAAGAAACGTTCTTTTCTGAAGACTAAGATGAAGTTTGGATTAGTCTTTCTTATAACTATAAGGGCGAAGGCTTGTTTAACTTGAACTTCGAATAAGAAGAAATAGTGAACCATTTACTTTCCCAAAAACATATTTCATTCTTACGATTGTTTCTTTATTTTCACCTTCGAATATTTGTAATTTTCTTCTTTTCTGAAGAATCGTGGTAGCGATAATTATCCTTTGAACTCGATGAAAAACCTGTGAAATTGTTTCAACCGTCGAAGATCCCGCTTCTTTGAAGGAAAAGAAGAAACACAGTCTGTTCTCGTCTTAGAAAATTGATATCACCGATCCTGTTAAAAGAATACCGTTGTTCGACAGTTTCTCGTTGAAATCGGAGCACACGGTAGCTTGGAGGATAAAAATGCGAGGCGGAAGAGGAGAAGGGACAAGAAGAAAAAGGTAACGAGGAAATTCATGGGCCATTTAAGCTCTGCCGCAGGTATCACGCGTAGATATCTGCGCCCATGAGAGACACCCATTCACCGGCCGCTTTCCGTGCCGATGAATGAAGCATTCATGCGCCTCGTGCGTTCGTAAAAGACAGAGTTTACTTTGACGATTTGAATCACGCCCGCTGAATCTCTTCCGATTCAGCTCACACAAACCCTCTACGATTTCTATTCATCCGCTCTTTTCTCTTTCTCTCTCTCTGTCTTATGATCAAGATCGTCCAAGTAATTGAAGATTGATTAACCCGAGCATCCTTAATGTCAGTACCTACGGCGTTACGTTTTGTACAATTACTATGATTATTATGACGATTGCATATTGAGAAATATCGAAAATTTATGTGACTGCAACCTTTGAGTTGTCGTAGAAGGGATTTGGATTTTTGTGAAAATTAACAAATTTGACAAAGAAAATTAGGCAACATTGAACAACAAAATTAATTTTCAAAAAGTAAATTTCATCCTGTGAATTTTCATTTTTATTGGAAAACAATTTTTACCTTACTGTGGAATTATATAACATCGTAGGAATATTGATAAACATCGCGAAATATTCTTAGATTTTTAAAACACGTAGAACAGCAAGGAAATCAATTTTGCATACAAAAGATCCAATTTGACTACAAAATATGAAAAATATGTTTATTTGAAAAGATTGAGGATGCTGCTGCAGGAAAGAAAACTATTATTTATACAAGCGTTAGTACTGTGAGGAATCCATGACTTTTACATTTTACGATTATCGGCCCATAATATCTACTCTTGGCCTTACAGGCCAATTTTAAGTTGGAATGTAGAAGAATAACTCACAAACGTTCTATTTTCTTACAAACTGCTTAACGTCCTTATATACTGCCCTGAAATCATTGAGAATTCAAAATCAATGTCGCTGCTACAAGAAACTTACGATTTCACACCTTATCCTAAGATCTCCTTCATATGCAGTGACAAATCGTTTGGATATCCTGCTAGTTTCAATCGCATTGCGTTAAATACCAACATTGCACATCCATTTATTATTATATTTTCTCAAACTTGAAAATCAACGAAGTACTTTTTGTACCGTACCTTGTCTTAATTCATAATTCTATTATAACTTGTAATCTGTAATATAATATTGTATACTGTAATGTGTTTTCTCGCCGTAAATAAACTGAAATTCAAATTGAGGAAGGAAATTTTAGAATCAAAATTCTACACGATATTGTTCCTCCATGAATCGCCGAATTTCTACAACATGTTCAAAGAATTTCTTCCATAACCATGATCCGCTATGCCGAGCATTCTTGCTGTAGCAAGCCGTACGATTCACAAATTCTCTCGAGTAGAATACCGGAAACATAGCCGCGGTTCGCATGGTGCATACCGAGAGGAATAGCCCCGTATATCTGTCCGCTAATTCCAGGATTTTCAACGAGTGTACGAAACTAGCGTTATCATCGTTAGCACACGGTTCGATGTAACGACGCGTATCAACGCGGTTCACAGCGATAAATCATGGTGAAAGCAACCCCTAAATAATACGATACCGGGAGGCTGATCGTGCAACCGCACGAAACTCGACGAATTCGTGGAAAAACGTCGTTGGCTGGCGTTCATTTTGTAAATGAACGGGACCACATCGTTTGTAACTCGTGCAACATCGTGTTGAAGATCGTAAGTTACGGTTCCTTTATCGCGGTTCGACTAATTACCGGTCGATCGCGAAAGGACGCGTTACACTGTCCGGTCGAAATGGAAAACCATGAAAATACGAGAGAAAGGATTTAATTATTCTTCACCAGAGGCAAGATGAATTTGCATTTGGGTTCGTTACTCGAATTACACTGAAGCATGCTCCACGATTACCGATTCTTTTGATAACCGCCGCGAAATTGTTATACGGTCGGTAATGGTTATGTGGAAGCTTTTGTGCCAGGCTGGATTTTGGAAGTGAAATTGCATATGCGGATAATACGATAAAGTATTAATGAAAGAGACGATGGAGTTTTAAAATTCGTAGGATTCGTTGATCTGTGTGACGCTTCTCGTAGATTATAATAAAATAGAAAAATTAATATTGAGTCACTTTTTATATATTCATAATGTTATATAAAGTAAAATTATAGATCATGTAGCCCCGTAACGTCTAATAGTAGTAATAGTAGACGTAATAATACGAATATGTTTCATCTATTTTACAAAACGAATTAATTTTAAGAGCTGTATCGTGTTCACGATCTTATGTCACAAAATTATACGCATTACTGTCACAAAAAATACAGTAAGACTGTACCAAGCTGTAGAAAACATATAACTGTACCAGACAAAAGCTAACCCATAAAATCTGTATTCTGTTCTGTACCTGTTCCTCGTTGACAATGGAGAACAAACAAGTAGAGTATGTAACGACAGTAAACAAATGTTCACTTACGACAAAAGAAACGAAGGAAATTGCAGAATTATCGTTGTACGACTAATCGAAGCCAAAGAATTCTTCGTCGATAATAAAAACTAAAAAAAAATAGAATATACAACGAAAGCGAAAGAGAAAGGCGATTCGTAGCCATAACGAACACGAATATTAACGCGCCCAACGACCCAACTCGCTCCTATTCGCACATCGATTCGCTTTAGTAGCCTGTAGACTCATACACCCTGCAAAAACTGCTTCAACTCATAGCCAGCATTAATCGGCGCTGTTGCAATGCGAATTTTCGCGCGAATGCACAATTCGATGAATCGATCGCAAGTTTGTCGACAAACAAGGACGTGAAATCCGTCCGTGAAATGGAAAAGTACACAAGGCTCGTATGCTGCACCGATAATGTCGAGGTCGAGAGGTGTTAATTATCTTGTTTGCACAGTTGTGCTCGTGCCGCGATTGTTTGTCGTGGCTACCTTTGATACGTGTCCGGTGTTTGACACCAGCTTTTATAATTCACATCTACGCCACGAATTTACCTTCTTCTTCTGTTAAGTGAAAAGCGATGCGTGGAATCTTTGTCTTTGAGAGTAATTCTTTTTGCAATTCGAGGACCGTATGGGTGTGTACGGTGTGTTTGATAATGTTTGAAGAGAGAAATTGATTTTTTTAATTTTTCATGATCTTATAGATATGTATGTAGTTTTAGTATTTTGATTTGGACAAGTCATTGGTACTTGTATGAAATACATATGTTATTTTTCTATTCTTATTCCATAAGAATAACTAATAAATCTAATAACTCTATTCTTGGTTTTTCTATATTTCATGTTTCTAAAATAACGACGATCCTGTGTTTATACGACATCGTCATAAGAGGAAAGAAATTCGCGTTTTTATAATTTCTCTACTGGGAAACCTCGTAGAATAATATTTGTACCGTTCAGGCAACTATCAAAGGAATACTAAAGACAAAACTACAAAATCCATTCGCTAAAAACTGGGTCTTCCAAGTCACGTCAAACGACTTACCACAGGTAATCACACGATGGCCAACTTCATAACACATCCTCTATCATTTGAAAAGGGCAGATAATTGACTCGATACGCTTCGTAATAAAACAACTATGGCACAGTTACGTCCCCACAGGGCAACATTCTCCTAGAAGGCGCGAAGGAGCCTGCAAGATTTATCGCGATTGCTTTCCCAGCGACGAGAGGTGAGGATCAGTGGCACGTGACCCAGCTATCAATCCCTTTGCGCCACGACCGCTCACCTGCCTTTCCAGCTTTTACTTTCCCTCTGAAAACGACGATCCCCTCGCGTACAAGCAGCTAGAAATCCGATCGTGGCCGAGAATTTGCTCGCATTCTGAATTATTCAGCCCTCCACGCGTTTCTCCAGTACGCGTACGCGCTATCATTGGCGAATCTCATTAATAATTTGTCACTCGATCAACGAGCCCTCGAAACGTATCGGGAACCCTTTTAACTCGAGCCAACGTCGACCGTCCAACGTGGAGGTCCATTCGCAGCTTCCTCGCGGCTCGCACGTGCCTCGAATGAAACGAACGCATGCACGCACTGAGTCACCGGGGACTTTGAACCGACGCGACGCCGCGTCCTGCCCGCCGAAAAACCAAGAATACTAATACGACGAGGTGAATGGAAGAGCTGCGTGGCTAGGTTGCGAAGAGTGTGTCGCTTTGCGTTAAAAAGGAAATTTTCCTGAGACGTATTGGTGGTAGAAAGGGGATTCTCGAGATTTTTGGCAACTAAGTTCAATTAGGAATATCTACTTATATCACGAAGCGAATGGGAGAGCTGAGTTACGAGGAGAATTTGTCCCTTGTTGTTAGAGGAGAAATGTGTATTGGTGTATTGGTGATAGAAAAGTGGGTTTTGGAGATTTTCGATAACTGAATTTATTCGCATTTATATTAAAAATATTTAAATTATCAGGTGTATGGAAGAGCTGGGTTGCGAGGAGTGCGTCGCTTTGTATTAAAGGGAAAAGCTTCCTAGAACGTATTGGCGATAGAAAAGTGGATTTTGGATATTTTCGGTAACTGAATTTATTCGTAATTATATTAAAAATATTTAAATTATGCACATGCATCAAGTGCATGGAAGAGCTGAGCTGCCAGAAATGTGTCGCTTTGTATTAAAGGGAAAAGCTTCCTGGAGCATATTGACGATAGAAAAATAGGACTTTGGAGATTTTTGGTAACGAAAATTATTCGTAGTTAGATTAAGATTGCTAATATTATGAGGCAGAAGAAAGAGTCATATGCTTTGAGTGAAAGGCGAAAGATTATTATAACTTATTGGAACTTGTGAAGTGAATTTATTCGTAATTAAATCGAGAACGTTAATGCAATGAAGTGAAACGTTGTACTATGTTTAAGAGATTAGCTGATAAATAAGAAATTTGGAATTTTAAGACGAATGAATATAATTAAGAAGAGTATTGAGTCAAGAACGGAACTCGATGTTAGTGGAAACACGACAGGCTCGGAGCTAGTTGCTAATGAATACGTGAAGGAATTAAGTTGGCTTGTTCATAGTGCAGAAATGGTTTGATTTTTTATGGATAAAATTAATTGCATCATTATATAAAGTGTTTCGACACATATATATTATGTTATATGTCCATATTTCAAGGAAGAAATTTCGTAGAAGGTATTAAAGAGGAGTGTAGCCTAAGTACTACAAGCTTATATAGCATTATATCATGTTATGCGTATTATAAGGCTGGCAAAGAAGAAGGGATGAACATGAGAAATAACTCTTTTGTGATTGATGATGTAGTAATCGTATTTAAGGAACTGGTATATAAATGAACCTTTCCGTGATAAATGATCGAGTACAAATGTTCGAGGAATTAGATTATGAATCATATTTTCGTAAAAATTAACATCAAAGATTTCATATCTATTTTCCAAGTTGTGAATACAGACTAGAAGAAGAAAAGAAAGAAAGAAAAAAAAATTGTTGGTCGATGTAAATGAAACGTGTACAAGAAAGATTGTTAAGGCGGTCGAAAAACTTGTTAATCTATCGATGAATCCTTTCGATACTCCATTGAAACAGCTCATCGCTGAATCTCGTTAGGAACGTAAATTTTTTACATGACGCACGTGTCTCGAATGAAACTCACATGCGGTTATCGATCGACGTGCCCACCTTACTCGTTGTGTAAGCAATGCTGTTCCTTTTAGAATACGTTAAGCTCTCTCTCACGGACACTGCTACTGTATTCCTTAATTTTTGTTCCCTGTGTTCCGCAATTTCAATGCCTCGCTTCGTTTCCACACGAACGTGATTTTATCGAGAAACCAAGAAACAAAGTCTCCGATATATCAGTTACAGTGAAATGTCGAACGCTGTTCAACCTGCAAAGAGTTAATTTTTCTGAAACCACATACTTGATCTTGATAAAATTGATCGGTTTCGTTTCTGTAAAATTCAAACGATCGTTCTAAATAATCATCACTATACAATCGATGAAAAGTACACACAAATATTGTTATTCCTTGATAGAAAGACCTTCCAAACGACATTATTTAACGCTTAAGAGATCGCATAATACGCGTAATAGCTGAAATAGACTAAACAATCGTCGATGTGTCACCAACACAAATATTACTTTTATATTAAAATCTTCTAAAACAATATCGCTTATGATATAATACACTATCACATATTATTTCACGATAGCATAGTAAATCTTCCTCAAAAAGAATAAAAAGATAAATGGTCCTAAACCTTTGAAAAATCTCTACATGAAACTCAATACGAAAGCTTTCCAGCTTTTATATCCGCATCCATTTAAATCCTCTATAAATTATAGAAAAGACAGAGTTGCGAAGTCAAAAGTAACCCCGCGCTGGCTTGTGCTTCCTTCAAAGCCTTGCAATGGCGGCGTTTCCGACGACTGGCAGCCGAAAAAGGACAAGATCGCATTACGTCTCGACGAGTGGCCACCCCCCGAAAAAGAAGAATAGCACAATGAGGGAGAAGAACGTTCGTCGGGATTTAAGGCTCCATAAATCCGATCGAAGCATCCCTTAAGCCCCGTACGCGGTGGTCACTCGGCTTTTACCAGATTGTATTCCGCGATATCTCCCGTTTCGACCCTCGACTAAACGCCTTTCACCTGACTCCGTTTAATGGACCGCCACCTATTTCGATCGCGATGACTTTAAGCGCGGCCCGGTTTAATTCTCCGCTTGTGTTCGATCTCGAATTTCCTGCAAGATTGAATTTTCTTCGTCTGGCAAACTACTAGTGAAATCGGAGGATCTGAAAGATCGAGACAAGGGAAGATAAGAATGCTATAGTATTCGGTGTTCTTTGTAGGATTAAATGAATTCGGGGATGAAGAAGAGGTTTGTCCGGGCTGTAAGATACAAAGCACGTTTGGTTTGTTGTCGTAGCATAGATTAGAGTTTAAACGATCGACACAATTCATCGTGAATATGTACAGTGAATTAATCCTGCGCGTAATACACGTTTATGTGTCAAACTGGATTTCCTTCCAACGAGCAAGAAGGTTGTCGAATCCTCTCGTTTCAAATCGGAACATGGCAGACAGCGTAGAAGATATGCCAAATATCACACATCTTATATTTTTCTCAAACTTAAGAAATATTTCAATGATAAAACAACGCGATTGAATCGGAAGTGACCGAAGACTTACGTCGTTATTTGTAACAGTTGGTAAGCAATTGACCGAATTGCTTTGATAACAAAAATTTGTAAAACGCTCAAACGAAGTACAAATCTTGACTGAGTTACGTGCAAACCTAATAACAGTTCCAATACTCGAAGATATTTAACCTTCCTGATGTCGAAAGAATGCTTCGTAATAACATTTATCCTACCCGTCTCTTTTCTACAAAAATCTAAAAGAATCCAAACTCAAAGAATTTCATTTCGACAAATAGATCAAGCAACTTACTCTCTGCAGCCTTTCAAGAAACTCGGTCTGAGACACCGGTATGTTCTATCCGACGAGAAAAAAGTGATGTGGTTTTCTCCTGGAACGAACGTATCCACTAGAACCTGACAAACAAAATAACGGAATTCCAAGGAAATTTCTCGAACATCCAACGAAATTGAAACATCGAAGAGGCCGGGAGGACGGTTTAAAACTCGTTTGGTTGGAGTTGGGACCAATACGGGTGCAGTTCGTCGCGCATTTTCCAAGTTCCATCGGTTCTGGCAATTTATTATCGACGTCGATAGTCGCGGCGGGCACATTGAGTTAAATCGCGTGAAATACTGCTTTCGGCACATTCGTTGAGCGCAATTATTGATAGGACAGCCAGCGGACTCGAAGCAGAAGCATAGACGAAGGCTGTAGCCGCGCTCAGAATCGAAAGGGTGCAATCAATGTACCGTGCAACGCTTCGATTTAAATTCATGAATAATTCCTCCCAGCGGCCAGGCCGAAGATCGACGAGCTCTCTTCCATTCTCTTCCGTCTTTCTTTTTTCTTTTGTCTTCCTACGCCAACCATCCTGGCTTTATCGGGTCGTTCTGCTCGATCGGGCCGAGCTTAATCAAGAAAATGTTCGATACCCACGAAACTTTCGCGGTTGTCATTCGGTTCTTGGTGAAAATCATGTGGCGGAAATTGTGTCATGCAAATTCGAAGAAGCTTGCATATGGTTCCAGTTACGAATAACTTCAAATATGATCGGAACGATCATTGTATAAAAGTCAGCATAGTTGGCCTACCTCTGTTTAGTGTAAAAGTATTATAATAATATTTCATTTTAATGTAAAAAACAAAGAATACTTGTGAACATTTTTCCATTAAAAATTTAAATCATCTTGCGTTCTCTAAATACCATTTTACATATTCGCGTGATTTAAGAATATAATAAGAATACATTCTATATATTTAAATTTCCCACAAATGTATAAATGCATAAACGCATAAACATAATCTTCGTAGTAACAAGCGTTCGAAACTTTGTCCCATTTTCTTTTACACAGACATGCATCTATCCTTCCATGTACCATTCAAGTTACAAATACTGTCGATTAACGCAAATCTTAATTCCAAAATCTACAAAGAAAAGGAAACGAAGAAGATCGAGTCACTAATCCACAATGAATCAATTTAGCTTCGTTTCAGTCGATAATCCGAGCGAAATTAATTCCAGCATAAAATCCTCTAACACGAATGTCCATCTCTGATCGAATCAATCGCGCAACCGCGTAAACAATTCTCGTTCGATTTTCCTTCCTCCCTACTAGCCCGAGTTTTCACTCTCCAATAGCCGAGACTTCCCATTGGAAATAAAATCGAAATCGACAAATTCTGAACTAACGTGACGTCGCCGGAAGCCAAAGTCCCATTGTCGATATACACGAACATTTTCTAACGGAAAAGAGATCGTAAATAGGTCGTATTTGCCTGACAGACTACTGTCCGATATTTTACTTCCTCGGCAAACTTCTTTCTTCTTCTTTTTTTTACGATTCATTTCGCGTCCTGTGGAGTCGGCGATAAATCTGCTCGCTTATGCTCGTCCGAGTCGAAAAGCGTTCGCGATGCATAAAACTCAGCAAAGTCTTGAAGGGGTGGAAGCACCATTGAAAATTATCATGAACGAGGGGAGCGAATCTCGTTCGCCTGATGAACATCTGCAGAGATAGAGACATGGATAGAAACGTGCACGTTTCAGTGCATCCACGATGAGATCAATGATCTTGAAGCGAAATAAATTTGCACATGAATAAGGGTTCTTGATGATCGGTATGGAGGGCAGTGGGACGTTTCTGGACGACGCTGGAGAAGAACTGGCTCAATGGGAATTGAATAGATTCGCTCGAGAAGATGAAAGGAAATACGTACTCGTGTTTACTTTCATTAGATACTAAATTTTTCTGCGTGAAAATTAAGAAGATCACTCCAGAGCAGGAACAAGAGTCATTACGTTGACTGATAGGAAACACTAATTCGTTTGTTACAGAGAGAGGCTACGCAACGAGATGTGGAACGCGAACGACGACAACGAATGGAAGCCGAAGCTCGGGTACGCGAGGCTACGGCTGAAGCTGAAAGAGCACGCTCCAGGGTTCATCATCTTCAGAGAGAACTGGCCAGGTAAGAAAACGTTCTGTATTATATATGACAATTACAGAAGAATGATACGTTATGTACACTTTCGTTAATTTTCTGATTTCTATGTTATTTGATGATGAAAGATAAGATAATAATATAATGTACTTTGATTAAGAATATGATTAAGAAGAAACACAACATATTTGATCTGAAAATCAAATAGATGATAAATTGATGAAGTTTTATGAAAATATTAATGGCATACCTAATACATATATAATATGTGATAACCAATATTTTTTGACAAATAAATATTTTTCAAGAGAATCCAATAAACAAATTTAATAAAAAGATAGTTTTGGTAATGTATGATTGGTTAACAGAGTATTGGGTTTTAGGATTACTGTCATATGATAAACAGAAAATGTGACCCATCATATTTTTCCCATAAAATGTTCATACGAAAATTGAATCAGTTTGTTGTGAATATATTTTTTATTAATATCCTAAAAATTCAGTCGATAGATTACGAGATACCAGATTTAAAAACTATTTCGTTTATCGAAATCTAGTCGAAATAAAAAATTCCAATTTCATTGCAGTATCGATTAATTTTTTATTTTCCCCGCCTGCAACGTTTGTACAACACGTTCAACCAATTTAATTAAAACACATTCATGTTGTACATAGTAAAAAAACGCTTGAACCAGCCCTATGGAAAAATACATATGCATACGGAATATAAATTGGTCTACTCGAGTTCGAAGCGAACACGTGCTTTCAGTAATTTTCTATCTATTTCAAGTGAGCTCGTGCATCAACTACATTAATTGAAAAATCCCCCTGTTGCCAATTAAATCTAAATTCTGACCAAAATTAACTTTACAAATATTTTGACATATATATACATAGATATATTTATTCATAAAGTACAGCATAACGAATAATGCATACTTAATATGCCATTCCATATACACTCACCCCAGAATTTTATACACTGTGAAAAGTTAACCCCTCTGACCTAATTAAGACAAACAAATACAAATACGAAGAGCTTCATGTTCTTGAAGCTTAACTATCGCGAATTATGAGCATAACGAAAAATTGTAATATGTAATACGAATAAAAATTCATTAAAACTATAAAAAGCTTTACAGACATTAATTATATCGGCGAATTATGCTGAGTCAGTTACAATACAGAAGCGACGAGATACGATGTGCTGGTTAGTTGAATAGATTCATCAACATAGAGAATTTTTTAAAGCGTAGTATAAAAGTGCTACGAAACGAGAAAAACAATAGGCTCATAATTCGTCGAAAAATTCAATTCGGTATCTGCGGTGTTTTCGAAGAAGACAGCTTCTAATACCTTATCACCCTATATATTCTACCGTCAAAAGAGAACAATGTCTCCCGTAACCCTGGGAGAGCACAACTCGGTGCAACTTCGTTTATGCAGGGGTCCACGTTTCCCATCGATAGACAGGAAAAGAGAAACCAGGCCTGCAAATCGATGCGGTTGCCAAACATCCGGTAATAATTCGAGACGCTTGTTCGACATCGATTTCTCCTTCCTTTGCCTTCCTCTCTACATAAATGTATCTATACACGCGTATATATGTGCATGTATGCACGAGCTCGCGAAAATCGCTTATTTCATCGAGCCACAGACAGCGCTTTATTTCCCGTGCACAGCTCGCCGGAAAAGTATCGACTCGATATAACGTATAAATAATGCGACCGCGTTTCCCACGCAATAACTACCGGATTTCATGGTAAATCATCGATATTGGCATCCTTCCAATAACATATCTCGAACCGGCCAAAACCTCCCTCGCGAACGTATTATCGCAGCGTTGTATCGAGATTACAAGTTTTCCCTTCTCAGCCAAACTACGGTACGAATCGAACGCGGTGGGCTGTGGAAATTTTACCTTGGATAACATTTACACATTTGTTTCACACGATCGTTTCACCGTGCTACGTAGATTAGCGTTGTGTCCGCGTTCATCGAACGTTTCGAGGGATTCAAGTGTTTGCACGATGCATCATCCGCTGCTCATGGAATGTTTCGAGTTTTTGGCCCCATCGTTCGAGGGTTGTTCGAGCATAGTTTCGATATACGAGTATTCGAAATAATAATAATAATAACTGGTATTTATCGTACGGATAACGTTCGTTAATAAAATTAAATACAACTAGGAATATATACGCGTCTGCTCATAAATATTAAGACTGTTCATAAATGGTAATAATAGATTTTTTATACGAGTAACATTCTTTGATGGAATTAAATACAAAGAAAAATGTATACATCCCCGTTCACAAGTATCAGGGCGCTTATGAAAATCTAAGTAAACCTGAAAAATTGTTAGGGAATTATCAAAACCTTTGAGAATGATATTTCATTTGAAACGTTAGACTATAAAGAATTTATATTCCATATTATAATAAGAATCTCATCAGTTTAATGTAATAAATTTAATGCTCTTCTTTTCTCTCTGTATATCTATCTTCACAATTTTGACCTTGGGAGTACATTGTAATAATATGAAAAATCGTTGAATTCTTTCTATCGGAATAAGGTTTATGGATAACGTATGCCTGAGAGGTAAGAGGTTGGCGATAATTCTTTCATATCGGACCTTTCTCGATGACAAATCTCACCGTCGGAAATGCTATCAACCGGATATATTACACCGGATATCGGAAGCTGGTACTTTGACGTTAAATCATAGTGGTTGTTCGTTTTATTGAAGGATCACGTTCGCGAAGCAAGTTGGAAACGTCCTCGAAGATTGTATTGAATGTAAGACCTTTAATCTTTTCGCTGCGTTCAAACTGTAGAAACGTTAATACGATTCTGCATCATAGACAACGTACGCATACGCCTTTAGCAATTGATATTATATAATAATATTATTTAATATTTCTATTAGGTAATATTTATAAATATTGATAACATATTGAGATATATATAATTTTATGTACTAGAATAGATTAGCCGCGTAGTAGTGACACACGTATGTGAATATGAATGTATGGAAGTATGTATGTGCACAGCGTCTCGAAAAGTAGATGAAGAAAGTGCTGAGACGCGTGCAAATGTATATCGACGAATATCCTGAAAATCGTTTATTAAATAAATCTAAAACTATTTTAATATGAATTCTAAGTGTAACCATAGTGTTTCTCTACTTTTATTTTGGCGATTAAGATCTACAATTCTCAACAATACATATACATATCCAGACAATTTAAAAAGATTTTATCAAAAAATAGGTGTAACTTAAAGTTTATAATTCCTATCAAATACTAAACTCTTACTAAAATTGAAAGTCGTCTTAAGACTATTATGCGGAAATGTATATGTTGTCCGTAGCGAAAGGGTTAAGGATATTCGATAATTGTAGAAGAAAATTACAATAACGTACAAACTTTGTGTAATCTCCGGTACAATGTGTTCGAGTCATTTTACCATTAATCAAACGATCTTATGTAACAATTTTCCTGTATCTTCCTATGTCTCTTATATTCGTGGTCAGTGATAAGAGATGAATTAAATCAGTCCATTAACGAATCTTACCGATTCCTTATTTCATGCCTGACAACATGTAAGCCGATGTAACGACTAGCCAATAAATTATATTCCCATCGCGACGAACGTTATTATTGCGTAAGATTCGAGGGGTTGTCGATTTCTTCGTTTCCGCTACAATAGTTAATCGCAAATTCATTCGAAGATAAATGAGAAAAAAGAAGAAGAAGCTGACTTGGCGAAGCTCGTTAATGACGCAGTCGACTGCAATGATTCGCAGGAATCGAATAATTGCTTAATTATCTGCGATTCATTAGTCATGTCCAATTACACGAAAGCAAGCGTTAAATAGGGTATTAAGTGCGGTGTAAAATACAACGTTAAAGGACCGCTGCGTATCCCGGTTCTCCCATAAATGGATAAAATTTAATTCCCGCGTTCGATTGTATTCGCGCGCAAATGCCGCGTAAACAGCCTATTGAATTCCAAAATTTTAATCGACGCGTCTGCTGCCGGTATACCTACGAAAATTAAAAAAATCTCCCAAGTCAAAAAATGACGTCGACACTGATCTTTTGTGAAATTTTTATTAGTCGGATTAAGTAAGAAAAGCAAGTAATTACACTTTTTATTGGAAACTCCATTGAAGATAACTTTTATAGCTGATATGAAATATTAGGTTATTGTATGAGCAATATGATTCTTTCAAAATTTTATACTTTATATGGGAAATAAGATATAAAGTGAATTGATTACATTAATTCATATTAAGAATCTTACTAAACAATTCGTACAATTTAATGCTCATAATCTGTATCAAATACTAGTAAAAGTTGTATTAAAAACGAAAGATGTCCTAGTGCTTTTCAGCAGGAAATGGACATCTATTTGTTGGTAATATAGCAACGATGTATCTCCCCGAAGTTTCGTTTTTATTTTAAACTCGTCACTTACAAAAACCAGATTAGCCATGAAATAAACTTAATATGAATTAAATTATATTAAAAAATCTTCTTAGGGGAAATTGAAATCCTAAAAAGCATGAATGCTCCAGAAAACGTCAAAATTAATAAGGATTTCTTTTATTTGCCTCTCGAAAGGTCGACACAACACGACTGACATTAAATAACTTCTTTACAATTACTAAAATCTACTGTCACTATTATGAAAACTTGCATTCATTACATCTTCTATCAAAAAAAGAAAACGATTCCCTTTATACACCCTCAAATTCACATAACGAAAAGACATACTCTTTCTCCTTACCTTGAGCCATATCGCATTTATGTCAGAAATACCTACGGAAATATCAGACAACGATCCTTGGCCAGCATGCACATTGCCATTGAAGCGATATAAAAACGGAGACTGGAACGCGTGTTTGGCGAGAAACGAGGCTAGCCAAGCAGACAGAAGCACGTTAAGGCGGAGTCATGGGATCTACCCCTCGACTCGAGTCACGTCGAACGCATCTCGGAAACGGGACAGGGTCGATTCTGCGAAGGGGTTGCTTATGGCAGAATGCCACGAGAAGCGAGACAACAAAGCATCGTGCGTGCTCGCAACAAAAGCGTCGATGCGCTTCTCACGCTATTCCGGTTGCACAGATGCAGATGCACCACGACTTCTCGATGCCCTTTGCACGTCATTCCAGCTGCGAATGGATTATAGTTATGCTAATGCTAGAAAGATATGAAAACTGCGCAGAGAACGCGTCATCGAGGAAAATCGCATCTATAAGCAAGAAAAAACCTTGATATTAATTCAATTGTGCAAGATTCTCTTCAGCTGCTTTTGTTATTAATTTGAAATTAATAGCGTAGACGTGGATAGTAATCTCGTTTATCGCGATAGGCGTTTGAATAAAATTTCTAAGGTAACAGTTTTCCCGTAAAATTCTTGGATTTAATGAAACGTGTAGTTAATATTTTCCAAGCTTTAAACCAGTAGTGTATTTATACTTAACACTAAAAGGTGAAACCTAGTGAAACTTGAATAGACGTATTCTCGTCGAAAAACAAAGAAGAGGAACTTGGAAGAAGAGAAACCATAAAATTACAGTTATCATTCGCAATATCCATAGATATCGCGATTTCAATATTTTGTATGTTCTAAAAATCTGACTTGTTCTAATTCTGATTCGCTGATCTTTGATCAAATAGATCGAAGAGGCTCTACAATCTTCTGCTTTTACGATCTGGGGAAATTTGTAACGATTCTCGTAACTGTAGATACGAAGAAAGATTTCATACTTTAGGGGGAAATGTTGGTTTCGCGAGCTGGCATACATAAAGACATTTTGAATATAGGGACATAAGTTGAGGAATGGATTCAGTCAGAAATGTCCAGATGAAATTCCATCGATAAGAGCGTATTTCGCGTTTTCCCGTCTTTTGGCATGTAAGCATGTCTCCTTACGATTTCTGCACGATGCTATTCCCAGCCGGCGAAACGAATTTTTATCGCCAACCCCATTTGGCACCAGTATCGTATTTCCCGTCGCCAATAGCTTCCGAAAATCGGGACGGTTACGCATTATATCGTGGAAGTTTGAATTTTATTAAGGAACTTCTTGGCCCCTTGCCGGACAATAACGTTATGTCGATTGGATCGCTCGTAAGCTCGTACCATTTTTAATACTTTTCCACAATGTAATCTATTGGATCCTGAAAAATTTCGCGACCCTTAAACTCTGTACTTTGAGAATACATTATTGAAATAAGCTTCGCTAATAAATGGCCGTATATATTTTTACAAATAAAGTATAAAATTATATGTGCTTTTCAAGTGACCTTAGATGTCAATAATACGATTTCGATGACTTTTGGAGGCCTCTGAATGACCTTGAATAATAGTAGTAAGGCTTCAGTGCCTAGTGCTGCACCTTTCATATGACTTTAACTAGCAATGGCACGACCTCGATATCTGTGTAATCATATAACGATTTTGACTGCCAGTGAAATGACTTTTGTAACACCTTATGATCCTGAAACGACTTTGATGATCAATGGTCGTCAATTTTAATGATTCTCAAAATTTTGAAACGATTAAACATCAAATCGATATTTTCTTTATCCAATGAAATTCAGAAATCAAGCAAACAGAGGTGTTCATAAATAAGTTAAAAATTCTCTATATTTGTTTTATCTTTTTGATTTGTTGAGTTTTATCTTTATAGAAAGGAAAATTAAATACAGAATATAACGTAATGTCCATTCTCTTATCAAGACAACATCAATAGTACGAATGTATACGAATCTCGTCTGCGTAAGTCAATTCACGAAAATTGCTCTTCTCGCACGAATGGCACGTCGTCTGATTCAAGTGCGAAGCATATTCTTCGAGTATAACAGCGCTGCAACCAGCTACTAGAAACTTCACGGCGCAACGATATCTACGAATTCGGCGAAGGGCCATGGAATCAGCGAAACGCTTAACAAACATGAAAGCATTCAGCTTGAAAGCAGCGATACCCGCTATAGACCAAGATGCGTAATAGAAACGCGTCTCGTTAAAATGCAGTCTTGAACTTGGAGAACAGCATGAAGCGAACTTGAAATTGCATGGGAATCTCACAGATCTTCCCCGAGGATATACATTGCGTTCTCGTAGACTCGAATGGAACCTGCGTACTTTGTTCGCGTTGCGTTTGATTTTGTTAATCGAATGCGGCAGAGGATTCGAATACGAAAGAAAGTTTGGGTCGTACAGAAGCTGCAAATAAAAGATGTAGACGCTGCTTACAGAATCGATGTTAGATACCAAGACAATGGAACAATAAACAGGAAACAATTTAATTAAATATTCCTGTATACGGTCTGTGTATGTAACTTTTCAATCGGTGGAGATCTGCCCTTGATTTGGAAACTTCAAACTTTTTATTTCATCGTATAAAAAATGTCAAAGCAGAAGACGTTACAGTAGATCGATCATTGAGAAAGCAGAGATGTGCGATACGAATAGCCTGCTGATATTCGAAATAGCACAGGAAAGGTGTCGTAAGAAATATACTCTGGAACCTAATCATTCTCTTGTAAAATGGAACAAAAGTTTCGTCTCAGCACATAAACCGGTTTACGTTTCCAACGGATACAGATGTACAGAATTTGGATAATACATATCCGAGTCCGATGAGTGTAGATTCTTGAAAATGGATGATACGGCTCACGAAGATATACATATGTAAAATGTAAAGGTTTCAGAAAGTATTACGACGACTGAGTGATTCGTAGCATTTCAAGGGTCTCGAGACCATTAGGTAGTTTGAAAGATTTCTAGATCCCTGAAATCCTGAGGCCTTAGAAGTCTCATGGGTTTCAAGGTTTCCGGAGATATTAGAAATTTCTGAAAATCTTGAGAATCTGGCAGAGTTTCAGAGTACGAGGTCCATGGAAACTCTGAAATATTCAACGTTCCTAAGATCCTGGTAAGTCTTAGGTCTTTATGAATGCCAGATATCTAAACTCCCTTTAGATCTTGAGATCCCAAAATTATCGACAATACCAAACAAATAATCTTACCACATATAATGTAACAAAAGAAAAAAGATAAAACAAGACACGATAATTTTCAAGCCCTATTTAACATAAATTTTTTACTTGATCTATACAGTGGAATTCGACTATCATTGTTACATTGGTAAAATTTGAGACAAATCTGTAAATATACATCGAAGCTATAAAGATATTGATTTAAATAGTCGTTATTTTTCAATGGAACTATACTTGACACTCGTTGTATGTTTAAAATGACTATTCACAATTATACTAATTTGTTATTAAGTGTAAGTTCGCAATAAATATCTTGTAACTACTATATACATTTTCAAATTGACTTCAAATTCAATCAATATAATCGTGACAGCCATATTTTGTTACAGTGTTAGTGAAATTTCAAAGTATTTTGTATATCACGCACAATATACTTATATATAAAAGTTTCCTACCGTAACTGCTCAGATACTTTCGTGAGCTACTGTAAAGTCGTAGAAATTGCAAAGTGGAAGATCTATCGCGATCAATCGTGTCTGGTATCTGCTGAAAAGTCGATAACATCGCTACGACACGGCTATATCAGCCATGCTACCGACGGAAATGACAGTCTACAGACAGCAATAACGACGCCACCCTTTGGTCCCATCACCCCTCCGCTGTTCCGAGTCTCAATTCATCCGAACATCCCGATAGGACGTCATGTTCGATAAGTCTATGCTGTTTTATTACCCCTTTAAACTAAATTACAGCCAACCGTTTGCTTTTCGCGGCTATGAACCATTCGATCTACGTGCCCTGTAATTTCATAGGCATTTTTTTCTGTTCAACGTATCTTAACATTAAATTCATCTTGTAAAGCTCGAGCACCCTGTTCAGATTAACTAAATTATCTGTTGAAATGTTTTTTTTTTTAATGGATTATCATACGATCGAAAGAATTATTCGATGCATTTACGTTGCGTTTTTACGTTGCATTATCTGTGACCATTTGATATTATACTTCGACCCTGTTGTTCTCGTCGAATCTATGTGACTCGAAGTCAACATTATATTTCAGTAGATATTATCAAAATATAAGTAGTTTTTACATAATTGATCTTGATCCATGAAATATTCGACATATTTAAATTGTGCTGCTTGTATATTCTTTACGATTCTACGCACTTTTTATGAATAAACTCCTATATCCTCCAAGATACTCAAGATTTTCTCTAAAATTTGGAAAGAAGATATCAAAGGGATACATCTTCCCTTGAGAAAAATTTGATTAATTATTTGACGTTAAATGTATCTCAATTATCATTATGTATATCTATTATCATATTTTTCAAGAAGAATTTGCAAAGAATTTCATATAATAAAAATCAACATTATGCTTCTCGAGAAACATTATTTATCGTAAATAATGCAGTAAAAAATATCTGTCAAACTATATTGAACGATTGTACAATGGTATTGATCGATCGAAACCAGATCATTTCAAGGATAACGAAACGAGCAGATGAAGAAGAAGAAGGAACCTCGACAAGATATTCTTTACCCTAATGAAAAGTCGAAGCATGGTGATTTGAACACGAAGAGAATTCCAGCCGCAGAGATGGGCGAACGTGTCGCGTTAACCGATGTGATTATTCATTCAGGACAGAAAACCGTCAGCCGGTATATCCGGCCGGTTGTAATGCATCATGTCGCGTTATATCCTCGAGAACAAAAATGTCCGGCCAATGTACACGCATTCTGCTTGCGTGTTACGCGGTGCGTGAGTTGGCATGCCCCTCCTTCCTGGAACGGTTCCCGGCAGGAATTCACAGCGTCGGAGAATTGATCCCTTCGACCCTTTCTGGAAATCTTTCGTTCCATCGACACTGGTCGTGACAAGGGTTACGTATACTACCGAAAATTTTTTAGCCTTCACGTAAAAAACGAAATGGCGAAAGAATCGACTATTTACCTTTCTCTTAATTCTCCGATAATATATCTATATAATATAATTTTCTAACTACGAAAATAAATAGAAGTATTATTAAGCCTTTAATAAGGGCTCACTGAATTTTAGGAAAATGCGTGAGAACGAAACGCTTTATATGATACGTATAACGTGTTTTATCGAACGTAATATTACGGAGGTGGACTTGGAAGGGTTAAAGAATTGAAATGGTAAGCGGTGTACTAGATATTTGTATCGAATAATATAAGAGTATAATAGTATAATATAAGATAAAAGTAAATAATAGAAACTAATAACAATAAGCAATAATAAGTAACAATAAAAACTAATTTTGATACTTGTATCATTTATCACTTGAAAGTTATGACACTGCAGCGTTTACTATTTTTATTTTAGAAGGGAAATATATAAAATAATAAAAAATATATCGAACACATTTCATACAATAACAAATATATAAACAGCGATATAATTGAGGAAAAATACGCTCTTGATTAATGTTAATACTAATTTAAACATGACGTTATCAATTAAGTTCGCCATGAACCCTTTAGTTCCGCATAATTAATACTTTCACATTTCCAAAAAAATCCTATTACTTATTCATTGCGATCCGTCGCGTAAATCAATTGAAATTCTGATGATATCGAATTATCCGCGTGCTTCGAATATCAGGAACTTATTCGACCGGTATTAATAATTAACAGTGGTCGGACGTATTAATTTGTATTTAACTTGTCAGCGCGTTTATTTGCCGCAATGGTCAGTTAATTCGCAAACGTATGCCCGGTTAATTTATTATTTAACTCATGATTAATTAATGGGCGTAATTACCCGGCGGGGATCGCGTGGCGATAATCAAAACCGAGCAACAACAGACGACGAGGATCGTTTTATGCTTTTGTTTGGTGCCACTGTAATCGGTTACGTGCCGCTTCGCTGTGTAACTCATTCGTACAAAAGCAAAAATTAAATTGAATAATCGTTCGAAGATAATATAAAATAGGAAAAGGAAATTTCTGTTTGCACGAATGTCGAAGGAAAAAGGAAATGAGCGACAGAAATTTGACACAATAATTTATCAAGTATATACATATATATCTTTATTTTTGACCTCGCAACCCTGAAAATGATTTTGTTCAGTCTCTTTACAATGTCGATTAACGACTATACCGAATGACTATACGTATACATATGCTTATGATTTTATTTACTTTACTTAGACTAATTTCTCAATTCTGCTCTCTCTCTCTCACACACACACACACACACACACACACACACACACTTACCTTCTTTCATTATCTATTCATCTTCGTCTTTCTTCCTTTTCTCCACTTCGCTCAACCATTTTGTTACTTTTTCTCTTTCCCTACCATTGACTATGTCCTTTTCAAGTTCCCCCTTACCAGTTCTTTACATTCCCTGAACATATGCTCCAGCAAGCTTGGTCCTTCATGGCAAATCTTGCACTTCCTTTTCTCCTCTTCTTTTCGTATTACCTATCCCATGTTTCTATATTACCACATTTAGCATTTGTTATTAGCATCTGACTATTTTCATCCTCAGCTCTTTTGAAATACTCTGCTTATACATTTATTCTTATCTGTTTGTAGCTTACCTTGCATTTTTTATCTTGTCTTATATTGCACTTGTCTTTGGATTTCTCTGTCCCTTTCTTTTACCTTTTTCACCATTTCTTGCTCTTCTAAGCTGTTCGATTCGTAATCGTCATCTCTCGATCTCTTTCTCCTTCCTTTATTTTCCTTTCAGCAGTTTCTTCTTTGTTCTTCTTCTGCTTTCTCCTGAAACTTCATTGCCCTTTGCTCTATCTTAATTCTTATCTTGTCTCCCTTTGTCACTTCTAGCACTATGTAAATTTATCAAATATAACGATATTAACAAATTTACAATTTACAATTTATAGATTATTAGCTTCTTTTTTTTAATTCTCCAGAACTAACTATTTTGATAATTTCTCATTAGATAGAATAATCAAACTACTTGCAAAATTTCATTTGTTTTGATGACTTGTAACTTATTAATTTAATTATGCGAGGGATCTTGTCTCGGTACATCCTCTGTATATTCCCTTTCTTCGTCACGCGATGCTATATAATCCAACTTATAACAATTCCAGTTAATAATACAGTTTCGTGTACCTTGCCTTTACGATTATTATGTGAGAGAAGATAGTCCTATCGATATACATATTATCCTTTGCAAAAATAAAATGCAAATTAATTTGCATAGCTAGCCAACCAGTAAACAAGTGGTAAATTCAAATATCAACTCTGCTTTTTCCACCTTCCGCTTCTTTGATTTTTCCAGCATATTCTGATTCCTCTAGTAAAAACGCGAATTAGAGATAATAAATGGTACACGGGTACAGAGTGGTGACTCGGAAAGAAGAGAGAGCCGCCGCGACACGTGAATCAACGATAATTAATTCCCGCAATTTCTCGCGTAAGTACGCGAACCGTGTGCACGGTCGCAATTTATGAACGGCCTGCACGAAACGTCATCACGCGCTGTGCCCCGCCAAAGGGGTGGAAGAGCCGTGTGCAATGTGCACGTTTCGATCTTCATTCTAACGCATTTACACGTTCTGCACCCTGTGGCCGAATATCTCGATTAATCACTGAAACCGAAACTTTTACATTACAAACGAGAATATTCTTTCATTTGATGTTAAAATACGGTAGACATTAAAAGGACTAGATCTAGTATATTTGAGTCTTTTACATATACTTTGAAAAATGAAATCAAAATGAAATCATCTAAGTACGTATTATCGAATGCCGGTGGAGTAGAAATTTTTGTGTGTACTTTGCCAGAAATTCTACTCAAGAAATTTTTTAATTATCTTCGGAATCAATTGAAAAATACGATTGCCCGATTCTGAAACTAAACATGTATTTTTACTTGTTACATACTTCAAAACTCTTGGTTGCCGCAGCATTAATTATATTATTGACTTTTTATGGAATTTCAATTAATTTTGGTTATGAAAAATCTTTATATGTATATTATCGATTAACTTCAGTATAATTAACTTCATGAAACAAAATTACCTACATGTGTAACATTTATCTCCGTTTAATAAAATTCAAACTATATGTATCATATTTATCATACAGTTAATATTAACAACATTAATAATTCGTAAACTTCCGCTTAATTCTTTAAGCGTCAGCCGAAACAAATTCGCGAAATAACGTAGCCTGCAACAGCTGCGAATCTCCAGCTTCAAATGCAACCGTCACGAGCGACTTTCCTTCCTGCTCGTTCGTTAAGTCGTTCTCTTTCTCTTTCGCTTTTATCCGCACGACGCTTCCGCTCCTTTTTTCCTCGTGCTCGTTTTTCTTCTCGTCTACGCTGCTCTTCAGTCGCCTCCGCCTCTCTTTGTTCCATGCTGCTCTGTCTGTCCTTTGAATTGTTCGTCGCTTTAACTGTTCTTCCTCCACCTTTGTTTTGCTCGGTTCTCCACTCTTCTCGTTTTATTCCTTCATAGTTTTTAACTTCCTCGTTCTCTGCCCTTTGATTCCTATTTACGCTTTGTCCTTTTTTTGCACTCAACTACTTTTTTTTACCACTTCATTATACCCCGAAGACTTTCTCCTCTTCTCATCCTATATTAATTCATCTTTGAGGATTTCCTTCCATATTTCTCCCTTTTTTAAATATACCTATTTTTAATTTATTTACTCAGCAAGGTAAAGTCATCTTTAATAACAGATCACTCACTGTATCTTACGTTTTACTTCACAGATATTATTTCTCCTCTTTCTGTTACAATTGTCATATAACACGATAATAAATTATAATGCATTATGTTACGCCCTGAGGCTCACTATAGACCGTGTTTCTAACCGTCTCCCTTGGTGCTGCAGTGTCGCGGACGGATTGTCTTACATGACCGTCGAGATATACACAAAGTAGCGATGAACGCATAGTTGTCGTCAAGTAGCGAGTTCTAGAAACATCGATTCGCCTTCGGTCCGTTATTTTATCTACACAAAAAAGGTAGCATACGAGATCATAGGCGCGAACGGTTGCGAGACCCGAGCATGGTGGAAGTCGTCTCCCAGAGAAGACAAAGGACAAAATCGAGGGGCAGTCAGTGGCAAATCAGGATTCAAACCGACTGCATCGAGAGGTTCAGAGGAATAAAATCGAGGTCGCTTAGTCAAACGAATACATCGAGAAATATCATAAAGTCGGGTCGAATTATAGTAACAAACTAATTGTACCATCGTTAAATCATTTGTGACGTGTTCATTATAATTTTAGATATTGTTAAATATACAAGTTTATATTAACCCCGTTAATTCAGTGTCACAATCATTTGAACTACCTCTGTTATCCTAATCGAAACAGGGGAACGACTGATTCGCGGCGTCGATTATTGGAATCTTAACAAGAATTTACGCCTCTCGCTGAGGCGTCTTCCTCGCGATCGCGTCTCGTCGCGAACGGTCGTAACACATTATGTCTTATTTTTTCATTCCTATTATTCTTTCATTCAATGATATGAGAAGCGTTTACAAAAAATGATCCATCCATCCTTCTTCGTTTTCATTTAATTTTTCTTCCAGATCCTCGTTACATATTCTGCCTTTCTCCACAACCTAATTCGACTCCCTTTTTCTAGCCTTTCAGCCTCCTCTTCCAATTCTTTATTTCTGATTTTATTTGATGGTTGAACGGAAAGATTTACAAAAAATGATCCCTCTTCTTCTTATCTTTTACTCGTTATTTTTCTAAGCTCTCCATTTGTCCTCCCTTCAGCACAGTCTAATTTTACACCTTTTTCTCACCTTTCATCTTCCTCTTCGATTCTCATTTCATAAATCTCCTTCTCCCTCGTTTCTTTCGCATATCACTCTTCCTGCTCCTCCGGCACCCTCCTCGTCTCTTCATCTCTTTCTGTTCCCAAAGCAGCACCCTTTCAGTGTGCCTATTTAGCAGGCATTGTTCCTCAGCGCTGTTAATGGGCCCTCTCGGACGCGGAGAACGCTCATGGTTACGTGTCCAGCGGCAAAGGGTGGATGGAAAATTGAATTTCGTGTCTGCTCGCGCAAAAATAACGCGCGACTCCGCTCGTAAAACACCGCTCGGCCCGTACGAGGATGGAATTTTTAATTTTCACAGAGGAGAGCCTCTATCGCGAGACTGTTTGCCTATCCGATCGTACGAGAAATACACGAGTGTCCTCGCTTCGAGCACAAAATCGCGAAATTTCGAGCGGTTCCACGTCTGCCAGCCAAGCGACTAGCCACGAACAAACGCGCTTAACAGGCTGTTAGGTAATTTCCGCTGGCCTGGCAGGGTGCAATGTTTGCTCGTGATTTCAAAGTGACGTCGAACGAGAGTTCGTTGCACGTCTCGTCTCTTTCGACCCAAGAGGACAATGAACGAGTTGCGTCACGATCGTCGATCGATCTTCCTTCGAGACGCTGGTAGTTTCTCGTGACTGGCAATTAAATTGGCGAATTTGGTTCCTTGAGGTATACGGGAAGCTTTTGGGTCTGTTTTTTGATTTGCATTTCTCGGCAGTTGCACCGACCGGCTCCGTCTTCCGTCAAGATTTCAATTTCATCGCAAAAATACACGAATAATGTTCAGTTCTCAAGAAATTAATAACTTATTTCCATCAGTTTATTTCTTGCCAAAAATGAGGTAATTATGATACTAAAGTCTAAGGTAAATTTAAAATACCAGTCTTTAAATTTCTTCAACATTCACACGACTGTATATGCATTCGTAATCTACTAATAACGATAAATATAGTAAAAAATAATACGAATTAGTGGAGAATAAAATCTACATGAAACAAGTATAAACGCCAAGAAAATTTGCATCGCGACATAATTTTGTTTCTTTCTCTTTGATGAATAGGTCCCGAAAATGTCTTATCGATTTTAAAGAGAACGTACGACGAAATCCCCGAAGGAAGTTTTTCAACGGTAATTTAAATGCAATCGGAATTCAAAACATGTTTTATTTCGTACATTTTATATACTACAGCGAGCGCATAGTAAAACGAAACTCTTGAGCTGGCTTGTCCCTATGAAACGTGGCAATTTCGCCGTATTTACGATGCAAACGATCGGGAATGGGATGGTTACATCGTAAAGCGCGGTCTATTGCAGCCGTAAAGCGTACTGGAACGCGTTCGCGCGATACCTGCTGAAAATCGAAAGTTCGTCGTGCAAATTACAGACCGGAATTCCCATCTACTCGGCAGAAGGCGGCCGAACGATTTCCGTCGCCGGCTCGGAGAGGCCGAATTAGCCAGCGAAATTTGCGCGTCGCCAGAGAACACGGAAATGATAGGTGAAAATTATTCAATTCCAAAGTCCACGTGGAAATGGCAATCTCGATGGTAACGATCGAAAATTGCCGCGAAATTATGGCCGGCCTGTGTGCGGCCGCGCCGCGCCCATTAACCTCGAATTAGCCGCCATTTCCTGCCGACATTTTTCATTTTTCCGGGTAATTACGAGCCTTCCTTGTAATTATACCGTAAAGTACGACGCATGCCGCACATTTCGGGTCTCTGCAAAATGTTACGATATTCATGCGTCGCCAAATTCCCTCCGAAAATTGCTCTGGCGCCGTAAATCCTTGCCGATGCCAGATATCAAGTGATTTCTAATCGTTTCTCTGTAAATCTTTCACATCACCTAATTCGTATTATTTATTTATTGTTCTGCGTCGGATACGTAGAAAAGTTTGGGCAGCCAAAATTTATTTATTATTGAATTCTTCTTCCCATTATACAGGATCGTCCGTGTAAAGTGTTACGAAAATTTTGTAAATCCGTATCTGCAACAATGTTGTCCGATGTACAGAACGATATCATGAAAAGAACAACCAAATGTTTAGAAACGAACGACCGTCATTTGAACACTTAATGGAATGAATTGCACCTCACAATAGGTCTATTTCAAGTACTTTCTGACGTCTTGGATAGCCTCTTCGCAGAGTTTCCTTTCGTTAGACCTTTTTAATTACGCAAATTAACGAAAAACGCTTCAAGCAAATGTTCGTTAGTTTTGTAAGAAATATCTTAACAAAGGAAAATTAATATGACATTACATTTCAAAAGAATTGTTGTCCTCTTGTATCATTAAAATGTAAAAAAGAAGCTAGTCGATATCCACTGTAGTTTCCAAGAAGATAGTTTGGATTACTTTACGAGGAATACTCTGTATATTTCGATTTGTATTTTCACACGTTGTGCGTTGCGTCATAATCGACCATGCAAAGTATTTAACGCATAATTGGTAGGACCTATGGATTTTTAGAAATTTTTATTTTCGTGGTCATTTCGAATGTGTGTGTCATGAGGTATCATATCGTTGATCAATCTACAATCTACAACTTACGTCTACCAGTCTAAATATATAGCAATTACGAGCTGAATGTTCACACGCTTACGTTTTCCCTGTAAATCAAAAATTGCTTCTCTCTGACACCAAAGATATTCACACTTCCGACTGTATCGTACCAAGAGGATTAGGCACCCAATTCGCCAAACATTTTCAATCATAGCTGTCGATCGCGAAGCAGATCAACCAGAATTGTTTTCAGCACGCGATCAACCGGGGCTGGAAATAAGCCTAACGATCGATGGAAGATTTAATCGTGGCCTCGGGAACGCCGCGTTCCATTCGCTATTGTTCCAGGACACGTTCGACGTTATTGCGTAGCACGGGATCGGGATGTTTCGCCGTATGACGGTGCCGTTCAATTTATTTCACCGAATACAGGTTTACGAGTGCCTGTTAAGCACGGTTACCGTCGCATTGTGTTAGCCAGATACACGAAGCACCGTTTATTACGCGTTTTATAGCCACCACCTCCCATCCACCGACTACTTTTGTCGTAAATGCATCCGCGGCTGAGCACGATCGCGCCTCGAAACGATCATCGCCGGTTAAACGTACCTATAGAATAGTGATGGCAAAATGGTGGGTAAAGACGCGCGTGTCATACACTTTCGTTATTAACACTTTACCGACCGATAGCCGATTAATCGGTTTTTTGTCGCCGACGCTTATCGACCGATAGCTTATTAATCGGCTTTTTGTTGTCGACGCTTACCGACCGATAGCTTATTAATCGGCTTTTTGTCGCCGATAATCTTTCTTATTATTTGAGCAGTAATTGGTTATTGAGTACTAAAGTACGTTGCTCAATTACGTCAGTTACGTTGCTTTGTAAGCTCGCACAGTTTTATAACAATTTGAAAAACTTACCGTTCGCGATGAACGAAAAGAACGATATTGGAGAATCTAAACCGAAACAGAGCCGGCGCCAGGGAGAATCTGCGCCTGAGCTGCCGGTCGAACGTGCGTATGCTGTTGAACCGCTAGCGGTCGGTAAAGTGTTAATAAATTAACTCTGCTCCCGTGACAAGAACCAGCGCTTAAAGGAATATCGTATTGCGGTCATCGGCCAGTTCATACGGGAATATATTATTAGCATTCACGGTGCAATGTATTCAGGCTTCTGATCAGCTTCAGAATGAATTTCATCTGTTCAATTTCGATACCGTGTTAGTATACATAGTATATACAGAGATAGTATACATAATTATTATTTGAATGCTATAGTACTATTAATATATTTATAATTTTGATTTTAGTTTTCATAGATTTTGTATTAGAGTATTTCGAGGACCAATTTTTTATAGATCGATGGCTGATTTTTTTTATTTGGGAAACCTCAGTCAAAGTTTATACGATGTGAATGTTAACAAGTTCGAGGCAACAATATTTGTAATTAGAACTGATTGTAGATATGGATCGTGCTATAGAATATCGATATGATCGTAAAAAAAAAGAAATTATAATTCGAATATAATTTTTGTAACTACGATATATGTACGTGTTTTTTTTTCAACTCCCTTGAAAGCATTAATAAAGTATATAGACACGTGTGCATATAGGGTGAGCGTATTTCTATGTAAATTTGAACACAGCTATCAGTACACAGAAGAATGAATTCGTCGGGGGCATTGTTAATAGTAATTCTGCTGGAACACAGTCAATTTTCGTGGCTATCGGTTGTATTTGATCAAAGCTGTCATAAGCGGGGATAATCGAACGTTCGGTAGATTGAAAATTGGGGTAGATTTCGCTTCTCATAATAGGATCGCAGGAATGGCACGCGATCCGATTCGACCCGATAAAAGTAGGTCTCTGTGGGAAAATAATCGCGAGACTTTCGCTCGATCGTTATCACCCTTCAACGAAGCTACGCCACTGTAAAGATAAACAATCAATTCCCATACACCATCATGCACGTTTTGATGTACGTATTTTGACACTGACAAGAGGAGATCGAAAGATAGATAGAAACTGTATTCCAAATTTTCGGTGGAAGTTCTTTACAATAAACATTGGATTAATTCATCGAAAAAGATAGCGTGATATTTTCCTATCTAAAATATTCTTGTTATTGAAATGATAAACAAAGACCAAAAACTAGATACATTAATCGTATTCCAAAGTTAGAATTCTTTAGAATAAACGTCAAATTAATTTGATAAGAAATATATAACATAATTGTACCTGCTTAAAGTGTTCTTCTTATTTAAATACAAAACGTAGATGAAAACCAGATACATAAACTGTATTTGAAAATAGAATTTTTTTTAGAATAAACGTCAAATTAGTTCGATAAAAAATATATAACATGATTCTTCCTTATTTAAAATATTCCTGCTATTGAAATAAAAATCTTCCTTATATGATAAAAAATGAAAATCATCGAGAAATTACGATCGTAACATTTTCAGACGAATGTCATGCTCCGAACGGACGAAACGATTCTTTTTCAACCCCCGAGCAGACACTTATCCCGGAGCCCTGTGCGTGTTAGACGAAAGCGCGGTCTCGTATAATAAACCAACCATTATCGTGTCACTGTTCACCATCCAATCTTCTTTGTTATCAAACTTTACCGTTGCCTTTGGGGAAAAGGTTCACAATCACCCTCGGCCCAGAAACCGCGTTTGTCTTCGCTGCTAACGGCACGTCGCCTCCGTGCAATCCGTATAAATACATTGCGAGACGCTTCACCCTATATTTCAGTTAGTTTCTGCGATTCATAAATAAATTATGCACTTCTAAGGATCTGAGAAAACGAACGGCCTCCGCTGTTTTAAAGTATTCGCGGCTTCCTTGTCTTTTCCCCTAGAAACTGGTGCAATTATTATTTCCTTTCAAACATAATGCATCACATTGAAGCAATAGTAGAGAAATTAAGGAACGAGATAAAACTATGGATTGCGAACTGCTTTCAATATTGCGAGAGACTGATTCACTCGGAAATGTAACTTGTAAGAAAAGCCAGATAGAGGAAAACACAGATTGGATAGTGAACATCCCCCAGGATGATGTAACAGGGATATTTGGCAAAGACAGACTACTATACCCGTTTAATCCGACAAATGGGAACCTAGTTCCATATCTGTGATCTTCCAAAGCAATTACGTAAGATCTTTTATGGTCTGGAATAATATTGTTTGCTATTTATTACCTTGTAAGCTAGTCTTGTTAATTACACATCTCAAAGAATTCACATTATCGCGTGTAGATTTAAATTAAAATTTTGGAATTTAAATGAGATTCTTTTATGATTATAAGTATTCTACGCATGAGCTTTCAAAACAACGACACAAGCGCTTCCAAGCTTTCTCAACAGAAAAAGATGTTTAAGAGCAGCCCTTAAACTCTTCTTTTTCCTTACAAATTCCATTTTCCTTTTTTCGCCCTTTTGAAAAACTAAATGCCTTGCAAACCACGATCAGATCCTTTTTCTCATAGCCAAAAGTATTTTCTTGCATTCCAAGTTTGCAAAGTGTGCGGAAACGATTCGATTCTACCGACCTTACGCGTTTCTTCAAACAAAAAGCTAAATCTCTTTCTCGCAAACCAACATCAACCCCTTTTTCTGCGCTACTAAAAGCATTTTCTTGCATTCCAAGTTTGTAAAGGAGTGCGACTAATTTGCAAAAGCGGCTCGATTACACTCCCTTTCGCGTTTCATCTGTCATCAATAGGCAACACGCGATTATACGTCGACGAACATTTCTACCCCTTCTAAAATGGGAAAATCCTCGTTGACTATGCGTCTCGAACTGCTGAGAGTAATTATTGTTTACACGTTAGATCACACGTGAGCGATAGTACGGAGCATGCACGTTCACGTACACGTGAGCTATGCAAACGCAGACGGCGGCTAAGACAAACAGGTATCCATGAATGTAGTATTGAATCGGGGTGTCAGAGCCACCTTTGTGTACTCGCGCCATTATTATCCGCGGAAACTATAACGCTTACAATAAGACTGCAACGATAGTGCTCGTTTCTCTCCTCCTTTTTCCTCGTTAATGAAGACCTTTCAACACGTTGCTGTTACCAACCTTCTGCCGTGTTTTTATTGCATAGCATATTCTACGATAGATGAGAATTAAGGATGAAGAATGTAAGGGATAAGAATTTTTTAAAAATATTCAATTACGTAAAACTCATTATTTCTCTTAAAAAATACATTTATTTTTCATTCTTCACCTGGCATGTTTTGTGTCAGATTAAACTTAGGAGAATGAAAAATTTTAAAAATAAGAATTTTCTTAGAATATTCAGTTACGTGAAAGTAACGTAATTTTTATTGTACGTCCTAAAAGTAGGTTAATAAAAAATTTGTAGACTGAAAATTTGCTTAGGATATTTAGTTGAAGGAAAGTAACTTAAAATTTTGTTAGCCATCATAAAACGCGATGTTATTAATATATTTCTAAAGGTAACACAGTAGCAGTCGATACTTATGTACAGTAATAACTGAAATATAATAGCGTCCAAAGCCTCGGAGCTTAGCACGACCAACACTGCTTTAACCCATTGAGATTAATGTTGCGTTATAACGATTTTATCGTAGATGAGCGTTTAAAGGCAATACATCTACACATGGTGCAGCTGTAATACCGAAATACGGTATTCGGCAAGGATTATGTTGTAAGAGAGGGTGATAGTTAAACTAGTAACGGAACTTCTGTATGTAATGAGCTCCCTTGGTTAATTTGGCAGGGTGTTCCCAGAGAACAATACCGTGTACACCCTAGGTATTGCTTTAGTCCGTTGTTGAGACTAAGGATTTAGTTTTGTTTTCAGTTTTGGTTTCAACGAACTGCAATTTACAGTCTAGTCTCATTTACATTGTAGTCTATCTTTACTCTGTTTTTCTATCATTAATATAGTTATGAAAATTAAGGTGTTTGCAAGTAGTTCGAGTAGGTAATATTGCAGACGCGAGTAGATAGAATACAAATTGAGGAATACGTTCGAGCATCCTTGATTAAAATTGAGTAGTTTATAAATTTAATAATCGTTTGATCGTAGAAATGGTGCAATATCGAAGATTCCTATGCGCTACTTGAAATATTAAACATCGAATTTCAAATACATTATGTTCTGTTTTATCGGCCCTATGCTATCGCTTGTAAATATCTCAATATTTTTATCCGAACGATACTTTAAACACATAAACGATATGATATAGAATCTTTCAAACAACAAAAGTGCTCCATAACGTTTATACTTATATTCAATACTATTAATATTAGTACTGAACGTTCCATTGATGTTCGACCAAATGCACGCACTGATGTAAGGTGGATTGCATGCCTACAGGCGACTCTAGCGCAACATTCAACTTCCTCAAACTTGAAAAATAAGTGCCATACACATCCGGCATTTATATACATGAACTTTCCTCATTATCTTAATGTCTAGAATCATCCACTTAATTTATAAGTATAAACATTCTTTGTAATATACATTGGAATAAAAATAAAAAGAAGAAATAAAAAGAAAGATCATAATTTGTCTTTCCGTCTGCATTTTCGCAATGGAATTACATCCAGGCCAAAAACAAGCAAACATCCAAGCAATTTTGACCAGTATATATAGTATGTCTGCTATTTTACCGTGACAAAAACCTACGTCTGGCTACATACATGTCTACAAGATCGCTCTCCTAATAAATCTTATTTTGTCGTCAATATATCCCTGTAACCGGCTCCCTCCTCGTCCAGACGTAATACGAACGAAAGTAATCGCGCGATTTTCCAATTTATCGTCCGAGGATCGGCAATGGTTTGGCAATCGCGTCTTGTAACAATACGTCTTCCACGGATGCTTGTTCCGGGTTGAAAAATGCCCGTGACCCGGACCAATTCACGAAACGAGATTAATGGTTTCGCGAGGATGTTGCCTGTCGTTGAGAAAGAATCTCGTCGAACAAAACGGAACGAAACGGAATGAAATAAAACGAAGGGAACGGAAACGCACAAGCGCCTCTTGATCAATTCCTCGACAAAGCACGGATCGCTGGCAATTACTAGCGCTCGTGCACACGACTACAATAATGCCACAGGGGCGGATTACACTCTGCAGGCCAACCCTTTTTCCGGATTGCTGCATTTTATGCGCCTTTTTGCGCAAAGTGCAGCGACCGAACGCTGCTCGATCGTTCTGTACTGCTCTTCCTATTCTGTTGCGATAGATTTTAATGAAATACGAGTTTATGGCGGTTCTTTGCGAGAGTAATATGGAAATCGACGGATAGAAACGTGATTAATATGAAATGATCCAGATGAGACTGTTGTAAATGAAGATTACAGGCTGTAGAATTCGATGTAAATCGTATTTTCTGGTTTTCAAATTCAGTGCGTTGTGAAGTAATTTGCAGTTATGAAAATTGTTCCTTCACTTTCACTCTGGATCTGAACAGACGTTTTCCTATCCCTTTTTAATTTAAGAAATATTGCTCGTCGTAATACTAAAATATTGAGAAACAATAACATGTCGAAGATATTATGATATTGTTTGTCTTAACAGTGAATCTATCTGGTTTACTCATAAAGCGACATTAAAATATTAAAATTAACAAAAACGTATTATTATATTTTGTATTTATTTCTAATGTGTACTTTTATTTATTGCACAATATATCATTTTTCATATGGTTTTTCGATATATTGTGCTTATAGTTCCAGTATTTCGTTTTGAATGTAATACGTCAACGATGAAGTTCTTAGACAGTTAAGCATGCCATTTAAAGTTCTTGTCTCTAAACTCTCTCATATTTGTCATCCTGGAAACTTTCACTCTCTACATTGACCGCCCTTAGAAACTTTCCACCCCATATACACTTCGAGAGCTCTAACTTTTACGCGTGTATCCATCTCCACTTCGCTGACCCACGATATTATATTAAAAATTCATTTCAATTTTTTAACTGTCCGTAAAGTACCTTCGTTAATTAATACCGCTACTAAAATATGAAAATTGCTTCTGATGAAGTGGTATATCATTAACAATATAGATAAGTACAATATAAATATATATATAATACAAAAAACGGTACATAAAAATTAAATCTAGAAAATTCTTATAAAAAGTTTCAAATTCGTGAGATTATCTTTGCCACTTTAACATAAACAAAGAAAACATCTAAATCTACTCGCATAAAAATATCGAAAGAAAAAGGTAAATACTAGATGCAACTGATACGTATAAATATGAATTGGTCACTTTTACTATTCTAAAGTTACAATCTTCCCAAAAAAATTTGTTACAGGTCTACTCATGCAAAAATACTCAAAGAATATTATAATAAATAAATAATTATTAAATAATAATAAAATAATACTAACAGTAACTGCAACACATGCAATCATAACAGGAAGATTCAGAAATTGTTAACATAATTTTATGGTAATTTCGGAACTCCATCTTCCTGGCTGTTACATCGTCGCCGAGGTATCCGGAGTTTCTATCAGCAACCGGAACACATGGCACCGGCCAGCCGTTCCTCGTGATTTACTGCTATTGCCTTGCAAACTTGATTATAATGATGCAGGAACACCGTTTGCCGAATTATACGCGGAACCGCGTGTAGCCGGACTTTCATTAAACGATAATCATCTTCCGCTCACTTGTTGGAACGGCCGGAAACTGTTGGGGACAATGCGTCTTCCACGTATTGTCCCCGGTATCGCGCTTCGCCTCTTTATCGCAGCTCAAACAGTTTTCCCACGTGAAGAATGTAACCATAGTTGATAAAAGTTGGCGACGCTTTGACGCCGAGAGAAAGCGTGAAATTTGCTCTGGGATTTAATTAAAAGGAAGAACAAGCATTTTTCGCGATACTGCTGACGTACGTTAATTAGCAAGAAGAATATAAGAAAGCATAAGAATTGTATTTATCCGCCGCTTTAAAGTGCAAAGAATTCGTAAGGAGAATTTCTAATCTTTGAATCTTTGAATTTCTAAATTTTCAAATCTAAATGTAATTTAGTTTTAGATAAAAAAGTTTCTACTTAAGAACTGCATTCTAAATTCTAACTCCAATATCAGTTGAAAGCGGAGCCGTTTAATCTTCCGATAGTTGAGTTCTAGTTGAATTTTCTGCAGACCAAACAATCGAGGACGAACGAATCCACGAAATGTTGGAGGAAGAGAATAAAGGAACGATGTGCAAAGTGAAGGTAACCGTAAAGGCTGCAATCTTGATTATTCATCGTATGACGGGCTCGCTGACAATCGCTCTTCTATTTGCACTTATAATTACTGTTTGCGGAGCATTGTTCTTAAGTCTGACGCCTGAAATGGCACCCTAGTTGATAAGTTACGGGGAATCACCGTGCAAAGTCTCCCCGTTTCGCAGCTGGAATCGACTTCCAAGTAAAACTCTAATGAAGAAGGTTACGGGGTTACTTGCAGATCTCGTGAATTATTACGTTATCCCCGGAAGAGGAATAAGACTCCTACGTTCGTTAATATTCACAAGCTATACGTATAGAAAAACTGCTCTTCAAAATAAGAATCTAACTTAATAATATACAGATATTATTATTTATACAAAGATCCGAAAACTCAAAGATTCGAAAATGTTCATATAAATTTATATTTTCACAATATGGACGCAATTACAGAAATACAGAGGTGGAACGTACTTTATAAATTATTATATATGTAATTAATATTTTGTATATATTACATAATATATTACAGCGAGAGTTTTACTTTGAATATTTTACATGTTTTTGCATAGTATGTACATTCTGTGCATTTTTGCATCATTAAATTTTCCATAATTGCAGAAACATCTAATTGTAATAAATTATGTTACATTAGATCTAAAACCTCTCTAATCCAGTTATTTTAAAATAACAGAGAAGTTAGCTGGAAAATTACGAAATTCTATGGAATAAAAATAAAATTTCACTTTTTAAAAGACTTACGCAATCACGGAATAGATATAAAAATTTAGTAGATAAAATGTTGTTTCAACAAACCACAACAATCTTTCGTTGATGCTGTAGCTCATCTCGTATCAGAGACGATTCTACGAAGCCTCAAGTAAACGAGATGGAAATGAGACGAGCGTAAAAACAGGGCAGCGTGAACGATAACGGGATGAGATAGCAAACGCATAAAGACGTTGTCACCTTCCAACGAACGCGTTAATAAAGGTAGACGGTTTAAGGCCGATCGGATACTTCAATCTTACCGAATGCCATTTTCATAATCGTTTCGGAAGCAGGGTAAGAGTTAAAGTAAACTTGGAGCTTTAACGAACGGACTTCTAAGCCGATTAACATCCTCGAACTCCTCGAATATACACAATCCAGGAGTCTGAACAAGCAACTTCGCGGGGACAATCAGCTTATTCGCGGAGTTTCTTTCCACGATCCAGTATGTACACAAACGAGCTATCTATGAAACGATGCTAAGGAAAAACGGATAATAAAAATGTCTTCCAGGCGTTCCAAAGCGAGAAACAATTGAAATCGATCAGCCGCTTATCGACCTTCTCAAAGAAGACTTAATTACGAACTTGGGCATTGACTGCGCTCTTTCATTGATTTTAAACCTCTGCATTATTATCTCTTCATATTCTTCGTTCGCTGGAAAATTTATACTTTAAAAGTTTTAGGCTTCGACTTTTACACTTTGGATATCTAAATTCTCTAAGACGTGAAATTCAGAATAAAAGCATTTGAAATGTTCAATCATAGACATTGCCTATTGGACAGGTTTTGCGTATTTTTTCATCTTTCGTTGCATCCTGAAAATTTCCTGAAAATTCATGATTATACGTTGGAAAATTTTGAAATACAGAGATTCAAACCTTCGTCGAACTCTTTGCAATCTTCCAATCATCAGAAATATCAAACATTTCACAAACGTGACCATCTAATTAAAACACTTTGATTCCATCACTCTTGATTACAGTTAGATAAGTTTCATCTGCTTTAAAATTTATCCCCGAAGAAACGCTACGAGCGGTATGCATTGTATATATTGTTCTACTATTTATCCAACTTCTTCATGGCACATAATATAAGTTCAGGAACTCGTTATCAAGACGAGAGAGTCGCAACAAAGTCGTACCCTTCTCCAGAGAATAATTTTTCTAATAAAAAAACGCGGCTCTGGAAAGGATAGTCGAGCGTGGCAGCGAGTAATTATCAATTAATCTTCATTAAAGCCTTCCGCGTTCCTGCAGATGGCTGCTACGATGGAAAACAATCGGACGCTTGCTCCAAGGAGCGTGCAGTTAGTTTGGAAAGTTAGTTTCGAAAGAGGCAGAAGGAGAGAGATGAGCGGGGGGAAACGAAAAGGGTGTTGCCAGGCGTGTTGGAGACTCGCCCTCGACTCGTCTCCCTCGGAAAGCTTAAATCGGCTTCATATCTCAGCCCCTGCAACCCTCTTGTATCTCTAATCAGATCATTAAGCTCGCGGAGCGTGCGCATGAAGAAATTTGTCGCGAACCTAGTCCTCCGCGTAACTCGCGAAGAAAATGTATAATCGAATCAACATTGACGAGGGGTCGTGACTTTTTCCGTTTCGGCTTGCGCGTAAACGTGCACGCCTGTCGATAAACCTTCGGATACACTCGACGAGTTATTAAGTTAGAACTACGACTGGGGTTGCTTGTAAAGTGGGTGGCCAAACTTGGCGAAATTCTGCCCCTCTCTTTTTATGTATATTTCAGCTTCCCTTTGCCATTCGTTTCTTCACCATGCTCCTGCCTTTCTTTTTTTGCGTAATATATTTTCCGGACGTTTCCCGTCTCAAGTTTCTTTTTTTTTTCTTCTTCTTTCGACGCGAAACACTACGTTTAATCAAAATCCAAGCAATGACATTAATTCACGAAAATGTTGAAACTCTTCGTAACGTTAGAAATATCCTTTTAATACTTCGTCAAATATTATTTAAGCTAATTTACTGCTTTATACTATTCGCTTCTTTGATACTTATTTAAATACTTTGTTGGATTACAGAAAATCGTAGAATCCAAGTGTCTCGTAGAGACAATGACGAGTAGTAAATGTATTCAAAGTTACTGCGGTTCTCGAATTTTGAGCATTCGTGACTAAAGACGTCTGAAGTGTCGTTACAGTAATAGAGAGAATGGTTTCTACGACAGATGGTTAAAGTTCTGAAACTCGTAACGGGGTTGGAAAGCGAAGGTGGTAGCAAAGTATAGTGGCAACTGTCTTCCAAATGAGAGCCATTTTTTATCCACGACACAGCTGTGACAACATGTTCCACAACTGTATCCATTACTATCTCCCTTTATAATAATTTCTCACCTCTATAATCATAACGATTACATCGACGATACAGCGATCGTTTAAATCCACAAACCGTTCCACCGTGAAACTCCGTGACAAAGGATACATTTTTTGCAGGCTAATTGCATTGGAACATTTTCTCCTTTCTTTTCTTTTTTTCTTTATTTGAAATTTTATTTATCGTCAAACGTTTCGACCTCGGTGAGTTATATTGGACTCTGAAGTATTAATATTTCACGGTAGAATTATCACGCTGGAAGCAATTGAAACATGCGCAACAATGGCAAAGGGATTGAACGGGGCCACGGTACGGGTTCAGTTAGAACCTTTTCGACGAGAATTAAAACTGGACAGCTCCTTCAAGCGAATTCGATTTGTTCCAGGATGGAGGAGACATCACGGGGGTTACTGCAGCATAAGCACAGGGCCGAACAGCTGAAGCAAGAGAAAACTGCGCTCACACTTTCTTACGAGGTAAGATTTTACCAAAAAAATGTTTCGAAGTAGCTCAGAAGTTTAGTCGATTATCCATAATCTTAATAAACCTCGATATTCAGCAGAACCACATTTAACAATCAGTTTAATACCTAATGATTATTATGTCTCATTACAGTGTTTGGTAAAGTTTCAAAATGTTTGCCAGTCACTTGTTTGAAAATGTTAAATTATGTAACATTACGAGATGCCATTAAATCTTGTGATTTCAAAAAATCAAGATCACTCGATAATTAGTCGTATCGCGTGTTACATCGAAACATAAGTCCCTGAAGGAATTCAATTTCTGCAGGTTTTCAATTGCGCGTGCCGTCCTCCTTGAATTTATATTCGTTCGAGTGGTTCGTCGGATTTTAGCTTCCCGAATCTAGGGTGAAATGAAAAGCGGAATGTCTCCCCCTTGATTCAACCATTGGTCCCGTTGTCGATAAGCACGACCAGATAACGAAGAGGCTGTCAAATTCTCTAGTCTATCGAACAGAGTTTCCAACGTTTATCGTGGCGGCTATTTCTTTTTTCTCTTCTACGATTTATTTGTTTTTTCTCTTTTTTTTTTTTTTTTTTTTTTGTAAACAGAAGTCGAGACACGATGACACTCTGGTAAAAAGCTTCCAGCTGCCATGGTCCAATAACAACGCTCTCGTAACGCGAACCAACAAGCTGTTATTGTATTTCAGCTGAAGTTGTCATGTACGATTGTTCCTGCCGGCGACACAAAGCGGGGTGCTGGGTTTATCGTTGAATTCACGTAACGCAATTTATTTCGTCCTCTTACTCGGTACTTTCGGTCCGTGAAGCGACACAATGGGCCAAAGAACGCGATATACACGCGATGTATACTCCGCGTCGATTAAAAACACTCGATCGGTGCGATTAAGGATATTTTTTTCGATAGACCTGTTATCGATCGGATGGCGTTTTAATTAATGTTTCTGTACATTTGAAGCAGACGCACACTCGGGTGAAAGGAGGGTGCATTTATTCGAAACCCTTCGAGCTTGACTAATCTATGTTTCCAATAAACTGAAAGATTGACATCTATGAATTCGTTTGAGAAAATGCTGTCGTATTGTAGACAAGAGGGTATGGCATTTAAAAATTCAAGTTGACCTTAAATTTTCCTCTTCGTTTATAGAAAAAGTATGTATGTTACGTAATGTTTCCCACTTTTTTAGAAAAGAAAACTTCTTTTCTAAAAATAATATTTTCATGTTTTCATTTCTTTACAATATATTTAATTACCTTAAATTCAAGGAAGCTTCTACATTTCTAGGTTCTACAGGTTTCATTTTCGAATTCATATACTATAATATGACGTAGAGTCAAACTACTTTTACGATCATTTACAACCTACAGTGTATGTGAAATGTTTAAAAATCTGTTTTTATCCGTTATACCTATCCAACCACGTCGGAAATCAAAGATAGAGAAACATATTTGAATAGAATGCGGTTTCGTAGAAAGGCAATTTTGGCAAATACCGCCAGTAAATTCCCTAATTTCTGCTCGATCCTAAAGCGAGCCATCTGCGAACTGACAATACTTTCGCCACATATTTGCCAACGACCAATATTCCTGACTTAACGAAGTAACGTAACGCGGCCGTGTACAATGAAAGGGGAGGAAACGGTAAACGGTCGCGTTTGCTACGAACCCTTAGAATGGTACGCACTATCTCGTTCACGGCCGGTTTGCTTCTAAAAGAGTCGTAGATTTAGAGCGCGTGGGGTGTGCATCACTGCCCCACGAAATACCGTTTATTATCGATCGTCACTCGATCCCCTGGTTCAATGTCGTCCCGCTCTACCGATGCCACCCCCCTAAAAGTCCCTTTGCCGGCTATGAGGAAGTATATCCATAATGCCTGCAAGTGTTCTCTCTAGCTGTTCGATTTTACTTGCGAAGCGCGCATCCCCCTTCTTTCTTCGCGATCTCAGGACGAAAAGTTGTTTGAGAACTCCGCTTAATATAATTTTTTCTGATATGAGAGGCGAATAGGTTTCGTCACATCGCTGACGAATTTTTGTTTTTAGTTCTATTAGTATTAATAAATTAACGTTGTTCTATTAGTAGATTAAAGGAGCTGATATACGAGGAAAAAAATCTAATTCAATAGGATGTGCTAAAAATTGCAACTCGTATCCTTCGCTCCTATGTTCTTTATAAATTTAAGTAAATTGTCTTTTGAATTCTTTTTACATTCGAATTTAACATCTTGTTACGTGTGTGTTTTTCAAGATTAGAAATTAATTAGATTAGAAATGTCCCCATGCTCGATGCGTGCAATTTAGAGGCGAGCAGAAGCTGACGATCGCGACGATAGATTAGTCGAAAGTGGCGGGAAACACCGCGCAAAGGTGCGCTGTGGAAAGAATTCCATGAAGCGGGCAGTTTATATTTCTATTTTTCGTTGCTCTTCTCCCGCGAGATGACAGAAAATCGTTGCTCTCCCTTCAGCTTCGAAAGAAGAAGGGAGTGTAGACATTAGCAAGGGCCGGCTGGCTGGCACGACTGTTATAAATCAGACACACGCACCCTCTATTAGCACCCCTGTCCCCGACAGGTCTCTACAGCCCTAATTTAACGTTAAACGCTTTTCTGCTAATAACGACCGCTTGTGTTATTAACTCTGACTACGGAACTGCGCCGAATCCTTGAGAAAACTGCAGTTGGTCACCGAGGAGGCGCGACACTTCTTCGAATTACCGCCATAGCCCATCGAATTATTGCCGATTTCTCAGTAAGCAAAGCAGCGCTCCTTGATTTTCTTATCCATCGTTTTGAAACATCCGAGAAAAAGTTTTATCATCTTCTCGTGCCATTTGTATTATTTCTCAATTGATACTATAATCTACGAGACTTTGAATTAAATATTACACATAATTTTAAGAATATGTGTTATTCTCATTTGTATTCTACGATTCACGTGACGAAGACTATCATTTGTAATCCACTTAAAATTAAATAACTCAAATCTAACCCTAGTTCGAGTTATTGTAATTACCTCGTCGAGTTAAAATAGTGACACGAGTTACATTGAACCGCTTTTTGGTTAATGACGTTTTATTTTTTGTTTTTCATTTGTCAATAGGCACGCGTGCATCAGTATCAGGCTCAGATTTCGAAGCTGCAACTGGAGAACGAGTCGATGAGGGGTCAGCTGCGCGGTTTGGAGGCTGCATGTGCTGGTGAGGTGCATGCTGCGTTGGTGGCACGTCTAGCGACCTTGGAAACAGAACACGCTGCCTTGGCACGAGACGCGGACGCTCAGCGTCGCCAGTACGAGCGGTGCCTGGACGACGTCGCCAACCAGGTGGTCCGCGCCCTTCTATCCCAAAAGGTTCATTGCTATGCTCTCGTTACCACGTCCTCGACTTGTCTTTCTTCTCTTCTCATTTCCTCTTTTAATTCTCATATTTTTATTCATCTTTTGTCGCGATGACATACTCGCGTCATTCGATCTTTATGTCTAATTATTTGATGATATCCGAAGATTTGTGATATCGAAGTAAATTACGTTGCATTTAAAATATACTTATACTTCTGAGTCGATTTCGTTAACCAGTATAAGACGTTGGCCTTTACGGGATAATATTTGTGTTTAATTCTTCCCCTCTTTTACGTGTACCACCTGTTTAAAAGAAATATACCAATGGTTAACCAGATTTCACCCTTAATGTCGATCCCGTCTAATCCATCTGCTAAGCTGCGAGATTGCAAAGCTGCAAGTGTGTGTTCACGCATACTAAATTAGCTCGATTAAATAACACGAATATATTTATCAATATTTTCCAGGTGACAAACTTCTGTGTTCGAATAACTTGACGTTGCTCGAACCTTTTAGCACGTAGAAGGAAAAACAACGAACAGAAGAATATTTTATTTTCTTTAATGCTAGTTTTCGTGTAGCAAACGCTTGTTTATCCAATCACATTTTCAACATTTTACTTTGAAATCCTTATTGTTCGTCCGCTAACGCGCTTTCTATTGTCATTTCTAAGATTATGTTTGAAAAAACGGCGTACTTATCGTTTCTTTATGCTGTATAGGGTCTGAGGGAAGAAATCGGTGCATTGCAGAGGCGTATACGGGAGCTCGAGGCTCAAAATCGAGCGCTTTCAGGATTATTGGCCCAGGCCGCAAATCCTGGAAGTCCGACAGAATTGATTCAAGGGATCCTCGAAGCTGGACCCGCGGCACTAGTCGCTGCTCTTGGTCTGGACCCAGCTTGGGTACCCTTATCAAGGCCACGCTCGCTCAATTTACAGATACCAGTCATGGCTGCTACGAAATGTCGAAGAAACAGACCTTTGGGTACGTTTATCACTACCAAATAGAAATATCTTTTATGAACGAGTAATCGTTTTAAAAATATATATAGCTTGACTAGATAATTCCACGTGTGATTGTACGTTGTGCGTGTGAAATCTTTAATCCTTCTACATTCGATTGTAGTTTCAAATTTTAAGAACTAATTAAGCGGTAAATATGTTTTACTTTCAATAAAACTGATTCTAATTTTAGTACATTGCATTTCGCTTATAAAAGGTCACAAATATATATATTTCTATTATCAATAGTTAAGAAGGAAAAATTTGTTTGCACAGTCCAAGAAACATTTCGTTCGTAAAAGAATTAAGGATATGATATGACTTGAAAGAGCCAGAATTAAAATAAGCATTATGCTTATCAGTGAAATGTATAGCTGAAGTATTCACAATGGTCATACGACAATTACCCGTGTTACTCGTTATATCTGCAATACCATTATAGTATTAACAATTAACACAAATTCTAAGATAATAAGATTAAAGTAACGCTCACCGCGATAATTCAGCACAAAAACCGTCAGAAGAGGAAGGTAGCGAGAGTCCAGAAAGTGGGAACAGAGACGAGGGTTATTCAACAATGTCCAGCGACGTACAGGGTGAGGGTGCTCGACAGGAACCATCCCGAGGGTTAGAAGATCTAAAGGAGGCGACAGACGAGACCGAGGCAGACGTTTCACCGGATGCACGGCTGGTCGCCCTCGACGCTGGCGACCCGGACGTGCTGTTTTTGCCGTTGAATCTCACCGTAGGAATAAATCCACGTCACAGTTATCCCCCTACCAAAGACTTGCTGCCGTATCAGCACGTGATGCGCAGCTTCTCCGACAGTCATCTATGCCTCAAGCTGACCACTACAACCAATTTCACGCCGTACAAGCTACCAAGCCCCATGGGATCCTCTTCTCTTCTTCTAGTCGAAGAAGAAGGCTGGGATGCCGAATATGTGCAACAATGGCTCAGGTTCGTTTATAATTTCCTAATTACTTCCCTGTCCTTTTTTTCCTGTAATCATTAATCACAAATTATCAAATAAAAATGTAATATGACTTTTTTGTTTACTTTTATTAATTTACTTTTATTGGAAATTGATCGTGATGATCAAAATGGTTTGATAGCTTAAATTCGACTTAAAATTGAATATATGTAAAACACAATGGTATGGATTGAAAAGGAAAACAAATTGAAATTTTTGCAAACCAAAGGTTGGACGACAGCAGAAGTGCTCAACAACATCGAGATCACCTCGAGTTGGAATACGACAGAGCAGAATTGGAAGATTGGAGTTTCTCGTTGTCCACCGAGGACCTTGTTCAAAATGAATCTACGGTATGGAAGGAACCCTCCACCACTACCACCCCAGCTCTTCCAGCAATCAAGGAACATAATCCTTTGGAATTGGAAGAAGACGCGAATGAATGTTTGTGGAATGGTGCCAGTTATCTTGCTGATAGAACAGGAGGCGAATTGGTAAGAATAGAAAACAACATTGCTTTTTTATATCTTCTTCAAATTAGATATGGTTTTAACAATTGATAAATTTTCGATAGAACTCCATTTATACGAACTTTCCGGTAGAAAGCTAATTTATGTAATTTGATTTCATATAATAAAAGTCTACTGATTCTCCGTTTTATGATTTTTCATTCATATGATAAGAATTTACGTTCGGTTGATTTAAGTGGATTTAAGTGGATTAAATAAATGGATTTAACTAACAAGAGTTAATTTAACCGGGTATTAAATTCAACTTGGTTCAAATAACTGGAGTTTATATAAACAGAGTTCTACTTAGTCTTAAATTAGGCTATTCGTTAAACAATGCAATTGTATACAATTTTTATTTGGGAATCTCTTGTTCGTTACCTAGGTTGCTCTTCTTATGGATGCCAGGGCGACTGGGTCGTGGCCATACGCTACGAGTCCTGGTGCTTCCTGGAGCAGCGAAGAAGGAGCATTTGAAAATTCCAGCAAACGATCCTCTGCGGCGTTATCCGGCTGCAGCGATGATCCAGACTCTCCATCCATTGGCACGGATTTCACCAGAGACTTTTACAGACTGGTAAAGTTCGAGAGTACGAAAAGCTTGGCAAGCACATCGTCGAGAAGCGGAAGACCTCCACCGGACAGGGAACAAGCATTGCAGAGCGTGTTGTCCTTTATCGCTGAACAACAAATGTATTTGGCTGAATTGCCAAATAATCTACTAGAACATAATAGTGCAACTCTTGCAACGGAAGGTATATTCTTTTCATGTCTATATGTCGTATCGTTATGTTTGCTGTATTTTATTATTTCAAAATTTATTCCTAAGTTCACGTGTCACAACACAAAATTAATGGTACAATTCTTAGCAACAAAAATGTTGGAAGAAAAGAATACTTAAGAAAGCTAATAACGAAATATCTTGGAACACGGATTAAAATTGAATATTATGTAAAAAGTTCTAGAGGAAACCGAACACAAGGACGAGTCTGGAACCGAGGCGATGTGCGCCGAAATAGAAACATCTGTCGATCAAGATAGCAGCAACATCGAGAACGTTGCTGAAACGAGCAGTAACGACGATTTGCTCGATCAGATACCCGTACCCTCTTTAGCGCCGGAGGAGAGAATAATCAGTGCGGTAGCTTGCAATGGTGGTGTTTCTTATACTACGGTCGCGCCGTCTGAATTAGGTGCCGTTCCCGAGGAAGACGAGGAAGCTGCTACTTCCTCTACACCAAGCACAGTTGTAAGTTCTATAGTAAAAATTTGAAACGAAAAATCATAATTTAAAATTTGAAAATTTACATCCTTGTTTTAAATTTTATTTATGTGCTTTCTCCAAAGCTTTATGGTTAAGTGTTTTATGTATAATATTGAAAATTTAGTTCAATCCTTATTGCTCGGACAGTATTTTGACATTACGTTTTCATTAGGTAAGTCCAGCAAGAGCACCGCTATTAGTTGAAGGCAGGGACAGATCGCTGAGCTTTCACGAACGTGCCACGTCGAAAGATGTGATAGATGAACTGAATCGAATGATCAGAAAAGGTGAAGAGAACACCGTTACCCAAGAAAGCCAGGTGCCGCTTGAAAAATTGGATCTCGCTTGCTGCTGTCCGACTGGATGGGTTCACGTTGAACGAGATATTGACTTTACCGACCCAAAAGTGAGTACTGGTCGTAAAAAATTCAACAGTTATTTTAGCCAGTTAACTGCGACTCGTCGTCGCTTGTATTTATTGACGTACTCCATGACCTAAGCCGATGGGAGATTTCTAAAACTAAATTCTGTAGTTAACTGGTCAATTAGAAAATTGCGAATTTAAATTTATAAAATAGCAATTACCTAATTATCATTTTTTTCACATAAAATTGATATTTCTCCAGGCAAGAGCCAATTTATTAGACGTGATGCTAGAAAGCAGTGAAAGTTCTTCGGCGACATCGAGCAGCGGATCAGCCGGAAGTGACTCGGGGGATGAACCACCTGATTATCGTCACTTGCATAGACTACACCGATACCGACGACAAAAGAAAGGTATTTATTAACAATCCCTTAGTAGTACATCTTCTTGTCCAATCTTGCACATCACTCTGAGATACTTTCTCCTATCTATAAAGTGTATCTTTCGCTGGATACAATATAATTCAACAGACACAAAGGTTATTAAAATAAAAGATTTCAAAGCTTGCGAATCTCGACCATACTTTCAATTTCGACGTCTTTCTGCCTCTCGTTCAATATATACATGTTTCTTCTTCCAAGGATGCATTGTGAAACAAAGAATCGCTTCCGCTTATCATATTCGAAATAACATTACTAACAACAGTATCAAAAATCACGCTACTATACTCCAATATGTGAAATAATTTATTTGACGTAGAATGTGTTCATTTAAGAAATATTTGAATGTATTTAAAGTAAATGGAAAAGGTTAAATAAAAATAATTGCTCAGTGCCGTTTTAAACTTTCACGGTAATAAGTATGTATATTAGCGTGGATTGAACACCAACACGCATTAACACGTCACGCTATTAAGTGGCTTTGGCCGATTAACACCCCGTCACTGTACAGTTACAAAAGAAAACGGAACATGAACACGAACGCTGGTAGCCCTCGCTGTACATAGCCTTTTCCACGTTTTCTGTTCAGATGGTAGCTCCTACGCGGTGTGCTTTGATTGTCACAAGAAAAGCTACGTAGTTCGGCTTAGTGACGATCAGTTTCTGTAACCGACATGCCAGTTGGGAGGAATCGTTTCACCGGGACCTATTTTGGCCTGATCCAACGTGAACTGTACGGCTACAACGGATTTTCTATTGGCTTACTAACCGATTATTAACCAGAAGACGTTAGAACGAATTCGTTACGAGTCACCTTTACGCAATTCCATCTTTGCTATTAAACGAATGAAAATCCGATATATATATATATATCTGATAAATTCCGATTTAACGTCGGTTAACACATTACGAACGATGCGTTTGACAATTTTTTATATTACATATATTTTTTGTTTTATTATTTTTAAATATTTAATAAAGGCAATGTCTATAGTTTTTCCTGAAAATTTGTCCGTAATGTGTTAATAATGTTGTTATTTATTTATTTATTTTTTTTACACGTACAAAATAACGTTCGTTATTATTTAGGATGATTTTGTAACTAGAATATACGTGAAATTTGTACGCAGATACATAGTAAGTTTGATTAGTTAATAAAATAGAACAGATATTTGAAAATTGTTTTCGTATTTAAAAATTACATGTTATGTAAATACTTCTCTATTGTTCTATTATTTATTATATATTGTCATTGTATCTAATATAACTGCGTCTGGAATTGCGTCAAGGATTATATAAAACAGTTACTTTCTCTCTCATTCTGAAAAGTACTACTACTGGTTGATTTCCGTCATTGGCAGGTGTTCGACTTTTCCACTATTTCTATTTCGATCATTTTCCTATTATTCGTCATCTTATAAGAAAAAGCACGGAAGTAAGACACAAACCTTACATACCTAGTACATTAACCTTTAGCATAATAATTTTCATATATAAATATCTCATTTTCATTTGTTTCAATCACGTCAAGTTATTCGTGGCAGACAAACAACATGTATTTGCAGGTAAATAACCGAAAAAGAATCAGTTTCTTTCTAAACATATCAACGTTACATAGCAGTGTTTCCAAAGTTACTTCTACGTAAATAAATTTTACAAAACATATCTGCAACTGTGCTGTTTGGCTGTCACGAAATGAAATCGTACATGGAAAATCGAGCACTTGCCAATATTTAAAACTCTCCATACGAAAGTACCCATTCATGAGAGAGATCAACAAACGATCACGTGGCAATGGAAGGCAGAGAAAAAATGGACAGATACGTTATGATAAAGGAGAGTGAGGGAGAGAAAGAGAGAGGAACGTGATACGTGTAAGAGTGCTAAGCCGAGCTACTCTGTGTCTGCTAGAGCCGGTATAGGAAGAAAGAGAAAAGAGATCAAGTGAGGTCTGAGGCATGTTGACCCGCTGCGCTTGGTTTCTCAGCATCGGCGGCCCAGGCACACCGTGTGCTGCGATTGCCGTCAACCTGGGGTTCATCGAGGCCGTCGATCATCGGACGAGGTGACGATTTCTTTGTGCGATACGGAGACAAGGAGCGTGAAGCTGTGGCCTCGTTTGACTTCCTCGACGAGATCGTGGCACCTTCCTCGACAGGCTCGAACGCTAGTCTCATCGATTTGGATGACACACCACCTACAGAGCTTCGTAGCGACATCATGAAGCTTTCTCCTCTCTAGGATCAGCTTCGACGTAGAAGTCTATCGTAAAATTGCACGTTGACGCGATGGGAGCACTCTTGTAAGGATGGGAAAAATATCCTGTTCTAATTGTAGGTCAGCGCGCACGCTTTGTTACACTATGGTGAACTTATGCTGCGCCGGTGTTAAGCTTCAATGCTGTATCAAAAGTACATAAGTACATGAAACTGAAATCTACGAAAACAAATTGTATTATAACATCTTGAACGGTACATTGATTTCTTTTTATTATTCTTGTTAAGTCGCGCGTACACTTACATTACACGTACACTTATAGCGAGTAATTTGCATATAATTTCAATGGTAACGTACAAGTTGCTCTTCTTGTACGAATATATTCTACGGGTGTTTTGCTAAGGGTCAGTATAGTGTTATTGCGACGATATCTATTTATTTTTGTTAAATTACCCCAAAACTCTTCGACAAAAATTTTCAACAATGTGTATTCTTTTTTCATGATATAACATATAGAGAACATTCTATAGTATAAAAAAGAATTTTTTTATACTCTCTTATTACTTTGAATCATACCTGCTTTTTGGATAAACATGGATATTTCTGCACAAAATTAATTATTAAATAAATTAACGAAATAAAAGCCACTAAACGTAGGTACTGTTATATTGTTTGCCTATTTATCATAGAGATTCTCAAGATGTACATCTTTCTTTGGTGTCTAATGACTTGCTACTTGTTATCACATTCGTAAATATTCAAATCTGTAAATAGGATATTGATTTTCTTATAAATAAGAATAATTATTCATTATCTACTTGCATCTTGAATACCATGGTGTATTAAGGTTTTTATAAATTTTTAGATATGAATATAAATTATTATTGAGATAATCACAATATAAAAAATATTGTTTTGACTTATGATAAAAACTTAGGTATATAATTTCTAGAATTAATGCTCATCTTTTGTTTGAAAACTTCCTTTGAACAAAACGTTGGATGAATTTCCTTTTATCTTTTCTTCATATATATAAAAAGTACTAGAACAATTTATCATACTTGAAGTATGCTCTTGCTCACAAGATGGAAGTAGACTCCTTAATGATTATATACACATAAACATTAAAGTATGGATAACATTATCTAAGAGGTGGTCTATACATATATACAAAAAAATACTATTAGTGTAATATGTACAGTATATATGAACTATCATGAGAAAAATATCATAGACTGGAACTATGATTATAGGTTACTGTACACTTGAATACATATTTCAAATAGTACTTCCATTGATGATCTTGGCAGGATCATAAAATATCAGGTGATCTTAACAATATCTACTTCTTACGCACATGAAATTTAATTTACACTTTTAATATACGTTTCATAAAGAATTTTAAAGGTTCAGAAATCGATTACAACAAATCATGATTGGAACGTATCTTTAAAATATTTAGATAGAATAACTGTTTCTACATTTTTCAAACCAAAACATATAATTTAAAGAATGCGATGTCGCGTATTATCTTCCCAAAATTGAGCTTAGAAAAATTTAGATTAAGAGTACTCGACGATTTTGTATGAATATGAATTTGTACTCTTCTTCTTCGTCGATCATCAATAAACGTTGAGGACATACTCTAATATCCTGTTGTTGATATGAGACACGTGTTATATGTACGCTATGAGTGGATATAACCTTCTGTTCCGTCTTCAACGAAAATATATTGAATGTATTACTTATGATCTGTAAGATAAAATAGAAGAAGTTCAAATTCAAACGGATATATTTAAAATACGCTCGGCGAACGAGTCACACCTAGATGATAGAAATAACGTAAGTAAAAAAAACTCGCAACAGAAAAATAGTAACGCTATGATCAAAACGCCGTACCAAGTAGATAATTTCGTCATAATTTGTACAAGATAATTCACACTATTTCAAGAATATATAACGTTCGAGATAAATCGTTAACTTGCGTTATGGTCAAATTACTAGAAATAATATAGTTCATATAACGTTTAAGGTATCAAACCGATAGAAATTGAAATATTTTACATGTAGGTATATATATATATATATATTAAATTATATAATATATATATATGTATTAAACACGATGAATATTTTCAATATTGAAATGGAGACTGTACGAATATAGAGTTGTATTTTCCATTAGTCCATTTTTTACACACAATTTCTTATTACCATATATACAATGTGTATGAGACTAGAATAATTAATTCATCCTTTATGCATATGTTAAAAGAGATAAAAAATACTATACATACATATTATACTGAAACCCAGTATATTATTATTGTTTATATCTAATGATTACATAAAACTTTACCACATCGCTAATTTTAATATCTAATAACTACAACGAAGAAGTTCCAAACGAAAACAACTTATATCCTGCAGTCTCAAAGTAATCGTTTAATGATAGTTATAAGGTACGTGTGAGATGCATTATATTGAAAATGCAATGATTAAAGCACTGATCCTCTATCCCAATTGACAGAAAGAAAATCAATCGATAGATATAACTCGTGATTGGGACATTGTAAATAGTATGTATTATAGCACAACAGATGTAAGTTATCCTCTCTTGAACTTAATAAATAACGACAATATAACGAATGTAAAGGCGCATATTCGATGTTCAATCTAGAAAACCGTTCCTATAAAAATACTATTGATACACATATAAATATTATCAGTCCACTCAAACATATTGTCCATTAAGATAGACAAATATTTCAATAAATAATAAAAGTAATTTAATTATGTGAATGTTTCATTTGCATGTAAATAGCTGTGTGACGACACATGAGTCATAGGACGAGGCGAAGTGAGAGCGACTCATGTTGTTGTTGTGCCTCGGATCACGGATACCGCTTAGACTCACGAAATTAGAGCTAGATTATCTCCAGGCAAAAACAATGTCGCCGTTGAGGGCAACCGTCGTTTCAAAACGAATTTGAATCTTCCGACTCCCCCCAACCAGTATAAATAAGCAGACACGATCGCGAGCGAGAACATTATCGAGCGATTACCGAGTTATTTTATGAATCATTATTAGCGAGCTATTATCGAGTCATCCTCGAGCGGTCTATTAAATCTGCGTGAATACGTTGTACGAAAGTCTATTAACGGTATCGATTATATTTGTACCCAGATTATTTATTCTAAATAAACTTGACGGTTGCAGCAGCAATCATTCTAGCATTAGATATAACGATCCATTCATCATCCGCCACAGCTGTAATAGTTAAATACTAATGCATAAATTAAAAGTATAATCTCAAGTTTCGTAAAATGTAAGAGTAATTTCTTTTAGAAAGACAAAAAATAATATGTTAATAATCTTAAAACTTTGGATCAAATAAATTTTATTACAAGAAATAATATATATTTCGACATCCTCTGAGAAATATAGTGAATGTGTGCTGTACAAATAACAATATAAACAGTATTTTATAAAAGCATCTGAAAGCACTATGTAATACATATGTATTTTTTAAAATATTATAAAAATATTTTCCTATGATAGTCGCAGAACTACATTATGCAATGTGACTTAACTTATTGTTTTACCAGAATATTCGGTAATGTTTAATTTTACATTATAAAAAATGATCTGATATTCTGGTGCATCAATAACAATTTTTGCTAATTGTGTGCAAAAGACGTTATATTACATATATATATATATATATATATATATATATATGTATATATATATATATATATATATATATATATATATGTATGTATGTGTGTGTGAATATATACAAAAATTATACAACAAGAATAGGCATGAAATGTATCGAATCTCTAGAAACGTTTTGCACCAATTATTATTATTAATGACAGGTTATCAGTAATACAATTATTTTATTTGTCGTACATAAAAAAAATATATCCAATTTAACAGAAATGTACCAAAATTAAAAATCTATTAAATAACATGTTTATACATTTCATATTACATACCAAAGTCAAAATTTAAACAAAAATTGTGCTTCAACTTACAAAAACAGGCACTTTTCCCGTCTTCATTTTCATTGATCTACCATTTAAAAAAATATCTAAATTTGTTTTCATAGAATAACTGCACTTCTTCTGTCACTTAAGATCAAATTATTAATGGTAGTGTTACCAATTATATTACTTTTCGTTTTTAATATATATTTCTTTCAGCTATCTTTGAACTCTTACACTCTGTAGCCTCTGCGTTGAGCGTTCCTTATAGAATTTGCCAAGCAAAGTGCGAATATGATTCCAATCAACTGAAATATGATATACATAATTTATATACAGATTTTACATATTCCTGCTATATTTTATAGTCGCTATACTTTATATTGTACATATACATAAAATATAGAAGAAATTATAAAATATCGTGAAAATCGGCACAAATACGGTTTCACTAGTTTTATTTACGACTAACGCGATATTTACTGAATACAGCGATAAAAAAAGAACTTACCTCAACACCGGCAATAGCAATAGCTAAGCTGCCAAGTATAGTTCCAGCGTTCGAGATAGCTCGCTTTAGTTCTGACAAACAGCCTACTGGATACGCATCGCTTGAAGAGCAGGTTTGTTTTTCTGTTAAGCCACAGCAACTTGGCGGAATAGAGAGGTTGTGAAGACTGAAATCTTTCGGAGAATAGACACCACAGCAATGCAACTGTACAAAAGCAATCCGAATTTGATATATCATAACGTTTTCAAATAGGATGTTTTTCGATAAGAAGAATGTTTTTCAAAAAACGAATACTTTCTTTCATTTAAAAACGGTAAAATTACTTACGCTACTCTGCACAATATCAATCACTTTTGTGCTTTCTTCGTTCACACCGTAATTTTTGAATAGCTTCTCGTAGTTCTCTGTGATATCAACCTTGTCATCGTTGTTTTTAATAACAACAAACACATAAACAGCAACTGCCACTTGCAAGATCAAGATGAGCAAAAGGAACGATGCGAACTAAAAGAGGGAAATAATTTGTATCTCATTAAGTACTATCTTTATAATAAAATGTTAGGTGGAATTTCAAGTGATAAATATAATCAATATATTTACGGTAATCGTCATGCAATGACTCTCCCGGATGGCACCACAGCATCCGAAAAATGATATTACGAAGATTATGCTGCCGATAACGATCAACGTTATCGATGGGAATAAAAGATTGGTATCAATGTGATCGGTTATTTCTGACACTTGCAGATGTACAATAACGCCAAGAGTTAAAATAGCCAATCCACATATCTGCAACACATAAAAATGTCAAGGATGAACAAAAATTCAATTTAAGTAAATATAATACAAAATATAATATATGTCTAACATACGAAATATAAAATTTACAAAAAATATCAATTAGAGGGGTTATTTGATAATATTTAATATTATTTCATTTTAAATTAATTTTTGTGCCACTTTTAATCGATTGGATCGTCGAGTTTCTAAATATATATACCGATTGAAGGTTAAGATAGCAACTTATTACATCACATTGCACAATATTAACCGGTTGGCATTGAACATTCTGTAGACAGTACATTACGGTTGCAACCGTCTGTAGATGAATTTAGGTCACCTTCCAGGTGCGAGCCAGGTGGTAGTTGAACGGACTTCCAACAAAGTATACTGACAATAGACCTCGAGCAAATCAGAATCTTTTCAATAAGATACACGTTCAATCGTATAACTTGCACAAAAGAAATGAGCAACCAAAAAAGCAGATAATAAATATCGTTAGACAAGAAAAAAGAAATGTTAAAAATTCCTATAGTAATATCAACGGACTTTTTTATCAAAAAATCATTGCCTTTCTGTAATGTAAATTATCTGCACTCCATGTTACTTACAAATTTATCAAAATCGTCGATGATTCAAAATAAACAGCGAAAAGAATATATTCTCATTGATAATCTCATTGATAAAACAAGATCAATAATAATGTTATCTGCTTGATATTTGAAATGTTTTTTAGACAAGAGATAAGAAATATCTACAACGTAACATACGTAAGTCTTTCTGACTAATACAATCTAAGTAATAAAATACTAAGTAATACGATCCTGCATGTCATTGTTATGATTATATCGAAATATAAATTTTGATTGATATAAATATCTTTTTTTAATCGGATAACTAACTTCACAATAGATACTCTTCTACGAAGCCATGTTATCATAGGAAAGTTTTCTAAAATTAACGTTTTAAGAATTGTAAAAATATAATGCAATTAATAAAACGGAGTTATTAATTTTTTCTATTTTACAGATAACATCAAATCTTTCGTAGAATTTTACTACCGATCAAAAATATAATAATAATTGCTACTGTAAGATGTAAACTGTAAGCGATCGTGGATATTAAGCAATCAATGATAAGATATTGCTATAAAGTACAATTATTTGATTAAAGTAGGAAATAGACCGATAAACGTTTCAGTGAAATTGCGATTGCTCGAAGTTTCGTTTAGATTAGATGTGCAGAAATATTGATCATGGCATCGAGATCAAATAAATAACTTCTTAAAATATTAAATTGAAAAAGAAAGCAATCTCGAGGACCACTACTTCGGCAACGTCTAATCACAAAATCGGTTATGAGTCACTTGAGGTCACGCAAAATCGAATAGAATTAAAAATTCACGATATTGAATTTGTCAAAATTAATAGACGAAAAATTGTTGTCGTGTTTATGAACAATCAAAAATAGCTTTTCTAGGTTCTATTGGTTCTAAACCATACATCATTGTGCTCGCTATCAGAACAATTCATTTTCACAGGTCAAATTAAAGAAAGAGATTCTAATGCAGCATAACTTTCTTTTTTAGAACTAGGTGAGATTCTAGTTTTAAAAGTTAAATTATATTTCACGAGAACAAACAAATCAATGGTTGCACTTCGCTTGAGTAAAGCCAATTGCATATCAATACGTAAATACGCCGTTTGTATCCTTGACACTTTATATTGTAGTACATTTCCTTTGTGTATCGCGTATGTTTGAAACTATTGTGATCGATGCTGAGAGCCGGACATGTGCGAATGTCTGTCACGCAATTTTTAGTCCGCGACGTGAATTTATCATTTGAAATCTGCTTATAATTCTTCGGCTATAGCTTCCTTGAGTTAGAGGACTGTACACTTCGATCTAGTTGAAGTAGTTATTCTCAAGTTATTATTATTATTATTATTATACAAGATTCTACGGTAGATTTTAAAGAATCGAGAACAATTTGAGGATCGATGCACAGACTCTTAAATGATTAATGCCTGACTCGGAGGAGCTCATGGGAATTCAAGACTGATTCTAAGTGGCGTGATGTATTTTTTCGGGGATAAATTCTAATAAAAATAGAGCGCAACGGCAAGTTATTTAATCTATGCATTATTCAGAAATTATGATACTATGCTTTTCTCTATCACTCTCGATGATGAAACATCAATATATTTACAAGCTGTCTACGTATTTCCTTCGATTCAATTCCCAATTATTATCATCCTACCTTTGACCAGAAAAAAAAATATGTAAATTGTTGAACTCCAATTAAAATGTGTTGTTAATTGGTTATACATCCATAAAATTAATCTTATTTTGTTTAATATTTTTACTTAAATAAAAATTTGTATATGAGTCTATAATGACGAAGATGATTGAAACATAGCGTCATTCGAGAGAAAATTATCATGATAATTATAACGTCGAAGGTGTCTCTCACTGTAGGAATTAAGAGTTAAGTTTTTGAAGTCATATCAAGCTGGTTTAATCGGACGCAATATTCCCAGACGTGATAACATGAATAGTCAGAGAATAGAGAACGCGCAGGCTATATACTTGATCGCTCATACTAGATGACATCATTCTATTCAACATATGCCTCGGTACTGAGTTCCGCTGAAACAACATACGTCTCTGCCGATGGAAATAAGTTTTGAATTGACTTTGTCTGGACTGTATGTTCTTTTAACTTGCAGTTTGTTTCTCGTATTCATTTATATCTCCAACCGAACAAAGATTCTTTTTGAATGAAGAGCCAAGGTCTGCCATCTGGAACTTTCTAAATGAAAATCGTGTAAAAGTAGTTTGTAGCTTGAAATATTTGAAAAACAATTCTGAACAATTTTATAGATAATACCAAGTTTTCCAAGAAATCAGCAGAAATATAATCGATATTCAATAACACAGAGTTTATCTTGAGATCGTAATCAATGATTTAATGAAAAACTATAAAGCTAAATACAGTACTATCTAAGCTACTTTTTTAATAATAATGTTATTTTACGTTATTTACGTTAATAGCAACGTTAACAACAAATCATAATATATTATCAAATAATTGAAAGAGACAGTGTAGACATTCGGAAAGATCAATATTTTAAACAGAAAATATTATTTATATATGTTAATACATTTCACATTTCCGAATAGGAAAAAATATTCTAACTCCAATAATAGTTCGTTTTGTGAGTACATAAATCAATTTAGCCGTTAAGCTTAATGCTTGCAGTTAAAACTACTATTAGTTTCAGAGAACGATACTTATTGGCACGTTATTGCTGTTAATTGACGATATAAAGTATCATCGTTCTATCATCTAGCGTTCTTTTAAACATGTAATGCCGCAAAGTATAAGTTAAAACGAAAAAGAAGAAAAAAAATATATTTTCAACTGTGTCACGTAATGGAAATCGTTTCAATTTCAGAAAAATCAACTATCTTGCTAGTATTTTAGAACGCTAATAAAACCTGTTTTCGGTTTGAAAAACAGCGAAGCCTTGAAAAGTGTTCCGTCGCGACACAAAAGAAACGTTGCCAAACGTGCAACGTCTCTTTTTTTCTTTTCTCTGTTTGAAAAATCTCACACGCGCAGCTACGTTTGTAATACCTGCGCGCAAAATACCCGAAATATACCAAAACGCAGATGAGTCAACATTTCCAGGACAAGGTTTCTGGCGCATATATAATCAAGTTCGCGATAACAAAACTATAATGAAACGAGATACAGTGGTCGAAATTTATGAAAGATTGTGAAAAGCAAACGGAACCGGTTATTTCACCATTGATCCGATATTTATCTCTATTCTTAGAAAGAGTAAAATCGTGTACTTCCCTGTTGCGGCGATACTTATCTTTGTGAAATGCTACAAAAGTCGATCCACTGCGTTCCACGAATGTGTTAAAAAATTACGAAAACTATGTTCATGTACGCCTTTATATGTTAGCTTATTACCATGATTCCTTTTTACACAAGTCGATTCCTCAAATAAATTTTAACATAAAATTAATTGTTTGTATATGTATATAGAGTAATATAGATGATGATTTTAAGGTAGAAATTTTGCGTAAGATTAATCGCTAATATTAAATACACAATGTAAATACGATAGAGCAGGTTTATATGATAATAATATATTAAATAACTACATAAAATAAATAGTGCAACCTTGCTTTGTAGATCAACTAATTTATCGTGAATATTTTCTTTTTTACATTGCTGCTTCGTATGAATTATTGATCGCGTAGAAACTGGTAAAACATTTGGAGTACATCATGCGTTAGTATGTGTAATGTATATCATAATGTTTCACAGAATACAGAATGAGATTTAAGTTTATCTTCGATAGATTCGATAGCTGACTAACGTGTCAGGCAATCTTTTTTACTCGTGTTGGATTAATTGCCTGATTAGGGAGAAAGAGTTATCAGCGATATACTAAATAGATGAATTGTATACATCGATTGTTTGGCATACAAAGAATCTAGCTCAAGTTATTTCAGTCAAACAATCAGTCTGATTGATTCTTTTGATTCGTTTATGTAACGAATTAAAATTTTAAAATGCTAATACTTAAATATTATCTCATTCGTCAAGCTATTGAGGCAACCTCAGAATTTCAGTCAGTTCTACGTGCCAATTTTGTATAGGTTTCTGTGCCAAAAATTTATCTACAATATAGAAATCACATAGTGGACAATTTAATCTCTGTTTATCCGACGCTAGACGTGCTTGCAATATTGTACTTTTTCATAATGGACAAAGACAAAGGAGACAATGTGCTACCGATCGCATGATTACGTTTCATACGTGATGATTTCACAGTACCTCGTGGTACGCTCGAAAATTACTACGTTACATAAAAGATCTAATACAAAAGACTGTGAGTAAAAAAAAAGACTATGTATCATTATATACTATATATATCTACAAAAGACTATATATTATTATATGCATTATATGTATCACTATATGGTCAGAAATGCAATGGTTAGAAAAGCAAGATTTGATTGAAATGATGAATACGGTTATGTGGTGGAAGTATTTTTCTGATTGAACCATTCTTTTCCAAATGTTGATATATATATTCAGAAACTATACAAGAAAATCAAGAAAATGCCTTCAATTCACCTAACTTATTCACTGTACACAACTTCTTTACCAAAACATACAGACTATCAAAGAACTTTACGGCACCTCACTAGGAAGCTGTGTTATGTATATAAAAACAAACAATTCAAAGAATTCAATATTTTGTAAAATTATTTTTCGACATTTATTGTGACATATGACAGAATATTACTTTTAGAGAAATAAAAGATATTTATTGTTAAATAGACAAAGCGTAATTTTCAGCTATAATATTTTTATCTTAATATTTCAGTGCTAATGTTACTAGTATTATTATCGACGTTAATTAACACGATTTCAGACTTCCTAGAAAATGACGTCATATATATAAATTGCGAGATATCTCAGAACATGCCCATAATCACGAGCAAATACCGCATGACGCTGAATTTACATCGTGATAGCGATTTAATTTCACACTAGCGTACTCTAAAACTCTACCTATATATGAGTTCTTAATGACACAACGCACAATACAAGAAACGATTCCTTTAATTAACGTAGAGATATCAACAACTATAGTGAAACATACACAGAATATTTCACTTTGCAACGATTCCTATTATTCATAAAGTGTACTTACATAAACGCATCTCATTATATGTAATTTGCATTTTTAACTATGAATTACTGTATGAACTCTGAATTCATCCAATATTATGAAATATTAATGCAAAATATATGTAACATATGTAAAATACATGCTCGAGTTACTTGAATAATATGATAGTGTTTAGAAACGAAATATAAAGGTGCGTTCTTAACGATCCATAAAATGTCAAGGATACTACAGTTCAACCGAACCTTGACTAAAACGTACAATTTAGAGCGGAATTACATCCAGTTCTTCTCTGACTGGAGGGGAGTTCTCTGAAGAAATGACGCAATTCCATTGTAAAACATGCAAACTGTTGTGATCTAATACCCCAGCTTTATCGTGGCAGTTAAACACCAGAACGTGCTTTCTTATTTCTACAACCCGAAAATTCCAACCCCATTTCCTGTTTTTCTCTTGCTCTGTTTCACAAATAGAAAACCAGTTGGTGACTAAACCTAGTCTGAACAGATTCCTTAAGAAATATTTAAAACTCTTTTTAGTACCTTTTTCTCTTTCACTATAAACTATTCCTTTCCTAAATTTAAGAAAGAAGAAGAGCCATCTATAATCTGGACATTTGGTAGGTAAAACAGTTTAAAGGTTTTTGAATCTTGATCTTGCAGAGCTTGTTGGCTCCGAAGTTTACTTACCAAAAATATAAAATTAAAAATAAAAAGCAAATATTTAATACAATCCGAAATGCAACTCATCTTGATCTTTTCACCACTCGATTTTAATGACACGAAATTAAACGACACGATTGAAACAGAAGAGAAACGCGCGTAACGTCACAAGGACGATCGAGACGATACACACACAGATCTAACGAGACGAACGTGGAACGAGCATTAAAAACACCTACGGTTGCTGTATCTACTGAAATACGTGAGAAAAAGTTTCTTCATTCTATCTCTGTTTCTCATCCACCAATGCAACATACACTCATCATTCGGGATTCCCTGGCAACCAATGATTCGCGTTTACGTCATTTGTAAGAGAATGCAAGTTCTTAACATTATATGCAACACTACTATTATTAAAGAAGACAAAGAGAGAAGAACGTGCTTGCGAGAGATCAGCAACGTAACCTTAAGACATAAAATCGTAAAATCTCGATAAGAAAAGAACGATACGAGTTCAGAATGAGTTTATAATCATGCAGTTTATATATCGTCTCCACTGATAATTTGCCAAGAAAAAGTTATGTTTTAGATTACTAAAAATATTACGGAATTTTACTTTTTGATCAATATCGATTTTAAGACTAAATTTTTATCTTGAGATTAAATTATAGAAAAAATTATTGAGGTTGAGATATAGATGTTCTACTTCAACTACTCTATCTAAGCAAACTTTATAAAATCGAGAGTACACCACAGTTCTAATACAACTTGAAACGTTACATCGATTATTTAATATATAGTCGAAAAGAATATACACTCCTTTCTTAACGCCATTCGAAACACACGATATCCCCAGTTGTTGGTAATATTTTATCGAATTGTGCAATGTTATTTATACCTATACATATTTACATGCATGTAACGATATTATAATGCGCATTTAAATTCATCCTACATTTTAATTCGATGTTATTACTATTCATAGTTTGAAAAGATTGAATTCAAAAGAATGCGAAATATAGAATAAATTATTTAGATTTATATCTGTAACTGAAATATATTTGAGAAAAAAAAAAAACATCGCCTAGTGTTGACAGTTCTCGAAAGGCTTGGTATTTTTCAACCACAACGGGCTTTTCTTATCGTATGACTCATGACTCATGGCTTGTCATTTACATTGTCGTATGTTTAAACAACCGTGTAAAACTCTCTCTGACTCAGTATTTGTGACCCACCCTTCACTGTTATCTTTGTTGCTATTTCAAGTACCGTATAATGATTAATATTAAGGAAATATCAAATTTCACAGTTGATTGGCGCGATAATGTCGACGAAGAAAGCGTTAAATTTATTGCGAGATTTCCATAACGTATTGTTATTGATACGCGAGTAATCATAATTAATAACGTTATAACGGCAAAAGAAAAATCATTATTTTTTAGTTCTTGAATAAGAACACGTTAATGAAAGTATTAAAATCAAAATTGTTGAATAAAACCAAATTCACGTATAAAACTTACTAAAATTTTTCGATTACTAAGCTCCTTTTACGTGATTAATAAAAAATCATAAAAGAACAATAGAGTTAAAAGAGAACAATAATCAGTATTCAAAAATAGCAATGATGATTGGTTATAAATCAAATACGGCATAAAATCTATTCGTATCGTACAGTGAAACGACAGGCTACAGTATACTCTTTAGTAAATTACCAACGTATCTTAGAATAATGCTAGAAAAACAGTAACATCATTACACGCTTAAACATTCATTTCATAAACACAGCATTCGCTTTTGTCATTATAGCAGACAAGCTTTTTTCATTTCATTTATCTTTTAATACATTTTTAAATGATAAATCGTTAAACGAGAACACATTGGAAAACTATAAGACACAAATTGAATATTACACCATGGGCAAATAGGAAAGATCGTGAAAATATGTTAGATTAATATTAATATATACTAACCGCAAAGATGAAGTTAAATATGAAAAGCAGGTATTTTATCATTCCTATTCCGCAGCCCATCTTCGTAGCTTTTTTCTTTCCAGCAACTTCTGCTTCGAGAAAATAAATCCGTTAAAATACCAGAAGTGATTCGGAAGACGCGCAGAAAAATGCTCAACAGGTTAGGTTAAAGGACGGCACGAACAAGAACAGCAACACTTACAACACTGACGTCCCGCGTTCAACTGACGCTACTGTTGCTAAGCGAAACCAGTTTCAGTTATGAAGCGTAATAGCGCCGTACCTGTCTTGTCTAGAAAGATAAAAAGCTCTTGTATGAATTTCCCGCTAATTTTGATAACGCGAGTAACATTAAAAAAAAATGAATCGTAGAATATGAAATTGAAGGGTTTACTGAAATTTTTATCGATTAATTTTAAACTTCTTAAAAACACTTCAACATCCGACCTAAGAAACTTCTAGTAGCAAAGATTTTCGTACTCGGAACTTATCGAAACTTAAAGATTTGTTATTTCATTTTATATATACATGAAGATTGGGTTTGATTTACTTACAATTATTTACAAACGTTTATTTTGTTCGTATTAAAAGTATACAAATTTTTAATCAAAGTGTAAATCATATATTACTGACATTCTTGGTATAAGAATAAATCTTATAATAAAAGATTGATTTTCTCGCATTAATATATTAATAATATTTGGTAACATTACTTGATTCTTTGTTAATAATGATTTGCTTACTTTTTTGTGTTTAATTATAAAATGTCTTTCAGCTAAGGAACTTCGTATTTGGTACATTTTGTAAAATGGCACAATATTTTGGCATGAATAGTTTCATAACACCATGCAATGTACATGATATTTTTGTTACTGATATTTATGTTAATATTGGAGAATTATGTATTTAACATATTCAATATAAACGACACTTTTACAGTAAAACAACACGCTAAAAAAAGATACCAAAGTACGACACACGATCTCTATAAAATACTACAATGATTAAAATGAAAGTACTTGTGTAATGGAATACAGCCATAAACAGTAAGTATCAAAATACAAATATTCCTTCTGAAGAGAATAAAAATTCAAATTATCAAGCATCAGACACCGTTTTTGTATATTTTGACTGATGATTCAGAAGATTATCGCCTGTTCCGAAATCTTTGGACGCTCGCTCGAATGACTGAGAGATGACCATCATGTCCTTTCTTCTTTCCATCCTTTCTCGGCATGCTTTTACGTAACATGACATGCATGTTATGAAGCAGACCTAAAAATAGCAATACAATCACATTTCCGATTCTATCTATAGTGGTTAACTGATTAACAGATCTCATTACCTGTAATAATACTGAGCACAGTGCAAGCAAAAAAATATGAAGAAGAATCGATCTAGTACGATTTAATACCACATGCTGGCAACCATGTGCATACATGCTAGTACACACGCCTTTATCATCATTAGGATTTGCAAGTGATGACGTATCGCAACAAGACCAAGGAACTGCATTTTGACTACGATAATCGGCTGGTCCATTTATTCCACAACAATGTAACTAAGAAAGGAATACATAAGTATTTAAATCGAATATGATATGTGATATAAGAATTATATATTATCTTGAAGAAATTAAATATACCTTTGAATGCATACGATCCCAGCGAGACTTATCGTCCGTTATAGCAAGCTCAAATACATGTTCGACATGCGCTATTGGCAACAAATCCACTTGTTCATGTCTAACAAGGGCCCAAATTCCAGCGCTCGTATTAACAATTGTAACAATTATAAGCAGTACAGAAAACTAAATGAAAAATTATATGTTTCTTTATCGAAGGTGGATAAGGAAGGAAATCTTATCGAAGAACAGAAAGCAATATAATGATCAGAAATATATAAACGTATATACTTATACATATATACTTCTAAGTAAAATCCGTTATTATTAGAAAAAAAGAATTTGCAAGCGCTATTAATTGATAATTGAAATAAATAATAATCTAAGGCTCCTTACAATTATAACTTGGCCTCTATTTGTGAAATCTAGGAATTGCCAAGCGCACCAAGCTATCATACACGTTATCAAACCCATCACGACCAATGTTATCGCTGAACCACATACATTGCTAGACGTGAGGGATGAATATTCATACAACTGGTATATGAAATATCCAGCGCAAACACTTTCTATGATACCGCACATCTATGGACAGTAAACAGAAAAATTTTTATCATTTATGGTGTAATACAATGAATTCTACGGTGATAACATACTTTAACATCTGTGATAAGCGATGATTAATTATATCTAATCTCGATGCTGCTTGTAATACGTGAGATTAAAAGTTTCGAAAGAGATTGGATGATAAAACATTCTAAGTTTTTATGAAATAACATTTCTCGCAAATTACGAATTTTGATTTTGACATCGATATTAAAGATCGATTTCATTCTCTTTTCCGTGAACAAATCGGTCTTGACATACTTTAGCACTATCACTCTATCTATATTTCAATTTCAGTTGTTGACTATAGATCAGTTGAACTATAGATCATTATGTTGTTTGTCTATAAGCCCAACACAATATTAAAACCAATGTTATAAATATTTTTAATTAAATTTGATACAGAGTTTTCTTTCAATATATATAATAATATTCTATTGCACAAATTTGCATTCACATATACGGAAGTACCAGTACGAAGGGTTTAAGTTATCGATAATGCGATTATTTTTCTGTGTACACGCGATATTGATATCAAAGCAAACAAAGATTATCTACTAGATATCAAAAACTTATGCGAATATATATAAAAAATTTAGTTACGTAAACTCCAATAATTTTAACAAAAGAAAGCATTCTTTTTTCTTATTTTATTCTTATTTATAAATCAATAGATAATAACATAAAAGGTTACAATTACATTGATTTTAGGAAGACATTCAATATTGACCAAACTATAATGATTTAATTGAGAAAAAAATGCATAATAATTCAGAAGTCGAAACAGTCTTTATGCTGCGTAATTCATTTCTCCAATTATTTTTAAGACATTTTAATTCTAAATGTATAATAAAATTCTTCAATTTTCAACTTTTTTTAATCCTTACAATAAAGAAGAATAAATTTCAGCTGCATATGAATTAAAATCGAATCTCGTAGTAAACGGATACGTAGCAATAACATTCGACTAAAATCGAAATTCGTAGTATAAAGGTTAAAGTGTCCAAAAGAATGATGGGGGAATAGCATAGTAAGTTGGCGGATATCCAATTCCACGACAAATCTGAAACTAGTCACCAACTGCTAAACACTTAATAATAGAATGTTGAAAAACGAAACTGAGAAAAGGTAATATCATTTGATACTTATCTGAGAACTTAAATAAGACAAATTTTCTTTGAGATAACATTAAATCGTAATCCATCGGGCGTAAACACAAATCATTTAAAATAAGGGTAGAAAATTTGCACTTACACCAATAATGATAGCACCACCGATGAGAAAGTACCGTAAACAAACAAGCGTCTGTGCCATCATAAATTTATTAATAGAAATCACTTAAACAACATGAACGGAGGGTGTAGTTAATACAAGCTAAGGAAAAGAAGAAAGTGTCACTATTAAGTATCGAAGAACTGTCACCACGGTGACCACGCGCAAACCTCAGAACTGAACCGACATTCCTTATAGTACTGAGCTACAAACGTAACCAATTATGCTACTAGCCTTATCAATACAATTCGAATGTTATTACTTCATATAAATAATGTACGTTTCATGTTACAATATTTCTTTTTCCTCCCTTTATTCATACCAAAGGATATGTCTATACTTTTGTTTTTCATCGATTAAAATCAAGGATCATGTGTTTTCCACAGACAAGAAATAATGTAGATGCAATAGAGAATTCTGATGCTAAAATACCGACCTCGCCAAAAAATTGATGATTTTTGCGCCCTCTGTAATGAATACATCAAAAATTACATATATTGAACCAGAAACGAAATTCGAAATAAACCTGGCATTTTATGGGACTTCTCGTTAACATATTTTGAAATATCCATTTCCAAAAACAAACTTTTTGTGCAGAATCGATAATGTTGGGAATGACATTGAAATGATAAAGGAGTACTAGAGTTCCGTATTGCGGTATTATATGTATAATACAAAAATGCATTGAATCTTGACGTATTGAATATTTGTGCACGAAATTCCATAACATATCATGTCTATTCTATCATTTGTCAATGACGAAATTTCGGTTTTCTTAATTAATTTAAATCTTAAATGGCCGGTATTTCAGAATATGTGATACAAAATCCCGTAAGATGTCAGATCTATACTATATCTTGTTAGTGCATGTTGATGTGACTGTATGACTCATATAAGAGTGAGTAACAAGCTGTCCGTTGTTTTGCTTACCTAAGATTACAGATGTGAGCTGTCAAAGATGATAAATAATTTAATATAAAGTTGTTATTTCGTAAATAATTAAATTTATCGATTATGGACCCGAGGAAGAATGAAACTTGTGATTTATCGGATGTTATTTTAAACGAAATTGATACTGGCACGCAAGTATGTGATATTATAGATGTAAACATCTGTCAAAATTGTATTTTTATTGAAATATAAAGCAATTTTAGGATCGTAAGTCGTTAAAACGACCAAAGCGTGTATTGCATTTTTCGGATGGTGATTTAGAAGAATATTCTGAAGACGAAACAGATGTACCGCATATAAATGCCACAGTGAATCAAATAGATCCAGTTAAGTTTTATTCCAACTGCTATTACATCGAATAATACGACGTAATTACGTATTACGCCGAATTCTATATATTTTATAAATAGTTTATTTCAATGGATTTTATACTAAATTAAAAAATAAAATTTCTAGAAATCTCTGAATTGGTTACCGTGGGCATGGTATCAAACCACTTCAATTGGTAATAAAGTACTGGAAGGATGTGATTGTGTAGGTGAATGGTTAGCGGGCTTTTTCGGGATTACATCACCCAAGTATCAGTTTGAAATCAATGAATTCTATAGAGTTCAAGCTCTTGAAAATAAAATGCAACGTAAACAGGATTTGGAAATGGGTGGGTGGAATGAACACAGCAAAAATAATATTGTAAATAATGTGCAATGAATGTATTATTAAATTATGTATTTTATAATATTTATTCATTCAATTATTATATTCATAAAGTATTTTATGATTCAATATTGCAAGTATTAAAAAATTTCTAAGTTGTTACAGTGTTAAATATTTTAACAATTATAATCATTTATTTCAATATTACACATAAAAAAATGTCACTTTTAAAAATACCTATGGTATCTTAATCGTTTTTTCATATGTATTTAATAGTATAACAACTTTTAAAAATACCAGAATATATTGTATTTGATTAACACAAATTAATATTACAAACATATAAGTATAAAAGTGTTGTTTTAAGAAAAACTTAACAATACTATAAGCTTTTGAATTATTTCACATTGGATACTAATTAAAGTATTGTTTAATACAGTAGTAATGTTACTGTAAATTGTTACATATTGATATAAAGGATTCATAGTGTACAAATATTACCTTGTTTTAGTAACACTTAGTATTAAAATACTTTCGTGTATAGGTTCGTAATACCAATCTTGCCACAAAAATCTTGTACAATTTATATGTAATGACTTGGAAGCATATATATAATTACTCAATACAATCATATTAAATAAAAATAATTCTATAATTGTAATTATCACTTTTCATATTATAAATTGGCAAAAACAATACTTTGTTATATAAATATCTTATTAGACCTTGAGAATGTTCCCTTAGATATATGTATAATTATTTTCACATAAATATTAAATGTCACTGTAATATGAATTGTTCTATTGAAAAGAACAATTAAAACTGTATTTGAAATAAGTGGAATGCTCTCATGTTACACTATACTAGCAAATTTTGTTATAAAGGAACATTCATAAGCTCTTTATATAATTGCTTTTAGCACAGCATGTATATACCTGCAGTCTTGTATAGCAGGAACTGATATTCATTTTGTATACTTATACAAATAGTCTTTTATATTTTCAAAGCTCAAAAAATTATGTTTCTGGCACAAACCTATGTAAAGCACTAGTCAAGACTAGTAGAGAGCTTTGAAGTCCCTGAGGTAAATGCCTTTGTAACCATGAACCTTTATACTGTTCTATATGAGCCAACATTTTGTTTGCTACATCAGTCCTAAATGTAGGAGGCAGATTACATATACCTAAATTAATCACTGCAAGGCCCATATTACTATTTGGATTAACACCAACGCCAATCAATGTTCTGCCAATTTTACATGCTGTTAACATTAAATCAGCGGTCAACTGGAGCTCTTGTAGTTCCATTGATGCAAACTTTGATGATAGACTTCCTTCATATAATGAATGTGAAATACGTTTAACTTGTTTTGTTACTTTCTATTAAATAAAGCGAGAATATTATTCATTTGTCCTTAATATACTCCAGGTTTTATAATTTTTCTTACCGCAAATAAATCAGCCGAAAGGTATTCTAAATTTACATTATCCGGATCTGTTAATAATCTGTACAAAGTTGATCCTCGATTGTCAGGGATTTGTTGTAGATCTTTTGTTCCTTGATTCTTACTTAAAGTAAGTACTAAAGTATCTAAACGCCCTAATTCTAATATTGCATTACCAATTTTATATTCAGAATCTTGAAAAACATGAATATCTAATAATTTCGTAATACATTTCTGCCTGTAAAATAACATACAATTTTTCTTTTTAATACTTCTACATGAATGTGTAGCAATTATACATTATTTTTAATTTAATATATTTATTACCTTGATCCAAATACTTCAGGTATTTCATAGTTATCATTGATACCTATATCTACTTCACTAGCTGGGTTCCATGCCAATCCTGCTGCTATTAAATATCCAATCCATGCAAAAGGATGAGGAGTAAGATGATGACTTCCAGACCAATGAGCTACAACTATACCCACTGAATCCTGTTCAAGAGAAGTTTTTATTGCGTTCTTTGTATTTGCATATGTTGATGCTGGACATCCTGCTAAACTATTATAACTTGCTGTTCCAGAACTAGGTAATACATTACCACCTGCTGTTCTAAATGCTTCTGTCCATTCAGAAAAATCATAATCAGCCTGTAATATAGTAACTTATAATAACGAATTCAATTCAATTTCGATATTATATTTATTGAATCATATATAACTTTATTTACCTGAAATCCGTATTCAACAAGAATAATATTACTGGGTATGTTATGAAATTCTGCTTTAGAATGTAAGCCATTTGAACAAAGTAGTAAAGTTGTATTTGGACCTAAATCTAAGATATGCCAAAGTTCTTGGAGACAAGAGTATGATTTAAATACTTCTGACATATCTGTTTCTATAGTTTCATTAACTGACAAATTCAAATCAAGGTTCTCTGCTTGAACAAGCAAATTAGCCAATCTAGGCCCAACATGAACATAACTTAAACTTGGAAATACTGCTAATAATTCTTGGAATATAGGCCACATTTGTGACAAATGATGTTGTCCTACATTAGAATCAACATCCAAAGTTGGAACTAAATCCAAATGTCGATCTCTGAAATAAGAATTGTTTACAAAACATATTTAAGTTACATAAACATAAGAATGTAAGAAAAATAATGTTACAGAATTGTACACACACCTGCAGTAACGATCTAGAGTAACCATTTCTGATTTTGAATAACATAATTGCCAATCACAATTTGGTGTAAGTCTTGAATATAAATGTAAGTAAGATATTTTAAATGACGACCATAAATCGATCATATGAAGTAAATATTCTAATGTAGGTATTCGTCCTCTCGGTGAGATATCTAACAATATACCACGATGGGTAAATCGCGGTTCATCTTTTATAAAAACTGGTTCGATTTCACATGCTTCTGATTTACTATGATTTTTACTTAATCGCAAAATCTGTACAAAAGTACAAACTGCATAATGTAAACCAGCCAAACTTCCAGCACCAACTTTAATAGTATTTTGTGAAATATGCAATTGATATCCTTCAGGTGTATTAAACAGACTTCTATTAACTATACATTCAATTCGGTTATCAGTCAATAATTTGCCAGAACTAGGATGTACTTCACCAATTTTAACATCATAACCTAATTCCAGTAAATGAGTCCTGCTAATTTCCCAAACATCTAATATTCTGTGTATGGATTCACTACCCTATATAACAATACAGTGTATAAAAAACTGAATAAAACAATATGTATTATAGTTGTCTATGAAAAGTATACCTGTATTATAGATATAAAAAGTTCTTTCCCAGCAATAAAAGATGTAGAAGAATTTTTCAATTCAACAATGGTTTTTGGCTGTGGCCAAAGTAAACTATAAATTCCATCTCTTTCTGTACTTTTAGTGGGGCTTTCTTTGCCTGATTCACGTAATGGTAAGTCATAAACTGGATCTAATGATTTGGTAGATTCAATAGAAAGTTGACTCATGTTACTTGAGATGCTTTTTTGACAGAAGTTTCCGTCTGTAAATGTTGCAGTTGGGCTATGCATTGTTTCACTGTCGTTCGATACAAAGTTTGATAGAAATCTTTGAAGAAAACAGTGCAAAGATTGTTTTCCTCTAGTAAGATCATATGGAGTCTTCCCTGCAAAAGTTCTATAACACAATTCTTTAAAATATGTTTAAGCGTATGTTATAGAAATACAATATTGCCTATTTACCCTTTAGTTGCTCGTACAAGGGGATTTGCACCAGCTTGTAATAATTCTTGACAAATAGCAACATCACCACGATTTACTGCATCATGTAATGGTGTAGCACCACAGCCATTAACAGCATTTACATCTGCCCCTCTATCTATAAAAAAATTGTATGTGTTAAATTAAAAAATAAAAAATAAGTTTCACAAAATTAATACTTTTAAAGTGATACCAATTAAATATGTGACAATATCTTTATTTCCATAACAAGCTGCCCAATGTAAAGGAGTATTTTTACTGCCATGGGAATCCCATGAATTCACATTTAATCCAGCATCTAATAATTGTACTACCCTATCCAACCTTTAAATAATTGTATCCTTATATGTAAAATTATTTTAATATATTATATACTTATATAATAAAACTATTGATCACATACTCAGATGCAGCAGTTGCTCTTAATAACTCTTCAATATAAGTACGACGTATTATGTCACTTGATGCAACATCTACAGCATTATGTCCATTAGTATTCTGGACAGCTGGATTAGCACCACAGCTTAACAATGTTCGTACTATATCTGGTTGATTTGCCTGTATTTTAATATAAACAGATAAAAAAAGATTTTAGTCCTTATAAACTTATACAAATTATTTTTTTATGATGTATGATATGTATGATTACCTTTGAAGCATATGAAAGGAAAGTACCTTCTTCTAGAAGTGGTTGATTTAGAATTTTTTCTTTTGTTATACCTTCAGTTGCATTGCCATTCTCACCTATCATAAAAGTGATATAAAGATTTTGAAAGATTGTACTTTAAAGGATTCAATATACAAATTATAATCCATTTTACACGATACATATTTATTCACTCTGTTATTCTATTTTAAATAAAAATATTTTATTCACAACATTATGTGATAATTATATTTAAAATTTAAATATAATGTAGAATTTGTGACACGTACATGCATCTAACAGGGATCTAATTATATCGGTACGTCCATGTTCAATAGCTGTACGAATATTTTCGCAAATGTCTTGCATTTCTGCTTATTCTTATGTCATATCAAAGTTGTATATTGCACAACATTATAAACAAATTACTTGAATGTCAGCTATGAAAACTTATTACAAACATTTCACGGAACTTTCTCGTCATATTGCTAGCGCAGCGTTATATTGCATATCGCAAATATATCGATATACCGAATGTATTCAACATCGAGTCATCGAAATCATTTATCGATTTAGTAAATTTTAAAAATGTTATTCCCGAGATATATATTTTAATAATTAAAATTTCAAATAACGTCAATTTTAGTTCATTCCGCATGTAAATATAATGAATTTATTTTTATCTAATAGTTGGTTCCTTTTTAATTTATAATAATTTGAATGTGTAAAATGTCGTTTGCATTTGCTTGTTTTATTCTTATTAAAAGTTCATTCATAATAATAAAATATTAAAACCAAGTTAGTAAAAGTGATTTCAATTTCAATCAGTTAAAAATATATGATAGAGCGGTTAAAAAGTAATGTGAAGTCAAAAGCAATAAAATGATATGAGGGACACAATAAACGCTTCATGATGATTTTGTAAAATCGAAGAGTGTATCGATTTGAAAGTGTATCGTGTTCGTGTTGTGTTTTCTGTGTAGTGTTTCTGTGACAATAATGAGTTCAGAATTGATTTTAGGTGTACGTTTAGATCCTCAAACATTAACTACCATTAAATTAAATGATATTAATTTTAAGACAAAGGTTGAAAAACTGAAATATGAAACAGCTGTGAGGGTTAACCTATCAAAAGATTTATTTGGTGAGATGTTTTCTTTGTTTCTTGTTTCCATTTCTTTTGTGAATCACAGTGTTTTTATACACAAGTTTTTTAACATTGAAGCAATAATGCAGTAATGACGTATTATAAAAATAATGTATAATCATCTTTGTTAAAGTAATTTTTAAATTATAACCATAAACATATTTAAAACACAAATATTTTTCTTTCGCTTTTCCATAGAATTAATTTATTGTGGATGTGTCCTTGAGGATGATATGACTTTAGAATCGTACGGTTTGAAAAATGGTTCAATGGTACATGTTTTAAGAAGAAGGGAACCAGAACTGCCATCATTTCCTAAATGCATATCAGAAGACGGAATTTTACAATTAGTATCTGCATTTAAGTCTTTCAAAGAAAATCCTGGGCTTCGAAGTGCTTTAAATGTACATTAGTTACTATGCGCTTACATAAAAATACTTAAATTTTACTACAAAATGTATTTGTTAATTTTAGCGCATAGGTAAGAAACCAGAAGTTATGGACAATATCATTTCATCTTCTCCTGGATTACACGAAGATACAGTAGCAATTGCAATTTTACAAGACCCTGATTTAATGTCATATTTCACAGATGTTGATACTGTTAGAAGGTAAATTCTATTATGTATATTTCTCAACGTTAGAATTTTAGAAAATTATTACGTGTGTTAATTATATGAATAGATTTGCAGAAGCACATCCAGTCTTGGTGGAAGCTGCTCAAAATATAGCTGCAGCTGTTCATGCTGAAGCACATAACAACGTAACTGTTGGCTCGAATTCTTCACTATCTAATTCACAGCCTGCCGCTTATTCTTATAGTTTAGACAATTTAAGTGGTGATGAAGAAATGGCAGGAGATTCTTCTCAGTCTTCAGATTCTACACAAACACCAAATTTATCTTCTAATCCAACAAACTCTACCGTTACTGTTGCACAACTTGCAGCAGCAGTTTCTAGAGCAAGAGCTGGAAGTTTTCCCCTCTCCAATCCTGCTTCTTCCACTTCAGCTGGCAGCACGAATTCTGGAATAATAACTACGGAAATGTTTACACAAGCTATGCAGCAAGTTCATTCACCGTCCGTTTTACCACGCTCTTCGGATTTACGACGAATGTTAGCGCAAATGCATGAACTAGGATTGCAAAATGATACATTAAATCTTCGAGCATTACATCTCACAAATCATGATGTAATAGCGGCAATTGAACTTGTGTTCAGCGGATTTAGCAATAATTAAGTTTATAAAATTAGAATCACCAGTGCCCTCATTTGAACATTATATACAAAAATATAACGGTATATGTCTTATTTTTATGCATTAAACTGAATGATCTTTATAAAATTTAAAAAATGGAAATTTTCTTTAATTTCAAAAGAACTTCAATCATTGTAATTTCTCTGGTTTCAAAAACAATTGTTGAAAATCTATAAACAAAATTTTCGAGCTAGATATATAAGATAAAACTTTTATGTTAAAATAAGAAAAAAGAATTATAATCTGTTTATATACTTTTGATAATATTAATAATTATATTTTATACAATTTTGTTAATGTACATAAAACCGACAAATATAAAGAAGTAATAAAATTGAATACTTAGTAATTAATATGCTTATTTCTTGTGAAATATCTTTTATCATTTAATATTTTCGGAAACTGGTGGCTTTTCTCATATATTTTTAATAATTATTAGAGAAATATACATACGTGGTTTATGTTAATTTTATGCATTTTATAATAGTACGTGCAAACTATGTGGTGTAATAGTGGTATTCACATTGCAATATTAAATAAATACATCATATCCTTTAACTGCATAGTAATAAAGTTTTATCGCACTAAAAATAATACTAAAAATTGATCTATTACTCGATTCTTATTTATTATTACATTTATTATTATTACAGTAAATACATTCATACGCACCTATATACAATAAAATTGAAGTAAATAAAATTTTAATTGAAAATATTACAGTCTAATAAAATATTCAAATTAATCAAAAATGTAAAACTTACACCAGATAAAAGAATTACAAATTTTACGAACTCAAAACTTAAACCTGTAATTGCAATACTACTATATATTTTTTATTTGAAACAAACGAAAAGAAGAATAGATTATTCATAAAGGATATTCTGACAGCGAGTAAGTAACGTCTCGGAGGGCTTTGCAAGAAAGTGCATGTACAAAATAACGCTTGTATTGCGATGATCTTTATAACATGTGTACAAAGATGGTGCTCGCGTGTGTATACGTATTGGTACGAATGCGATTGCGTGTGAATTAGTGTACGCGAGCGCACGAACGGTTTAGCTAGAGTGAAGGGGAATTGTGCGATGTTCCGTCAGTAGGAATCGGGATTTTGTGACGGCTGGACGCGTCGTGGAGTGGCGAGTCTGAGAAATCACACGAGCACGTATGACAGAAGCAGCACGTGCTTACGCAAACGTATAAGTGTACACACGGGTCCAATTCTCGTACAGTGTAAGTCCATTGACAGAAAGGACAGTCGCGTCGTGGTGTAACTGGACATTAGTTGAGAAGTTGCCGGCTTCGTTTTATGTTACCTGACATGCGGTCGATTATATTTCTGAAAAACATCGAATGTTAGGATCGTTGTTTTATATTCAATGGACAGATGTGAGAAAAAATCGAAAGCGTGAATATTCATGGCGTGAGGTTATGGGGGGATCGAATACCAGACGGATACTCTGTTCTACTTGACGGCCTTTTCACGTGACTGAGAAAGAAGGTGAAGAACGAAATGCTTGCTTCTATCTATTCCCTTATACCTGATCTCTTTATGAATGATTCCTTTTCGAGCATCTGCACTGGCCTTTCCCCTCTGTATCTATACGAATAATGCTACAAAATATTAGACTCTATTCGCCGGCGTCTAGGGTGAGCCGGCTTCCTTCCTACAATGAACCCCGTAACGTTTCTTCAAACTGTTTATTTTTTCAAAATGTTTACTTTCTCAGATTTTCGTCGTTTCTCTCATAGAACATTTTACAATATCTCCAATATAAAATTTTATTATATCTGTTACAATACATATTTTTCTTGGATCAATATTGGAGTTGATTAATTCTGTTAACAAACTTTTTAAAAGTTTGTATTCCTACAATTAAATTTTATATATTGTCACGTGGACTGTCTATATATATATGTGTATGTATAATTACATAAATTAATCTTTCTTAGTTGCTAATCGGGATTTTGAAATTTTCATGAACAGACTACGATCAATCGTGAAGTGAATAAAGAATACCCGAAAAATTAAAAAAATTAAGAAAAAGAATCGATTCCTTTCTTTCTAAAAAAACCACTCGAGAGGCATGCTAGTGTTAATATGTAAAACATGACATAATATACGTATACATATATATAATAGAGAAGAGAGAGAATAACTGCCTTTTTTTCTGATAAGCAGCAATGCACCGACTTCTTATTATTTTTTGACATACAACGACAAATTTAAGAGAATATTAATGGTATTTAAGATAGAACGATAGAGAAAATGATTTTACTCATACGTGAATCGACGACACAGTCGAAATATGAAAAAGTAGGTGGTCGCGAGAGTTACCAAGATATTTACCACGGTCTCTTATTTGTCACGAATGTTTTCATGAACATCATGTAAACCAGCGAAGTACGACTTCCGGTATTTCGCTCGAATTTCAAATTTTTCATTGAATAATTGAATTAAAATTATTGGATTTTTAACATTTATGTCAAGTCAATAGTCAAAATAGTGTAAACGAAATAAAAAAACTGTTTGATGATGAATGAAATTTAATCAAATGATATCGTATACTTGCATGGAAAAAGACCTTTTTCACTTGTTGATTAATCTGATATTTTCCTTGACTTGTATAAAAATGTTGCAAGTCTACTTAAGTTATGTTTTTAATTTACCATAATAATTTTCAAAGAGAAATAATAAACAATTTCCGAATGGGCCATAATTGAAAACTATAGGTAATTATTGTACTTAAATAAACAATAATTTCATATGTAAATTTAATGATATACGATCGTTTAACAGTTTCAGGTTAATATGTTACGCGATACTCCTGCGTTGCAACTATTTTGAAATGATACGGACTGACGAGTCGTCGTTAAAAATGCAGTTTTGAACTTGCGTAAATTAGAATGATCTAGTTAGACGTTAATCGAGACCAATTTTTGCGGTAATTACTTGATTTACTTTATGTACTTTGGCTTACACCGAAATTTCTTATAATAACAAGACAAAAGATCACATAAATTCTTTTCACAATTATTAATTCTCTTTACGATTCGATTCTATTCCGATTATAAATCGGAGTTAAGTTAATTGTCAAGAGCAGAAAATTAATTGACAACGAATAGAGTGCTTTTCCATTATCAGTATTACGTTTTCTAATTACCAATAGCATAGCTTATTTGCAATGGATAGGAACACTAATTCCCATTTTAATGAAATATTTCTGGTAGTAAAATAACGAAGAAGCTGCTCATAAAGCGATTAAAATAGTTATACATTTGCTTATGAAACTTTTCCACGAAGCGTTTAATTGTTCGTTTAAAGTACACTCAGATCATTAACCGTTAAAGATGCATTGCCAGCCTACCCTTTTTTTTAATTTTGTCATCATATAAATTATAAAACGTTTATCAATTAATCGAGTACCGCCCAAGATCGTTTCTCGGAAGCAGCGTACCATACAGAAAGAACCTTTTCTCATTTTCTGTTTTATTAATTTGAACTTCACAGATGTTGGTAAATATTTTCCTTCTGTTCGTACATAGAAAAATAAGACAGTTAATTTCTACTGCAATCAGGAAACTATCTTTTTACGGCGTTAGAAGAAACGATTAATTCAATAACTAGATCATTCATGCATTAACCCGTCGAGAGCTAGTAATTATGTACGGAGTGTTGTAAACAAGGGTAATTTCATAATTGACAAGCCTACGCGGTAGTTGTTAACTAATTGTAACTGGAGAACCAAGGGCATCGGGTATCGATCGTATTTAAGACAGACCGATTCTAAGAAATGCTACGAATACGGATTTTCACCTAGCTTGTCCCATATTAAAATCGAATAATCGCGAATAATTCTGTATCTACAATGGCATTTGCAAATAATCTTTACGATCGTTGCTTTCGGTCAAGATCATTGTAACTTCTCCCCCTTCGTTCTTCGAACGGCCTTTCCGGCTAATATTATTCAGAAATTGCAAATGCCAGTCATATTTTTGTAAACAAGATCTCTCGGCGGTTACTTAACGGTCGATTAGAATGATCAAACCGCAAATGTTTATGCATTTATGGAAAATCTGAAGGTGCAAAAATTGTACATTTACAAAAAATTAAACTAATTGACAAACCTATGAATCTGCCTAAATATCCGCGGTCTAACCATAAGTTAGTTCCGACCTTTCTTTTAATTACCAAACCACATGTATAATGCAAAATGACAATAGATGTTCGTCTTTCCGATAAAGACAAAAGGAAGTTACGTTCCCCGTTATAAAACCTTCCAAGATTTGATTTACTCTTACAAAGGCTCGAAGAATATTATCCGTAGTCAACGATTTACAAACTTGCATTCGTGAGCCAATTGTTAATAAAGAATTTTAATTCGAAGGTGAACCAATAAAGGCGAAACGACCAAACGTCCAGCTCACCAGCTTCCAGAAGACGTTGTCGAACCTGATCGTCGTCAGCTGCATCGTCAGCGGTGAAAAGGAAAAGGATCACAGAGCCAAAAACAAGTAATCAAAGAGATATTGGAGGAAAAGATGGCGCACGAGAACGGCGTAAACGGCGATACCGATTCCGAAACGGTGGAATTGAATCCCTTGAGAAGAACCAGATTCCATGTAAATCGAGTAGACAGTCTGGAAGGCCGTGCCAGCCTACTTGGCGAACAGGAAACGAGAAAGTCTCTTAGGCACATGACGAGGGAGGCTCTCCCTAGACTGGATAATTATAGAAACATTATGAGTATTCAGGCTGCTCATAGACCGTCTTTGGACGAGCTTCACAATCCCACTCTGCTTAACAAGGTAAGGATGATGATACTTGACCATTAATAGGACCGCTATTACTTTGTTTTATAATGCGTCGGTAGTTGTGTTCATTATCATTACGACGATGTGTGATATTATGCACTTGGTATTCTCCTCGGTTGATTTCCAGCTCCAGACGTCTTTGAATCACCCAACACGTGCTTTTACGAGACAATTTTTCACTTCATTTCGATGTCATTTTGATAGACGAGCAAGTTTATTTTCGAGTCTCGTTATCGCGTTATTTATTGTTCTTTAAATTGCTGAGTCGTATAATTGAATAGTAAACTCGGATAAAATTTGTTTATCGTTTAAAGAGGAGTTTCATAATTATTTCGTGGCTATTAGGGTGAGATCAATTTAATTTCAATTGAGACGGTAGGTAAAATTTACGCTTTATGTATATGGTTGATGTCGTTTTACATAACGTGGCTTGCATTATGTTTGCACATCGCGAAATTGCAATTACAACAAACGATTAATCAACTCGTAGCTTATCGCTAACTCAGTCAGTGCGTCGGTACTTCGTTTACAGACTAAACATTAGATTTCAGCGACAAGGCAAATAGTTATGGAAAAGCATAATCAATGAGACTCCACTCCGTGAAAAAAGTATGTGGGTCACTCGAAAATTCCCCTTTGTTATTTAAACGAGTGTTAAGCCTTAAGATCGAGTCAATGTTCGTTCGGAGAATTTTCGAACTATATGATATAGTATACATATACTACGAGAGTATTCGAACACTTATCGTAGAAGATTTGTATGAATATAATAACACTTTTTGAAGTTTCATTAGCATTGCAATGAAGTGATACGAATGTCACGATTATACTGGAAAATGTATACTAGTAAAGATAATTTGGAAATGTATACACAAATTGCGGCGTACCTATCGCAAATATACGTTTGATAAGAAGATTGTTATACGAAAGATGGTCTTATTAAGTGTCGAGACTTATTGATATAATGGATCATTGACTGTTTAAGTAATTCTGTGATTTTAATATCTTGTAACTTTCATATACATTTACAGCATTTTTACAAACTATCTCGATCGTAACATAATCGTATGTAACGTACAAAATGTTTTGTATAACAAATGTATGCTACAAGTATATTTAGAATAAGTTTCTATACGTGTTGCCTTGTATAGTTGTCGCGTTTTTTCTATCTTCCTCATTTGAAACAGCGGTACGTTGATGCATGTACAAACACATGCACGTCGGCTGACACGGTGTACATTGACATTCAAGCATTTCTTAACCGAGTTCGTCCCTTATCTATGACCCTCTCTTGTCAACTACTCCGGTCTAAAATTAACCAAGTATAGTAAACGTGGTCGTGCACGCATTCGCCAACGAACAATGCCTTATAGATTCGTTCATTCTTTCTTCATATATATGTTCATCCGTCTGCTTGTCGATGAGATAACAATTAAGCAGTTTTGTCAGGTTGTAGGAAAAAGAAAAAACAGAGAGAAATAATTGGAAGAATTTCGCGAGACTACCACAACGGAAACGAAAGGAAATGAACAGTATTTTATCTTCGTTCGTAATCGCCACGTATTGAATGTACGTCTAAATTTGTATTACTAGCTGCTGAATCGGTGTATTCTTTGTATCACATAGCTTTCCGTTTCCTGTTCGCGTTACTCGGAAATAGTAGGAGTCAATGGAAGCGAGCTATATTTACGAGCTTGTTCGATTTGAATTTATTCTGTGTCAGAACAGCGATAACTTTTTTTTTCGATAATCGGATTGTTGTTAGTTTCCTATGAATATTTTAGTACCTATACACAGTGTTTGTTAAACTTAGTTAAATAAGTTTGTTATTTTATTCATTTTCTGAATGCCTTCTAATAACTTACATAACTTACACGATTAAAGAAAACGATATTCATCTTGTTCTATTTACCGTGATTGACCTATTCCTTGTGACAACAAAGAGGCTTCGTTAAACGTTATTTTCTTAATCTTTCTTCCACTAAGAAACTGATTAGAACGTTTGTGTTTATTCACATAATAATGTTTTACTCTATCGACTACAGTTAATGCAATAGTCCAATAACATTTTTACGTTCGATACATTTGTTAAAATAAAGATTTTTCATATCTAAATACCTTCTTCTAAGACACAGTTTGTCGTTTGCTATTTATGCTTGGGCTAGTATCGAATTAGATGAATTTCAACGAGTCTGATTCCATACCACACGTACCGAACAGCTAAGTAGGGAGCAAGATGTAAATATACCGTGTTTTACGAAGTAGTACTCCTAGAAAGGATAACTAAAACGACTAGTAGGGTTTCTTAATTGTATATCCCATTGTGTAAAAGTATTTAAAAATACACGGATTAGAAGCGATTAACCCCTTTCTTGATTAACCCCAGCTGAAATCATATAACGACGGAACGGACGTTACATTTGTTCCCATCAAGTTTTCTCATTTCAAGTTGACAATAAATCCTGGCTATTAATCATAATAGAACAATTTCGAGCCAGCAGAACTTTTTCACTAAGTCTCATGGTATGTTTAACTAAATATAAGCTCCGCTAAACTGACTACTACGACGAAATATGATATGTCCGGCATAACCGTAGGATTGTAACGACTTAAACCCATCATCTAGATTGCCCCTGACACGGGGTTAACTATAATTCAACCTAAATAAATTTCGGATACAATCGAGTTCGCTCGATCGCCTCGATACGTATAATCAGATCGATTGGGATGAGTCGGTACGACCGAGCTTATTCGATTACGAACAACCACGTTCCTCAGGTAATTCGAGGAAGTTGGTTGAAAGAGAAAGGAGAGAAAACGGAGCGTCTTGTAGAGTACGTGACGAAACGAAAACTTTCCAAACGGATCAAAGAAGAAAAGGGCGTTAGAGAACGACACAGAGTTAGAGAAAGCACATTGTGTGGCATACATTAGATCATTTTTCGACGATGTTAACAGGTGAAAACGCACGTGTGTAGTTTATCGATCGTACATCATTTCCCGACGCGCTCTTCTTTTGTTAATTAAAATAATGAAAAACAGGGAGAAAATATTCCATTTCCGTATCTTTATCTAGTTTACGTTACTTGCAATATTTTAACAATTAGTTCCCGTTACCCTTAGTAAATTTTAATAGTAAATTTTCAAACATCGTACGTTTATAATGCTTCCACTTTTTGTTTTGCTTACAGAGTCATTCGCTACTGCTGTTAAGTTTATTATCAATATCTATTTTAAAAAAATTGAAAGTACTCTACGAATCTAAACAAGCTTCACTTTGAAAGATTAAAAAGTTAAAATTGATTAGTGATGCGACTTTCATGAGGTTTTTAATTAAGAGATCAAGAAGGATCGGCAAATATTGATAAACGCGTATAAGCAGTTTTTATTTTTAGAGGCGTATCGATTCATGCGAAATCAAACGAATTCTTGAATCGTAATCTTTCGAATCGACAGAACTAATTAGCAACGCGTCTTTCAGCAGGATAAAAGTCGACTATAATTTTGTCGTTGTGTGCGATTCCTATGGAAAACGAGCACGATCGAGCGCTGTTTTCGAGATCGTTGCCCATTTCGTTGGAATTAATTAGCAGAGACTTACTTCCGCGAGGATCGATTATATGGCCCTTGCCATGAAATCTTAGAAATCGCGTGCAGGAACGCAGCAATCTTCGTGAATCGTAGAATGTTAAAATAGGAACCCCCACGTTCGGCTGAACAATTAAAGCATCACTTGTGATCGTAAATGCCATGAGACTGTCTCATCCACAACGCAATGCTCGACAAATCGTACCGTCTATTCGAGAAATTAACATCTTTGTACAAGTACAATAGAACTTTGTCTTACTATGAGCCACGATTTATTTTGACCATTTCATCGTGCGTTTGTCATCATACGAAAGTCGTTGAACAAATTTGGTATCAATGCATGTACTCGTTCTTATTACTTCATCGTATCAGTCGACCGCAACGTGCAAAAGGTCAACGATAAACGATTCAATTTTATTTGACTAGATCGATTACAGAGTAATAAATATGTAGATTGAACGACTGACGACGGTGAAAAGGAACGAATAGAGAAGAAAATTGAAATATCACTTGTAAATCCAAATTGTGTGGCACACATGAGTTAATGACAGCATCTGTAGGACCAGTAAAACGCGTGCTCCGAATACATTACGAGTCGAGAGATAAGCGTTCGTTATTATTTGACTATTATACCACGTATCGTACGGACGTGTCGGTTTGAAAGAGTGTGTATGTGGCCAGTAGGCGAGAAGCGTGTTCTTTTCCTCGTCAATTTTTTCTTTCGATGTAACGCGCTCGTAATTCACTTATACGCGTCGTAACTACTTACGTGCATGATCTGCAACGATGAACAGACGACTCATCTTTGGACAGGCTGCTTTTTCTCTCCAAGTATATCTTCATAATGTACTGGTTCTGAGAAGAGAAGGATCAGGTTGGTGCCTCTCGTTGTAACATTTCAAGGTACAATAATTGCAGTAAGAGGATCGCTCGAGAAATTTTCTCTCGTCAAGTTAAACAATTTGCGGCATTGAGAAACACGACACGTTTTTACAGAGGTGATGAAATTGCTGAAAGTCAAGTTCAAGTTCTATACTTATATTTGGACTGCGTTATCGAGATTGAAATATCGAATGATTGAGGATCTGAAAATGTTATTTGACAGTTCATAAGCTTCCTGTCAGGATAGCTTCATTTATTTGACCGATTCGAGGAACATTCTTGTCACGTTACGAAGGGTAAGTCGACACAAGATTGGCTCCGTGCAGATGCTTAAGAATAATTTTACAATTATACCGAACTTCAAGGCACGATATTCGAGGATATAACGGGAAATAATGGGATGAAATAATCGTCTCTCTAAGAGTTAGAAGCTAGTTGAAGCAGGCTCGTAGGAAAACATTTTTGAACCGCGGATATTCGTGTTTGCTATTTATTCTTCGAATAAATTTTTGGCGTATTAACGATGGAAAAGAATCATCGTATTAGCTGAAGCAAATTGAAATAAGCTACTATAAAAAGCATTTAGGTAATTGATAATACTTAAATCTTTCAGTTTCGTATCGAAAATCCTTGGTTTCTCTATTCGTCGTAAATATCATGTTATTACAGAGGGTGTAATTCAATTAGTGTTTACATGGTAGTAGCTTGTTTCTAAGGCTTCTACAACCGTTTGTTTGACCAGATCCATACGTATTTAGGGAGACGAAAGTTCCTTCAGCTTTGTTTGATTCTCATGTAAATACTCTAACAAATGTTCGCATCGACACTACCTCGTTCTATAAATTCCACTTTTCAGCTTTTATTGATTTAGATTTCCATTGTTTTAATTTCGATTATCCTGTTTATTCTGTTACGCCTGGGATTTACAGCGTAGATATTGTCAATATCGTTATCAATGTTATTTTTCATCCATAACGAGTAAAATATATTTTTGCTTATTAATAATATTCGTTGCTAATCGTCGACATTTACGGGCTGAATTTCTAAAAAGTATCTGAACATTGGGCGACGCGTGTAATGTATGACATGTGAGGCATTGTTACGTAAATCGTTAGTCTTCATTGGTTGACTGGCGACCCTTCCTCTAGACGAATCACCTTCAATGCCGATAACCACCTCTAAATCTCAATTTACGCGTAACACTCACATAGAGAGATCTACGAATCTCTCGACAAATTCTGCAGTTTATTTTCATAAATACTTGTTTGTTCCAACGGATCTGGAAACTGAAACAATCTTATTCGTCATCCAAGAAAATCTACCAGTCATCGACCAGTATGTGGGACGATGATTTAACTTGAACTTGAATGAAGTAGATAGTTGATTGTAATACATCGATGTTGTATTCTATTGGGGCTTAAACTAGATTGAACGATAATCATTAAGTCGCTTTAAAATTATGCTTATTGTTTTACTGTCGTAGGACTCAGGATCGCATATATTACCAATAGCACAGGTGAAATCATCGATTTCCGGTATAAAATTCGGATGGATTCAAGGAGTCTTATTGAGATGTCTTCTCAATATTTGGGGGGTGATGCTCTTTCTACGACTCTCTTGGGTCGTAGCACAAGCTGGTATAGGTAACTATGAAAAAAAAAAAAAAAAAGAAAATGTATCATAGATTTCATGCGATTTTCCTTCTGTTCCCTTTAGGGGAAGCTATTTTGTTGATTTCAATAACGACAGCTGTGACCACAATAACATCTTTATCGATGTCGGCGATTAGTACAAATGGGCTCATTAAAGGAGGTAAATACCAACGAATACGTACCTATTATATATTATCGATTCGAACAATGGAAAAATGTGTCTACGTCGGTCGACACGTTTTGCTTTCTTCATTGTCTCTGGTGTCAGCCGATAAGATTAATTACTTGCCGCAGGTGGCACGTATTACATGATTTCCAGATCACTGGGACCCGAATTCGGAGGTTCTATAGGACTTATATTTTCTTTGGCGAATGCAGTCGCTTGCTCCATGTACGTTGTTGGATTCTGTGAAAGTATGGTTGATTGTTTAAAAGCGAATGGGATTTGTATCGTCGATTGTGACAATACAGACATCAGAATTATAGGTCGGTATAAAAGGCCATGTATATGATTTTTTGGACAGAATTTCTTATGGTTCCCTTCCGTACAGGTTGTATCACGATAGTTCTGTTGCTGTTGATCGTTATGTTCGGTTTGGAATGGGAGGCGAAGGCTCAGATTGGTTTGCTGATTATTTTGCTCTTAGCTATCGCTGATTTCATGATTGGCACCATCGTTGGACCTAAAGACGATCAGGAACGGGCCAAAGGATTTATAGGATACAACGGTAATACATATGGTTACTGCTGATAATATTATTTGTTCAAGAGATAATAACTTATGATAGTAAGTTATGAATTAAATAATGATCAACAATCAACACATATTGTAGATAAAATATTGCAGGTTTTTACAATTGTTTAACTCATATCCTATTTTCCATATGTCCACAGCTGATCTATTCAAAGAGAACTTTTATTCGGACTACAGATACAGCGAAGGGATGCAACACAACTTCTTTTCAGTTTTGGCTATTTTCTTCCCCGCGGCTACGGGTATCCTGGCAGGTGCGAATATATCCGGTGATTTGAAGGTGATTTAGCCCTTTCGTCTATAGGGAATATCTTTTAACGTTTTAATTACTAAGAAGTTTCATTATATTACATTATATTGTTATTTTATACATTACATGTTATAATTACATTATATTAAATCTTAGCATTTAACTCGCCGTATCTTAATGTTGCATACATCTGTAGCATTAGCAACAAATATGTGTCTATTATAGTCGATACAGAGAATTTGTATTTTTAATAGGATCCGCAAACAGCTATTCCTAAAGGAACACTGTTGGCTATTCTTTTAACAACTATATCTTACCTCTTTATGGCTCTTATGGTGGGCGGCACAGTTATACGAGACGCGTCTGGTGATATTAATGACTTGTGGAACATTTTCAATAGTTCATATACTGCCTTATCGAGTTTGAATGCGACTAATGAAACAACTGAGTCTTCAATTGCTACTTTAAATACTAGCGAAATAGTATGGAGCATGTATGGCACAAAATTTAATTGTACAGGACATTGTCTTTATGGTAGTCATAATAGTTTTCAGGTATTTCTTCTAACAGTTAGCAATCAAAGGAATGCGAATGAATATTTAATTTTCATGTTGACTATTTTATACGATTGTTTTAGGTGATCGAATTGGTTTCTATATTTGGACCATTTATTTATGCTGGATGCTTTGCAGCTACTTTATCAAGTGCCTTAGCATCACTAGTTTCTGCACCTAAAGTATTTCAGGCACTTTGTCTTGATAAATTGTATCCTGGAATAGGGTGGTTTAGTGGTGACAAAGACAAAGAACCAATTCGTGGTTACTTTCTCACATTTATAATTGCTGTTGGTTTCATTTTAATCGGTTAGAGTTATACTATCTTGTTCTAGATAAATAATGACATTCACCGATGTCAATTGTTTCGAATAAAAAATTTCATTTATTGCAGGAGAACTGAATGCCATAGCTCCGTTGATCTCAAATTTCTTTTTGGCTGCCTATACTCTTGTTAACTTTAGCACGTTTCATGCTTCATTGGCTAAACCAATCGGTTGGAGACCAACGTTTAAGGTACAATTTGCATTAAATTATTTTTCTAACAAGAGATTATTAGTCGCAAAATAAATTTTATTCTAGTATTATAATATGTGGCTAAGTCTTGCTGGTGCTATTCTCTGTGTTTCTGTGATGTTCTTGATCTCATGGTGGACAGCGCTAATCACGTTATTCGTAGTTTTGGCACTTTATTTAGTAGTCTCGTACAGAAAACCAGGTAATATTTTACAAATTAAGTATTTCTTATGTTATAATGACAATGTTAATAATCTAAAAATGATATCGTAGATGTTAATTGGGGTTCTACGACACAAGCTCAGACATATAATAACGCCTTAAACGCTGTTCAGCAGTTAGATAGAGTCGAAGAACACGTTAAAAATTACAGACCTCAACTGCTAGTACTCAGTGGTACTCCAAGTACAAGATCAGCGCTCATTGACTTTGCACATTGTATTACTAAAAATAATAGCTTATTTATTTGTGGGCATATTATCGAGGTACAGTATTTTTCGGCAAGAAGTGATACACATCTTTTATATAATGTTTAATACATTTAAATTTCCATACTTTAGTCACCAATTTCATATAAGACGCGCAATTCCATGACCGTGAACTGCACTTCGTGGTTTAGAGCGAATAAAATTAAGGCATTTTATTCCATGGTGGATGGTGCAAATTTTCAAGACGGCACTACTTCTCTTTTGCAAGCCGCTGGCTTGGGAAAGATGAAGCCCAATATTTTGTTAATGGGCTACAAACAAGACTGGGCGACTTGTCCTCGAGAAAATTTGAATATGTACTTTAATGTAATGCAGTAAGTATTTTCATATAATTAGATTAATTAATAAATTAATTAAATAATTAAGTGAAATCAAAATTTCACAAAAATTTTATATATATATATAGCAAAGCTTTGGACATGCATATAGCAGTAGCACTTCTTCGAATAAGCGAGGGTTTAGATTGTAGCACGGTTGTAGGAGATGCTGAAGAACAAAAGAAAAATGTGCAAACAATTCCAGGAAATCAAAGCTTTTCTCAACTTAGCCAGGGTTCGTGGAATATCTGAAAAGCTTGTTTTCATAAACACTGAATTTTTGTTATAATCCTTATCGTACCTTTAAACTAATATTTATTCTTGCAGCTAGTAGTACGTCAGATATTTCTATTCCTGGAAGTCCAGCTCCAAGAAGGTCCAAAGTAATTAACGAATATCCTAATCCAACTGTGCAAAGTCAACGTGAAAATCAACAGAATTTTCTACCGGTAGCAAAAGATACACTTAGTACCGTAACAAAATTTCAGCGTAAGCAAAAAAAGGGTACGATAGATGTATGGTGGTTGTACGACGATGGTGGTTTAACCCTTCTGCTACCCTATATAATCAGTACAAGACGTAATTGGTCTAATAGCAAGCTAAGAGTTTTCGCTCTTGCAAATAAAAACTCAGAGCTCGAATATGAGCAAAGAAAGTAAGTATATAATATGTATTTCTATGAGCAAAAAAGAAAGTTAAAAAAATATATTAATATTATTATTGCTTTATCATTAGTATGGCAAGTCTTTTATCAAAATTCAGGATAGATTACTCTGCCTTAAACGTGATACCAGATATTTCAAAACCAGCGCAGGATACTACCAAAAATTTCTTTAATACACTAATAGCAAATTTCCAAGAAACGGAAAATACTAAAACAGACGATGGTAGTATTATGTTAATTACGCCTATTTTGATAAAATTCTAAAAAATTCCTAACAATCAATTTATTTTCAGATATCATTAAAGATTCTGAATTAACCGCTATGAATGAGAAAACAAATCGGCATCTACGTTTAAGAGAATTATTACTTGAAAATTCAATGGAAGCTAATTTAATAGTTATGTAAGTAATTGTATAAACAAAATTACACTTTTAGCGCCTTGTTTTTTAATTCACTGAAATTATTTTTTTTTTTATTTTATTCTCCTTTCAGGACATTGCCAATGCCTCGAAAGGGTGCTGTATCAGCACCTCTTTATATGGCTTGGCTTGAAACTTTAACACGCGACATGCCACCATTTTTGCTTGTTCGAGGCAATCATACATCCGTCTTAACTTTTTATTCTTAATAAGGGGAAGTAAATAATAATACTTGTGCACTGTGACGTTAATAATTATCAAAGTTAATTGAAGTATTTTACCAATGACTTAAACATTATAGATGCACATACGAATGAATTGATTAAAATGAAAAATAGAACTGCCGCGGAATATAGATAACAGTAAGAGGCCTTTATAATGAGAGCGACACATGTTTGAATGAGTTAGTATTCAGGTGTGTTTAGTAAGGATTGATCCCTGAATATATTCGAATACAACGAATGCAGCAAGACTGTGTTATTTGTTAAAAACACGTTCGCTACGATAACTGTTCCTGAATTTCGAAAAGTTTTCCATCCACCAATTGTAAAAAGAAATAACTGCATCCTCATAAATATTTAAAATAAATGACGATATCAGATACTGTAAATTGTACAATCACCAATAACATGTTTTGCATATTTGATTACAATTATTCAAAATTTCGATAATATATAAAGATATTATAGTTAATTAATTTATTTAGAAAACTATTGACAATCGTTGAATAAAATATTTTGAATAATTATAAACAAATATGAACTATTAAAATAAAAATTTGAGAAAGAATACTAGTCCTAGGTGTAGCACTATAATTGAAATTGGTATCAATTTATATCAAAATATAAAACCATGTATAAAATTTTAAAATTAAATTACATTGCAGGTACTATACTAAGTCACTTATAATAAAGTATTGCAAATGTTTTGTGAGAACATTTTTTAAATACGTAAATCTATTATTTTATTAATGGGCCTAGTAATGAATACATTCACATTCTTCCATTCACTTAGGTAGGGAATCAATTAATCAAAACTAGACTATAACGTCTAGCATATATTTTTTATTTTGTTTACAACTTTGTAGCCTTATACACTTTGGAAAATTTTTTGAGAAATATACAGAATGACACTAAATATAATATTATAACGTGTAAAATATTCGTTGTGAAATTATTTTCAATTTATAAAATTTATATAATTGCAAAAAAGAAGAGTTGCAAAAACGAAAGAAAAATTTGGATTACTATGAAAACATGCATATTAAAGTATATAAAAATATAATAAACTGATTTTAATATTGTCATGATTTTAAGAAATATCAAGAAATTATATTATAGTACTACAAATCGTATTGATACTCTACAGTTGTAAATTTGCCAAAACGGTTTAAGCTTGCTGCAATATATATTGTGTGTATATGAAATTTGTTCTTATACAGAAATTTTATTTCTCCTTTTGCTCAGTAGACTCTTAACCATGTAACTTTGCTATAATGTGAATCAGCACGTTAACTCTTAACTATCAGTGCTTTTATATATCATTAACTCTGTAGTATATAATTGAATTATAGAAGAACTCTATTTGAATAGGTGAACATTAAGTGAACACTTTTAATAGACTAGTAGCAAATGCATTCAAAGGTATTAGAATACTGATGATTGATGATTCTAATAACTGATTTTTAATAATATAACACAAAATATCAAAAGTCGAAGACATAGATTGGTATTAGATTTTTTATTTTTATTTTATGATTTTGTTCTTTTTGTGCTTAATTAAAAATTCATTTTGATTTACTTGTATAATCTATAAATCAATTTTTTTTATATTTTTGGTCTTTATAAAAAAGAAATTTTGTGCAATGTAATTAAATTACTATAATATTTTGATATTAAATTTATTGTATGTAAAAGTTCATCATATATTATTAAAATATAAAATATAATAACTAAAAAACAATCATAAAATAGGTTTGAAATCACGAAAATATAAAAAATATGTATTTATAAATGCTGTCATAATAAAATTGAAACATATCAAAAAAAGATAAATATTATATAAATGGCAAGATAGAAATTATGACTTCATGTGATATAAATCTACAAATTAGGTAAATAAAGTCTCAATATATTATCTCTACTGTAAATACGTTAAAATCAAATATATTAATCTTCTTAATTATAAAATCTCTTTTATATTAAGATAATCTTTTTATAAAATAATTACAAAATAATCTTTCTGTTCATTAAAGTAGTTATTAGAGTTTTGGAATGACGTACGTGCAACGTCAATATTATAGTTTTTTGCACAGCATTTTGGTAATATTTCCTATTAGAAATATTTAAATTCTTGATTTTATGGTTCACATCAATATATGATCCTAGCAATTTAACATGTTTGCTAGGTTATCATAGGTTTCTGGTCTTCATTCCGTAGTTTAAATACTGCGAATATGTCTGGGTCTACGCACCAGTAAACAACAAGAAGTTAAACCAGAACTAACCTTTGCTAATTCAGACATACGTAAGGATCTGGTTGGAAACTCAATTTTTTCTGCAAAAACTTTACTTGATTGTGGAATCTCATCTTCTGATCTATGAATTAGAGTTCCATTAACATAAAGTACATTTGCTGCAGCATCTTCAGGCACAGTTAATGTTTGGTAACTATAAGTTGCTTCTCTTTCAATTCTCTGCATTATAAACAATATATTATATAAAATATGAGCAAATTGAAAAGATATAAACAAATGTAAAAAGTAATGATATTTGAATTACAAATAAATACCTTTAAGACTTCTTGAGATTCTTTTCCAGCACCTACACAAATAATATCAGGGCCAGCCATTGTAACTAAACCTTTAAGGCGCTTGGATTCAGCAACCTATAAACAATAATTAAATAAAAATATAAATATCTTCAATCTCAAACAATACATGAATTGTAATCATGAATGCAATAATGATAAAATTATTAATCTTTTCTTTATATTCATGATATTTATATTATTTCAGATATAACTTAGGTTAGAACAAAATAGATACATATTTAGATAATTTAAGCATCATTTTCATCAGCTAGCTTTTATAATAAACACAATGCATAAAATAGGAAGTGAAAAATGAATACATATATATAAGTCCTCTATAGCATTGCATAAGAAAAATAACCAAGTAAAATTAATGGAATTACTATTTTTGATTTATGAGTTTAATATGCATAATAAGAGTAGCAAATAATGTATCTTCAATCAATTATTAAAATTTTATAATTATAGAAATTAAAATATACCATTTAACAAAAATATTTTTGTATATTTTACATACATTTTTTTTATATGTACTTGTTATGAAATTGATTGAAGTTGCACTGAATGAAGTTCTGCAATATGACAAATTTATGCAAAAAGATACAAACATTAATCACATGCAAGAGTGAAATATGATCTTGTGTATCAGTGTATGTATGTGTTTCATGTGCACAATTGCACCAAGCCATAACTTACATACTATGTATATAAAACTCCATCTCTGAAAGCATTCTGTTTAAAATCTGTAATGGGTAATTGTAAAAAGTATATTCACAAACAAATTTGTTGGAACCGTGCAAAATTGTGTTTCTAAATCGTGAAATCTTTTTTCAATATAATATGCAAAAGAGAGTCAGTCTAATACACCCAAACCTGAATTGGGGCTGAGGTAAGACTCTCCACTATCACCTCTTCACCACCATCACCCACCTTAAATGAATACCAGAATGGTAAGTTGTTTGATCTTAACCTTTTGTTGTGGTCAAACATATTTTATAACCTATATGTGTAAGTGTGTGTGGGCTCGCACGCATTTATGTTATGTATTATATAAGTAGTATGTTTTAAACGAGTTTTCTTAATATAAGTAGTAATATTTTTTAGTTTAATATTTACTAAGAAAACTATTTGGTAATTCATATGCAACTAATAATATAGACTATAATTATTAATTTAATATATGCCACTATAAAATCCAAAATACAATTACCCATATCGTATATTATTACATGATTTCATTAAACTAACTTTCAAGATATAATAATAAAGACTACATTATATAGATACTAATAACACAAAAAAAGTATATTTCTAAAACAATCACAATACACATATATGTTTTAATTTCTTTATAACACATGATACTCATTAATGACACAGATTATATAATGAAATAAAAATGTTGAAAAATATCAAATAAAGTCCTATTATGCAAACATCAATTTCTTCTTACTTCAAGAAATATTTAAAAAAATAATTCATGCATTATTTTACACTTTTAGAGTAAATATAGATTTATATAAAATAGAGGACTGAAATGTTAGTGTAATATATATTAAAAAGCAGATGACTATATAAATTATATTAAATATTAGTAATATGATTTTTAATAATTAACCAACCTTAATAGGTACACATGGATATTCTGGGAATGCTGCTGCAACTGCTCTTGCACCTGCTTCATTAGTATAATGAGACAATCCAACAAAAAATTCACGACCTGTAATAATCAGTTACTTCTGTTTAGTAATTTGGTTGTAAATTCATTAACTTAATATTAAAAACAAAACTTACCAGTAAATAAAACATCTCCTCCATCTAGACGAGCATTTTTGTCAGCTATTTCTATAAGTGGAATTTCCAATTCCTTCTTTAAAACAGCTCTAATTGTCTCAATCTGGAATTAGATCATCATCATTTTAGTTATTCACACATTGGAAACATCACAGAATAATAATATTAATACATGTAACAATGTAATGAAGTTATATTCTTTTTATGCGAATATGCACAAAATAATTGTTCAATTCATATTTTTAATTTAATGTTATAATTTGATATACAATATAGTATATTGATATATACTTAAAATGATATTTAATGATTTAGCTTTTCTCTTAAATAATATAATAGCATAATAGACTGAAATTTCATTATTTATATAAAATAACAATAATATAATTAGAAACTATTTATTAATTACTATACGATTTTATAAATATACCTCTTTTAGGCGCGATGGTTCATTGGGCCGTGCTATAAGTGCAATACCATTGCACACAACTGCGATATCTTCGACAAAAACACAGAGCGGTGAATTTTCATCCGGTGGCATTTCAACAACGTCGATGTCAAGTTCTCGTAGAAGCTGAGCAAGTGCCAAATGTTGAGTTCTAGCTTCGTCTAATGTGACCTCGCCTCTTGTACGAAGCGAAAGAGGAATTCTACATAGAACTGCATGAGTATAACGATGGAGAGGCATGGTGCTTCGATAGAAAGGCTTCCGTCTCAAAGTTTATCTGAACTTTCTTACTTATCGTTTACGTAAATTATAATACAATGATCACAGAGCTAGTTCTACGTTTCTACTAACTTCATTGGAACGCCGATTGCAACAAATGTAGACTTTGACGTTTATGTAAAAACAACAGCAAGACAGTATTCTAAACATTTACATTTGTAATGTCACCAGATCGTAGCGTAATTTTGAATTTTTTAAATGTTGGATTAAAACTTCCGTTTTTTATTACAGAAAATTAGTTAAAAATATTAAAACCTTACAATAATACAATAAATATTTATTAAATGATGATGTAATATAAATAGTATTTCAATTGTCATATTCTTGTATTGCATCTGGAAAATAATATATTGGCAGTGCTGAGTAGAAGTGAATTGAAACATGCAGAGGTACTGTGATTTGTCAAACATTTAAACGTAATTTGGAGGTGTTATAATATAAGGATGAAGTAAAAAAATTTGATCTACGATGATATCACAAAATATGTGATAATTATGCGTTTTAAGTTTATAAGAACGTTATTAGTGCTTGCACTACTAGCTAATATCATTGTGTGGCACAGAATATGGAGGTTATTTTCAACGCAAAACACTTTGCGGTTGTTGACACCAACTACCGTAACACCTGATCCTCCGCAAAAACTTCATCGGCGATTAGCTCGATTAGTAACTGTGGTTATACGACAATTTGAAACCTTTGAAAATGATGTAACTTCCACTGTAGAGTCTGTGTTAAGTCTTTTTCCTACTATACCAATTTTAATAGTAAGCAATGAATTACCATATCCTCCACTGGAATTGGACTTCGCAAATGAAAGCATGCAAAATGTTAAACTAATAAACTTGCAACCGGAATTTAATAGATCTTACGATGAAAGAAATCCACTATTTTATATACGTACAAAGTACGTTTTATTTTTACCTGATGGTAGTAGGCTTCCTACCAAGCAAATCATGGAAGTAAGAAATACGTTATATATAACATTGTTACTTTATTGTAAGGCAATAATTTGCTTCTTTTTAATTGTCTTATATCAAATATTTTTCAGGAGACTGTATCACAAACTACAAAATTAGGTGCTGTAGGTGTACCAGTAGGAAGTATAACTTTAAATTGTGTCAATATAGATTTAAAAGTAAAAGAATGGAGTCTGAAGTTCTCATACACAACGGGCACTGAATGTGATGGAATAAATGGAAAACATGCTACAATGCTTGAGACAAAATTATTACGAAAATTAACTGATCCTTTCTTATTACCTTTTATGGATGCATTATATATTCAAACAACTGCATTAGGTGTAAAGGTTTGTACTTTATATTTAATTTTAACGAAGAAAAAGTTTTTATTAATTTTATATATTTGAAGGTTTTACTTATTATTTCATTGTTTAAGTTTATGATTCAAATACTATGATCCACGATGTTTAAGGTATAAAAATATATTAATAATAAGCAAAATTTATTCAAGTAAATAATTTATTACCTGTTGCCAGATTCATATGTTGTCAGATTATCATTTCAACGAAGGAAAATCATCGTATAAAGGTACACAATTCTTATGGAAGGTACAACAGCTACATAAAGATCATGAACGATCTATGTTTGAAAAATTGGGAATTAAGAAGGTTACAAGAGCTTCCAATTCTATAGAATGGTATGGCTGTTCTAGAGAAAGTAGTAGATGTTTTGGACCAGTCATAAATGGTATTCCATCTTATCTTTATCAAAATCGGTTTACTCCACCTTGCTGCATCTCAGGATTGAGAAAAGTTGCTCATCATGTGTTTGATAAATTAGAAGAAGTTGGTATCAGATATTGGTTAGAAAGTGGATCTTTACTTGGTGCTATGAGAAATGGTGATATTTTACCATGGGATCATGAAGTACAAATAGGAGTAAATCGTGATGATCTTGAGAGATCATCATGGTTAATTAAAGCCATGGATAAACCTGTTGTTGACAATCATGGTTTTGTCTGGAAGAAGGCAACAGAAGGTGAATTTTTTAAAGTACAGTATTCGAAGGTAAACCATTTAACTGTAAACATACTTCCATTTTATGCAAAAAATGGGTCTATGCTTAGAGATGCGTGGTTTTTAAACAATAAAGATTTTCCAGAGCAATTTCTTCATCCAATGTCAAGTATTGAATTTGCTGGCAGACAAGTGCCATGCCCAAATAATATTAGGGATCTTTTAGAATTAAAATATTTCAGGGGTGTGATAGAAAATCCAGAACTCCCTGGTAAAATTTCTTTTCAAGAGTTTCTTCATTAAAAGTTAATCTTGTAGTAAGTCATATATGAAATTGGGAAAGAAATTTTTCCAAAATACATAATTTAAATTACCTAATCTATAATTATCTCATCTACAAATATATTTAGGCTTTACAATCTTTTTCCATAATTTTAATCATCCGAATTAGTATATCTTATGAAAAAATTGTATTGGGAATACATTATAGCATTTTCGAATGAGAAATATTATTTTCCGATATTTTATAAGGTTACGCGATTGTATGCTAGAATAAGAATTATTACTAATTTGGCTAGAGATTTAGTATGAGAACAAAGGGAAGGTTCTATAAAATGTCCTTAAAAATGTAGATGTTATATATTTTCTAACATTTATAATAAATATATAGGTACTTAAATTTTAATTGTATTTAAATAATTGTGTATTGGAGATAAAAAATTTTCTTTTTTTGTTTCATTAATAATGAATTGTCATGATATCAAGTTCCTAAGAAAGATTCAGATTGTTTTAAATGTAATATAGTAATGAAACTTGTTGGTTAGATAATTATAAAATATGTTTTTTTTTTTGTAAAAGGAATATATTTTATAAATTGATATTATGATTTTAATTTCTTACATATGCATTGTCAGTATTAATTATAGTATTAAATGTTTCATTTTGATTTCGTTTTATACAACAAATAGATGTGCCAAAGATATAAAAATTATTTATTTTAATGAATAATATACTTTTTATATTTTTAATATGTATTTATAATTAATATTTTTGTATGTTATTTAGTATTTTTATATATTATTTTAAAATTATTTCTATTTAATATTATATGTTCTTAAATTGTTTATATATGAATAGTAATATTTTTTCATATACATCATTTTTCTTTCGAAAAAATAATTTGTTTAATAACATTTAATTTGATATAACAATTTATATACAAATATTTCTTTGATATTAAAAAGGTAATTAAAGATAACAGACACTGTGATAGCCAGTGCTTAATACATTTGAAATATCAGAAAATAAAATTTGTGTAATAATAATGCTTGTATTAAGTTTACAGGAAATTGTGCATACTGTTGAATTAAAACTTACTGAATTAAATCATTTTTTAAAACCATTAATCAAATTTTTCTTTATAAGGGTATTACAATTTCACTTGGACCATGTTTTCTTATAATATTAGTTATTATTAAATATGTAACTCGATATTTACATTGATATTTTCTTAATTATTATCCTCTTTTAATACATATTAAATTTAATATACAAATTTAGGTAATAGCAAATATTATTATATGTATACAATTAATGTAAACTATTTCTGAAATCACTAACTTATTCTTTAAAAGTATTTAAAGATAAAAGTATTTAAAGACTTATTATGAAACTGTGTGGTACTGTTATATATGGAATTGCAAAAACTTTAATAATTCTGTTTACAAAGGAATGTATTAAAGTAGTTTCATAATCGTTAATAATTGCTTCTAGTCTAGAAGAGATGTTATAGTAATTATATAGATAAGTTTAAATTTGTAAATCATTCTAAATTTAGTGCCAATTTCTTCATATAAAGACATAGATATTAATATGTATTTTCTGTTATAGCAAATGTTAATAAAGTGTTGATGTTTACAAAAAATTGGAGAATATTATAATTTTTTATTATAGTATTATACAATAGTGATGATTATCATTATTACCTGCAATATATAATTTTCATATCTAAACAGATTTTATTTTAAAAAAGCACATGTAAATATATTTGTGATTAAAAGTATGACTTAGATTTCTACCCTTATATCTTTTGGTGGTGGTAAAATAGCTGGTTCACGTACAAAACTTAATAATCTTTCTAATTTCATAATTTCTAATTCTCTATGTGTCAAATGAAGTTGCCTCTTAGTTGGTTTTACTTTTAATCTAAGGTTTGGTGACAATTTCAATGTATTTATGGTACCTCTGTTGACGAGACATGAAAATGGAATTGTATTATAATATTATTCATTAAACATACAATTATATTATTGAATAAAACTATAAAATAATTACATACTTATCATCGCCCACTATAATGAATGGTAATTTATTGTTAAATGCAAGTCTAGTTAGTTTATACTTTTTTCTGCTAACAACTGGTTGACTACATATAGGTCGATATTTATTTACATTCAAATCAAATACTGTAACTTTCCCATCATTTGAAACACAAGCTAATACTGTTGAACTATATGGTGCCCATTGAACATCTCCAATGGGAACACCAAGATCAAACATAAATAAGGGTTCCCTAAAACAGTACATACTTAACAAATAAGAAAAAATTAAGAATTTAAGAAAACTATGAATGTAATTGAAACTTACATCCTATCATCTTCCCATATTTTTATTCTCCAATCACCAGAACAACTTGCAAATATGCTGGAATTGAATTTATTAAATACTATCCGGTAGACTGGCATATTGTGTGCTTCATTATAAGTTCTCATATAAACACTACTATATGCTGTATTGCACTTATAAATTGTTCCTTCTTCTGTTCCTACCAAGAATACATTTTGATCTGCAGGGTGAAATGCTAGACATGTTCCACAACCTAGTAAATTTTATTAATATTTATTGGAGCTTGTTAATCTTAGAAGTTATATTAATGGTATAAAATATTCTCACCCTTAAGTGTAATTATAGTACCATCTGGCCCAGGTATTGGTGGTCTGTCCAGAAAAAGGGTCATCACAGTTGTCAAACCAAGATTATTTTCACTTAATATCCAGTAGTTTACTTTTCCATCAATGCTAACACTGTAGAATGCTAAATTACCTTCTTCCGTGTCTGGTGCCCAATGTACCTTGAACATTATATATCATAAATATTGTATTAATGATAAATACATTTTGAAATAATTAACACAGTGATGTTGTTTAGGCATTTTAGATATTTTTATTTGTAATCAACATACCTCCCACACAATACCTCCATGTTTTTGAACAACATCATTGCTTCTATATTGAGGGGCTGTAGGTGGCAACATAATATTATAAACAGCAACAGCACCATCCATAGTACCTTTACCATAAAAAAAAAAAAAAAACAGTATTATAGTAATGATATTATAATAAAAATGTACTATATAATATTTGTTTTTATTACCAATAACTAAAAGATGTGGATGTTGTTCACTGAAGTCTAAACACATTACAGGAGATTCTGTTGGACAGATCCACTCTGGATATGATGGATTTTTTAAACTAAATAAACATACTGTTCCATCTATTATCGAATTACTAAATGACACTGAAATATTTTGTATATAAGCATTTGTATATAACCGAATTTTTATATTTTTTACTAACTTGTTCCATATGAAACTGCAAATAAATCATAATATCTACTATTGAAGCATAAATCTGTAACATCATGTTTCTTGGTTTTTTCATAATAAAATTTCCATAAAGGTAGTAATGAACCTTCTCCAACTTTAAATTCATCACTTGGATCATCCCAATATCTGTAGTCTAATAATATTTATATTAAATATTTTTCTAAATAAAGTATACATTTTTTTGGGAGTCACTGAATTAAAATATTAACCTTGCGCTATTTCATCAAAAATATTTTGATTTACCATTCGTTCCAACGTTTTTGCAGCTTGTAACATTCTACATGTTAATTCTGTGGATTCAGTTTGAGCTTTTTTCTTCATATCCTCCTTCTTCAGTTGTAGAAATGGAATTCTTCTTTCTCTTTCTTTTTCACGTTGTTGTTGAGCGAAATCTTCCTAAGATATATATTCATTCATATTTCTAATTCATATAATTCTGAATGATTTAATTCAAAATAAAATACATACCTGATACTCATCAAAGATTGTCCATTGAAAAACATGGGTATTAAATGTCTCTGTTGGAGGTGGTATTGTTTGGGTACTCATTTCCTATAAATTAATATAAAAGTGATTAAATAGATCTTAGTCTATAAAATCTGTTCTACACTTACTCGCATAGGATTGGTATAAGTTAAAGCAGCTCTTTCACAAAAGTTAAATTGATTTGGTATCTTTTTTGGTTTTACTCTTTCTTCTTCATGATCATCTTCATGGTCAGGTTCAGGTTCATGTTCTTCATGATTTTCAATATTTTTTCAAAATTTTGAATTTTGAACACAGAAATTTTGAAATTATTTTTCATTTTTATCAAAAATAAATATTTGAAGAGATTTTTGTAACTTTCTCTATTATTATAATTAATCATCTTACCTTCTTGCTCTTCAACATCTGCTCCTTCTTCTTCATCTTCTTCCTCTTCTTCTTCTCTTTCTTCCTCGTCATCATGTAATATGGCTTCTTCAAAAGGAGTATCCACTACAATGATATATTTAAATGTTACCTAATAAAATATTAAATTAATTGTAAACTTCTTATATTTGTATTTATGGAATTTTACCAACAAGTCCTCCTGCCAATTGTATTCTAGCTTCTTCAGAATCTTTATGCAATAGCGATCCAGGAACACTTAGAACAGTTATTAAATGTGGTGGAGGAGGTAATAATATGAAACTTTTTAATTTCCATGACCACTCAACTAAAGAATCTGGAACTCTTGTGTTATGTATAGTCAGAACTCTTGCAATCTCTTCTTGTAATTCCTAAAGTTTTATTTTTTGAATTAGTTACAAACTTTCTTAAAAACTTAGTTGGAATGTATGTTTCAATAATGAAATGGTGCACATACTGCATCTGATAATACTAGTTGATCTTCTGGTTTTAAGAAAACTCTTCCTCGTAACCAATCCATATCACCACCACCTAAATCCACACGGCTCTTCAAGAAGCTTATATGCTAAACATAAGTAAGAAAATAGTTATTAATTCTTTATTAAATAAGTCCAAAATTATATTAAATTAAATAAAATGTGTGAAATACTAACTCTTGCTGGTTCTTTTGATACCTCTGCCACTTTAGAAAGTGTTCTCTTTACTAGTGATGGACGCATGATTCTTGGATTAGAACTTACTTAGTATCCAACTACATATAGAAATATTGCAAATTAGTGTTTATGTTTATTATTATATAAAAGTTATTATTTTCTCTCTCTATATATATTTTTATTCTTAATTTTTTAATTTCTCGTTTTCTTCCTAACAATAATGTAATTTTAATATTATACTATGGAATAATATTTATTCAAACTCTTACAATTTAAAATAATAATATTAAAATTTTTCAGTTTATAAAAAGATATGGAATTTCGTTTATATATTTGTATTAACGAAATTAACTTTTGTACTAGATGAATAGAAAACTGTTCTACTATATTAAATATATATTAAAAAACTAAATAAAAACTAAACTGAAGTTCTTTATATCTCTTATTCTTCTCAATAAATACATAGAAATAAGTTCTGGTTTCCTAGGAAACTTGTTATGCTATCATAACATTTAAATATTATCCGTTTTAAGTTAATAATTCTGTCATACAATATAATAATTTACTTAAGTTACGTCAAGATGCTGTAAACAAATTTTAAAGCTCTGAAAATTTAAATATTTGGTGGTTTATATATTAAAAATTTAAAATTATATTATAGTGTTGAATATATGCATAAATAAAGGAATATACTGTGCTCAAATATATTTAATTGTAAATTTATATACATTTAGATAGAGGTAGAGTATACATTTAAACATATAAGATTATCTTTTAAATAAGGGCAATATTTTTAACATATTGTGTGTGGTTATATAGAGAAAGAAAATCAATAATGGAGCATACCATGATAATGTAAGCATGCTTCCTACTAGATAAGTCAGAATAGCTTGCAAATACTTGTGAGTAACAATTTTCAGATTATCTTTCATTAAGCATAGTTTTACATAGAATGTGCATTACATGTAAATTGTATTATATTTCAGAATAAATTATTATTTTCTAAGTACTTGTTCAAAGTACTTGTATACAAAAGATGACAGTATGTAAATTAAAGGTGGAATGTGTGCATTGTTATTGAATATTTAAGTGATAAGAGGTATTATTTTATTAGTTATTTTAAAAAATGTTGCTTTATACATGTGGTTATGTGTATGAAAATTTTGTGTAATTAGAAATTTAAAAATGTCACCTTCATTTCAGATGAATTAAGAGATTTAATCTTTAGTTTATAATACATTTTTCTTTTGTAATGGAAGATAGTGGAATTGACAGTGATCCAAAAACCACTAGTCATACAGAAGATGAAAGACTTTTCTTGGTAATTATATGATTCATAACATTATCCATTTTATAAATTAGAATTAAAATAAGTAAATAGAGATAATAATGAAAGAGACACGTTGCTTTATTTCTTTTTATTTTAGGGAAGTGATAGCAGTTGTAGCAGCAATCAGACACAGACATCACAGCATAATTCTACTACTAAACAATTGCAAAGAAAGCTTGGTATTGAATTGTTGTTTTATAATTTACAAATATCAAAATATTTACAATTTCCTTTATATGTTATCTATTTTGGGCAGAAGCACGAATTGAACAAGCTAAACGTATTCAGCGTAATTCAGATTATGTGAAGTTGCCAAAATATGATAAGGGATGCGGAAGTAGTAGTAGTGCTGCTGGTCTGATTTCTATTCAAAGACTTCCTGTACCAAATAAGAATAAAGAACATCTTCCTCTTGTTGAATATTGGCATAGCGATAGTGAAAGGTAGTTAGTAATATATATATTATATATGTAATAATTCTTAGTATAGTAAATATAGTATAGTTATGTATCTTTATATATTTTTAGTGAAGGAGAAATGACTCTTTTTCCAACAACTAAATCAAAAGATTCTTCCAAGCATAAGCAAGATCTAACTGATACATTTAGCATTGAAGAAATGAGTGAAGAAAGTGAAGATTCTTTAAATTTAGGACCTGCACAACCATCTCCGGAGCTCAAATTTATGAAATCTTATAGATGTACTGGTGATTGCTTTCATTGTCAGTGCCACATATTATAATTCATTGTTATGTACATATATCTTGAATATGTTACAGATTAATTATTTTTTATGCATTATTAAATATTCATTTAATCTCTCAAAGTTTTATGTAATTATGTAATATGAAAGATTTTATATATATCGAATGAAAACTAAATATATCAAATATTTATAAGTTAGATCTATTAAAATGTATAATTATCTCAATATCTTCCATAAAATGATAAATATTAAGAATAATGAATGAAAGTTGTATTTTACATTTAATTATAATGATGTTTGATGATTAAATGATGTTCAAAAAATCAAATTAATTGCTCTAGTGATTGTATTATGCGAGCAAAACGATACGCGTCTTATTCGTGACTGAAGCAATTATTGCTAAGGAAATTATTCAAATAGTGTTTCTCAATTGTGCATCGGCAGACCTCGTAACGTCTATTTTGTACGAAGTTGCAGTAGGTAATATCCGCCGCTGTCACTTCAGGATATTACTTAAGCCTTAAGACATTGCTATAATGGTGCCGTGCGAAAATTTCAAATTGGTAAAATGATGGTAGCGTGTCGTGGCGGGATTTTATGACTGTGTAAACAAAATTTTGCAGCTAATGAAATTAAAAGATCATATAAATATATGTTTATTTCTTCTAGTTCTTTATATTAATAATAAACTACCTTTGTACTTTTATTTGGTATTTTTTTTTGTAATATCAAAGAACATAATACAAAGAAACATAATACCGTATAGGATCGCCCAAATAGACGTTTCTGAAATAAAGTTGTATGGAAATCTTGTCTTGTACCGGAGAAGAAATTTCTTCTCTGCTTGTACCAAACATATACACAGATAACCTGAGGAAATGCGGTCCCCTTCGTAATGCGCGGTTTATTCTGTAATCTAGATCGTCCTCGGGGAAAAAGACTGCGTACTCCATTTCTTGTTTTCTGCAAGCAAACAGTTCCACTATATTTTATACCGTTATAGAGGTTTCCTTTCTGTATTCCCACTCGTTATATCTTACCTGTCCGATCTGGTGTACATTGTGCGTGCCTAGAAAAATTCTTTTAAAAAGTTCCTCGAGCTATGTGTGTGATACAGAAGTCTATTGCACATTGTTCACGAATTCTTTGTCAAAGATATTATTTCCTAGATATACGTATGTGCCTGTATTAACATTTTCTCCAAAAGAAATTTATTAACATTTTACTTTGATAAATTACTGTGGCTTTCTATTAATTTGAATACTTAATAATAATTAATTCAATATTTGTTCGTCCAATAATTGTATTACCTGTTTTTCACGTTTGATGTGCCTTTAATATTTACACATTACACACTTATATAAATGTAGTTTCAATATGTATACAATAAGTTGAGATACGTAAGAACCACAGGATTGGCATAAGAAAGGGTGATTCTTAAGTTTTAATAAATATGCATCAATAGAAGAAGGCAGAAATTTCATTTGACAATTACGTATCTCTTGTTTAAGCAAATATTCATTTTATATTTTAAAGCTGTACGTTTAAAATAAATGTAGCGTTGGAGTAAGTAAAATATGTGTCTCCTTCTTTTCCGAAGATATTTTAATGTCTGTAAAGAAAAAGACAACTGTTAAATCGGTAGAAGTATTTTAGACAAAATTTTGTACGAAAAGATAAAGTTGTATTAACACAAAACATAGAGCAACGATAGTTACACAGGTTTGATGTTGTAAGTATTAACACTCATAGCAATGAGATGAGTATTGCGGTTATTCGTAGCAGCATCTTAGCACGATGTAAGTAAGTAAGTACGTACTTCCCATGAGTTCATTGCTCGCGAAACTCGGCAGCTGTAAATGTGTCTGTGTAGAGTTAATTGTTTTTCTTGCCATGTTCTCCTCTCTCTAGTCCTTCGAAGAGAATTCCTTTCAAATTGATTTGACATATCCTCAAATTCAGTTTCCGAATTACTACTCGATGCAATTGTTGCAAATAAATCATTAAAGTTTGAATTGTTGTTTAGACGTAAATAGGATTCTATAACCCAGAACGAGTTCCATTGGGGTATTTCTTGTCCCAAGACGAATGTAGATAGATTTGTGAGATTTAGAATAAGTTAAGATCGTTCAGTGCAAAACTAGTGCTATTGAACTTTTTCGACGTAGTGATTGGTATCAGCGGGATCGTTCGACTTGTCTAAGCGTAGTATCTTCTTATTTTTTCGCTGATTCTTGTAGTAAGCATAGTTTATTCCAGTGAGGATATAGAGTTGTTGCTCGATCCAAGACTGGTCCTGGCGATGTCTTTGGACTCTGGCTTGTTATTCTCGGTTTCTGCTTATATTCTTTAGCCTTTCAGGTATATATGAATTATGGACATTTTTATGTAAATATATGATTGCACTTTACCATGCTTAAACGTACTATATAGATTTTGCGCGTATAATGTTGTTAGTTTTTATTTCCCATACAAACGTAGCAAACAAATCGATGTAGTTACGAAGTTTTTTTTTGGAAGCACATTCTACGTACGTTACACCCTCCTTGTATAATAAGAATATCAGCAATTGGACCGCTAATTAATGGCTTATACGTATTAAATTTATTCTTCTCTCTGATATTCTGACCAGTTCAATTTTTAATGAAGCCCACCGCCGTGGATCTTACAGAGAGGAATTAACAACCTGTTGTGCAGAAGATGGTGTTTGGCTACATGATATTTTTGCATACAGAGTGAAACATTTATCTCCCGATACTAGCTATACATTGTTACAATTTCAAAGAACTTCTTCTACTTGTTGGATACTTTGGCGTTTTTAAAAGTGATATTTTTTAAGTTCACAATGACAGACATTATATTTATTTAAATCACTTTGTTTCGCATAAGTCATAAGCATTGCACATATTGATAAAAGGGAGGTAATTAACGATTTTACTAAAAAGACACTTTGTATATGTTGCGTAGACTAGGCGTTTGTAATGCTCGTAGCCGCAAACTGATGTATGATTCGTGATACATAGCATATGAATATTTAAATACACCTGGTCTCTCGTATTGCTCTCGTATGTATAATATTATATGAGAGAGATGTATTCACGGGATGCATCGTCAACACCATCGGTACGGTCATAAATTATACGAGAGTTATGGCGTATTTTGTAACCAATTTGAAGTAATAAATATCATCTTCTTTGAGAACGTGACAACCTGTAATGTGAGCGCCGCTAATGTCTTTTCATTTATTCGTACGTAACATGTGAAAATGAGAAAGAAATTGCAACCAAAGATAAACGTTGATATCGAGATTAATCTACAAATTAATTGAAAATCATTTAACTGGCATCATTTTAACATCTGCCAAAATCGGATTATCAACTTTATTTTTGCTCTGATTATATTTATTAATTTCGAGATATTTGTAAAGATACAGAATGGTATGGAGTTTACTTAAATAAATAGTTGAGTCTAATGAATGAAAATTGTTCATTATAGCGTTTAGATTTAGATTTTACAGTCTTATTTCTAAGACGACAGCTATATTCTTTTACGTAATAAATGAACTAATCTAATGCGGTGCATTGCGGTATAGTAATCGACAGAGGTGTCGATTTCCCGGGCCACTAGAGACTAAACTTTACCTTCGTATCTAACACCAAACCAGTAGAACCGGATTTCGTGAGAATATGTCCCCCAAGGCTTGAAAAAGGGCGACCAAAATGAAGAAGCATAGAAGAACTTCGTTGGTACGTAGTGCAGTGTTTAGACATTATACTGAAATTACGCATTAACCGTGACTTTCCTCTTGAACACCTTCTGAAAGTTATTCCAAACCTTAAGTGTGATACATCTTGTACACAGAATAACATTAAATAATTATTAATCATAAATAACAGATGTTAATGCAATAGCTTGGCAGTTACGATCAGTTACGATCAGTTACAATCACACCGGAAGATATTTTAATGTTGTAGCGACTATTAGAAGGAGACAAAAGTCTGTCGTCTTCAGAGACTGAACAATAAAGTATTGTGAATTCTTCATACGTGAGAAAGATGGTTGAATAGTAGTGGCTCATTAAAAGGAAGATACGTTTTACGATCTTCTATACTTTACGCTATTCTAAAACCACAGAAAGCTTCACTACCTGTGAAATCAGCTCGATCTTCATTTCCTCATTTTGTTCTACATATTTTCTAAACTCTACGCTATTGAGCAAACAATCATTATGTCAAATCTCATTCCCATTATCCTACGATCATGCTAAAATTAGACAGCACGTTTATCAAGGATAATAATATGCAGGTGGCAAATCGTGTATTTTTTCATCTTAATTCTTCCATTCGAATCTCATAGTATGCACATTACTCGATTTGGTTGCCTCTGTGCGCTCAGAGATTACGTATCGCGATCGACCTGCGATTGAAAGTGCATCGACCGTCCGTTTTCTTGTCAGGCTGAAAAACAACACGGATCGTTTGCCTTTCGTGGTGGACAGATAGAGCGAGATAAAGCGGAAAAAGGGAACGCGCGACAAAGACAAAGCCGGTGTTCTGCTCTGACCATTACTCTCGGGTCTCGTGTCGATAATTTTTAAGGTCGACGCGGTTCGCGATCCCTGCGGAATACCAGCGAGAAGTTGCACCGGCATTCTGCAACGGCGTCGAGGCGCCACGATGCACAAACATCCGTTGTGCAAAGGACATTGGCCGATCGATTGGGACTACGCCAATGAATCTGTCCCGTAACGGGGCTCGAACTACGGTCCGCTGCTCGGCGTACTCGAAACCCATCGCTTCCTGTACCAACAGCTTTTTTTCTCGAACGACCGGGCTTAATTAAATACCGGTAGACCGAGGCATCCGTGTCCTCTTCACGGAGAGGCCACGCTTACGTGACTGCGACGCGCGATTTTACCTTGCTAAGGCCGGGAATGAAGAGAGAGAATGAGAGAGAGAGAGAGAGAGAGAGGGGGGGGGCGGTGAGAAATCGTCGCCGATAGGGAAATGTAGGTAACGAACGAATCGCGACTGCTTTCGTGCAGGAAACTGTTTAGAAGCAGCCGGCGAACGGTTCGCCGGTGTTGGGCAATGTTTGCACACCATGTTTTAAGTTTGGCAATCATAAAAGGGAAGATACACGTTTGGAGGTATTTGTGGAAGATTGAAAAAGCGATAGATGTAAAGATGATTTTAACCTCTAACTGGTAAGGCGAAGTTTATCGCGTCCAGGCAACTTTTACTTTGGTAATGATAGTAATTTGGAAAACAGCTACTGCGAGATGTCGTGTGTAACGGCTACCTGTTAATCAGTATGATTCAATCAGTTTTTAACTACAGTAATAAATATGATGTATATATAATACTATTGTACTTTTTTCGTTAACTGTAAATTTCTAAGCACTTTTATAGAGTTCTGTACATATATTACCATTCCGTTTACGTGAGAAAATGACTACCATACCACTTATTGGTTAAAGTTGAATCACGAGTGCATGTAGAATAAGAAACCAGCAAGGGAATAAGACACGTGTTGATTTTTCGATTACGTGTAGCTTATAAAATTCGGTTTTCCTCGAATCGATTATGTTTTGGTTGGTTGCGGCCGATTCGTAGAAGCGTTCATTACACTGCGTGCATTTTTATGGAGGACCTGCAACGCATCGAAATCGATTTATCGAACGAGTGATATTTTGACGATATCTTGTTAGGCTATGAGAAATCGAGGCGTCGATAATAAAGTAATGAATATAATTCCCGCTTTGTATATACAGAAACCGTGTTGCATATAGCGATGGAAAAAAAGAGAAGAGTTAAGAACGACGCATAGCTACGCAGCCGGTTGATACTTACGCATACACGCTCGTAGTATAAAAGACCTGTCTCCATGAATGAAGTCAAGTGGCCACGTGACACAGAAAGAACGACGTAAGGAACGTGCGCGTGAAAAGCGTGCCGGTGGTTTACGCGCGACGCCAAAAGTTCGGTGATAGGAGGACAGATGGCGCGGATGTCGCGTGGCGGCTGCTTGAAACACCTGACTGGTGCCTAGCAGTGCAGCATGGACTCGTGCGGCAAGCGCACACTTCTTTTAAAACAGGTAGCACGCGCGGTCTGAGATAATTCTTTTTATTTTCGCGTCCGAGCAGGCCGTATTCAATTAGGTATACGCGAGTGACAGTCGACGAGTGTGTAATGTCCGTCGACTGACAGCCCTTCGTGTGTCACGAATCGAGGGGGACGAGATCGGACGAAGAGGATTCGTAAAGTTTCACCGACCTCGAGTTTCTCATCCGTGAACGGTGCATTCGTTTCGCACGCGGATCCTGTTCTATGCGCAGTAATTATGACAATTCGTTCGATCTGCGCACCTATTGATTACGCGCCCTCAAAGGGCCAATTTTGCGTCGTACGAGGTTAAAATGCGCGGGAAAAATGCGCAAATCGTAACGAATTGACGCTTTCGTATATTATATGTAATCGTGTTTCGTCCACGTATAGTCGCGTTCGTTTGGGTTTGAATAATATGCGAGGATTGACGCCCGGTACGCGATTCCGGCATTCGAACTTCCCGCTTCGAGCGCTCGATAATTTCGAGCTTTCCTCTTCGAAGCGCCGATTCTCGCGGCTCGTGAAAATGTGATCGAACGGCATACCCTGTGTCGCGCGACGGATTTTTCGTGCCCGGTAAGCGCAAATCTTTTTTTCTATCAAAATGACGGTGAACCGATCGGTGGTAACAATGGTGTTGATGCTGGTGACGAGCGTAATTGTTTTGGTTCATACGAAGGACGTGACGACACTGGAGTACGACGATCTTCTTCCGGTGAACGAGACCAACGCCCGGCACCGAGTCCATACAGGTCAGATTGAATGATTTTTGCTCCTTTTCTTCCATCTTTTTCGTTCGTTTAATTTATCTAAACTTATTATTCGATGTTTTACAAATGTATAAAAATTTGAATATTATCGAGATTTTTAACATTAACCTATATTTATGTGATTATGTGTATGTGCATACATATATATATATATATATATATATATATATATATATATGCAATTATATATTGCATTATATATATATGTATACATATATACAATGAATAACACTACCATACAAACAAAAATTCTACAGTGTGTATTTTGAATACTATCGGTAGTGAGCGTAGAAGTACGGGTTTATATATGAATTTTCCCTTAGCGCCGTCAATACGCGACTACATAGTATTATTATTTACATTCGTAAATTTTACTGGATTTACAAGATTTATGGGATAACATTTTTTAAATATTTTTTTCAACATAGTTTTACATATCAGTACATAACCGAAGGACTATTTTTACGTGTGAAAAAGACTCCCTTTTTCCCGTTTTGTTCATCCCATTCAATACATTCGAGTTTTCTCGGCAATGATCATACACATCACGATTTGCATTGAATGTCACCGCTCATTTAAATTATCGAAAGTATCGCTTATGTTTGTTGCACAATGTGTGTCACGATACCTTCTTAAGACGTATGACCTTACTGTGAGGAAAATATTAGCATTGTTAATTACATGTACTATTTTGTAAATTATATATCTATTTTCAATTACTCACGCCATATTTTCTAATCATTATAGAAGATAATACAATACTTGAATTATTTTTTTGACATTAATTTATTCTTTTGGAAGTCTTCACCGTGAAATGAAAAAATAAATAGCATTTATAAATGTTTTCTGTTTACGATATGGCAATTGTACTGTTTCGAAAAGAACAGTATGATGGTGAATGCTTGAACTTTGTTACCCGTCTTGGATTTGCTAGAGAAGAATGACCTTTGCTCTAACGCTTCTGTGAAAGTATTATACGTTCGCCGAGTAAGGCCTTGTGCCTTTCCGAAGTAATCTTCTAACGCACGCCTACTTTTCACGGGGAAATTTCATTTTCCCTTTGGTTTCTGTGTCGTCGAAATTTAAGCGAAATCGTACCTTCGTCAAATATTTTCACACGCCTCCGTGTTTGGTCTACGTTGTTATTTATAAATAGAACCATGAAACAATCATAAATTTGCCACGCGCGTTAAGAAACGCCTGGAAAGCCATTATTAGAAACTGTAATCTATTATTCTTAGCGTAATTCCTCGTATATATTAACTTCTAAATATACTTCATGATTCGGATACTTGTAATTAAATTTTCAATACTTCATCTATTCAAATATTTGTTAATTTCAATAAATTCAAATAATTGTTAAATTTCTATTAGAAATTTTCATTATTAATTAGAATTAATATAGTTCATCTTATTTTTATTCAATTAATCCTATATCATCGATACTCTGTGTAGTATAATAAAGTTTTCGCAAATTTTTAATTCAAAATAAGTTATCAAGATTAAATAATGTAACGTAATGCAATTGACGATATGAAAAACAAAAGGATTTCATGGTGGATATGTTGGAATGATTCTCGATTTATACAGATTCCTCGCTCATAATTCAATGCAAAAGAGGAAAGAGTTTGTAAGATGACTTGACTCTCTACTAGGATTGACGATCACGTATGTCGTTGAACTGCATTGTCCCCGTTGTTTCGATAATTCACGTCGAAGTAACTGGTACTGAGGTAACATCCGTAGCGAAGGTTCGAATTACGTAATTTCTAGCGAAATCCGTCGGTCGGTTGTTTCACTGCTCATTTTTAATTGTGTGCATTATACAGAGAGGCAGCTTTGCGACACGATCATTTCGTTTTAATGACACTTCTCATTGAACTTGCTTCATTCGGATGAAATTTTTTCAAGTATAGTTTGTTTAATTTTTTTCTTGCTGTTTAAGTTTATTCGTTATCAAAATTATGTTTGAAAGGTAAGAGTAGTGTAAATTTTAATATTTTGGGTATATCTTTTTATTTTCGTACAATATTATTCATATTGTACACTAATTTTTTACCAAGTGTCTTGTAACGTACTAATGTATTTTTAAATTAATTAAATATTTTGGAAACACGCACATGTTCATGAGAAGGTCCTGTAAATGCTCGGATACTACTGCCAGTCATTATATCTATAATCGCTAGTGTAATTAAACTACTTTATGTTCAAACATTTCAAGGTTAGAATCTGTCATTCTAATTATTTACATTATTTAATTACACGATAGCTGCCTGATCATTTCATTAAAGGATTAACGGTGATTAACTAACGCATTCACCTCGTCTAGAAAAATTTCCCACGCCATAAAAGAATTTGTCGATAGCTATCGTTGGACTGTGTCCATCGCATTAGCTTTAATCGCGTTCGCTTAATTTGCATTCGTTTAGAAAGGCGGAAACGCGTTTCTGTGCGTGTCGAGGGAGGTGTCGTATGCCAACTTGATGAACTCTCAAACGAACGTCTAACTGTGCGTGCAAATTACTTATGCGATCGCGCTTTCTATCGGCGTACGAACGTTAAATAGAATTTTACGTCGCGTCTTGTCCATGAACGTGCGCGTTCTTTAATCACTGCTGGCCAAACGATAATTAAGTCAAAATTCTCCGCTTAAGGATCTTCATGTATACACGCTGGCTGCCGATGTGAAACAATACAGGATATGGTGTAACCTGGACGTGTTGAAACCGCGGTACAACGAAATTGATTCAGAGACATTCAAACAATCGGTTTTTTCTAATTTAATAAGGCAAGGCTATGCACATATTCGTCTTCTATCGTTGTTCATTTCTATATATGTATTATCATTTAAAGGCGTGTTATCTTTATAAGAATTTCCTCTCCATTTTGTGATAATTATTTCGTATAAAAATCTTCTAAAGATTTCTTTTTGGTCCGAATAAACAAATTTGAAACACTAATTACTAATTACAAATGATCAAATCACGGCATCACGGGCACAATTTATGCTCCAAATAACTCACGCCGTTTAGCATAATCGTCTTTTTTCTAATTAACTGGTTATTAATGAAACATAGCTGCAATTTTCGTCGGATAAGCGAATCAAACATTACGAGTTATTTTAGTACGTGAGACATTGTCTGGCACATCTGATGTATATGCATGCACTAAACGTAAACGTGTTGGCAACATAGAGTTCTTTTTCAACCTTGGTGCGAATGGTATCCTGTGTACGTGTTGAGCCTGTTGTTAAGAGCTCGGAATCGTACGAATTCTACCAATGCTTGACCGTACGAGCCTGATGTGCTCCGAGCGTTTATTTAACGACACAGCATTTACGATTCGTTAGCGTTGTTTACGATTTGGAACAGGTTCGTTAATAAATCACCTGGCATTTTAAGCATACGGGACGATGATAATCCGCGGTTGCTGCCTTTTCGTTCCACAGTTCGACAATTGTTTCCTGTATCATAATTAATTTTCTTTCTACGTAAGTGCGATACTTACGATTAGTGTTGTTGGATTTTTACTGAAACTCTTCATGTTATTATGTAAAACGTTAACGCGAATCTATAGAAACGTTATGTTAAACCATTCTTAATTCTTTTAAATGATTCGTCAATTTAACAGTTTAATTGCGAAAGAAGATCTCAGGAATTTGTCTAATATTTTTTCGTTACTATTCTTTTCCAATCTAGAATCTACAATTTTATGAAGTATAAAGAAATTGAAGTAGTCACTACAATAAACTATTTTTTTTTCAAACCATGGAAATTCTTCTTGTGTCTTATTCGTCATCTCTTCATTGTCATTTGTTTTAACGAGCCTCTATAAAGTATTTATAGCGTTGTAATTTAGTGTCGTGATACATGTTTTCAAATAGTAGTTGCCTGATTTTTTTAATCAACATGTGTTTATGTACTTTCCGGTATTATTTTAAAATTCGTGCAGTTCTTTAAAGCGTGTTATGTTGGCCATTCAAAAATCTTATCTGCAAGATGTAAGCGTTCGTAGAAGTACAGGAAATGAATTAAAGGTACGCGAAGGGAGCACCATGCACTACAGCGTATAGGAACTATACGTTTTGATAAGAGAATCTACGTATAAGATCGTGAGCGGACTTCTTATCTTCTTACGTATAGATAGTTACACGCAAGAAAGCAAATAGAATAAAAGAGTGAATTTTGTGTTAGACACTAGGAAGCCTCGAAGATTAATGTACACGCAATGTTAGATGATTGGAGGAGATTTAATTAAGATTAACTCCATCGCTTTCGATGATTCTCCTAATTCGCAAGTATACAGTGTTACGTTGTTACGGAACAAATGTAATTTATCGTTGTCGTGTCCCATCGAATCCAGGAAGTTCCATAACTGTTCTATTAAACATTAACGTATTGTAACTTTACCGTTAAAGTAAAGTATTTTCAAAAAATAATTTAATCTATCTTCTAATATCATACAAATCTTACAGAAATACACGAATAGATAAAAAATAATAGAAAATAATGAGCATACAAATAACATTGTGACTCATCTCAGGAAGAAATTTAGTTTCAATCGCGACCGTGAACGATCGTGTGCATCATCACGATCTGATTAGAAAAATTCGATAATTATTTGCTTATTTATAATGGACCGATGTACGCGCAATCTTAATGATAATAATCGTCAGGGCTGCTACGTGTTCCTTAAAGTGTTGCGCATTGCCTTCTACGTGTTACGTGTATGGTCTTGTAATGCGATGCAAGGATTTCAAGGTTTCGCCTATATGGTTATGAACAGTTCTCCTATTCGTTTGTGTTGCGTACACCGATAGGATCCAAACGAGATTTAAACGAAGTTGCAATAAATCATGCATAACTTGCCATTGAAAGTTGGACAGCAAACCAGTTCTCCCGCAATACCCCTTTTTTCCCGCGATTTTATTGCTCCAATTACTTCGCCGTACATGTGAAATTGAAATTTCACCAATTATCCGAACAAAATAGAACGTACCGATAGATAGTAGTCTTATACACTGAATTCGTGACATTTTATTTACTTGAATGCACATTTGCAAACAATCTCAAAGCATGACCATGATGGTAAATAGAATTACAAGGGGAACCTGCATTATTTAAATAATGCTAACCGATGTCATTGAAATCTCGAACTGATTTCAAATTCAACGTCGTTCTGTTAATTATTTATGACAACAGTATCGATTATATACTAGTATTCGCACGTAATTAAATTTACGTCGTGTAAACTTCGTTACTTTTCTTTTTACCTCGTTCGCGTATCACTTTATACAAAACGAGTTGAGAATTCGAGTGTGCGAAAAGAACTTGGCACGTTTCGCAGTGTGTTTTAGTAACAAGCCGAGTCATCGAGTTTTCTTGCGTATTACCATTTCCTGCACGGAGCCCTCCGTTTTTTCGGTCTGGTTTTACGAGCCGAGCAAAATACGATCGTTCGCTCGTTCGCGATTCGAAGGGTGTAATTTTGCCACCGATCGCGATTAGGGACATTAACTTCGCTTAACTTCTTTTTGCCGAGCAGATATGGCTTTGCATTCTTCTCGAAGGCGCATAAGTCCGCCCGTTACGTCTGGCACGGTCGTTTCGCTCCCGTTATTATACAGAACAATGAATAGTTAAGATCGCTTTATTGCCTAGCCACCAAAGCTGCTGGTCGTTTCAAAGCTATCATTACAGGAATCAATGACCTCTTCCTTCGCATCTTCTTCTCTTTCGAAGATAACGGAGTCGTCTGATTTTTGAGAACTTTTCTTTGTTTCAATACGAAGAGCTAAGCAGTATTGTTTATCATTCAATTTTTTAAATTTTAAAGAAGGGATGAATAAATTATATAGTGGAGAGAGTAAGAATATCAGATACTACGGTTTTTATTTATATATACAGTACTGATATCTGTAACAATGATTACAGATCAAGTATTATGAAGATTATAATGTTTTTCTACGATAGCCATTTTAGTGTGTTGTTCCTTGGTTAAAGCTGTTCGTTTAAATATTTATTTACACGTGCTCTAAAATTCCATAAATCAAGAAATGAAATAAGTATTTGACACGTTCGTCCTTGCCTCGATTACTATCGCAGCATTTACTTGTACAGTGGGATATAAACCCTGAAACAGGACTCCTACGAGCTCGTGACAAAACAACTCGCACCTGCTGAAATTCTCCACGCACAGTAGCATTGCTGGAGCGTGAGCGAACGCACAGAAATAACTACCCTGTTGTTTCAAGCGAGCTGCGGGAAAAAATATTCCAAGGTGTATAATTGGTAAATAAAGGGGCGGTGGGAAACGTGACTCGGTGAAAACATTGACGAGAAAAAGGCGTTGGCTCCGCGTCTCTCGATATCGTCGAGCAATAAATCGGTGCCGCGGGACAGTAATTATCACACGCGGCGATGTTTTTCGCTTCATTGTATGCCGGTTCCGTGCATGCGGAATGCGGTTTTTCTCGCGTCGTTTTGACGTTCTGATACCTCCTGTTGCAGGCTGTTCGAGATTTTGCTAGCGCTGACAGTACAATGGTGCTAACGCGAACATTGCCAACGTTTCGCCGTCATAGCTTCTCCAGCTGGAAAGACGCATGCATCGTTACGAGGGGACGATCGTTGGGTTGCGTGGATTCGTTAAGTCAATGGGGGAAGGCATCTCCTTTTTTTTCTCTTGCGTTTGCTATTTCTGAAGCACCGCCGCGATCAGTGGGAAATAAATTTTAATGGCAGAAACTATCGGAGTTGTTCGTGCAGCGGTCCCGTTTAAAATGGTACCCGAGAAGCAAAATGACGATTATCAAGTGGTACGACTGGGATGCGTGTTTGTATTGGTACAAGAGGTGAGCGTGAATGCGCGTACAACGTGCTCGATATTTGCAGAGAAGAGGGTGTGGAACCTATACTCCGTATAATAGCGTATTATGTTAGTTGTTGGTCGAGATGATATCTGATATACGTAGCAAGAAATAAATATAAAAGTACGGAGCATTCGTGTATGCGTGATTTTCTAATTATTTCGAACACTTCAGGCTATTGGAATTTTTGTGAGAAAATTTTATTACCTCGTATCGTGTATCGTTATTTGTTATATAGAGGATTGATCTTATCTGTCGCGAATACTTCGAATCGTAGCAAACGAACCAGTATATCATGATTCACATTGATCGGTGGTCTGAGTTTCTGATTGCGGTCGTTGCGATAAATAAGTAGCAACAGAATTAAAAGAGAGCAAATTTGCAGAAATGGTAGTGGCGGTAATTAAAAAGATAGTCAGGTAAAATGATGATTATTGACTGCCGCTGCGAGCTCCGGGTATACACAGGTGAATGTAAATGCAGGTTAGTTGGATACTCGTGATGAAATGGGTGTGTAGGGTAGACGTTCTGCAATAGTATACTGTACAGTGTAGGTATAGCTGGTTCACAAGGCTGCGCTTCGTTATAAAGTAGGACTAGACCGCTATTTACTGTAGATAACAATATAAAAGAGAAACCTTTAGAACTCATCGAGAAAGTGAATAAAATATAGTATATTTATTCTTAAGAAATGTTCAAAGTATCAAGTAAAGATCGGAATTTTATTACTAACAAATATTTATCACGAGAATGCAATATCGAATTTATTAACCACCCAGTGGTTACACGATATCACGGCGTCAGATGCAAAAGATAGCATTCCAAATCGGATTTCAAGTTGAAAGACTAGATTTTCTATATTTGGCAACATGGCTTACAATCCAGTACGACGACCGCTGTTCACGCCTAGTTTTTGTGGTCAAGAATCGGTAAATATAAAAGTTGAAGCGAGTAATAGAAACGATCGAATACTATCGATAAAATGTATCGATCGACCATTCGCAATGTACGATCAAATTTGCTGTAACGTAATCCCCATTGATTACACCCGTGTTCTATTTGCAAGACTCGACGTTTACGAGGAAAATTCATCGTGATTAGGTTATCATTCCGTGACTCGGGCGGGAAATTTCTTCATCGGCGATCACGTTGTCGTAATTAAAGGTAAAGGTAATAAAATTGATTATAATAACCGGTCACGACGTTAAAATTCGTGGCAACATCAAGGTGTTTTTACTTATTAAACCGACGAGGGAGCGTTTCAGCCACTAAAACGCTGCAATTATCCGCGATTCGTATTTACTAAAACGGTATAGATGTGGATACTACAGGCGAATCACCGACAAGCTTGTTTCAGGAATGATCGCGCGGCGCGTTGATTAAAAATAAAACAAAAATTGTCAATACTACGAAAATGCGCATCTAAACGTTGATTCGACATGTTCGCAGAGGAAAAGCAGGTTTTAACATTTTCTCCTTCGCATCTTTGTATTATCGAAACCATTTTCCACTGAGAGTAAAATTGAAATAATTACGATTTTTATCGCGGTTTTTATTAAGACGAATCTTCTTTGTTTAACGTGCTATGAATCTTCGTATTTCATGTTTAAAATTTGTTGAAAATTTTGTTCTATAGAATATTGAAAGAGATCGCATTATCATAAACAGTCACAGTTTCCGAATACTATAAAATCAGAATATTAACAGAAATGTACACTTGCCATGTTTTTCTCCAGTGATCTTCATACGAAATGCCATCTGAAGCAACTTGAAGTTTAAATTCTAAAGTAGAATCTCGAGAAGTTACTAGTTAGATAAAAGATTGAATTTTTCCAAACGGAAACAGGCCCCATGGGACTGTGTCATGCCACGTTGTAAAGATTGAGCCCTCCTTAGGGGATCTGTGTTGGATGTCCTGATCAGGAGGAGTGAGGTGGGTTTGAATTCAACATTCGCTGTGTAACACAGCGTGCGTAGTCGAGTACACGACGCGTATAAGCTGCACAGGTGAAGCGGAATCTCGGTGGTAAACGGATGCCACTCTCCTTCTCTCTTTTTCCTTGTGTCTCGTTCGCCATTTTATATGATACGAGTTACTGTCGTCGTGGTCCTCTTGCTGAATGCGCGCAGGTTTATACTGGTCACTCGCATCCTGTGTCATTATCCATCATTACGGAGTCGGACAACGGTGAGGAATCGCCTGTGCCGGAGTCCGGCGTGCCGTGTAAAATCTCTTCCTCCTCCGTTCGTCCTTTTTTTCGTCGGTCACTTTGATGATCGTTGCGTGGCCCCCATGAATTCGCGCGATGATGCTTCTGGCGTGACTCGGATGGTAGTTGTTGAGCACGATGGTAGCACTGCGGAGAAAAAATTATAGCACTTATTTCGTAGAATGTCGAGTACCCATGAAATTGAATTTTAGAAGAATTGGTCGATCAATTTAAAAGTAAATTCTTAGAACACTGCGATTGATATCGCTTGTGTGCTCGTTGAAGCCTCCCGCAGCGTGCTCCTATGCTCTTACGACTTATATGGATTACTCTTTTTAATTCGACTTCTTAACTTGCTTTATAATATCAAATTGCACTTGTCGCGTAGATTATGATTCCGATCTAACGAAGGCAAATGATATTTACGGTGAGGTTTAACGTTAGCTTTAACTTTATTTGGAATTAATCTAGTAAGGTCCACTAAATACAAATTACATATAGTTCTGCAATTTATTGCGCCTGATATGTTATAAGAGTACCGAATATGATTAACGATAAAAACTATAAGGCAATCGATTAATATCAAAATAAAGAAAAATTCCTTCTTACGTATACGTATAATATAATTTTTGTATAGACATAATCTAAGTTTTCGTTCCTCTATAATTTTTTTTTAGATCTAATTATACAGTACGTCGTTTCTCTTTATTCCGAGCTCCTTCTTAATCGCGACAACCCCTCAAATTCGTGCGATAACACTCAGTCAGTAAATATTCTGGCGCATACACGCGTACGATCCTTCTTTCTCGTGATACGAAGCATTAAAGTCTCTTACATGGTATTTCCCCCTTGGTTGGCTTACCTCTTGTTATGTCCTGCTGTTGAAGGTGGTTGCTGGTATATGGGGGGTTCCGATGATTACACCAACCAGCTCGGTCAGTCGAGATAGCCAGACCGAGGCTGCTCCACTCATGGATGCTTTATTTTCCGAATAAGCGTTCGGCCAGGTGATAGATTTTTCTCTGGTCTTTTTCTGATGAAGATCCGCAACGGATACTTCGATTTTGCTGCTCTGCGAGAATATACAACGAAGGGTTTAATAAAATCGCAAATTCCCATCGAAAAATAGCGCGAATCATATATAGCAATTTTTGCAGGTGTTCGTAATTTAGATTTTATAGTTATTGGCTATAATATTCGTACTTTTCCTATCAAGTTTCACTCAAAATTATGGCGGTAGTTGGAATTAATTCCATACAACTTCGAATTTGATAGCTAAAGAGATATCTCTTTATTATTATATTACACAAAGCCGGCTTAGATCGAAATGTCTTCTGCTTTTGCATGTATTCCAGTCTTGTATTCTTTTATCCAATACATCTGTTATTTAGTATATTTGAAAGGATCTTCTTACTATAAGAGTACATAGTATCGTGTATTTTTAAGACTCAAAATTTACGAGTCCTTTTACGATCAAATCCAAATTTGTGTAACCCGTATATCTCTGATACGTCGTTGAAAGTAGGAAACAGTAACGGGCGCAAGGTTCAACTGAAAATTTTTCTGGTAGAATTAATTGTAATATATTGCGGTATAAAGTACATCTATAATAGAACGCCTGCAGCGATGGCTTTCAGGAGTTCGATGATTTATTTAAACGTTCACGGGATCTCCGTTCTTCTTGGAAAATTTATTGAACAAGATTTAAAGAGCAATGGGAATCTAGGAGTTTCACTTCGTAAACATATTTCATCCTCCGCAAGTTTGCTGCTACATGGATGGGATATTCTTCGAGCGGCCGTTTCATATGATATACAATTTATTTCCAACGTACAATTAAATATGCTAAGTAGAAAAAAGCATTGAAGCCGAAATAAACTTCGTACGCGCATTGTGAACCTAACAGCTGTTTTTACCGTCTGATGTAATAATCAGTCTGTTAACGCGCGAGCATTGCGTTGATCTTAATATTATGTCTCATGTAAACCGAAGAATTGAGAAACATCATTGTAACAAGAGCAGCGTAAGACGGAGATGCTTCTCTAAGATAGCGACTCTTTGTCTTCGAGTACAATACAATTATTTAAACAAGTATTCCTTCGATATACAATTTCACTGTTTTCAAGATATCTTTCATAAACGTGAAAATTGACAAGTCGTAAAAACCGAACGTGCCAGCAGCTCCTAACGCGTTACGAAAGAATGGTAAATGTGCGTGTCCTGGTGCGCTTACTTTTCTCAGAAGAGTAATTGCCAGCCGGTTCTAGCTCTTCTTGAAATTCTGAAAAAGTAATTGGCACTTTGATATTTCGTAGTCAACCGTAATCTACGTCTTTTCATCGGAGCATGGTGCTCGAACATAGTACACAGCGTATTTTGCTCCGTTTTAATCAGAATATCGGGAATTTCCTAGAGCGGATAGTCGTACGACAGCCGCGGTACACATACCTATAATCGCGGCTACTCTAAACAGGTTTCCAAGGGACGCCGGATGAAAAATCGTCGCGACACCGGCGTGTTTCTGAGAATCTACCGTGCGATCGAACTCGAACTTGAAATCGAGACTGGCTTGGCGCGTTCGTAATCCAGCGATCGCGATTTTTCACCGTGGTTTTTCTTCCGTTTCACAGCGGTGAGCCAGGATAACAGTTGCGCTGGCCGGTCGTTTCCCTGGCGACGTGGGATTTTCTTTTTCTCGGTAGATCGACGTCGCGCGTATACTTACGATCCACCGTGGAAGAATCTTGGTTGATCGCAAGCAACAAGTATTTACGCGAGCGTCGAGTCGATGGCGCAGGACGCGACTATATTATAGTAGGTTGGGACCATCCATCAACCGGATCGGGGTAGACGAGTAAAAAGCTCAAACTTGTCTAAACCGATTGCTCTGTGCAGCTCTCACGGTTGAGCGCGACCGCTCATTTCAGATAATCCGCGATTGCGTTCGTCTTCGTGGGCATTTTTATCGCGTCAACTTCATACGCGGTCTCGGTTGCCGAGATGCGTGTTCGGGAATGTAGATAGGATCGCGTGTGTGCGTGAGCTTACGCGCAGACGATACCCGCCGTGGACCTGTTCATCCTCGGGCTTTATAGATGATAATGTCTTCGTGGAATGTAGGCTCCTTTTACGCGGCGCGACGCCACGCGGTATTTGGATTGATGCTGGCGTTTGATGCGAAAATAAGAGGCCGTGTAATTGCAGGGTGGCAACGTGGAATTCTATAAACGTAAATGGTGGAATTTCGAGTTGGTCATTAAGGGTGCGTTTTTGATAACCATTAATACGGTATTTGCTATTTGAAAAGGAAAAAGAGCGAAGATAATTTTATATAGAGCCCAATTAAGGTTTATAGAAAACAGTTTATACGAGAAGATAGCGACTATCTGAAGTTTTCCATCGTCTCGTGGCGATGGTAAGTGGTGTTTTTACAATTTGCGACGGTTTAACGACCGCGAGATAGAGAAGAGCAATTATAGGATATCCCTTCGCTGTAACGTCCATCAGAGAGCTGTGTGTTTATAAACGCACGAGTCCACACCAACGCATTTTCCTAATGCTCGTAAACCGCAATTTTGCGTTGGGGATGCGTTGCGCGTTGCCGCCCTCTAATGAAGACGTCGGTAAACGACTTTTCTTCCATGACAAGAATTCGTGCACGCGATGTTATTATTAACGATCTAACTGTTAATTCAACTTCTTTAAATAGACTCGTTAGTTTAACTTCTTTAAATAAACTCGTTATTCAACTTCTTTAAATAGACTCATTACTTCAATTTCTTTAAATATACCCATTCTTCAACGTTCAACATTTGTACTTTAAACTCTATGTTTCTGTACGTTAAATGAAGAGCACGCGAAGGAAATATGACAACACTATTTTTCACGTTAAACGGTTAATTTCAGCATTCTATTGCGCGAAACGTGAATGTTGTTCTGGTACGCGTAGTAGACGACCGAAAGTTTTCCTCTGTGAACAGCATTGCGGTCGTTGCACGTGCTATTTACGAGGATCGTGGAAGCGAGGTAAAATGCCGCTCAATGAGCATTTACGCAAGTCAAAAACGCTGTCATAGCGGCTTATTATTATTTCATGAGGTAAAAAGGCGTTGCCGAGCCTCTGGTAGACCGACCCTGTTCATTACGCTTCGCGTGTTTCACATGGAAACATTTTTCTGCAATTTTTCTTGCGTCGTTCGTTTTGATTGCTCGATCACTATACTTCTGAGAAACTGCCGTTTAAAAACACTTTTCGTAGGCATTTTTATTACACGAACGTTCATCGGCATGGTTGACTATCGCGTCGCTGTTGCGGCTAATTGTATGTGTAATTGTGTCATCGCATATCCAGCACTGTCATTAAATATTTCGTTTCGACATTCGTGCATGCCTCCTCGTCACGCTTTTGGAAAATGAGGTTATGGCAATTCTGTTTTCAAAGCAGTTTATTTTTTGCTTATCGTTGTTTGTATTGGTATTTAGTAAAGAAATAATTGACAAATTTATTGATAATTGATGGATGTATGAGAGTTAATAGTAATTTGAGCGTATCAAATTTGTCGATCTCGTTCGTTAAGAATAAATTACAGAGTTATGCCGAAATTATACCATTTGAGAGTTTAGATTTAGATTAGAGAGTTTAGATTTAGTTAGTAGATTTGATATAGGAGATTTAAATGCTTGATTTATTGCCTTGTACCACTGTAATTTGTAGGTGATACTGATGATGATACATCGAGCATTAATCGAAGGCGAACGTGTCGCTTGCGTTGTAAATTAATTAGTTGAGCACCTTGTCACACTTTTGTTCTTGAATTCTGTATCTGAATCCCATACTGCATCTATAATCCGAGCTTTAAAAATAGCAAATTTTTTATTATTCTTAAAAATTAATTAAGTTAATTATGATTAGTAATTATCGCTAATAATAATTATCCCTGCAAAAAGCGAAATGTTTCATCCATAATATGTAGGTGAATAAAGCTCAAAGTATAAATAAATAAACCAAAGATACGGCAAAGATAAATCGTGCTCAAGATTTCTAAGCGCCTATTATACAGTTTTTTTTAGAACTGCTATATCGACGTCTTGTTAAATGGCGATGATGCAGCAACGTCCGATGATCAAGTAGAACTGGAACTAATTCTAGCAGTTTGCTTTTTCTTCAATCTTCCAACTAGTGCTCTATTAACCCAATATCGTTGGCCTCTTCATATTCTCTCGATGTTTGACCTATTTTATATAAATATCACAATTAGCTTTATATTCTTTTAACATACGACACCATTATTTCTACAATATTAATCAGGTTTGTTAAATACTATATTAAGTACCTTTCAAGCATATTTCTCAAAATATTTTTAAGCTACATTATAACATCGCATCTTTCAATTGTTAACAGTCGTATATTAATATTTATTTTGATTTAAGTCTCGGCTGGAAACCGAGGGTTTTGTTTCTCGAATATTAACCGCAAGGTGAGTCTCGTCTTTACGAACCACTTAATAATTTCTGCTTTACGAGGCCGACGTATTACAACCTCTACACTTCCAACGTGCTTTGCCCGGCTACTCGAGGAAACTAGCTTTTTACGTCGACCGCGGATCCCCTGTGTGTGCCGTACACGCGTCATCATAGGAGCTGTTATAACGCTAAAAGTAATTGCAACGTGCAAGTTGAACCAGCCTCTCGTTTGAGTTGGCCGTAGAACTTGAACTATCGTGGATTCATGAAAGTTTTATGCTTCTCGAACTCTGCCAACCTCCCGACAGACGATAGTTATTGATCGTGAGATGCTTTAAAATACTGACGATAGCTACTTGCGTTCGCTATGCTAAATTCATGTCGTGTCTCAACTCTGATCGACGCAAGGTCATCTGACATTGAGATTCGTATCCATGGTGGTCACCGCTTTTAGAATGTTTTCTCGTTTTACCTAGCGCAAAGACTTTATCTTTGAACATCACGTAGTACACATTTCAATCGTCAACCAAGCAATTCACACTTTTACCCACATTCCGCATTAAAGATTCAGCATTGCTTCTAGAATTTATTGTCTTAAGATCAAATAGCACAAATTTTGATTTCAATTCTTACCCAAGCAATTCAGATATTTCGTAACTTATCTTTAAACATTTAAAGTTCTTAGAAATATTTGCCAATGTTGTATCAGAACTAGGTTTAATAACGAACTGCCTGTTACACACCATTGTTGACTTACGAGCGTGAAACGCACGCGATAGTCGTGCTAGAGCGGATATAACTCCTTCCATCGGCGATAGGCAAGCTCGTGCGGAGACAAGTCGGCGTAATTTAATTTAACGAACCACGTAAATCCTGGCGATCGGTCATCGGATGCCGTGGACACCGCGCACGTCGCATTTCACGAAGATCCAGATAAGAGAGGAGGCCAGAGGCACGCACGACGGCACGCTTAACCACGGGTTTATATACCGCGAGGGTGCTGGTCGTCGGGACGCATCGATCGTCTTAATTAATTCGCGCCGGCAAAAGGAAAGCCCCCATCGTTTTATCAATGAACGCTCTCGTCAGATCTCCAGTCCAGCACGAAACATTCGCTTGCCTTTCTGCCATGCTTGAGAACGACTTGCGTGCATCCTGCGATTGGGAAACGACTCGTAAATAATCGTGTACTCTACGTTACACCCCTACGTTCATAAGTGTTAGGACACTTACCGATAGCGAGATTATTCTCAGAAGTGATTAGAAATTTCTTTAAGAGTTAGTTTATCCGAGTCATCTTGCACAACTGAAACTAATTAATGACATTTTGCAAGTTAGAAGTTAACGATATTGTTCAATACTTCTATATAACATTAACAAGTTCCGTAATAAAACGAATAAAACATTTTACTGATAAATTTTACGAATTATAAATAGGAATTTTTATAAATTATAATTAACTAAGCTTTCAATGTGATTTAGTTGAGGAGGTTGTGAATATTAACACGTATGATTCCTAATACATCTTGTTCGCCTCGAAATTTGTAACAAGATTGTAGTCGATTAATGATTTTCTCGATATAACTTAAACAAGTTGTCGCATTAGATATGAAATTAAAATCTGCCTTATTACTTATAAACGACAGTGTACATGTTAATAAAAACAGCGAAGCAAGTCTATAGAGAGGCGAGTAAAAAGGTAAATGAAGAGAAAGAAGATTTAGAAGAATAACAATTAAGAAAGAAGAAGAAAAATGAAGGGCAAGGATAAAGGAATAGCCAGCGAGAGCGAAAGGCGAAGAAGAAGACGTGGAAGAATGGATAGGAAAAGAGAGAAACAAGTGGACGAAGAGGGCTCGAAGAGAAGTCTTTGCGACGGTGCGTGGGTGGCTCGATGCATAATTACGTAAGGGTCTATTAAACGCAATCATTAGTAGAAATCTAATGGTGGCGATGGCTTCGTGCACGATGCACACGTGGTCGCGTGATCATTTGTACCGTGCGTCGAGGAATCGAGGCCGATCTTTGATTTATTTGCTGGCAGCTGTCTCGGCCGTCTCGCAGCTCGGCTACGCGAGTTTGTAATGCATCGATGGCTGACTGGTAATAGGTTTGGAGCGTAGCGATTATGTACCGGCACGCTTTAACGTCGAAGATCCGCCGCCATGGTCGCGATTGTTCATGGAATCTTCATTCGTTTCGGATGCGTAACACGTAATTCAACTTGCGTTCTCGACGCGTCCTGTTAGTGTATGCACGATTTGCTAGATTCGCGATGGTTTCGGATATTTCGTATGAATTCAAGGCCGATCGGGACGAGGAGTACCACGGGCTTTTTTCAAAGAAATTAGTTCCTCGACACGTGTTTGGAATCAACAGACTTTTATTCGTTGCGTATTGAGTTAATTGTCTGGGAAATATTTTCAAACCGAGGATTCGCGTTTCTAACGATTTTATATGGAGATCATAGAAGAAAACTATAAGTATACTTTTGTTGATTTTCTAGTTTCAGTGCCGTTTGGCGATTACGCAGAAGAATTATAATACCACATAATTGAAAACGAAAACAACCTGTTTAGCATCTAAACCATAACCTGGTATTGAAAACAATTTTGATACCGTGAGACTGATTCATGACGCAATTTTAAAACTGCTGTATTTGTAAAAACTAAAAAAAGTGAATTATCATGTTCTAGCCTTTTAGTATTCATATAGAATTCTATACAATTCCGTCGACCGTCGACGTTTACACAATTTGCATAAAATTCACAAGACCTCTCTATGAATGCCTATATATTATACTTTCGCAAGCGCGTTTCAAATGATGTGCAATTGCTATCTGTACTCCAAGGTGGATATTTCCACAAAACGAGGCAACTATGTTGCGAAATTACTCGTAGCAACGTACCTAGATTGCAGGCCCTTTGTAACAAGTATCGTAAAATGTGTAAAGTTTATCAAATCGGAGCGAAGCACGCCCATTTCGTCTGGCGGTCGTTACAATCGTCATTATTTCTCATTGTCAGTCAATTCGTTTTTTCTTACACACGCATTGTTCTTCGTTCTCGCTTGTCGTTTATTGTCACAACGATCGTCGATCTCTTAACTAGACGTTAATGGAAATTCCGTAAGCTGCCGGTAGATTATGCGGATAGTAACGTGGGACTTCCCCTGTTGTCCTCCTTGTTATGAAACTGACTGGCACGGGAACTACGAGACGAGATCCTAGATACGGAGGGACTAATCCTGAAATGCATCTTTCGCTAGAAAATTCATGTCGGCTGTTCTCTATTCCCTAAGGATTTTATTAATCCTCCTTTGATCGTAATTCTCAGCAGGTACACTTTCATTTTTCATTAAGCTGTCTTTTCGTTAGATTTTATATCCTATTAGTTACTGCGTTGCAATTGCTTTCAATTTCAATTTAATACAGTATAACATGGAAGTCGTATCTCTACGGATTCACTGTTCCGTAATTGAATATTTCATTATTGTCGATTGAAATACGAGGTTCGGTTTGTATCTCGAACGAGGCACACAATAATTCCTGCCACCATCTTTCTACTGCCTCCACAGGCTTTTCTTCGTATAACTTGTTCGTTTTTAAGGATGGACATTCAATTAACTGAAACGATTTTCCTTTCACGCGAGAGGACGGTTTCTAGTTCGCCCGTGACAGTGCGCGTCATAAAATCGAACGTCGTCATAAAGTTTAGGCGTCTAGCAGACTGTACGGTGGTGTCCGATCTCGATGTCGAGGAGTCGACACGCGCTGGTGGGCGTTCAATCGTTATTCACCACCTCGCCAGGAGTCTGGTCGCTCGGATAACCGCGTGCAGTGGCTTTTCGAACTTTATATCGTGCCGTGCGCCGCCAATCAACAGCGTGATTTCATTCACGCTATCAATCATAAGGAAAGATTCGATAGGTATTCGAATTTAACTCATTCATAAATTAATTAAAAAAAAACGAGATATCCTGATTCTGAAATCATCTTCTTCCTTATATTCTTCGATTTTGTTCGTGATTCACTTCAATTTATTTTTATTCTATGCATTATGATTTTTTCAATAATGCTTCTCGTACGTCCAAGCAAGTCAGATGTAACTTCTTTCTTCTATGAGTATAATCACAAGAGAAATATTTTGCTTCGTTTTATCCGAAATATCACGCACCTGGCATTAATGAACCAATATTAAATTATTTTTCTTTCTTACACGTTTGATCTCATTCATGGGCCGGCCGGCTCGATTTATTTTCGTTATAAGTGTTATTTCTTTAACAATGGTTCTCGTATGTATAAGCAGGTTGGTCGGTGTCCTTTATTCTTTTGTGAGCGTAATCATAAGAAGAAGATCTCCATCGATGGGCATGTGCCTGTAATTGGAATTCTCCTGATCCCAGTTCGGTAAGCGTCTCCGACTCAATCAAAAGTAATTGCGTTTGACGTCTTAAGAAAGGTGTCCGAATACCAAGATAAATAACAGCCGAATCGTCACTGTCAGGGTTTGAGTGTTACCCTCTGTGCGTGCGCGTAATCGATTTGAAAAATGTTGGTACGATATTGTCTCGGCACGGAATCAATTCCGTTCGGCTATAAATGCTTGCCCGTATCCACAACGATTATTAGGGTGTCCTCGTAAAGTGGCCATCTCTCAAGATGATTTATCGGACCTCTCGAGAGGTTCACAATTTAACGCGTGATCCGATCTTGAAATGTCCCACATTGTCTATCAGCGTTTCTCGACCGAACGCTGGAAAACTAAACGAAAAGAAACGAAATAAAACGAACGATCGAATGAGATGGGAAGTAGAACCGGGGAAAGAAAGGAATGGAAACGAAATGAAAGAGAAGGAAGAGGAAGGACGAATCCTTTCCGTGGGCGTTTTGTTTGATTACATTCATTAAACGTACGACCGGTACGTTCGTTTTACCCGCGGTATCAGTTTCTTCTTTGCCGCGCTCGTTCTCGTTTGCTGCCGATATCGAGCTGCTGTGATCTGGAGCGTGTAGTTGGCTGCGCGGCCGAAAGGATCGAGATCGAACGACCGCGAAGAGAGATATAAGCAAGGGAACGGAGAAAGAGAACGCTCCCGGCTCCTCGCTCGTGGACGAAGAAACAAGAAGCAGAGGAAACAGGAGGGAGAAAAAAAAATATCATACGGTCGGTCAGGAGGGAAAGGGAGAGGCGATCGGATCGCGAGAAGAGGACAGTAGAAAATGCTAGGAAAGGAGGATAACATCTCGTTAGACTAGTCTAGCAAGCTCTGGGGGTCTCGTTCCACTGCTTCTTGCCCTATGCACGAGATTGATCATCTACGCATATGCCGCGCTTATCCGTGGCTCGTTCCTCCGTTGCATCGGCTTCGATGAATAGCCTCGACTCTTTGTCGACACCGCGTCGAGGAAAATCGTTTGATGTTTGTTTTTCGCTAACGTGTTTGCTTAACGGTCCTACGACTCTGTTGCTTCTTTTCTTAATCGTTTCTTGCCTCTTCGTCTCCTCTCTTTTATTTTTCCTGCATCCTTCATGGGTTTCCATCGTAATAAATGATCGCGATAATTAAAATACGAATTGCATTTAATTCAGAGTCTACCTGGTAGCTTATAAAGGAACGCGTGTGCCCCGGAACTGCGGTCTTGCTTGATTTATAGCGCGGCCCCAGAGAACACGAAATGGCGATGTTAAGCGTAGATGCAATGTGGGGAGTCCCAAATTGCTGTTTCTTCTTGCGAGCGCAATCCTTCACCACCCTTGTAACCCACGCAGTCCTTTGTCCCGTTGGTAGGTACACTGGCACAAAAATGCCTCGTTAGGTTTCGCCGTGTAAATGAACGTCATTTGTGTATTAACATTTTGGTTCAACGAACGACGGTGCCGGTCATTAGTCACCAAATACGTTTTGTTGCCTTCCAACGTTATTCAACTGGTACTTTATCTCGTTATTCGCATATCAATGATTTCTTTGTTAATCAAATAAATTCGACGTTTGCGGTGAAAGGAACCTATTTAAAGCGTAATTATGCAGCAACGATAGGAGAAACCTACTTTAGCGGACGATTAATGGCACCAATCATGGTTAATTTTCATTTTATTGTTTCTTACTAATTGATAACGATTCATTTAGTTTGTAACTACTTTAAAATAAGGTTAAAATATTCCGTGTTCTCGATATCGTTATAAATCGACCGGGTAAATCCTCATTCTCAGCGAAAGGTCGAAAAATGCACAAGAAACTAGGCGAAAGGAATTTCCATTTCTGTCGTCTCATTTCGATCAATTTTACGGTTTCACGGTCTGTTGATAGCATTTCACTGATCTCTTGACGACTTTATTATTAAGGGGGATTCTCGTAGAAATAGCCGTCGCAATGACGAGACTGTGTATACCAGCGGATAAAGCGTGATTTGCATCAGGTGACGTGTAACGCATTGTCCACGCTTACCAAGCAGATAAGTAAGTACTTACCTCGCTTTTTATAATCACGAGCATTGGAATTCGCTTTACGGCAGTTTCTTTATTCACGCGTGAAACGACTTCCGCGTCAGTTTAAAAGGAATGTTGTTCATGCGTGATACCAGGTCTTTGTCGGATGAATGAAACGTCGATCGGTTTTTTGTCGAAATTTCTATCGTGTAATTTGATTGAATCCCTTCCTTTATATGAAACGTTTCATTTTTGTTGCGTGATTGAAACGTCAAACTCACTTTTTTTACTGAAATTTCCGTCATATAATTTCGAGCTTTTTGTTAGCATACAGTGATTTTTCTTGTCTAACGTTTCATGCCTGTTTTTTTAAGAACAAGTAATTGAGTCATAATGATCATGAACACGAAACATTACTTAGCGGTGCGAGAATAATCAAAGAAATAGTATGACATTGCTTCATCGCTCGAAATAATGCAGTAGCCGTTAGATAATGAAACCTAATGTCACAAGCGTTTGATGTCGGTGCGGTCTATTCGACAACCACCTACATTGGATACAAAGGCGTAGAAAATAATGTTCTTCTGTTATCTTTATCATACATTTTAATTTTTTGTTTGAATAAACAGGTACCATTATCTTTGCATTCGAGTTAAGATATTCGAGTTATACTGTCATTTCGTATTACTGGAAGTAGGTGTAACGTTATACCCTGAAGAGTACAAGTACATTTCTTGACTTCGATGCTACTGCTGCGTTCACGTAGGCGGATAGTGATTGGATTGTTACCGCGCCAAATGTCTCTCACACTAGCTACATTGCTATGTAACTACTCTATTACAACAGCAGTGTCCATGACAAAGTAGGATTTTAAATTAAAGGACCAAGAAGTAAAGGGACCAATTGATGCTGCGGCATGCAGGACTATATGGTACGTAACATTCTATCCTTTGCAACGGGAGCTGAGTCGAGACTAAAATATGCAAACTCACAGCAAAGAAGGAACCCCAGTAAAAAATGACAGTGTATCGTAAAGGGATTTAAAGATAGTGCAAGAACATCGAGAGCATAACTCCGGTAATAAAGCAAGTGGCAGGAACGCTAAAAGAGGGATTCCAGAAGCAAAAAAAGGTAGAACAAGGATGTTAAAATGAGAATATTTTGATATATGAGAATATATATGTGACATGATTTTAGATTAATTAGTCTTATATTTGGTCCTTGCATCAATTGATCTCATACCATTTTGATTTTCCATACATATCTTGTCTTATATCGTACGAAGAAATCTCTCGCGAAACTTTGGATTTTCTCATTATCACCTTGCACCACGTTGCAAATCGCATCTTGGGTCTTCTTACGAACGACTGCCTCGTCCACCGATCGAAAACACGCGTCAAATACCGCCCACGGGATCAGTCAGAGTTAACTCGAAGCAATTCGTGTGGAGCACGCGAGCGCGAGAGGTTCAACGAGCGCACAATGTAGAAAGACCTCTATCATTGAATCCAATTTACCGAACACAACGGGCCGATTACATCGCTACAAGAACAGGTCTCGCGTAGAGCCAGTCGGAGGCCCGACTCCTCTCATTAGGATATCGGGTCACGGGTTATGTCTATCACATTGTTGTTCTGGCCTGGTGTGCGGTTATGGAGGATTATTCGGTTTGTAAGGTAATAACGCCGACAGCGTTGGTCAAGGGTTGCCGAGATAAGGTCGGGTAACCAAATAAATGAGGTAGGAGCTCAGCCTTCGAGGATGAACGTATCGGGAGCCTCTATCCGAGGGCAAAGTCTCACGGTAATCAATTAATCTTTCGACTCTCATCATTCAGCCTATCGACCCTTTGTGAACATCTGCGGATACTAATAGTCGAGTGGATATCGCATTGGTAGGATTTAGAGGCGTTTCTAACTTGTATCTATCTGAGAAATAGATTTGGAGATAATTTAACGCTTCTTTGATTAATGAGGATACTGAACGACTTACGTAGTCCTTATATAAGAACTCGTTAAATTTGAAATCATGTTCGATAAGAATATTACACAGCATGTGCTAACTTTTCATTGAACTTTATGATTTGAGTTATACGCATGTGTTTTACAAGATATTTCTCCGCTATAATAGTTATCGACTCTTTGAGAACTAGCCTCGAATGCTAGTAGTCGAACCGGTACGACATTGGTAGGATTCAGAGGCGTTTCTAACTTGTACCTACCTGAGAAATAGGTTTGCAGGTAATTTAAAGTTTCCTTGATTAATGGGGATCCACCGTAATAATTAGGTATTACAGAATTTGATTAAACAGTTAGTATTTGTAACGAATAACTCGTTAAATTAGAAGACAGATCATCTCGATAAGAACATCGTGCGATACGTACCAGTTTTTCATACAAAGTTCATTCCTTGAATTATATATGAGACATTTTACGAGACGCTCCTTTGCTATAATAGTCATAAACAAACAAACTGAGCGAGTTTGACCTTTGAACGTTACTGCAACTAAAACAGCTACGCGGCGAGAGTGACACAAGAGGGAAATCTGGTTCTTCAAAGTGACCGTAATCACGGAGTAATTCTTGTGTATGAAAGAAGAGAGCGAGAAGAGATAAAGACCCAGAGAAGAGACGTTAAGTTCGTGACGATGCGTATATTCGGTGTCTCGCTCGGTCGAAATAAAACAACCGAGGGAAAGAGATCGTGATGTGGCCCACTTGCGGTGACATGACATAACCGGTACGTAGTTCCAAGGCGACTGGATGCATCCAGAATTTCAATAAGCTCCTTTACATTCCTTTAGTCGCCGGAAATGTAATAGCGTGCTTTTTCTTTAGTTACTTATTCATTCGATGAATTCTTCCTCTTTTAACGGATTTCTATTGAAAAATGGTACTAAAATAGCGTTTTAAAGAATTTGTTAAAAGGCGATTACGAAAATAACATCACCATATAATCGCATCCTTCGTTTTTATCCTGCATTCTCAAGGTACGACAGAGAATATTTAAGATTTACGAGTCATCTTTGACTTCAAAAATCCTGTATGCATTATACCGAGGTCATAAGATTCGTATCACATAATCTACCATTACGAAACGTAGGATGAATTCTAGTAGGATTAGCTGTATGACGTTGCATTTGGTTACAACTGTTTCACCATATTAAAACTAGTTACTATGATTTGAATATGGATCGAAGAACTTACTTTTGAAGCCAAGAGACTTAGTATAGATTATCTCTTCGAATATTAGGTACTACAAATTCGGGTTTGTATAATATTCCTCATGGATCATATATGAATTGTGAATTGTAAGAACGTTGTGACGTCGTGACTTCGTACGATCTAGCTCTACACCCAGAGAATTAAATTAGAACTTAGTTTTGAATTTAGAGATGATATCCCCGAACAAAATCTTAGAACAAAATGGCTTTCTAAATTCTAAAGTAACTAGGAAATTGGAGGTTTAAGAGAGTTTCTGCGAAACGTTCGTTCGAAGAAAATAGTTTCCCTTAGTAACAGCACCAAACCATGAATACCACGTAAATGTAAGAAAAAGCTGACTTTCGAGCAGTAATCACACTGAAGGTTATATCCTTTTCCTCCGAAGAGGAATGAGAATACAAAAACGGAGAACATGACGAGAGATAGTCAAGAAGTACGGAGAAAAAGTACGGATGGTTTCTTTAAGGATACAAATGTTTGCTAAATCTTCGACGTCTCCTCTAATAGATAATTCTGAAGTTTCACATAGTTTTCATTGTATTATTAATTTAATTTATATCACCATGAATCAACTAATATTAATCCTCTACGATTATTTGTTTCACGTTGGTTTCTCGTCAAATCACACATCACGTCACTATATTTTTATATACTGCGAGTACGTCCATATTTTGGTTAATTGATTTTATCGAATAATTCAAATAAAATAACAAATGCAAAGTATAAATTCAGGATATTTCTCAAACTTTTTCTTGCGAACCATTTTCGAAACCAAAAAGGCTACTGTCGTTAACGTTCGAACAAAAATAGACACCCAAGTACAGTAGTTGTACATTGGTATTACTCCACGATCGTACGGGGTTGCAATGGATACGATCGGCCCAAGGCTGACTAGGAACGAGGACTAAAAACAGGAATTTCCTTTTTCCCATTCGCGAGCGCGATTCCTACCGAAGCACGTATTATCGAGTCTCATCACAGAAGTCGAGTGAGCTCGAGTAGATGCGCGATCGGTGCTCGAAGAACAGGTTGCCATCCAGGTTTTTGCAGGTGGCTTATAGTGCAACCACTGTCCTCTTTCTCTCTCCATCGATCTTCTTTGTCTCTCTTCTCTGTTTCTTTCCTCTGGCATTTCTAGGTACCTCATATCTAACGATCTCGTCTGGAACCCTCGCTGCTCTTGAAACTCGTTACAAAATGTTCTGGTCGAGACCGCGAGCCAACGTTAGTTTTATCACGGTATCTTCGCAGCCATTTCGATTATGTTTCATTAGTATACTTACGAGATGAGCTTCTGATACGTAGGTGTAAAGATCAAGGTATGAGACACCTGTCCCGCCGGTTGCACGATAGATTAAGGTCTTTCCAGGTGCAACATTTCCAAACGGTTACACGATCCACAATCGCATCTCATTTGATCGTTATGGAATTCTGAGCATTAACGTCGAGTTATACTATATGTAAAACAAAATCGAAAGCATGCTAATCGGTTTACGCTTCCTTTTCTGCTTACCATTGTGCGGTATAGTTTGTTATGAGAAATGATTGATGCTTGAACTTTCACGATCAACGTGTCTATCGATAGTCAAGGCTTCCAAGTGTCAGGCTTGTGTACGTAAAAAATGACTCCGATGTATTACATTATTAACGTTAGTAACAGATAGTTGCGATTCTAACGTTCGAATTGTTTTTCACGTTCATATACTGAAATTATTGCAATTTTTACATTTATCGTAGGTAATGGTTTTATAAATAAATGTTCAATGTAGTTAAAATATGCCTCACATTTTTAACAATTTTTCGCAAAATTTTCTAGATCTAATTGACACATCTTGAACCTCTATCGCGATACTATACAAATTAAAATATTAGTGAATTTTTTGACAAATTACGAGTTACAGTTTTACGTTAAATGAAATAATCGAATTTGTAAATTCTAATATTTTCTGTGCTTCATGACCAAAATTGTTTCGATTACGGAAGAAAATCTATCGTACCAATAACATGTAATTTATGAAATTTCGCTAATAATATTAGTTTGATTGTGCAAGAGAACACTATATGTCAAGATAAACGTTCGCTTTGGATGCTTGTACAGTTGTTTTGAAACAACGTTGTTACGGTCCCATTTCTGGCGTCGATAGGTTATGAATTCGTCTTTCACCCTGGATTCCTTATTTGGTTGGGCGGCTCGGCACGGTTAGGATCCGCGAGTTTAATAATGCCACATCTAGCCAGATTTATGTTCGCCGATATGAAATCGAGATTGTTCGAAGGTAACTTGTTTTTGACGTAGACATCTTTGTTCAGCAGGGAACTGTGCCATCTGATTCACGTGCCGTGCGTAAACTTTATTCCAGTCACGTTTGCTTATGCGCATATGCTACGCATAGTCCTTTATTTTCTCTGTATCATTTACGCACGTTCCTTGCGTTCAGATGCGGCTTCATTATAACTAATGACGCTGTAAATTCCACGATAACAATGCTAGATGCGCTTTAAACGCTAGGCGCGTTTGATTAACATTTCTGCTACCGTTGTGAAAGCTGGGTGGTCATCAGGATGGATGTATGATTTTTACGCGGGAACCAGTTAGAAAATGGTGGGGGTAGAACAAAAAAAAAAAAATGGATTGAAATTCCTATGGAACAATGGAAAGAATATGGTTGGGATAGTAGAATGTGCGATCGTACTTACATGTACGCTATCGTATAAGCTCGCACAATGTAGTAAATAACAGGTCAGGATTTCAAGAGTACGCCTTTACTTTCTACGAATACGAAGCTAGCTATTATTTTCGAACTGTATGCGATCGTGTCTCGCTTTTCCTTCGATGCTGTTTCGCCATCATCGATGGGAAATACTTTTGTCTGAAGTCTGTTTTTTCTTGAATCGATCGTGTCTTAATTTTGAATTTTAAACGATCAACGAAAGAAATCACAAATCTACGAAGTTTTGTGAGGAATATGACTTATCATCTGTTTCCCTCTTGTCTTTATAATTATAAGGAAGCAATGTTTGTGAACAGATATAATTTGCTATAAAAAGTAAAACGAAAACAAATTGGATTTAGTATTTTTACTAGCTCAATCGTTGTATACTAAATAAAGGAGATATAGATAAGAAATCGACACAGTTGCAAATAAGCCAAGGATACGTTGGCTACTGGTTCTATGGCACATGCTTACAGTCGGTGAACTGTAGCGCAGTATCTGCATTCATGAACTTCTATTTTCAATAGCGTGCTCGAGTGCCAGTTGTCCGTTGCATCTTTTAAATCTTGATACCTATGAAGCCGCTTACGGTAAATTATAGAGCAAAGCGAAATAACGTTAATCTACAGCAAGGTCCAATAAGAACAATGATTTATCGTAACGAGTTAAACGCAAATTATATGCTATAATTAAATCGATCATTTCCATCGGCAAATCGAAAGCCTAATTTCCTTCCGCCAATATTATCGAGATTATACTCTATCCTGCTACCTTATTATCAACTTCATGTTCCTTTATTTCTATATACACTCCAGATCGTTTATACATTAACTATCATATATACAGTTACTCATAAAGGTATTTGAATATTTAGCATAGAAAATTTATACGTACATATTGCATATGTCATACAAAACATTTTGAAATTTCATTATCACCGTAATGAGATACTACTACTACGATTACATTGATCAACTTTGGCTTCGAGGTAATTGTAAGTGTTATGTTTGATTATTTCTGGAGAGATGAAGAGGTGGATTTTTATACGATACGGAAATTTCGAAATATTTTATGCAACAAATACAATATATACATACAAGTTTCCTATGATAAGTGTTCAAAAGCGAGTCTCGTTACAGCGTTAATGAAATTTCAAAATGTTTGGCACTACGCGTATAATGTTTCTATAAATATTCGAAAACTTTTGTGAATAGTTGTACACGCATCCATTTCGACTAACTTGAAATCAAGCGAAAAGAAATTCAACGGTGACCCTAAACGACATCATTCCGTTATACTTTTTACGTCGCGGGAATTCAGGATAAAAGGTGTCGACCACGAGCAGTTTAGACTCTGCGATCGGCTTTGAACGAGTTCACCCCGAGGGAGCAGCAATTCCAGTAAATAAAATCGAATAGGATTCCTCGGTGGGCCAGCTTCGTTCCGCTTTCAGCCTACTATTATCTAACTTGATTTCTGTGTTTCGCGTTACCGCTCTCAACCTAGTAATATCTGGCCTTTGCGTGGCGAGAATTTTTTCTTGTTGGCGATAATCGCAGGGTGTCTGCACACGTGACGGCTTTTACAAGTCTTCGGGCCGCGCGGAACGCGCAGCAAAATTGAATTTCGACGATCTCTGCGTGCATCTTGCGTTTTATGGGATAAGTCGGCGAGAATATCCGTGCTCGTGTTGCGCTCAGGATAACAAGCTTGTACGTTTGCTCTCGATAGCTATTTTCCCCCGGAAGCATATATACGCGACTGTTTGTCCTCCTACTTCCACTTTCGCTTTTGATTTTCAGGTGTAACTTTTATACAAAATAGCAATCTTCCTAGACTCTTATCAGATAGGAGGAAGGATAAAGAAAAAGAGTTATTGCAAATTCAATTCTATATTTTAAAAGTAGAAAATGTTCCTTTTATTTGCCGCAATTAGACGCGTCTATTGTACCAACAAGATCATATGGAAATGAAAATTTGATGCAAATGTTTGTGACGAGTGCTTGAGTTTTTAATGTTTGAGATTAAATACTTGAATAAAGAAACTAAGATTGCTGGAGTTAAGTACTTGACAGAAGGCCTGACCGAATGTTCTATGGACATACAAATTGACTTGAAGATTTCTGGATCTTAGATAGAAGAGATTCTATAAAAATCCAGCTTTTCATTTTTCGAAAGACGATCGACCAAAATTCCTATAACCACATGTTCTAAACATTTTCTACATCACGTAAACCTGTTTTATTATCTGACGAAGACGGTCGATTTCTCCTGAACGCAACTGATTGCGTTCGGCGTCATGTCGGTGTCCGGCGGAATAAGAATTCGCGTGTGCATCGTTTTCACAGCGATCGTGTACTTCGGCATGCTGCAAGCGTAGAAACAGAATTCACGCGAGTTTCTCGTGAGACGGTATCGTTTTGCTGGCTTCTGTTTACGGGCAACATAGCTGCAGCTATCCCGTCACGGGATCTCGTTGCTGGCGGCCACTCTCTGCGTGCTTCGTGCAAGAATCTAACCTTAATGAGTAAAATTGAGTCCCGAGGGGCCGGAATCAACGAAGACCGGCTTCTAACCACCGCGTGGCTTCCTTCTGGATGCGTTGTCCCGCAGGCGTAAAAAGCGTAGCGGACGAAAAAGACGAACAGAACATTGCTCCCCTATTGGGTTGGCTCTGATATACGTTGCTATAGCGAATCAAGATTCTCTATGTACCACTGGTGGTGGCCGATACGCGTTACGTTACGTTCTTGCGGTTCGTAGAATTACATCGCTGTCAGACGTGTTGGTCAGAGAAACAGGAATCTGCGCTTAGGTCTGGCTAGCGTGAGCTTACGCTCGATGCTCGTTGATTATCGAGCAGCGAGAAGTCTGTTGCCTGTTTTGCTCCTTTCTCCCTTTACCTAGCTGCTTGTCCGATGTTGAAACATGTCTTTGATAGGCGTGGCATTGAAACTATCGACTTAGATGGTTATAACGTTGAACAGGATTGATTAAACTTGATTAGGTGTTGACGTTCCTCGATATATAGATACTGTAGATTGACTTACGATGAATGATAACTTGTGTTACATGTTTTGATGTTGTGTGGACCTGGTTTTCAAATTTGTTGAATAATGGTCCGTTCAAACTAGTTAACTTGACAGTTTCCTTGTCGGGTCGATCTGTAAATCTGATATAATCTGCCCTTAACAGAAATGAGACAACATGTAAGATACATAAGATTCTTTAATCTGTTAAGGATAAATGGTTAAGGGTAAACGCGATTGCGATTCACGCGATATTTCGTTCGTAATGTTTCTTAGTCATTTCACATCATTCAATTCTAGTGAATTTACGTTGTGATTATAAGAAGCAATTTCAAAAATTATAGTATTTCTTTTCCCATTTAGATCCTGTAACTTTATGAACATTGGCCAAGTTGAAATATTTTACTTCATCCTGATAAACTATCCTTTTTGTTTTCAAGCTATAGAATTTCTTTTTATGCCTCTGATCTATACGGTGGGCTTTTGTTTTGTATATTTCGCTATATCGTTCTCAATGGGTTAATAAAGGAATTATGTTAAAGAGATTGTCAATTCGAACGACGAATTAACTTCTTCTCTAGCCTTCCCTAGTAAACAGGCTGTGAATACGAGATGCAATAATTAGATTGGTTTCTCCTGACACTTTAGCCAGTTTATTTTAATTATTTTCCGGGTTACAATGTCACTTAGCTTTCTCGCGGATCACGCAATCTTTATTGTATTTTATTCGTGCTTATTGTGTTCTAGGATTTCTCCGTTCAATTTTATTGTTCCCTCCAGTTATGAGGCGGGAAAGTCGGCTAATAATTGTAAAACGCTTTCCAGCTTCGATATTAATGTCAGTCAAGGATTAATCGTTGGAAGCGTAGGTGGTTTCCCGTGGAGAAATCGTCACGAACGGCCGATACTTCCTCTCCGGGAATCTCACGAACACACGTTTGAAGATGTTGGACAGCGATTCGATGCGTTTCTTTCCCGTGGATCGTGGTCGAATCGTGGCTCTTCCCTTCGACTTGCATCTTCGCGCGAGAAAGTAAACGAGTCGACCAACTCTCTCACGGTACGCAACTCCTACGAATTTCTGACACATTCAGCCTCGCGTGTGCATGAAACGATCGTTGATCGTGAATTTACCTTTCAACTTTGGGGTTTCTAATTTATACATAGATTAGTAGATTAGCGGATTATCATATAAAGGTTCGGTGGCGATTGTTCGCGGAGACAATACAGAGATACAAAATTGTAACTCACGGGTTTGGCAACATTTTCTTCAACTGTTAATTGAAATTAAAAGGAAACTGTTTACTTGTAGTTAGTTTTTCTTTTCAGTGTGTGAGTATGAAGATAAAAACGCAGATTTGAGAGAGATTAACTTCCTAGATTATTTATCTTATCTTGAAAATTTTTACTTTGCAATACCACACTTCAAACAAGATCAAATTAATTACCGATTCTTAATTACCGAATTATTCACAGAGAGCTATCATCTCTTACAAATAGCTGAAAGAAAACAAATGGAGAATGCAGTATCCCCCTATAAGATCCTAGTGTTAATAAATCTTTATCGTCGATTTACTTAAATTTTTCCAAATTTTCTAATAAAAAAAATAACTCATCTATCAACTAAAAAATAACGAAACTTTCCCAAAACCATCCCCAAGTTAAGAAACTCCACATTTATTAAAATTGCCATTTTACCGAACTTCAATCGTTCCATTGACAGAAACATTCAGGTCATTGGAGCGTCGCAACTGCCTCCCACGCGAGCCGATTCGCGGTCGATTAAAATCACTGTGTTTCGATCCCGTGCAGATCTGAATCGCCGTGATTGCATGTTGAGTCTATTCGAGAGGTACGAGAGAACGCGCGTCTCGTGGCGAATCACTTTTACAACGACTCGTTTGACTTTCGTGTCCCACGCAAAACTCGTACGCGCGTAAGCATGCAGGAACGACGACCACGGCGAAAGTAGGATGCACTTGGCGACTCAGTTTTCGCTCGGTGTATGTAACTCGCTAGGGGAACGAACACGGTGAAAATATACGCGCTTTAAATCTACAGCTTTTATATCGTTGAACGAAGAAAACGAATTTTATTGGCGGTCGGGACGTTTATTACGTGCGAATGGATCGTCGATTCGTACACGACCAATTTGTCTAAGGCAATAACATGACGTATAGCGAATTACTTGTTTGATAATTTTCGACGTCTTTTACCTGCTCCTTTTGGTATAGTTTTAGCGTAATGATGTATAAATTATTGGTATCATTTGGCAGACTGAATTGAATTTAGCACTGACTTTCCATTTCTAGCATTGAAGATCAGTAGTATAAGATAAAAGTTGTCAGACACAGTTTCCTGTCGCATGAAAAGGAAGTGATTAAAAGCTTAATCTTTCGCTGTAGCACATGTTGTTGGCTTTATAAAATTGTTTCATATTCTTGTATTATAACCCTGTAATTTATTGTCTTTCGGAAAAAATGATAAAAAATTGAATAATTGTATACCTTGTAATTGTATAAAATCCAAGTACCAAGTCGATATTAACATATTATATTCATAGTTTCCTGTTTTACATTCATTCTAAATACTTTCGCTTAATAATTAAATCCACGCATACTTTACAATTTCATCATCGCTATTTTCAATCCCCTCGTTAAGACCTTTTTATACTTCATTCAAATCAAACTGTAATAGATTCGGAGGTTTGGGAATGAATTCTGATTCGAACAAATACCTCAACCGAGTTGTAGAACTGACCTTAGTATCCGTCGAAAGTAAAAGGAAATTGAATTTTCCATCGGCCGTGAAGCGAGTTCACGGTGTATGGAGGTGCAACTTTTAAAGTCTGGACAGACATGAGAACGACTATGCTAGTGAAAGTTCTCGGCTCTCTGCACTTTATTAACGCCCGTCGTTGCCTTCGGAAAAGCGCGTTCAAAGTCATTAATTAGAGACTACCGACAACCGATATTCTTCTCGACTTCTAATACAAGATCCGCGTCGTTTGCATTCTTCTTGATTCTATCGAGTAATGTTTTGTCGCATCGCTTAAAAATAATTAATCGTTCGTACGTAGCATTGGTGTTAGAAAGTCTGGTAATTACAAACAAGTAATTAGCTTGTGAGCGGTCACTGGAGTTCTCTTTTTGCTAGGAGTTTTGCAAGTAAACAGCTATCGCGTGTTCAAGTGACTTTTTGACGAAGACTGTGTTATATAAACGCAATGACAGTATCAAAATTTCAAATGGCGTTCCTACATATTCCAACCAGTCGGTGGTCTTAAGTTTGGTATTATCCTGCACCGATGGTGAACCTAAATCAATCGATCCTTCTGATCAATTCGTTCATTTACATTTTGTTTCAGTTACGTTCTGTTTTTCATATTCAAGAAACTACGAATTCCGATGCAAATATTTGGCAAACGATGATCTTTCACATTTCCTACTGTTAAAGTTGTCAAACCCAGTTGGAAACTTAAAATGAAAGTTCCTTTAAAAACTGTTCAATTCTCGCTACTTTATCATATTCTAACAGCACATTCATACATGTATAATATCATGTAGAACCGTTGCACACTAATTTGACTAATAAACGAGGCTCACGAGTGAAATCGGCGTTAGCAGGCAGTCTAACAAATGCCACGGAGATTCCCTGTCTCGTTTATACTCTTGAATGAGTAAGGAGCCATGAAAGATATAGTCATAAATAAAAGGTTCGACTTGTGCACAGTTGAATTAACCTACATTCTACTTATCTATCGGCCACGCGAAAGTCACGGACGTGTTCCAGATTCATCGCGCAACGTAGGCACGCAACGACGTGTACACCCCCCTTCATAGGTACAAGAACTCTTGCAGAAAAATAAAATAAATCCCACGAAGCATTAGAAAATTCTTAAACATCGTTTCGAACCTGACTCTGTATGATAAAGTTAGTCGTCGGTGTTCGTGTTAAACATTAAGTTTCTGCTATTTATATTAAATAATTATTCCATTCTACTTTTTATATCGTTATTTACTTGTATGCTATTAATAATTCTGGGCTATTCGATTCAGTTAAAATTCTTTCAATTCTTCTTAAACCAGAAAATTGTATAGTTTTCTACATATAATTATTTACTTCATTATTTTCCTTCGAAATTCTTGAAGATAGTTTCCACAACTTTCTCTCGTGTATTTTCGACGGAACTGATCAATCATTTTCCAGAAATCTAGGTCAGTTATCCTGTTCGAAACTAACAAGTGTCTTCACGCTTATCAACAGGGGTGTAGATATTTGGGGCGAAGGGTTGAGCAGGGTTTTCGTTTTCGACGGCCGTCCAATATCGCGAGGCGGCTATTAATATTGTTTTAAAAGACGACGGTGGTCCGACACGTGACTGCGAACTGGTTTCGTTGTCGCCTCGGGCCGATGGGAGACCCTGACACTAACATTCCTCAAGGCTGCCTGTGGGATCGTTCGCGTTGCCCGGGGGCTCCATCGGACCATGACATTGACTTCGAGATGGAAGCCTCGTGAATATGGTAATACCGGGTCTCTCTGCTCTACGCGAAGCATTCGTTTCCTCGGCGATGGCAGAGCGGCGATGTAGAAGCAAACGGCGCAGTAGAACCGTTCGCTCTCGTCCTTCTTCTTCTCAGTTTCGCCACGAGGAGAATCTTTATCCGTCTTCCCGTCGTGTTCCTCTATCGGCGTGCTTGGCGCATCTCCTCGGCCACCGGATGTTGTCCCCTTTTCTAACCGGCTGCACGTGACTTAGGCAGCATAAACTGTGTTTTTAAAGGGCGGCCGAGCTGTGAACAAGCGGAGGGAACAGGGATCGTGGCTGGTCTGCAGCTTCAATTCAGAGTATAGCCTTATGTATACGTGATGTTGTATCGTTTCGTGCTTGGAAAGCGTATGGAATTAAGTGACAGGCATTCTCTTATTGTAGCGTTTTTGGTTGTTACGTGTAGCCGTATACGTGGATGATGGGAGTAACGAAAAAGAGCAATGGTGATTTTAAGCTTTAGACTTTTCTTTTTCCAGTGCATTTGGTTGTATTTAATTAAGTAACTTAGACAGATTTGTAATTAGAAAATTTTTCTTTGTTGCAGGTATGATGAATTTTATTATGTTAGAAGACAAAATCTATCGGATGGATATGTAAGTGCTTTACAGTTAATTTCTCTAACTCTTCTCTCTTTGTTAATTATTTGAAGAATAAACGAGGCGTCTCGATACTATCTATAGTATAATTTACATTATTTTGTTGCTTTTGTTTTATTGAAAATCAAAATATGTGAAAGTCTTTAACATCGATTCTAAGCAATATTATCCGTACAAGTCAGACATTTCTGATGTTAATCCTATATAATGTTAATATTTATTATCGCTTACATGCGAATTCGCTTGAGAAATTACAGCATTTCAATCGTTACACATATTCGATCGAGACGTCTCAGTTAAAAGTTTGATACATTCCAGTAATCGATATTTCAATTTCCGCGAAAGTTTCGTGCCGGAACGGAAGCAGGAATAGAAGTGTACTTTCTTTTTATCGAGATGCCATTTAGGAAAAGTTGTCATTATGAAAATTGCGGTATTCGGTTCTGTGCGTCCTCAATTAGAGCAGAATTCGCTTTCACACGAGTCCATCGTCCTTCTCGTACGTAGGTGCAACGTGATTTGCCACTTTGTGGCCCGTGATGGCGAACAACGTCAACCGGTGTCTGACGCGAAGACCCAACGTCACTTTCTTATCGTTACATTAAACATGACGTATGCATTATGGATGACAACGATCAAAACTCTTGTTTTGCGTCAAAGCGTCGCGCAAGGGACGCGAGACACTCATGATCCCGAATAATTTGTACACCATCGTAACTATCGCGAGACTTTATGCAAATCATCTTGATAGTTATGCATAACGCGAAGCATTCAAGTGTTTCGTCATACGATGAAAATCGTCGAGGATTTACATGTTTCAAACGTAAAAGCCTAAACTCTTGTTTATAAATAACAGAATCTATCGAGTTTAAATCTTTAAATCTTTAATCTTTTAAAATCTTCACAATATAATACATATACGTAATTGAGTTTTTGTTCTACGATATTTATGACAAATAAAATAAACCAGCCTTTCAACGAGCCAATCCGATCAACTCCGTCCTCTGTAAAAAGTAAAATACGGAAAATAAGATGTTCTTTTATTCAAGTTCATATTGCTCGCCTGTATCTCTGAAAGCACGAATGTGTATAAAGATGCGTAGCCTTCTAATGATCTTTGTCTCCAAACTCTAAATCCCTCCATTACCTAGCTAATCACCTTTCCACACTGAACCACAACGTCACGCTAGGGGAACTCAAAGCGGACCATTAAGTTTCAATTCGCGTGAAATTTACACCGCGTGGTACATGGGATATCTTAATCTCCTTCCATAAATCCAGTGAAAAGCGTAAACGTCAAGCCGGACGCGATTCACGTTCGTTTCCCCTTGACTCTTAGCCTTATGCTCCTATCTTCGTCATTTCTCGCATACGGTGCACGCGACGAGATCGCGCTTGCTCGCGTACTACAGCGTGCATTACAAGCTCGGATTCCCGGCTGACCTATGACCCTCGAACGATGTCGGTCGATGTCGTACGCGCGGGGATAGCGTTACGCTCGCTATAATTCGAGCACGAGCGCGCGGCCACAGGCGCGCCGGAGACGCTCCGGCAAACGGGCGAGTGAGGTTCTGCAGCGTCGAAAGCGAGCGACGTGCTACATGGGAGCTCGTTACCGCGAGAAAGAGTCAAGCCGCGTTTCTCTCCGTTCGAGAGGCGAGCCGCCGCGAGCCAAGCAGTAAGGAACTGCCACGCTCGCTGCCTACCTGATCCCACGACCAGATTTATTGGCGCGCGGAAAACTAATGGTAACACTCGAGGGATTCCTTCGGGATGGCACGTCGTGCGCGCAAGTTCTGTCTCTTAACCATCTTTCACTGAAAGTACGATGAAACTCCGTTTGTATGAACTTTTCGGGGGACGAATAGTTTACAAAATTGCAGTTCATATATATTGAACGGCTAACAATTTTTTCCACTATCTGTTAATTTTTGTTCATATATGCAAAGCCTGTTTCTTGAGTATCTGTCGATGAAGATATAGTAGAACTCCGTTTATATATGTGAATTTTTTGGGGACAAATAGTTTGTACAGGATGTTAATACACAGGAATAAGATTTCCAGGGCTAATTATAATCACGGAGAGGAGTAAAAAAAGTGCAATAAAAATCAACTTCGGGCATTCGACAACGTAAATGAATCTTCTCTTTAAATTATTGGTGAGAATTTGGAGATTTTGTATTAACACGTTTATCAATATACATTTTGTATTTACAGATGTAAAAGGACAAAGAATTCAGAACGAATGATTTCATAATGGTTCATTAGACAGTTTGTTCGAATCTCCTCTGAGCTACATTGTTAAATAGTTAATCAATATGTTTGATAGAAGCTGTAGGTGTTTAAGTTTATTCAGAGAAGGAGTTGGTAATAGACTTGGTTCGAAGTTTCCGAGCAGAACTGCAAGGTTTGATAAAAGAGCACGATGTTGGCAAGATTGAGTGGTTAGAACGTATGTTTCCAGAGAAACAGTCGTATCGATGTTGATTAGATAGCAGGGAATTAAGAACAGATTTCTGCAAAGATTAGGAATTTTCTAGATGTATGAGATTTAGTTAAGCAAAGGTAGCAGTTTGCTGAGACTACAGATTTCTTGATATTTTTTGTGACATTTCTTTGTCTATCCCTGTTGTTGCAGAGGAATGACAAAATAGTCAGGTTAGCCATAAATTTCATAGCGTAACAGCTAGTAATCAGCTGGTATGCGAAAGAATTTTGCATAACAAACATATGCATAGCTTTGTTCGATCGAAAAGTATATACTAAACTCTGATCGCACGTTTGTGCATGAAAAAGGATAAAGATATATCTCATACAGAAGCAACTACGTTGTGTTTTTCGATTCGTTTCGATGTCAGAGGTGATCATTATCTGACTACATATGCAGTAGAAAATGACTAATAATTTGAGGAAAGACTACGTTCAATCTTTGATTAATTTTGAAAAAACAAGCCAAATATATAACGATCAAACTTGGTCAAACCTTTTGTAAAACTCGCATCGATCAAACATTTTGTAATGAAAATTTAAAACTTAAAGCACACGTAGCATAAAAATTAACAGGAACGAGCAAAAGTATGTCAATAAGTAGCTACAATCATATTACGTCGATTTTATCATTCACCTTGCCCTTAACATCAAGAACACTCACGAAGAATTTTATTTTGTTCCGGAGAAAGGTTACACGTACCCGAAAAACCTGTTTCGTCCGAAGTTTTGCTAGAACTGGTTGTGGATAATTAAGAATAATGAGCTTACGCAAGCTGGCATAAACTGTTAGGGAAGGCGTTCCGGGATAACGAAATGTTGTAGATAATTATACTCACCATACTCCGTACATAGTATACCGTTCAATAGGCACTACATAAACTTTATTCTATAAATTATTCTCAGTTAATATTCTAATAAATTCCTTCTCTTATCGATCTTGTTTTTCCTTTATATTTTTTATCGTACATAAGAGTTTTAAACTAATGACAACGATCCCAGTCAAAGCGTTAGCAGAATCGTAAATAAAACCGGAAATCGACCATACAATAAAGTTAATTCCTGCAGCCGGCTGAGTGAAATTTATCGATGCTTAGAAGGCATCGGTTTATCGTCGTAGCGTCGTAGCGTCGTAGCGTCTCGTTTACCAGCGTCTCCGATATTCCTCGTGCACGCTAAAGGGCCTGGAAAAGTAGACGCACTTTGAAGCGTTCTCCGGATAGAAAGAGAGAGAAAGGAAGAGAGTTTTGTTGCACGGTCGCTAGCTACGGATAATTAAGGATAATGGAGGTGCCCGAGGGAAGACGAGAATGGATGAGGTATTTCCAAGTGATGGAATATTATGAATAGTACGTTGCTCGATACTACAGAGATATCGGTCTCTTAGCTGGAAAGGGAACTGGTTTTAATTTTTGCGATATTTCGTATTCATCGCGCGCACACCATATGGAAATTTCTTTTGCTCCGAGTGCTTGAATAATGTACATTGTTATTACGTGTTAAAATAACGCGTCCGACGATCTGCCGTTGAGAAACTATCCTTGATCCGAGTTTTCCTCGCGCGATAATCAATTCAAGCTCACGCTCGGAATTTTAAGTACACAGGCTCACAAAAGCATTTGAATATTTGTAGAAATCTTTTGTGGACGTATCTTATAAATTTTACATACGTTCCCAGATTGATTTCAAATTTGATCGATATAATCGTAACCGTCGCGTGTCATTACAGTGTTGATGAAATTGTAGAATGTCTTATGTAACACACGCGTAGCATATAATAAACATAAAAGTTTTCCACGGTAAATGTTCAAATACTTTCGTGAGCCAGTGTATAATCGAACGAATATGCGTTCACGCACCAGCATGAAATTAACGTGGCGTGCATTATAATTCTACAAACACGATCAACGCATTGGGTGTTATCGTTGCACCGAGCAAGCAGCGACTTAATGTACGCGGATAATATCGAACAAAAAAGAAAAGAGAAATTATTATGTACACGTTTGTTCTCGTTCCCACGTTCAAGCCGGTCGTTTTCTCCAACCGAAAAAGTTTTTCCACTCACAGCAACCGATATCCAATTGATTTGAATAGAAATTAGCGAGTTTTTTTCGTATTAGAAGGATTCTAACGAAGTCCCAGGTAAATCATTAACGGCAGTAATAATATTCCCCGTTAGACTGGTTGCGTTGCAAATAATCTGCCGTGGAGAATGGCCGCGATTTATATCGTCGATGCGGCGCCAGGTAAATCTGGCCGTTATAAACAGATCCACTCGTTCGATCATTTTACGAGAGAACTGTCATCGATTACACGTAGGTACTCGCGAGATTGCGTTGTTGTCTCGTTACCGGTATTAAGACAGAGTCTGCAATAGATAATATACTTGTTTCCTTTCATGAATTTGTTCCACTTGCGAGTTCTCCTTTTATTTATGCGCTCTAGCAACGCAACCATCGAGCGTTCGATAGTTACTATATGAAATTCAACTATCAGTAATAATTTAGACGGTCAACGAAATATTTATGATACTATGAAATCGCCGATTCTCTTGTTCGTTTTTCAGACTCGATGAAAAATCATTTGCAAGATATATGAGAAATAGGAGCGTAGAAAGCGTGTCGACGAAGAAATCGTTACGAATCTTCTAAAATAACTTAGGGGCTGGTTGATTCGTAGCCGTAATAATTCAGATAATTATGCCTGGACGTTACCTCATTAAGAAAGCGTGTTCCACAAATGGTTAAGGCAGGGGTCGTGTAAAACGGCGCGAGTTATGCCTTTTTACCGTGGCTGGAGCCATTCATCACCGTGGCAGCCGGTGTTAAAAGGCAAAACTTCCGATGACCTCCCGCGTTGAAATCGGTCGTGGATGAGAACGGGAAGTGGCACCCATATCCGGCAAGAACTGCTTTCATCGTCGTCCACAATGCAGCCGAAAGCGTGGCTTGCCTGTAATCCATTGTGTTGCGTCCCCATTTCGAGAAACGTGCTCTTTCTTGCAACCGCGATGTTACGAGTTGCCTCCTTCGATCGCGATAAACTGGAAGGCGAACAAAAATTTCGCTCGTCAACGCGAGGATCCCGTTGCTACTTTATTCCGTAGAGAACGAAATCGTGCTCCCTCTACCGTAACGTTCGCTCACACACGAGTAACGTTGGAATAATTATTCTTTTTCGTCTGCTTCGTACAAGGTCAACGTCGATTCACGTGTGGCCGCCTTTCTTTTTTCTTCCCGCTTCGCACGATTTGCTCGCACGCACGTGTTTCATATAGTAGTACCGTTTTATGCATTAACGGTCAACGTTGCGTTAGCGTTGTATTACGCATGCAAAACTTCCTTCGCAATGTAGATTATTGAACTGTGTCTTTCAATATTATGGTTATGAGACGGAATAAGAAACGAGCACAAGTTCGATAGTTGTGTTGAATTTGGTCTATTTTACTCATTTCTTTTATTTGGAAAATTTACGAAAGTTTTTATTGGACATTTGAGAAGAGATTAGTAATAACAAATAACAAAAACGAGTGACGTTTGGAGACGACGATGAATGGCAATTTTAGTTTTAGTCAGAGAAAAATAGATCCTGCATTTTTCTAGATTTGAAAACGATTTTGAGAAGATTTGTTGCGCGTAATTGCTCGACACTCGAGTATCATAAATTACAAGCATCCGCCCTGCGGCTGTCATAATGGTTTCAAAAGTTTTATTAACGACTTCAATTACGAGTGATCGTTGGTTCAGTCATTACGAAGGCATCGCATTCGCTCTGGAAATTAATTAAATCTTTTTGTACGTTTGTTCTTGCTTTTATCTTTATTATAACCTGCCACGAAGCTTTCGCACACGTTGATTTCGTAGTCAGAGAACGATTTACTTACTTTAAATAGCTCGATCTCTCCCTCCCCAACGAAACGTATTATCTGGTATAGCGATCCATTTGAAAAAGCGAAAGCAATGTAACGTGCACGTGAAGTCCACTTCGAGTAAGGAACCTATCGATCCTAGTGATCTAAATTAACTCTCGTGTGGCCGTGAATCACCTGCGTCAGGTAGCTTAACACGTACACCGGATGATTCTCTGTTGTTCTTCGGGCCACGGAATTTTTTATCTCCACGGAACATATAATTTCAGAGAAATGTTTAACACGTGCGCTGTTGTTGACCATCCTGTTCTCCGAGATTTTACGGAACCTACAGTGATTACATTTTAATAAAACAACTTTAAGAGAAACCCGAGTTTAATGATAAACGCAAAGACTTTTTCGTTAGTTATTCCTCTGAGCCTGAAAACTGATTTAAGTAGCTCCGTGATACACCAGAAAGATACGAAACACGAAAAATGTAATACGTACAACGAAAAATATGTTATACTAATCAATGTAGTTATCTGAGATTCTATACAACTTACAACAATTATATTTCGACAAGATATGTGAGAAGAAATGTGTATGGAAGAAAAATGGATATAGACATAAAGATTTCTATCGAATATATTTCTGAACTTAAGTTTTCATGATACGCGAGAAATATATGAAATATAGAATATGTTACAGGTACTAGTCGAGGATTAGATTTGCTTATCGAGAAATTTCATTTCATCGAGAACAGCAAGATACGAACATCGCCCACTCTCGAATTCTGTCAAGAGGCAGTTGCAATCTTTCCCACGGTTGCTAATGATTTATTTTCAAGGAGCACACAGGTTACATACGCGAGATTTGCGGCATTATTCGTTACGTATGCGAGTTTTAGATCGATCGAAAACAGGATCGGCTTAAGAATTCGTTTCGCGAGTGCTTTACGTTTCTCATGCAGCGAGAATTGATATCGTGGTTAATAAATGCGGTAGCTCAAGAATTTCATTCAGCCACGCGCACCGAATTCTGATGAATGGAAAGGATCGTGCTGGATGCAAGTTTGATAGAGAAGTACGAAATATATTTTTATAGTGGAATGATCTGTTATCGATTAAATACTAATCCCGACTACGTTATAATCCCTATAACTGTAGATTATAATTGAATAATAAAAATAATTTTTAAGTATATTGTTTAGTACAGAAGTGTAATTCAATAACACGAGGCTCTTCAAAAACTAGCTTAACACGAAATTCTTGTTTCCACAATACTTGATCTCTTGATATTTTGACCTCTTGATTATGTTTCAATTGATATAATTGTGCATTATATATATACATCTATGAAGAAATAACACATAGAAATAATTTTTGATTACATTTTTTAATACAGTTCAATAATTCAAGTCTTTCCAAAAACTAGTTTAACAGGAAATTCCTGATCCCATAACACTTGAACATGACTCTACAAGGAGTCTCGTCCTAAGCTTATCGTACTGTTTCCTGAGCGTCGTCGTTATATGTTTGACCCATTGTTCGACCACAAGGCCTTGAATGGTGCTGTTACTTGTCCCGAAATTGTATTTTCCTTTGGACTAATAATATTTTGGCCAGCTTTAAGACATAGCTACCTAATACTTCAAGGTCAGCATAGCACTCTTTATGGCCAGTTTAACTACTTTAACCGTATATTTATTAATGTCAGACATAACTAGTATTCCACTATTTTTAGTATTCGATTTTGATTCTCTTCTTTTTCTTTTTCTTTACACTTTCGACAGTTTTTACTCATTAATATTGATGAATATATGAATAAATTAATAAATGAATACTTACTATCAATATTTTCCGCTTCTATATTTTCTGATTTTTCCAAAGCATTGTACATTCTTCTACCTTCCTCCGCTGGTTCTCCAGACTCGATACAAGATTCTTTATATCCGTGAACTATTTATGTGTGGTCCGTTCGCAAGCTCGTTTCCTATTCCTCTTGTTTCCTCCAACAAACAAGCGACAATACGGTACAACCTCCTCCATCGGATCGTCCCTTGGCTCCGTGCTTCGTTCTCGTCGCAGAATGGAACAGGTCGACGGTCCTGTTGTCGATAAATCATTTCGTAGTCGTTATACTTTGTCGCAACCGGCGATCCTCATCCCTTTTCTCTCTGCGTCTTACTGCCTTGCAGCGTAGAAGAATGCAACTGGGGAATCGAGAATGTGCATCGTGGCTATGCGGAAGAGCAACAAGATGATATGTTATTTGATTTGTGGCGCGTTATGCAGCGAATAAGCTCCAATCTCTTTGCGTAAGCTTGCATTAAGCCCCGTATCCATTGGCTTTGCGATAGGTTCATGGACGTTTGCTAGCTACTTGTTGCATACGGACAAGTTAGGTAACTTTTGCGAGTACTTGCAATTAGTGTCGAGACCTTAAACCTGAGATTACCATATTTTTGCTTTTGCGATTTAAGCTTTCATTATATGTACATTAAGTAGATGAAATGTTTGTAGGATTGTTGAAATATATTAGGGGCAACGGCAAGTGTTTTTTAAATTATTTCAGATTCTTAGATATGGTTAGTACTTTAGCTACGTGTCTCTCTTATAGTCTGAGATTAATCAAAGATTATCATTTGTGCGCCTTCACTGGTTGCGCTTTAAAAAATTAGCTTCTTTTCAAGTTCGTTTAAAGTTGGTTCCACTTATTCGATATTCGGTGAATGGAATTAAACAAAGAGTTCTCTGTACTTTGCGCATTTACTCGCTATATGACGAATATTTGACGTCCAAATATTTTTCATTTCAATGCGAATACACATGCGAAACTTGCCACCTCTGTAATAATATTTCGCTATAGTTGTCTCTGCGAATATTTCACATCATAGTCTAGAGAATCCTTAAATCTACCAAGACTAAGTCTACTTAAATCTAGCATCATTGCTACAAAATTCCAACGATATCTTATCTCCTCTTCGATGTGGACATTAACGAAAAATTTCCAAGAAGTATTCGTCAAAATTTCCAGCTGATATCTGTTAATACTAGAAAAATATAAATATACGTTGCGTATGCTATAGTATAATATTCAGCGTAGTGAGGACGCGGCTTTAGACAGTACACGATACACGGATGCAGTGTTTATTACTATCGCAAGGTTAGAAATCGGTGACGTTACCGCGGGCTGTTTAACGATCATTTCATAATCGACGTGATCGATGGTAGAACGCGAGATCCTGTCTACGGCGCGCATCCTGATCCGCTGCAGGCTCGAAATCCGGGCTAAGCTTACGAAGGAAAAGGTAGGTTGCAAAAAGAGACACCTGAAGGAGGTCCATCTGCATTGCAAATCGGGTAGACTTAACGCTCGTTCGTCGATTTCCCGGGAAAAACGTGACACGTTACGTGCCAGGCCTGCTAATTAATAGTGATCTCATCCCGTTTCCATGGTAACGGTTCAATCATTTAACGCTCTGCGTGTTTCGATCGGTGAGAGATTTACAAATCGTCTTGGTATTAATATGAATTTTCTTCGATGAAAAAACTATCGTTGGAGTAACGTTATGAGATTGAGAATTCGTGTGGGTGACGAGTGGTCGTGATCCGGTGGAATGTTGATGCTAAAATGCTGGTGGTGAGAGAGCAGCAATTCAGCAAATACACGTGGATGATTGATATGCAAGGTGCGACACGAAGATTTGATTGCACGTGGCGGGAATATGTGTTGCGCGTGTAAGATTTATAAGATTGCGGTATGATTGAGTAGCGAGAGATTACTAAAAGTAAGAGTTAGGGATCAGAGAAATGAAGTTTGAGAGTGTCGAATCGCGTTGAACGAAAATAATTCTAGAATTACTGTATCATTGTCGTATTATTTCTATTTTGCTGCTAGATATAGTTCTTATTATTTTATATCGCATCCATCCACGTGATTCGTGTTAGTAGAAACTAAATTTGTGAGATGACGCGTAAGATTACAATCGACACTTAATTGTGACAGCTTACAAATCTTCGAGTCGAGACACGTGAATTTACTCGTATATATTCTTGAAAATCCTCTTATCTAATAAAGTAATAATTTTCCTCTCGATCGAATAAAATGTACGTTTATCATATTAGCATAAAAAGATTGTGAAGAATTATACTATTTTTAAAACGCTTATAATCATAGATATAGGCAATGATGCGGTAGCCATAAAATTCTAAACGATATATCCGTTTCAACGTAATCGTACCTAATGGCAATTATCATCGCGGTGAAGAGTTCGTGGCTGGTTGCAGAGAAGTCACCTTCGATTATATCATTAGTTTCCAAGGATTTACTCCATTCCCACAAAGCTATGTTCCATTCACCGTATTCCGGCAACAATATCGTGCCGTGTCAGATCTGTTGAGATTCGATCGCACCTCTTCTTCCAATCATAAACCAACGAAGGTTGCCGTGGCGCAATAATCAGTCTGATATTCTGCGAAGCCTCGTAAGTTGTAATCCACCATTCAGAAACATTTTGACTTTTGTATCTGGATCGAGCATCTTAATTATTGGAGATGCGCTCGATGAAAAGGTGAAGGAAGATATTTATAACGCCGATCACATTAACGTAAACCAGATCGTAACCTTTGCTGCGCGATAAAACTTTGTACAGTAATTTGTATTAGCGCGATTATTGCGCAAACTTCGAAGCGAGTAAGTGCTGACCAATAAGCGAAATATACGATTCACTGTTTAATATCCAGCAGTGAATTAAAATTCTAATAATAAAATATAGAATCTGTTAGAATTATAATATACCAATTGGAATGTTGTATAATTTGTACTTTATTCGAGAATGTGTTTGAAATTCTAATTTATTCGATAGATTCTGATCAAATGTAGAGTCTGTTTTCATTAATTTCGCTCTTGAAATTCTTCGACAAAAAGGAATTATTTTAAACACTGATAGATTCGATTTTAATGCCTTACATATAATTCATAGTTGTAGTAGAAACGAGAATTGCGTCTACTTCAAATCGGAGTAGGTTTCTACGTGAATCTGCGTAGGTTCGTTATAATATATCGAGTTGTTGTAGCGTGTGACAACGTTAAGTACCAACCAGATGAATATGTATTTTCTGTTGCTGTTTAGTGAACACCGGGATCAGTGATGACTGATGTAATTTGTATTCGTAGTAGTAACAGCTCTGCACCTTGGTCCAACGTTCACGACAGACGTTCGAATTTATCTCTTTCTTGATACGCGAAAAATGACTCCGTACATTTATCACGTGCTTATTGCGTTTCCGTATTCTCAGAGAAAATTATCATACCCACCAAGTGTAGCGATGTATAATACCGTAAGTGAATTTTTACACGGTCGTTTCAAGTATTTAAATAAATTTTGAAAGAGCATACTCGCGTATATCAAATTCACATTGTTAATTGAATCGAATACAAACCGAGGACCATACAACAGGACAGAATCATTTATCTCATCTTTGAAACCTCTTCTCTGTAAAGAATGGAAAATGTTATCATGATTTTTTCCAACGGTCTTCAATGGCTAGATTTTTGAAGTTCTGCTCATTGAATTTCATCCATAGAAGATTTTAAGGTGAACTCTAACACTGTATAGATTCGTTAAGAACGCGAGCAGGAATCCTTCATTTATATCGATCGTACTCTGATCGATGAGCGTAATAAATCCCATTGAAACTTCATCGTGCGAGCTTTCGATGATCGCCAGGGTCGAAATCAGTCAAGGTTTGTTCAGACTATTCGATAGTTCTTTTGCGGCGTCCCGTTCCTTTCTTCCGTGGCAACGAGTTCATTTGTACGCCGACGAACAATAGGTTCCAACGTTTTCGCGGGGCATTGATTAATGATTGACGATGCGTTTCTGCGTGGCAGGCATTGTTCTTTGTGCATGGAAAAAGGTCACGATATCGAAAGTGTTCCTTTGCAGTCGGCCGAAAGTCGATCTTCTTTTTGCGATGGCTAGCGCGTCCCTCTAATAAATTATTTATAATTATTCGCATCTATTCGTATTCAATTTTGTTTATTAATTAAATTTCTATGTGAGATTTCTAAATAAATTTTATACAAAATAGTTCTTCGTTTTTCTCGAAGAAATTGTTCGAGTTGTGTCACTTCTGAGGAACACGTGCGATGTTCTGATAAATTTAATCTCGGAACATAATCTTCTCTTCGAAAAACACTTTGTGTAATGAGAGAATGCAGAATCGGTTCTCGAGTATTTTGTACGAACATTACAGGGAATGAAATTCCGGTAATTTGCGCGATTATTCGCGTGATGACTCGAAGCACGTGATGTCAGACGTGCGTTCGGCAAATCGCCAAATTGGAATGGATCGTTCCACCTCAAGGCTGCAGGTAGAAGATCCATCGTAAACGAGCCGTTCAACTTCCACGAAACGGATTATTATGGAGATGCGAATCGAGGGACCACGATTGTGGGTGCTATTATACGTATAGAATCTGCACTTACTTCCACGCGAAGAAGTTGAAACATCTGTTCAAGTAAAAAATTCCTCCGTTCGTATAAAAATATATCATCGAGTTTCACCTTTACATACAGACGTATTATTTAAGATAAATTATACAAGATCATTTTGGCAGCGATTTTGATTTAAAAAAAAGAGAGACAAAAAACTATTACGTGTTAGAAGTAAAAACATTATTGTCCGTTTAAAGTAATAAATTGCCTCGTATATGTAAGTCGCAATCGAGCTGCAGGCAGAATTTAACGCATAAATACAGACAAATAAATCCTGATATACCGAGTATTCATAAATTCACGTCATATGCTTCGCGCGATTGTTAGACATTCAAATATTAAGAAAAGGAGGCGGGAAAGGAATGATGTATAATAATACACGTCTTGTAATTTAAAAACCATCAGTAGTCATTATTTTATTAATTAAATACAGTATTCTTCAAAGCATGTTCTGTGCCTGATATGACTTTGGGTTATCTTCGTTTTCTTTAGACGTTTCCCTCGAGCAAAGAGAGCGATTCCTTTCAAAAGTCCATATCTTTGGGGCATATAGTAAAAATTTGTGACAACTTTTCAGGATATCTTTTTAACTAAAGAATGTTCGATTATTTGGATATTTAATATAATAGTGGCTGCATGATCTCGCGTTATCTTCAGGACCGCTTCCCCCTTTCGAGAACCTTCCACGTTCTTTCGACTACTTATTATCTGCTTTCCGTTTTCCTCGTTATCTCGTTTTATTTTCTCATGGCACCGTGCTCGTGGCGAGGATCTCCGGTCCTAATGAACGCAGCGGACGATGTAGAAATCGTGGGACCGTGCTGTAGATCCGCGGATAGATTATTTTCATCCAAAAGTGGGATACAAAGCCGGGCTACTTTTGGATGCGGCCGAACGAAATAGAACGTAATTAGACGATCGTTTGTGCCAAGATTCACCGCCGGATAACAGACGAAATAAAATAATTGAGTATTCATCGTAAAATTTAGAATCCTCTTATCGTGGATATTTAAGAGTTTCAGAGGTTCCGAGCATTGTGGCAATGTTTTCCGATTTTTTCTATTAACGATATTTGGCAAAATTAATGTTATATAATTCTATGGAAAAATATTATTCATAATGAATAATGATATAATGAATACAAAATGAATTTTTTTTATAAGCGAATTTCATAATGTTTAACACTGTCGAATGGTGTTGTAATAAATTCATTTCACACTTTCTGTCATTCTGTTTCCGACGTTTCAAAAGCTGTTTTTTTTTCTAAGTGACTTCATATATTGCGGAATGTTCAGCAAACTTATTCGTCATAAAAAAACATAAAATAAAAAGCAACACACGAAAAGAGTACCTAAAGATTCCATTCCATGGAGCAGTATATAGAAACTTTTTAAAAAAATGCACTTAATACCTGTCGTTGAAAGACCAGTAACGTAACTGGTCGAAAACTCTTGTATACGGTATATTCATTGAAACAAGTTTTCCACACTTGCTTAAAACAAGTTTTACACACTTTAGAGAGATAACTGAGTATATTAACTAGATACTTGTTTTTCACATTGTAAACGGATTTCCATATTCATTACATATTTTCCATATGTGTATATGCATTTACTGGTCGATTCAGACCTCAGGCATCTCGTGTCTTCGCAGCAAGAAATTAAAATCACACCAGGTCCACAAGGATGGACAGCAACGGAAAACATAGCTGGAGGATACGACTGCATTCATCCGAGCAGGTTTATCTGCCTCATCAAACTGTCTGAAAGTCACGAATGAAGGGATCGTGTCTCCCGCTAAGACACGAGTCGTTGAACGAAGAGATTATCCCTCAAGGTCTACTAATTACGCTGACTCGGAACAATGGATAGCTTCGTACGAAACGGAGAAAAAGAAAAGGACAGGGACAAAGGCTTTATCGAAGGTTAGGTCCAACAATGAACTCGATCGTCCTAGGTGAGGTATGCACGAGATATCTTCTCCGCCTGCAGCGACTCCTCTTGTAATAGTTACACGTCTATCGATTCTCCTCGAGTACGCTGGTCACAATAAACGATCTTCGATATTATTCAAGGAATGAGCTCGTAGTGATCGCTCTTCCGTGGCTACGTGTGTTGATCTTGTTGTTGGAAATTGTCAATTGAAATGTATTTTTTTCACGGGCTATTTGGAAATCGAGCATTTGATAATTATTGGCGGTGTTTCGGCTGAGAAATATTTAGCGCGAGAGTGAGAATTAACGTGGATGGCGAGCGATCGAAAATTTCGTGGATTTTTATATTAGATACCTATTCGTTTTAGAATATTCATATAGAAATTTGGCATTGCAAGGTACCGCATTTGGCTGCACGTCGCAAAACAGTTGTACGTTTGAAACTTATAAAATTGCAGTATATTATTCAGAAATATATAAGAATTCTATGTGAATCGTTGAAAAGTCGAGAAAGTAATTTGAGATCTAAATTAACGCAGGTTTGGGAGGATTGAAGGTTATTCGGAAAAACTATGCTTTTTACTATTTTATTTTATATTCCTAAGTAAGAAACTGCCTGTAACCCAACATTAATTTTGTTTTCTAAAAAACCATTGGTTAGGGCAGTTGTTCTGGTCGTGCGTTAAAGATGTTTAGCAGTTTGTCAGTGAGCTGAAGCGAAACGAATTTGCGTGGACTCCGATCACGATGCAACGAATCGTACGAGCTGAACAAGCGGATTGCAAACAGTAGACGGGTAGCGAGATGCTTCTACAGGGTTTTAACGTCAGTGGAGCCGAAAATGAAATCGCTACCATGTCAGGTGAGGAGATTTTTTTGCTTTTGCGGTTCGCCGGAATACTTTGAAGTGCCTGTTTAGCTGTCTGATTTGCGATATAGCCGATTAGTTGTCGAAAAAAGAGCACAATGGGATAGCGAAACACGTAAATGGTGAGATTTTATGCCCGATTCGCGAGTAAATGTCGCGTCGAAAGCTCTATCTTAAGAACGTATCTAAGAATTCTCTTCGTGTGTTTTGTCTTTCAGCTCGTGACTCATCGAAAGTTAAATTCATTCTTGTCTCGTCCTGTCTGCCGTCAGATACAATCCAAATTTCGCTTCGGGACTGATTCTGATTTGCGAAGCAAATCCTCGAGCGCGAAAGAAAATACGAGCCACGATAGAATCGTTCCGACATTGATTACGTTCTTAGTCCGCATCGACCCGAAAAGGAAATGTTTGAAGAAAGCGTATCATCAAATTCAGTTCCCTTCGTTCCTTGTTCTGATTTCTACACGCCCATGGTACATAATTTTAAGAAATTTTACGGAGCTAAACTTCGTTTTAGAGCACAGGAAATTTGTGACTTCTTCTGTATAACACATCATAGTTTTTTGACGAGTAGATTCTAAAGATAAAAGTAGAATCTAGAAAGATACTAGCTTCATGGCACAGAGGTCATCATTTAAAAATTTTAACACAACACAAAGTTAACACGTTTCACTAATCACTTTGTCAAGCCTGTTATAATTCATAATATAATGCATAATCGACTAATATTCGTAGTAATAAACTTTTACACTTTTAGCCATACAACTTTTGAGTACGAAACATATACCTTTCCTTTTCTTCCAATAAATACAACTTAAATATCGTTGGAAACATTCCTTAGCTCCACACCTTCTCACACTGGATACGAAAGGAATTTCGAAGAATATCATTGCTACAGGCGCCCTCTTAAATTGTCGTTTCTAATTACAAATAATTTCATATCTCAGATAGGGAATCATCATCGAATTTGTAATCGTATCTCCAAACTGATTGACAAACTTATAATTCCACTACTGTGTAAACAACTTAAACCTAGTCTGCTACAAAAGTGAAGAAGCAATTCGAAAGACCTGCAGATTCTATCGAACAGAGAAGAAGGGTCGAGGAGCACAGACAAGAGACCAGAGAGAAATACTCGAGCAGGAAGAAGCTTGCATAAAGGGAGACGGTAGAAAGCAGAGGCGTTCTTACCGCGCAAAGCATGCGAGTGTCCTACGGTGGAACTAATGGCGGTGCCATTAATATAACTTCGCCTTAGCTTAGATGCAACCGCGGTTTGTGTACATACGCATATTGTAGCAGCTAGGAGTGATGCATGGCACGCCGCGATTCACGGTCCTCTTAAACGTCACAATGCCACTCGCAGGATGGGAACATTAATCCTTTCGCCGAGTTTCGTCCGCATGTTTCTTGCAACCCTCTCCGAGTAGCTTAGACACTTGGCGCACTTAGTCTCTCGGACTAAGCTCGAAGCAAACTGGAAGTAAGCAGTGATGTTGGCGGGGTTCTCTCGTCTAAGAGGATAAGGGGAGTTTCGTTACTTGTTAACGTTTAAAACGCATCGCAAGGATCCGGAGGGGCACGATTATTCACCCTGGGATCCTTATTATCCGCGTAATCCTCGTACGTCGCGCATGATATGCCCTGGTCAGACCTTTCTCTCGATTTATACGTTCCTCCTGGGCACCGATTATCTTGTTGAATTTTATTGCGTTTTAATCGTAGCTTGATAAACGGATCACGTCACTGCAGCATTGAACTACGTTTTCGGGCATATCGAATTTATTACCTTCTTTTTTTTTACAAGAGTACGATAGCTACATTTTCGTTAACTTTCCGACTTTTATATCACTTGGTGTCTGAAAAGAAGTATTGTAATATGAAATTATGGAATTGAAGAAGGGAATAATCTGATAGATTCGAAGATATAAGTCCCTTTGGAAATTTAATTTAAATAATATCAGTCTGTATAAGTAATGTTATTAATGTTTTTTGAACGTTTAAGAGGATGACAAAAACGCATAGCCTCAAAATCAAATAGAAAGATAGTTTTAGCATGGAACTGGTTAATACCGTATTGAACTTTAAAGTTGCTCTTCTATGAAAGACAGGAAACGTGACTCATATGCTTTTCACCTGCGGTCTTCATATGAGATATCCCATCTTTAAAAGCGATATTCTATACATTTCTACTGAACAAAAAAGGTAATATGCAGCATCTAATTTCAGTTTACGTTAAATGGAGCGTAACAGCACGATCTCGTAGATAACATTAGAGACGATTAGAAAGGAAAGCAAGAGGATATAAACTGGCTCGTCGGAAATATAAGAGTTAAAAAATGAACAGTAAATTTTCATTAAAGTCGCGGTGAATGTTTTGCCGGTTGATGAGACTCCGAATGATCGCTTCTTTCGAATCAGCTTGTTAATTTCGAACAATTAATGAGCTGATCATCCCTGTAACTAACTGGGGGAGTTCAATGAACTGATCGAGCAAGAAGGATTGTTTTGCTCGAAGGGAGTTGCTTCATTAGCTTCGAGCAATTAATTTGGCTCGTTCGATGAGAAAAGAATGGAAAAGAAGAGGAGAATCCTTCCTCTTGCGTGTTTTTAGCTCTTGTTGCGATCTTCAGTAACGTTCTCTTCTCTCATCTCTGTTCGAAAGAATACTTCCTGCCTTTGGCTGGAAGCACATTGGTCATTAAGTTGATTTTCTCAACTTTGTTGTTGCTTCGCTTAACTATACTTCCGAGGAAGATTCCTGATCTTGCATTCTAGTGCTTTGCATGGCTATTAATATCACCATCATTGACGTCTACGTTCTTCTTTTCTCTGAATAGTTGCTCTGAATAGTAACGAACTGATTAAGCTTCAAGTTGATAATTAAATCGTACTTGCTTCGAAAACTAAATCCAGTTAATAATTAAGTCGTGTTTCCTTTGCTAAGTCAAATTGATAATTAAATTACGTTTTCTTTGAAAGTTGAATGGATAAATATTCTAATTTTTGTATGTAGTTAATATTATCTTATTGAATTAAAAAGGCAGCTATTTTCTGAAGTTACATCTAAGTTTTCTCGTCTTTTATTCCGTTCTTTCTTTGTTATTCATCATCTGTTAAGAAACAATCTCGTAATTCTCTTTGCCCGTTAAGCTGATCTCCTCTTGCGTGGTATGATCAGTGCATTCACCTTTAAGAGTCGGTTGAACAAGCACGTATTAAGGTTCAATCTATGAGATGACAATCAGAATACTGCTATAGCCTTGGATTTTTCTTGTTTCAAAGAATATTGCCCGTGTAATTACAGTCGTTTTGGAAATAATGAAAGAGAAATTTTTGTCGGCGTAGCGGGAGAAAGGAGAAGGATGGTCAACTTGGGAGAAGACTAAATGATGTTGCTCACGATTCAAGATATTCCGCTACTTTCCTCTGATCTTATTCCTTTTTACGGCAATTAAATCTTTATTTTATCCGAGGAAAAAGACTGAATGGAGTGTCTTTCAATTATCTGCATCTCACGGCAGTATCTTAAAATACAACAATAATTGATTTCACGATAATTAGAATTCAGTGATGAGAAATTAAATGCCACTACAAATTATCTTTTTCTTTGCGTAAATCTACATATTTAGGTTCAATGAAATTACTTTTGCTTAGAAAATCTTTGAATCTTCGACATGCGAAACAGTTTTTATGGCGTAGTTTCTTCAATTTTAAACGTTTTACTTTCTACTTTATAGTTTAGCTCCCTAATAATAGAACTTTAATATACACGATTTGAAATGCCATAAAAAGTGTTAACATAACAGAACAGGGAATTTTTACTGGCAGCGAACTTGTGTTTCTTGTATGTATCGCTAGCATAAAGTTCAATATCGTAGGTTGCCGTTCGAGCATATTTATCGCTCCCATGTGCACCCCATATTTAAAATTCCTGCACGCGTTACGTCGCGGCCCAAGATAAAAATCCATATTTTCTGTCCGTGCCAGTGTTCTGAAAGGCTAGTTGCGGCAACTTTTATGGGATTTTATGGAGTGCACCTTTACGTAGTAACATTACACCGCGGTTAAGCGAGAGGAGCGAGCAAGGGAGAGGTAACATTTCACTCCGGTTCAACGAGTCCGACAGAAAAATTGTTGTGGTCTATGCACCGGTCGTTCGTGGACCATAATATTCTTACGATTCTTCTAGATGCAATCGTTTCTTGCATTCAGAAATTGGATCTGCCACTAATACGAATTCGGCCGCGCTTTTTTTCTATCTGGTGTTTCAATGCCAATCGTGAAATTTTGTCTTAATGGTACACGGTTGAAGAAAAGTAACAAGATTGCCAATACGTATCGATTCAAATACGCGTCATGTTTTTAAAAATCGCTCGTTTCTTTCGAATCCTTGTCGTATCCACCTATACGGTTGTAATGTCTTCGTGGCGAGTCTTCTATTGAAATGTCGAATGAAATAGAAAGTAATTACAGAAAATCAAACCAGATGGATATACAATCATTGGCAATTCTTGTTCAATATATTTTCTTATGAACAAGCATTGATGTTTGCTTTTCGTTTAATAATTTAATACGACTGCTGTAACATGAAAAAAATTAGATTTTAGATTTATTATTTTTAGATTATATTTAGATTTATTATTAGATTTTATTTATTATTTTTTAGATATTAGAATTAGATTTATTAAGATTCTACGACTTTCATTTTTATCTTGATTATCACTTGTATGATACATGTATACATGTATATTCTGTGGTTACGAAATATCGTCATTAACACATGTAAATATGACTTCAAAACAACAGTAACGATAGCGTAAATAGTGTTTACATAATTGAATATTTGTTCCTTGCTTAAAAGTTTCTATGCTCGATTGAGATACTATCTTCGACGTTCACTCGTTGTTAATTTTTGTGAAAACGGACGTTTCCAATTTCTTCTCTAAATTATACGGAAGCAGGCATTGGCTGTCTTTATTGGCATTGAAATTCAAGGTGATAAAAGTGGTCCAATGAACGTGTGGTAATATCGTCGCGACAAATTGCGATGTAATTGCACGCGATACGCGTTCATTCGTTAAACAAGCATAGACACTGCGGCAAGATATCTCTCTTTCTTCCCCCGCTTCCTTTCCCCTTTCGACATTGTATTCCCTTTAAGGCTGCGAAGTCTATCCGGTCGCGTGACGATTGAATCTTACCCTTGTAGCAACTGTTAATTGAAAACCCGACACCGTCCCGTTAATTGTGGAAAACAGGTTAATCGTTATTCACGAGAAACGAAATCGAGATGCGTAACGTAATGCTTTAGGTAAGAAATAGGGAAACGCGATGCGTTTTTCCCCGATCAACATTCTTCGATCCGCGAGTTAGAGAAATCGTTTCTCACACGAGAATCTTCGTTCGTCTAAATAGAAAGAATTCTTTGTACACCGAAGGTTCAGACTCTGCAATCCGATATTTAACCTAGATGCGAATCTCTGAGAAGCCTAAGCACTCGTAATCAACTTCACCATTTATTAATTTCTTAATCTCGTTACGTAAGTAGATGATCAATCTTCGGTACTTAAGAAACATAAATAATGATACGTTCTAAGTGTTTGTAACATCATCACTTATCTGTACTTCTCAATTTATGGACTTGATCGATGCGAGTTCTAAACGGTTTAGATATCTATCATTTTCTCGAAAGAGTAATTTCAAATTTTGATACTGTCCAACATTCTTTTCCAAATATGGCTGGTTTCTGAAAGTGTTTAACGATAATTAAAAATTTGGCCGATACCAAATAGGTTTTTCAATTTATATCGCAAATAAAGGAAAAATTACATCACTATGAAAAGTCTCAGGCATGTTTGAGCTGAACTGCATCCTTTGTTCTAGAGATAAGATACCGTTTCATCCCTTATCCAATCTGTAACCTAAACTCTGCCAGGGTCATACGAGTACGTATACAACAGAGAATCTAGCAACGACGAAATCAAATAGATTTATCATCGAGGCCGTCATTTGAGAAAACGTTTCCTCCATGGAAGGATGGCTGTCGCAGGGAGTAAGGAACACCGTATTCGCGGCAGGTTATGAGAGAAACGCTCTGGGCAATCTAATCCAGTGCATTCCAGCTGTCAGTGCATGCGAGAGCGGCTAGCAGCCACCTAGGCACACCCCGCTCGTAATATGCAGATGAGAGTATAAATATGAAACATGAGATCACTAAGCCACCTACGGACCCGCTGTTACACCGCCGCCAAGCGTTGCAGCTCCTCCGACACGCATGTATGCACCGATGCACCGCGAATATGCGCACCGATGTGCATGCGCGCGTGCACCAGCGCTCCAATCCTGCTCATCTCTCAGGTCCTTAAGAAAAAGGGGGGCTTGAAAACGCGTAGAAATCGAGGATTTGAGGGACGTCACTGGACAGCGGATTTTTATGCTTTTGTAGGAAATTTGAAATTGTAAAATTGCAAAGCAATGTATACAATATCAAAAAAATATGTAGAATACCCACAATACGATACTTTCTATAATACTTGATAGGTAAAACAATTTTCTATGGAATCTGTGCCTTTTTAATTATATTCTGGAAAGAATATGAATTTGAACATAAAAATCTGCAGCCTAGACATCACCGTTAAGAATGTTTTCGATCATGTGATTTAAGAAGACGATTTATCTTCGTTTACCTTTTAAAGCCAGATGATCAAAATGGTTAACAATGCATTTTTAGGAATTTGAATGACTTTCTGTAAAATATACGGATCGAAGCTTGTTTTTCTTTTTATATTATGTTTTTTTTTCATATACTTTTCATTTAGGAAACCAATATTTTATAGGAGAAACAGTCGTTTAATTTATGACTTGGGAAGTTATGTTTTGGTAAATAAGAATTTGAAAGGACAAAATGCGATGTATTTATGATAACACAAAATGATATACAATATGAACATAAATATAACGTGACATGGAATAATTTAAAAATACAAGGATGACATCCATTATATAATAACTGTAAGTAGACTCGGAACTTCAAGTAAAAAAGTTGCACAATATAAATGTTATCCGCTTTCGGAATATTACGAATTAGAATTCAGTTCGTCTCTGATTATATAAGTAATGTACTTACATTGCAGAATAGCGTATGTCTTTATTTCGACTGTCACGCTGTATCAACTAGAAAACAGAAATCTTTTTTCTCTGAATAATACCAGCGTCGTTTTCTCTCGGTACAAAGTACAGTTAAGTTCTTGCCGGTTCTTTCACGACGGTCCCTCATGTTCATAACTGAAATCAGTGAGCGTAAAGACGATGTTAACGAAAGTACTTTCTTCTGTGGCTTGCAATTTCAGGATCATAAACCAAGTTAAACTTTTAAGGTTCAGTTTCTCTTAGTTGTCCACGATAATTATATCGTTACCTAACGGTATAGCTCATGCATCTAAATACCGTACACACCATTATTATCGAAAAGAATAGAGAAAACGATGATTTTCTTGTCTTCAACGAACTTTTCGCTTTCGCTGTGTTAAATTCACGATCCGTGAAACCGTTAAACGATCATTAACATTAAACTAAATCTTTGGATATGAATTTCATAACCGTATATCTTACAGATCTAATTAAATTAACGACGATTTATAAATAATAATGATTACAATAATAGCAATTTACAATTCGATTAAAGGGGAGTTTAGAATGGTAAGAAATTCTACTCTACTAACGAGATGTTCAGCATTATCGTGAACTATAATCTAACTATAATCGTTTCGGCGATTCGGAAACTTCTAATTATCGTAGCTGCATAGTAAATAATTGAAAATCAGTATCGGTAATGACCGATTATGATACATCCAATCTCAACTCTCTGCTTCGTCATCGGTTCGATGACATTATCGATTCGTAATTATACGGTTCAGAACTGTCATTGGTAAGGAATCAGAGATCGACTTGAAGCTTTAATTCGTATATCGTTATGACAAATCGCGGAATAATCGTGTCGTTCGTATTTCAATAGCCACGTCATCAATGAACAATTCTTTGTCATAACATTCCTCAACGTCCTCATATAACACTCACATTTACGTTTGGATAGAAAAGGTATAATATCATTATTCTTTTGTGCGAATATGGCACGAGCAATAATGAATAACCATATATCTTTTTGAACTGAAAAATTGAACACGGTGAAGATCGAGTTGCACGATCTACCATGAAAACGTCGCGCTTGTGCCCATATTGAAGAGTCCAGTCGCGTTACTTTGGCCAGATATTATGTCATACAGACACGACACCATCAAATTACCATGAACTCTTATAAATTTAAAGATTGAATTCTCAGTGAAGATAAAACTCGACAGTGTCCAGTGAGAAGATTGCGCTTATACTTACATTGTGATCTTCGTCTCGTTGTTTTGGACAGAAACTTTATAATATTATCCTTTGACAAGAACATGACACCAACGGTGACATATTATCATAAACATTCTTAACCTGAAAGAAGAATCCAGTGAAAATCAAGCTCGACAATCTGTCATGACAAAATCCTGCCTTTGTTCACGTTGAAGTTTCCAGCTGCGTCATTTTGGACAGAAATTGTTATATTACTACTGTTTCATCCAAACATGACACCGACAGAGACAAATTACCATAGATTGTCGTAAATTTAAAGTTTTAATAATTCTCAGTAAAGATGAAACTCGACGGTATGCAATGAGAAAAATAGCGCTTGTACGAGCGTCGAAGTCACCAGCCGCGTTACCGTAAGGTGGTCACGGTTATGAAATCGTCTGTGATCGGAGCAGCATTAAACTTGGTCCACTGATCGCGCTTGTCTGGCGTGCACGCGTGCCAGTAATAAGAATTGCATCTAGCTGTTTGTAGAAACGGGCAATTGACTTTGAACGGTTCCATTACCGTGCGACCGTGCTGTTAATACGCCCACGTTTTCTGGATCGATATCTCATTGCGAAGCACGGGACGTTGCTAAAGCTAATGCTGTAAAGCCAACGCTGTAAAGCCAACGCGACGAATTGATTGATTTAAGATCGAATACGGTGCATGGAAACGGGCGTTAAACACGTATGGGCACTTTCTAATGATAGCGTAAATAATAGTTAATAACGTGTGTCGATAATTATATCGATATGGTGTTGATACAAATAACTATGATGTCTATTGTCTTATGAGCAGAATGGTATCGTAAGTCTTAAGGTATCGTTAAGATTTTTTCAAAGATTAAAGTCAGTTTAATTATTGAAAGTATTAATGCAATGCGGATCACAGTTTTATACGTTGGACTTTGTTCACTTAGAAACGTAGCATTGGTACTCCTACATCGAAAAATTTAATTCTGGATTCATATGATTGAGCATGTTTTTATTTAATGTGGCATGTTTCGCAGTGTAAAATACAGAACAACTCGATTCACAAATACAAGTTTTCTGAAGATAACTGATAAATGTATAAAATTTTAGAAACACAATCAAGCGAAGAATTATTTCTGTAATGATTAATAAGATATAAAAATGGACATTTGTAAGTATAAAAGGAAAATTATGCCAACATGGAATTGATTATTGAATTTTAAAATTGCTTATCATATTTTTTACCTGTGATCTTCGACTATTATCTATTTATCAGTTTCCTATGACCCAGTAGTATCAAGCGAAGGTTAATCAAATTTCAAGAGTTACAGTAGCGGACAAAAGTTTAAGACGATGATTTGTAAACCGGATTACAAACATCTTATACGCATATTGTTCTTCTATTCGGTTTGTCTCTTTGGAATAACGTAGCTGTATGTTTGACCTTCGTAACCTCAGACAGTCAGTTGTTAAATACAAACAATGTAGGAGTTACAACAGTTAGTTACCGCCTAGCACTTGGAAACAGTGGACATTAGTTTAAGACGATCTGTGTAAAACGTGAGTACGAGTACAGTTTTTGAACATTTTGATTCTGGAATGTCAAAATCATTGTTTAGTGTACCTTTTATTGCTTAAAATTCATTTAGGTAGGAACAGACTATGGGTAAATCAAAGAATTTACTTGAAAACGAAAGGGAACAAATCGTAAGGCTGCGAAAGCAAAGTAAAACCTTCACCGAAATAGCAAATATAGTGAACAGGTCAGAAACAGCTTGTAAACAAGCTTGGTATAAATGTTTAAAGACAGGCATGTATTGCGATCAACCGAAAAACGGAAGACCACGGAAAACAACACCGAAAATGGATCGCCGGATTCATCGATTGAGCGAAAAGGATCGTTTTCGTAGTGCAAATAATATTGCTGCGGAGATAAACTATGAAAACGATACACAAATTAGTGCTAGAACTGTTAGGAGAAGATTAGAAGACTTTAACTTAAGAGGACGAAAACCCCAAAAGAAACCACTGCTGAGTTCTAGGAATCGAAAAAGACGACTTGCATTTGCTAAAGCTCATAAGCATTGGACAAGTGAAGATTGGCAAAAGGTATTGTTTTCTGACGAATCGAAATTCAGTCGCGTCTCTTCTGACGGGGTACGGTACGTTAGACGTCGAATTGGCGAAAGTTTGAAAACACAGTGCGTTTTAAAAACTCTTAAACATGGTGGTGGCAACGTTATGGTGTGGGCGTGTTTTTCTCGAAGCGGCCCTGGTCCGATATGTCGTATCAATGGAATTATGGACCGTTTTCAATACAAGGACATACTCAAGAACACAATGTTACCTTTTGCACGCAACAATATGAGTGATGATTTTATTTTTCAAAATGATAATGATCCGAAGCACACGGCTCGGGTTGTGAAACAGTTTTTTCAAGAAGAAAATATCACCGTGCTGCCGTGGCCGTCCCAATCACCAGATATTAATCCAATCGAGAACTTGTGGAGCATCATAAAAAAGACAGTACAAGGTTATAAACCGAAAAATTTGAATGAACTTTACTCTACAATTGAAACAGCTTGGAGTAATATTACGGTAGATCAATGTAAAAAATTAATAGATTCAATGCCAAGAAGATGTACCGAAGTGATAAGAAATAACGGATATTGGACAAAATATTGAATTTAAACAAAAATTGTGCATATTTTTTTACCAAAACTTAATATTTTTTGTGTAGTCTTAAACTTTTGACCGACAAAATATTATACAGATTTCGTTCCTTTTTTTGTAACTTCGCTACTGAGCAAAATATCAAAATGAAATTTTTTTTGTAAGTGTATAAACAAATGCCTAATTAGTTAATACCAAATGTAGAACACTGTATTTATATTTTTTATGGAAAGTAAATCAATTATTTATTTCTTCCATTTCGTCTTAAACTTTTGTCCGCTACTGTACATAAATTGAATCCATGAACTTGGTCAGGACAAATTCTGCGACCAAAGATTCAACCAGTACCAATTCTAAGTATGGAAATCAGCGCAGGATCAGTCGTGAGACCAGATACTCGAACAGGACCAATCCTAGGGTCGAGACACTCAATCCGGACCAAGAGGTCAGAGGTTGCCAGACACCATGACTGCACAATCGCCTCAGGTCCTAGATGGCTGGTCCAGAATGGGTCTCTCGATTCGAAGGATAGGCCTTTGTCGGATCCCTCGACTCACAGTCGGAGTACGCCCTATACTGGTTCCTCGGCCCTTAGGGCTAATTCTATCTAGGTCTGTGTGCTCTGCATCATTCTTGACCGAGTCAGTCGAATCTGCGATCGTAACATTTGCGTTCATAACTTGATTATGCTTCGTCCCACGCCCCAAGAGTTGTTCGACTTATACATCAGGATCTTCAAGTAATTTGTTATGTTCTTATTGTTAGCTCCGTGCTATTATATTTTCTTGAGCTAGCTGGAGATTATTAATATGACTGTATCCATTGTTACTTGGGCGGTGTTTCTCTGTTGCCTTGGCACTGTGTCATTAGTGTGTCCTGACTTTTGGTATAACTGTCTACATTACTGTTTTGTTAATGTTTTATTACTATATACGCGAGTGAATTGCAATTTGTGTCTCTATCATTATTGTTCTGTGGATATATATCTATGCAAACTTCTATTTTTGGTAAAATAATTATAAAAGTAGGACCTAGGTAGAGATTTGTTTCACCTATTAAGTATCACATGGAATATTTTATTTTGAATATTTAATATGTTCATTTAATATATTCTACGCATTTTGGCGTCGTTTAATTTTCCATGAATGAATAAATATTCATAGTTTAATAATTACTTAAGGAAAAAGTGATTGGTGTAACCGCTACGCTATTGGCGTTACCAACCAATTATTATGAACGAAAATATATTTTTTCTTTGGTATGCATATGTGGTACAAGGACGCTCTTTGTCATAGTCGCTTGTCATCGTGCCGCATTATTCGTCAGCGTGTGTCAACTACTGAATACACCGTGTGTTTTCAGGTGAACACCTGAATTCGTGACTCATTTCACTTAACCAACGCGTAGACCGGTTGAAATGATGTGCGCCGATTCTTTCGTCGCGTGGTTAATTATTCTCTAGTGTGTCGTATTCGTGTAATTACGCTCATTTTTTACACGTTGCCTAAAAATAGCCGATGTTTTGATTTTCTTAACCGCAATTACGCAATGACGTGTTTAACGAGAACTATAAAGAAAGTAACTTCCGTAGCGAACTGGTTGGCCTTTTTAGATGAAGATATTACATCAAAATTTGACTCTTTTTCTCTCCCTCTCTTTTGTAATTTGTTTCATTACGTATAATGTACGACCTATTGTGAAATAATCTCTATACGGAGATCTCAACTACTTCAATAAAAAAAACAAACTTCTTTTGCTTCTTTTCGTAATAAAACAAAAATAATTAGGAAAGAAATGTTAACATTTTCGCGTGTTTGATTCTCATAGTATACGGAAAGTAAACGTTGATATAAATCAAATCCGTAACCGGTAGATCTCCATGTAGAAATTTATTGGAAGTTAGGAAACCGTTTCGCGAGGTATCGCGACACGGGTTCGTTAGCGAAACGAGGGAGAAAGGACTGCACAGCGTTCGCTACTTTCATAAGCGGAAAGTGCATCTGCACGTGTATTTTCGTTTGCTCGTTTTTGCGCTTTCGGATCACGAAGTCTGTACGCTAATTGATCGAGTCCAAGCACGGTTCTACCGTTGTATACACGGATGCCCTTAGGCCCTGAACGAGGATAATGAAGATGCGCGAGCACGACGGTTCCTAGAACCTCCGTCCTTCCTTTTCTTCCTATCTGCTTGGCTCCTTGACTTCCTTTCTTTTTCCATCTACCGTTTCTCTGCTCCCTTGTATCTCGTGCCTTTCTTAGAGCTGATACAGGGAGTTTCTACCACGTCCTACACTGCGGGAGGACGTTCGAAATTGCATTTCGATTCCTCGAAGCCCTCTATAAATTCGGTTAATAGACTTGCATCATCTTCTCGCCCTCAGGTGAAATTATAACGGTGGGAATCGCGTTCGAAACAGGAGCGACGAGGTATAGTCACTTCCATTTTACGCAGGAAATATCTTCTTCGGCTCGCCTCGCCAAATATATTGCTGAGAATTTCTTTTTTCAGTTTTTAGAATGTAAATTGGAGTGTCTAAATTTGTTCTTTTTCTGACCGTTGTAGGGTGCGTGATCTTATACAAGTTGCTTCGATGATCTAATCTGTTTCTGCTAACAGATATCTTGGTTCGTTCTTATTCTTTTGGCTTGATTGGTTATTCATTGTAGCGGTTTCTTTGATATTGTCTTTTACGTATGTAGATACAGCTCTGCAATGTACTATTTAGAATTTTTTTTGCAATAGAATATACTATCATCAGATTTTTAATTAAGATTTTTTCAATTTTACTCTGAAAGGATAAAGTATCTTTATACGATCTAAACTCTGGTCTCTGAAAATTAATAGAAGAACTCAAACAGTCTCCTTACGAACTGAGTTATTTGCATCATGTTAATCTCGTTTTCTACATTTTTATCCGTCGAAGGATTTCCTCTTCTTCTAGAAATGAATGTCATATAAAGGTTGGTTGCTTTATACTCTGGTGAGTATCTCCTACCTTTTAATATCAGCGATGCCATTTTACAAGGGTGGATACCAAGCCGAGTGTAGAGTGCTTTTACGGTTGTGTTTAGTAGGTAGGATGAAGAATCAGAAAAGAAACAAAAATTCGCAGAAACGAAGCCAATGAAGACGTGTAGTGGAGCAGCTTAGAGAAACACCCTTTGTATGCTTTTCCGCCGTCATTTATTTTATTTAGATTAGTTAGCCAGTGGAACCCGACTGTCAAATAATTTCTGCTTCCCTTCGTCTTTATACCTTCTTTTCTAGTTTACTCTTCTTTTTCACGCCGTTAACAATTCGGTTTACGACTGTCGTTTCTAGACACCTCTTCTCGTCGTAAAAATTTGTTCTTTCGAAAAATAATTCTACATCGTTATAAATAAAGTAAGAAACGTTTTACCAAGGAAAAACTTAGAAACGAGAAGCATTCTGATCTTTTATCGTATCAATTCCAAGTATCTTTCGTCTGACCAAATAAACGAACGAGCGCATCTCTTGCCAGTGAAGTTATTTACGGTGTAGTTACTTTGTTACGTACGGAATTGAACAATCTCCAGCCAGTTTATCTAACCGATCGATCTGTCGAGATATATGTTCTCTTTCAGATCCTTTCTCGCTGAAATTGTTAGCCTTTACGTAAGAAGAGGTTCGTAAGCGAGTCAATAATTACGACGCGTATGAAATATTTAATAAGCAAACGTGCACTTTCTCTTCGACGAGGATTCCCCTTTCGACTCGACTCATCCTTTCGAAGAAGAACCGCAACCAAGGGTAGAACGGTCGCCCATATTACGTTCAGACTTTCTAAAACTGTGACACAGTTTTCCATTTCATATCGCGAATACTCACGATTCTCACGAATAGATTACGAATATGTGTGTATTTGTAAGAAATGTAAATATGTAGCAATATACAAAATATCCAAAGTGATATTTAAAGGATAAAATACACCGTTGATTAAAAATTTGGAATCGCTCCTCTGGATGTGTCTATAGCAAATTTCCTGCTAATTTTACGATTAATTAGAAATTAATGCAATTAATGTCAATAGTAATTTTTCAAGTTCTCCGATCTATCAGATTTTTCAGCTGTTCTCTTTCTAAATTCTTAGAGTTCAATAATAATTTTCTATACTTCTATAGAATTTTAAGAAAAGAATTTTCTAGATCGATAGAATTCTAAGCTGAGCTTTTCTCAAATTCTTCAATGTTGTAAAACACATATTGATTTCAAACTTCTGGCTCGGTGACTATCTAGCTTCCACTTCCTTAATCCACATCGTAAAAATATAAATTTACATAGATATTAGTATTCTACTCGTGATGAAAGTCGATCGGTTGGCAACTAAGCGAAAGGAGAATTATACCACGATCTTTCACATAGCATTCACAAGAACTCCGAGAACTCAATTAATGGCACATTGGAGAATGTTCTGTGGAGAACCACGCAGGCGGACTCTCGACTTCACGACATCGGAGGTAATGATCCTGAAAGGTGACACAAGAGGTAACCTACGCATTCGAAAGTTCACATTCTCCGTTTGTCGGAATCTAGATCTCCCTGTGTTCCCGCGGATCGTAGCGGAGAAAGTGCACAGATGGTTTGCGGGACACGATCGACACGATTCGAGAGCTCCGCCGTTATCATTTTCCGCTCTCCAATACCGATATCGTATCTATATCGAGAACAAGTTAGTACGTTAAGAATCCTCTGTTATCGAGTTACATTGGGATATTATCGATTTTTTGGTCGGTCAGGTAGCTTATCCTTTCTAAAAGACTGAGTCGAAGCTGCGATTCAATGATCTTCGAGTTTGTAAATAAAAAATAAATAATTAAATTGATAACCAATACGAATTATTTATTTTATATTTATCGAGTCTCTTTACTTAAAAGACTCTTTGTGACAGTTCTTGTCTTTGAAGTCTTGTTTTGTATACAGCGAGAGAGTCTCATGAAACATAGAATTTAACTAAAATATCAGTTTGGGTCGAAGACACAAAGGATGCAAGTGGATTTGTCTTTGAACTGACTAGTGAAAGTTGAATGTTAATAAGACAGCTTGTTTGATCTGAGTCGATGACAAATGTGTCATCTGACACATGCTCTTCCTTCAATTCGCAGAAAAGATATAATGCTGATTAATTATTACGTATTTTATATAATATTGAAAAGTATCCATATAAATATACGAAATAAGGAAAGACGAAACAAATCTTTATTTCTCTCTCATTTCTTTAGTTACGTTCAGAAAAAAACGTTCACAAATTTGTATAAAAATTCTTAATCTTATAATTATCTACCATTTTACCCATCGAAAATTAAATTATCGTTAAACTCGTATAGATGTTATTTAACTGTAAACAGCAACGGTACTAGTTTCGCGAAATAATTACAGCACCGTCTAACTGGCATCGGTACCATTATCAGTGACCCAATCTAATTTAATAGGTTCGCCACTAGTGCTTACAAGTGCGTTGTTTCTATTCTTATCCGTATATGTTCAATCACGACAGCATTTTCTGCACGACACAATGAAACTCGAATTTCACTGTGTACTCGTATGTGACTTTTGTATCTTTCTGCGTTTAACAATTGTTCGAAATGAGTACCATTAACGGCTATTTGTAGTCGGTTGCAAGAGAGAAGTCTGGAACAAAGGCAACGTACCAGTTTACAATTCGAACGGGGGCGTTAAGGTTCGTTTACGAAACCTTCGTGTTAGCCTCAGACCGCTATTAGCAGGTGAACCAAGCTCTTTGAAACGGTAATAATTGTACCTTGATGATTTATTGTGCTAATAGATCAGGCAAATCACTGTAGAATATATTTGGGTCAATGGTATCCGGTGTCGTGTTATTATATTATTATTGCTTCGACGCTAACAGGCTTTACAAATAAATACTTTTAAGACTATGTTACGTTTACACATAAAAAATACTACTCGTACGGTATTTACTACGTGTGCAATTTTATAATTCTTTGAGTGAGTGTTGACTCGCTACAAGAACAGCAACATTGGTTCGAAAAGAATCTCGTCGCGCGACATTTCGCTGCTTCCTGCAGAATTCGACGAAACTGGACTTGGAAGACCCTTAAAAGGACGAAACAAGTTTTGGAACCGGGTGACCCACATAAAATGAGCAAGTCGCCAACTACTTTTTATTCGTTTCGTCCTACGAATTTCTCGTTCCGTTTTAACCTTCCAATATACAGTATGTGTAGATATTGATGAATGAACTCGTATTGTATATAGAAGCAAAACTAAAACTATGCTTTGAGATTTCATCGAAGACATTAAAAACATAATTCAATATAAAGAGTTTCTGTGAAAATTCTTAGAAAGAAATTCCAAGAATTTCCTCAATATCTTTTTCGTCGTTACTATTGTCACCTTCTCTCACAATTTTATGAAATTTAAGAAAGTCGAAGTATATATAACATTATGATAAACTACCGCTTGATGCCTAATGGGCTGAAGCAGCTTTACAACGTAAATAGTTTCTTTTACGAATTTTATTATTTTGACGAAATCCAGCAGCGAAGTTCCACGATCGTAATAATCCACCAATAAATTAGCCATAACATCCTTATTCCTTACGAGAATTATCTCAGAGAGTATCGAAGACACGCGAGTATCTTAGTGAATGTAACCACCGTATCGATTACAATTCCTGTTTCTGCGTGGAGGAGCTCAGCTGTCGCTACGTAGAGAGAAAGAATTTGGATGTGTTCGCTTCCTGACCGGGCGAACACGGGTTTTACACGGTCAAACGTGGTCCACGGAAGGGCGGAACGAGTTTCTGGGACCGGGTTACCCAGATAGGATTCGAGTTGTGCGCCGTTGCAGCTGCCCACTTATTCTACGTGCATACGGGCATCGTGGACGCCTACAAACACGCAAATGAAGATATTCACCGTGTTTACGGAGCCGGTCGCGAGGTCAACGTCTCGTAAGTGTGTCGCCGGCTGTACGGTGAGCCAACTGAAAAACCGACAGCTTGTCCTATCCCGACCTTGGCGTCTCCACGATGAAGGTTCGACAACCGTGTCCCTGTCTGTCGATGTCTGTCAGCGTTACGTTATTCTTCGTGTCTCAAGTACTCACATATAATGGCTACAGAAAATATTTGCAAATATCTTTACTTTTCAACGAACTTATTCTTCTTTTTGTATCAGGCTCCGCGTTTTATTTTCACGGTATGAAATTTTTGTCGTCGTAAGAAGGTACTACTAAATGATACGAAATTTAGTTCGATTAAGTATCTAGTTAACAACGTTTAGTAAAAAAGAGATTCTACAGGTCACAAAATTAGAGATTACAAACTAGTTGATTGTAATCGTAAATCATAAAATTGATTGTATTTGAAAGAAAGTTGTGAGATTAGAAGAGGAAGATTTATAATCTGTGATTTCTAACTTGTCAAATTAGAAACATTACTGGTTGGTAGGTTATTGTACAAGAGAGTCCTAATATAATCGAAGATCGGGGAGATTATTAAAGATGAAACTGCAAAATTCAGAGTTATAATAGAAATATGTTGCAATATCAACTTTAATCGGCATAATGGGAATATAATTCGAAGGGAATTAGCTTTCTACACGCGATGCTCTGATTTCACCTCTCGCGTAAATCGACCGGCGCCAGAGTAAAAAGAACGAATATAACAGTTGCGATTTTAGTGCGATTAAAGTCTGTGAGTACCATCATGAAACAGGGCCGATTAGACAGTACAAATAAATTACTTTCTTTCCGTAAATCCAGCGTGTAATTAAGTCGATCGTTCTCTATTATTAGTAATCTCGCTGGAAAATTTCCATGAGACAATTTGGATTTCATTAAGCGCGACGGATGATCGATTTTCGTGTATTTATCTTGAAGAATCTTTTTTTACATTTAGAACAGCAATTCGAAAGCATATCTCGTTATTCTAATTTAACCTTGATCGATCGAGCAGTATTTTCGGTATAGATCGGCGATATTCAATGTTGTCGGATAAGATCTTACGAAATTTATTCCTCCTTTGTGTCGAAGGCGTGGTTAGAACAATGAACAAAGAGCACCGGGATGTTGCGAATCGTCATAAAAGTTGCGGACTTCTGACAAGCGAACTCGATCGTAAAACATTTGCGTTCGTATGTTCGTTTATGTTTAGTAAGAAATAGCCTATTGAATCGTCCACAATCCGCGGTTTACGCACTCTTTCTATGCAGATATCCACGCTTCTGTCCCTATTCTCTTTGGCTTTCAAATCTTTTCCTTTTGCTCGCATTGCGCAAGCTAACGTTACGTTCGCGAAACGTGCGTTTTGTTCAAGTTTCCAAACGTTAAGGTAATCTTACGATTTATTAGATATTTTATAGTAGGATTTTTAACGATGCTGTTGATTGGAAAGTTCGATAGTCTGGATGATGGATCGCGGTGCAACCTTAATGAAACTTTAAGGACGTACAGGTCAGATGGTATCATATACTGTGAATTTCTGACGGGATCATTTGTCATTGTAGATAACATTACATGATTTGTCCGACTGTTTCTAGGTTTTGGCAGTTGGGCTCACTCGAAGGTAGTTCGAGGGTCTGTGAGATAACTGATTGCACGAGTGATCTCTTCTAATAGTCTTCTTTGAATGGGACGCTAAATAATTAAATATGAAGACTTGAAAATCTGAGAATTCTAATAATTAAATACTAAGAAATTTAAATATTTCAAAATTTAGTTGCAACTGTATAATATTTCAAAGTGGCCAAAGGGTATAGTGTTAATATTATAAATTTGTCGTCTATCTTGTCGCTAACACTGCTACCGAGCGCAGCATTTTTTTCGATCCAAAAAATGAAAAATTCGGGGCGCCCCATAGCTGGTCCGGCGTGAGTGGAACATTCGTTTTGAAAATATCGCCTCCCATGATTCTAACTCGTAAAGTAAGCAGCGTAGCGGGATTCGGTGGCCTTTGAGAAGCCGCTGAGAGGCGTAGTGCTTGTACAAGCTGTCTAGGAGACGATGTTAGAGAGGGACTCACAGGCATAAATCGCCTAGGAAAGATAAAACGTCGTAGATGGAAGGTGGAACGCACGCTCGCACGTGTGTACGTGAACGTGACCCTCGCTGGCCAGGTGATTTGTGAAACAAACTGCTACCAAGCGTGCCTCTCTCTTTACATTTCGGACACCACTAACATTATCGGCAAGGGAGTATCCATGTTCATCAAAATTCCCCTATCTAGTCGAAAAACTTCGAATATTTACTCTGTGTGCTTTACTATAAACGATATATTTTATTATTATTTATTCCGGATATCGCACAGAACATGGCACGCAAATAAACTAACACACTTCCTAAACTAACTTAAACTAACTTCCTTGCACAATTGAACTAATATCGTTAGTAAATTTGACGAGTTCCTAGCTACAAGTATTAATAAATTTTCTTGTATAACAGTAATATAATAAAAGAAATTAAATTTTTTAAGCACATTTTACAAGTGACAAATCGTCTAATGAGTCCAAGTCGTAAAAATATAAAATTGTAAAGAAGTTTCTAAGCTGTAACTTGTTAATTTAATAATATTGTTACTCGGTAAATTATTGTGCAAGAAAACCAAGGCTGCGATGTGTATCTATTATTCAATCAAAGTCTATCAATTGTCATTGGGCTTTCGCAACAGGATAACGATTAACCGCATTTATTCCAGTTGATCTTCGTACGTGACAATACTTGGTATTCTGAATAGGGAAAGGATTTCTCACAGTTAAACTAATCGCTTCCTCGATACGGAAACCTTGGACTCGTAGAACGCGAATAACTTTCTTGCATATGATTTCCACGTAATTTTGGCCTTCGGTTCTTTTTTTCGCAGAGAATCGTTATAGTTTAATTGCGCGGAGACGATAAAAGTCGACTATTTTAACAATTTTATTACCATATTTTAAAGATATACGGTCCATAATTATTTCCGTTTAGTGATACGCTTGAGGACGCTTAATATCGTATTATCCTTATTGTAAATTGCTGGCATTCAGAGTGTAAGCGACGGGTAATTTACCGAGCGTGCGCTCTCTCACTTTGCTCGAGTAACACTCGAATCAAGTAATGAAAATTGCACGTATTAATTACATTGCCGCTTATCGTATTTTCGAACGATTACTAATTCGATTAAACATATTCGACGCGTTCTGTATCATTACCTCTGAATGCAACTAATAATTTACATAATTTATCCGCCGTTACCTTTTGCTATTACTATCTTTTATAGGTGTACATTAAAACACCATGTGATTCTTCAAATATGTAAATGTATAATTTTTGTTTGATGATTCAAACATTTTTGAGATTATAAAGCGCGAAATGTTAGTTTACTGCATATAAATTGTCGTTTCTCTAAATAAGATTTTAATCATATATATGCTGCATGTATTTGCATAATTAACTCCTCATAACATACGTACATCGGATCAAAGTAATTTCTATGTTAATCAATGCCTTTTTCCCAACCGTCAACGGAGTTTCATTATTCCAGATTTACGAGAATTATGAGTTCCAAGTAAATCTTCTTGACACGGTTGTTAATCGACAATAAGACAATATTAAAAAAGAAAAATTCCAAGGTAAAATTCAGAATTAATTCTTTCTTGTAACGATAGCAATTTCGTGAAAGTTGAAACAAAAAGATTCTTCGACAAAATACCTATGTAACAATTGCATTGTGAAACATGTGAATTTCTTATTGGTTCGTGCCATCGAGAATTCCAATGCGACGTTTCCGAGAAACCTTTTATTTCCTGCGAAGCAGAGCAAATCGTAAATCTACGATGCGTTTTGCGTAACTATTAAGTGCGTTATGGTTTTATTTATCCTTTTTACGAGGTATTAAGAGCTCGTTCGATTTGGTAACGGTACGAGCGCATTTTTTATTCTTTTCCCGAACGATATCGTTGGTTAAGTAACGAAACTTGTATCTGCCATTCGTGTGTTGTCCAGAACATGTGCAATATACATACTCGTGTATGTATATCTGAGGGACTACTCAGTCGTGAGAAAGGAACAATCGAATCCATAAGGTCAGGTATGCGTGCGAGTATGATTGAATTGTTTATGAGCACGGAAGAATGAGCTTGCGTGCACCGTGTATCGAGAGTTACAAGTTAACAGACGTTGAATATTCAAATTGGTAGTTCGTGCGGTAAAACATCGTTGTTATGTATCAAAAGTATACAGGTTTTACATATTTTATAGCCCGATAGTTGCTCGCGAGAGTATTTAAACACTCACCATGGAAAACTTCTACGTATGTATAGTATGTGTTGTGCAAGAAATTTTGAGGTTTCATTTGCGTTATAACGATATAACATTGTAATACTAAATCAGTAAAATTTTAAACCAAACTGGAGATGTATATAGAAGCAACAAGATAGCTATAAGTTTGTATTGCAAACATATATATATGTTATATATATATATATATATATATATATACTTATTAAAAAATTAATATACTGTATGAAAAGTTCTTTCAGATATATAATAGGCGCTAAAGATGGGCCCATTGAACTTTTTCATATCAATATTTTTCGAGAAATTTATTTTTATGTTTTAATTTAATAGCCATTCTTTGAAATTTTTCCCTTTTTCTACCGTTCGAAATGATGGAAGGCTCTTTGTTTCATATTTCAATGGCACATAAATACATTATTCGAGCACATAAGCGCGCTCTTGAATACCCCATCAACAACACCTTGCTTCGCCATCGTTGTGTTCATCGTGCACGTCAATAATAAGTATAAATACTTTTATAACTGTAATATCTCTTGCTATACAAGAGATTTCGCTGTGTAAGATATGGGAATTGTGCGGCGGCGGTTATACACGCGTGATCGACGAACCCATAAGCCATGAAGCTACGAAACGGAGAAGGCGTATTACAAATATTACAATACACACTCCCGGGGGCACGTTTGACGTCTCAACGAAATATACAGCGGGATAGTCGCCCTTTCTTATAATGTCAGTGTTATCAAATTAACATACATGGCATGAGAGATAACAGAAAGAATAAATATAATTTTTATGTTACTATACGAGAGATATTTTGGGTCATTATAAGTTATTCGTGATGTTAAATAACGTTCATGGAAAGAATATCTCCACTTAATTAAGAGAATCTTAAATAAAATCTAGAAATTGTCGGTTTAAATCGGTTTCCTATCTAAGTGAATCTTTATGTTGAAGTTCATATCACTTTTTATATTTAGATTTATGAATAAAAGTTACAATTTATTTGAAATCCAATATGCATTTGAATTGGCAAACATTGTGCCCAATAGAAGCATAAAATTGGAATAAAGTGTTCGAATTTCTTCTCTTTTATATTTTACCTACATGTTAATTTTCCATTTGTTAAAACCTACTCTTCAATAACTAAATTTTACTTCTTATTGCGCACTTAACTCGATAAAGTTGCTTCCAAAATTTTTTCCAACTTCCGCAATCAATTCCAAAACTATTTATCACCATTATCCTCATTATGTAAATCCGAAAAGAGTCACCCTTTAATACTAATCAGGCCCGGTTACAAAATTTAAGTAAAGATTGTACGTTCGTCGTGATCTCTTTTGTTCATTTAACTTTAGGTAAATTCTTATATCAGTAAAAATTGAGAAATCGATCAATCAGATAATATAAGAATTTACATAAAGCTAAATGAAAAAAAGAAATGACAATGAATGTACAACTTTAAATTAAATTTTGAAACCGGTCATTTGACCGAACCTGACAAGGTTAGTGTTAAATCCCCTTCATTCATTTTTACATTCATCAATTCCTTATTCCAAAAAGTTATGACTCTCATAAGATAGTTAGTTCTCTCTGTAGACACCTGAATAAAGGTTCGTGTTAAGGTCTAATTTCCATATGATCGATGAACGAATTGTTCGGAGACACACGAGAGTGCGATGGGGGATCCCTGGGGCCGTCTTTGACGATCCGACGAAACACACAGCCGGACGACCGTCGCGTCGTTCCTCAAAGTGTCGTCACCATCAAATTAACATACGAAATCCAACCGGTCGTAGCCGCGTATATCTTGTTTAATGGCGAGCAGTCGCATTACTCGCCAACAGAAACGACCCCGGTACATCACACGCCCAGTTGTCTCACAGTACGCGGCGTTGTATACGTTGAAACTCGATACCTTGGCTCGGTTCGAGACTACGATCGATCGAACCTCCGCTCGGCTCGTACCGTAGAGAGAAGACGCAGAAAAATCGGATTAACAATCTCGAACATTGGCCGAGTATCGAGAAAACGACCCCCTGAGAAGGTTGTTGGATTTTATTCCTATCTCTGGCGTTTTGCCCAGTCCCACGGTGATCAGCTGCGTTTCGTATGCGTACGAGAGAACCGTTTTTTTTCTAGTACATATTACATTACGCAACCGTAGAAATGTACGAGAGAAAGAGAGATTCGGCATCAAGGAGAATAGAATCTCGCGCGGGAAACGTTCCGCCGAGGGAAATTGTGTGTTAATTTTTGCTCGCATTCCTCGGATATCTGTCTCCTATGGGAGAAGTGACGAGTTGTGAATTTTAACGAAATAAAGAATATTAAATATCTGATAGCCTTTTGTAATTACTTTTCAGTTGAAAGTATTAGGGGCCTTTTATTTCATAAATAAGGAACAATCATGTTATGTAATCGTACATAGCAAGTAATACTTAAGAATAGAGAGATGTAAATCGGCAGCGAGAGTTTCCAACTTAATGAGAAACTATTTTCTGTTTCAGGTAAGAACGAGCATCGTGTTTCGTTATAGATATACTTGTGGCGTGGATTTCCCTCCATGGTTCGACCAACAACAAAATCAAATAATCTGAAACGCTGCTAAGAATGCGTAACATACCAAGTAAGAAATTTCCGATAATATCAACCTACCTTCCTCTACACCATTTTCAGTTTATTTAATTAGACACTTTATTTCGCTAAAAAAGGCAAAAGCAAGGAAAGCATAATCATTCTCGTAAAGCCAGCCGTAAACGCAACAAGAAATCGTAAATGGCGGCAAGTCGGATCGAGCGACACGGTTTATTTTCGCGATGATGCGCAGGCGTCGCATCGATTATTCAGTACGGTCGTTAATTGCGCTCGTCCGTAATCCTGTTAACTCGCGGCGACAAGCTGCAGGGTTCATCCGGTTGGTTTCTCCTTATTATCGCTCGCAGCGTGCTCCAATTTCGATAAATCCGAAGGTGGACGTCGTCCGTTGGTAATTGCCCGCCGAGTGAATTACGCGCTCGCGGGCCAAGAATGCAGTTAGGTACGTCGGCTTTGCGACACACGACTCCGCCACGACCTTGTTCGACACGGTTCCGACGTGGATTATGTGTGATTTCAACACGTGAACAATTGTCACGCGTGTCGCCATGAAATGTCCCGGGTCACAGTTACGACATTACAGAGGAAGCTCGTGGCCCTTGATTATGACCAGACAACGTTTATGGAGTTACTCGAAACGTGCAATAAAAAAATACGTGTGCTGGATATAACAAGCTTAAATTTTGAATGGAACAAACGTTCGGGTCAAGGATGTTATAAGATTTAACATAGAAATTTATTAGTCGATAAGACGTCTTCGCACGATAACTTCTGACTGATAATTTCAATATATCGACAAGTTAGACGTTGTCGTTTATAGACTTCACTTTTCCAATCTTGCAGTTTTGCATTGTATAAAATAATCGAATGATTGTAACTTATCAGAGCTCATTTTTCTTTATTAAGAAACTTAACATTGCTCTTTAAGGGTATTTCTTGATACCGGTAAGTTGTAACATTTAACTTGTTAAATTTTACTAATAATATTAGTTCGATTGTGCAAGAGGGCCACGGTAATAGTTTAGACTCTTACAATTAGAAAAGATTCTGAATCCGTAGTGTATGGTGATTCACAGAATCTGATATCAAAGATAGTTAACTCGCGTGATTCGATACCTGTGAACCTGTAGAGTCCGTAAATAACTCGAGATTCGTGGGATTCGAGGCAAATATCCTTGGTTCTACGAGGTTCCGTCGTAGAATCGTTAACTACAGCGCACAATGCTTTACGCTTACAAAATCATGAGATCCTATGAATTTTCGTAACTGTTCGAAACCGACAGGCATCGTGAAAGAAATAGGGTGTCGTGTCTGGGCCATTAAATGTACTGCAAAGATGCTTTGAAAGACGTATCGAGACATATCTGGAGCACAATGTAACAAGGTGGAACAATGGAAAGTGGAATTGCCATCGTTGACGCGCAGGATGAATGAGGAAAAGATGTTACGATTGGAGATCGTGTTACGATTGGTCGATTTTCCTTCGGAAGTCTAGCGTAATCAGCTGGCGATAACTGTGTCGTTTCCAAACTCGTCGTATGCCTACGCGCGTGGAATAGCTGTCGTTCCTCTCGAACGAGGCCAGGATTTACTCTCGATCGTAGAATTCTTCAACTCGCATCGCGAGCCGTATAAAGTCGGTCGCGAGGCCGCGGGGTGGCTCCGAGTGACGACATGCTGTTCGCAACTTTTTTTCTCCAGCGTTCCGAAAATGGATCTCGTACACACCCATCGAGCTCTTCACGGAGGACAGGAATCGTTAGTCGATAATCCTTGAAGACTCGAGTAAGCGGTTTACGATGCGTTCTGAAGCGACGTGGAAAGACGCAGAGGAGATAAATCGATCCTCGTGATTAATGGCAGGCGAAGAATACTTTTGTTGATTTTCTGAATTTTGATATCGCTTTTCATTTGGTGACTAAAACGAAGATTTTTAACGTGAAATAGTTGGAAAGGAATACTTGAAAATAGGCGATGAACCCACAGTGTTTACTCTTTTTTATTTTACTCTGCATTTACAATGTACTCTTTAGCATATAGAATTATAAGCAAACGTGTGTGATGTGATTTGACGTGAGCAGAGACATCATCCAGCGACGATACTGACCTTTATACCGACCTGTAGGTCTTCGTACTTGATCTTTGGTAATTTTAGCTTGCTTCTTCTCTCGTCTGTGGCAGATCAACTACCTGTTTGTTTCTTTAGCATTCTTGTTACATTTCGTGCAGCTTGTTACCTTGATGATAGTGCGTTGATAGTCTATGTATTTCTTCTATGGCGAAGAGAATTTTGAGATCGTTATAGAGGACATAGTTTGAGGTGTGCGAAGGGTGTTTTTTAAGAATGACTAATATTAGTCTACGTAACTCTAATGTTATTTAATCCGAAAATCAAATGCACAGATAGTTCTGACGTGAGATCTGTTGACAACATATTGGATTTTAAAATTGCACGTCTATAAACCTTCTTTACCTGTGGCTTGCAAAATGAAATGATTTTCCTTAGATCTCCTTCTTTTTTTACACAACTTGGAGATCTTTTCGCGATAGATATTTTTCAAGCCATGCCTCAGTGAAGAATTCTTGGTTGGTCATTAATAACGTTAACTTTGTTTGTTTAGGGTGAGCATGAAACACAGTCAGGGATGATAAATGATGCAGCGACGCGTATCGTTATTGAATTTTAAAGTCCAATTAACTTTCAATTTATTCCGACGACGTTCGTTATCTGCAAATCATACTACGACAATTATTGGTCGTTTTTTAGGTTTTACTTCGGAACGATTTGATTTTTGTCGGCGCTGTTAGGCATTGCAGAAGAAACTGATGCTTCTTCGTGGCGTAAAAGGCCGCCTCGCAATATACCGCGTCGTATACATCGACGTTGCACGTGATAAGCAGAACCTTTATACATTTTAATGACGAAGTCATAAATTGCACCTTCGAGGCATACGTTCGGCTTTTTTCAAGCCTTATAGAGCCATCCACGAGGTCAGCTTTCTTAGTTGCTATCGATGTGTCCGTATAGGCTTGGTGAATGTATTAACACACGAATAACTCGCTAGTGAAATCGGGGCATGTTAAAAACAATGGAAAAAGTCATTATAAAATTTATGAAGGTAACTCTCTTAAATTGTCAGTGTTATAACAGCACATTTCATTCGTGTTGTTTATTCTTTCACACGATGAAAGAATTAGCCAGAAATGGAAATTAAATATTCATTCTACTCGAAGTGGTGTAACTTGTCAATATTTTTCATACTTTTCCAGTATCGGATGAGAAATTTCAAGACGCAGAAATGCATGGAACGTACACAATAAGCAAAAATATATTAAATATTCAAACTATTATAGTGCTACCTATAATAGAACAATAGGTGAAATAAATGCCAATTGTCTGGATGCTATCTTTTTAATTATTTTCGTAAAAATGTAAATTTGTCGAAAATATTTACAGTGTAGTTATTAGGATTAAAGTTATCATTATCATTCTCATGACGTTTTGTACATTATAAATACAACAAATCCTTTTTACATCGTGATTTTCTAAGTTCAAGAATCGTGTGAAAAATTCGGATATTTAATATCGTTGCGGTCACTGAATACGATAATGCATAGGAACGGTTTTAACGCATGAATCTTAATACATAACACATCAAATATATGTAGCTTTCACTTGTCCTGGGTACATTGTTCTCATGTTCCACGTATCGCGCTGTCTTCTGAAAAAAATCACCATACACTCAGCTTTCCAGAGGTCTGTGAAAGAAACTGTTCGCGACAATGGCCACATTCGTATTCCTTGTAAGAGTATCGTAGCGTTGCACACGAATAGCAAGAACTAACACTCCGCCACGAATTTCCAAACGGGTACTAATCGAGCATTAGAAATCCTCGATGCGTAATTCAATCTGCCTGCAAGAAGCTTTACCCGTTAACTAGGTAATTCCTTAACAGGAAACTTTTATAATCACGAACGATTCGATCAAATCACTTTTAACTTCATGATAGTCCATGAGAGCAAATCATTTTCGGTTAAATAAAATGATGTTTCTAACAAAGTGACTATTAATTAAAAAATAAAACGGCACATAAAAATTAGGGGATTCGTAAATAAAAAAATTATCATATGCAAAAGATTGAGGATCATCTACTTGATCATCATTTAATTCGTTATTCTTTTAATTTTTCTCATGTAAAATTAATATAGCGTCGAAGAAATAGTTCATCTCCTTAGCAATTATTTTCTTTTCGTAATACTATGTTTTGCTTTGATTACATTCTATTTCAAGGATGAAAATCCATATATTATGAGATACTCTGTGAATCACAAGCATCATCCATGGCAGAAGAGAGAATTTCGTAATATCCAGTAAGCCGCGTTCGAGTGGAACTGCCCCAGATGTAACTTTGAAACAGTAAATCGTCCACGAGAAATTTAGATGGTACATTCTAAGCAAGGTTCTCGTTCCGATCGGACATTGAGCGTTTTGTAACCGTGGAACGACAAACGTACACAAAACGCCTCGCAAACAGTTGGATTCCGTAAATCACCAACACCGAGAGGTTCTAGGCCATCGATGCGAGGTTCGTGTGTTACATCACAAACGTTTACGCTGCGCTGTTATCGCGGGGAGACTCGTGTCAGACGAGGTGCGTGGGTGTTCAACGAGAGACAACGGTTCGTCGAAAATTTAATGGAAAAGTTAATGTACGCGCAAGAAAGACAACTTGTTTATTAAGCCAGTGGACGAAGATGAAATATGGTTAATGTTGAAGATGGTCTTGTTTAAGCGAGTTAGACGACCGTTTTTTCACGAAGAAATCGGTATTATACATATAGGGTGTATCGTGAATTAATCGTTAATTCTTTAAAGATTTTACGATATTAAAGGAAGCGAGAAGTCTCGAGTATTTCGGCCTCTTATTTTTGCAAGTGCATTTCGATAGCAAAAGATTACGAAAATAGTAAGGATCGAAGTCATGCTGTGTATACATTGTGAAATATTATTAGGATATTTATGGGTTGAACTAAAGATCATGGGAAACGAGTTTATTATTTATAACCGTTCTTGGTCTATCCGCAGAGAACAGTTTTGTTTGTAGTTTCGAGGAAAAAAGAATTTTATTATTTCAATAGCCATAAAAGTGAAATATAGGAAATAATTTAACGCGTTATTATTATCGTCATTAAACCATATCGTCTTAATGTTTGTCTACTTTTAATCAATGCCATGAAATTTCAATTACACAGCCACCAGTCTATTTACTTCCAACCTCAATCACCTCTAATCACAAATCAATTCAACGACAAACCTATCTGGCAAGGGTCCCACAATTCATCGAATCGATATCGACAGAATTTCACATTTACCATTCGTCACGTAAACGCACGAACCAGCGACTGAATCAATTGGCAATAGATTCGCGGCACACCCTGTACATTTATTGCCGATTGCGTTATGTAAGGGGATCCACATGCTCGACTAGCCGCACGATGCTTTGCAAGGAACGTTACTCACTGTTATTCTTATTAACTATTCCCCGGCGTTGTAACGATACAGCTACGAGGGACGCGATACGATCTCTCGCGCGCGGAAGATCTTGACGCAACCATAATCGTATTGCGATCATTGATTACGCTCCGCGTTCTCGAGAAAACGTTCGCGTATTTCGTTTTGCGCGTTAGATACACAGTATCCTTAATTGTGTAACTTGAAAACCTCTTATTAGTTTTCTACGATAAATGTTCAAATATTTTTGTCAGCCACTGTACGCGTATCGTATATGCGAGTTTATAGGCGATTGATAAGGACATCAACGTCGGATTAAGCAACAATAGCGCACGTTCTTAGGCAATGTCATTCGTGTCGTGTTATGCTGCAAACGTGTTAATCCTCGAGGTCGGTGTACGACCATTTGCTAGGTGGTCAATCAGTCCGAGTGCCAAGAAACTGCATCGCGGATGGTTTACTGCTACGAAGCAGCGTAAATCTCGTTTAACAATATAGGGGAGAAATATAACGAGGCGAAGGCCGTAGGTTGCCGGGACTGATGATCTCGTTTTCTCGCTTCAAATGGTAATTCGAACACGCGATTTAGCTTTTCATCGTTCGGTCGACTGGAAGTAGTTGACTCTTAGAGAATTAATGGCTCCAATTACTCCCGTCTGAAATTTTTATTTTTCGCCCGTATATCGTTCCTCATTTACTTCTCACACGTTATATCGTTCGTACCTTGAATAATCATAATTGATGTATCAACGTTTTCTCGTGTCCTTATTTGCTCCATTTGAGTTTCAATGGCAATTTAGCTATTGATAAACGACAATTACAGAACGGGAGCTAATGAAGAACGATCCTCAAATTGAACGTGTAATTTGAAATAAAATTGTCGCCCGAGGGCACAGGTCGGCGGAGGAAGGCCAATGTTAATGGTCGAACGCGTATCGCGAAAACGAGAATAAATCGACGCGAGTTCACGGCACGCATGCACTTTACACGTCGTGACGTGAAAGTTGATTCGCGGTACGTACGTGTCTTTATACGCGATTAAACTTTTTACGACGCGATTGTGTCGGTTATAGGTACGTGGCCGCTGGCCACGATCGTAACTCACGCGATTCGTAAACCTCACTTCTCTGCTCGAAATATACTCATCATCCATAACGCTTGCTCAGAAACGTTTCGTTAACGAGCTTCAAAATCGTATAAAATATTGATTCGTAGATCGTTCGAAGTGAAAACTCAAGATCACAAATAGATTTTCCAGTATTTACGAATACTAGTAAAATCCTTTTAAGATATTTCGAGTACAAAATGAAATTTTAATTACTATCGACATTTTAAGTAGAACATTTTATGCGGCAAGCTTCGGTATTTTCTGTTCTATTTTATATCGTGGCATCCTAAAATATCGAAACAAGTATTTATTTCTGCTATGAGAACCAAGAACTTTTGTAACATTGTTTAACACCATCGCTATAGCGCCATTGTATTACCGCGACTTGTTGGCGTTTCTGCAAAATGATAGTACTAAGGTTGATGGCCAAACGACAGAAGGAGAGAAGAGGAAAGAAGAATGTAAAAGGGAACCATTTTTTTCGTGTACAAAGCTTAATTACGCAGGGCTATAATGAAAGGTCTTGTCCAGTGGATCGTGCGGTATCCTCGTGAGCGTTGTTAACGAAGGAAAAAAAGTCTTGTTATCTTGATGGGAGGCCGATAAATGGATAGCTGCGTTAGTTTGCCCGGTGCTACAATAAGCTGACAAGCGGCACTCACTCTTCAAAGACGACCCGATCATTTTGTCTGTACTTTAATAAGAGACCTCCTCGACCTATTCGATGTCTCCCCTTCCTCCCTTTCGCGATATCGTGAAGCCACTCTCAATCACGATCGGCCAACCCTTATATCGCTAATCGACAATTAGAGGGCTCTATGATAGATCGTGAACTCGTGATCGCTCGACAGATCGATCTCTCGGAATGCACTATCGAGATAAGTTCAAGGTTCTACTTTTTATCTTTGAGAAACAATGGTTGCTTGCTGATTGTGATGCTATAGTAATAATACTAACACACAGTTTGTATCGACGCGATTGTATACCTGTGTTCCCGTATGAGGATTGAAGATGTAATTCTCAACATAGAGATAGAAAAGATGGATTCATTTAATCAGTACCTTAAATTATTAATTCTGGAACGATTAAATTTTGAATGAGAGAGAATGGAAAGAATAATTACACCAATTGACAGAGGCGAACATAAAGATTTGCCCAATTTGGTCTTTCGTGAGACTTTAGCAAAGATTCTAGTAAAGTTTGAAATTTTATTATAAAAACGAAAATCTTTCGTCAAATTTAGCTAATTTATTTACCTAAACTTGAAAGATTATACAAGAACTAAATATCGAATAGTCGTTAATTTCGTTTGGATTGTAAAATCTCTGAATCACACGTAGTTACTATTATTATGGTAAGTACAAGTAATACAGTTACGCGTGTCGTAGGTGCGTCATTAGCTTAGAATAGACTTAGGTCTTAATCACGAGGACAGATTGAAAGGGTAGTCGATCGTTCCCAGGAAAAAGTAGCTTACATAGAGACGAAGCAGTAAGCGAGTCAAAGTCACGATGAGTGAATGAACTAGAGTAAATGACGCGATCCCACGAGGAGAAGCTGCCTTTACCAGACAACGAAGTCATCGTGGTCGATGGAACGCAACAGATCGTTGACGCGAGGCCAATCGTGCTGCGATTCATTTCGCGTGCATAACGAGGGGAATTTAACCGGGAAAATCGCTAGATTCGTGCTCGCCTACTGTCATTAGGTTAATCGAATCATCTAACAGAAACCGATCGTGTAGCCGTGAGCGCGTTTCTCACGAGTGGAATGTTATATTGGTCGACTTATAACACACGGTACACGTGAACGTGCCGATCAAGAACGCTTACGCCGTTTGCTATAATATTAAAATCGTCAGAATGACGAAAATTACCAATTTATATTTTTTACAGAAATCAAATTTCCAGAATCATTTACCAACAAAGATTTCGAAATGCTGCGAATTTAAAGATTAGAAACCAAGGATTTAAAAGAAACAACGTTATCTTAGAATGTTACTTCTTTAGAAAATTGTTTAGTAAACAATCTGTCGAAGTAAGTACAGTTACTTTTGATACCTCTAAACTTGAATTAATAGTGATTTATGGACTAGATACTTATGAAAATTTATATTTTGTTGAAATGGATTCCGAATAAAAATTTGTTTTACGTATTAAATGTTGTAATAAATATCTACATATTTTCAGAAGATTTATATCTTTGAATATCAATTTGAATATCAAGTTATTTCTCTCTTCAACCGTTCCACGTTTATCCACCAAATGGCATAGGATCAACAAAAACGAATTTATCATATTTTTCTCTTGCGATCTTCAACTGTTATATATCTTCCTAGTTTGTATTTCAATGGAAACGTCAAAACTCACAGCAAGAGATCTAACACGAGGTCATTCACCCTTTTCTTCGAGGTTCGTTAACTTTACTGACTCCGATCGGTAAAGGACGTAGCTCGATTTAATCGCGAGTCGATAAGACGAGCAGCGTTCTGGCTAGCGCAACGCTTACGAGTCGGAGCGCGCGAACTCGAGCGCGACGAACGGAGAAAGGAGCACTGAAAGGTTTATGGCGACTTCTAAAGTTCAATAGCAACCGAAGCAGGCAAGGTTCGCCGCTATTTATTTTATAGGCGTGCTCCACTTGCCAGCTGAGCGAAAGAGGCAGCTTCCATTCACCGAAAGAGGGAAAGAGGAAGGGCTCAGAAGGACAGAGAGGAACAACGGGTAGGTACAGAAAAAAATCAAGGTTTACGATGCCGAAGTTTAGTTGTTTCTGCATGCCACCGCGGTGCCACACTGTACACACACCGAGTTGATACGATTTACGCGACAAGTTTGCACGGCTCACTTCGCGAGAGACGCGTCTCCGCTCCGGATTCCGCGAGAAGATATCGCGCGAACGTTTCTCCGGTCGTAGTCACTCGAAACAACGTGGCTATTGGTCCTTTTTTATCCCCTTTTTTACCCTTACCTCGATCAACTTTACGCATACGCAAACCGGTTTAAATTCACTTCGATCGAAGCTCCGATCATTTGCCAATGAAATTGCTTTAGGGAAACGAAGACGTTCGGAGGTATAAGGTGGTCTCCCAGAAGTTGTTGTTTCTCAACAACTGTGTTAGTCTCAATAGAATTAGAAAACAGTAGTTCTCTGTGAAAATATTTGAACATTTACCATAGAGAACTCGTTATATCACTTTGCAAGCCACTATATATAGTTTTGTTTTTCTTAATGGAGTTTACAAACACAGATTCGATTATTGTAATGTTTATAGTTCAGTGTCAGAGTACGTAGCAAGATCGTGGGAGAATGTCTATATTCGTAGTCAAGAAAAGACTCTTGAATAATCAATTAACTGCAAACAAACCTTAGCTCATCAGCCATTAGTCGTCTATTATCCGAGTGGTTCATCGCAAAAACATTATTTCTTGCGCGACCTTCTATACCAATAAGATAAGGTCCATCAGCATACACCCATCCATGCTGGTAAGTCCTATAGAATGCCCATTCATTACGGTAGCATTAATCAACGTCGCTTATAATCGCTTTCTACACTCGAAATTTATCTGCGCCAGCACGCACCGGCAACCCTTCGAACGGAACGTTTTATCGTGGTCGCGTACTACTACCGTGTGTACAAGAGAGCTCCACCTAGCTCAGCTACCAGCTGAACAAGTTGCTCGTAAATTGGCAAGTGCGCGACTAGCTCGATTCACAATAAAACCACCAACGAAATTCACATTACATTCGCACTTATCAAGCACCGTGACACGAGCTTCGATTCGAGCACAACTTTGTTAATGTTAGAACTAAACGACGACTACGATATGAAATTTGTATCGGAGAGATCAAAATGAAAGATATTAAAAAAAATGTGTAATATATGAATGTAGCATATAGACAATTGGTGGACAGCTTGGAATCGTTAGACTGCGGATATTTTTGCATTTATGGGAAAGAAATTGCAAAAATGTACAAAGTGCATATGATATAAAGAAATATATAAAATATTCGCTTAGATTTTATTTCTTTACTCGTATTTATAAAAATTTGTTCGGTGAGAGGCCCACGATATTTTGTAAGAAAGGAATAATGTTAGTTTAGTTGCTGTGTTCACTTAATTGTTAGTTTAATTTAATTAATATTAGTCTGCGCAATTGATGTTCAAGAACGTAGTTTTTGTTTCTTTAAATGTTCAAGGAGATACTAAAAGCATAATATACGCATTTGTAATCGCAAGACTAAAATTAAATTACTGAAAAGTGAAGCTGCGATGCATTCCAGAATGCTGGAATTTAATAAAAATCGTAAATAGAGAAAATGAGTTCAACAACGATCGTTAGTCGTAAGACAGGAATTACAGTGGTCTCAGGACGAAGTTGAATATTCTGCTTAATTTGAAACTGTGTTGCGAAGATAGGCGAAGAAATGGGATAGGGGCGAATGAATAATGGAACGAATGAAAATAAATAACAAGCGTACGCTGTTCAATACTTAATTAAAACGCTTTTATCGCGTCGAGGAACCGGATTTATCCCTTAAGAAAAAACGTTGCAACGTTTTAATCCGCGTAGAGATCAGCCGTGAGATTACGCCGCGTAATCGGATGATTCAATAATAATTATTCGTCCGCGAGTTCCGCCGCCGACTGTTTTCGCATCGATGTTCGTTTAAGACGCATTGTAACCTTAGGTGAGCGACTCACGCTCTGCAATAAGATAGAATTTTCTATCGAGAACACGCGGCAATCGTTCGATGGAATTTTATTCAATCGTACCAACTTTGAACTTGAATAGTAAATTTTATGCTTATATAAAGTCAGAAACTTGTATTTTTTTCATTTTTCTAATTTTTCATACTTGCCTCAAATATCAGGCTACATCGTTATACGTAAAAACGTTTGATATTTTGCTTCGAAGTTTCACCAAATGAAGAAATCGCAATTTGTAATTTGGAAGAGATTTCATTTATCTCGCCGAATAAATAAATAGCTGTGGCCTTACAAATTGAAGCGAAATAAAGCAAAAATAAAGCATTTCATCTTTCCTATTTATGAAAAAAGCTATTGTATCTTTCGTTTGGAATTTTCGAGATGAAGATTTGTTTCATAATATATATTCTAAATAAAAGATTCGAAAAATGGAATATTCTTTCGTCGTTGTGCGATTGAAATTCTACACAATCAACTATAGCCATCAAATTACCCTGTTGTTAACTATCGTTTATTCGATCGTTCAATCGATCAGTTCGATTGCTGGAAATCGCGTGACTATTATCATACCATTCCGGTCACTTGCATTACACAGGTATATGATTAGAACAGCATTGTTGTACCGCAGTTTTAAACAGCTTCGCGGATAAGCTTTCCGGTATTTTAATTGTTAAATATTTAAACGTAAATAGAAAGCGACCAGCTGGATGAACAGACAACGAGCGCTGAGATAATTAAAATCGTACCTAATCATTATGAAAGCGTTGCATTGAATTTCATTGGATTCGAACAATCAAAATCTGATTTTCTGATTATCACCTATGTACTAATCGATCGGAATTTAAGCAATCGTAGGGATTGGACTTTGAAGCCAGTGTATTATTAATAAATATCGCTTAAAACGATAGGACGATCGTTATGTTGGTAATTGACTATAGACTCATGATTTATCTGATCGCTCTTAATACAATTCCTTTTCGAATAATACGCGAAGGAACTGGTTCATGGAATTTAGCAGCATAGCTTTGCTTCTCGGAGAGCTATAAATACGAGTTTAAAAGGAGGATAGAGGCGGTATTAATATGTATATGAATCATTGGTTCTTTTTCGATGAGCCCGCCTTCGAGCGAAAGACGCCGCTCTGTCTTGAAAAATTCCCATCGACACACATTTCGTCGTATCTGCATTATTTATGACCTTGTATAAAAATGAATAAAGGATCTCGTTGCATTTTTTCGCAAAAATCATACTATAATTGTGGGGTGGTGTAGACGGAGTAGAAAAAAAGAGGAAGATAGAGCGTGAGACCTTCTGGGCACGCGTTGATAAGCCTGAAATATGAACGGAGTATCGCACGAAAAGCACAGATGAAATATGGCGGATAGTGATACTGGACACTATCGAAGGGATGGCTGGACTGTTGCGTTTTTAACATTATTCTATGGTCGTTCAGTTAATATGTTCTCAAAGGACAATGCACCCTCGAGGCACGAAACAACTTTGAGAAATGTATATCTTTCAATGGCGGCTTATAATTAGAGGACGGGGCGATGTGAGATAATGTTGATTGCCATCGTGATATATCGGACTCGCGCACGAAACGTTCGAGAAAACACTTCGGAATATATTGCCTAGTAAAAATGAGTTAGTAAGCGCGTGTCTCCGCGGGGAAATTATCGAACTGTGCAACCTTTAAGTGCTGTATGCCATTTTTTCGTTTCTCTGAATAAACTTTTCAAATTAGTGAAATTACACTTTGCTACTTTGATCATGATGATTCAAATAACGTCAATGAATAAATTATACTATCTTTCATTCTTTAAGATCGTAAACTCTTATGGAGAATTCTCATGAGAATAATAAACTCATCCCCTTTATTCTTTCTACTTTCGTTCTACTAAATTCATTTTTTCACCGTCCAAGTTGCGGGCGTTTCATCAAAATGAATGAATTTATCCAATTAGCGAAACGTGTTGCGCCATGCTGTGATTCACGAACTTGGGCAAAAGTGAAAATGCAGCGAAGTCAGACGAGGGAAGGTTTCGTGCATTAGAGGCCACACGGTGCCCTTGAACCATCCACCTGTTCTCGTAGAACGTTACGCTCGGATTATCTGATCGTAATAACAGGACTGGCACGCCAATTGCCTGCGAGGTTTAATTGCAACGAACTGCAACATCACGTGCACATGGGACGCATCGCGGTGTTCGCCTCGTGTTGCTTGAATTTAACGCTGCTTATTCAGACATGGATCCCTTTGAGGGTCGTATCGATGCTCACCGAGCGGATTATGTTTCACAGAAGAAACCTGTTACGAGAGTGATACGCGTTCTATCAAGACACGTAATTGCGGCCAAATGACGATCGTATCGCCTCTCGTAATTATGATCAAATTGTTACAATCTCTTCTGCGTCTACTCGTCGAGAAATTTATTACCTCCACTTGTATGCGCTATATATATTATATACAGCTAGTTGGACTTTTATACGTTTCATTCTTTCTACTTGTTCCTGACAAGGATTATTGAAATGTTTTAATGCGAAAAAGATTATTCAGAAAGAAAACTAAAGGAAATTCAGATCGTTGAATCTGGATGTTCCGAAGTTTCTATAGATATTGTTACTGAGATATGTATAATTTTGTGTGCTAGACTATATTGGCTGCCTAGTAATAACACACGTATGTGAATATGAGTGTGCGGAAGTATGGTGTGCGCGACGTCTCGAAAAACAGATAATGCAACTGTTCCGTTGACAGCGTGGTATGGAAGATGGTGAGACAAAGAGAGTGCTGAGACGCGTGCAAATGTATATCAACGAAGATCCTGGAAATCGTTTATTAAATAAATCTAAAACTATTTTAATATGAATTCTAAGTGTATTCTTTTATTTCGGCAAGTATGATCCACAATTCTCAACAATTGTATCTTGTAACTTTTAGCACATATACTTTGCAGTTGTAATCCATAGCTTTGCCCCGCGAGATAGTATCGAAAGTCGATCACGAGGGAACGTTTCATCGTGGCATCGTGGGTAAAGCGCAAACGCCTCGACCGCAAATTCCATCGTAACCGTCGCTAAGTGGACGATTTGGTCGATATCAAAGTATTAGCTGCGAACAGTCGGTTCGTCCTTGTTATTTTCTTATACGCGTGTCACGAATTTTTATGCGGTTCGACCACACTGAAATGGTAAAAATGTCAATGAAAATTTTGCTGTGAAATTCGTTCCAATTTGATTTTGATAGTATCAACCTTACGCGTGATCACTAACCCTATCACTTTCTCTCGTGTGGTTGAAACAGGAATTTAATTATGGAACTCGTAAATCACACCCTATGCAACTAGCTTGTATCTTTCGAAATATTGCACGTGAGTCATTTAATTTCAGATAAAGTTCGTTTGAAACTCACTTAAACGATAGTTCGTTCGCTTAGAAACTTACTGCTCTATGTACAAAATATTATACAATTTGTATATATATAAATAATGTACAATTTATTGAGATAGCTTTTACAAAACTTTGAAGTATCTTTCTTATTCCTCTTAAATAAGTTTTGTAAAGATCAAAATGAATAATAATGACATGATATTATATGTATTGAATGGGACATATAGAATTGAACCAGCCTAAGATCCATTTGTTCAATTATTTCACTATTTGATAAAGGTTCATAAGAAAAATGCATTGAACTTTCCGAGTAATCTTCAATTGTTTTTGGTTATAATTTCTATTAATCATTTGAAAGAGCGCAATTATAATCAACGAAAGTGCTCGCAAGAGTCTGTCAATGTCTCGAGTTTCTCTCTGCAAATATAAAAACGAAGCCCTGCAGCAGCACCACACGAGACCAACCCACAAATACAGGCCGCAAAAAGTGGCGTGTACAAGGGCCAGTGTGTTGAGAAAAAAAGCGATAAAGCATCGTTGGCACGATCGGGGGCCGGTTCCATCGCCGTACAATACTTTTTTCATAAAGCATGGCAGGCCTGGAATTTGGGGCGTGCTGCTATTCCAATGGTAATTGCTGGCCAGCAACGGATAATTAACACGGCATTAAGAGTTATCTCGGCAAATCTATCGGTAGAACCAAGCTCGAAACGCCTCTTTGCCGTTCAAACCTGATATTCACCTAGCCTGAATTACGAGTGGCTCTCACGTCAGCCTACCACTATGAAAAGCAAAGCGAGTACTCTCGTTGAGCGTACTTTTTCTCTCTGTTTAATTGCTTCGACAAAATTAAAGTAGCTCTATATTACTGGATACTTGGACTTGATGATTTTAGAATAGATGCAGCTGAGCGATTTTTCTCGTTTATTGTCACAAAGATTAGGTAGTGCTAGCGAATAAAACGCTAATCGTCATAAAGTACTATACTTGTTATAGTTAAGAACTGTACCATAGATACTATTTATTTATGTGCAGCAGTTTACTGGATCTCAGCGATATCGACAGATATCTGCTTAATTTTTAAATACGAATAATTAATAGAGAAAGATTGAAATGCTAAAATATCAATAATTAATGACGAAAGATTCAAAAATTTATAGGTCAGTAACTAATAAACAAATTTTCAAACTAAGCTAAAACGTTAATACCTATTAAACAGAGCTTAAAAATTTTCATTTTCCTCTTATTTTGGCTTATACAATATATTAAATTAGCAGGCTTATAGAATATATTAGAATATATTAAATTTTCTATCACGAGTTATCAAATACGTTGTATCGATACTCGTGTATTTCTTCGTATAATCGAGTGTTTGCATCGAGTTGATTTTGTGCGATACAACATCGTCACTGGCGTAGAAATCTTTCGTTCGTTGGAAGCCAGATAATTGAAAAACCATTAGGATCCAGTATTCTTAAATGGTTACAACGAATATACTCCGCAGAGTATCCATGAGCGCCGATCAAAACGAAATTAAATAACGCTTGTGTATATAGATGTCGTAACGATTCGCGCCTGTAAATTGCGCGTTCTCACGTCACGCTGCCCGTACCATAAATTACCGGGCCGCGGTCCTGGAGATGTTCGTTGGACTGTTGCCTGCTCGTTCAGTGATTTTTCATTCGCGGTTTCTATGCTCTGCCCTCGCCGGCAGATCATTATGATGCGCCGCGTGCGCCGTTCGTCTACCAATGATTCAGCGGAACTCCTTTTCCCGGGAAACTCTCGAGAACGATGAACTTTCCAGTGGTTACGAGTCTATGCATTCTTCCATTACCATACGCTTATTGGTGTTTGTAGTTTCTTTTCAATCAATTCACACTATTGGATTCTATCGAATTCATATTGTGTTTATAAAAAGAAATTCCAAGAATTTTGCACAATTCTTTTGAGTTTGAGATAGTTAAATTTGAAGTTTGAAAAGATTAAAATATTTTATACAATTATGACAAACTATCTCTTTTTTCAAAGTGTATTTGTATTCGGGTTTTGCAATGTATTTATTATTCTAGTACATTTCCTGTATCTGTTAGGTTGAAGGAAAGAGGAATATCAGGTTCTCGTTATGTAACTTATTAATTATTTTCGAGTCACTAAACTGGGTAATTACACTGTTAATCATTGCAACTGATTTTTCGATGGAAGATTGAGCGACGAGTCAAGGAAGAGAGTTCGCGTGTCATCGTATCATTTGATGCTGGATTTGTCAGACACGATCGATCAACGTACTTGTTGTGCGTTCTGTGTTATCACGAACCCTATCTGTTGCAATGTAACGAGAATTAATTTCGACGCTGCCGGCAGCAAGCTGAGGACTCCTCTTTATGCATACGGTATTGTGTAAGGTGATTCGGTCGATAGTCAGACGAGTCCTGCGAACTCGAAAACTTGGACGCACAAAAGAATCCTTTCGCCCAGTCATCGGGATAAAGAGAGCTAAAACCGAGACTCATCAGGTGGATTGCTTGAGAAACAGATACCTATTGGGATTTTTTGATTACATCTTCGAAAGCAATGTAAGGTGGAACTGATCTTGCGCGTTGGAGGTGAAGAAATTCTACATTGTCTACTGGAGCATCATTTGTCAAGTACGGGACAAGTATCATTACTCTAGCAAAAGGAACGTAAGAGGATGGTCACGATACTATCAGAATTATAGATTATCTAATGAATCTTTAAGCAACTAGGAACTAAATTGTTACGGACCGTTTAGACGAACAATATTATTGTCAATATTCAGGGTTCTTAATATAGTATTGACAATTGGTCGTACAGAGTGTCTTTTACGTACGATAATGTTGAGAACTTTGGATATTGACAGTAATAATGATCGTCTGAACGCTCCTTTAGAAAATCTTGAAGCTTGCAAGGAAATTAAAAAAGATCAAAAGCAAAATTCAAGGACAATATTAAGCTTCCGAGTCTTTCATTAATTTTTGCGAGAATCAATGAATATTTGTACATCAATGATATCCTATTTGATGTTCATACGTGACCTCGTAATTCATATCTCAGTTTGTACATCAATGTTTCATAAATTCTGCATGCAGTCGCAGATAATTAATTGCACGAAAGCACTTTGTTGATTAAGATGACGAGATGACATACGATCGAGATGGTAGAAACGAACTGAATGATGAATTAGAATGAACTGATTGACTTATTTGGATGAAAAGATTTAAATTTTCAGCAAGTCCAATGTGGTTAGTTTTACTATTGTTCAGTGTTCAATTTCATTGTATAGCCTAAATTGCCTAATTAAGCATTGTATGCCTAATCACACGATATTTCAAGCGCTCTAATAAGGCACGAATGCTGCTTAAATAGAAGATTCTCTTCCGCGTCGATACCACACAATCGATCGTTTTTAAAATCAATATCGTAAATCGTGGCAAGCAACGTGTTGCCGAGCCATTTTTGGTGAACTCCTTGCCAGCAGCTCGTTCCTCCTGGCTTGACCTTTATGGGCATCGTTACGAATCACCATGAAATCGTCCTAGAACGAACGCGGAGACGCGCGCTTTGACGTGAATTACGCGGTCCGGCTGCGCTTCCTCTTCAACTTTCTCTGCTCCAGTCACCGGATGTTTGTAAAACGCTGTGAAAACGTCTGGCTCCGACGATTGTTCGCGGGTCAAGCGTGAAAAAGTGCTTACACGCCGGACATGGAAAGTAACGATTCCTCGAGATTGCAAACTCTTAAACGCACTCATTCCTCTCATTATGTGACAACAGTGAGAATCATATGAGAACATATCTTTCTGTAGGATACTCTTATTCATTTGTGTTTTTGTTTTATTCATTATTCACTGAAAATATCTATTAGCTTAGTTTGAGTTAAGTTTCGAATGAAATTAAAAACGAAGGTTAGAAAGGAAACTTCATAAATTGGATGGAAATAAAATGTAACGTCACTTTAGTTTAGTTCGAGTTGAGATGAAATAAAAATACTGACTTTGATCTGGGTTAAATTTCGAAACTATTTGCGAAATTTTTGTTCAGCGAACAAAGATATTTGCTTATTTTCTTTTAATATTTAGAGAGAAGGGAGAGGAAAGTAGGACAAGATAAAGAAATCTATAATAATTAATCGTTGTGATATAAATTTCGCATCTGTTTCTAATATCCCATATAAAAGTCGATTCATACAACGTGTAAGATTATTTTTTTAAGCAATGTTAATCGTTTATTTCCACCATGTAACATTTCGATAAGAATCGTAATAAATTCTCGCGTGATTCTTTCATCTACGCATAGAGCATCATCGAATCATTTCAGTATATAATAACGAATACTGTGTAATTATTTGTAATATCGAGATTTACTATCGTCTTTCGACTTGTATTTAATCTTTCCCAAGCACGATGATTTCACCTGGGTACATCGTGCGCCGATCAAGCGAATCTGAAAGCACTTAAGAACAATCAGGTAGCAGAGGTGCGTACTACAAACCCGTGGATCTCTTCTCACGGTGGTTCGAACGTCGTTGAAATTACCGACGATTTCTCTCGTGATCCTCGTGTACTCCCACTCGCTAAACGAACGTCTTCAGATGCTGATTATAGGATTAAACGAGCGAAGAGACGGGAAACGATCCTATGCCTGCAGTGCATCATGTAACGATGTTGCTTCTTTTCTTTCTATTGAGCCGATTATTTTTGAGAATTTATAGTCTATAGAAAAGTTTGAGAGAGGGACACATGTAACGTCGGAAAAAACTTTTTCTCGGGTTCAGTTTTTGATCGATATTCTTTCAAATATTTACTCTTTATACACGAATCGATGCACTTTTTCAATTCCTATAATCCAAAAGCATTAAGGTAGGTACTTGTATGTGAAATACTAAATCAAATATTTAAGTATGCTGTTTCTCATGATTCATTCTCGTATAATAACTTATAACGTTAGAATAGCAAATATTACGTAAATCCAATTCTCATTATTACCATTAAAGAATCAATATACACAATTTTCTATTCGATGAACCTATAGATAAGGTTACTATAGGTAAGGTTGGACTATAGTCCAATGTCAAGAGCAATGATTTAACATCTTCGCAAGTATGAAGCTTGATAAAAACGCTCTATTCACAACCTCGCTCATCGTCATCCAAGGTAAATTTTCTCAAAGGACAAATATACGATGCAGCTATTTTTCCTAAAGCATCAGGCATAGAGCGGTGATCCACAAAAGTCGTGGAATAGGAAGAAGCACGCCCCTGGCGCGATCAGAATTGACCGAGTGAACGGTACGAGGGAATGGAACGAATCGTTTAAGTTTAAAGGTATGTAGGCACGTTCGACAAGAGAGACGAATCACTGGGGTCGAAAGGTCTTTGATAGATGTTGCCAGATAAGAGGGTTTTGCTATCTCGATTTCACCGATGGGGGCATAGCCACGATGCACACGCGCGCCACGCGGATTGAAATCTGGTATTGCGTTTCACCAGGAAGCCGAGGGAATCCCTTCGATCGCCAACGTGGAATGTGGATAATGTGTGGCAATCGAGCCGTAACTCTTGTAACTCTATTGTGAATCATTGCGTCCGATGGACACCGAGGGGAACGAATCGCGTTTCGTGCCGGGGTCGCTGAATGCAAATTGATCCTTTTTCCCATTGTGTAATCGGAGAATTGGATATTATGTGCGTTGTCAATTGTCCGGCGTACACGCAACAATTGGTGGCAGCGTGTACGGGGATAACAGTGAATGTTTGTTGAATTATTTTGTTTGATGACGCAGGTATAGCGGGGGGAGTGGTATGAACGCGACGCGGATTACGAAATAGTTGTTATACAATACGGTTATTCCACGTTTATTTACATTTTTATCCTTCTACTTTGTGATTGCCTTACGACGAATCAAATTGGTATTTCTTAAAGATTAGATTTGTTTAGAAATTTAGTAAGTCTTGTTTGTTTCGTCTGGAATCTGAGAAATAATAATTATTATAAAAATGTTATTCAATGTTAGTAGGATGGTGTATTAGTAAAATGGAATAATACAATAATAGGTCAGATGATAAAGTTAAGAAAGTAAACGTATATACATGTAACTTATATGTATGTTAAATAATGTTATAAAGAGTTAAACGAAGAAAAAGATTCGCTTCATAATCATAAATAGAACGTTACTATATACATCTCGAGTATCAAACGATATTCTAACGCGTGTTATTTAAACGTCATTCATCCCGATAATATCACCGCTACCAGGAACATTAAGGAAATCACGGATGAAGTGACACTACACGCAGCCCGAGCACGAAGAAGCAAGTGTCGGAAGCTGTTTCTGCGATAATATTATCCTGTTACACAATATCGTAACATAAAGGCGCTGCTATTGGCGTGGCTTACGTCTTACGTTACATCGAAACCAGTCGAGAAACATAGCGCACATTATTACGAGCACGGACGTAATGTATGCAGAGAGCTTCTGCTCACGAGCAATATACAGCTTCGACGTTTCCCCGAGAAAACCTCTTCACATCTCGTCTAACCTCACGGTCTATTCCTGCCACGATATTTGCAAGCGAAATACCACGTTTGTCTATCTACACTTCCTCAAGACACGTTTCTACCGTTTTTAATATTGCATCGCATGAAACACGCGAACTGTATGTGCAGAAAATTTCACTCATAAATCAATTGTCGCGATATCTTTTTTTTTATCGTGATAGGTTAAAGAAAGAACCTTTCCAAGTGGAAGTTAATCGATACTAAGTGAGAATCTATTGGTATGGAAACAAGTTTTGAAATTGTTTCGTTTTTATAAAATGCTAAAATCGTCTGGGATTTTCTAAATGGCAGTGTATATTTTTCTGTACAAATCTTTGGACTGCAAAAATTAGATAAGTCCAAATATTTCTACAGCCAATTCATGACACATTCCGCAGATAATAATATTTATTTCGCGATTCCCATTTGATTTATTTACGAGACATAATCGTTCTTAAATTTCCTTGCTCTCCGAAATTGAAAATTATTGGAGTTACATAATGGTCACTGAACTGAGTACAAAAATTACACAATGTAATTTCGAGTCATTTAAATTCATCAGTAACACTACTTTCTTTCCTCCATTGCAGCTATCAGATTCTTACTTTCATTACTCCATAAAGTTAGTCGGAAACCGCGCTACGAGATCAAGCGAACGAGTCCGTATCCTCTCTTCATTCATTAAAAACAAACGGTATACTTAAGCAGGCCCATTCCGTACGAAACGTTCGCTATTTAACAGTACCTTGAGTCAAAACGGATCGCTTTGCGGCCGAATTAATTAGCTTGCATAACGCTTCCACACATAACCCAGCAATCTGTGCATCGTAAACCGCACAGCACCAAAGAACTGGCTTGCTCTGTGCCTCTTTTGGTGGCTACGATACGCGCATAAATAACCAGTAGTATCTTTGGAAAGCACGTTTCTGCGTCGGTTCAAACCGTTTTCCCATGAGTTTCACCGACCATAATAACGTTTCACTAGCAAAGAGAGTTCTATAGGTCAACATTAACGGATTAACGCTTTGATTTAGGCTACTGGTACACGCCTACGACAATTAGTGTTTCTTCCTTTCCTCCTTTCTGCCGATTAGTGCTTCTTCGGGAGGCTTTCACACAGGAAGAGGGCATTTCCTTCGCGCGAATAATTACGGGCCTGTTGCTCGTAAAGTAAAAACCGAACATATTCTCTCGGTCGATTACGTCAATTGCATAAGACGCACGACGGGTTGGTTGGTTGCCACTCCGTGGTTAGTCTCGACGCGGCTCCAAGAAGTTTAAGAGCCTGTCGGTGCTTCAGGATTCGTTGCGAGAGGTTGGTTAAGAGCCAAGAGATGCGCGAGTGGTTAATTGCACCGATTGCATAAAATATTCTGCTTCCTCGTACGTCAGCTTCCGCTTGGTGTCTTACTTTAGTCTCCTTCAACGTTTGTGCAGAATACAGCGATATTCGTTTGCGATTTGTCGTTTGATCGCTTAAACCAATGGGATCGGGTTTACAAAATTTTTAGACCGTTAAATTCAGGTTGCTTATTGTTTTACAATCGCTCGCTGTTCCTTTTAATTGTCTAACCCAATACGTAATATCCGAGGCTAATACTCGTAGAGTGGAAAATGTATATAAGTATAAAAGCATGATCGATCGTTTTTAAAATATTTTTTGTAATAATCGCACCGAAGCATAAATTTCTGCTCTCTCGCTCCTTGGTTTCCACTTGGTGTTTTAGTTTGGTTTCCCTGATTGATTATAGAGAGAATAGTGATATTTGCGTGGGATTTGTTGCCCGATCGTGAAAACGGTTCTGTACTGATCGATTTATCGACGAATTAGTTATTAATGGATCTGGAGGTAGATAATTGCGATATCCTGTCAGAATTGGTTTTTCACCCGTTATATTCCGAGAATAAAATCTTATCTAGTAGATCTGTTAAATACATATTCGTGCTAACAAATCTGTTTCTCCTAAGAATAATTGCAAGCTAGATCTTAACCAAATGGAAGTGCATGTAGATGTTTTTTCATTGTTTCGCAAATGAGTCTTTATCGTGTTTACTTTGAAATTGTTTGAAATTGCTTGTTACTTTGAAAGTGTTCGCTTGGAATTCGTTAAGAAGCAGAATGACTCGATGAGCCGAGGCATTCCTAACTATTTACCGCTACAAAAGACGATTGCATCAAGAATCCAAGTTTCGTAGCTCCCGGGTGTAATTGGGGTACACAGTACTCCGATCCGTCCGCCGACGTAATTTAAGGGCACCTACATTCCCGATGAAAATGATTCACAATTGGAACACTCCTCCCAGCTATGTACTTATGTAAACGCCTGATGTTTCCTCGGTAACACGACCGATCACACGGAATTATTTGAAAGACCGTAATCTCTGTAGACGCCAAAGACCATCTTTTCTCACTTTAACTCCGCTCTCATTGGTTTATTTGCTATTCAATCGATGTTTTTTGTTCTCAAATGAAGATTCGTTTGACGAAAAATCATTCAAGAACCGTTGTTATCACGTGTAATTTCTCGCTTCAATCTTATTTTACAATTTGTTTTAAAAATTTGTAAGTCATTCCGTTTCTTGAAATGTGAGTTTCGATTATCAAATTGGATGATAGAAACTTACAGATCATAATAAACTCATAACGAGTATGAACACCTGTTCCCGTTCTTAATAATAATGCATAATATTTATAAAAATAGGAATTGGAGAAACTCGTGGTAACATTGGTCGGAGCAAGAAACTGAATTTAAAATGGCATTTTCGGATGAGTAATGGGGAGAGATAAAAGAAAAAGAAGAAAGTTGATCCCGTGAAATAATGCGCGAAGCTCGTCGAGACATCAACAAGAAACTTTTGCTCTTTTTCTCGCAGAGTAGCCATTCTGGTTTCGAGATTTTCTACGGTTATCGTTTTGCAAAATGTTCGTTTTTTACCAGCTCGACGTGCAAAGTGGTGTTCACTGTCACGATGCTTACGTAATTAGCGAATGATGAGCGATAACGAAAGCGAAATGTTGTTGCCTGTCTACTTACTCGTGACCTCGTTACCATCAGTTTCTTCGCCCAGTAGCACCAATGTCGGCTAATCGCTCGTTAGCGACGACTAAAGCCGATCTCGCTGTAACGAGGCGAGACCGATTCTCTTTGCCATGCTTCGAGCCTTTGCGAAATACGAATCAAGATCCCTATCATTGAATCTGATCGAATCGGAGATTTATCTAGAGCAGTGTCTCGGTATTTGTTTTCAGTAGAATTTTTCTTCGTCTTTTTATTCGTCTAGAAATTTATTATCGTACAATTAGATGTTGTATTACAATTCTGGCAAATTTTGTTCTGCTAATCTTTAATAATCAGAGTTTGATTCGGAACATGTAAATAGCTTTTATGTGTGTTATTCGAGGTATCAAATCTGGCCAAATCTATCCTCACTCAGGTACAGGTAACTACAGGAAATCGATTGGCCTTACACGTTCTCTCACTCGTTATATTTTTACCGAAAAATCACTACCACTTGTCGTTACCTGTGTGAACTTCACCCTTCGTTATACTATTTTTACATGTTCCAAATAAGAACCTTACACATTTCATATACCCTAGCAAAGAAATACAACTTTCTCTCACCCGCTATATTTTTATTAATATTCTTATCACTACCTTCATATCGAACTCAACCCTTGTGCTTTTTTTAAAAGTTTCAAGCAAAGATCTTACATATTTCATACGTCTTAACAAAGGAACAAGACTTTGGTTTCAAGAGGGTGCTCGAAAGTCGATGGCGACAAACGACAGCCATTAGCGGCAACGGACTCGTGGATGGGTCCCATAAGTTCGATAACCTTCGGCAGCAGGCAGCAGGTACGAATGAATAGACCGTACGAACTCAGGCAGTCATTAATTTCGTGAGAGCTGGCCATGTTTTAACATTATCGTAATCATCGCCAGGATGTTCCCGTTATTTTCTGCGCATCTGACCGTGGGAATAACAAGCGACTGGTTTCGGACACCGGACCAATCGATGGTCGGTTACGTTTCGTCGTGTCTGCCAGGTTTTCAATCAAAACGTGATATAAATCAGATCATAAATCACTGGAATAATTGAAATTGCGGTAAACTCCTCGTTCTGTTCCTTTCAGTCGATCGTTATGCAATTTCATGACGTAAAACACGCCGATTAGGTTCAACGATCAACAATTGCGCGGATGAATCATAAACCTCGAATGCAACGACCGATCAGGATCACGAAAAACATTATACAGAGGATTCCAAACAATTTCAAACGATTAAATCGATCGGCAAGTTTCATGCAGGGTCGAATGTTCTTACAAACAAGTGTACGTGTAAAATTTGACCCATCGTGTGAATAGTATTTTCTCGGAGTAATTAATTTCAGTCAGGTGCAGTCGATATTTAATTCCGCTAATTTGTGCGTGGATGATTTTATGAGTAAATTATGGATTACCTAATGTGATTTGCGTAAGTAGCTTTTCTCTTCCTTTGATTGATGCCTTTTAAATGTCTAAAATGATCGAAACGTATAATTCATACTACGATACGGTGTTTTTTTGTTCTTTATTAAATTCAAATAATCTAAAATGCCAGGAGCTAGAAGTTTTTTGTTTCTGTTGAAGGGTAAGATAAATGGCTAGATTGGAATTCGAAGGTGTACTTAACGTATACGCAGTATGTAAAAATATTACAAAACGTTAAAATCGAAACATTCGTTACGATATATAGTTGATATAAAATCTCAGAATATTTATTCAAATTTCATCTATTTATTCATCTTCTATATTTCTTCTATCACTCATTCTACCATCCTATATTGTATTTTAATAACTTGCATCATAGTCATTATCAATTTGCTCATCAATTACGAATGAGTTTAAATTTATTCAAATTACCATAAAGTATAATCAAGCAATTGGTATATTTACGAAGAAGAAAAATATTCACCCAATAAATACCTCCTAGCTAACAATGAGCCATCCTTCATCATTTCCAGGAAGCATCAGCTTCATCATAAACTTAATTTACCGTTCAATAATCCTCCTCCACATCGACAAGCGACATTCTTCCCTAACGGTATCCTATCTAACGTTTCTTTGCTTCGTAAACAATCAATTAAAAAAAAGCTTGTTAAAAAATCAAGCGTTATCTGTTAACGGAATTCTTCATAAATTCCCTCGGTTAGCAAGCAATCATCGATTCCCTCTATAGTACCTCGGGGTAATCAATGTTAGCCAGCGATCGAAGGAACGTTGTGTTCGCACTTCCGCTGTGGAAACTGGTGGATCTCGCCCGAGCAAGTTCGACAACCTTGCGGTGTGGAATCGCGTACATGTTCGCGCGTGTACGCACGCTGATGCGCGCGCGATGTTCCGCGTTAAGATGATTATCGAACACGCGAAACGGGATTCGAATCGTCATACTAGGATGGCCAGTTATCACAGATCCTCACCAAGATAGAAACCTTTCGATGAAATAACAGCTTGTTTTTACGTATATTGTCGGCCATAAATACGTTCAGCCCTCTTATAACACGGCAATCTGAAAACGCGGTTTCGATATAACGCGATGCAAAAAATTGCCGGTTCCGTATAGCATAACTTCGTAATATTGAACCATCCACAGGTAGCAGGAATGTTTTCATCACACTGTTCTGGTTTCGTTTAACGCGATTTCTATATACCGTGGAACCAATTAATCGTGTTATAAATAGGTTGATTGTACTAATAATATATATCAAGTGGCACGTGTAAACAAATAACAGGCTCGTATTCAAATAAAATATGACGTGAACAAAATAACAGATTTATAGTAAAATAAGTAGAAAATAAAGGCGGTGGAAAACATTCGATTTGTACTAAATATCAGTAGATGTCCTAATACTTATGGTCGACCGTATAGTATCTTGTTTACCCCGTGGTTGCTTGTTTCCTATTATGTTCTCTCTCTCTCTTTCTCTCTTTCGTTTTTGTATAATTTGATTGATACCTTGTCGATGTTACCTCACCTAACTTCGTATTATATTATTCCTGCTGGTTATTCACCTTAATGGTATTTCCCTCTTCGTGTGTACGTGTTTTGTTTCTGGGATGTACATGTCCAATTTGAGGATACATTGTCTGATAGAGAATGGAGGAAGTGATTTCGTTGCGAATGAGATTCTACAGTTGCTCACGAAAGTATTATAAACAAATCGAAGAGGATATCGGCTTGAAACGAAACAGTGTCTTCGCTTTCTACGATTAACGATTTTCAAATTTGCTTTCGTATTTCCCGATGCTTAAGATGTTGCTGTAACTATTGAATAACGTTGAACAAGAGGAAGATGTTGAGCAACGCGTATTTAGAGGATTTTGATGGAGACACAGACGTATCGCCAGAATGTAACAGCCGTTTCGCAAGCGTTGGCTAATGTGCTGAAAGGAAAATCGTTTGGAACACATTTCCAGAGGATGCTGAAATTCTTAGGATACCGTGCCCTCGGATTTATCGCGAGTGTAAAGAATCATTTCCTAACAGGCCGGATTCTAAAATTCGTGTAACAACGGGTTCAACGAAATATCTGTCACATTTTATCGGTATTCACCGCGTCGTTTAATGTCTGGGAAAGTTCCTGGGCTCGTTGTTCGACCTATTACAATCGAGTCGACCTAGCACAATCATGAGAAACGAGATAAATCTACGTAATTTCAGTCACCTGCTAAAAATTATCTCGTGTCCCTCGTAAATTGAAACAATTCGCTATAGTTTCTTTCTCGAGCATATTTTATCACCAAACTGCAGGTAATTAACAAATAACAGGATAAAGAATGTAACTAAGTTACAGACAAATTTGTTCTAAATATTGTCACCTAGATCTATTACCTAATTCTATGATGTTCTAATAGAGTATCACGTTAAAATACTTAACTACATGTATATAACCATAGTGTCTCATAATTTCATAACAAAATTTTTTAGATAAATTCAAAAGTTATACATATATCATTTCTTGTGTGTATCACTTTCCCACCTTTCAATTAATCGTGTAATCCTTCCGTCGTATTCCATAATCTAACCCCTAATTGACCTTAAAAACGTATCCGCATTATTACATACATCACATTTCCCATCCCGTTACATAAACCATGCCCCTTGTAAATTGTACTTTCACAAGGAAACATCTTTTACGAACAATTTTTTGAATATCGAATCACCTGCAGCTTCTCCAACTGGACATGTTTCTTACAGCCTTCTCTTACTCACTGATCTAACCATTCTTCTCCTCCAGTGGACGAGCGTCAAAATGGCTCGCTCGCGCTAACGACTAGGGTAAATTATCAGAGAAACCGTAAATGGATAAACATTCGCCGGACATCCGATCCGGCGGCGCGAATAAGCCCAGGATTTTTCACTTGGCCCGCGATTTATGATCTTACAAAAGGCCGGCGATATAGGTGCGACGTTGCACCGGCGATGTATTCACGGTAACACCAGCTACGTATTCGAGGAGAGATGCAGCGAGCGAGGTTGGCTTGCCTCTAAAATATACACGCGAGAACCGTGACACCAGCTATGCCAATAATTTAACGCGGCCGTTTTTTCTTTCTATTTTGTTTTTCTTTCCGTTTGTTAGGTGAGACTGGCGCGGACTCGCGACCGTGCAAACCGGAGGTGTGCAAGACGTGTAAGTCTCTATGCGACCTCTACCGGTTTCTAGAAGATACGGCCGCGTTAATAAAGCAGGTGTACGACCGGTGAGTATGCACGAGACGCGTCAGTCGGCGTTAATGCGTCTTATGAGCGATTGCAGCCGGTGTACACACGCATCCTGCCGCGCAACGCGTTAATACGTGGTAATTCATTTTGCAAACGCGGATTCCGCTCCCTCGGAAATGGGTTTCGCGGCTGGAGTTCCCTGATTTTTCTCAACAGCATAAGAACTTGGCGCGAGTCTCTCTAGGAGAGTTTACAATTTATTCGAAGGGAAATCTTTCTGGTGGTTAATTTGTATCGACAACGATCGGTGATTTCATATATTTCCGTAGACTTTGAATAGTTTAGGTTACGATAGTGGATTTGACAATATTATAGTACCTAGAATGAGTATACAGTGATTCGCATTAGCGTACGGATATTATATAACTTCTTGTTTTGTATTTGAAGAAAGTATGTACATGTTTTTGCCAACAACGATATTTGTTTTAATATATTAAGTTTGCTAAGCAACATATAGACTTGTATGTTTAAGAACATCTAGTTATGCGTTATAAGCAAAGGTATATAACAATAATGTCCCGCATCTCATTGTACCTGAATATTAATGCGGGTAGGTAGATTGTACTCTAGATTGAATGTAGAATAAAAGTCATAAAATGAATATAGAAAATAGGACAACTGTAGATTAGACATAGAACACGAAAATAATGGAAAATAAAAGATCTGAATAGATAGAATATAACAAATTTTGAATATATTATTTCACCTATATATTTCCTTTATTTCTTAGTAAATTTCTTTCTTAATTGGATTAAACTATGATATAACAATATACCATAGACTTGTTTCAGCCGTAAACTTGATTTTCTTTAGTAGTCCGTGTGTAATCATCTTTGCACATATGCATAATGTTATAATTCTGAATTTACAAGCTATGTGAAAATACGTACGGGCACTTGCGGGTGCCATTGGATATTTGTTATTCTATAAATTTCAGCATTATGGGATAAAGTTACATTGCCTTGAATTTACATGTATCAGCCAAGAGGCCTCCATAGCCTTCTCGCCTTGATTTCCATTTTAACTTGTTCTACCTTGAAATTCATATTTGCTGAACAGATGACATTTTGGTTTATCGACGTTTACTATTTGATATTTTGGGAATTGTGTTTGCTAATTATATCGGAAGTTTACTTTTTTACGTAATACGCCATTAGTTGGATTTAATCTCAAATCAGTAGAAAATTGCAAAGACAAGCTGTTAATTCAAGTAAGTAAATATTAGCAGGAATCTTAGGCAAATTATGTAAATGGAATAAAGATTAGGCGAATTCTATAAATCATGGAAACTAAGAAGGTTAGGCAAAAAATTTCCTTATGCGATACATACATACTGAACAATAATCTATATTTCATAGTTATACATACCTAATCTTAAAATTTACCAAGATCATATCAAACCAACATGAATCACTGCTTTCGCCGAATGAAATCTATTCGTCAAGGCGCGAACGGCCAAATCCACACAAAAGGTAATGAAACTTTTTGCAGTTTTGTGTAGACTGATCGACCGATTCCGGAACAGTCAAATGACCGCCATAAATTATCGTCGTTGGTCTCTGTCGAAGGTGTGCACCCGCCTACCATTGAATTGCGAGACAATCTCGCGGCGCAGAAACCGGCGAAAGAGTTTCTTCGATTTACTGTACACAACTCCGTGATTCCCTTTCACCTAACGGTTCCCATGCATGCCGGTTAATGGCGGGAAGAAAGGTCTCGCCAAAGGAAAGCAAAATCGTCCATGGATCTCGTCCTGTTTATTTTTCGCTATCGAGTTCCTTTTACTTGCGATTCTCTCTTGATGTTGCTGGGTGAAAGCACACAATTCATCGTCGATCTTCCTCTATCTCGTTTTATTTTCTGTAACATTTTGTAAATTTCTCTATGAAGACCGAGTTGAATCTGCAATAAAGTTTAATTGCATCGAAAAGTTCGAAGACATTGCGTTCTGAGTCATCGAACAGCTGCTTAATCGAGGAATCTACATTTATCTTGCAACTTTCTTGTTTCAGTGTGTTCCGTCTCATTTGTATGAATTATTATCCGTATATTACATTAGAATTATAGACTTTGCATGAGAAATAAAACGGTACTTTTACCTATAAATTCTCAGCTAGTATGATTTAACGTGGCCGTAAAATCATGCCGCATTCTTTTATTGCAGAAATTTCTATTTCGTTTCTTTAGTTCCTCATTATTTTCCATCTTATTCCCAAGATGCTTTTTTTAACGTGTTTGCATTGTTTTCTTAATCGATGGAATTTCTCCTTTCATTTTCTTGTACTGTATTTTATTGCTTAAATTCTGCCTGAATAGGCTTACTCAAATGTCGACATGTTTGAAAGCCTTAATTTCATCACGGTAAAATGATATTGTCGATTGGGCTTGCCCTCAGGGTGATCGATAATTTATCATATTACCGTCACAGGATGAATATTGTGTTTATATAAGTATAGAAGTTCTCAGAAACATCCATAATAGGTGATTAAGTATTAAGTAAGAATAGTTTTGGGAAAAATGTCCATTAGCGGTTTCTAACTGACTATAGATAACTACAGATGTGGGTATCCAAGTCCTTCGATTAAGATATGGGTTTATATGCACTAGTATTAGTTACCTAGTTAACTGACTATCACAGAGAAATTTAAGGTTCTTGGAGGAATTAGATTAGTCATTCTTGAAAAATGAAAAAAATCATTTTTTCACAAACTTCAATAAAGGATGCTTTCTAACTTTCTGCTCTCGAGACACCTTTTTAAATAACAGTGGTCACTGTTACAACTTTCAACTTCAGATCTCAATCCACTCCTGTAATATACACATATTATTAATTAAGAATGAATTAAACATAAATTAAGAATGAATTTAATTGAATATCATCCTTTTTAATGTTAACAATTATACTTATAACGGCGGGGAAAACGTGACAAGATCAGTCAAGTATCAAAGGTCATATATTCAAATATATTTCGTTCTTTGTCGTTATCCACGCAATTCTCGATTCCAATATTGCCATCGAGCGAGTACGTTGTTTCGTTCCGACCATCGCCATCGAGAATATCAAATTATACAAATGCAGTCGTGGATGGTCACGCCGATTATCGCGAACAAAATTTATCTTTCGAGCGGTGTTCCCGCATCTACTGTATTTCCAGCATACAACGATTACAAGACGAGGCAGGCTGCCGATGTACACACCGGCGTACGTGGCCGCTTCCTTTGATACGCTGCTGCAATCCTAATCCCCTGTGCTTACATATCGCCGATGTTGTCCGTGAAATTGCATAATATAATCCACCCACGGTAGCGGAAATTCTTCGTGGGAGTACGCGCGCGTACCACCCAGCCGACAGCTGGCAAAACGATGAATAATGTCTTGAAACAGAATACGAGGGATATTGGGTAGGTTACCACAGACCACGTGTGCAATTATTTTTGACACAATGCTGCGGTAAAATCATGATCTTCTTAACTAAGCATTCTTGCTTTTTAAATATTCCCGACTTACTTAATACTTGAGTTATTACCAAACTTTTCAATTAATTACGATCTGAGTAATAGTTTATCATAATGTTATAATTTATTCGTCAATTTCTTTAAATTGTATTAAATAAAATGTAGGATGTAGGAAAATGTATGATTAGCGACCGAAAAAATATTCAGCGAACCCTTCGAATCCTTTTTTATAGCTGCAATGTTAAAAAGTAGGATACGAACGATAATATAAATTCGTCGAAAAATAATTACAAATGAATATTAATTTTGATTAAAACAAAAATTTCTGATATTTTCATATATTTTTCCTAGAAATAATAAATTTTCTTAGATTTCAGTCTTTTAGAAATAACAAGAATTCTCCTTTTTCTGCAACTTATTTATCTTCGTCATTAAAATTCCTTGCCTAAAAAGAATTGTACACCGTCCAAGAGTCTTGCCTCTTATAATCAGTTCTACGAAAAACATTCTTACTCAAACTCGTCGAGAATGAATTACTGTTAACCACGAGGACGTCTCCACCATTCCACACACATCACTCCATTCTGGAAACAAATCCTTCAAACTCAAACCCGCCGATAGAATTTCCAATCATCTTCGAACGGTCAGAAATTATCTTCTTCTGACGTCAGGATTTCATCGACGAATCAGTCGAAACCCTTTTCCTGCCATTGAAGCTCAAGATACTCGACAGCGCAATCGTGAACACAGCCGGCGAAGCGTTGACAGTAGATTTTTTACGTTTCACAGTCGCTTCTGCGCGTAGAGTGGACGGACCACCGGTGAACATGGCTCGTTCGGAACATTCTTCAAGGAACGTTGCATCCTCGCGCGAATGACATACGATCGAGACGTTTAAGCGAGGCGTACAGGTGTCGAGGTCCTCGAGGCTATCTTTAATCGGCCATCGAAGAATTACGCGACGTACCAAGCGTACACACGGTGGTTCGTTCACGAAATCGGCGTCAAACACACTTTACGTAGCTTCTTAACGATGGACAGTGGTCCCGTGTAAACGATCGTAAATACCGAAATCGCGTGCGTCCGATCAATTAACGGCGCACGCGTAAGCGCAGTGACCGGCATTCGGTATTTTCGATGATGTGTAATACCTACGGTCTGTAAATGCTCCTTAATGTTCGATTACCGCGCCATGGGGTAGAAACTGGTCGTTACGCGTTTATTCGTAGCTTCTTACGCAAACGACGAATACACGGTATCTCGGTAGTCTTAACAGTCGGCTAAAAATAATGTTTAACAAGTAGGGATTTTTTGCAGGTTACGTTAATTCGAACGTTTATCACCTTGTGCTTGATGATATACGCCAAAGTATAGCGTTTTCACGGCAGGCTCGTCACTCGTTTTATTTCTTCCTTTTCATTCCATGCTGTTTACTTGGACCTAGGAATATAAGCACCATGCTTGAACGTAGTTTATGGGTGACTGACGTAGGTTATGGGGGAATGAAAACTAATGCTGCTTAAGTATTAGCTGCATTTGTACCTGTATCTTATATTGCTAATTATAAAAGTCATTTATCATGTATGTTCAGTGGTTAGAATTTAGAGAAGTTTGGGGTTAGGTTATAAAATAATATATTGTTATCGTAGCTGCGCCACGTTTGTCGTTCTTTTTATTCTTGCCTTTATTCGTGGATTACAGTACGTTCAGTTTTCCATTTCTTTTTTCTTGTTGTCGGGAGATCCGTGTACAGGCCTGAACGACGCAGAAAGAAACTCGAGGAGATTCGACCGACCCTTGGTGCGTTTGAATGCGTTCACAGCATCTCGTGCAGCGATGTCATTCGAAAGGTGGTCGCTACCAGAAGGCGATCGTGACAGTCAATGTATACCCCGTTATTTACGCGACATAGTTTAAGACCACTTGTATCTTACAAATACTTACTTAAAATGTATAAGTACGCTATAAGGTACTAATACGCTTATGAGGTATAAATATTTCTTGCTAGCTTGCTACAAATTTTAATAACAATGCAATGTAAAAATACGCTAATCGTGGCAAGGCGAATCAAATAAGAATTAGCGAGATTGAAAATTGAGAGCATTTTAAACGGTTCATTTGTTTTATCCTCTCTTTATTGACAAATCTGTTCTGTAAGACAGTCGATAAGATAACTCCATACTTGTACATTTATTTAACAATACACAGAATTAAAACTGTGCAAATGAAGATATTCTCGTGTTGTACAATTTTTCTTAACTTTAACAAGGATTAATTCTCAAGAAATGGATTAACGTAATTATCATTAAAACAGGAATCCACATCGTTATGTTTTCATTCTTCGTTACAATGCTTTTAAAAACCACATTTATGGAAAGTACGACCTATCCCAATCGATTTAAAAGAAGAATTTAAACGATCGTTTCGCTTCAAGCGCAAGAAACAATTAAAACCGCTATCAGCGATCATTACTTCCACTCAAGGTCCGGTCCACTATCGACGACCTAACTCACGAATCTCTCGTGGAGTTTCACGAAAGAACTCGATACGAACGTCCGGTTCGAAGCTGGTTCGCGATCCGAATAAATAACAGGGTCGTAAAGATAGAGCAGCCGTATTCGTCCGACAATGATTACGCCATAAAGACTCGTTTGCGGTGTTCGCGCACGACAGCTGTAGGCGTTACAATTATTTCAATAATCGATGCATAAAGCTGGTCGTTGAAAGAGATAGAGAGAGACGAATAAGAGAAAAAATGAAAAGGAAATAGGCGACCAACAGACTGAAAAAGCAGAGTTGGACGCACCGAATGGTCTGGTGGCCCGGTAAAATACACGTCGCTACAGAGTAACGTATACATACGTGTAGCACACGGGATACCAAGGTACCTACGAGCCTACCTGCAATCTATTTGCATGCAAGAAGTTCGCATGCTGCGCCGCCGCCGCCGCCGCCGCCGCGTTATTTTTACTATTATTATAAAGTGCATGTTCCTACCCTTGCGTGCAGGCCGCATGCCGCTGCACTGTCCCGGCGATGGTTTATAAGGACTATAAGTTTTATTGAAAAGCCCTTGAGCTTCTTTTCTTCTTATTTTTTCCTTATTCTGCCTTGGTTCCCTTTTGCCTGAGAAGCTCAGTACGATATCGATAAACCAGGTCTCCGCAGCGAGGGAGGAATATGGCAGAATATGACCACATGTAATTTTTACGTATACCTTTTAGTATATCTTTTAGCACATATGTATATAGTGAGGTAGGGTTGTATAAATCATCTAAGTTTCAACGTCGTAAAATTCGACCTTGATCTTTGCACAGAATAATCAAACTTGTACGTTATGAGTCATCGTTAGTCTTTAATATAGTATCGAGGCAATGAGGAAAAATCTGATTTTTTTCTATTTAACTTGTTTGTTTTCGAGCTAGAAAAGTTGATATAACGAAGATTTATTTGACATACAACCGTGAAAGACCATGGCCGCCAAGCGTCGTATCAGCTTGCGATGTACGTTAGGCTGTATAATGGTACTGTAAGTACACGCCGGGTGAAAAATAAAATATCGTAAAGGGAGAAAAGTCAGTGTTTTAGTTGCCTTACCGCCGTCCTTTGTAGTCTCGTAAAACCTTTTGATTTTCGTTTTTGGTAGTCGGAGGTATAGCGTTTAGAGAGATAATCGATTATGAATGGCAAACCGTAGCGCCGGCAACATGAAGTACTGGAGAAGTGTATGGCTCTCATCGAAGGATGTTCTATTGTAATTAAACGTTGGAGGGAGAGGATTATAAAGCGAAGAGTGGTAGGGATAGACGGCGGTAAAACAAAACTAATTTACGACTGAAGAATTTATTGGCAATAAACAATGGGCTACGAGCGAGGAATTTAGCGAGGCTTTAAACAGTCGCGAGCATAATTTCATTCTAAATCGTGCAACTAACAGCGTACGAACGCTCGTTTCAACATACCGAGATATTGTTTCTGATGTATTTATTATTCTTGTAGCTGATTCGTGGGATCATTAGAGCCGAGCCTGTTACCATTACCACTACCCATTACGAATGGCCTCCATTTAAATAATAAATGACTTCATACAATTGATTCATACATGTGCTCCTACGCCGTTCGTTAAAATTTAATGCGCCAGCCAATTTGTTTAACTAAAGTCCCGCGCCTGCCCGCAACTGAAGTCCCTTTCTTTCTCTCTTGACGAGTTCTCTCACTGCTATATCTCGAAGCCCCACGGGGATGACGATCCTCCTCGGTTCTTTCTTTTTCTTCCCTCTCGCGCGAAATTGAACATTTCTGCCAAGTCAGAGAGCCCCTCATCGAGAAAGAGAGAAGGAGAGACCGCATCAGTATGTATACCAATTACCGGACGCAACGCAGCGTATTGTTGAGCGAAAGCAACGCAACGCCCACGCGTAGGAATCGTACCGAGCGCGCATCTTGTCAGGGTGATCGTGTAGAGAACCTCGTGCACATTGCAGGAAGTCACGTGCACTTGTGTGCATCCCCGTCAGGCGCCCGTCCCGAGCCTGTCGTACGCGCGCCTCTGAAACGAAAGCAACATCCATTTGCATGAAACTCATCGGTGCACACCGCAAGAAACTGAGGGATCGCTGCTCCACAGGCGAAAGTGGAAGGAGGAACGTAAAATGATCGATCGGTATAATAAACGATTACTTTTGAACGAACGCCTTTAACCCTTGTCTATGGAGTGCCTTTGTCATTAGCACTGTCAGAATCGCTGGAAAGGAAATTGTAATGCATTGGGTCTTTGTACGTTTGCTCGTAGTTTATTGCAAAATAGACTATATTTTTATAAGAAAGGGTAACCTGCTTTGAATGTTTTATATACTTTTATATGTTACGTGAATTGAGAATTTGCCACAAACGCACAGAAATCCATTAATCCATTATATGTAATATAATGTACAATATTAATTATATGTATTATGTCTAATTATATATAAATATGATAATTGGATGCAACAAGTTTTTGAGTCTCGTGAGTTTTGTGTGCTAATATGAATAATGTAAAAGTTGCACGTGTATTTTTATTAATTACGTATTGATGCGTACGAGTAACGCATAGATCCTAATAAATTGTCTCTAGTTAGGGTTAACTTTAAATACAATAAAGTAGAGTTACTTCAATTTTTTGCCGCACACGTGTTTTAACATGTGACGTAATATGATGCTTTTCTGATAACAAGCAGCCATTGTAATTTTCTGATGTATTCTATTATAAATATATATCCTCTGTTCCTTTATATCTCTTCACAGTATGTAAGATGAATCGCAAATAGCAGAGATAGCCGAGGGCAGGTTAGTTCTGTTTAACGACCGATATCACCTAGTGATAACGCAATATCCCCATGTACACATGGGTTGAACGTCTCGCACGGGTAGGCCAAGTAACTGTAAACCGAGTTTGCGAGTATGCGAAGCTTAGAGACGCGAACTCATCTCTGAAACCTTGTTCTATCAGTTTTGCCTGGGTTTACGGTACTACGAACAACGCCTGGTCGGTTGTCTAAGTAGGTCGTGATGCCCAAGTCGATTCCTATCCTTTGTCTCTGTGAAAGGAGTCTGTGATATCGCATTTTTATGTCCCTCCCAATCTTTAGAGGAGATATTGGAATTCTAATGGGAATGATAGATGTCATCCTAGAATTTATTCTTTTATAACAGTTTTTTAAATCGCTAACTAAGAAACATGAATTATTTCGATCTTTTATTTAAATGCCGATTGTTATTTTACGTATAACTCCGTTCTTTTTTTAAATAAATTACGTCACATTTTCGTTTACAGGAATTAGAATTATCCTGGTTAAAATTGATTTTTCTTTCTCAACTTATAATTATATAATTGTAGAAATTTAAAGGTAAGCTAAATGTGTTTTAGTAACTTTCTATGATCAATATTCAGAAGCTAGCTAATAAATCCGTATCAAGGTTATAAATCTTGAACGTAGTGTCTTGTTTAAGAAGAAAAGACACGAACAAGGGTTTTTTAATCGATCGAATTAACGATACGTTTAGTAGAACAACCAATTTATTTCAGTAAAAATAGAGCTCTGGAAGGTGGTCGTGTTTCACGATTCCATGGAGGTTCGTTCGATACTTGCTCAATGATCGTTCGAACGAGAAGTGGGACAACGCGTTGCAGGATCGTCATTCCTAAGACGGTCTCGTGGCGTTGCTAAACATTGATATATGTGCGGCGAAAAAACCTGTGAATATGTGACGTAGGATGGTTATCTTGTTATTGTGGCGACGATGGCGAGTCATTGTTTCCTCGCGTATTAATGCAATTGACACAATGATACCAGTTAACAGTCGTATTAATCCACATATTTATTATATCTATCGACTTTTTACATTGATTTTCAAAATTATTAGATATATAAATAAATTGGAGAATTCATGAAAACGAAATAGGATATAAGAGGTCGATCAATTTTCTGTGTTTAGTTTTCTATATTTTCTTTTACAAACTGAACAGTCATCTAACTGGATATCGAGCGTAATGAATTATGTTTTGTTTCCTGGCAGTAACCAGGCGGGAAGTGAGCAACAAATCATATCGACACACTCGACACAAGATTTCTGCATCCTCCCACGTCCTCGATCGATCCTCCCCTTACACATGCTCCTACGGTAAAAAAAGCAGCGTCGATATCTTCATAAACATTTTCATCTGTTTATTAATTTTGTCTTGTATTGGAATAATTAATTATCAACCTATCGACATAATATTTAGTAGCAAACTAACCAGTAAATCAGAGCTACATACCTTTATGCCTGTTGCTTTAATATACTCCAGGATATCTGAAGGTTAGATTAACACTTACTCCTTCGTTTTGTTAAGCAGAAACCGAAGACCTTCGAGTATTATCGTTCTATCTATCTCACCAATATACATCCTATTTTTTTCAAGAAAAGTTAAACGTATTGATTCACTCCATCATATTATAAAGCTTCAGATCAAAAGGATCTGGTGGATAAGTAACACGTCAATTTTCCAATGCATCGACGCTTCGAATCAGCGAGTAACACAACGTTATTCTACAATCTGTAATAGAGCTAAGCTCTACACATTTACCCTTTATGTTCATCGCTTCTCGACGAAAAGAAGGAAAGCTATACTAAGGATATGCGTTACGAATGCCTTAGCAATTAAAATGCCAGCATCGTTTATATTTTACACGTCTGGAGGTCTGGTATCTCGATGAAGATTCGTTGCGCTGGCCGACGTTGCGTTGTATATACGAGACGCTATTCGCGAGAGCCAGTCGGTAATTGTTTTCAGGGGAGCAAGAAAAAGAGATTGTGCATCCCCGATAGGTTCACCTTGAAAAGTTTCTCGCGCCGCGCCGTGATCGAAATCGTGGCTTAATGAAACGTGCACGATTTTTGCCAGGAATTATGCTGCCTAATGGACATCGTTCTTCGTCGCTACTCAAAGTTTAATAAACGCAATCGGCTTTCATATATCGTCCGCTTAAGAAACAAGAGCTACTCGAGTACATCCTAGTCAGCCGGTTTTAGAGGACGACCGTGTAGGTTTCTTTTTTCTGCACAGCCGACTGCACCAAGATACGACGATTTTAATTGAAACGTAATACTATCGGAACGGACGAACGCATATTTTATATCCGGATTTCCACTGTGGTAATTAGAGGTTCTAACATGGCGGATGTTCCTTTAGTTTTATTGGTTTTATCGAGGATAAGAGGATTAATGGAAATGAAAGGATGTTGGAAAGATTACGTCGATTTTGTTGGTGTAGTAGAGTACACTTGTCGGATTTTATTAGGGAACAAATAGTTGATATTAAAGCAGTATAGTGATTTTCTTTGTTATTGGTTTATTGGTTTTATTAGTGTTTTGGATGGGAATTAATGGAAACGAAACCACATTAGGATGATTATGTCTGATTTCTTAGTTTAATAGAGTTTCATTCGTCGAATATTATAATTCGTATTATAACAATTTATATTAAAGGGATATACTGATTCTCCTTATTACGTAGGCTTTTTTTAGAGAATTTTATGATTATAGCTTCGCGTTCAAATAAGTAGATTCAATCGAATGGAGCTTAGTTGATCAGATATCAATCGAAAGTTTGTTCTAATAAACGGAGTACAGTTATTCAATTTAAATTCAACTAAGCTAGAATCCTTTGGCTATTATAAATTTATTACTTCCAGTTTGAAATTTCCAGTTTCAAGTGAAGTTGTAATGTTATTTTCAATTTCATATTTGCTGATATTGGTTACATAAATTTAGTTGGCCAAATAACTTGAATTCGTGCAACTGGAATTAATATGAACAAGGTTCTGAATTTTCAAACGTGTCGTTTCATACATAGGTAAAATGTGAACACGAAGAGTATGTTCAAGTCACGAACGCGAAGAAAGTGACGAATGGTACTAATTTATTCGATATTAAGAACGTATGAAGATATATTTCGCGTCATTGTCGAGGCACGCAAACTCAATCGAGGATTACATTAGGATATAGAAGAGGGATAAGGAGATAGAGGAGCAGAGAAAGAGATGGTGCCACGTTAGCTGTGGAAAATGAGTGGAGCCGCGCGGCTCAGAGTTGCAGGAATTTATTAGCGATCGTACATACAGATACACCAGCGCATCGCAATAACACTTCTTCTAACAGGTTTCCTTGGCTTCGATAAAATCGTCGGCGGTCGCGTTGCACCTTTTGCAACGCCCTGTACGCACCTGCGCGTCACGTTCTCTACGTTGGATTCCTCTTAATAACGCCATTAACAGCGACAGTATATCCAGTCGCACTTTCCTTCTGGAAAATCCTAACGCGTCACACCACGAACGACAGTACTACTGGTATCGAATTACTGGTTAGTTTGTTCATTGGAATTATCGATTCTTGAGCAGGATAAGACTGTGTTTGATATTCGAGAGCTTCTGCTTTGATATTACGTTTGTTATCGAGCATTTGAAATGGAAATGAATAAATGATTCTTTTATTTACAATCTTTTAAGGAGGAGAAAATATAAAAACACCGCAACATTTGGTTCTGTCATTGTAAATTCGTGTTAAAGAATAATTCAAATTTTACTTCTCGTCAATTGTTTCAATTGGAATTATCGTTTTTGTTACCTTGAGGCAAGCAGAGGCATTTCCTTATCAAATAAGTAACTAAGAAATCGTCTGTGTCTTTAAGAGTAAAATGTTCAAAAAAGTGTTATTGCAAGAAATGAATGATATATTTAACGCTATATTCGATAATATATTCAAGGAAGTAAATACAAATGAATCTTCGATTTTTTACTTTTTCATATCGAATGAAAAATAGATTGGAATGTAAGATGAAAATAAAAGGATGCTCGCAGATTTCCATACAATTCTTCGATCTGGACTTGCGTAGCAAGTATCAAGAATGGAACGTTGGGTTATCCAGCTTTCCATCAAGCAATTCTCTAATTAATTATCGTTATTCCGTGCCACATGAATACTCTATTCTCTCCTTACTATACAGGTGGTTATGTGCGGCGTGGCGAAAGATATATCGACATCCTCCTGTATGGCAAGGCGCGCGGCGTGTTTAGCGAGAAAGCGCATGGGTGTAACGTTGCAACGGAGCCTATTTTTCTTCGTAACTGTCTAAATGTTAAACGCGAACGTGGCAACTCCGACCCGTTAATTATTTCGCGGCATTGTGTATTATGACAATATATTAGACGCATTATTTCAATGTTTCTTCGTTGTTTCGTGTCAGAGTTATGTTAACTGTTCTTAGGTACCTGTGTAATATCTCATCGTTGTGAGATGCGAATTTTGCCGATTTGGAAAATTCATTCTTACGCAAGTCTACGCAACAATTGTACGTTGTTATTATAGCCAGTATGTATGGCATTAAACGATAGGTTGAAAAATTAAAAATTAGCGAGAATACGGACACGCAATGTGTAAAGGTGATGGCTATATAAATAGCTTTGCATAGTTTAACACTGAGTATAAACGAATGTATTGTCATGACATATTCTATTAAATTCTAGAACTTTACATATTGTATTGAATAATTAAGTTCGTTCGCCTCCTACTAATATATACATTTCGAAGAATGTTATAAAAATTGCTTAAGGAATATAAAAATACCCGTTTGAATTTTTTTGATAAGACATATATTTTTAAAGAGATGGAAAAATTTTATGTGAAAGTAACGAGACTGCGCGTGCTCTTTTAAAAAGCACGAATGAATTTATTACGCAACCTAATACCTATTGTCTTATTCATGAAGATGTCAACGAATCAGACAATTTTGTACTAACTATCAAAAATTCCTATTAAAGTTTCTAGTCGATTATAAATTTTTCATCTTAGAATTTCCTTGTTTCTTCTTTCATTATGATCCTTTCGCTTTCCGAGTTTCGACTCGATTCGACTCGATGAGTCGCCGAGCAGCGCTTTCTAGTAACATTAGCATTTGAATGTATCGCGTATTGTGAAATTGCGTCTATCTCGAGGTACCGGCTAGCTCGTTTACTAACATGCGTCTCGAATGTTAATTAACGCGGATTACGGGGTACGGCGAGAGATGATCGCTAAAGAACCGCGCAAACTATCGACGAATTGATAGAACCGGCGAGATATCCGAGTCTGATCTCGGAAGCTGAATTTAAGACACGTTAGATGCGGTAATTGGTACATGAAATAACGTTTGTAGCCCTATCGCATAACGTAAGAGGAAAAAATTGAAGGAAATTAAATAATAGATAATAAGGAAATGGTGTTCCTCTATTTACGATATTTATACGATATAATAATTATTATTGGAGCTCTTTCATTTCCTGGTTGAATAAGGAAGAACATATTATTGTTAGATTGCAGTTGCTCGGATATATGCATATAAGAAATTTAAAGACGTAAAAAACGTAAAGTGAGAGAAAGTTACTTTAATAAAGAAAATTTCTGTCAAAGATATCAATTTGCGTAAACTTGTGTTCGAAGCTTAGTTATTCCACATTATCGTACGTATTGCCAACAAATATTTGATTTTTCGATATTTATTAAATTTTTCATCGCGAAAAATATAAAATATATCAATAAACTTGTAACATCTGACATTCCACGAATCCAACGTCTTACCGAATTACACACAACAACCCACAAGGTATGTACCTAATCGTGGTGGGTTCATGTAGAGACTCTGGAGGCTGGATATTGCGTATTCCATTGCAACGGAAGATACACAAGAGCCGGTAGAGGAAGAGAACGAATAAAAAAAGAGTAAATTTCATCCATTCTCGCGCGAAGTCCAGCCGTGGCGCATATTGCACTTCGATGGCGATTCTAAAACAGTCGGGGGAGAACTTCTATGGTGCAGTAAATTCCCAACCGTCCCGTGCAATCATTCTAACCTACCCTTTGCTTAGCCTTCGTTTCACCGGCGGACCTTTGACTCTGAAATGGACCCTTTCTTCCTTCGTGGTTCCGCTCGGGTAATTTGCGATCAGGGCACTGAGTATCCGATTCTTTTTCGCCAACGATCGACGCTTGTCCTTCGATCTCGAACGTGAGACGACGCGCACGATAGCCTTCCCTGTCCTCATTCTCGTGTAGCTTTCCAACAGGATTCGAAGAAGAAAATAGTCACGAATACTTTATATCCTTCGCTAGTTTGACTTTCGTGCGAGACGATCGTAGATCTTCGTTTTCTTCAATGGATCCCCTCGATTTGCTTTTCTGCTTTTCTTTCGAAGAAGCACGATGAGAGACGAGGCGAGAATTTAGATATTGTCGTGAATTTAGATATTGACAAATCTAGATGCAGAATTTTTGGGGCACTGAACGAATTTACAAATATTTTACAATATAACGGAGAAGGAATTATTCATTCAGATAGAGGTCGGGTTGAGTTCTCGATAATTTTACCTCTGGTAGTTATTCAATTATGGTACTTATAATTTTCCAGTAATTTCCTTAATCGTCCGCGTCCTTCGGCACGATAATTTTCTTTCTCCGATTATCGTCGTTTGTCGGTTTTTAAGGTCTCCAATGTCGTCGATTAAGCCGATAAAAACATCATCGACACCTGGGAATTTTATTCATCACTCGAGGTTGAGGCAAACGGATTCACAGCACGAGGATTATACCGTTCGGTTTGGTTATTATTATTGGAAAGCGGAAAGAATCGCAGCGTCTCTTGTTTTCCACGATTTCGCGAAATCGACACGCTGACACAAATTACCGTAATTTTCCACGCTACTTGGTGTGCATTGAATGCACATAATATCAGTAGTTCTTTCTCCGAGAGGAACGATATTTTAATTGAAATTTAACAAGTCTCGATGAACCATGACATTTCTTTCGGCGAAGTAAAAAATATCCAATTAAATAATAGATTAAATTGACGGTGTAGAAAATATCCAATTAGAAAATTTATACAGTTGACGATTTAAAACATGTTCAATTAGACGATAATTGATAAAATGGATCCTGTATAAAACTCCAATCAAAATTGACGATGTAAAAAATATTCAATCGATAAAATGAACGCTGTAGAAGATACAATGCGATAATTGATAAGTATTCAAACAGACAAACGATAAGAAACATACGAAAAAAAAAGAAAAACAGAACAATGATGAAATAACAATGACTAAAAATGTATAAAAATATTTCGACCTATATATATTCTCTTCGCAATGGATTCTGAAATGCACATGACGCACCGTAAGGAAGAAAAAAACGTGATCTCCCGTGTCATCGACCATGTTGATGACGATACCATTATCCGAGGATCGTGTTTAGCGCTCGAGGTTAGAATACTTCGAACGTAATTAAGAAACGTTCCGGCTGGAACGCGTGTAACCATATAGCTTAGCTTCATTGTCTCTAGCATGTGATGTTCGCGAGTGCACGTACATATTTTTTTATCGCGAGGTCGATAATTATTATCGAATCAAAGGGGACGACGCCGCTCGATGAGCTCCTCGCTGGCTCTTTTATGCAGCGCGCACGCCTGCCGATGGCAAGAGGTCAGCTCGCGAGGCCTTCAGCCTATGGAGACGTAGCGCAAACCAACCAGAGAGATTCGCCAGATACATCCATCTCCGGACGCGGCCAATGCATCCTTGGAAATAATCAGTCGGCCTTCCGCCCGTGTCAACCGCATTTTTCGTCTTCGATTCCCCGTTGAATCGACTCGTCTCGTTCCGCCGCGATCCTGCCAGCCGTAGATTCAAAGGGAGATGGCCTCGTGGAACGCACCATTTTGATCCTGTCGGCAATACATCAAGGTTTCCATCTGCTTGCTCGACGCTAGGGGAAGAATAGAGGACGAGTCGGTCGCAGGTGTGAATTGTGAATCGATGGATAGAGGAATGGGTGACTTGGGGTAGTCGTATGGAGTCGCAAAGGTATAGCCAGGTGTTGTCCGAGCATATAGTGGTTTGCTAGAAGGTATTTGAACACTTATCACAAGAAACTTCTACGTGTATATTGTATGTGTTATACCAAATATTTTGCCATCTTAGGTATGCAGCGAATGTTGAAAATGGACCCACTAAATATCGAATAATAAATAAATACTAAATATTTATTAAATAAAATGTTTCGTATTAGACACATAATATATTCGTTAGGGGGCTTTACAACTGTTTCAATACTTTCGTCAGCAACTGTAAATATACATAGAAAAACTTTCTTTGGATGTAAAGTTGCGTTCGTAAAGGACGTAGTTTGAACGTAGAAAATTACAAACCAGAGAAAAGCTTGCATGTTATTTATCGTTATTGATTACTCGGTTAATAAATTGTTCATTGAAATATAACGGTTTAGTTCGTTGCGTCGTCAATGTGGCCCGAAGTAAGCAAGCAACTCTCAGAAACAATGGATGGAATTATCGTGCGTATGTTTCTTGGTGTTACTATATTGCGTTAACCGTGGTTTAAACCGCGACTTCGTTCGGTGAGATCGCTATTTGTATCGCGATGCGTCCTTGGCGAGAAATTCACTCTAAAAAGGCTGCGAACTGACTACGTTGGAACACCGGAAGAGATGTTTTCTTGCCAAACATCGTCCCGAGACGCTCGCTGTATAAACTACGCTCGGTTTTTGCTCGTTTCTTGCACGCACAAAAATCTTATAATGTGCGCATCCGCCGTAAAATCTCATAACAGGAGGAACATCGAGCGTGTCTTGCCCCCAAAGAGAGGCGCTCGTTATTTCTTCCCCGGTGAAATATTATTTCCGGCTGGGGATCGGTTGTTTTCTTAGCCAACAAAGAGCTCCTTCCGCGATCTCCTCCGTTGTCGATTTTCCTTTCTTTTCACTATTTTCTCTAGCATGCGCGAAAATTTCTCCTGTGGTCAAGTTTTCATCCATTACAAATGAAAGACAATTTTCTCCACTTCCTGTATCACATTCCGTAACTTGTGTCTATGAATATATAATTTGAAACCGTATACAATCGAGTATCAAAGGTAGTAAAATATTCGAAGATTCACGAGGAAGGTCATAGTAAATTCCACTCATTTTCATCAACGTGAATGGACAGAACTTTCGACTCGATTAATAATCTCTCCCTCTTCCTTCACGGTTTTAGACTCGGTTTATAAACCCGACGCTTGACGTCGCTTGATACGCTTAACGAGCACTAAATCCCGAATTAAACGATCCAGAAACTCGTTCAACGGAACGCTCCACGTTCCGCTGTGTTCTAAAAAACCGTGTTTCCCCTTAATGAGTCTTGGCAATTAATACCGCGCGTATCTTTTAAAAGTGTCTCGATGAAATAGTCCGTTTCTTCCAGAAACTATTAACAAACAGAAAGAAAAGAAATATTTTTTGTACTCGCTGTATCTAATTATACAATGATGTTTATTCGTCATAGCGTTTTATTTTATTTATCACTATACCCTTGTATCGAATAGTATTAAAAATCCCCTTAGATATTAATATCGGAATATAAAGCGAAAAAATTATCTGACTGGAAATATTTGCACGTTATTATCAATTCGTTCGTGGTTGCGAAAGATCATCAACCTTCTCGCAATTTACAACAAGAAATCAAGAGGAATGTGGAGCTACGCTGAGTATCGCCGTTAAACGTTAATCAAGTAGAATCGCGTCCCATTAACCGCGGCGAAAGGAGGACCATGACGAGCGAGCCTTTGACCTGCGAATCCATTGGAATAAGAAATCACGGTTCAACTTCGCCGCCGCTTTCCACCGTAGCTCCAAACGTTCTCTTCGTTGGCTGTTTATTCATTCGGCGCCGTTTCAGTGAATGCTGATAGAGTTTTGATTCGCGGCCGATTTGAATTGCCAAGCAGCCTCATAGTACTCGACGACCGCACGCGAGCGTATTTCCTTCGTTCTGCTTGCGCCGCTTCGCCATGAAATTCAGATTCTCGTCGAACAGTCGAAGGTTATACCGAATCGACGATTAGGGAAATATCGTAACACTTTCTGTTTCTGAAATCGATGCGCCTTTCTTAAATCTAGCAGCTGATCGATTCTGCGATAAATTGTACTGTTCGTGTAGATAGAAGCATTCGTTAAATGCACATAATATTTGGAAATTTTTGCCATGCTAATGAAATTTCAAAACATTTGCAATGTGCTAATGAAATTTCAAAATATTTCATATAACACACACAATATGAATATTTTCTATAGTAATATTTTCGTTAGTTATATAATCCTATAAGACTCCATAATAAATTCTATTATTTCCAAAAGACAACCATCGCTAATATAAAAAGAATATGCTTTGATAAAACAGTAGCTTTACGTCATTTTTTACCGAATATTATCATGTCTCAGCTCAGTCGAGAACAAATCCACAGTTACCGAAATTTTTTCGTTGAAGGCATGAGCTTATAAGCTCCTCGAATTCGTGTTTTTGAAATTGTCGGACTACCCAGAGAAGTTGTAGATCTTCAATACATCGCCTCCATTAAACGAGCGTAAAACCGTAAGAAGGGAGTTTTAAAAAAAAAGGACGAGTCGCTTCTGAAAAGTGGCGGAACGGCCGTAAAGCTGTAGAACAATTTGAGGCGGGTTGGTGCGTAGGCGCTGTTTGAATTTTTTCGCCCCGTGCGAGGGAAGCTGGACGACTCGACAAAGAAGAGAGAAAGAAGGAAAGGAATGATTCACGATTATTACGACCGCTCCTTATTCTGGCCACGAGGTCGCCCTTAGTCTTCGCCGCTTTAACCGGTAAGGTGGTCAGGGATTTCCGTACGAAATTAACGTGTTTTACGGTACTGGTGTCATAGGCCATATTTTTGTTTGGCGGTGTTCCTCGTTCGTGGCAGACGTACGGCGCCGCGTAAATTAATTTCGTAATTGATGGTCACGGAAGCTCTGTTACTTCGCCTGCAGTTCAGTTAACTTGTGTCTTTTAACTATTGTCCAAATCTCTCTTGACATATTGTCCACCACGTAAGTATTTATCCTCTTACCCTTTCAACGTTTCGTATCATTTAGAAATGCTTTTGTATTGCTAGAAAAGTTTGATATTATGAAATATAGAATTTTATAAAATGAAGCTTCATTGGAAACTCAGGGCGTATGCAAATACTTCTTGTTGCGATATATTTATACATCTTCTTTTTCTAAAAAAAAAAAAAAAAAAAACTCCTCGATAATGGTGTACACGTTTCTATGGATTTATTCTACAAGGAAGTGTTCTTGTAATCAGTTACAACGTTTAGAGTCAACCAGCGCGATTGTGTAATCAATTGTGAAAGGATGTTACACTTTTACGTCTTTCCGTACTTCGTACAGGTGTGAAAGTATTGTGAAATAGGAAGCACAATCTCTTCGTTCTTCGTTTCAAATGCGTACTTTTCAAAATTTATTACAGAGAAAGTGATCTAAATAGCAGACAGCAAGCATTCGCGAGTCTAATAACAGACATACTATACTATAAATTACTACACTACAAATTTACAAGAAGATTCGATAGCGATGCCTATTACCTCTCTCGTTTATCTCTTCGAATTTAATGAAACTATTACATCGATCTTTCGGATCAACGACTCAAAGATATCGCCGCGAGATAATCATAGAACAAATCAGACATCTTTCCTATCAATTACGTGGAACGTTTCCAGTCAGGTTCCTAATAGAATCGCCTGGAATCGGACCGAATACTCTGAAGAAATCGATAAAAGCGATCACGCGATTCCGTTCACGCTGATTCGCTCCTTCTCTCTCCGCTTCCGTATCGTTCCAGCAATTAGAAGCATCAAAAGAGCTGGAAGATAATGAGCCAACTCGAGACGGATCGCAGTTGCTGATTTTAGGTACGGTTCGAATACCTGGCGATCTGCGATTCGTAGCTCTCTCGCAAGCCAGAGAGATTATCGAGCCGGATGGTATGTGCTTCGAAGAATGTGGAATCGATATTTTTTCGCTTCGACCGAACTCCGTGATTCCCGTCTCTCTCTAATTATACCATGGCCTCGGTACGCTCCCTTGCTAGCCTCAGATTATCTTACGAAACGAAAAAAAAAAAAAAAGAAAAGAAAACGGTCTCCTTTTCATGGTCGAGAAGTAACGAGTCGTTAATTGACGGACTTCGAGATGCATTCAGTCGCCGTTTGATTTTTGATCCACCATACTAATGGCGATCGACTTCGAATGGATGTTTCTCGATAGCTTTACTCCAGGCAACTGCAACAGGAGTTGGGATGGAATCTTGATATGGTTGTTTTTGTTTTGTACGAAGAGGATAGAATCGATTAAATGATTAGCTCGCTGGAATTAAATATCGGTTCAGTGCTTTTCTCTTTATTATTTTATCTGTTATTTCTCTTTTCATTTCTATTGTTTTCTCCATTGTTCGAATTCTAATATAGATTTCATGGAAAAACCTGTCATTGTTCTGGCCATCTAAGACCTATTGTTTCTTAATTATATTACCAATTTAATCGATCGTTAGTCGTTAAGGTGCATGTCGCGAAAGCTGCGAAATCAATTCCTTAACGAGCAGAGAAAGTCCCTCGTGTTACCATCGCCTTTTCATTAGCAGAGATCTGGAATCAATCATCTAGCCGTTTCGGCCACTCCTGAAACATCATAGAATTTCAAATACTGCGCGAATCTGACGGGATCGACCGCCACGATCAATCACCGTCAGTCTTAACCGCACCTGGTCATCGAGTACCCACCTAAGGTATTTGAAACATTGGCATCAGAATCGTGGGAGAACAAGCTTTGCGAGGCTGGGTCGACAGGGGAAACCAATACAAAACCACTATTTAGCAATTATTTAATGATAGTAATGACAACTACCTTTGCGTACGTTTTCATGAGTAATATGGCCAGTAATAAGCCATTTGAACAAACGTTTTACACGGTATGTAACGTATGCTGGATGGGTATATTACATCTTCACTTCTTATAAATTCGATGTACCCAACAATCATCGATATTACTTCTTAGCTTATATTAAAAGCAAGATCCATTCTCCATGGGCATCAAAGTCAGAGAATGAAGGGATTTTGTTTTATCGTTAATTTAAGTACTATACTTGAACTCTTGAATACTATTTGTACTATGTTATGTTCATTATGGAGACATTTAATAAATGCGATATTGATTATGCAATTTGTTTCATAAGCTCAAAAGTTATGGGGATCTAGAACCTGAGGTGCACAGTTTTGTACTTTTCCATACCAAGTGCATACTCGTTGTTCCATCGAACGACAGAAGAACGGAGGGACGACTACCAGCAGCGCTCTTTCCGCGGACAATCTGTTGATTTATAGTAACACGCGGCCTCGATTCGTATATATCCCCTCGCGGAGAAATATATAGTCCGGCATTTATTTCTCCGTGGGTGATTTATGCTTGGCCGATCCTCTACTTGTGCCACGTCCGCGTCGCAACGAGGGCGTCACATTGCCGCTGCATCGAGGGATTCCGATCTATAACGTTGAACGCATACCGGATGGTGGTTCGGGTTCGATCGTGCTGACCGAGGCATTGCAAAAAGTCCTTTGCTTCGAAGAAACATGTCTCGCGAGGCCAGCTTCCAGAGAATCTTCTCGCGACTTCGAAGCTTCTTGGGGAGCTCAGTGCACATTCAAAAGGGGTAATCGATCTCTAAGACGATTTATGACGCGGAGGATAGCTTTTCTTTCAATCGAATGTGTACCACTAACAGAATTCACCTTTGTGAAGCTAATATCGCGGAGCAAGACTAACTGGTTTATCTTGCTTTGCAAGAATTCGATTGGTTCTGTAAACTATTCATACATTCGTAGTATGCAGGGCTGGAGAGAAGACTAACCGATGGAACAGATGGTTTCATCAAGCTTTGCGTTGCATCAAGCAACACTTCACACAATCAACCTTTCGCGACGAATTTTTCTCTTAATCATACGATTCTTCCAGAAGTCAATATAGTTAACTATGGTTCTTCTCAGTTTCACGATTTAAGTGTTCATAGGTTCCTTTGTCTTATAAAGATGGCACAAGTAAATGTATAATGGCAAATAAAAAAATATAATGGTAAAATAAATGATACATTTTAAGATACAGAACTCGTAATATCATTGCTTTTGTCTATAATACAAGTTTAACTACCAATAAGTTTCAATCGTGCCAGAAAAATTATATCAATATTTCTAAACATCACCTTGCTACATCTTGTGCCATTACTCTGTAAGAGTACACATAACCACTTCGGTCATTAATACGAAATATAGCCAAAAATTTGTATAAGATTGAGGTCTTCCCATCTCAGCATAGTACGCAATGTATCTCACTCCAGAAACCTCCGACTATTCCAACCCTGTCACGAAATCTGATTAAATTTTTATTAAATTTTCGTTTTACCATTCAATCAAAATACCCAGCAAAATTTCCAATTATATCTTTAAATTTTCGAGTCTTCAATTTTACAAAACAGCATGTATATCGAAACTTCCAGGCGCCATGTCGAGTGGCGGTTAATCCGGCGTTGCTGAGTAACAAGGTCGGAGCAAATCGGAGCAAATGAGGTTGCGGGGCGGTCGAAAAGGGGACGGAAATCGTGGGCCACGGTATCCGTTCATCTCCTTAATCACGCGGTCGTGTTCGAGCATGGAGGGCCGTGGTGTTCACGGCGAAATAAATAAGCCGGCCACGACCACGCTCGCGGTACACAATGCGCCACCATTTGTCTTGCCAGGTTCGTTTATTTGGTGCTTATTAATTTCAACAACGAAGCAACCTGCGAAAGCCTCGATGATAAAGTGTCTCTCCAACCTGGCGTAGAGCATAAGCGTGAACCTCTCGCGGATTTAGGCAGTTCGTTGTGACAAAGAATTCTGTTAGGCGAATAAATGAGTTCAGTAGCTAGTCGTGTCCCTTTGTCGAGTCACCGCCAACTATTCGTGATTACCTTCTTTTAGAATCTCTGGAAACTGATGGACGATTTGTTTTGCGTCTCTACAACACGGATTCCGAATTTGCTTTCTTTTTTCTCCTTTTGGATAATAGAATTAACAAAAGAGGATCTTGATAACAAATGGACTCGTATTCGAACGTCGAGGGACTCCGAGATTAAGCTTCGATGATTTATCGGTGAGATTTTTGCGATGTATCTTGGAGGATTTATACGTAGTTTTCTGACGGTGCTTGTAGCAATTGATTTTCGGAAGAGATTTTTCGTACACGTTCGATTTACGTAAACGCTGAGCTTGATTAATATCCTCGGTCTCTGTGATGTATCCTTAATTGCAGATTAAACAGATTTCTCAATTCCTCCATTGCAACTGCATTCTATTCAGCCATTCCCTTCGGACGTTAATCGTAAATGATGCGTTCGCTTGAACGTGCGAAACAAAGACTTAACCCACATCCTCGTTTGTACTACACGATATATTTAAACGATCATTCATCAGAGTAAGAGTATCTATGTTGGTAAATAAAATTCTGTTTGCATATGTTGCACATCATTTCCTTCTGTCAAGTAAAATCCAAAATTTCTGAAACAAAAATTCTTGGTCGTTCAATATAAATCTTTTTACGTACTAATAGCGATGCGTATTTTCGAATTAAAGAAAATCATATCCAATTCGTGTAAACACGAGATAGGATAGAAATCTGCAAGAATCAAAGTCAGAGAATAAACTATGAGCGGAATTACATTTTATCAGTGGGAATTTATGTGGTCGTAGTCTCAATGCGGCGTTCGGCCTGATAAATGACTCCGATAGCTCGTTCGCGATTCAGCCACCGTCAGAATTGCGTTATTTATTCCTCTCGGAAGTGGCGTGTCGGGCCATTCTTCGGCGTGGATTCTTTCGAGATCGGATCGGAGTGGCGCGTATATGCACGCGTGAGCGGTAATAACGCGCATCCGTATTCCATGGCAGTTTGATAACTTCCATGCGGTTGTACTACAGATTTGAGTTATTCAAGGGAATTTGTTCGCGTCACTGGTACTGCACGGCTCTTCAGGGCGCATAGTTAGTACGTTATTCCGTTGGATAATGCTTCCACCATCCAACTCCACGTGTCTGCGTATTTATTGATTTTTACAGAGAGCTTCGAAACATTACGAGCTACTTTCATACCTGTTTGATAGACGATAAGACAGAATCTTCGTGAGTATTTTGTTCTCGCTTGGTTTAAGATTGAAATTAGTAGTTCGATGATCGCGTGTGCGTTACGTTGTATTTGAAGTTACGTCGAGGTTTACGATACTTAACGATAATTAACGATGCTTGGGTTAACTCAGTTCCCTCGATATTCAGTAGCTCGTTTAATTGCTAATAAATATTAATATGATAATTTTACATTAGGATTGGAATTAAAAATACTTGTTATTCACTTCTTTTCTCTTAATTTAGTACATAATTTCGTATCCCCTCCACCCCATAGATTTATTTAATAACTACAACATTTTTGACACTGTGTGTCAGATTCATTATGTCACATAGAAACGATCTTCAATTTTTAATAGAATCGATTAATCACTATAGGAGAACATTTCTATACTCATCAGAGTAATAAACGTAAAAATAATAATCGCGAGTATACGTATGCTTCGTTATCAATTCTCATTTTTCTTTCTCTCTGGGTACATTTATGCATAATTCGAGAGAAAGAACTTTATTATTTCGTGTTGCTGAATCAATCAGATTGAATACCATGTTTACGTATTACGTAGGATCCTGAATATCAACTTTTTATCCTGATTAAACGTTTCTTCGACTAACGTGTTGATTTTCTCCGCAATAATCGCCTCGTTGATTTACGATTACAACATAGCAAGGAAATATTAAAGTAAAATGTATTATTAACTCGCCCCTGTAACACTATATGTATCTACTCACAAAAATGATTACGACAAAATTACAAAGAAGGGAACAAAATTCCAATCGCTTCACGCGTTGCTGGTTTGAAGGATAACCACGCTGCAAAGGTTAAGAATTCTCACGACCGTCCAGTATACTTAACCAAAGTTCTCGGCAATTTTCATCCATACCTGTCCCGATGCCACGATCACTTGGCGTATTATCGTCGCGTACATTTCAATGATCAATAGCTCGAGGTCGTAGCGAGCACGTAACCACCATAGCAATCCCGTACACGCGTGAAACTGCATCGTATTTATTCGTTTAAGGATCTAAATATCGTTGCTGCATAATAATGCAATCATGTGAAAATTAAATCGAATGTAACGAGAAAATATGCACTATAAATCGAGGAAATAACGCGTGTTTGGGCGGGGGTGGGGGGCACAGTTTTCTCGGTATCCGAAATGGAAACGAGAGTTGGCGATTGTAAAATTCAAATCGACCGCCTCTTATTTCCATATTAATGTCGCGCGCGATATTCCCATTTGTAACGCGTCTGTGTGGTCCAGTAATGCGAGAACAACAATTTCTCGTGATATTTCATAAACCGATAATTTGAATCGAGCATGTACACATATTAAAAATTAGCCTTAACGAACGGTGATATTTAAGATCGAACGAAACAACAGGTTATTGCACGGTACTTGTAGAAAGACTTATCGATTTACGTGCTTTCGAGTAAGCAGTCCGTCACTGTAATGATTCCTTTATAATTAATTTTTAGCGTAAGTACACCATACGAAGATTTAAAGCTATCGACGCAAGAGGTAAATCGTAACCTGGCTGCATATTTTAAGTGACCTTAAAAAAATAATTATTGTTTGTTTGTTTTAATGCGCTATCGGAAAAAAGTCGAATCTCTCTGCATTAAGAAAAGAAAGATAAAAATTATCCATTTGAAGGATATTTAAAATGTACAAGTTTGAATTAAAACCTTAAAAGAAGAACACTAAATAATATATTTATTTACTTCAACGAACTTTCCCAACGAAAATAGCTACGTTATTGGTAAGGGGGTTAATCCAATCTCTGATGGTTACAAAATAAGTAGACTTTGCATTAAAGGATTACAAAAAGTGTGAAAGAATCGCCAAAGGAAGAAGCCGTTCACCTTAATTCTCGAAAGAAATTCCAAAATGTCTTGTCATATCTTAACTATAAATTAGCCACGGTTTGCCATTATAGTCTATTAGCGATATGGTCGTGAGAGTTGTTCGTGCATTACGATAATAGTTTCCAGCCGGATATTCCGTGTAGCGCAATTTCGCGACTCGTACGTCCTACGAACCATCAATGATCGAGAAATCGTTACGCACGATCGCGTGCAATCACGTTATCGGCCAGGGCCGTAAGACGATACATAGGAATCGCATATACGAGGCTTTGATAAAAAGGAAGAAGCGCGGTTAATGCGCGATTCATGCTGGCTTCGCTCGAATTATGGCTAGCGTTATGAGAAATGATGCACAACACGGTTATTGCCTCTCATTTAACGTACCATTCTTTGCAATAAAATTTAGCACTATAAATTTTATAAATTGTCTGCTTTAAAATATTCATATTAAAATATTTTCTGCAATAAAATTTTACATTATAAATCTTATTTTATAACTTGGCTGTCGTTAGGGATAACAAATTCGTAGAATATTTTTCAGACTTCTTTCAAATATAAATTCGGAACAAGACCATACAAATATTTTGGTTACTCGTGATGACGAATAACTAGCTCGTTATTGTGCATTTTCTTCACATCGAACAGCTACACTTCGTAGTAAATTTCTTCTATTTTAATGCGATCGATAAACGACGATGCACGAACTCAATAAAATTAAGGCAACGCATTTAGAAACGAACAATAATAGTAACATAGAAGCAAATAGTAATAAAAAGTAAGCTGCGTTGATAATAAGGAACAATAATGGTAGAAAATAAGCAGACGCTAGGGTGTAATAGATGTGGAAAAACATGCGATATTATGAAATCACTGAAACATGAGATTTTGCAACGAAATTGGCGGCGGGACGTCAAAAATCTATAAAATACAATGGTATGGGAAAGGTTTCTCGGTGATGAAAGAAGAGTAAAGAATTGAGTAACGTTCTTTTTACTTTCTGTGCATCGTAACAGGCATTTGAGCACATATAATTTCGAGGTGTAACGTCGTACGTGACGACGCAACGCGAATTTGCGCTTATCCCTCCAATGCTAATTACGCATCTCTGTTTGCATCCTCATTGAAGATCTATTCCATCGCCTGTGATATAGACGAGTTCTATGTATCTATAAATCGTTGAACGCGTTGAACGTTCTCAGTTTTGATACACACAGATCGACTCTACACGATATTTCGTAATTTACACATATGTACATACAAAGTTATACTTTCTGACGAATCGAAGGATCTTATAAACGAACTCAATGTCGTGTTACGAGAGATGCACAAATATTTGAACGACTGATCTAACGGTACATCGATGGCGTTCCGGCGATTTCCTTCACGGGCTGTGAATTCACGATTGGGGAATTACTATCAAACTTTCAAGCGTGATACGTGAAAGAGTGCCAGCTACCTGCCTCCGGTACGTTGACTTTTCTTTCCAGCTTGCTAGTAGGTTCTCAACTTCCTTCGAACTATTCCTCTACATTGTAACTCAATATATGAATATTAATTACTATTATATAACTTACCGAATTAATGAAGGAGCTGGCTAATTTGCATTCTCTGAGAAATAATCACATTAAAATGTATAAACCAAAATACAAATATCACAAATAATATTTTGTTAGATTAGACACAGAATTGGTGCAATCGCGACACCTGTTGTTGTCATCAACGAGTCATTGTGTATTGTATCGTAGCCGCCGGGCTTTGTTGTTACATCACTGTTGCCTGCCGAGCGGTTAAGACGTACAAGTAACGAACTTTGTGAGATATAAAATAACGATTAAAATCGCATACGAGGTATCCCTGTGAATTTACAATATAAGTTTTTAATTTGGAAAGATGACTTCAACTCTTTCATATATCCATAAATTGTCATATTAATATTGTGATTAATTTAAAAAATACAATTCGAACAACGTCGTTACTCACAGTAAAAGGAACCTGACTATTTTGCACGATAATTTATTAGAAAATTTATGAAATAATTTATGAAATAATTTTAACGAATCGACTATTCACAAATTACAGGTTATAGGCTCCTGTCTTATAATTTCACGCAAAATAGAGTAATCAATCAGGTTCTGTTAAAAAGTTCTTAACACAAAACCAATCGTTGTCGATATGCATCATTTCTCGTTTGAATTATATTCGAAACTTTTTCTCAAAGTATTAAAGCCATCTTTTTGTTGAAAGAAGATTCAATTTGAAAGATATAAATTCAAGGAGCGCGGCGTGGTTGAAGCCATTCATCCAGAATACTTCCGCAATGTGTGTACGCGTAAAAAGCGAGCATCGACAGAGGTAAACGAACCGGTCGTGGAATCCAGGCTATCGAAAATCGATGGCATCTGTGGCACCAGGAAGCGAGCGTGCGTCGTCTGCCGGCGCTAGGGACTCGGAGCCGAAAGAAAGAAACAAGAGTGTGGGCTCGGTCGAATTTTACTGCGGTAGTCGTGTTCGACGAGGCGCAGTTTATCGCGGATAGCCGGATGACCCGAGAGTGTATAACGGTTCCTCCCAGCATCCCGCCTGTTCCTGTCGGTTTTTTCGAACCTCCGTTCAGCAAAACTCGTCCCATTTAAGCCGATTATTCGTCACGGAGTATATATGTACCAGGTTGGTCCCGTGTAAAAACCACAGGGTTATCGCGACGAATCGGCTCGCAGAGTTAATTGAAAACGTATGTCGATAATGGAGACGCGAGTCTTTAGTCTGCAGCGTGTGAATCTTAGATAACGTAATGGTTTGGTAAATTGGTTGGTGTAATTGGCTCGTAGGAGGTTCCGAAATAAATTCTCGGGAGTTGATTGCTGGGAAATTGGTTATTTCATATTTTTAGATACAGAGACTCGCGAGATTTGCAAAAACTGCAGATAGTTAATGCGAATTTAAAAGTTTCAGGTAATGCAAATTGCGATTCCAGATCGTTAGAAAGATGACGAGATTTACATATTATATTTAATTTTACTAATAGTTCCGTATAGATTCTTAGTAGAATCGCATATGCAGGTTGTGCACGTTTATATAAGCATATATTTTTATGAATGTAACTATGAAAAATGGAATTTACACAGAGATTTGTTTTACTCGTAAAATATATTATTACAGCAAGTATTATAGTTTGGATATTTTATGTATGTATTCGGTGCATTTTCATATCATTTTCCCATAAATGCATAAACATTCATAGTCTACGCGTATACATGAGTTTGCAATGTAGATATAATTTAATATAAAATAAATTAATGTGAGAATATGACTTCTTATATTATCTTCTACTAATTAGAGGGGTAATTTGTTAAGGCGTAGAGATTTGATTTAGATGTTTTAGTGAGAAATAACGATGCAAGTGAAAGACTGTAGAAAGGCTATAAGAACGGTAGGTATAGTTGGGATCGGCAGTAGACTGCCAATTGAAAGTAAATTATGGAAATAGTGTAACAGTTCACAGCATAATTATGAATGCTCGTTATCGTTGAAAGTCTGCCACTCACTGAACATTTCACTGATCATTCGGTTCAATAGATCGGATTTTTGGAATTGATGCTTATCTTTAAACGGACAGTAACGGAAGGAAGTAGTTGGTGCAATTTTGCGTTCTTCCGTCTTTAAAGTTCTTTTTTTCATCTAGGAAGTGTATCTGTTGATACATATCTAATAGGTAAAACCAATGAAATTTTGATTGATTAAAATTTATTTCACGATTTAAATCATGCCTTTCATGAATAATAATATTCCAAGCTAATGAAGCACGAAATTAGAAAATATATGTATAAAAGCAATACAAGAACAAGGATCTTTCGAAGGAGACTATTTTAAAAAGATTTTTTCTCTTCATATTTCCTTTCATCTATCAATAATAAATGTATACAGCGCCATTTTTTAACATGAATTAATTACAGAAGGTGAGAAAGGTAAAATATATATAAATATAAATATATGTAAAATACATATATTTAAATTTATTTGGTTGACTAGCATCTTTTTATTTACCTTTTTCACTTTCTGTAATTGTCTCATGTTAAAAGATGGAGTTGTATACATTTATTATTAATACATAAAAGGAAATATGAAGAAAAAGAATCTTTTTAAATAGTATCTTTTGAAAGATCCTTGTTCTTACACTGCTTTTATATATATAATAATTTTGTTAATATGATGTATACTGTATAAAGTGTACTCTGAATCCACGTATCCTGAAAGAGCAATAGTATTTCCATAGAAAAAAGATATTAACTATTCGAAGAAATAAAGATAATTAAAAGCAACATTTCCTTAGATGACTGCCTCATAAGTTTCACCGTTTTTATGTTTGATTCTCAAGTAATTGGTCTTGAACGCATTCGTAAGGAAGCAAGAGGCTCGTTAGAAAGGGAAACGTCTCAATAGATGTATTCTGATTCTCTGGTATATAGAAGTGGCCGCGAAACAAATCGCATTGATTAGAATCGGTTCGTTATTTACCAGCATGAAGAGTTGCGCGATTCTATTTTAGCTGTCTTTATTTAGTGCTGGAAAACGCGACTATTGTATCCCCTTTTAAGGCTATTTTGCGTTTGTGTGTTTTTAGAATATCTGATGAATACGGAAACGAAGAGATAAACTAGGAGAAGGGCGATCATGACAAAATTAAAGACAAGAAATTTACTTCATTTAACATTTTATTTCGGAATTCAATATTCAGATTTCAATGCAATTGGCTGACTGAAAATTATAGCAGAGTATGTCAGTTCATTGTTATTTGTCATAAAATAGTATCCTACGTTTATTATTATAAGGAATTCAGTATATTTTTCAAATCGTGAAAAAGTATTATGGTAGAGAAGAAAGTTATAGTTTAATTAGCTATGAAACTAAAAAGATGATACCTGTAAGAATTGACTAAATAAGTGACTTAAATGAAATTTTCCAAATCTTGATTTACATTGCCAGTCATTTCCAGCTTACAAATTGTTCCTTGTTATCAAGAAGCAAGTTTTTGCAAAATTTTAAATCGAAGTGAGAGTATAGTAATTAAAATGAAAAATTCTTCAGAATATTAATATTCGTCTAATAAAATAGTTACAATATTTAATGTTATAATAAAACGATTGACTCGCCGTTACCATTATCCAAGCATTATTACATAAAAGTAATCTGTATCACACTTGCGTAACAGAGCGCCACAATATTTTCCATCCAATATAATTCCTATATAATTCCTTTTTCTTCGCAATAAAAAGAAGAAATAAAAAAGAACGGAAACAATCTGTAACACGCGAAGCAAGAAGAGGACTCGTTTATGTCATACTTGTCTCCTTGGCGTAGTTTTCATGTCATCTAGTCGATGATCTTTGTCCTGACGGGACGACGACGGTTTTCCTTACCATCGGCGCGTGACTCTGTGAATCGTGTAACTGTTAACCTCGTGCCACTTTCATGACAGTCACTGATTATCATGATAATTAGTCCATAGAAAAATCAACGTGAACCTCTTCCTTGGCTCGTTGCGTTGTCTGTGCTCGTTCAGAAAAAAAAAGTGAACAAGTACTCGACAGCTTCGTGATCGAGTCCCATCGATTTCGATTATTACCAGTCATCAGAAATCCGTGGGAGCGTAATTTTCTTGACTCTGTGCCTACTAAGCACAGTGCACCTACTTTTCGTTAATTCCGTGGATAATTAGATAGTAATTATCAGGATCGTAGAGATGATGCTAATTTATAGATTATGGAGAAGGTTTCTGGCAAATGACTTTGTGACATGAAGCTAGTTATTTCTTTTGGAATTTAAAAATTGCTACAGTAGTGGTAATCATTTTTGAACACGGGACAATTATAGTAGCCACCATGATGTAACAAGATTTTATAGCGATTGCAAAAAGTATTGGCACGTAACATTATTTTTCAACGAAGCGTTTTTTGATTCAATATTTGTGACATTTTATTTTCATAGTAGCCATATAAAGTAGTGTTAAATGGTATGAAGTTTAATATACTTGGACCTAATTAAATTCTATGATAGACAGCATAATTTGCCAGTACTTTGTGCAGCCACTGCATATTATTATATCATGGCGATTAAGAATAGAAGGATAGATTGAATTAAAGATTACGCTAATCGATTAAGGATTGAAGATTAGCATTCGGTTCAGTAGTTCGCTTCAACCTTTAATTTGATTTCTTAACAATGAAATATCTACTTTCCATCATTACATGATTTCATGGACTGCATAAAAGAACAGAAAAGATGAATAAGAAACACAGGATGCATTCGCTATTAGAACTCTATCGAGCTCTATGTTCTTTCAAAGAACAATCAAGTACACAATATAAGTGTCTGTCAATCATTTCATTTACCACCTTTAACTAAAGCGAAAGTAGAAAAGAGAACTTAAACAATTAAGTGCATCCAACAATCAATAGATGTATGAGCTTATTACAATCGTCAACTCTCTAACAATAAACATGTTCCAATCTTCATCTCCCCGAAGAGCAATTAAGCTCATTGTTAAATGAAAGATGATACAAATAACAGAACTTTAATTCGATCGAATTTTAAGCGAAGTTAAATCGAACTACAGAAATCCGTATGCTTTCGAACATGAAAATATCTTTCTATGTATAGGTACTATACGTAGCTACAAGGATTTGGAAATTTCTAAGAAAATCTTTCTTCTGATGAATACTTGTATACATGTAACTCATTCATAGGAAAAATCCACTTAGATCGCTTTTCCACTAAGCTCCTTGCTTTGGTCTTTTACATTTTAATATGAACCTTGATCGTTTATTATAGAATATAATATCAAGAATTTCTTATTAATTCCTTTGCACAGAGAAAAATTCTACAATTAGGATTTTTATTGAAAAATACAACAAAAAATATACCGTCATCTAATTTATATTAGTCAGAATGAAAATCGCTTCTTCATACGTCAATTTTGTATCAATCTGTCTATTGATGATGAACTTTTAATAAATCATATTAACTTTAGTAAACTTTAATAAACGATATTGCTGGGCCAAAGTTTTCATAGAAAAGAAAGGAAAGAAAGGCAACGAAGGGTTCGTTTATTCGAAAATTGTTTCGGGTAGCCCTGGTTGCCACGTGGGTCGACCCCTAACCTTAAATCTCGACGTATCGAAATATAATTGAGGGTCTGCCAAGGGATACATCCGCGGTGCGGCCAGCCGTATGAGTTTTTGCGTCAGGGTGCATCGGTTCCCGCCCATTCTCCTTTATTGCTGGGCGTACCGCGACTGTATAAAACATGCAAATCTCTCGGATATTACCGATTCCCGTGTGACGACCACTTCGTGGAACTTCGCCCCGTTCCACGATCACGTTCCACGTTTCACGCGGATACGCAAACGAGATTGAGCGATAGCGACCCCTCAAAATGTGTAATCTTCCCTGTACTTTCATTTTTCCTTTCATAGTATAGCTGCAAATTTGTAGTTACATTGTACTCTAGAATTTTTGTTCCTGGAATAAACTGAATTTCGTAATCACCTGAGAGTTATTGGTCCTATTTTTACACGTCAGCGTGACTCTTTCCGCTTCTTGATTTATGTTCTTTCGAATTGTGCTTCTACGGAGAGTAGAATTCTATTTGTCTAAGATTCTATTCTTCGAAATGAAATTTTCTAATGGTTAATGCGCAAGTAACGTATCAGCAGTGATTAATTAAATTTTTATCGATTAAATCCATTTATCTGAACTCCATTTACTTATCTGTGTTCCTATCATTTGAATGAAAAATCTTAGTGGAAAGAATCAGCGAACTAGTATTGTGTCAATCTACGATATTTGTATAAATTATATATTTCTTGATAGGTTAAAATAAATAGCAAATATTCCGTTGTATTTACATTGATATTTTTACCTCTAAGTTGAAAAGGTGTAAAAAACTCTTCTTTTTTCCTATACTTAAAGTTGCTTTGATTTTCCGTATTGGTTGTTTTATTTTAATTTGTGAGAATGGAAGATTCTGAGAGTGCCGCAGCGAAAAATATACAGTTACATCAAAGACTGGATCGGTGAAGAAATTTCGTACGTGCGTAATTTAATCGCTGCTCAAAGAAATATTTTAGCTCGAGGCTTGAGTAGCGATAAATAAGCATACAGAAGAACGGTAGTTCTTCTTTCCCGTTTCTTGTTAATTCACGCTATCGATTAGCGTAAAAAGTGTGACAAGGTTTCTGGTGGACTGAAACCTCGTTATCGAGGAGGTGCGTGACTATTTCTTTTGTATGTGGAAGGTTCGAGCGAATCGGTTCGTTAAACTTTCTATTAAAATTCGGATTATTAACAATTTTATATACCCATAGAATATTTAAATGTTCGATTTATTAAATGTTTGAAATAATTTTATAAGTAAACTAATAATACCCGTTATGGCATGCAGGGTGAATGTCAAGTGTAGATGCCGATAATAAGACACCTATCATTACAAAACTTAAAGAAAGTAGCTTTTTTTAGTTTTCTGCCTGTAATTAGATGGCATGCGCATGTTATACAGTATGCATACGTTATAAAGTGACTCAGGCTGAATATTATGATCCAACAGACACGCAATTAGCTCAAATTAACTGGTTTTGCCTGAGGCGTTCGCCAGTCTTTCCATATTTGCAATAATTGCACTACCACCACCATCATTTATTTTGCGGTCTTCTTACTTTAATCGCGCAAAAGTGTTGTATCTTGCGATTTTAATTACTTCTGATATTTTTACATACATCGGGGATATAAGGCAGAATCTTAAAAATTTGCAGATCTGATGTTTAAAACCGACCAAAGGCAGTTATATTTTCACAAAAGTTTTTGTGCCAAGTTAACAAGTACAAAAGCGATCAGTTATACCTACACACCGCTGAATTGAGGAAGACAAAAAAGGAATAAAGAGATAAATAAAAACAAGAAGGAGGAATAACGTACGTATCGAGCAACATCCAGAGAACTTTGAGTTTCGCACTCAAAGATCAGAATCTTTAGAAACTTATATGGATCGTAACAATCGTATGAAGGAGTCACGAAACATCACACAACTTACCAACTTTGCAACTTTGATAATTATACAGAAAAATAGTAAATTTTGTATCATACATACGATCAAACCAACACCAATGGAATACAGTAGCGATAGTAGCGCTCGTTTCACTGCAAGAATTCACCATAAGAATCCATTACAAGGATTCACGATACGCGATTAAAAAGATCAGATTTCTTGGATAGTAGAACGACTTAAAATACACGAAAAGCGAAATGAGGCCGAGCAACGATTGTACATGCCACGACTATACAATAGCATGACTCCGAATGCAACAGCGCCACGTGGAATTCCGCTCGTTCCAAGGCGGGCAAGGAAAGAACTTCGCCGAGTTTCTGGGTTGCTTTATGTAACAGTCGCGTAATTGTTATCTCATGGTGTCGTGGGTCGAATTTTTCGTATCGGCTAGCCGTCTCTGGGTGGTCGCCAGGTTTCAGAGAACGCGTTTCACGTACGGCTGCTAATACCACGTGAGAACCGTAAAACGGATTTGAATGATCAGAACGACGTCTCCCGCCCGAAACTTTCGGCGTGTCTCCTTCGCGGTTAATTAACGCGCTGCCCGTACATTGCCATTCTTTGTTTAGTTATGACATTCCTCTTAGTTCAACGAAACCGTTTTAAACGATTTTGTCTATACTAATAGAGCTTTTAGAAAAAATTGCTTTAGTTTCTGCGAAAGCTGTTAAAATAGAATTCGGAGTTGTTGATATGATCGTTGGTAGACGAATGGGAAACTTAAAAATGCCAAAATACATACAGTGCGTATAATAATATCAAAACATACGAAATATCCAGAATAGAGTATTTATTATAGTATTTAGTAAAGGAGACAAATTTCTATTTATGTTCTGTTTCTTTAGTTATGTTTATGAAAATATAAAAGTGCGTGACAGTCGGCAGTCTAATCATTGGTTTTATATTGAAAAATTTCATTGTTTTTTTATGGTAGGAGATGAATGTATTTTTTGTATAAGGTATCAAACTGGTCATGTTTCAAAGTAAACGAGTTTCAAAGAAATGCTTCTAAGTACCATCCCCCTAAGCACCTGGAAATTATAAGCATCTTCGAACAATTACTCGTAAACCTTCGATTTTACACCGACGTAATAAACAAGCATAATGAATGGAGACAGCCACGAAGAACAGTAAAGGATAATGCGCACCACACCTTTGGATTGATTCACATAGGTGTGGACTAGTGTTCGATGAAATTAGGTTTGATAGCGTACTAAATGAAAAATTGAACTTTCAAAACTATTTATAAACTGTTCATTATAGACATCACTTATATCAATTACACGCGATTCATTCTAAAGAACATCACATAAAGATATACATTATTGATATCCAGAAAATGTTCTTCTTACATGTATATGCACTATCGATCAATTAAATTTTAATCAAAGTCGTAATAAGACATGATTCGGTTAATAACAATTTATATCTCAGTAGAAGCAGCATAGCTGTAATACCCTGATTATCGCGGCAAGAATATTAACAAATTCTTGAAATTGCTCTCGTTCGGGTCGATATTAATTAAACAAAAATGTTCGACCGCGAGTAGATCTCTCGAAAGCGAATCAGATTTACCTTGACTCGTTCAGTATTATTCCCGTGAAAGGAAGGAGAGAAAAGTTGGATGTCGTAGTCGCGATTTTTCAGACGCGTTTATCGGCCGATTAGTTCGAGGTACACGTGGATTCACTTTCGCGCCTTGTCGCCGAACATGTCCTTTCGCTTGCGGCGCGTCCGGCCAGAAAACGATCCAGTACCCACGACGTGGCCATTGTCATTAGCGTGAAAGTCGGTCTTTCCGTCTTGGTCAGACACGTTAATGGTCTAAGCTTTTAACTCGCAGTTCTTTTTGAAAGACTGAATTCTTTTTGGTTAGCCGTCGTTCTCTTGACAAAACTGAAAGTCGAGAACGTAACTCGAATAAAAGAATACTAATTAAATTTATTACGTAGAGATTATGTAGTTCAAAACATACGTGTTTGAAATATGGCTGGTCTTATATCTGACAGTTTAATCATAAAAATCAGCGTGTAATAAGGATCGTTGAAAAGTAGAAAATTTAAGTCTCGATAAAAGAACAAATCTTTTGAATAAGATTGTAAGAGCACGAATGTTGCGTGAATGTTACAGAAGAATATATTAATTTTGTATAGAAAAATTATTTCGTATTGCGTGTTCAATTCCGCACGCACATATAATATGTACATAAATTTCATGTATTATGTGACCAACAACGTAATTATACAATTCCATCTTTCCATCAAAGCCAGAAATATTCAACAAATAAAATTCCTACACGATAAACACATCCTTGTAGAATTTATTAAAATTACCATGCTATTATTGCGATTATCGAAAATACCCTACTCGACCATGAGCACGATCCATCATACTTTAAACTGGCTTGCATCTCATGTAACTGGCCCGGAGGCCTCGTTCCTCAGCGACTCATCGTTACACGCTAATCATGCAAATTTCCCAAAGGACAGTCCCCTCGACTCACTCGTGATCTCGAACAAATTACTCGGCTCGTTTTCCACCGGTTGTCGTTCGAGGAATATTCAATGCAGCGATCGATGGCACGTAAATTCAAGCGGGTTCCCGCATATACGCGCTTGCAACAGGTTCATCGCGTCCTTACAAGTCCGACAAGTTCTGGCTCTCGTACAGTCTACGTCGCAGAATTTTCTTTTCTCGCTCGGCACCGCTCGCCCTGTCTCCCTATGCTCGTTTCGAACGATCTCGAGAACTAGTTGTCATACCGGTGTCTCTCGACAGCTCCGTGATTTTTCAAACCGGTGCACGTTCGCGGTGAATCTGCAAAGTCTAGGGGCACTTGCCTCGACGGGAACAAGTGCGAGACGCCAATAAGCCTGTTCGATCGGTTCTCCAGCAAAAACAGAGCGTTTAAATGCTTTAAATGTCATTCGAGTTCTGCGATAAGGGAATTAGAGACGAGTCGATTCGCGACTTATGCAGATCCGGTGCGTCGTTTTGTTGTTATCTGATCGGCGATATTAAAATTGCGAATGTTAAGCTGAGGGAGAAAAGTTGACAGAATTTAAATTAAAAGCGTAAGTTGGTGTTACATTATACGTGATTCATAATTTATGAAGTGGTCCATGGTTTTATGTTATTCGATCGGTAATATTAAAATTTATTGTTGGAAAAAGTTAATTGGATTTAATCTAGTAGCCTAACTTGTTTCCTTTATTTTCTTTCACAGGATTCTTCTATTATTAGTTTATAGAGTAACTGGTATTTGATTTAAGATATTAAACTGGAGGCTTAGTCTTGGATCATTGAGTTCTTAGATTCAAAGCTCGATCCGTGTCCTGGTAGCATTCCTTAAACCATGGTCTTGGCACAATTTTGATCTCAAGAGATTAAGATATCTCTAAAACATATTTAGAATTCCTCTGTCTGTGTTATTCATTTGGACTTGATATCACATGTTCTATTGTAAATATGTTATGGTTAGACTGTAGACGTTTATGTAAATTCTAATATTTATGGGAGATAATAAAATCAAATATATTAAAACATCGGCCATATATTAAATACATTATGTGCATTCTATACATTTTTGTAAAATACCAGTAAATTTCTTATAGATGCATAAACATTCGCAGTCTAGTTATGACATACCAGGCGTCATGCTCGTAGCATACTGACACCGTTTTATGTTCTACGTTTTCCTTTACCGCGGTTGTTTTCACGTTTCCATATTTACACATCGTTCCGCAATTACGCTCGCAAGCCGCTTCGGTCTAATTCAAGCTTGCTCGCTCTTCTTTTCCAGGTATGTTGACCGGATGCTATTGTGGCGTGAGAATATCTGGCTTTATCGGAAGTACGGTATGATGCATTTACTGCCAACTGCTTGAAACTTTCTGCACGGAAACGGATGTTTCGTTGAGACTTATCGATTACTAACGCAAAATTGCAAGTATTTGGTATGAAACGAACTTATTTATTCTCCTTGTTAAACACGATTTTGTTGAAAATAATTATCATTGAATAATAAATGCAACAAATATTAAAATAACTCCATGGAAGTACGCAAATAATAAAATTGAATTTTTCATATAAAAGTGTACTAAGTCGATCGTGATTTTATTTTTCCTGATTTCGTAAACATATCAGGACGTGAAAATTTTCGTGATTACGAAACCGAAACGTTCTCTCTCTCTTCTTTCAATATTTAATTTTCGTAACATCTCCGGATATCTAACGGTGATGAAATACCAATATGGGAAACGCGAGGAGAACCGTTTGCAAGGACAGGCTTAACCGTCTGTTTGGACTTGCATAATCTTTCGTTCGTTTCCAGTGAAAGAGGAAGGAAGAATCAATATTTAGATATCGTAGTGACGTTAGGTCCTGTAAACTGGTAAAACCAGGTTATTAGAACCAAACCTTAACACATTTACGAACAAGAAGTACATCTCAAATATTACTCTAAATTTTTTTTTAAAGAGATCTATGTTTTGGAAAAAAATTTATGCGATTTACAGAGCGATTCTAAGGTACATTAATTGGCATTATGAAAATTATAACATCAATCGCATAATAAACTGGCAATTTCGACAGTCGACGCGTTTAGTTGGCTCGAGGAAGCAATGGTATCAAAAGGGACGCAACGTATCGCAACCGCGAATCCGGTAAATCCCGCAATTAGATAGGCATTGTTGCAAACTCTGTTTCTTGGCTTTACTTCAGCGAATTGCAGGTGAAAATACAGGTTGGCCTTGTGTCTGATTACCGTAACGAAGCGCTCAGCGACCGCATGTTACCGAATTATCTCGTTAGTTCATTAAACGAATCCGCATACTTGGCTGATAATTAAGCGCTTCGTTGCAGGGAATGTCGCAGATTAATTTTTCGCAGTCATTATGTTTTATAATTAATTTCTGGATTAACAACCGCTCATTCTACATGAATAAAAATCCTCATAGATTTCCAATGAAATTCCACTGAAATATTTTATATCCACTTAAGAGAAAGGAAATTGATCGTTCAAATTATTGCACGTATAATTTGATCTATAGATCGAATATAGGGTTAGAGAATATATCGTTTACAAAGATTGATTAAATATTTCATAATTGAGTGAACGAGTAGTCCGTAAAATTTACAAAAATATAGCGTTTCCTTATTGTCTGTAACAACGATCCAAAACGAAAAAATCTTTCCCGAAAAGGAAACCGTTTACGATCTTCAATTCACGGTACCGTAACGTCGCACTTTATGGACCATTTGCAGAAGCGTTTCGAATAACAGAAGCCGAGAATTCCAAAGGAAGTAACGCGTTTAGGTAACGACAATGTTTTCGAACGACGTTAAAATCTTAGGATATATAGGAAAAAATACGCTTTCACCTGTGTGTTTCGATACGGAGTAGAACATAGAAGAATCGTTACTAAGATCGGCGATTTTCCAAGTAAGCGAAATTGCTTTCACGGAAACAACGATCCTAGCGGTTACGGTAAGCGCAGACGACGGTAATTGATAGAAACGATACCGGCTGGCGACTTGTTGTTAGTAATAAAACGCCGGTCTCGCGGTTGCAAGTTCGTTCGACGCCGAGGACGTGACCTGACCATCGTGTCAGGAAGTTGTAACGAAGAACGACATGAAAAATTGATAACTACACCAGCTTCTGTCGTGTTTTATTTTCGGAAAGTTGATCTGTGTATAGCGCTGATTAAAAAATTGGTATCATCATCGTTCCATCGGTTTTTAGAATTAAAAGAAAACGTAAAGGCAGCTCAGAATCTGTTAGGAACGTTCATCTGCATATAGTGCTGGTTAAAGATTTTAAATCATTATACTGTTTCATAGAATTGCAGAAGATGATTAGACCAACTTTTCTTGTGTTTTATTTTTAAAAAATTAGGCTATGTATATGTTACTGCCGGCTAAAAAAATTCGAAATCATTATCGTTCCACAGGATTCAAGGATCAAAGATAGAAAAAGTAAGCTTAAGATTTTGTTGCTTTAACAATTCTTTAGTCAAAGGAAATTGCTATTGATATCACAACATTAATTTTGCAGTAATAATCAGAGTACAAGTACAAATAGAAAGGTGTATATGGTTAGGTATGTCAGAACGTGTCGTTTGAAGTACATCGAATTTCTCCGTACGTTATCGCGACACTCATTAGATTACAACGGGACACGCAATTTGCCTCGCCATTAAAGCTTCTTCGTAGCTTTCACTGTCTGTTGAAGACCGGATTGCATGTGCATATACGTGCACCGATGACGCACAATGTCACAGATGCGTGCACCCGCATTTGGACACTTGGTTGACTTCTACTTTCGTGGGATATTTTACTGACGTACGCTTCGAAACGTTGATTGATTGGTTGGACTAATGAAGTATCGTTCGCTATGATGGGACGAGTTGAAGTATTATAAAGATCGATCTTTGCTAAAAAAAAAAATATACCTTTCACAAATTCTAATTCCTACATTTGTGTTTTTCTAAATATTTGAAATTAAGAACTTTTAGTTCTATAAATCACAGGCTTTCAAGTACAGGCTTTCATCAGCTCTCTATCAACATTAATACGTTTTTACGCTTTGGGCCTCAGCTGATCAAGTCAGGTGTACGATAATTTGCAGGCGGAAGTACCTATGTACCTAAGTCATACCTATTAAATAATCAATACTTCAAAGACTAGAATCTCTCTAAGTGGTTCTTCCATCAAATCTTAAGCACCTGACTCGTAAAGCCACCAAAAAAAGTGAAATAGCCGGAGTTTAGATTACGGAAAGTGGAGAAGTTTTCCCAGTAATGAATCATAGAAATGCAATTATAATTAGTCGTAAGAAATCCTACACATAGAAGTGATTACTTGTAAGATAAGGATTGGAGTAAAAGTAAAATGAGGGAACGGTGTAATGAAGAAGAAACGAATTCCCGACGAGAAACACTTCTGTCGTAATTCGAATTACCTGATGGACGAGGATACGAATACAAAGTATACAGCAGTGCAGTGGCACGATAGTATTGCGGATACGTTGCACGTCCGGTTGCATTTTGTCGCATGTGCAACCAGTATTGGTTTAACGAACCGATCGAAGGTCGACCATCGATTTTCACACGATCGGCTACACTACCACGCAACCACTTAACTCGTCGTTTATCTTCGAGCACGGCCACCGTATCAGCGCAACGTCAGTTTAGTCAGAAAAAACTAAAATGAAAAATAAATTGTGCTTGAGGTTTAAATTATGGAGTCCTTTGTCAAGATAAAGTTTCCTCGGAAAAATTTGATTCGAGCTAATCAATCTAATCGAGATCCAAAGAAAGTCATACATCATACGCGGACGATAATCGAAGCGGAAACCGTATTACGGTATCGATTAATTTTCCGCGCCAGACTAACGTTGAGAAAGTCGTTCGAACTTAATGAACTAGAAAGTACTTCGAGAAGGAGAACATCGGAGAACGTTCGTATCATTGTTCGAGGTAATCTAATCTCTCTAATAGAAATTGCTTTCTATCTTGCAATTAGTACAACATTTTTAAGAAAGGCACAGAACTACAGATATTCATACAAATCTTCGTATATATGAGCTTCTTAGATGGCAAACTGAACGATTGCTCTAAATTAATCAATTCTCAAGGAACAGGTACTTCCATCAGTTCATTTAGTATAAGAAGAAGACCATAATAGCAAATTGCAAGATAAATTTGACTGTTTCGATACTTCTAGCATTACTAGAAATAGCCTTTCTACAGAATACATGAACGTTCTTATGGCTGTCTATACACTGACTTTAAACTTTCGATCTCTCTCAAACTTGACCTACACTTTGAAAGACGTTTCGTAAAAAGAAAAAATTAATATTTATAGAAATTAAAGAGAAAAGAAAAATGTGACAATCTCGAAATTAAAAATCTGTATCGATTCATCGGCGTTCAGAACACGAAAGTAATCCGAATACTGCGTGCATTGTGAAACGAGTTCGCGTGGCCACTCAGCTCGTGAGTCGTGCATCGACAAATCGAGCCCGACTTTCGCACGACCCGCATATCCCGCCGATACGGTTTCCGCCGCACCATCGTTGGACTCATCGTGACTTACTATATCGCCATGGCCCGGTGAGAGCCGTGCACGATCACCTAGACACGAGCTAGGGACAAAATCCTCTCAGAAAAGTTGGTGATAAATGCAGATATGTGGCTGCGGTGGAAGAGGTAACACGCAAATGCAATATACCCTCATCTACCGTGACCAGCTACGGATTAGCAATGGTTGCCTTAGAAAACCTAAATACATTGCGTGTTCCATGGTTGCTTGCTTAGAACTTTGCTAGGAATTCGGATTTTAATGCGAACTATTTATTAAGTAAATATCGACATCGCATAGATTCAACCTAACGAGGAGAAACGAAGTCAAGGAGTTCATTCCTCAAATAGCAAAAATATTTTACAATCTTAATCCTTAATTGTTAGAATTTTTTTATCATTTAAAGCAGAAAAAAATTGTGAAAAATTTTCAGAGTAACGTATAGAGCGTAAAATGTGGAAATAAGTATAGAAAATACCGTAAATTTTATTTTCTTATTTGAATTTGTTATATGTCTATGAGGAATTTCATGCATTGTTAGAATTTTGTGAAAGAATTTTGTGAGGAAGAGGAAAATTATGAAAGTTTCAGAATGATGGACAAAGTACAAGATATGAAGATTAGTATAAAATATCAAGCAAATCTTGCTTTGTTTTCCGACTTTGTCATACCTCACTCATAGTCTCTCCTTCTGAAAAAATCACGGTGACGGCAATTGTAAGAAAGATTCTCGGAACCGAATACGATTGAAATTGATACTTGACATCATCTAAGGGACCAGACAGCAGACTTATAATTTTAGTACGACTTCAAGGTTAAACGGAACATCTTTGTAGATTTTTTACTAACTCTAACAGAATGACTTCACGCGCTGATTCTTCAATCACGTCTGACATCATTTGCCGACAATTGCTCGAATCGATCATTCTCCATCGAATCTTTTGTTTTCTGGTTGGCGTCTTCGAAGTTTTTACGGGCGTTAATGACGCGTTCGAACGCGGAAGACCGCGTAACGAAAGGTTTTCAGAAGGCAGCTACCACCAAAGTCAAGAGTGTGTTCTTTGTGGGGAAGAATCAATTACGAAAGGAATTTCGTGCGCAGAAAACGGATACATTGAAGCGAACGTACACCGGTTACGTAAGTTCATCGTTCGTCCATCGACGTTCCAGCCGCAAAAGCCATCACAGCACCTCCGTGCGAAGAGAAATCATACCGACGCGAATGTAGACACCGAGGGCAAGAACTCGTGCTTTCGCTTGATCTTACAACTAATTATTCGACGAACACACCGATCAATCAAAGAACATCCAACCTCGACGATAGATTCTTCCAAGCAGTTTCATTCGAATATTTAATCAACGTATTATACGAGTCTGTCTCATGTTTCAGAAACTAGTCAATAAGAGCTCGTCGTCGGTTTTGCAACATTTTGGGTCATTTTCAGTGCTGGCTAGGTATTTATTCTCTTCGGAATTATCGATCACAGTTGAGATCGGTTAACTATCATACTAGATGCAGAAAGTATAATCTTATAGGTCAGATAACAATTCCTTGAATGATGATCGTTATTATAAAATAGGTTTTATTGTTCTTTAAGGAAATATGTGAATAGTTGTACAACGGATATATAGCGGCGACAAAACGTATTTGTATATTTTTCTTATTTTCCAATGATGCATTTTTTTATCAGGTTCTACATTTCGTTATTCATATTATTTTTTTCCATTATCTACCATTTTTTGTTCACTCTATAATATAATAACAGTTCATGCTCAAATAATTAAAATTTCCTTCCAATAAATGCAGTTGAGATAAATGAAATCCTATCGTTTTCACCATCTAAAGAATAGAACATTTTCAGCGCTTTAGCTCGCTATATTAAAAAGTTCCAGATACAGTTTAAAACCCGCTCCACTCATTTTCACATATCCCACCAATTCCAAAGACCCTTTCTTCTGCTACTGGATGGTTTTTGCCCCCCTCCTCTTTCTTCCTTCGGTTTTGCCGAAAACTACGAAGTAGGGGATGGATGAAAAGAAAACAGACAGACGTTTCGAAGAAACATCGGTCGATGCACGTATTATCCGTGGCTGCATAAAGGTAGCATAGTCCTAGCTACCAGGCATGTATAAAGCATGAGCTCTCAGTCGCAGGACGCAATGAATAAATGTAAATTCAGCCCCATAATAATTGCTTTACGGGGGTACCCACCACTGTAATCACTTTAATAGCCGCTTCTGTCATGGCGGCTGGAGAAGTGCCTTCTAGACGCAGTGTGATGCGCCATCGCATTAATGGCGCCTTTTACGAGGCCCTTGTCTGTGGTGTTTCTGTGCTGTTTTGCGCGTACGCGTTATCCGTATAAGTTACACCCATACAAATATAACAGACCACTTTCGAATGGAAAAAAGAACATGAATGACGAAACAGCGTAACGTTTGTTGTTTCGCATCGAATTTATCGTGCATAAAGGCGGACAGATATTAATGATAAATTAATTGCTAAATAAATTCATTTTTATCCAATCACATCGTTTGCTCGATAATTTCGCTGAAATCGAATATCTTGCACTTTCTTTTCTCCTCGTCATGGCCTGGTTTGTACATTACTCGCGATGACAGATTGCCGGACATATTCATCGTGCGCTTCTACCGGTCGTTGCGCTTCGAGATTGTTGTTAGAGTTTGGCGAGACGTGTTCTTTTGCAGCGTCATTATGAGCTATACGATATACAGCTAATTGATAAAGTATTTAAAAATCGATAAAGCTAATTTTGTACTAGAGAAATATTGAGATTGTAACAAAAAAATCTTCGTTTTCATTAACAAAAGTTCCTTGGAGAAATTTTTACAAATGTTTGAAAATAGCTTTCAAAAATACATACATATGTGCAACAAAGATTTCTTTAAATAATGAAAAGTGAAAAGAATTCGAAGAATTGAATGGTAGAGAAATTAGTACTGTGAGGAGATCGTGGTTGGCTTTTCACGAGAATGTAAGAATTCGCTTGTCACACAAAACGAAATAAATTATCCTTACCCTAAGAAGAAACGCACGCTCTTACGATTCCGGCAGACGCGGCGCCAATTAAAAGCAAACACTCGGCCCGCGCTTCTTGTTACCAACATCACGACCTCTCGTTATTGAGAATCGGGTTTGATAGTTAACCTGCTACGTGGAGCTCAACTCGACCATGATATTCGCGCGAAATCCTTATTTTTCTTGTATGACGCAATTCCTTACAAATCTACTCGTTAATTAATTTAAAATGTTTCAATCAGTATCGTACTTCGTTATTGACCTATTCCGGATAAAACTACAATCTATACATGCAATAATTGACGTCTGACATTCTAAGGAAACTAAAGTCGATGTAAATTCTTATATCGTACAATCTTAATGAGAACGTCATAGAATATCGTTTATTAAAAAAATTTCAACATGTGTACACTGACGTCATAAATATTAAGACACGCATTGATATTCAATACGAACTGAATGTTTTTCATTGATTTTATTTTAGTTTGTTCCTAGACATTTCACATTATATGAGATTTGCAATGTAAGATATTAAATAAAGTAAAATTTGTTAAAGATTTCCTGTGATTGTAATCAGTAAATATCATGATATTTATGGACAGTCGGTATACGTATTTTTAGAAATCGAATGTTAATAATTATCCAAAAAACTAACAAGAACATACACGTACAATTTTTACAAAAATCTGTGCACTGTAATTATTACTATCCAGTACAACAATTAACGATCTTCACGAAATGGCCTTCAGCGATCTAACGAACGCTAAAAGCTTCTTCTGAACTGGGAGCTGTCGCAATTACTTAGCAAAAATATGGCACGTTCGAAGAATTCATCGAATCTTCGCGAAGAAGAGCGGACGTTCCCAAAGGCTAGTCAGGACCCTCTGAACCGCGATGACGAGGGGAAGCCATTCGTTTCGGGCGTCACACTTACAATGAATCCTTAAATTATCCTCCGGCGCAGAGGCAGAAGAAACGTCCGCGTCCTTGCGCCGTGGTAGCCGCCACGCGGATAGAAGTACGTTGCCTCCAATTAAAATAAATGCGTTCGCTGCTTTTCTTGTCACCGTTCCACAGTTGCTCCAGCGCGGCATCTCGTCAGCTCCCTCTTTCCTTCCACCTGTCCTCCTCTCACCATTTTCTTTCTCGCCGTGTATCTTTGCACCAACGATGATCGTCGATGTCATTGCACCGATCGAAACTTACTAGACAAACTTACTACAGTAAAGTACCTAATGTTATTTGAGTCAGTCAAGCTAAAACATCTCCTAATTTAATCTTGAATATTGCATAGTATAATAAAACTTATTGCATATTATGAAACATTGTTTTTCTTGATTAAAAACAATTGATTTAAATCACCTATTGCACCTTGAAATTCTCTGATACCACTTTGATATTTTACCTTCAACGTAGGACGAGACATGAACGGCTATTTAACAATCAGAAACGAGAATATTAGTTCAATATTGTGAATGAAAATATTCTCTTATTCGTTGCAATACAAACTTTCGGCTTTTAATCCAGCGCTAAAATACTCAAAGTTCTTTAAAAAGCATCGACTTATTTAAACAGCGCTTCAAACAAGCACGCTGATCATCATTTATATTCTGACACGGCAAAATCAACGCGGTCATGCTGCATGCTTTAACGTCCTTTTTACGCTGCCTCGTCCGCGCCGATAATTCCTTCATGCGATATACAGATACTATTATTCATTTGCAACGTCACGGGAATATTCAGGTTTCCAATAACCATGAAACAACCTCATACTCGGTAAATAAGAAACCTTCCAGAAATAGAAGAAGGACATTTTTTCATTCTAAGGATAGCTATCCTCTCGTCTGTCATGTAAAAAACGATTGCGATAATAACAATATTCGACGATATTCTGTTGCAAGTGTTATTTGGGTGAGAAGAATGTTAGAGGCGAATTAGGTAATTCGTTTTGTAATTCATTAATTTACAAGATTCTGAATTATTCAGATCTTGAATTTTAAGATTGAAACCTAAATGACTAAAATAAGCTTACTGTACCTTACTCGATTGGCACACCGATGCCACGCATTCTTGAGCCAGTTAAACGTCATGACGCGCAAACGAACCACCGTGGATTCCGGCCGTGTCCTCGTCCCTCTTTTCCTATGCTCCAGCTCTCGCGGGGTGCACGCGGCATAGGCTGTCCGCGCAGACAACGACGACGAACACGAGGTGAACGACACCGTTGGCATTGACCACTTCTGTTGCTGGCGTACGGCCGCCGCAAACGACACACGCGGGTAGATCTCTCAAGCTTTTTGCCACGCCGGCCGACCTGTGGAAATTGCGCTCGTCCGCGGAGACAGAGACGCCGATCTAAAATCCTCTCGTTCGTCGAGCGATTACCGAGCGCCGCGAAAAGAAACGAAGCAACTCGTTGCTTTTCAACGCATCGTGCCATTTCTTCGTGAGAAAAAAGATTTTGTTTGTGCGTTGAATAGAAGACGAGTGGATATCGTCGACGCGATTCACGTGTTAGTGAATTTTTATTTGTCGTTCGTTTGTATTGAGGAGAAGGTAGAGACGGTTTTCGGCGAGTTAATCCGACGGTCTGTCGGATTCGACAAAGCGCTTGAAGCTTATTTAAATGTCCCCGTGTGCGACGGGAGTCCTCCTTAAAGTCCTGCAAGGCGCATCACTAAGAGGACACTACGGAGACATAAGGGGACGTAAAGGGACGCGTGCGGACGTAACGAGACGCGTAGAAGTAGAGTGATATGAATACAGATGCTGAGCGAAATTCATATGGAACGAAACGCGTAAACGATGTATCTATGATTTTATAGTATCGTTTGTAAATATTTTCTCGATCGAAAATACTCGTGCCATTAAGATAAGATTAATTTAAAATGAATGTTTTATTAAAAAACGTTTGAGATTTATCATATGTATGATTTTGATGAGATTTATCATGCATAGTAGATTCTGAAAGTATTTGAAAATTTGTCATAGAAAATTTCTATATATACGTATATACTTCTATATATACATATACGTATTGTATAATATTTCGTAGCTTTTATATGCATTTTTAGACTTGTTTGGAACTTCAACAATACGATCGTGATAATCATGTTTATTAGTGTTAATGATCTATTCCTTATACTAATTTGTGAAAAAGTATTATGTAAAATAAATTGCATACTTAATTTGTTTGTTTAATTAAATTCTTCAAAGTTATGTAAAACAATATATTAATACCGATAGTCTATAAAGTTTCGTGAATAATGTTAACTCATAAGTGTGTAATAGAGTTCTCAAAATAGTTTCAATGTTTCGCGGTGAATTATATTCAATTATTACATTCTGTTCGACTCGATTTTCAAAAAGGCCTCCGTAAGAAAGGTTTCCTGCAATATTCTTCGCGATCGATAGCCCTCTCGCTTTCGGTAAAAGCGTCACGCTCCCAGCGGCAGAACTTATTTCTTCGTAGAAGCTCGGGACCGACGACGACTTCTGGATTTCGTGCGCGTGTAAAAGCATTCGATCGGCGACATGGAAAGCAACGGTAGCGCGGTAGGAATATTGAACAGCGCGGTAAGAATATTGAACAGAGCCTGCACGGAATAATCTGCGAATCTCGCGGATTCTGGGTTCCTCGCGCTCGCGCCATCGTCTTTGACATAAGCGCCGTGTCTTTATCTCCGATTTGCTCGCATGAGACACGAACGTGAAAGTGAATCGACCTGTTGGTTTCGAGCGGGATGGTAGCGAATGGTTGACACGTAGCGCTCGAAAGAAAATTGAATCAAGTGACTGCGAGGTGTCATTTAAATATGCATGAAGCTGAGTGATGAGTTTTGCGTAGACCGGCACGCTGGCTCCCACGAACGCAGCGAGCTATGTTTCGTGTTCTGACATTGTGGATTCCTGTGTTAACTGTTTTTCGGAGAATACTTAGTGATGCAGAGTTTGCGATGTTTTTGACACGTTTTTTTTTTTTTTTTAGTTTGGTAAAAGGTAATCGAAATAAAAGAAATAAGATAAATATCAAAGGATTAATTTGAAGGAAACTGTTTCTTCATTAGAGATGTTAGCATAAATGATTTAAAAATTACTACGATTAGAAAATTTATTATGTCTCTTCTTCTGACACAGAGACCATTTCATTGCCACAAGTGATGATAAGTAAAGTTTTTTAAAGGAGATGAAGGATGATCCAAGCAAGGTGATGTCGAGCTATTGTTGATCATGGTTGATTGTTTACGCGTTCGATTATAACGCACGCCATAAATCTTGAAACAAATGTGCAATGCTGCGAACAAGCGGTAAATTCAATTATCGTAATCAATCAGATATGAAGCTCCGGATCATTATGGAGATGTATTACAAGGTGAGTTTCTTAACTCACGTCCGTGGCACGACTGCGAAGGGGACACGTACTTGCAAAGAATTTTTCAGAATTCTTTTCTAGAAAGACTGGCAAATCGGATATAGCGTCGCTATTGTACTTGCGGCTAGCTGTTTAAACGTATGCGACGTACAATGTACTAAAACTGTCGTGACGTAGCCTCGAGGCACGAAGAAGGTACTGTGAAGTGATTCATTCGGCGATCGAGAAGGATTCGTGGAAAAGTGAGTGTACTTTCGTAAAACACGTAAGGAAGACAGTCAGAGTATTAATCTACACGAGGTTGCGAATAATAATAGTATGACTAATCGTTAGTTTCCTGTTTTCAATGCGAACAGGGGCCGTGTTCTTGATAAAGTGACAATTATCATTCTGTTGCTAGTTTATTCATTGCAAATAACCAACTTCAGGAAATTATCTTTTATGTACATCCTTCAGTCGTAATTGCCTTCGCGATGTAGCGAGATTGTAAATTAAGGCGTCAAGTAGCGAGATCGATTAACACTGGCAGTCGCGTGCAACGTTTTATCTTTTTTCAATGGAGACATCAACGTGTTTTACCTTTTTCAATGGAAACGTCAGGCTAGAATTCTATCATTCCAAGGGCTCTTTTCCCAAAAGGCAACAATTTTATGGGATATGCAACACCATGTTGAAATTGGGATTCTTAAAGAGTCTCTATATTTGAAGGGTCAGTTCTAGGAATCATAAAAATAAAAGTCGAAGAACGAAAGGAACGACAGAGGTGAGAAAAGATGCAAGGAATGAAAGGATAGGAAAGAGAGAAGAAATCTTTGAGACATTTCCATAGAATTATATTTATTGTCAGATATTCGTTATTAAAGGTAAACTTTATCATTAAGGTTACTTCATCGTGGAATACTAGAAATCATCACCGCCTTTCCAATTTTCCCTTTCAACTACAGAAGCATCCAAAACCGTCGTCGAGTATTCTCATCAACATCAATCATTTTTCATAGCAATTCTCATCAATATACTCCGCCGGCCTCCTTTTGCTCGTCATTAGCACAAGATAAACTCAATTGCCGCAATCCATATACCCGGCCATCAACCACATTTCTCCATCATCCATATTTGCCGCTTCGATCATCCAGAAACGTTTCTCTCCTCCTTTCTCGATCAACCATGTCAAACGCATTGGTCCCACTTTATGCGTGTGACCCAGTGAATAGTTGAAACGTGCTCGGAGCATTTACGAACTTTGATCGTAAACGTGATTCACGAGTCGTAGTCGACCGTATCGCAACCTTGAACAACCGACGAAGGCCAAGGTGAGAACGCGCCAGCCACTTACTGCTCTCGATGAAAACGAACGAACAGACTGACGCGGTTCAACGTTCGCCATAATTAGGGACCGGCTTGATTTTTCCGAAAGCATCGCCACTCATCATTCGTCAACCGTTGCTACCTGCTGGGTAAACCGCGGGAAACGCGAACACCTTGACGAGTTTCAATCGTCTGCCATCTAATGCGTCGACCAATACAATGACGGTTTTCGGATTTCACGCCAAGGGAAAATTGCCTTAGCCCCCAGGAGATGATGGAACAGCTTTCGTTACAAAATTGTGTTTCCATTCGTTCAAGTTTTGTTGTTAAAATGTGTGTTTATTATTGGAACTTTCGAGAAATTTTACTTATTTTTGAATAAGTTTATTAATGTCACGATTTTTATTTATTATTACCTACACATTGAGGCACCTCAAAATTTCTCATAAATGTATAAAAATTTTTAGTCTATTTATTATTTTCTATCGGATGATATTATTATCAATTTGAGCTTGTGTTTCAGTGATTGGCTTATCAAGATTGAATGATGGTAGCAATGCAGTTATTATAATTACATAATGACTAGGCTCTCTTTTGTAATGTACATTAATGCATAGTAGTATTAGGTTAATTACCAAGTATTCTTAGATACAGTCGCTATTTTCTATTTCTTGGAATATACTTTCACGTGTGCTCTCTTTGTACTTCCTGATTGTTCTTTATATGTATGTAGAGCTATTTTAACTGCATCGCCGTAGATTTTTATTGAATTTATGCGTGTTCTATTACGTGTACGTGTATTCAAATGATGTAAGAAATTACCTCAAAGGATTCTATTCTGGAGATGACAAAGAAAATGAAATGTTGACGTCAAGTGTACGATAATTAACGATTCCTCGATTTCCCCTACCGCGTGTAGGTCGTCGTTCAATGCTGACGTTGAAATCTACCGAATGCAACGCGGTGGCTACACTGTTTGACGGCCACTCGGCACTTTGGATAATCATCCAGACATGTGGGAAGATGGACGCGAACGATACAAGCGTTGCTTTTTCAAAGCACTCTCGACCCGAGAGACGTTCCTACCTTGTAGAAGGATTGACGGGTCTTTTTGTAATTTTTATTCATTTGTCGATTGTGCAATGCCTGACCATAATATTACATGCTACTGACAAAAAGTACAAAAGAACATATGTGTATAAGGAACAATGGTATTAACTTATTATCAAACAACGTCCATTCTTTAAATACGAAAAGTTTTGACAATCGATACTCTATAGTCTGTCTTAATCTAAATTAGAAGAGACGAGCCTCTTAGAGGCCATACTCATCAACTTGATTAACATTTACAATTGATATTCAATTTTCTAGCAACAAATGACTTACTTTCGTAAATTCATTCGTCGTAGGAAGATCATCTAAATAATGGTAAATTCTAGGATAAATTTAAAAACGAGTGTGTGAAACATCATGACTTTTGAATACTTTTTAGTTTATAAAATTGATCAAAATATGGCTTGTACTTCATACGATAGAATTATCTCGTTATAATGTAAAAATCAATTGTACATAATAAACTTCATCAAATAAAAGAATTTCAATTTTTCAAGTGATGGATTCTTGATAGACGGAGAGTAAAATGTCAATTATTAATGTCTCCATTACACGATTGGCATAACAATCTTAAGATAGAAATTATACAAAAATTCTAAAACAGATAAACACGGTTTCTGTGAAGTACAAAAGCAAGCTTCTATAATTAAAGCAAAGACAAGAATTTGAAGACGACACCTATTTCCGAATATCATTATTAATACAAATAAATGCGACAAGAAGTAGCCTTTCCCTTAAACTCATTGATACTTGATTTTGATACATGAGCTTACTTTCACCTAACCATACAACTACAAAAATCCAAATTCTTGTTGAAAAATTTATACCATTTTCCATTTAAGCTTCTCAATTAACCAAGATTGCTTCATTTTTTCATAGAACTAGAGCTTATCGCTCATCAATGGATCTATCTCATACAAGATATATCATTTTAAAGGTGCGCAACTTGATGGGCTCCGCTTGTACCGCATGACGTATCCGCATTAATGCATACAGGTTGTACGAAGCTACAAAGCCGTGGCGAAGATCCGCTTGCAAGTCGATCCGCAAGGTGCGCGCTGTAATAAAGATCGCGCTTGGATTATCGCGACCGGCATCGTGTTCACCTCGGGATCGAAATTCTCGCGGCGTCTTTCGAGCGCACCGACGATCGAATTTTGCGCGTGGCTCGCGATGTCACGCGATACGCGCCACGAAACGCTTCGTGTATCGTTGCACAATGCGATTGTGCGCTACAATGCGCTAGCGTTTCACTTGGAGCTTCACTGTCTGTGCGTGATCAATGAGGGTCAGTGTTAAGAAAGTTCATTGTTAAAGGTATCATTCAGGGAATTAGGTTTTCTTCGTTTCGAATTGAGCTGTAATCGGTTTTGATTTTGTTGAGTTAGATTCAATTTTTAAAGTAATAGCGATGGTTGAATCTACGCACAATGATATATGTTGATTAAGCTCCAAAAAGTATTAGCACATAGATTCTCTTATTTTCCAATGAAGCATTTTTTATCAGGTTCTACATTTCGTTTTTATAGTACCAAATTTTTATGTTCGTATAAAAGTACTGGAAATACTTGTAAATTAATTACTACGTAAATGCTATAATAAATTATTGTATCAATCTTCAGATTTCGAATTCCAGCAACCTAATCATGACGATCGTGTCTCATTACAGTACAATGGAATTTTTTAATGTTTTATATAGCACATACAACATATACATAAAAATTTTTTATGATAACTGTCCGAATACTTTTACGAGCCACTCATACGATTTTCTCAGATGCATAAGTTAGAACGAGATCGATTTCTTTTTTTTCTAATTTGATTCTTTTTGATAAAATTTTTCATAAGATCTCTCCTCGCACTTAAAATTAGCCAAGAGAAGCTTTTAACTACCTTATGACGCGTAAAATGAAATTCGTTAAACGAATCCTGTATATCTGAATGTTTGTTCATGTAAATCGAATAACCTCCATTAAATTCGCTTCAAGGTGTCTTCAGTCACCTTGCATGTTCTATTTTCGGGATAAGTTTAATTTGACGGACGCATGAGAATGCGGTTGGCGTCAGCCGACAGCTCGTCTCGTTACGCGTTTGAAATACATGTGCGCGCGTCGTAGTAACGGGATCATTCGGTTTTATTATTTTGCCGGTTTACGGCAGGAAGTCATTACCGCATGCAGATTCGTGGTGTACCGAAGGCCGGAGGGCAATCTTCAGGGGTAGAAAAAGGCTGTATCTCGCGCCTGCACCGCGCTCGCGCTCCTTCACTCAAGAAGAAAATACGTTCCGATGCATGAATCCACGGTGAGTTAAATTGAAGATGCTAGTCAAGACAGCCATTCGATTTTTCGAGATTGCATCTGTCAGAGAAATTTAAGTCCTTCACAATTCTGGCATAGTATTATAATCGTTTTCTAGAATCATAAGAGATAATTCTAAAACGATATTTTCTGAATTAGAACTGTGCTAAACCTTCGTATGAAAACTTGGCTAGACAGCGAAGCTTCGACGCAATTGCCTCATTTTTTCTTTCTCTAATTTTTCTCAAATTTTCTATCAACTGTCACTACATATTTAAATAAATAAAACAATGAAAGTTGTTACTATCATAGCTTTATTAATTGGAATAAAAAACATAATAAGAAAAGATAGAAGTTTATAAAAAGACTGACGAAAAAACATCACTGATCAATTGTCAACGAGCAATTTTCTATTTTCATATGAAAACTACAGTTCACGTTACTCCACGACCTGTATCAACCTAATACATATAACGTTTATTTCAATTCCTGATATTATCTTCCTCTTAAATTCTTACTTGATATACGTAGCAAGACACGTCTGAGCCTTTCGTTAATAAAATATCGTGGTGCCAGTAGAATGAATCCTCAAGGAATCCCTACAACCAACGATTCGAGCAATCTCAGAGGGAACACGCTGGATCCTCGACAAGGTGGCGAGTTTACAACAGATGGATATCCGCGTCCCACTGTACTCCCGTGAATCCGTTGTAAAGTATGCGCTGACACGAGTTCGACCGTTTACAGAATAGATGCACGCATGCACGTACGTGAAATACCAGGCCTGGCAATTACAGAATTTCTGCGGATTTTTCATTTCCGTCAGCATTGTTTTCCATCCGGGCCCGACTCCCGGGGAATGCCACTGGTTCGAGGAGAGAAACACGTGGCCGTGCTGTTGCTCGCAAACCCTTATAGGTCCGTAGTAAATAGCACCGTGGAGAGAAAGAGAAGGTAGAGGAGGAGGAAGAAAAAAATAGCTGACAATGGTTTGCACGGATACCAGGATGAACAGATGGCCATGCAGCCTTTAGGCAATTTACGATTCCTTCGAATCGTACTTCGTCTCTCCCTTTCGTACCCTAACGCTTATTCCCGTTCTCCTTGCCCCTTTCCAAAGCGGGCACCGGCCCTGGCTTGTTCACGAATTCTTCCCCGTTTCGATCCTTCTCTCTTCGAGGCCTTGTTTCGAGCTTTACACGAAATGCGGTCTTGTGGACCACGTAAATTTCCTGGCCCAGCTACCATAACGCCCATACCTAAAGTTTTCTTTGTTCTAGTAGCTTGGAACCATTGTCTTCTTACTCTGGACCCTCGTTGTTTATTTTGAGGATTCCTTAAAGTTTTTTGCAAGGGGAATTCTTACTGCAAATTTATAAACTTCGTTGGGCTCAGCTGTCATACCAATTGAAAGGTTCTAACCATATCATGGAATTTCAACTGAAAAATTCTAGTCAATGGCCCTAAGTTTGTGAAAGTAAGAAGTTTGTTTCAAGATTTGTGTAGTCATTCAAGGCTGAAATGGTAATTCTTATTAAAGAAAGTCAAGGCTGTGGTGAATCTTGCTCCACTATGCTAAGTTTACAATCTCATTTATACGACTGAATCATAATTGCAGTAAAACTTTAGAGAAATTATCCCCCTTATAAAGTCTCTCAGCAACTTGTACAACTTCGTATCTCGCTTTTTATTTCGATACAAAGATTCTAACTGTATTATGAAACTTAAACTAGGAAATTCTAATCAGTGGCTCTAAATTCATCACAGTAAGACTGTCCCAATGTTCCCGTACTGTTCGAGAGTAAAGTAGAAATTTATAATGAAGAAATTCAAGGGTGTTGCAAATCTTACTCCACGATACTAAGTTTACAATCTTATTTATGTGATCCAGTCTTAATCCTAGTAAAAATTTCAAAAAATTATAGAGTCTCTCCACAACTTCCATTGTAATTCAAAAATTCCAACTATGTCACGAAATTTAAATTAGGAAATTCTAATCAGTGACTCTGAGCTCGTCAAAGCAACAAGCTTGTTCAAGGTTCCCGTAATTATTCGAGGGTGATGGAAGAACAAAGCGTCCCGGTAGGGTCGTTGCATCTTAGACGGTCCTTATAGGATGGAAGCCGCGAGGCAGCATTGTCTAAGCGTTTTTCTAGCGAACCCAGGAGGAGGATGCTCGCGTGCGAGTTATATAACAAAATGGCTGCACTCTCTTCCAGCGTAGCTGTCGGTGATAGTCCCTGTGTGCGCGTCGGCACGTAAGGAAGGAAGGAAGGGTTCTATGGGATTGTGCGTTAGGCTAGGTTAAGTAAGGCTCGGTTAGGTCTTTAACCGAGGCGAGGGAATGCCAGCGAAGCGTACAGTCGAGTTATCATCTCGCCCGTACGATCGGGACGAAACGAATGAATGAGTTCGCTCTCGCGTTACCGTAGATCCTTCCGTTCTGGATCGGTGGACTTTTATGCATAGCCGTCTGTTCTTCGCTCGTGCATCGATCTCTGGTACACGGTTGACGATGCTTGACGTTTAGTCGTAAGAATGTTTGTAACATGATTTTACATTTTACTAAATTTTTTCTAATAACACGATTGTAATAACGCGATTTTAACCTTATTTTCTCCATTTACTTTCATTCTTACTATTTTTAGAAGGTTTTTCTTATTTATATTTGTTTGATAATTTTCCAATAAGAACATGACTAATACAAGTAGGTTTGGACTTGTTTGAAATGGATACTATGTCAATAAAATTATATTTCCTATTAAATTCTACTTTTATTTATCTACAGATTATACGTTTTTTCAGTATAGCATAAGATTATGTACAGATATAGTATAGCAGAGTTAATTTTGAAATTTACATCGTTTTCACATATCTTTGAACTCATATTTTTTAATTTTTTCTTGTACATTTTGCTTCGATATTGTAATAAATTGTCGATTAAATTGTTCACGTGTTTTATATTTCTTCGGTTTTTTATAAACAAATTGACTTATTTAATTCGATCAATAAAATAACACGTCATTCTACTTGACGAATGTAATAGATCATTCGACCGAACCTCGATCATAATCGGTACAATCGTTGAACTGTATAGCGGACTCAATCTTTCGATCTTTAAAACGCACATTCTAGCGACGATCGATTCCATCCCATGTCCAGTGCACGCTATTTCTTTTCTCTGCAGGCGAAACGTTCGCCTCGCGGTCGTTTCGTTTTCTTTCCCATCGGCTCGTTCTCAAAGAGAGACGCCTAGGCGATCGAACGCGACGCATTTCGCTTACGGGGAACGTGAAACGGCTGGAATTCGTTTCATCCAACAGAGCCACAATGCGACCCTGATGAAACGATAGGATCGATTATTCCCGCGAGAATAATCACGGCTATCGAAAGGACCACGCAATGCCCCGTGCAAGGCCGCAGCTAGGCGTGTCGACGAAAAGATTTCTCGTTTCGCATCGTCTCCTTTCGGCTGTTCCTCGAACACGCGAATCACTCTTTCGATCTTCCACGCTGAAGAATAGCAAACGAGAAATCATGAATTTAAAATGAATCGTAGGGACTTATTGACGATTTCTAATTAGTACCTTATATAAAATAACCATATTGCAATGTATAAATATTAGATACATAAGTGTTTCAAATAATACGTAAATTGAGTAATTTAAATAAATACTGTAGAGATAACAATCAAGGCTTCTTTAATACATTCTTAAATTTGCATATCGATATCTTCGTTGATTTAATAGATATAATTAAACAATAAATTGTTTAAATGTTTTTTTAACGAAAAGCGCATCGTTAATAACCTCTTGGTGATTCAGATAGAGTAACTGTGAATTAGACTTCTTAGGCAACGTTTGTTTGGTTTAGCAAGGTGCAAATTCAATTTCCCTCTCAAAAGCATGAATGGAAAGGTTTACTGGTTACAGGTAGATTTCCAGTGAGCCAGTGATCCGATAGCAGGGAGAAATATTTGAAAAGAAGCGACGAATTCGATTTTTCTTTTACCCGAACAATAGGTGATTTAGCGTTTGCGATGGGAACGCGTATAGTCGCGAGTTTTATCTCTCCATTTGCTGGCAGCGGTGAGTCTGACTGTCTAGTGGCGGAGAGGGGTGAACAGTGTCTGGTTTCAATGCGTTTCTTGAATAAAATACACCATATCGCCAAGTTGCTAGTCGAGGAGAATATTTCGCTTCAAGAATACGGTAGAATTAAATATTATTTCTCCGTATTATCCAAATTATTTAGGGATGAAAATTTCTAGATAGCTGTATTACAAATATAAAATTACTCAAATTACTCGAACAAAAAAAAAAAAAAAGGATTGGAAAGAAATTACGTCGCAAGAAATGATCGCGTAATCGAATTATCATCGGTCGTCGATTTAAAATCCATTTACCAGCAATAAAATCCGTATATTATATCTTTCATTCGACTGCGATTATTCGAATAACTCAGGTTTCTTATTTGGAACAGCTCCTCGAATTCGAGCTATCGTTCTTGAAACGAAGACGAACGATCGTCGGCCACGGCCAAGCAACTCGTTCCGCCGTCATAATCGACTTTGTAATCCGCTTAAAGCCGCGCCACGCTGTAATTACATAATTCAATCAGCGCGCGCATAAATCGCTCTTGGAACAATGTGCAACCGTGAGAGTGCGGCGATACTGGCCCCCTTCACGGAAAGATAATTTCAACACGTATCTAAGATGTGTCTAATTTCGCGGCGTTTCTCAATCGATCTCGAGCGCAAGTAGCATTTGCCATAGCCCTGAGAACTTCGCATGAATTATCCGACGTAACGTACGTGCGAGACCTCGCGCAAAGATTAGAGAAACGTTCAATGCGTATAATGGTTCACCGGGTGTAATGAGAGTGTAATCGTTGCAAAATTTCATTTACGATTGTTGTCAATCTTTCTAGAATACGCTTGTCTTCGGTGTATCTCTGAACTTTAAGCTGTTGTTGCAGAAATCGTAAATAATAATGATAAATGTGCAAGAATTTATTTCATTACAGAACTCATTCATATATCACTTACATTCTATATAACTTTTTATTTCTTTTAATGTTTTACAATTTCCAGAATAAGTCGAGAGAAGGTTCGTTACTAATTCCAACACAGAATTTTGCATTTCTGTTGTTGTCTGGAAATGCCCAGAATAAATAGAAAGTAAATCGAGCAAGTATTCATTATTAATTACTCATAATTACCATTTTAAAGTAGTGGATTATTCGAAAAAATCGGAGGCAATTTATCTTATCAAATACCGTTGCTTTAGAAATAATTCTATTTTCTCTACTTCGCTAAATACATAGCCGAAGATAATGTATTAATTCTACGCCCTACTTCTACGACCTAACATATAAAATGAATTAAACATTTGCCGAAAGAATATTCCAATTTCAATGAAAATTCCCCAAAAAGCAAGAAACGAAGTTAGCTCGACGAGAACCTCAAATACACGGAGCACGGTGAACTTACACGATTACACGGAGCAGTCTTAAAGAACGTAAAACGTCTGACCAAAGAAATTACTGAACTGCGAGCAAAGTCGTGCTGGCCGAGGTACACAAACCGCTGGCTCCCTTCCAAGGTATATAAAAAAATCTCCTTCCGCGAGGTGGCCGTGCGCATTTCAATTTTCCCGTCGAACGTGAAGAAAGACGAGCCTGGGGAGGAGGGCTAAAGGATGTGTACACGGCTGGAGGAAATTCTAAGAGTCACGGGAACGAGTGGCGGCGTTGTAGGTACGTGGCGGCGGCGTTGGGTTCGAGCCTAGTTCTCTAATGTCCTTTTGCGTGGCAGTCACTCGCAGCACGTCCGTCTATGATTCCTCAGCAACATTCTTCGAGCTGCTCGGCAGCGTTATAACCGTAGCGAGCAAGGGCCGCGGCAGCCTTAAGACGGTACACAAGTTGAGCGCACGACCAACCGACCGTCCATTCTCGTGAAGTGGAACGAAGACGGCCGGTACGAAGCTCACGGCTCCAGTATTTCTTCGTCCGTTCCCCTTCCTAGTCCCGGCCAAGTCCTTCTTCTTCCCGTCGTTTTTCCCCTCTTTCCAGTTTGTATCGTCCTATGTGATTCCACCAGGCGGAACTGCCGGTATATCAACCGCCTCGACGTTTTCCTATATATAGCGGGGCGCGCGCCTACTGCCGTGCTTTTGCTTCCCAGCTTTTTCGATAAAGCTCTCAACGTGCCTCGGGAATATTGCCTCTTGGATGGTTGATGGTTCCTCGAGAACTGTGTTACGGGCTTGTAGACTTTAAAAGAGCTGGGTTTCGCGTGCGATGTTTCATTCGATACGGTTTACTAATGTTTGTTGGAATTTATTGGAATTGCTGATTTGGTTCGGATCTTTTTTTAGAAGGTTCAGTGCTATTGGAATATCTTATGGGTATCCTTGATTTTATACATATCAAAGTTACTAAGATTAACTTGTTTGATATAATATGGTAATAGGATGTGATTAAACTTGGATGTTATGTAAATTCATATTTACATGAACGTAATTGAAGCGATGAATCTTCTATGTATTATAAGGAGTATTTTACTTTGGATAGCTTGTACATATATACTATGGGGGGAAAATATAATAAGTCATGATGTTTTCCATTTTGTTATAGGGTAACAGTTTCTAAATTCACACTTTTGTTACATGTGCTCTATACATTTTTGCACCTTTCGTATCAATGCATAACCATCTGCAATCTAATCATAATAGCGTATTCCAATTAGAAACACCTTAGAGGAAGACATTTAAACACGACAAACGGAGAGAATTAACATTTCCATATACCAATTCTCTCTTCAAAGATCTTGATAAAAAGCAGAAATGTTTTCCACGCAGTCTCGCATCAAATGGAAACTACGAAGCGTGCAGAATGTTAGCGCAACAAAATTCGTCACGGTTGGAACAAGTGAAAGAGACCGATGGGAATAAAACGTGAACGGAAGGAAGGTAGAAAACCCTTGGGGGGAATGGTGCCTCTCCCTTTTGCGGGCTGCCTACGCCTCGAGACGATGTTGCATTGTGTACGTACAATATTAACCGCGATATGGTAGGACGACAAAAAGGACCACGAAAGTGCAACGGGCGCTGCAACGCCACGGGACGAATGAATGATTCAGAGCCGTGGCTGTCACGATGTCCCTGCTGCCACCAGCTAATGCAGAAACGCTTGTGCGCGCGCGCGCTCATGCTCGTGGTTCTCGTGTATATTGCTTGGAATAATGGTACAGCTCTCTACGCACGTGTGCCTACGTTCCGATTTGAATTCTGAGACTCACTTTTCGTCGTGAAGGCGGACAAGCCTACGGAGGGTTCGAGACTTCTCGAATGAAAAATGTACTTATTGTCAGAGAAACGAGAATCGACCGATAGACATTCTGCAAAGTGGCAGTCTGACTGATATTTCATTGGTTAGATGAAAATATTAACTCGTTACGAGACAATGCTGCGTTAACGAAACGTTTTATTTGCAATCTTTTTCAATTCATTTACATTATTTTATTCCTTCTTTTTAAATATTTCAACTATGAAAGGAAATTTCATGAACTCGATCGATATCTTTTTTGTCGCTATCTCTTTCACCTAGATTCTACAATTTTACGAAGTTTACAGAAATTGGAGTATTTATAACATTATTACAAACTGTTGCATGGTTTTTAATGGATTAAATTATTGGACGTCTTGTTTCTTATGTTTTTATATGGTTTCTATACGGTTTTGCGAATTTTTGTTGGTTTCACTTCTGAGAATTTCACAGGAAGAGGATTATTTTCTTATCTGTATGGCAAACGAGCAACGCTTGTAAAGAGAGAACTTTGAAGAAAACTTTTTTTTTACTAGGCGTGGTTTCCTAAAGTTCATAAATATTCATATGCAGGTATTGCGTATATGCACGTATCTGCGGAAAGTGAAAAGTTCAACACGCGTGATAGGTCGCGAATTCGATACGCGATGCCTTTTCTTACTTCCATTGGCATTTTAGCAATTAATTTCGCCATGTCGAAGGTCGGCAATTGACCAGGTGTTGCTTATGAACCAAGTTTATTTCATTCTCAAACAATTCAATTCTTAAATCTTTCACTCTTGAGAAGAGTAAATTTCCGCGCGAGAGCTTCTTCTTATTTTTATTACTTCAAGTATTCTCCTCAGTTTCCACGAACTTTTGTCCTTCAGAAGCACCCTTCGTCTCTCGTTTCAGCCGATGCTCGCGCTTGGAAACGCGCGAGTTTCACAAAGTTGGCAAGGTCGGGGAACAAGGAGAAGCTAAAATTACCCTTCTCAAGCGGAATTCCTAGGCACTGTAGCTGCAGACACTCTGCACCTCTGCATACTAACTACGCTGCTCGCGAGTTCACACAATTCTATCGATACGCGTCAATCGATTTAATGTATCGCTGGTTGTGTAACCAGTCACCCTGAAAGCACACTTGTTGCCTCGAGTCAAACGACAGACTGGTTGTCGACCTCGAGCTCCTTATTTTTGGGATTCCTCGTGACCGACAATTCGTGACGAGATAGCATATAGCGAACCGTTTCGAAGTGATAACAAACATTGTATACAACGCAATAAGTCAGCTGTAGATAATCTAACAGGGGTCTACATTCTATACTGCTGAACATTTGTTGGCAATTTTGATCAAAAGTTAGATAAGGTCCGTTACAAAGTTATAGAGTTGCAAATACTGAAAGTGTACAGCTTTCGAACAAATCATAAATACATAGTGAATATTTATACAAATTTATATTTTTATAAATGAAATAGAATTTGCGTAGAAATTTGTTTGACATAAATATTATAGTAAGTATTATATTTCGGATATTTTATATGAAAAATACACGGGATAAGTCATATTTTCCATCTTTTTACGAGCGAGATTAAAATTCTCACGTTATCAAAATTGCTTTCTAATTTTATTTTGAGACTAAACATGTAATGTAACTTTATAAACGTTGTTCGTCATCGTAAGAAAATTTCGCACATTTTTTCATCTTTAAACTTCAATATAAACGCACCAACCGCAGTCTAATAATAAATGTTCCGTTTAAAATCAAATTTGTTTTCAAGTATAATTGTTAGACAGAGTTGTTCGTCAGGGTTCATTAAACGAATCCAATTTCTTAAAAAAGCACAATAGACAATTGTTCTCCACGAGACAGGCTAACGTTCGTTCGAAGGTAGTCTCCAGACACCGGAGACAATCATTTCCAAGACGCATCTTCCGCAGCCTACGCAGTCTCACACTCTACTCATACTGTCTTCTATGCACACAGACATCTAACACTTTGAAACGTTTCCAGTCCAGTCATAAAAAGTGTGCCAAAACCGAGATGATTCGTTGTATGTTTCGTCATTGACGATCCAATTTACAGGTCAGACCTGTGAGACCTGACAAGGGTCTAGCAGAAACGAATAGATTCTGTTGTTTGTGAGATCACATTCTTTAGCAGGTGACGCTATAAGTCAGCTAGGTTCTCTGAAAATCCAATTACCAACAGTTCTATTCTATTTCCTGGAAATCGACGTGAGGTTTCATTGATATTGAATTATAGAAGAACTTTAGGAATCAAAAGTTTTGAGGAGGATTCTAATGTTTGAATGAGTGTTTAAAGTTCATTGATAAAAATTAGAAATATAGCAATGTTTGTTTGCATTCTAATAAAATTATTTCATCGAAAATCACAATGACTTACCATTTCTACCGAATCTATTGTAGAGCTATTCTTTTTTCTTGTAGAATGAACTCGGGAATAATCCTGGGAAAAAATCGCTACCATTACGCAAGAATTACAATGTAGATTCCCGATTACTATAGAGAGTATTGAGAAAAGTGGTCGATATTTATCCGATGTGATTATAGACAACAAAGCAATGACGCGATAAAAAATAAAAGAGGTAAACTGTATCAAAATCATCGTATTTCCCTAATGAATTCGCGCAATCGACGATAGCCGTGGGGTTAAAGATCAATTCTGATTCGAAGAAAGTAAGACGCTCCAAAAAGCTACATCAGAATCTCAATTTATCAACGTCGTTCCATGAGATTCCTCAGTGGAAGTAAAAGGAAGACGGATCGCGAACGTGGGGATTCGCGCGTCTCGACCGGACGCAAACTTTTACGAAATCCTTATTCCGTGAGATACGATCCGCGCGGTTGTTCCTTCATCTTTTATTCAGTCGCTATCACCCCCGATTCTAAATCGCCGGCAGTCATGTGCGACAGCGCCCGGCTCCAGCCCTGTAGACGTTTCCTTAGATCACTCTTGAAGAAGAGCAGAGGACATAGAACCTTCTCACACACGAGAAGAGCCAACAGCGGACCACTCGTGGCCCAGGAGAATGTAAACGTGGGCGGTAGTTTACATAGAACTTTGAACCGTTTGTTCGTCGATGTCGGCTGTGGCAATGGCTCTCGCTGGGTAAGGGCAGTAATTCAAATCGACAGTAGCATCCATTTGGTTAAGGGGGCCTTACCGAGATACGAATCAGTGATTTATAACTGGCTGCCGGAATGCGTGCGGACGTGCCAATGTCTCTTCCAACATCATCGATATCCATTATTGAGCTTTTTCTTTCACCTACGGACCACTAAAATCACCACGAACTTCGTGCCAAACAGACGAACCGCGTTCGTGTTACCACCTTCTGCGTTTATCGTTTTTCGCAATTGTTGACTGATAATCTGAAAAGAGATACGTACGTTTGAGAGATGGTTTGAGTAATGGTTTGATTATATCAGGAAGAATATGTTTTAGTTGCCTTATCTTAACCTTTTTGAATGTTTAGTTCGGTATATTGAGCGATGCTTGAAACCGAAATAGTTCCCTTTATATTTGAGGAATTTAGATACTATGCATGTAGAATGATATATTTTAAAAATATATGATATAATAAATATCTGAAATGTCTAAAAACAAATGCATTATTAGTTTGTACTTTTAACGTAGCAATATTTCAAAGAAATTTGTCGTTAAATTAACATTTTGTTATTAAATAAATAAGAAATAATGTAATTAATTACTGTAGTAATGGAATGGTATCAGATCAGCCTATGAATATTTATCTATGACCACATAGTCATGGAATTCACGTTGGCCAGCCCCTAGATCATACAACATAGAATACAATAGGGGTTTAAATACAAGCCCCTGGGTCATCGCAGGCCATTCTAAGTCATGGTATTTGTGATAAATTAGAACGAGGTCGCAGAATCATGATCCCGATGACCTTGATGACGCGAGATTTATTTGGGATCTTGTTGTCGTAGGACACAATGGGGAACATTTCAGGACTATAGGATTTAACTTCAACACCTTCGAAATCACGAGAACATTTCAGAATCGTATCGTTTATACTAAACTAGTCAAACTTAGATCTGTTGATCTTTGTACATATAATATTATGGTAGCCTATGCCTGCTAACTTCGATTTGAGTCACACGACCACGAAGTGATCGGATTCGGATTCTGCTACCTCGAGGTTATAGAGGTCCCACAATAATGGTTCGACTTAGATCCTACAATCTCAGGGTAGTTAGCTTCGACTTGCACTGTTCTGAGAACATGGAGGTCAAGTTCCGTGACTTCAGTGTGACCCAAATTGCATCCTGTGACTCCACATTCAAAATCTTCGAGGTTTCACATTTATATATTATTTATGTGTTTTGTATAAAGTATTTACATAATATATGTTGTCGCATATTTATTTGTTATATTTGTCGTACATACGACCAATTTTCTTATGACACGATTATTTGATTTTATTTGTGCGTGTAATGTGAATAAATGGAATTGTTTGATGTCATCGAAATCCAAATGTTGGCTGTTTTATACATCTTGGGGTGTACATACATAGATGCACCGACGTTGATACCTCTTAACCTTTGCGATTTTCTGCGTGACCCTAAAGGGCAACTATAGGCCCGCGCATTGTAACAATGCATCATCTTGTCGCGCTGGGAGGTTCACTGCTTCAAGGCTAGCCGAACCTGCGACTCCGGCTACGGAATACAATGGACAGTTCAGGCACCGTCGCCGGTTCAATGCTTACATTATGACTATCCCTGTGGCTTGGCACATGTAACGATACTTATCCCTGTATCCTTACAGGCTTTGTCTCACATTGGTGGGAGGACGCGATCGTAGGCTGCACATTCTGCAAAAATTAATCTCTATTAACTTCACCCAAAGTCTGTTTCCTATTTCCTTGAATATATATTCTTATCATATATATATTTGTAGCCTATAGTTTCAACAATACAATAAAATAATGCTTTTTAATTTGATTGTTATCTGCATTGTTCCCCTAAGACTTTGGGATCACAACGTGTTTCATAGAATACAAGAATTAAACAAAAATTCGTTTAGAATTCTGCTATTTCTGAAAACTTCTCTCGTTAAAAATGATTCAAAGTAGTATCAATTTAAAATTAATAATAAAATTACAACTTTGATTCAGTTGGAAAAGTGATTCAAACTCCTAACTAATAGTTAAGATATTTAACTATAGTTAAGATAATAATAATAAATCTTAATTTATATAGTCACATCTAGCAAAACGTTACTGTATGTAATGCTTGCCAAGATTGCTATTCGTTTAAGTTTTACAACACCGTTCTCGCAGGTAAACCATCGTATTGGTCTTTCTTGTTTAAATTATTCCGTCTTTCTCGCGATGCATCCACATGTTTATGTAACTTGTACTCAAGATACGTAGGCTCATTAGCCACGGTATTACGTGCCGGAAGAAGATCGCGTGTAAATGATCGGCGTGTGTACAGTCTACGATCCGCTCGATCATCGAGTAAATATTCTGTACTATCTATTCCGATCATACATGCTGTACATACAAGATCTCAGTTATTTAAACTTTTATAATCATATCTCTTCTCTTACTTCAGCTCCAACAGCTCCAACTAACTTTATCTCAAGTTCCTCTTTTTAAAGCGAAGCTTAAAATTTATAATTAGACCCATTAAATTTAGAAAATCAACAAACCATACCGTATCACGTTGTTCCCATGTTATCTTTGGGAACGTTTAGAATCTCGAAGAAGGTTGTACATTTCATTTTTAAATTCCTTTACACCAACGGCTAATTGTCAATTCGCTAATTAAAACTACCACCAATGTGACTAATTACGCTACAACGGCTGGCTCGTGTGACTCGAATCGCAAGAGAGAAAAATCTGATTCACGGGACATGATCGTTGCATCTTCGTCTTTCTAATAACGACAAGCCAAATACCGAAATACGAGCAGGTTCGTTAGTATGTAACATGGTAGCGCGACATCCACCTTTCCAACCCGTAATCAAGGTTCAATGTTCGTGCAAAATGTGGCGACGGAATGGTCGAAGATAGACGAGCTCAGCTGATGATCACGGTGAATCGTACATCAAGGGACCTTGGTACGAGTAACACCCTGCAGCAGAGATTACGTTCACCTCTATGAGTGAACATGCAACATACTGCAAGACGGGAAGCACTCTTGATGATACATATGTATAGACCTCTTCCGACAAAATGTTAGTGGAAGGTTAATTTGTTTGGCTACAAGAGTGATGTTTAAATTCTCTCGACGTGAATTGATGAGATTGTAATTTTTTTAATTGTTTCGGTAATTAATGTTTTCCACGGTGGCTCGAGAGTACATACGTTTTCGTTATCATCGAAAAGGTAAAAGGTCCCGTGTTTTGTTTGTTCTCTTTAAAGCATCGGATTAAATGCTCTCCCGAGAGGAAAATAAAAATGAAATTGCAGCATTAAGAACCTCCGATGTATTAAGAGTGCCACTTAAGATACGCGCTTTTAGTTCTGTACTCTCCTTCGTTGGCCTTCGTTTCGCAAATATGTTTGTCTGCCTCGATGCAAAAATAGATATTACTTGCGATGACGGTAATTCCAAATGTGGCTTCGGTAAGTTGTATGCAACTTTTGATTTATTTTCCATTGGTTGGATGTCAAATATCGCGAGAACTCGCTAAATAATATCTTATATATACCTTATATTTTACATCTTTCTTATATCTATAGAGTTTTGGTAACCAAATGAAGGCTATATAAGGTTCCATCAACAAAAAAAAATCAATATCTGCTGCATCGAATTCACAAATTTAAAAATATGCCAGTTTATGATTCTGCTACCTAAAAATTTAATTGAAAATATATCCAAGACTATTATTATTAATATCTGTATATCCAATAAATAAACAAATGACAAGTAGGTGTTTTAATATTAGCGGTTGGTACATTATGTATATTAAAAAATAGACTATACATCATATATGATTACAAGACGTTGAACGTATTAGTATTATAGATTTACTTTAAATTCTGAAATATCTTCATAACCCGAATCGATCCTCTGAAACTCCGTTGATTCAGCAATATCCTATTGTAAGAACCTTGGAAGGAGCAGCATGTGCACGCGCGACGAGTATCGAGAGATCTAAACAGCTCCCCAGGCTCGACTTTATCACGCCACTGGTATTGCCGGGAAACTTACGAACTGATAAAGGGAATAAATTGAATGGAACGCCTGGATAGTGTAGTAGCGGCGATCAACCGAAAGCAAGTATGACTTTCCATCTTTCCTCGATGCTGAAACGCTCATTCAAGGCCACACTCTCAAGATCACGGTCACATCGTTAGTGTTGGACAATTGCCATCTGTCATCGACCGTTTCTCTTATACGATGTCCAACGAGCGCAAAATAAAATAAACGGAAAACGAACAGTAATATCGTGTCGTGATTACCTGTACATACATCACCTCGCTCATTTACATTTTCATTGGAGAAAAACTCGTGGAATCTCGAAAGATTCTTTTACATTTCATCCAGAGAAAATCTGTCAACTTGATGCTTCGCGATCATAAATATAATGATTATTCATTTGCTTCCGTATTAGCTTCCGAGAAGGTTAGGAAGGTAATTTAATAAAAGGATATATTATTTCACAAAGATTTTCCTTTTCTTCGAATCGTATTATCTCGTAAATGGATATTCCCCTCTTATGAAGAATATTTTCTTTAGGATTTTTTTCAGCTACGGATAAAAGTTTGAAATCACTTTTTATGTCGTAACTGTACTTAATCTAATGATAATTTTGTTATTGGATCAAAATTAATGTTCGTCTAGTGTGTGACTAAATTTAAAGAATGTTTTTCAGTCCCCTGTATGAAGTTTGGATTAATTCAGCTGGATGATTCGCTATTCTCGTTGTACGTGCTTATTTCGAATAGTTTTTAACGGTCCTTCTAAAAGTAACGAATCTGATAAAATATATTTAGAAAAAGAACATATATCTAAACGATATTTAAACTGGACGTTTTATTCTTTTCTGAATAGAAACTACGCTAAAGGTTTGAACGATGAACGTATTATACTAGAAATACGAGATACAAAGCGATCTTGTATTTCAAAATTCTCATTCGAAACATAGAGAAAGAATCACATTTTCTTCTGCCGCAAGCATAAAGGTAACAGAAAGAGATCAAGAAAACATCTTGTGTCACGGACAAATTACGAACATATCTTCTGAGATCCAGAATATAAAAGAAGGTATAAATAAGGCTTAACTGTGCCGTCCAAAATATAAAGAAAGAATGAGAAAGAGGGAAGGGCATGCAGAGCATCGTGGCGATAGAAAGAATTCTGTGTGAGCCAGTTCGTGACGTGGTGGCGATGCACGACTTTGATAATTCCTTCCTTTCTCCGTGTCCACGTGATATCCGGGCGAAAGATCGCACCGGCAGAACGGAGGCTTTCAAGGGATCGCTTTACATTCGTGAGAAGTCAATGATCTTGATCGTGATCGTTGGTACGCCCGCTTACCTTCTGGAGGAAGAAGGATTCCGCTGCAAAACCGCGTTCATTGGTATTTCTATCGTCTGTTGCTGATTGTAAAATACCACGAATACCTTAGAGGAAATCATTGGAAAACGTTCGATACTTAAGTAACGTAGTTTATGAATATTTCAGCTCCTCAGAGAAACTCCATATTTTTTCCTCGTGACTTGACATAAATATCGCAAGAACCTGCTTGAAGATGCTTCGAGCGGTTGATGAAGCTTTAAAGAGTATTCTACAATTTTTTATGAATTCTTCGAGGTTAAATTTTGAATAGAAGCAGAGGAATGATTCGTAGAATCCGGATGATCTTCGACCCACGAACGTCGTCGGAGATAACGAACGTGTCGGGCACGCATGATCGATCACGTGATCACCGAGAAACGATTCGAATTCCGTTACCAGGAAACAACGAGACCCGATGGTTTCTAGGAAGAAGATGAATTTCTATAGCTGTCAAGGAGGCTGGATACGGAAACGAGGCGTCAATTACGCACGGTACGCAATATCTTAAATCATCGGCCCGTAAATTAATACCCCACTGTCGTACAATTTATTATAATTTATATCAAATCAATGACGCCTGCGGGTTAGCGTGTCTAACGGGATTCATTTTTCATACACAATCATAATAAACGTCTAACAAATATTTCACAGTAAAAAGTTGGTGATTATCACCTTCCTTGCTATTAAATTTAAATGAAAACACTCGAAGAAAAGGAAAATAGAAAAATGTTCTGTTCTATCAAAATATTTAAAAGTAGCTTGGAATAATAATTAAATACTACATATATGTATAATTCTATACTTTCAAAAGAATGTAGTCGATAGTAGTACTGTAACATAAAAATATTGATATGTTGGAATTTTAATATGAAAGAATTAAAATATTTGTTTGAGATTCGAGTAGGTGCAAGGTGGGTTGGGTACGATCTCGAATTTTTAGGATCTTCTTCTATGGATCCTGTGGATCGCTTGCCACATCCAGGAAGCGTTCCGGCAGCCGACCACTGACTTTTCGCGAACGTCGATCTGACCGTCCGCGTTCCATTGTTCTCCCGATATTTGCATACGGTTTAATGGAACATCGGGGCCCTATTGTGCGTCCCTGGAAATCTTATGTAACGACGCTCTAGGTGATAACATCTTCGACACGTAATCGCATGCGTAACTTTATCGATGCTACCGAAAGGTCCTGAAACGGACATTCGATGCAATGTTAGTTCCTCGTGAAACAGGCTTATCAACATCGATAAGCGTGACACGAGTTCTGTGGTTAACATCAAATTCTAAACAAAATTAATTGACTTATACCTGTATATTACGTATTGTAATTTTAACCCAGTTTTGCTTTATTTTATCGTATCTTTATTTTATGATATTGCAAAAAAGATGTAAAAAGGTCCGAAATATGTAGAATAATAAGCATTATTGTTATATCATATTTGAAAAGATACGACTATTTGCATTTAAATTTGAATACGTAAACCAGAAATTTTTCAACTTTTTACGAAGTGTCACGGTCACTCCCACGTTTCCAAAGTGACTTACCAGCAATAAAGACGCACACATGTGATCAGTCCTGCGGCGGTAGCTCGCGAATCGTTCGAACTATGATTACATACTGAAGATTGCATCGGTCCGACTCCTCGTTGCATAATAGCTCTTGGGATCTTCCATTAAATCATACACAAGTCTCGAAGAGAAACCATGAGCGCATTTTCAGATTGCAGAACGTGGAAACTTTCGATAGACGGTTGCTATAAAACGTTTTATAAAAGGGTCATTAAGCTCGCTGATCGCTGTCGATTCGATTTCGTTCGTGAAAGTTTTCATTGATGGATCTACCGTGAAATCTTCACTGGTCAATAACTTCGACTTTTCTGACTCAAAAATGACTAAAAATTAAACGTCAATTTTAAGACTAAAATTAACTTTTTCTATTATTTCTAGCAAAAATACCTTAAGAATAATTTATAATTTTCACTAGAAGAGTATTACAAAACAAAGAAAGAGAACATTAAATATTAAAGCGAAATACATTTTTTGCGTTGTTTTTAGTGAAAATGCGTAAAGAATAATTTATAATTTCCAACAAAGAGCTATTAAAAGAAGAAGAGAAAGAAAAAAAAACAGAGCACAGCCATCGTCCACTTCTACACGGCAAAAAAGCGTTCTCCGTCTGACATACACGGGCGCACCTACTGCCACTGCGTCTGTACATGCATGGCTCGTTCCATTTGTGGTTGTCTTACGTGAAGCGTGTATCCGCTTCCGGCGGGACGAGTCGCAGAGGACACTCCGGTCACTGAACACAAATAACTCATTGATAATTATGTAATGAATTCGCCGTTTCGTGATGATCGACGAATGCCCATTATTTTGGAATTCAATGACTAGCAATTAGCTCTTTCACGGCGATTCAGTTTGTACCAATTGTCGAACGGCATTCAACGATTTGCCAGTTCCATTCAGAATAGAATACGATCCTCCAGCCAAAAAAACAGAACAAAAGTGTCAACTTTTGTGAACTTATCCAACAGAAAGCAATTTAACAAAAATTAAACTATTTTACTGAATAAAATTTGTTATTTATATTATATCGAAGATATATTAACTCAAGAAAGTATTCGGACTTCATTAGCACCGACCAGATACAAACCAATCCAAAAAGATGGTACGTAGAATTTATATGAAACTTATTGCAAACATACACTTAGAAAATTATCTTGCAATTAATAAATATCGTGACTTGATAATGTAATAAATAATTGGCTACTCAAGTAGTTTGATAATTTTTGTGAATATGTTTGAAATAAATATCTTGTGACATTTATATACATTTTCAAATCCCTTCTAAATTTTACCAATACTGAATAATGAATTTTAAGAATGTATAATATAACACTTATAAGATATTTATGAAAGGTTTCTTCAAGTGTTCGGATACTTTCATGTGCCATGTTATTTCAAAACATTAAATCGTATTGAACTCGCGATCCTTTCCATCAATTCTATTCGATTCGTATAAATCGTGCTTCACCGGTAGGTTAATGTGTTTTCATCATAGTTGAACGCGTTTCTCTGGCGTAGCAGATACGGACGCAGGTTGCAGAACACGGTAATAAACATTCGGGTACAGTTGAACGTGTTCGAAGAGCGTGTAACCTGTTGCGTTGCCATTCCTCGAGTATTGTCCCGAAAAATGGCGTGCAACAAAGGGAGTGTGTCCAACAGGTGGTTAGACCTGTTCAACATGTGCGCATCATATGTGCGTTGAATGCATTCGTGCGTCACTTGAGGAACATGCGATCGTTCGCTTCTTTAAAACAGCCAGCTTCCAATTGAAATTCTCACTTGCTTCTTCGGTAGCGTTCATTAAGTGCAACTATTTTATGACTTTTTATGCCCACTCTATACATGTATAATTTTCCATTCAATGCATAACGATCAATTTTATTCTCGCGTGAATTTTTTATGCCTGACTTTATAAATTATTTAAGAGTTGGAAACAATACTGCATCGTGAGAAATGTTTTCATTTATCTTAGGAGTAAGTGATGGATCAAAATTCTAGAAATCATTTTAATGATTAATTCTTTTAAAGAATATAGTCGACTCAAATGTTCATAGTCTGTACAATTTTTATAGATTTTGTAACTATTTGCTATACGTAATTCTGTTTGCAGACGATTTATTGCTTAATTAGATGAATATTGGTAGTCGACAGGAACCGAGTTCATTCTACTTCTTTTCGATCGGTGGCAACTTCTCTGCAAAAATTCCTAAGCGTCCATAACAATAAGTATAAATCATTCATAGTCCTTAAAGTCCACGATTGGTATAATCGTTTGGTCGTAACATGGTACTATAGATGATTTGTAACTTGGTTCGAACACGATACGAATAAGAAAGAAATAAATTCGGAATATCATTAGGTAATTATTATCGATGCCGATAATCGAGTCGTAATAATGAAAAAAAACGGAAGGGTCAATGATCTCGATATTATCGATTTTGTTTGTGATAGGGCCCGATCGCCCCGAGGCTAACACGAACATCTGGTTCTATAAATATTCGAGACTGATCCAGCAGATTTTAATGCGAATACGCGCTATGGTTATTACCACATCTATTATAAATTTAATGAATACTCTTCGAGATGTGTAATGTGATTGTATACGAATAACTTCCGCAAACTTTTTCTCTACTCAATTAGTGTTTGTGTTAAATGAATTATCTGTTCATTAATTGATCTGTTCAGGTAATTGGTATCGCAAAAAATAGAATAGAGTTCTCGGATGCCAGAAGACAAAAGAGAATTTATTGGAGCAACAGAGGTAAATGTATTGAAGCAAATGGAGTCGGAAGTATTGACGAATATTTTCTAACGAGTTTCACGAGCGTTGTAAGGAAAAGGAACGTTTGAAGAACCAGTCTCCTGGGTCGTTAATCTACATCTTTCAGGAGTATTACATAAAACCATTAGGCGAGACCTTGATTACGTCAAGTCTGTAAAATGAGGTTTCCACGGATAATTACGCGATGACTAAGCGTATTTGATGGAAATCATTTATTAAGTTATGATGAAACAATTTTTAAGTTTCCATTAAGATTTTCTAAAATCTTAATACAACTATTATAGATATTGAGTTTTTTTTATCAAATTTGATTAAAAAGATTTTTCTCATAATTAGATTAATAAAATTTTAATAATACTGTAATAAAATTTTCGACAAAAAATGTGCAAAATTTTCAGCTCTTTATGAAGGACATATACGCGGAATAATTCGTTTACACGGATTACTAATTTTCCCGTTGGCTGCTCTGAGAAGGAGCCATTCGTGGCTTCCACGTTGTGACAGGGTCACGGCTTCGGCATAAATACCGAGATAGTACTCATAGATACGGAGCAATCCTACGAGTTATCTTATGCACGATGCCTTGGACAACATTGAAGCGTGATTACGATCCTGGCCAGTTTAAGACAAAGCCTAGCAAATTTCCAAGATGCTACCTCTGTCTCGTGCATGCATACAAAAATTGAATTCAACAACCGACCACTAACTTTACATCACGTAACGCGAATTAAGTTAATTGTTCTCAAACGAACCTAAATGCAAAATTTAATACTACCCTTCAAGCGGACAATTCACTTTTACTCAGAAAAAGCATTCGAACGAAATTACGCGGCAATTACGTTGCTGGAACATCAAACCACACGCATTACGATAATCACATTTGCGCGTAAGTGGCTCGAAACTTTATTAACCGGCTAAATTAAGTTAAACGACGCTAGGGGAGGTGAACGCATTGGAACCATCGCAATAATTCTCTAGAATCGCTGTACCGCGCATGTACATCCGAATAAGGACGAAAAATATGATACTATACAGCACGTGCATCGAAAGTCCGCGCAATCAGCGAACACACTTGAACAATTACAGTAACTTATAGTAATCGGCGCGCTACCCGCGAGTCTCGAGGACATTGAAGGCCACGAGGTGACGAAGTGGCTGGATTAAAACAAGAGACGAGTTGGGGATAGAAGAACGTTTCCAAGCATTTAGTCGCCGAGCACGGTCCGTTTCGGCCTTTGAATTTACGACGGAGAGCCGCAGACGCGAGCAAAGTTATCGCGCTACGAGTAATGAACACTTGTTCGTTTTAAAGTAGCCGTCCGGCAATTTGTACGTCAGTCGGAACGGCGCGACAAGACCGACTTCTATCTGGCGCGAATCTCGCGCACTTCTTGCGCTCCTTCTTTTGTGGCGCGTGCACAGTCCGAGTTGCTCGCTCGTAAAAGCGTACCATCCGCTATTCCACCCGAAATTCCACGCGACAAACATTCCAAAGTTAGATCTTTGAAGAGATTTTCTTAAATTTTGGAATACCCTGGATACCTTCCTTCGACCAAAATTTACGTAGAATTAACTTTGTTAAGCGTTTGGATAATTTAATGACTTTAATGAATGTTTCATTTTAACAATAAAAATATTGTAATTGTTCAGATATGACATCACTTTCACGAAAATACGGATAACAGCGTACAAGTATTGGTAAAATATCGTTCACACTGAGAGTCAGACAGGAATCAAAAATCCATTGTTTAGAACAATTTATTAATCGTACAAAGCATAACCACAGTTTAACTAGAACTCAATCAGGTATTGTATGCAATAGCTATATAAACTATACTGTAGTTTGTTCTACATACTACGCTGTAGATATCATTATGTTTTAATAAAGCATTTTTTATCAGGCATATTTCATTTTTAATATTTATACATATTATATAAATATTTTATTATTTAGTCATATGAATGTACTATAGAGTAATACGAAATTCGATATATTTCGATTTAACTAAATATAATGCTAGTATAAATGCTGTAATAAATATAATAGTATGCAAATGCTTCCTCTAGTAACAGTACATTTTCATAAATACACATTTCGACATACCACAAAGTATTCATTTATTCGATATCTCCACATCGAATTATAATTTATTCAAACACCTGTTTGTAATTTATTCCAATCTATCATCATCTTATGTCACGTCAAATACTAACAACTTTCGTTCCAATTTTTGCAAAATCCTGTCACCAGATTCTACCATCCACTTGATGTTTAAAATTCGTAAATATGTATATAATTCCGCACGAGACGCGAGATACGATCCCATGAAAGGACAAGAGACTCGAGGACCGTCGTGATCGATGAAGAAACAGTAATCGCTACATCGTTCGGCGACATGGCTGTTTTCCGTGCGGAACAATGGCTGTTCTAGCGGAGAGAGCCGTGGTGGAATCAAGGAAACAAGGACAGAAAGAACAGCACTGACCTTCCTTATACACGTGTTCACATAAAACATTACGATCTTTTATGCGGTCACGTTCGCGGCGATAACCCACGACTTCTCGTGCCTTCTTCTGTTGCGACGCCAGCTTCGCCACCGAGTCCTCCCCTTTCTTCTTCCTCCGCCATTATTATTATCCGCCAATTCTTTTTTTCGCCTGTGCCAGTCGGTTCCTCCGGTTTCACCGACGGGACAAGGAGGACACCCATGGACCCCTCTAGAATTCCGTGCAACGTCGGATTCTTGCGCGCCAGTGCAGAAGGTCAGATGATGACTCGCGATTCCGGAAGGGATAATAGGTGGTCTGCATTATTCAGGACCTCAGGATGCAGGACCAAGACCATTGCTCGGTGTCGGACCTCACGTTTAACCGCTACGATTGCGCCGGACAAAAATGCCCGCTCGTCGATGTGGAAGCGATTCGATGCTTCGAATTGAATAACAACGGTGTACGGGCTCGTTTCTGCCCCGATCTTCCTATCCACCAATCCCTGATAATTTGGTGAATCGCTTGAAACGTTTCGACGATCAGTGATTTTGTACTTGTGAGTTCTCTGGGATACATTGGGCTCATATTCTTCAGTGTTTGGTTTTTGAAGAGATGAGAGATATTTGGTGATATTTCATTAGTCGCTATGTTTTCTGAACGCTATACCAGTTACAGATTAAACAGACTTTTTGGATTCTGAAAGATGGGTACGTTTATTTAGAGGAAGAAGATAACGAGTAAAAAAAAGTTTAATATTTTATTCTCAAAATTATATTGCAATTTGTGATGCAATCTTGTAGATTACCACTTGATGATTCAGTACTTGGGGTCTAATTTCTATGGAATTCTACTCTGTATAATTTGTGAATAATTTCAAAATCACGTAGCGCAATACGCGAGTAAACTATTTCACTGGAAAACAAGTAAATAAAATGTCGATTAAGCTGCAATTGCAACGCCCTTAAAATTTTTTCCAGGTCATCCGGTTCTGAAAATTACGACCGGTTTGCACGGTTCCACGCAACAAAGTGCATGTTCTCATAGCAATCATATCTGGTCTTTCCGAGTGAACGAGATCTGGTACTCACGTTTTTGTCATGAACGCTGGTTATGCGTATCTCGACTTTGTTGTTTGGTTTGATCACATCAATAATCAAAGTACTGAATCGTTCGAAAACAACATTAATCAAGATCCTAAGACGTGCTCGTAAAAATCAACGTAATACCAAGTCTATAGTTGAACGTAAATAAAATCAACATACTGATATCATACTAACATACTTATAATACGACTGGAACTCGAAGATTCATAAATAGACATCATCTGTTCACCGTGAAAGCTTAAAATCCAAAAATAAGTAAATCGTATTTAAGCACCGAAGAAAAGAAGTTGGATATGTTTTACGACCTTCTGTCAAGTTTTATTTAAACGACATCGAATACTGGGAACAAAAATGACGGAATTGCGTGGCAGTCAATTCCTTCGATTCGCACACCCATTCATCAGACTGAAGTTGGAGAAGGGGTCATTTTTCGTGGTGAAACAAAACGAGAATTGCCCATTAACCGCACGATAGGGTGGAAGATGTCGATGTACCATCGCGTGTGCGAAAGCCACGAACGAAGATCCCCCAGGCGTTCCTTGTCTGTGTGTAACGTAAATATAGCGTATCTCGTTAGTTTTCTTATCAACCACCAGAGAAACGATCCCTTAGATCACACTAATTTTGAATCAATTTTAATATACCTTCTGCACTTTCGATATAGTTCATTGTGATAATGATATTCTAACCAGATTAATATTAATCTTTTATTTTCATATAAAAATTCTGTATTCCAATGTGACAAAGCAATATTTATACATAGCAATTTTTTGATAAAAATGTACGCATGGTAGACTGGATTTATCATGGATATATTGATGAAGTCATTAAATTAATTGTTCTTTCTTGGTTTGTAATTTGTTTCGTGAAATACGGTGTCCTGCGGTGAAGTTTATGACACTCTTTCCGTGCAAGAATACATATGAGCTGTCGGAAGTTGATGGGTCGTCAATTATACTTGACCTCGATAAAACTTCTTTTCGGAATTTTTTGTCGAATTTTGATAAGTTACGATGTGAAAAGTGCCACAGTAGGCTTTGTAGAGCTTTCAGACATCATCCATGTTCTTATCGTTGATAAAGCGAAACCTTCTATTTTGATTTATTTTCTTCAGTTATATTCGTAAAACACTGGCTAATATTATCTGCATCTTACAATTCGAATATTACAGAAATTTCTTTATTACAGAAATTAAATGAATTTCTAAAACACATAAGGAACAATTAATTTAACAGGAAAGAAGACAAAGTGTATTGGATGGAAAAACGGAGAAAATTAATGAATAGTTTACGCTTCACGTGGAAACAGTAAGACAACTGTGTTAGCCGTGTACGGAGGCATCCCTTTTCCCGTCACTGATGATTTACCACGGAAGCGGTTCTCGCGCGCTTAAAACTGCTTTCCACGTGTCGTAGACTTGTAAGTTATGCGCGTGCATATGGAGACGTAAGTGCCTGATGCGGTCATTCTCGCGCCGTGTAACATCGTCGCGGCCTACGGATAAAATTTTGTCCATCCGCACCTAGAGTATAGGCGTCAAGAAAAAGTGTAAATTATCGCGAAACCTGTGGAATGTTGCCGGAAGAACTAGCGGATTTGCTGATTTACCGACCGCCTTTAATTACGAACGCGTTACTGATTTGTAACATCATACGAATAAATTTCACGTTGAATATTCCCCAGACACGACTACACGCCGTCAATTATTTCGCTGCGGGAACTTCTCTTTGTTTGTAAATTTTCATATTTATTATTTATGTAATTGTTAAGAGATAGATATCGGCGTTGTAAGAAATGAATTCGATAATAATTCTATCTGTCGTGTGTAAAATTGAACACTGATAAAAAGGATGGTTGGAAACTTCAATGTTTGCTTAGAATATCGATATTTAAAGTAAAAATGATAGATTGCTTTGGATCATACAAAATATGAACTATTTACTTTTTGATTATTCTCCGAGATATTAACGATAGAACGAACCAAGGATTAACTGTATTTCATTTGTCTTGAAACATATCGTAAATAAGGATTACAAAGGCGAAACGTGATAAGCCATTTTTTTAAACTAATTGCGAATCATATTAAGATATCCTCTTTTAGCCAACAAGTTATGTATACACAAACGTCTTTTTTTCAAATAAATATGGCGATAAGTTAGTGCAGGTATAATTTCTTCTGCGTAGAATTACTGATAATACTAAAAATAATATGAACGATGAAATAGCTTAGATTAGCAGAGAATGTGATGGAAAAAATGGACACGAGTCTGTGGGATTGGTCGTCCGCGTGGCAGGTCGCTTCTTCCATATCTTTTATTTGTGTTTGCTTATAAGGAAACTGGTACCATGTAATTACCTTGAGATACCGCTACGGTGTTATCACACCCTTTCCTCTTTTCTGTTTGTCGTATCGTGAGTCGAGATAGAGATCTCCTCTCGTCCGTACTTATAAAGTGGTTTGACCCGAGACCTTGACACTTGACTTCAACCGCATCCTTTCTTCATTGAGGGACACCGTTAGCTTCGTGGACTCTACAGAGGGTGACACCACTTTCCTTTCATTGGATGCAAAGCGTGTCACAGAAATATAATATACGAAATACACAAGTAATGACAATTTTTAGAGCAATGTTCCAAATTTTATTGATTCCTTAACTACTGACAAGCAATCTGATTGTGTTCTAGGCGATACTTTTCTTTGCGCTCCTTGGTAGCTTTTAAAATTCTGTTTATCAACATATAAAATATTTTCTAACAGCAATTTGTACTATATTAAAATTTAAAGTTAGTGTTACATTAATTTTATAAATATGTAGCAGCACTAAATTTTCATCAGAATCTAGTAAACTCCGTATGAGTATTAGTGTCTCAAAATTAGATGTTGGCAGTTAAGCATTGTACAAATAGGTTTAAATTTATATATAAATGAGATAAAGAATGTTGGTTTTAAATTTAGGCTATCTGTTGTTACATTTTATGATTTTTATACGAATCGTTTCCTTCGTCATTATTAACGTATACTTGAAATTAATGTAACTGTTATATGTTATCAGAAGAAACATACGTTAATATGTCTTAAATAATTGTAAACGTTCTAACTTTCTCCTGACAGTCTTCCTTAATATCTGCTCGGAAGTTCAAGAACGATAAACGAGTAGTATACTTCAATGCTACTAACGGTACTATCAGATCCTTTCTCCTTCTCCTGCCGATGTATCCACGATCACGATGAAAGTCTTCCTCTTGTCTACATGCACGAGGTAACTCGACCTGAGGCCTTGGTACTTGATCGACCAAATTCTTTTCTCACAGGCTACCGATCTTATTCCACTACTCACGTTCTTTCTACAAGAAAAATTGCTCTTCACATCTAAGATAACATCCTTTAAATAAATCAGTCGCAATGAAACGATTACAACACGTTTTCAGACGGTTTGAGAATCAAACATGATTGAGTGTACAATATAATTAATTTCAGTCAATACATTAGCACTGCCTTTTTCTTTGATCTTGTTACTTAAATCTTACGTTCATCTATAAAAGATTACAATCAGAATCGATCGATTTCGCGTTTCCATACAGTTATAGAGCAATGAACGAAGCGTCTACGGTGTTCAGTGATCTCGATATGAATAATTGGCGAGAATAAGGCGGTGCTACATAATCACGACGACATGCAATTCCTTCTCGTTCCGGCTCTATTCGTAGAGAGAAAGTCCGGTTAATGTAAACGGATCCGTAACAATACGTCAAGAAATAGTAAAACATACAGTTGTTACACGAGCTCGTACTCACGGCTACGAATTCCTTTCCTTCTTTTCTTCCGTTTTTGATACACGTAATACACGCTAAAAGAATTCACGAAATCGATAGATCAATGCAAAAGTATCTTTCCAATGTCTCGTAGTTAATGGCGTTACGATACAAGTCTGAGACTAACCAGACATTATTTAACAAACAGCGATCTTGGAAAATTAAATATTGTACGACTAATTAGTTATTTAATCGTTTCCATTCGCGACATTAACAAACGAGTCTATCGTTTCCATCGTTCGTTCAACTCGCTTGTAATCGTTTCTTGTCATGATATACCACCAAAAGTAGGTTCAACATGTTTATCGAGCATTTAGATCGTCTGTTCAGAGGCTAATAATTATCAATCGGTCGATTTACAACACATTCCATTCAAATTGCACACCATCGACCAACCGAGGATAAACAGAACGTGAATGGGACCGAATTCATGGAACATCGAAATAAACGGAACGTTTCTTAAGATCACGGATGGTCGACTGGACTTGTTATCTTTTTTATTTTTCTCCTTTTTTCATTCTTTTCTCCACGCAGGGTTACACGGACCCTGTACCGTTATTTCACGGTTCCGTACGCGGCAGCGAACGTTTGCTTCTTTACGTCACCTTCTTCGTGGCCCGTCACACCGCTAAAATTCCCCGAAGTCATGATCCGATTAAAATCGCGCGTCAAATTCAAGCCAATGATTTGGCGCGCAGTTAGATCGATCAAACTGATTTCTTACGTAATTACTAGATCGTGCATGTTTATGCAAATTTACATTATTAGGTGTGTAACTAAGGAAGTGAATTCTAAATAGAAATTAGTTTCGCTTGCTATGTATTATAACTGAGGATTTTTTAGCGTATTTTAGAAATTCAAAACTGTATAGAATATAACATGCAAAAATAAAGTAGAGTATTTAGTAACGAAACAAATTTCTGCGTAGTTTTCATTTCTTTAGTTTGAAAAATTATGACTTTACATAAATATCTGTAATCTTGAAAAGTTAATTATAAGTTATTAGAAATTAACAAAAAAACTCAATTATGAACTATGCAGAATTAGTAAAGTGATAAAATAAGTTGCCGAATTCAAGAATTGAAGCGTGTGCACGAATTCGTTTGATTTTAATATTCGACCGCCAAGTTCGTAATAATATTATAATTGTTTGATTAACGTTGCGGAAGAAATTTGCTAAATAGAAATAATTTCCATTATTCGGTAAAGAAGGAAAAATGCGTCGTTTGTACTTGAAGTTAAGAATAGCTCGTTAAAGCTGACGAACTGTTTGTTTGCAGATTCCTCGATCGGCGATCATCGTCAGGGTCGCATGTCCCTTCAAGCCGAGCTACCGTCGTCGAAGGCGAAGAGGGAGCAGGCGCTTCGCAGCATCCTCGCGGCGAGAAGACGACAGATCTTCAGTCAACGGCCGATTGAATCTCGGAATCTGAACCGCACACCAAGACCATTCGACGCGTCCGCGAAAGATTCGCCGGATGTTCTCGAGGCTCAAGAGACGAGGCATGGAATGTACGTAACCGCACCAGCTACCATTAAACAGGACGAAGAAACAGCAAGTAGGATCATCGTGCCAGAATTGTCGAGCAAAGATGTGGACATCGAATTCGTATCGAAGGACGTAGAAGGCAAACAAACGATCGAGCAAAGTTCAACAAAACCGAGCAACGAGAATCTCACTGTCTCTGCTATTGAAGATAAACCAGTCTCTAGTAACCTCAAAAGCAACCATTCAATTAATCAAAGAAATTCCACTTCGTCATCCTCAACGACTGTCATCGTTAATACACAGAAAGCTTCTGATACGGAAGTTCGTAAAAAGAACATTGTCTCTATGCCAGAATCTTTGTACAATTACTTTAGGCCGGTAGAAAGTAATATACCTGTAGAAGACATGTCACAGTTTCTATATTTTGGTCAGAAGATTCAACCAGAGACGCAGAATACAACTGGGAACAATTCGGTTGAATCTACGCCAACCGTGCCAACTGTACCCAGTTCTCGAAGAAGGTATTCCATGAAGAGATTCAGTGCTACGACGCCTGTACCAGTGCCCAGGTTGGAAGAGATTATCAACGAAGAGATGAATATAGCCGTAGAAAGGCAGACGGTCGAGAAGAATAAGGTCTCGAAGATTAAGAACGTGTTTAGAAGCGCGGAAAATGGCGTTTACTACAGGAAGGCCAGGCCAACGGAGGGAGCGATTGCCTCGAATATGATCGCAGCGAAGGAGACAGGAAACGGCACCGAGGCTAGAACAGACTCTGGAGATAAATTTCGCGACAATAACTCGTCCGCTCACGCTGACGCTGCGAACCAGCTGCGGCGCGAGAGAGGAAGTGCTACAACCCACGTGGCCGTTGAAACGAGGAATGCGACCAACTCGACCCAGATACCGTACGCGCAGCCCGTTTCCGCGAACATGTACGACCAGACCGAAAGTGAAATCAGTTTTAAGGATCGTCCTGCGGATACGAATGAATCCAAAACCGCTTCTACAACGTTGAACCGAGTGGAGCATACGAAGGCAATGAAGAGTTACACACGAAGAAGGAAGAACAATAATTTATCCGTAAACATCAGTACCGAAAACGAATCCGCATTTGAATATGAGAATCCTCCAGAGACTACAGATACAGAAATGTATGGAGAGCAGACGGAGAAAAAGATACGAAGGATCGATGTGTACGAAATAAACGATCACCCAGATATCTTTAAAACGGAAGAACCGCAAGCGGACCAAGTACACGTGACTAACTCCCGCGAGAGTAATAACATCGAGACTTCGACTTCCAGAGACAAGATCGGTCGATCGACCACCGAACCATTTCGGATCGTTTGGGCGTCTCCTGAGACGTCCACCCTGCGGATTATCGTAACCGAGGGGAGTTTAGAAGGGAGTTTCGCGATCGGCGCAGATGCTGCGGAGAAGTATACCGTTAAACCGGTCGATTCTACGATGGAACGAGTTCGCAGCTTGGCTTCCGGCGATGTTCCCGCTGCGGACGCGGTTGCATCGAGCACGACGATAGCGTCTACGAGTTGGTCCGCGAGCAACGTTCAGTCAGGCGCGTTTACGATCGAGCCGGTGTTAGTTCGGTCCAAGTCTCGACATCGGGAACAGAAACAGCAGCAGCTGGAAGGAAGCAGCAAGGTAGAGCACGAGGGGAATCAGGATCCGCATCGACATCAGCGGCAGGAACAACAACAGCAGCAGCAGCACGTGTACGCTTACACGATAACGAACGTGACGCGGCTATTGCGCAACTACACCGGACCTGGGTTAAGCAGAGAGGAACAAGGAGGTCCAGAGCGGAGCACCGGTACGACCGAGATAACGACCGGATCAGCGCAGCGGCGTCAGCCACCGCCGCTGTCTCTTCTGCTTCCTCGTGCCGGTAGTGGTATAGAGGCAGGCCGAGCGCCGGCGGAACTCAGTGCCGGCACAACCGTCGAACCAGCCGCAGCCGGTGGAGCGTCCGCTGCTCACCTGGTGGGGGAACGACAGAGGAAAGTGGTTACAGTCGCGCCGCCGCAGTCGCATCAACGTGCGGTCAACAGAACGTCGCTGGTGCAGCTGACCAGCGTAAACAAGACCGGGCCGAGGTCAACGAAGCCGACGGAACCGAGCCACCGAGGCGCCGTCCGCTGGAATCACACTAAAGTTAGAAATACGGATTTAGAGGGGTTCAACGACAGGAGGTTTCTCAGGAAGTCGGCCAGCGCGGTGCTCAATCAACGAATTGGAGCAAGTCCCGAAGAGGACGCTGTGCTCCCGGTAATAGGCAAGAGACGAAGGTTGACAAATGGACAGACAGTATCCAATAGAAGGGTTAAAGGGACGAGCAAGATCGTAGAAGAGAATTTGAGTAAAGTGAATGGGTCTGAATCTTATTTGGTCGGTGATAAGAAAAATTTGGAGAAGAAGAATGTAGAGGATGTGGTGGAGGGTCGAGGATTTAGGTTAGCAAAAATTGATGTGAATCGAACAAGTACCATTTTGGAAAATATGACGGCGGAAAGCGTAACAATGCAGCAGAGAGTTTCGCCTACTACGATCTCGTTTGTTCCCTCCGTGGAAGAAACGATCGATTGTACTACTCCTCAGACACCTGTGAATACCACGGAGGAAGATGGAAACAATGTGACAGAAGTGGTCACTTCACCAAGTGGAAATACGAACGTTGATACCAAAGACGAAAATACCGGGTTTGGAGGTGAAAACGAGAGTGTTCCCACGAGTAATGGTAACGCGTCCGATAGGAATGGCGAGAGTGGTGCGGATAATGGTAACGATAACGGAAGTGGTTCGCCGACCGTGACAGTGACCGCGACGGCCGACGAAACGATCGTGCCCAAAGAAACGAGTACCACGCCGATGTCGGCGCCAGTTTTTCCGGTTACACCCAGAATAATCACGGAAGCGAGTCGAGCGTTGGTGGAGAAAGAAACTTTCACCTTGAAGCCAACGGACTCCGCTATGACGGATATCAAAACGACCGAACTGGACAAACCTAGAATGTCTAACCTACATCCTTCGGAAATCCAAAAGATGTACAGGTCAAAAGATACCACCGTGACTACGACTACAACTGGTGCATCGACTTCGTTCACTACGACAGAAGCTCCGACCACTACGATAACCGCGGTTCAAATAGAAATTTCTACTATTCCCGAAAACCAAAGTACAACCTCTGATTCGAAAATACCGAGTTCGGAAGTGAAACCTGATCCGTTTTCAGATTCAACTATACAAGGAATAAAGTCAGAAATATCCACAAATCCGTCGACAGAAACTGGAAAGCGAGCGTCTGGTGAAAGGTCACCTGAAGTTAGAGGCAGAAACCTGTCTGATAAATCTCAGGATGCATCATCCGACAAAGACGACGTGCTACCTATAATGCATCTATACAACACTTCAGACATCTTCAACAACACTGGTCCCATGAACTCGTTCTCCCGCAGTATGGAACGACGAGCGGAACTTCCGGTGAGCACGAAGCAACCAGAGACTTCGAGAACGACCGAGAAAGCCAACGACACGGTTACCTCGAAAAGTGCTACGAACGAAACGAATTCTATCCGTGTCCCAGAAAGCACGAGGAAGGATAAACAGGAAGAGAATCGTGATACGACCACGCAGGTTCCACCGACGGGTCCAGGTAGAGGATCCACGAGCGGAAGTAGTAACAATCGAACGAAACACAGGCCAATTTATCACCACACGATCCTGCCGGAATACAACACCTCTGTGTATTCCAACGAACTGAATAGGACGTTCTTTGAAAGTGGATTGATATCGGTTAGTCCAAGGGAATCGGTGAATATCAGTGAAGTGATATCGAAGAGACATGATGGAGATGCCATTGCATCGCAGGAGACTGTAGCCGTGGTGAGCTACATCTTGGCGACATTGGTCGTCTTTCCAATCGCCGTTGGCGTTGGGCTAATTCTAAGAAGACTGATACTTAGGAATCGTAAGGTGAGTGAGATTTTTTTTCGGTTAAAGTGGATATGCAATAGCTCACGAAAGTAATATTTGAACACTTACTAGAGAAAACTTTTATGTCCATATGTTGAAATTTCATTAGCAATGTAGTGAGACACGATTGTTACGATTATGATTTTCAGCTAATTATAGGCGTTAAAGCCTGGATCCACTGAATATTGATGTTAATTAATGTAATGTATCATTAACTGTTTAAATATTTTTGTGATCTTTGTGATACATGCTTGTATTAAATATATTGTCATTACTATATACATTTTTAGATTGTTTTCAAACTCTGCTCAGGCTCATAATGGTATTAATGAAATTTTTAAACGTTTCTTATATCATATCATATGCATTCATAGAATGTGCCTACAGGTGTTAGAATACTTTAAGCCTTTATATACGGAGTTGTGAATATAGGGTGTCAGCATTAGAAAGTATTTGTAGAGGTACTATATAATATAGGTCACCGGATGAAAGTGGTCTAGTGACGTTTGATGGTGGTCCAGTGGCCAGGCTCCGTTTCACGTGAAAGTTCGCAGAGGTGTAGGAACAAGGTTGGTGTCGATGACCTGGTTATTTTTGGACCAGTATCTCGAACAGTGTGCACTACTTTTGTTTACTGATCGAATTGTTAGAGTATCAAAAAAAAGTTTATAACTCTTTTTTAGTTATCTTTCATTATTTTTTATATCATTAGTGCTATGAGTGGATGGATGTAATAGATTTTCTAGATTTTCGTTAAAAAATGTTGCATACTTTATTCGATGTAGTTGAGCCTGTAGGATTACATTTCACGTATAACAAATGATGATTGTATGGAAGAGAAAAGAGATTTTAATACTACTTTATGATTAAATAGCAGAATTTTGATATAACATAATGAGAAATGCAAATAATTTGCCAGGTCCAATGTTCTTAATATATGAAAGTAGGTAATAAATTGGCAAAGTCTAACTAATCAAAAATAAAATTATCGAAACAAGGAATATTTTAATATTTTCAATATTGTGTAATAAGATTTAGAAATTCTACTATAATGTCATCCATACGCTATGCATGAGTCTACCGTATAACAAAAATTCTGTGTCTTGAAAAACATTCCTCTCCAAATTCTGTCTCAAACATTTCGTTTTAGACACCGCGGTTTTTACGTCAAACACCCCGGAATAAAAACATCTTGCTCGAGTCTCACCCCTAGAAAATTCTCTCTCCCAGGTTACCTACCCGGGTTTGTTTGACAGGACGGTTTGAAAGCGACGCTCCCAACCGTGTAGCCGAGGGGTGACCATTTGAAATGGTATCCTTCAGTCGCTAAACGTTTCATTTTTATTCGCCGTGATTCTCGTCCAGCGGTGTAATTTCCTCTTGAGCCTGCTGCTCACCGGCCGCATTATCCCGACAAAAAATTTTGATTTACGATTGTGTACCGTAAAGCGTATCTGACCGATGATCGCTAAATCGAAACGCGAATTGTATACCAGCGCCACTTAAGTACCGTTACGTTGGCCCCGTGGATTATCGTCGACCGCGAGCATTTATCATCTGGCCATTAACAGACAAGACTTTCGTTATCTTCCGCAAAGTAGATCCACGTGCGTGTGTTTCCTTGATACTTTTCAATAATTACCCTAAAAACCGACGCATTTCCGTGCACGTCGAAACTAGTAATATCCCGAGGTCGGGGAACTTGTTCAATTGAAGGAATTAATGAAATCATAAATAGACTGTGATTATCTATGCTACTTCGTATTTCTAGAAAAACAAATATAGACATGAAACCCAAGCAGAAATTTGTTTTATCGTAATTGGTGTAAAACTGCATATTTTATATACTTCTGAATATTATGAGCAGTATATGCGTCTTTGCTTTTCTAAATGTCCCAGAAATGCATACAAATCTACAGTCTAATTACAGTTTATAAGAAACACATAAATTTTCATTATGAATTTATTATTATTATTATTTATTACGAATTTGAAATTTCTTATTTTTATGCTAATACAGAAAGAATTATTTGTATCTCGAATTTCGTAAATTTTATCACTATAATCACTCATTCGTATGTTTATCGCTACAAATAAGAGACACAGGAAGCTGGCTCTTATTAATTAGTATTTTTTTATTTACTAGAATTGCTATTGGATACACTGTGCGTCGCTAAGATCGAGCTGGCGCGTATCCCCGAGTTCGCGTTGAATGAACCGTAATGAAAGATCGCCACTTCCTCCTCCTTTGTAACTGGAAATGCTTTCGCATAAGCACATACTAGGAAGCGAATGCCTTCAGCGATCGTTAACGATACGACTATTCGAGTTTCTGCAGATAATTTATAGATCGTGATGGATTTCGTTGGTAATGAATTTGTGACATAATTTTTTGAACGGTCTCAGACGAGGAAAATATTTGTATGACTGCTGATAAAAAAACATAAGACGCGTGTTAGTCATTTCTATTTTGGAATGGTTTGACGAAGGTTCGTCAGATTAGTTTGTATGACGCGTGTTAGTTGGATTCTTTTTTACTTAATCGGTTTACCTTCTGAGGGTCTCACATAAGTTTTTCTTTATTATTACTATTATTATTATTATTCTAAAAAATATGAAGAGGACTCTGCAATTGTTTAAGAAAAACGCTGATGTATTTAGTAATTTTCCTTTGATATCATTACTTTTTACGTAAATACTAATCTTTTGGTTGAAATAGACGGAATAAAAAACCAAATCAGCCATCGTGACGCGATCGCTTTTTTGCAAATTTCTTCGTGCTTTGTCCCTGAACTCGCCGCGAATGGCCACGACAACTCGGTTGTCGACTAATTTTTGCGGATCGCGAAGGATTGCCAGTGATTCACCGGATTTTCAATGAACGTCCGATCACGATGGTTAGGTTCATTATATCGATTGAATAATCCTTTTTTCCCGCAAAAATACAGTGTGTCGTTCCGTGTGCTTCGATCTATCGGATAGTATAATGTCTTGAAATAATGAGAAAGTAAATTACATAATGCGAAGATCGTTTGCGTCTTTGTCTTCGATAAGCGTTTAATTGCGCACTCTCTGATGAGCATAAAAGTTGAAAAAAATTAAACTGCAACCGTTGAAAAATTGCAATAGTTTAAAATATTGTAGAAAGAAAAGGAAAAAGGAAATGGAATTCAACTTGGTTGAATTTTTTAGAATCAACCAGTAAAAAATGTATAAATTTTTAAGTATGGATAAGTATTGACATAAATTAATCATTTTCCATGATAAAGAGCCACCCGTGTTCCGCTTTATCCATGTCGTGTTTTCGTCGTTAAAAATTACTGATTTATTGTGGTATGCAGGAAACAGCTTCTTCAAAGGTGATGTAAATGTAACAAAAATATATTCGAATGCAAAAGTACGAAGCAGTCACGTATTTTCTCTTCTGTTTGCGTCAAACACATATTTCTTCGTTGATATCCTAACGTTCGTTCGCATTTTGCATATTTTCAATTTCATTCTCATAATATTTTCATGTTCATCAACGATATCCACGAAATTCATATTTCTTGAGCGGCTATAAATAATTTTTTTTATAACGGAACGTCGTGGTACTTGTCGAACGTTCGTAATTAAATAAACAAAACGATCGATAAAACATGACTACTTGTTATTGCAGACTCGATTCCTTTACTCGAGTCACGATTACTTTATGAGCTGCGAAAATACTCGAAGGAAATCGAGGTTTCTCGTAAATTGCACGCTCGATCGTTCTTGTCGACTGCATGTACAACAAGATGACGTTGATTTTTTCGTAGGTACTGGAGGAGTCAGACACATCGTCGGAAATAAGCTGCCGGAAAGACGCGCTGAATCTTGAAAATGGTGACTTCAAAACATCCATCGAGAAGGCGATCACGAAGCTTCCGAGGATACAACACTTGGTAGTCGCATATCTTATGTATCTTCTAAATCATATGAATGGAATATACAATTTTTTTTTTAAATAACATAGTTATTTACACGTTCAATTTTATCTTTTCTACGATAATCGGATGTATATTTAAAATCATGAGATAGAATGTAACTTTTATCAGAAACTAATCATAACAGATAAGACTTTTTCTATTCGTGAATAATTTATACACGTTATTAAAGTTATTAAGATCTTTATATAAATCATATATATTTTTCACAAATGTAATCAAGGGTTAACTTAATTAAAGTAAGTGAATAAAAAATTACGAAAATAAATTACGATAATACTCGGCCATTTCGGCGTAGTTCCATGCTGTTGCGTCTATTTGGATGGTTCATTCGAAAATAATCGCCGCGAAGAAACGATAATTCACGACGCAGAACGCCATTCTGCTCACCTTTTCGCCCGGAGTCGCGGTACATCAAAAGGAACTGGCCGGCCGCAGATTTATTCGTCAGGCATTTTTAAATAATTATCGTTCGCGATTCAATACAGTCTTCTTTTTCTGTTTAGTGTCACGAAGCGGAGAAACCACCGCCTCCATCGTCGCAAGAATCCAGATGGGAGTTTCCTAGAGATAAGCTTAGGTTACAGACGGTCCTCGGCCAAGGAAACTTCGGCCAGGTAAAGCGTTAGTCTCTCCCTCGAACGGAACAGGAACAGCGAGTCCTCAGGCGAGAGACGGCGATAATAAATCGTCCGACGTTAACGTGAAACGCGCGCCGCCCGCGAAATTTCGGTTACAACTCTTGAAACGCTCTTGTGAAACAATCTTTTATTCATTTATTTACTGGCGGGAGTGACCCATTAATAAGAAGTAGAAGAAAGAAAATTATATATGTATGAGTAATTTTAAAAAGGAATAATGTTCGCTCTGATAGTTCAGTTTTTCTTTTTATCAAATTTTTTATTATCTTTTTCGCTAAATTTTTTAATCTATTGTTCATTATTTCTATTAAGTGTGTATTAAATTGTTCGATCGTATGACGATTTTACGGACGTTTGTTGATTTCATGTTTTTCAATGGACAATAGATAGATCATTGTTTATCATTTATGTAATGATCCGTGGAACTCGCGGTGATATAATGGACTTCAAATGTTCAATAAACAGTTGTTGTTTGCATAGACATTCGAATTACTTTTGATTTAGTGATTCCTGGAATACTGGTTAGGTGGAACTATGCTTCTTATTAAGCAAATAATCAGTGAATACCTTGTCGATTGTCGGCAACATCTGAATTCTTTTATTATACAACTGTATTGTATAAGAATTCCTTATACATTACCGATTCTTTTCTTTGAAATATTTTATAAAAATTACAATCTACAATATATCTAACGAGAAAATTACTTTGCAACATTTAGTGTTCTAATCTTTAATACTGTTTTAATTGCTAGTAACGTACGTTTTTCAAGCAAAAGACATTCGGTAGATAATACTTATTTATTACATAATTTTCTGTCTAACGTGTAATATCGTATGCAATTCTGAACGCTAAAACCCAGTTTCACGCAGAAGATGGAGTTTATAATTAAAATCCTATTAGAAAGTCGAATTCACGTTGTATTTTTTGGTCGTTTAGGTCTGGAAGGCTGAAGCCGACGATTTAACTGGTCATCAAGGAACGACCCGGTTAGTAGCCGTCAAAACCGTCAAAGAAGGTGCTTCCGAACGAGAGAAGGAGGATCTGGTTCGAGAACTCGAAATCATGCAACAACTTGGCAACCATCCGAACGTCGTAACTCTTCTAGGTTGCTGTACAGAACAAGGTAGGCTCAATTAAATTAATTCCAGCATAGTTCATACAGCTTTTAATTCGAAATTATGTCATTTAATATGTGCACAAACAACACCTCAATTATAATGTCAAAATACTTAATATCTAAGGAAGAATTTACTAAAAATATTTTTATTTTTCTAATTAGTATAAGAGATAATATGAATAAAGCTAGTTCTTCATTTCTTAGATCAACATGTCATTCCTTACCTTAATGCTTTTATAAAGAAGACAAAGAAAAGTCTAAGTAAAGGTATTATTTAATATGTGAGAAAAAATCTATTTAAAAATTCCTTATTTTTGTAATTTGTCTAAAATGGTAATATCTCGTTTCTTAGACCATCTTCATATTTGCACAAGGAATGTGATGGAATGTTGAAAATGGAATACTCAATACTTGTTAAATAAATATCGCAGATGTTGTTTTCGCATTCGAGTCCAACAGATATTACTTTGTTACCAAGTTCACGAGTCACTTATTCCTGACCTTGCCTGTGTAAACGTCAGCGACTAGCTTTATAAAAACTAGTGGAGTTTTAAGTGGCAGTTCGTTTACGAGGATTGCAAAATACGATGATTAAGTAATCAAGATTCTAATTGTAAGAAGAGGCTTCGTTTGTTTGAAATGTTACATTCCAACCCATCCATGTTGTCAAACGATTGTTCTTCGGTTTTTTTTTCTGACGTCTATCGCTTAAAATAACGTCTCCATTAATATTTCTATTGTGATGAGTAGATTGCAGATTTCTATGCAATTTTTTATTTCTACGAATATATCCAAAAAAATGGAACTTAAATTTTGTTTCACTTATTAAATATTATAACGAATATTTTACTTCGATTATTTTATATATTTTTGTACATAAATCGCGTGCATTCACGCATGTATCTTCGAATTTTCCACAAATATATAAAAATCTAGTCGTGAGGATTTTTTCAATCCCAAAGTGAAAAGCCAATCTCTTTCATTTTGTTCTTCACGTTTTCCTCCCTGTTATTCAACGCCATAGCATTTCCCGAGAATTAATGGCTTAAATAGTAATTCACACCTGCGTTGCGTAGACTACGAAACTACAGACAATAACTGGTTTTGATCGTAGTCGCCTCTGAAATCGCGCTTATCTCGCCGGCTAGTGCATCTTTAATTATTTACGATTCCCTGTTTTCGACGACCATCCACAGATCGTATCGCCGTGAAACACGGCGTAATGCATATTGAAGACGTCGTTAGGGGATCGCAAGAGAGATGCATTCCTCGTCATTGAGTCAGCAATGATAGGTCTTCTTTCTCCTTCGTCTCCGTCTCAACCGAACACCGTAATCATTTACACGCGTGCACTATTGTTTTGCAAATAAAAGGAAGATCGATCGCTGGTACCAGCGGAGGAGGACTCGCTGTTTACGTGCGATCATCCTGCAGGTAATTGAGTAATAGTTCTGGAGAACTGCCTCCGCAGAGTCACCACGAAGGAAGGATTAATGAGTTCCAATCGATTGGATAATCGCGACAATATTAGAATTCGATTTTTTTCTTTGACTAAGAAACACTGTGCGATAAAGAATACAATCCGTTATTGTATTTGAATTGTTAACAAAATACATTGGTTAATATTATGTATTAAAAAGTGGAGAAAAGTTAGATTGTGTTTTTTAACAATTTTCTTTATATCTATGATCGTTTGTGTCATCTTTTTACAGTGAATCAATTTATGAAAATAAATAGTTTGGGTTTTGAGAAGGGCAGAACTAATTCTGAACTGGAATAATGAAACTAAGACGTTTATGAAAAACGAAGTTGATTGCTTTGGCTTCTGAATGGCTTGCTTGCATATAACGTACAATAAAGTATTGTGTAAAGAAATTATATGGAATTCGCTAATTTGTGAATTTGACCAACTACAGCGAGTTGCGTGAAATACATTTATGCTAAATTCAGCACATACCGAACATGATACGAGTATCGATTATGAAACATCGAGGAAAGGAAATTTTATTTCACAACGTTATCGTGCAAGTTCGTGGTGCGTTAAAAGTCGAAGCGTGAAATGGTTAAAAGCTATTTGCTTGCCTATGGGTCGTAACCGCTGTCTGATTAATTGAGGTATAATAAATTGCTATTACATCGACACGGGATGGCTAAATAATCACAGTTCCTCACATTGGTCGCAATTATCTCGATGGGAGGATAAACCAGTGAATTGCCGTCGTATTTTTCGTTTTTCCAGTTGTCGATTGTGCGCAGTTATACGCGTGAAACTGCGACGAAGAACACAACGAAACACAATCGCATCGAACAATAAAAGAATGACCAGCTGTTTCAATATGATAAACCGAGTATTCTTCGAGTACCATTCCCTTAAAAAAAATAAATTCAAAGATTCTTGCTACAGCATCGATGAGAATCTTCCAAAAAATCAAAATACTTGCGAATAAACAGATCAACGATCAAGTGACGGCAAAAATTCTTCTTCTTATCAAAACTGCATATCCACATCATTGCATAAATATGTCTCACTGTCAACAAAGCCAATGCCAGGGACGTCAGAAGAATTTTTTAAAGTATCGAATCTTGAGAATAAATAGGAGAATAATAAATAAACAATCAGATATGGAATTAAAAGTTCTTTTTCCAGTTTAAGTTGCATATGCATTAACGACTACATTAATGACAAATCCGATGGTTGAGACATCAAAAACAGCAACGAGACAATCTCGAAGTTTTAGTCGTGGCGGATTTCAAAGAGGGAGGCCCATTATACGTCTTTCGTTGGAAGCTCGTCGGTATCGTCGCTCTCATCGTATAAATTTCCATACGCGTCCCCACGGCGACGATCCTCGTGGCACAATACGTCTATTAAGTCGGCGAAATGATGGTTCGTAGCGGGGTTCGGAAGAGGATACACCGGTATCGATACGATCGGTCCGCTTGGACGTCGATCTGGATTTGACGTCGTTACGGCCTTCCCTCGATATTTATGCGCGGAATAGTCTTTTTCGCGATTGTATGCTAATGCACGCAGAGCTGGTCTAGTAATAGTATAAAATGTAATCCCCTTCTGGGAAATAGCTTCTTGATACGTTTAGAAAAATTAGGTTTTACGTACGATAAGCTTCAGAAGAGAAATTACTATAGGTTTCGTGATACTATATTAGGTTGTATGAGATTTATGATAGTTTTGTCAGTTATATGCAGATAGTTATATGGAAAATTTATTAGTACTATAAGTATCACGACACCTTCTGGTTTCATATAGAACGATCATTCATTTAAATTGTGATAATGGTGCAAAAACTCACAGAAGCTACTTGTAAAAGTTACAAGAAATTACTGCAAATATTATGTTGTATTATATGTAAGTTTGTGTATATTTGCATTTTTTCATAGATGCATAAACTATCCACAGTCTATTGATGAATGTTTGAAGAATTTTCTTTTAATAAAAATATTCTTTTGAGATGGTCGTATAAAGAAAGAGTTGAAGTAAAAGGTTCTAATAATTGTGGGCGATCCTCAAGGTCCATGGAGGACGTGGCGTGTTCGTTTTGGGATGCACCACCCCGAAAGTCCTTCGACTACGTTCGACGTGTGTAGAAGAAAAAACACGCCTGCGTGAACCTACTCGCAAGATTTACGGCATCTAAATTTCTGGCCCCCCGTATTTATCGTTTCGGTCATGGTGGGCGCGTTCGAATTCCTTCCGAGCGACGTTTTCGTCCTTTGACGGCCGGTTCTTGTCAAAAGGATCCCTTTCAACAAATTAAAAAGAGGAATTAAATAAAAGGACTGTGACTGTCTTCAAGGATGGAAAAATATTTATGAACTGCTGTGTCGAACTTTAGGAGAATATTTGGCATTATTTCTCATCAGCAATAAAAAGAAGACAAATGTAATTCAAGCAAGTATTTCTAGGTAATGGTGTGACAGTAATTAGTCAGTTCACTTAGGTATTTCCTTTGAAAAACAAATCTGTGGCACGTTGAAAAATTTCTGACACCCCTGGTGTTCAGAGTCCACGATCCTTAAAAGAGTTCTTTTGATGATACCGACGTTTTTCTTCTCTCCGCTTTATTCTTCTTCTTCTTCTTCCTCTTTTCACGGTTTAATCGAGAGTCGGCGTTATTCACATGGAACGAGATTCTATAATACTTTATCGTGGATAAATTAGGAGCGCGAGTAAGGGTCCACTTTGTGTCGTATTCTTCTGATCTCGCGACAGAGCGATACTCTTCGATAAAGTATCGCGTGTAGCATTAATTATGTCACCACCGCCAATTACTGGTGACAAATTTTTGCCTTTCGAAGGGTTGTAGCGGCGTCTCGTTTGTTCAGAATCCGATTAGCCCAGGTGCAAAACACGAATTTCGTTACCATTCATTGATGTCGATAGTAATTTATTTCTAAATTAGCGGTGATCAGTTTCTGAAATACAAGATTTTATTCGGATGACCGTTTGAAAAAACCTTCATCGTGGTTTTGACACTTTATTTCCCCTGAAGCAGCTTTGGATAACAACTAGTTAAACTGAATTTATATATAACATGTTTAAATATCAAAGACAATATTACTGAAATTTTGTCTCTTCCTTGGAAAAGTAGAAATATAAGGGAAAAATAATCACAAGATTGTGGAGGCCTGATTTAAGACATTGCGTGAAAGACCAAAATGTACGACCTAGATTACTATAATTTTATAAATCATCAAATCCAACTCCAAGATGATTTCAACCGAGTTCTTATGATCATTCAATCGTGGTTACATAATTTTTTCACGTTTCACACCAAATTTTATGACTTTTACACCGCAAGTTAAAATTGGAACTCCATAATCAAACAATGAGGTCGTATGAAATTTTGTACTTTGATAAAGATCTAAAGAATAAAAAACTAGACCGATGTTTAATAAAGATCAATTCCTATACTCTACATTATAATCCTTGAATAAGATTTGGCTAAAGTTTGCCGATGCTGTCGACATGATAACAGCAGCAAGCACATTCATTGTTCAAGAGTACAGCTGTTAGCCCCAGTAACAGCATCGTAACAACACAAGCGGACCAAATTTAGAATTCACTGTATCTTGATTACGTTATCCACTCGCCACGTTGCATTTCTCGCCGTGCAAATATTATGACCGAGTGTACAGATCGTCTTGCGCGAAACGAATCTACTCGTAGAAAAGAAACGCTCCTTAACAAACGAAAATTATTGAAGGCTGGTAATGCTATCCTAATATGAAAGTTATGAGTTCGTGGAGCCTGCAGAAATGGGCTCATATGTTACAATCAGCCTGATACTACCTACGGGGGCCCGAAAGTGCTCCGGTTAAATTACTTTAAGGGCCTCGCTGTGTAGTACAGCTCTTCGTATTCTCTCCATATGGGGTCCCCTAATCCCATGCACAGCATCGTACGCGCTATTTCATTCACCGAGTTAATGCTGATCAAACTGCAATTTCGCGAAGCTTTAAGACCGTTTAATTGTGTAATCGTGTATGCTTGTTCGCAGAGCCTCATTATCTTATACTCGAGTACGTGATGTACGGGAAATTGTTGGCGTACCTGCGTGATCATCGCACCAGGCAGGATTTCTACAATTTCAGTGAGGACTCAGCCGCACTCACCTCTAGGGATCTCACTGTTTTTGGATACTGCGTGGCAAGAGGCATGGAATATCTTGCGTCGAAAAAGGTGAGAGTGTACTCTGATTTTACTATATATATTTCTTTTGATTTTTTTTATTGTTTATTTTAATGTAAATCATTTTGATGTATGTGTTTTTTAACTCACTACGCATCGACGTTACACTAACGCAACATCTTATTCGCAATTTTCCACGGTTAATTTATTGTAGATTATCACGATGACGTATAAATGAATTAGGAATAGATTTTAACTCTTAAATGTACAATTCTTTTCTAATAGGAGATTTTGAAAATGTGAATTTGTGCGATACGAAACTATAGAAACATAGTTTCAAAAATCCATCTCATCTTTTCCGTATTTTTTATTTCGAGAGAAGTTAATTGTCAAAAGGATTAAACGATTCTGCATCTATTAATAATCTGAAATACTTTAGAGCTCAATCTTTTTATCATGTTGATTTTTAAGGACGTTAAATCGTAAGTATCGCGTACAGCTTTTAATATCTGTGAATTATTAAAAGTACCCTTTCGTGGTTGCGTTTAAATTATCACTCCCCCTTATTTGTATTTCCATTACGCTCGCGAGACTTCTTGGTGTTGGCCGAAAATTTATTATGACCTTACATGCTCGCGTGTTAAAGGAGTCTTAGAGACGAAGCCAAAACGATACAGCGACCGTCTACTTACTGTAACATTATATCAAAGTATTGCCCCCGATGTTGTTATATTCGTGCCATGCCGATCTTATTCTTAATTCTTTACGAATCTATAATCGATTCTGTATTTCATCCCGCAACAACAAAAGAAAGATTCACACTTCGTAAATATTATACAAAATTATTAATTCATAAGAATGTCAATGATCAAATTTTTCACCATTTTTGTTAATTTAATTGGAAAGTAACTTAGATGAAATAGTTCTTTTTCGTACTCAATATAACATTTTTCTTTGTATCTTTTTACGCAAAATATGCAAAGCTTCAGTTTCTCAAATCTACATCCCTATTTCATTTAATTCCTTATATTCTTATGTTTCCAAATATTTCTCTATACAAAAATTCCTCTTTTGCAAATTTACAATTCTGCTTGATGTAATTTCTTATATTTTCACGTTTTCAAAATTGTATCTGTGCAAAAGTTTCTTTTTTTTTCATTTGTGCCTATTTGTTTTAGTCTCTTATAATGTCACATTTTCAAACTTCTTTCTATGCGAAAATTCCTTTCTTCGCGTAGTGTATTCTTCACGTAGTATATTCTTTAATCTGACAAAGCTTCATAAACTCGCCATAAATCGAAGCTTCTCAATAACGAAGATAATGAAACGATAAAATATCGCCTTTAAAGTCTCCAATGTGTTTCAAAAACACCTACGTGTCAAAAGAGTACCCCGCATTAAAAACCGAATACCTCGTCCTTCGAGGTTGCCTATACGTTACGACTGAAGGTCGCGAGCGAAAAAGCGACGGCATGACAAACAGCTTGCCAGTGGTATTTGTACGTCAAATATTTTCTTAGCGTCGGAAAGACGCGGGACCAGAGATCATCTCACCAGTGAATCTGTGTCAGTGGGCAAAAATGGATGACATGGTCAAATGAGATAAATTCTGGAACGATCGTCCTACAACCTTAAGTTGGTGTGAACAGCAATAAACTTATATTAGCGGGAATACGCGAAGAAGTTTGTATCGATTAAAGCGAGTTCTTTCCTCGTAAGAAAGTTAGCATAAGACCTAATATCTTTTTGTCTCGTGTCTTGATGGAATTTATTCGACGGTGACCACTCTTCCAAGTTTTCAGTAGCTCGATTATTTAGATTTAAAAAAATTAAAAATTTTAAAAAGGATGTTGAATATGGTGATTTAAAAACTGGATAACTAAAAAAAATGTATTACTTTGTTGAACACGTTTTTTACATTTTTTGCGAACAGAAGCCATCGATGTTAATACAATCTCGTTGTTGAAATATTGCTGAAGAAAATCGGGATTCTATGAGGATCGAAATCTTAGAAATGTAGAGTACTGAAAATCATCTTATGGTTGCAAACTGATTAAAAGAATTAGATAGGCATCCGCGGACATATTTTAAATCGTGTTAAGACCCAAGTTGGGGTACTGACAGAAGTGTCGAATATTTATTGTCCATTTATGAAATTTCAAGCCAAGAAACGTGTGACTCGAAGCTGACAATGCCGCTGTAACCGCAGAGTGACACGAGCGCGTTTAATATTACGGTTCTAACCTCCTTGCTGAAGGCACGTGATTCGCTTCGGAACCATAAAACAGACATTTTTATGCATCCAACGACGTTTAATGGACTCTTTTTTTGAGATAGTATCGTGACTCGAAGTCCAAGTCAACATTCTAAATTATCGTTCGTTTTCTTTATAGTCTTGCGTAAATATTCGAATATATCTTTTGGGGTTTCTTTTTGTACACAATATCCTAAATTTAACTTTTTTCATTTTATAACATGTTTAATAATTCGAAACGTAATAGTCAGTTTGAATGGCGTAAAAATGAAATTCATCTCTATGGAAGCAACTATAGAAGGAATATTACCAATGGTAAACCTTCGATTAGAAAAATTTCACGCCGTTTCTTGCAAGGGCAAATATCGAATGAACCGTTCGTAATTATTTTCTACGAATATCGAATGACGTTCGCGTAATCGTCTTCGGAGAATTGCTACGTGAAAGCTAATTTTCTGAAGTTAGTGGACGATAATTACTCATCGGAAGGAAAACGGTAGTGTACATTCCGGCATGGAGAACATCAAGGTTCTTTTTCGCTCTACCAACCGCGAGAAACGTGCCTTAAACTTCAACTGTACGTTAACTATCTCTGCTAGCTATAACATCGTTTAAAAGGTGCAACTCGAATCTCGTCGTTATCTTCTCGAGTGTGAAAAAATTCATTTAAAATCATATTACTCGTTATGGATGAAGTTTTTGCATCGTATGAAACATTCCTTAGCAACTGGTTTACTTAACTTTTTATACAAACATACGAAGCAACTAACACGTACCTGCATCATTTCCATAATTCATCTGACTGGTTCGTGCTTCTGTCGTGTCATCTATTCCATAATCCTCCCTTTGCCGACGTATTAGAATAACAAATCATGTACTTCATAGTGCGAACATGAATGCTTATGAGTCACGAGGTATTTTAATCACTTTTTCGTATGTGTTGCAAAATGATTGGAGTTTTCAAATGAAGGTGCTGTTGCGCCTTGTTCGGAAAATTAATTACTTTTGAAAACTTGATGAGTAAGTTGTTTTATAATAAGGTGAACCTTAGACGAATGTCAGACAGAAACATTGCATCAAGGTAGATATCGCAACCTTTTTACGCTTTCAGATAATTCCATTAGATCTTTATAGAACTATTTTACAAAAGAGAATAACTAGGTTTCTGAGAATCAGACTGTAAATGCATTAAAAGAATACTTTAATAATAAAAAATAAAAAACTAACAAATAAATGGCTAGAATATTATATCGAAAATTAATTAATAGAAATTTTAATTAAAACAATCGATTCCTTTTCTTTCCTGAAAATCTTTCTATAGGCAAAAAATATATATATTTATATTTATAATATATAAATATAATATGTAATATATAAATATAAATATAATATATAAATAAAAATAGGCCATAAAATACTGGACGCTGAAAAAATATATACATATAAATTAAATAATTGAGGATTGAATTATTAGATAATACTCGGATAAATATAACTCAGATGAATTATTAGATAAAAACGTTTCGATTGTAATAAGCAATTTCCGTCTTCCTAAAAGTTGAACCAACAAAACTTTCCGATCAATCTGACACTTTTGCTGGAATAACGCAACGACGCAAAGGTTTTCTTTTATCGAATATCGATGACAATGCAGTAGCGAGGTAAAAAATGGTAAATAGCTAAATATCATCATCGACCGGTTATGATTCGGTTGATGGAGATGCACGCGGCGAGGCTGCTCGAGGCATCGAACAGCGGGAACGAAGTCTCGATTGGAATCAGTATGCTATGTTCGTCGTTGGAAGGACGGGCAAAGAGCAACCGAGTCAGGATGTCGATTTCAATCAAAGATTATACACGAGTTCGCAGAAATTCTTCTCAAGAATTGTTCCTCCAATAATTCTCCCGACATACATAGTACCCTTAATTGAAAGTGGAAGCCACGGCTGATGCACGAACGAGATGAAATGATTTAAAGCCTCGAAACAGCGAGGCTTATTGGTTTAAGATCGAGATCGTTATGCTTACTTCGCACGAACCGTGGATGTATTGTTTCAGTTGCAAATTAATACGGATATACATCCGGGGAAATATTTATTCTGAATTATTTATCGTCTTTCCGCTCAATATTGAAGGATGAAACTCAACGTCGTAACATCACAGAATTGAGAATACTTTACAGAATTATAATTTTTAGAAATTTTCTTCACTTGGCATTTTTTAAATAACGCGAGTCTTCGACAAGTTCAAGATAAAAATGAAAAAATGAAGACACAAACACAGGTAAATTTAAAACAAAGGAAGGACATTTATCAAAATTAAAACGATAGCTGGAAAAGCAAAATTTCCTCATGTCAGTGTAATAAAGATAATAATACATAAGCAATGAAGAAATTTTAGATTATTTATCAATTATACGACACTCGTTCAAAATATTTATCACGAGAACGTGACTTAAACGTGAACGGAATATGAATCGTTTGGCTTCTTGATATTTCATCTTTTTTTTTTTTTTCTTTTGATACGGTAACGCCGACATGCCATAGATACACTGGTATCTTATGTTACGCGAAAGTAGTCGCAAAATATATTTTTCATCCATACAAAACATTGAGGAGCGGGCAGAAACACGAGCAGGTCGACACGACAAATGGACTTGCGTTCGAGTTTTGCACCGGTGGTCGCGCGGCGCGCTATAAATCTAGAAGATGAAGTCATTAAAGAAACGGCAAAGACGTATGTATATCCAGCTCGCCTTGACATTGAGCAGCGCAAGTTCATTAGCATCGGCCACGGTCGAACGGCGAGAGCCCGCTCACCCGATTTTCCGACAGCCTAATTCGTACTCTTCCGTGTTGTTTCAAAGTTTCTTGAACATTTTCTTGAAACAAAATTTTTTTGGAAAGTTACATAATCTGCTGTTTATTCCACGAAAGATTTCTATTCATTAATAAGATGATTCATAACGCGTTCTTATCGTGTAATTTTGATTTTGAATATTTACTTCGATGATTCATTGATGATGGTCCATTTTATCTTCTGAAATCGGAGAAATGTATGTATGTATACGCGGATCGACACTGTTGACCGGATAGTCGATCAAAAATAGTTTTTGAGAAAATTGCTACTATGTTAAATATATTTTCTCCCGACGATAGGTTCTTAACTGATGCTAAAAGAAACTCAACAATTAACACTTTTGACTAGGCTTTGCATCCAAACTCGTGTTATATAACGATCGTATCATTTCCCCGAATATTCCCCGGAGACTTGATCCTGTAATCATCTATGACGGAAGTCTGCAGCACAGTTTAGTACCATTCACTAGTTTAATCGAAGCTTTCATCGTTGCTCAAACATCATCACCGACTTTGATCGACGCGTCGAGGTCGTACGACAATTAAATTTCACGCGTATTTACTGGTACGCCAAGCAATTTCCATTGAAGCACACGGTTCGCGAGTTCCGCGGTGGCTGGCCACACAAGAACGTAAAATAAATCAAGCTCAGCTTCCGCGGCGAATAACAGTACGACGAACACGCGATAAATCAGACGTACAATAAATAATCAGCAATAACGTGTCTCTGCCGCCGTATTACGAAGCCGAGCAACGTGGAATCCGCGGGTCATAAAATCTATTCGTCGAATCCCGTCGTCGAAGAATACCTTTGGTGGTAGAAAAGGTCTTGAAACTTTTCTATGCGACAATCCAACCAGTTCGAGGATTCGAGTTTGCTCGCTCTATCACTTGATACCTTGTATATGCGATGTGGTAACTATAGTGCGGTTGCGTAACAGGACGTCCACCTGCGGTCACTGTCTCATGCAGGAACGTTGATCGAGCCTTGTGCTTTTGTTCGATTTTGCAGATCATCCACCGTGATCTTGCCGCGAGGAACGTGCTAGTGGACCATAACAAGCTGTGCAAGATCGCCGACTTTGGTATGTCCAGATTTGCGAACGAAGATGGGGAAGTGATCGAGACAAGACACGGCAGAAACGCGTTGCCAATAAGGTGGATGGCGCCCGAGTCATTGATCTACTCGCTATTCACCACTAAGACGGACGTTTGGAGCTTCGGGATCTTGATGTGGGAGATCGTCACCCTGGGTATGTGCGAAGCATTGATTTCTCGAATTTAGTATTTTATATTCCTATCCCAGATCTAAATTTCTTTAATATTAAGTCTGACTACTTCTTAAATGAAATAATGGCAACTATATTAACGATAAAATAATAATACAAGCTTCCTCCTTACTTCTATAATCTAATCAATCGCTGACTCTTGTCTTCGAATTCTTAACTAATTCATTCGCTCATTCGCTTTTCTTTATTTCTCTGTCTCTTTTGCTCTTGATACTTTCGCAGTCCTATTAATATTCTATCATTTCCACATTTTTTATTTTATATTTAAGTAATTATTTAATTCCCTTATTTCTATTTGTCATTCTCATTTAAGTAATTGTCTTAATAATTTACAACCTATAAAGCAGATGTGTTTTTAATGCATTATTTTATCTTTGTGAATCATAATATAAAATGTTACTTACTATTATATTATCAATGTTATCAATGACAGAAGAACTCATTTCCCTAACGCAGGTTCGACACCGTACCCGGACATGACGGCACGAGAAGTGATGCGAAACGTGCAGAACAGTTATCGGCTGGAGAGACCTTCGCATTGTCGAAGCGAGCTGTTCAGGGTGATATCCCGATGTTGGCAAGCTGATCCAGACCGCAGGCCGGAGTTCCAGACTCTAAGGAGGGATCTGGCACAGTTACTCGAGGACAATATGAACGGACATTATGTAGATCTCGAAAGCTTCGCCTCAGAATGCACCGATTGAGCATCATCCAATAGAGATTCATTGGAAATCGTTTCTCTGTCGTTTGCTCGTCTTTGACACATACGATCGAGCATTCTGGACCATCGGTTCATGAACATGATTGTTTCGTGTCCAATAATCGATCCTCTGTCTTCTTGAACAGGTGGACAATTTCAAGTTCGTGAAATTTTGATCGTAAGTTCGGTTGTTTTGATCCATTCGAAAGGTATCGACACTTGACCGATGCTTGTGGAACGCGTGAATGTGAATGGAATGTGATGTTTCTCTCTGTATGAGGTAATCTGTGCGGTTTTGCGGAGGTGGTTGAGAGAGATTTTTTGCCTCAACATGGAACTAGTAATGCGTGCGTAAGATACGAGCAGTTCTTTCTTCAACGCCATGAAATTTGTGAATTCGTAAAAATTCCAAATATCTGTAAAACTCAGAATCCGTCCATATATGATTCTAATTTTTTTATATCATTTCTATGTACTTAGGGCAAACAAATCTGTGAAAAAAAGTAATTCTTGAAGCGTATACGGAATCTGTATATATTAAAGAACAACTTCCACAATATTACATATTGTTCTTAAAACGTTTTGATACTGGTGCATACGGGTTTCAGAAAAAAAAGTGCTGATATGTTGTGAGACTCGTGAAAGGCGAGGAATATTTTGCATCGAACGTAACATAATGGGAAGATAATCGATAGCATATGTGTGTGAGAGTGATTTTATCGTTGAAACAAAGACGAAATTGCGAATTATGAGGCGAGAAGAATGATTTAACAATGCAAATACGATGGTAAAGTAACGTGCAGTCTGTACAGTTAGGGATAACAGGCGTTCTTTACTGTTTCTTTCTTTCAACGCGGAGAAGATGTCTAAGATTCTCTTAAGTATTTCGTTTAGTATTACTACACTATGTCTAGCGTTATTTTCTTTAATTAATGCGCCAGTCGTCGAAAGTTCGTTCATATCGGTGTTTTTCGTTCAACATAATACAAAAAAAAAAAAAAAACGAAGGAGTAAGGTGATAGAGAAACTTCCATACTGTTTAACTTTGCTCACATTCAACAAAAACTTGTTGAAATAAAAAAACTCCGATATGTAAACGATCAATTACGCAACCCATCGCATAAATCTCATTACAACGCAAAACGATCGACGTACATCGTTTTCCATTTGTCTAATGTATTTTTCTCACTTATAATCATTGTACATAAATTCGCATTATTATAAACGCATCGTGTCAATCAAAAAAAAAAAAAAAAAAATTGAAAAAACAAAAGAACAATTTTAATTGATCGTTTCACCGTAGTTGTATCAAGGATTATTGTAATAATTATTATTATTATCCGTATAATTATTAACGAATCGTTATTAAACACGTACGTTTATAAGTTTCCAATCGTCGATTAATATTCTTAATCATTCTAGTCTTTCTTAATGCGTATGGGGTGGCGATTGGTCCTGAATTAAGCACAGAAATCGCGTGTAAATTTATTATTGTGGATTGTGATATCTTCGTACGTTTTTTTTTCTTCTTTTTATACGATATGTATATTACGAGATCCCTTTCCTTTAGAGCCGATTAAAGCCCCATCATTGTCGGTTGATTGTTTTATTAAGTTTTGTACGTTAAAACGGAACGTCGAATCATCTCTTCGAGAATCCCGACCTCGCTTCCATAATATCGAAGAGAAGCGATTCCGTCAATTTTTTTAGACGTTATCGTGACGTTACTCTTTACGTAGTTCTGCGATCCGATCACATATATACATACTCTTTTCCTATTTTTTTTTTGCCTGCCGTTCTCTGTTACCCCTGCCCCCAAAAAAATGCAAATTATTGTATGTAAACTCAACTACTGTAAGAAGAGTTTTTTGTCAGTAAACGTTGTCGTAAATTCACGCAGTTCTTATTTTTTTATAAACAATTTTCCTGATCTTTTATTACCATAGATCAGTGAATTACTTAATCACTTTAAACATATGAGGTCGAAAATTGGATTTTGTCAAAACTGTGTAAATAGATTCATTTATAACGTACAATAGCGAGAAAAAAGTAAAAGTTTGGAAGCGATGATATAAGATAAAAAAAGCATGGAAGATATGGTAAAAAGGATGTATTAAAAAATAAATATGGACATGATTCATAATATTATAATTTACAATAAGATTCAGAGGCACAGACAAATGTTATAATCTATTCTGGAATGTTAATTAACAAGTTTTTATGTCTACGTACCTACCGAGGCATCCTCTAGACAATTATAATAATTCCATTAATTTTTTTCATTAATATATATGTATGATAGCGATTTTTCTTCGTACCTTGCGATCGATATAAATTTCCTTACAGGATCTATATGTATGTATATTCTTATTTCCTTTAAAAAATTTTAGAAATATTTAGATAGGTATATGTAGCGATAAATTATGAATTTAACTCACAGAAACTATACAATAATATGCCACGATCAAAATTAATAATTAAAAATTTTAAAAATTAAATTTTGCAATTAAAATAACTAATTTGAATAAACAAGATGGAAGCCGAAATGTCACGCCAAGAGTCAAGAATTAAATGTAGCATTTAACTAATATGCTTTCGTTTAATTAATACCCATCTGGGTAAAGAGAGGAAAATGTTTTAATATGTAGAATGATTGCATTTTTTCGCGCGAAGAATGCGCGAATAATTGACCGAGAATGCAGGCCTCAATTAAACTCTCGGTCTCCCGCCGGTTTAATTGCGAAATCGTAGCAACGAATTGTTACTATATCGTGCGTGAGTTTTCTTGTTTCTCGATTATTTTTTTTGCTGCTTGAATCTTAATTAACTTGCTTCCAACGCATCAAAGGGGGTGCATTCCTACGCGCGATTACACGCGACACGGTCATCTTAAATTTTTATTGAAAACGGTTAAACAAAGAGAGAATAATATTTGAAAAATTTTTAAAGAATTTAATCGTGTATAGCCAGTTAAATAATATATCTATTAAATAATGAGTTAACAAATTATTACAGCAATCTGTTACCTGTGATGAAATCGATTAATATGTATTTTGAAGTAGCGCACTAGAAATCGAATTTCAGAAACTTTCATTTCTTTATTAACAGTAAAGTGTGTAAATGGGAAATTATGTGTAAAAATTATTATCAGTATACTGTATTAGTAGCTAAGTTTAGGAATAATATAGGTAGTTAGAGTAAATTTAATCTTATACATATTGCATTTCTAGACTTGATATTTCCTGTTCAAATAAATCTACTCCTTGATAATTTATTTCAGTGTAACAAGAGATCCATCTTCATTACAGTATGATGTTGATGGTCACAAAACTTTCACCTGTCTCTATTATTCTACGATTTTAAATCGTAATTATACCTGTTTGTGGTGACCAACTTTCTAAAAGGTATGTAATCCCAAAATCTTCTTCTGAAGCTTTTCCTAAAACCTTAAAAAGAAACGCAGGTAATATTTTTCATCGAAATAAGTTTATCAGGTGACGTATCAATTAAGTTTATGATATGAATTGCTAAATTTAAGGGCCGTAATAAAATAATTATTTAAATGCAAAATGATCTAGAAGACACGTCGAGTAATCTTGAACATACATTTACTCAAAAATTAATAAACAATTATTATTTAATTTATTATTATATTATTATTTATTTATATATTTCTATTATTATATTATTTAATTTAATTATTATTTAATTTATTACTTATTAATACAATCAACAAATATTTAGTGACTAATGATTAATAATAACTGTGAAACCACATTCAATTTGCAATTAAATCTAAACTTCCGAGTGGTCAATGAAAGTTTCATCAAAGCAGGAATTTGCTGAATCGGTAAAATCGAATTCCGTTATCCCCGCTTGGGCTTCTCTCATAAAATTTTCAGAAGTTGTTTGCATAATTTTAAGACTTTATCACGCAATTCTTATAACGGTAGTATCCTTCGGTGGAAAGATTCCGCAAAAGGCGCGAACAGTTGGTGCGTTAATTGAATTCTCGCATCACGCGATATTTTACGGCTCAGTGAATTATCCGAGTTATAGTGCAATAATTGAACTAAGGATTTTGTAATTTATCGCCGACTATCAGGTAAGATGGCGAGCCATTTTAGTTTTTGCCCGGCATGAAATTAAGCTCACGCTCCACGAGTTTATACCCTATCGTCTCGTGACGTTTCGATTTGCGGTGACTTGATGGGCGTGTAATATCCTCGTGCATCTGAAATACCTATTGATACTTATTCTTGTGAAGAATTCGTATACTAAAGAATTTCGTAGCGAATTATTTTACGTACTTTCCTATATCGTGGATAGAAAGTGATGAAAATATTTAACATCGAATTGCGATTAATAGTTACAGTAAATTAAAAATACAAATAGTAAACTAAAAGTACAAATAGAAGGACACGTTATATATATATATAATATAAATATTGAAACATTTAAGGTTCGTATTTTTGAACTAATTTAATCAATTTTAGTATAAACGCATCGAACGAATATGTTAGAAGGAATTGAAAGTGAATATGGTAGGAGTCACTCGAGTCAGAATGGCCCTAAAGAAAACATGTGGAGCGCACGAAGAATCGTTGAATGTCTCCAATCATCCCCGAGAATTGTCAGTAGGAATTGCGTGCATGGCATATATGTATGAACGTCTCGTGCAGTAGTTTTCAGAGCTGTCGTATGTTGCAACATGTATCGGGGTAAGGATCGTTATCGTAAATTGGATCGCATTCCGGAAATCTTGAAATAGCCGTAAAACGTCGAAACCTGTTTATAGTGATGGGTAGTTCGATGATCGGACGAGATCGAATGAGATCTTACGTCGATGGAAAAATACTTGTAAATTTAGTTCGTTCAGTGTATTTCGCTTTCGTTCATATACATTACGAAATGTAAAAGTTATTATGTAGGATCTATTATGAATACGTATGTACGTTTAATGTTATAGATTTTATACGTTGTAGAATGTAAAAAATATTGAGCAAATAATATTATACAGTACATCGTGTACATATATATATATATTAGGTCGTCCGAAAAGTTTCTTTTGTTTTATAAGGAAATAATGGATGCACATTTTTCGTTTTGTATTATTTTATCGAATTACGTATGATCCATTTTGATCTATCAAACTAAAGATCACAACGTTCGACAGATTAGGTTTCATGTTTGTATAAAGATGCGTTGTTGTGAAAAACGTGTCAGGAAAAGAAAGACACTTTCCGAACAACCTAATACATACAGTAGATACTCAGCACATTCTGTAGATAAAGATAAAAAAAAGTTGTCATAAAACACACGTAATTGTAAGCATTGTTAAATAAAAAAGTGCTATAATAAAAAAGAAACGTTATACGGAATGAGTAACAGTGGACGTGCATTAGTACAAAGTATGAATAGATTAGAAATACTTCAGTAGTAATAGTCAGAATGTAACATAATTAGAGGTGTACGCAAAGCCGAAAATATCAGAAATCCGATACTCGTATCATACGAATCATTTTGGATCCTGAAAGTATTTCGTAATTTGAGACTGTCCTGATTCGAGAGTTATAAAATTATATAGCAAATTATAATATTTCATAATGAAATATTATATCTATCATGTATTTCGTTCTTATTTTTGCTTAGTATTCTAGCTTATATAATTTGAAAATTCTTAAGAATTCCAAGTCTTGACAATTCCCACTTTCTCGAGAATCCCGAAATTCTCGGGAGTTCCGACTTTCTTAAGAGTTTCGAAATTTCCGGAAATACGAGACACCTTCGGAAAGCCGACCCGACCGCGGGAAAAATTCTTAACCCCACCCAGCCCGATATCTTCAGGTTATCGCGTAAATCTAATTCTAATATTTCTACAACTTCAACTATAACGCCATTTCACAATGTTTGCTATTAATTATTTATTAATTATTAATATTCTTTGAAGTTCTCATTTATTACTCTTTGATATAACTCTTTAACAATGTCTCCAATGACATACGTTTGTATGACATTCTTTTCTTATCTTGACCTATGGAATTTACTGATAACATTTGACTGAAAGAACTGGGTCACCCTGTATATTTACTCGCTATTGTAGATTCCCAAAATGTATCTCTTAAATAGACCTTGGAGTGACCTTAAAGAATGACCTTGGAGTGACCTTGTAACGAATCAAATGACTTGGAAATGACCTTCAGATGGTCTTAAACATCTCGAGGAACCTTGGAGTTACTGCTAAGTAACCTTGGCATAATCTTCATGTGATCTGGAGTAACCTTCAAATCGTTCTTTAAATCTTAATTAAAATTAAATTCTTTAAATGTTGGAGGGTGATAATTTATGCTCTTTTATTGGTGTGACTTAGCGAGTTAAGCACGATGCCTTGCAGTCTCATACGGATCACTTGAGGAGATTTACGCAGGAAACATCTTCCACGTGACTAGGTCGCGGTTGCTATCTATGGAAAGACTTTCGCCTAGAGATCCAGCAACGGTATCGAGGTAACAACATGAGAATATAATGAAGATGGAAAACGACTTAACATATATTGAGAGTATCTCAAATCACATTCGATTATATTGGAAATCTCACGAACACTATATTTTGAAATGATCTGAAAGCAAAAATTGATAATATTGTCATTATTAATGCATCAAGTCACTCAAATAATTAATGTTTTATAAAATTCATTTTGATAAATTTCTAGCTTACAGCTAGAACTGACAGCTAGAACTAACTTTCTCATCTGCATTTATACAATAATATACACAAATCATTTGAAAGTACGTAAAATATTTTGTCTAATGATAAAATTCCTGCTGCCTAGTTATTAATTTTATCGCGATAACTTATGGTCTTAAAACGAACGAATAATTGTTGGATAGTTAGAAGATTCTTTCCATTCCCTGGGACGTACGCGCGATTAAAAGTAAGATCGCGGTGACACGTTCCACTTTCATTCGTGGCCAGTTGAAAATTCTGTCTTGTGTTGATCAACACCATATTTTTTATAGTAATGTTAACGAGCCGCTGACCCAAATATTTTTCGAAATGAGCGCGTTTCACTTTACTGAAAACGTGCCGAAATAACGTCAGAACGTGTATATCGAATCGAAAATATCGTTAGTATGTTATCCGCCACTGTTCCATGGTTTTTGATATCAGCTAAATAAGCTTCTGACGAAATGTTTTTGCACATGCCATCCTTCGCGAGAACAAAGATCAGCAACGAATTGAGGATGAGGAGAACCTCGTAGAAACAAAAGGTACCGCCGCGCAGTAATGAGTTTCGATTGGTTCCAGACGCGAGACGTTTTTCAGCCTTTTTCAAGCAGATCCGTCTTCCAATTTTGTGAGCAGAACGAATTACATCGTTTGATCCTTTGAAATAAGAGAGATCGGCAGCCTTGAGGTCTTGACTTGACGATTCTTGTTTCGAAGGTCAATTCTTCTTCTTGTCCTTTTTTGCACAATTAATCACAATTAAAGTCATGAGAGTGAATCGACAAGTTGTAAATTATAAATTATAGACTTCTTTCTTATAAATTTACAATTTTATACGTACAACTTCGTTCGTTATACCAACAAACCTGTTGGCATTGTTCAAGAGAATTTATCGGAATTATTAACTTGTAATTTATGATTTGTAGAATTTCGAATTTCATATAAGAATTATTATATAATTATTGTAGAATTATTGCATATTAATACATAATAGTATGTAATATGTAATAATATATATTACAGTAGAATTATTGTAATAAAGCGCAAATGAGCTCCAGATAATTTGATGCTCCTTGATATCACATACAGACGATAAGGACAGTTAATACAACGAAGAGATAAATACTTGATCTTAAAAATTTTTTAATTGCTAGTGCAGATGAATGAAAGATTTTTATATTCAAGTATGGTATACAAATAATAAGATGACATATACAGCATACTATATTTTTAGTAAAATGTAAAAATAAGAGTTAAATCGAATATAGCATATTACGACATTTAAGCGTGGACAACATGTTACGAGTTTTAATTTGATATTAAAAACCAAAAAAGAGTGAGAATATAATGAAAAGAATAAATAGCCTGTACATTACAATAACGATCACTATAACAGTAACGTTATATGGATACCGGAAGTATAAAACGACTGAGAAGGAATATAATTGGTTCTCACGAAAGGAGCGAACAAGGGAAACAGGTAATTTCAGCCGTCGTGTAAATTATATTGCTATGTGGTGCTCAAATAGTCTTTCAAACGTCCAGTGAAAGTAACTTCCACTAATCTCTATCAATAACAAAAAGATACGCCTGTATAATTGTAACCAGTAAGGACGTATGGAAAAAAGGTATTGTAGTATCACCTTTTTAGTATCACAGGTAATAAAATTCCAACTTACTCCTTACAATTTCTCCGTAGCTTCTAAGCATTTTATCCCAAGTTTCATTTCAAATGAGGATACAAAGTAAAAAGTTGAAATAAAGAATCATTTTAACTAGAATATTACTTCTATATTAGAAATAACATAGGAAAAATAAGTTTATTTATATCATTTTTTTTAATTAACCCTTGAATTAAATCTCAAATAATGAGGTGAAATATCACTCTGTATTAATCTTTTTTAATATTATACTGTAGTACAGTATTTGTAATCACTGAAAACAATAACTCTCCTGCCCTTCGTCTAGAATCGAATAATAATGAAACATTTAATCTTTCATTTAAATAGCACGTATTGCGCAGGATACTCACGTATGATAGTCTTTAAAAATTAATATCTGCAAATAAAATAAATTACTTATATTTCAATATTAATTTCTATTTTAAATATCACACTTTGCATACACCTAAGTCATAAATAGTATTGTCAAATTATTTTACTCTCGTCTACAATATATCTATCTACATAGAATGATATATCATTTATATAATAATTCCCCAAATATTTTATCTAGACAATATTCAAGTCAATTTCGTCCAAACCAAACCCGTTTAATTTCACCGATCCACGGCAAACCGTTTCATACTTGTTGACAAATTTTACAAGGCGCTGGACGAACACTCTAAATCTCCCATGGAATCCGATCGAAAACGTCGTTAACATCGCCGGGTTTCTAGTCACGGGGTTTCGAGCGCATCGATGCGTAAATCAAGAACGAAGGGTTACAATATTCCTTTTACCACTTCAACTTGAACTCGTACGATCGTACGCGTTCCGACACAACAAGACCTACTCTCTAGCTCAACGTGCACTTGAATACATGTACGCGAATGGTTCACACGCTGGCAATAACCATTCTCTTTATCGAGTTAAGTGCGCCGCGGATCGTTTCGCGATCGATTCGTCGTCCGTTTATTTCGATTTCCACGACTGCTTTAAATATCTGCCGCGCCACGATACACAGGCTATCGTTAAGTTTAACAGAGGAAACACCTCACGGCCGCGTTCCAACGATCTTTATGCGGGTTGCACGCGCCGTTTCGGAATGCAGATTCGCCACGAAGGACAATGGAAACGGCGCCAAGTATCTACCAAGCCAAGTACATCGTGACAGTTTACGCGTGCCCCTGACAGTTTCACAGTTGGTTATTTATCGAGTGGAGTTAGGAGGATGCATAAAGAGGATCGTGGGTTTACAAAACGATCGAAATTTGTTGGTTTATCGATTGTCTTCGTGTTCTGGATTGCTTGAAAGGTACTTGAGAATGTTTTGAGAAAGATTTGTCAAGGTAGGGTTGATATGAAATGTTAGAGTATGGTTGATGAACGAACACTAACTAACGAAAATATTTAGGTATATATTGTACGTGTTCTGTAAAATATTTTCATCAGCACCGTAATCAGATACGAATGACCATGATTATATTGGTAAAATTTGAAACCAATCTCGAAATGTATATAGAAATCATAAAATATTTATTGCGATCATATATTTAGTACAATATCAGTATACAGCATACACAGTTATCTTAAGCATATAATATTATTATTTTATTGTTTATTCAAGAACATAGGTCTATCTTAGGTCTATTTAATAAGAGTAAGAATAGTTTACACCTATAGTGAACCTCTCTGCTTACTAATAAACACTGCAATAGAAACGTAATAGGTACTAAGAATCCCATAAACAGCGATAAGAGTATCCAGAGGATTCAACACCTTCTCTCGCTTCTCAAGATATCTAAAACCAGTTGCTTCATTGCAAGTTAATCACGTTCTATCTGCAATTTCGTTCTACCGAACGTTGCGTTAAACGTCGAGACGACTGCTCGTTTCTATACAGAATGTCGCCAATTACAGACTACGGCGAGGGTCGTGAATATCTCATAAACTTCCTTGAGTGCCTTATGTGAGAGTGACGAACGCTGATCGTGGGTTTAACTCGAAGATTCGCGCCGTTTAATTCGGAAAGGCTTGGTCGCTTTCACCCTTCGATTCGTCGCAACAACGCCATTAGGAACACGAGAAAAGCGAACCTGAAATACTGCAGGATTTAATATCTCGAACCAGGAAATTTATATACGCGAAAATAAAGAACAGGATGTAGACGTACTAATTTTTAATTGCTGTGATTTATTTTAATGATCAGTTGTTTGGCCATGATTTAATGAAAATTAATTTTTTCTTAATAAAATTATTTGATGTGTGTAGAAATAATTGCAATGTTTATAATCTTTTATTTGAGCATACGTTTTATGTAGATACGTTTTATGATAAGGTATTTATAGAAGTTAGAGTTTTATTATACCTTATTTTCTACATTCTTCGACGTTTTCCTAACGCTCTGACAATTCAAACAAGATTATAAATTAATTTGTATGAATTTCAACGTATCTATACACACGATATATTTTTTATTAATGTTAATAAATGAAAGATTAGAAAGTAACATAGTCTCATAATTGTTATTTCATTTTCTATTCATTGATACTCGTATACACATGAATGTTGATTCGTCCTGTATTTACGAAATTAGTATATCGACATTGATTAAGGCATTACTCTTAACTTTCTAAAATAGTTTAGCTTTCCCAACGTGACATTAAACGATACATAGGTCGATCTTCTATCCCAGTATTTCAAAATGCAGATTGTATCTTGCCCTCTTTTCTCAACTTGGACCTTATCGAAGGATTCGAAGAGAAAACGTCATCAACCATCTGTTGCCTGAATCATAGTTCTAGACGATGATATTTCGTTTTAATGAAAGCATCTTTCTTTCTTAATGTATAACGAGAGTTAGAAAAATATTCAGGAGAAGTAAATGAAGATTTATGTCCTTTCTATAAAACCACTTGTATTGTGCCTTTTATCATACGAATTTACTCATGCATGAAGACAGACAAAGTTAAGATCGCGGTAGAGATGGAACTCAGATTTACATCGAAAGTTACATGCGCGCTAATGACAGCAATCACGGAGAAAACGTCGCGCGTCACTTCCAAAGACGAATTAGGCGTCATTTTTCATTCGATCACGAGAATTTAATCATAGAAGCTTGGAAATATTTCACTTTATCGTCTAGAAAAAGTAACGAAAATTAGTGAGAATATATTTTCCTACGTCGTTTTTCATCGGAAGCATCTGTTCATAAATATTTCATTTGTAAGGTGTTCAGTTTGTAAAAATTTCACTGGATCAAGGAAGATCGAATCATATACTGAATTGTATTAATTCTACGACTGTACCATCGTTTCTTCACAAATCTTTTAATATTTCATCTAATTCCCAATTTTGAAAGGGCTTCGAACAACCGCTACGAACAAAAAGCTAGAGAGGAAGGAGGAAAAAAGGAAAGGAAAAAGAAAGAAAGAAAAAAAAGTATGGAAGTGAGCGGGACAAAATACCTAATTCCGCCAACATAATTAAAATAGAAGTTCCAAATTACATTACGGCACAAGTTCCCAAAATAGGCAAAATCTCTAATTTCACCGACACAATCAAAATACAAATTTCAAATTATTCATAGTCACGATAAAACAAATTTCTAAACAACAGAAAAAAAAGAAAAGAAAGAAAGAAAGACACAACGAAAGAAAGTAAGGAAGCAAGAGGATGAAAAGCAACAATCGCGGTGAAAACGTCACGTGCTGTCGTATCAAGGGTGACGCGGGCGACCACCACTCTGTCGGTACTCCCCATGAGTAAAGCTGTAGGCTGAGCCGAAGAAGAGCAAAGGAGGAGGTCGACTGGCCGACTTCTTCCTCCTCTCGAATACGACACGCTTATCCGGCCGTCCGGTTTTCTCGGTCATGGCTCGACGAAGGGGGAACACGCAGGACGAAGCACGCTCGTTCCTACATTATCCCCACGTGAGACCCGCCAGGCATCGGGCCACGATTCTTCTTCTCCTTTGGCATCTCTCCTTCCACCTGATGAAGACGAGGACCGTGCCCGTTCCGCGGCGGCTGTAACCAGAGGTCGGTGCGCTTCCACGAGCGCACAATTTTTCGTCCCCTGGTGGAACACGCAGCCTCCAGACATCGTTGTTCCGTGGACGTCGATGAGAAGTGCGATTGAACTTCGAGCAACGTCGATTAATTGCTTCAGAGACTTTGTTAGGCTTGAGGAATTGTCGTCGAACCAGAGCACGTTGTTTTTGCTGAAGAACTGCCGGGTGAATGATTGAGAATCGATAGGGGAGACTGATATCGATGTTCAGTGATTTGTTCCATTTTTTAATTGATTACTATTAGATACTAGACGTTTTGGTATTTGAAAGATAGTTTATTTAAGCGTATCTAGTATTGAAAAACAGGATTAAAAAATTGGTGGTGATAGTGAGTGTGGTACTGTGCGTTGGGAAGAAGTGAGAAGACCTTGATGAAAGATCATATGAAGGAATGATGATGACGCGTGGACTATTTTTTATCACGGTGGTAAGAAATTGAAATTTTTGTTATATTATTAATCTTGGTAGTTTTAGTGATCCTAAACACGTGTCTTGTCTTGAATGTATGAAAGCATGCCAGACAATTCGACTTTCGCCAATTTGTCAAGAATTAACTAATGTCCCATGGCTTTTTAATCGCGAGTAACTTTCATGGACACGATTTCATAAATGATCCTAATATTTTAATTATGAACATTACAAAAATGGTCTAAGAAAATTCAAATTAGTCCGAAGCATTCATGTGCAACCAAGTGTTGCCTCTTGTTATTGACTTGTAATTAAGTTACTCGGAAATCAAACCGAACATATCGAATTTATACAAATTTATTATTATACAAATTTTTAAAGTAGTTATTCCATCAATTTGTTTTTTATGTAATTTGATTGTTTCTGATTTTTTCTTTTTCATTTAAGTCTTCAATTTTCGAGAAAAAGTATGAAAATCCGTACATATACAATATAATTCACACGTTAAATTTTTCAACAAAGATAAAAATGACACGTGCGAAGCTATATTGTAACATCTTCGTATCAATCGACACTTAATATTTACAGGGATAATTATTAATTATCAGAAAGCAATCTTCGAAATAATTGTTCTTGATTAATATATATATCACATTTATATACGTATATAAACCGTAAGGTATCCCGTTAATTAGTTCCTAACGATGAAACACGAAACATGAAACGTCATATCACTGATATGTAACATGTTCAACCAAATATTTCTAAGTTCGTTGACAGGAACTCGAAAGAAGTTTCCGTGTTTTCATGAAGAAATGATGACTAACACTCTGCGCCTGTGGTTCTCTTCGCGTAAAGTGGAACAACCTTTGCATGGCCTTGATCCGGTAACCTGACGGAATCAGGAAAAGTAAATAGATTCCCTTAATTGCTATGAGTTCCCTCTCACGTGCTGGCGAGTGAAAGATTTATCGACGATTACAAATATGAGATCGTTGGCCGAACGTGCAACTACTCGCGTTTTTTTTTTTTTTTTTTTATCAATAGAGGCAATTGTTCGTTCCTTTTATCGTATTTCATCGATCAGTTTGCTTATTCCTTCGGTTTCTCCCATGTTGGACCCTGAGAATTAGGTTGTTCGATAGATAGTTCACTGTGCATGCTTCGTCATCAGTTCCTGTTCGTTTCTGATTGACGAAATCACCTATCATGCGATATAATTTACGTATATTGTAACTCACGTTAGTTACCTTTAACTGATCTTTGTAAAATTCTTGAATGAGATGGTTATTTGAAAGTTTGATTTAACAGATTAACGTATGATCTATTGATCTTCAAAGCAAAGGTAAATTGTGCAGTGTTGTAAATGGTATAGATATTAGTATTTTTAAAATATGTATTTAAAAATTTATTTTACAAATTATCATTGTTCAGTAAAAGATTGAGACAGTCGAGAGGAGTAAATTTTTTCAAGAACTCAATCTCAAAAAGAAAGTTACTAATTACTTGAGCATTTTATAATGACAAATTTTTGCTCATTTGTGATCCAGCTAATGGTCTCTGGTTTTTAAGGATCTGTAACAAAACATTTGTTATATATATAGTTTATTATTACAGGAAGGCTGTTTTCTAATTGCGACCTTCTTTTTATTAAATAGTATAACTTCATTATTAATATTTTATTATTCTATTAAGTAAAATACTGATACTATTCTTGAAAATGTTAGATTGTAATATATATACAAATAAAGATCAAAAAAATGAACAATTGATGTTGTAATCCAATAATCCACTATCGAAGTTAATTTTTGCAGGTATTTTGAAATCAAAGATTTTCCTATATATATCGTTATTTGAACAAACCAACGATGTGATTACGATATTACCTGATTTGTGAAAGATCCTCTATCTTCAAAATTACAAGTAATTCCTTTAAACCATAGTTATAATTACGTATTAAATTTCACTGAACAGATCTTTTGATTTGATACGTCGGAATAAATCGATGAGATCAGCGTACGGCTTATAATTTGCAACAAGTGTATATCTTCTTAGGACGATAAGCACGGTGAAAGTTCTCGATAATAATCTAAGGTGAAATGTTTTACCTTATGAAATGTTTCATGAAAGTTTTGTAACTCGAGGAATTTAACCACGTCTATATTTGTAACGAGAAAGAAAAAACATTATGTACGCAGAAAATGTTATAAAAAGAAGCTGCTACATGTATTGGTAGAAAGCCTATCGTATTGTTGTATTTTTTTCCATTCACACGAGAGGTATTAACGTTTCAAGCATTTAAATGAGGCTCCTTCAAAATTTGTGACTCATTATAATATAATATGGTATTCGAAAGTTGTTGATTTCTCAGCTAATTACAGGCAAACGGAATTCACAAGCGCCGATTGTGGATTTTTATGAAAATTTACATTTTTAAAAAGAATAGATTTTATATCAAAGTAATTACACTCGACGTACATCAACGTCGACACTCGATGTTTTGAGAAAATGTAAATGAATTAATTACTCAACCTAATGCGATATAATATTACAGAAATGATATTCTATACAACAACAAGACGAATCCATGTACACATTTTATTTATATACAATTACGTATATATAATATACATACACACGCGATATTTAGTCCTCCATTCGGAAGACTATGAAGAAGTAAAAAGAAAGATCGCCAGAAATCGATACTAATCGAGTAACAAAACACCAGGAAACGTTACACGTGTTTCAAACAAATAATCGTACAACAATGTTACAAAATATCCTGAAAAATCGTACGTTATTGGCTAAGAATTGATGAACACTAGCGATATGAAAAGAAAAAAGGATCACTCAGTGAAATCGTAGCTCTTCCTTCTGCTGAGCATCATGGTTACTAGGTCAGCGCTCATTGCAAACAGCAGAGGATATGTTGGAATTTCCACGTTTATGGTTATTTCATGTGGCATAATACTGTCGAGTCTCCACACGTGTTGTTACATCGACCATTTCCTGCAATGGCAACATTAACACAAACACTTCGTATTCGCATTTCTCTTATCTTTCTATGTCAGGAAATCTCGAACACATTGTGATCCGTGTTAGAACTATAGGAACTCGAGAAACGTCCCATAGGGATGGAACAATGGGAATAATAATTTACTGAAACGATAACAATGCGATAACAGTGTTGTAACTGATAAGGATGGCGTTAGTGGAAAGTGAGATACACATCAAGGATATCGTTAAGACGTCTGACAGAATGTCGCCTTTGGCTATGCTAAACTCGACGTCAGACAGATCACAAAGTAGCCGGTTACAGCTTTCTGCAGCTACGAGACCACCCATGATACGATAACATCTAACTTAATTTGATAAGAAAGAAATCAACTGTACAGCTGTCGTTAATAATTACTTTATGAAGTCACACTGTAATTAGCAATGTTTAATAACAATTAGCCTAAAGTTAGTGGTTAAGTAACACAGGATAAACTGGAATGAGTTTAATAAATAATTTGTATGAACAAGAATGAAAATTCATATATATATATATATATATATATATATATATATATATATATATATATATATTTGTGTAAAATACATATAATAAATTATTAAATGTGATTCAATTCTATTATGTTTCAGATATATATATATATATCGTATATATAACGTATATATATATATATATATATATATCTGAAACATAATAGAATTGAATCACATTTAATAATTTATTATATGTATTTTACACAAATTATTAAATATTTTGAAAAATTGTCTATGTAGCAAAATTTTCCATTAAAAATTCACGATTCTTGTCTAAACCATTTTTGTTTGCATTCAGAAACTGTTTTTAGAAAAAAACAATATGTGTCAAATATCTTTCTAGAAATTATCTCATGTAAATTTCATTAAAATTGACGTGTTACACTTAAGTGATATATCCTGTTATTCAGGCGGCTCAAAGTAAGAGCGGGAGATTATTAAATTCTCGGAAATATACCGACTCCACTCAAACAATCGTAGATCCATCCTAGGCTAGATCTTATCGATTTTGTCCCCAATTTAGGATAACCCTAAGATAGAAACACTGAAATATAGAATAAGATCATGGCATTTCATTAAGAAATTCATATTTTAGAAAGTACCCTTCTGTTCAAGATCCTGCATCGGGGTGAAAGTTACACAACCATTCATTTAAATTGAAACAGAGAAACCAGGTAAACGTAATAAATGAATTCATTATCTTGACCATTACGCTCGTCATCGATCGCATGATTTACATTTTACTCGATCCAACTATGGCGCGTGAACGCTATTCAATAGAAACTTTCGTTCAATCTCCCAATCGCAGAAAAATCCGTGCATGCGGCTGCACACACCGGCAGTTGCGTTTGCTCGAAACTAATCATGGATGCGGAACAACGTGACTTTCACCCGCGAATTGCGAGCGTGTCGTATCTATGTGCATTTTTTATCATTTCCTAGACTGGCGTCGTCCGGAGAAAAAATCACATAATTTCACCGGACCGACACGTGGTCCGTGTCGTTAAATCCGCTCGGTCGTGTTTTCACGACGATTTCACGACGCGTTACACGCCGTCACTTTACAACGCCACTTCCGCTGCAACGTAAACGAAATTAACGTTTCTCTATAGCTCGCGCTTCCACCATGCGCCAAAGGAGATTTCTTCCGTGATAGCCAGGCCCACAGAAACGAGAAGCTCACCCGTACAACGTTTCCCTAGCGATCAATTCCCGCAATCATAATAGAAGAATTGTGCTATTGTGTCCGTCGGGAAATCCTATCGTTGTTACGATTATGAAAGGGAAAGGATTTGTTTCGAATAAAAGATCGTCTAAGCGATAAACTGTGCTGTCTCAGCGAGAAACAAAAAAAAAAAAAAAGAAAAAAACGGAAGACGATATACATGTTCCTGAAAGGAAGCAATGCCTGCTTTCATAGTCTAAGAATTTATTGAATTATAATTGTTTAGTTAAAGGAAGAGGAAGTTTCCATGGAAAATACAAATTTGAATAATATAGAATTTATTAGATCTATAGAAGAGGAATATTTTATAGAGAATATGAAATTTGCTGAATTAAATTTATTTATAGTAAATAAAATAGAAATATGTATACGTGGTTTTAAAGGAGGAATGTCTGCTTTCTTTGTTTAAAAGAATTTATTGAATCATAATTATTTAGATAATGTAAAATGAAGCTTCCATAGAAAGTGCACAATTTCCTGAAATAATTTATTGAAATAAAAGGAAGAATTTATGGACAATGTAGAAGTCGTTGAATTAAATCTATTTAAATAGAATGGAAGTCAATGTACATGTTCCTGAACGGTGATTTTCTGTTTTGTCTATTTAAAAGAATCTGACAAATCATAATTATTTGGATAAAGGAAGAGGATCGTTCCTATATAAAATATAGAATTTATTGAATTAAGTTTGATATTTTGTGTGGGAACGAAAAAGGAAGAATTAATTAGATATTCGAAGATGACAATAAGTCATTGATGATTCGATAGCTAGCTCAAGATATCGAATTTTACATCGAATCAAGGAATTATTATTAACAGGACTTATTTGCCTACCTGTCGGATGAGTATCCGATATTCTCGTTAGGACTATTAATATGGATATTTCTACTAACTGTGGTTTAGTATTTCGATTAATATTCATGTGTGTGACTATCTGTGGAATAAATTGGTCGGTAAATGGCAATAATCAAACTAATTGTAACTGTACATTTATTGTACAGACATCTGCGTGACATTTTAAAATATAATTTTAGAATACTATGGATTAAAAGAGAAATATAGCAGGAATTAGTAGGTTTAAATCTTTCTTTAAAATATTTCCAATCTAAATTTAGCTCCTCGTACGTTTAAACTTTCTTTCAAAACACTTTCTTTTCTCAAACTTTTTATTTTAAAACTTACAAAAATTTTTACAACATTATTTCTTTTCCTTTTGGAAACTTTCTGCATCTAATCATTTAAATATCGCACGAACGAAAGCGAATTCGAGGTCGACTTATAGAAAATACGTTTTATCTTGCAAAGTGAAAATATGATTAATAGTTGAAGAAGATTCGTCGAGAATAAATGAAGAATAAGCGTGTCTGAGTTGAAATCTCGCTGACCCAGAATTTTCGGCGGTAATAATAAGTTTACGCGAATACACGGGGTTCGTTTCACTCTCTAGGCAGTCGTGCTACTGTCCTCGATCGACGTCAGCGTTGAGAAGGATTTGAAAGACGACGTGGATCTCAACGATCGTAAAGAAAACAACGAGACGACGGTCACGTCCATCAAGATCAACGACGTAGCATTCAAGAACAGGACGGATAAACTACGAGAGAGTGTGAGTGAAAGAAGTTTCTATTTACTTAAATAACGCTTACACGCCGTGTTAGTCGGGTTAACTGCTGTTAATTTAACGAGCTAAACATATCGTTAACGTATTAGCGTTGATGAGAACACGAAAACAGACCTGCATGAAACACACCTTGCAGTACGTGCACATCCGTATGTGATTCGGAAAAACTATACTTTAAGAATTATAGTCTTCTTTGGAATTTATTAAGACATATTGCATTCTGTAAATTGCTTCTGTTATGTAAAATTATAAATGTATTATAGTTGCTTTTCGAGGCATTCTTCCTTTTCTTGGTTTGCTGATTTACAAAATTTTTAGAGAAACTGGAAAGCAATATTAGAATATGTCAAGCATGAGTTATTCAGAAGCCACATTGATCAACCTGGAAAAATTTCAAAAAGGAAAGTAGTCCTGTATTTGGGTAGTTGATCAATTTGATTTGTGAAAGTTGCATATTTTTTTGTAAAGGTCAATCACAATTATTCTCTCATTTATTACAATTCTCAACAGCAATTGGAAAAAGTTCGTGCGCTATTGAGTAATGGAAGTCGACAAAATGCCAGCAGGGAACTCATGCTACCGAAAAGCACGGACATCGCGAAGGTCATATCCGATGATCCCACTGGTGATGAGGAAGGGTTAGAAGAATTGCCTGAGGTAAACGATGAAAAGTGTATTATATTGTTTTGTCGCCAATTATTTAATATTTTGATGGTATAAATATATTTTATATAAATTATTCGTTTAACACCATTACGTTTGTTAGATCATTTTGTATTCAGACGTTTCTCTCTATCGTTAAAAAATTTCTCAGATTTATAGAAAATATTCAAGATTTGTTTCATTCTTAATATACATGATTTTTCGTTTTAAGTATATGTTAAATTTATTTCATCAAACATTAAATATCCCTTCGTTTGTTGAAAAAAGAACGAAATTGGGAAAAGAATAAGAGATATGAAAAAGTAACCATCTAAGAAGAAACTAATGCGAGTGACTCAAGAAAAAACACTACTACTAAATGGAATTACAAAAGATTGTTAGCTCATCCTCGATACCCTTTTTGTATTGTAAAGTTGACCCTGTTCCGATCGAGGATGACGTCGCGTCGCGATGATTGCAAAGCTTGCTTCTATTGGCAATCACTTTTATGCATTTATTCATCGCGGCAAGTTTCTATACCTAATATAGGAAAGTAAATTATCCTGTATAACCTGTAAATACCAAATAGCAGGCATCGATTTAACTTCAACCACTTTTATGGTCGTACAAGATTCGACGAACGTTAAAGAAGCAACTTCTGAATCGCTTTGTATTTTCCAGTAAATACGATGTTCTGGGCTCAATATTATCGTATTCAAATGAAAGATTGATGGCTATTTACCTGGTTACAAGAAAAATTCCTAGAAAGTCATACTTGGAACTCCTTTCTATCGTAAATCATATCGAAATGTACAATTTTGTCACATGCGGCCGCTATTCCGTGCAATTATTGTATTTTCGGACTTCAACTTTCTGTTTGTAACATTACGCGCAAAAATCTGTGTAAAACAGGTTTGTTAGTACAGAGATTTCTAAAATGATATTCTTTATCCTTTCTTTCTTTAAACATCGTGATTTATACAATATGCATAAATTTTTGAAAAATCTTCTCTATATCTTTAAAAATGTATGAATCTAAATTAAAAGGTTAAAACGTGAAAACTTGAAACGTGATAATTTCCAAGAAAATGCTTTTCTTTTTGATGACAACATACATTTTTTCCGCGATTACTTTCACGAGTTTCTAATTAGTGTGTTTATAATATTACCAGTCGTAATTTCCAGAGGATCTCGGGCAAAGCTATGTATGTAAATTTCTCAAAGGATACCGCGAAACCTTCCTTACTGAATACTAATTAGCAACCAGGCTAAAATGGCTAACGGATGCTCGAGGAACATATATTGTTAATTATGTGTAATTAAGATTTCTCGACCGATAAATAGGATTTTCTAAAAGAATACATGTTCGTTTACTACTGAGAAGATAAAGAAATAGCTTAAATAGCCTGTATCAAAGTTCACTGATTATGATAAGTTTTCTTTTTCTCTTTTTGTTACAGCCACAAGAATTGAGAATTATAAGGCCCAACCTGCGGAAACGACCTGGTTATCGACCTCCTCCAAGAAGACCAACTTCTCTAAATCGAAGAAATGTCTATGCAGGTTATTTTTCATACTTTTATTTTATATTTCGTCTTAACAAATTTCGAACAGGATATTGCATGAAACTTTTTGTTTAATACGTTCCTTATTACGTAATAGACTGTGTATGTTTATGTAAATTTACTTTATTTCAGTTACTAAATATTATAATTAGACAATGTTCAAGTGTTTATTGAGAATTTAAAAATGCAGAAATGCACAAAATACGTATATAAAATATTCATAGTACTTGTTACAATATTTAAGAAAAAAACAAGTCTCTAAGGTTCTGTTTCTTCTCAGCTCGCAAAAATATAAATCTGTATTTCTTGTGTATTTATGGGAAATTTGAACATGTAAAAACAAGCATAATATACAAAAATATATAAAATATCCAAAATATAACTTTATAGTATAATTTCATTTCTTTTCTATTCGTAAAAATTTCAATTTACATAAACATTCCTAATCTAATTTTAATGAACGTCTTATCTTGTGTATTTTACCATAAATACATGGAAATTTTCAGTCTATCAATCATATAACAAAATCGATTTATAATAATTACTTTCTAGATCTATCGAGAACACCGCTAATAAGACCACCCAGACGACCCACAGAAGTAAAACGGGATCCAACAGAAAAAGAATGTACTTTCTTCACGAAGACAGTTTGTCTCGAAGTAGCTGATTACCCACAGTAAGTTTCATGTATTACTATTTTTCTTCTCTTTTTTCCTCTCTTCCCTCCAACAAGTTGCAAAGATTACGCAACTAATTCAGTGTCTCGCATTTAAATTAAACTTTCTCTGATGAGCAACAGGGATTAACGTTAATTAAACCGTCGTTTCACGATAGTAAAGACAATTCGCAGGCTCGTTTAACCGAAAGAAAGTGCGCTCGCTTTCCTACGATTCCACGTTCGAATTGTTCATTGCGCAATGCTTATTCGACCTCCGTTTTCTCATAACCATAATCATAAGTTGTTTTATTAATTAGGAATTATGGGTATCCAGATTGGAAAGGAAGTTGTGGAAGCAATTGTCAAAACTTTCGTTTCCTTTCTTCCATTTGTTCGCATGATTTCATTGAATTGTGAGAAAGTTGTTACGAATTAAATTAGAGGAAGAATAATCCTCATTGAATTTATTATTATGTTTATTATTACGTGGATTTTAATAGGATGAAATTTTCTTAGCGAGACGATTACGAGGAGTTTGAGAAGCAACAAGGAGATGGTCGCTGCATTGTTGACTGATTACAAGTCGCAAGATTTTGACGAATCTGCCGAAAGTCTTCCGATTGCATTGCCCCTGGAAAATAAATATGAGAATCGATACGAGAGTAATGAAATTAGGAGGTGAGGCTCATAGACGTATAATAATTATTAATTTTTTAATTGGGGAAGACGAATTAACTTGTCATTTGAATATAACAATTCTTTTATTTATGGCTCTCAACTTTTACTCGTTGTGTAATTTTTATTCAAAATAAATTATATTAAATTTATACTGTATAACTAAAATTGATCTAACTAGAATTTGTCTTTGTTAACTCGTAATTCTACAATTATAGGAATTACTGGTTAAGAAATGACACGAGTAAAAGGTTTAGTTCTATTGTGCTCCTGTTGAATGGCAACTGGGGCCAACAGCGGTGCTATGTAGCAACGCGTGGTATCATGATACAGGATTATACATTTTACATTGAATCATAATATCTATCGAAGTTTTCTTTTTATAAATTATAATCATTTTTCCTGTAAGATTACTTTCTATTCTATTGAATTAATTCGTGTCAATTTCACATCAATTTATCTTAGAAGATCCGATGCAAGTTCATCATTAGAAAATGTCGAAGAAGGTTTCACGTGTCCATCCGTCATCAAATATGCACGACCACAACTAGCTCGAGCCGCTTCCGGTATTTGGAAATACATAATAAACACCGGCGAACACACGCAAACTCTACGATTGGAGAAATGCTCGTAAGTAAAAGACAATCGCAATTAATTCGCATCAAGCGTTACATAAAGTCAGCAATCTACCAGAACGTTCCTTCTACTTTACGCTCAAGATTGTCTTTTAGCCATGGTTAAAGCTGAGATTTCCTGCTCGGTTTAAAAGGCAATTCCGTTTACCTCGGCCGTTCGTTCCAATGATTTATTTTTGTAGTTGAATGCAACTGATTCGGTTAACACTTTCCCAGTAAAATTTAGCGGAGGATCTTCTCTCGCGATAGAAATCGAAATTCGATACTTTGTTACAAATCAGTGAGCAAAATATCTTCTTTGTGGTATTGAAGCTGAATATTCCTTGAAAATAGGAAAATGATACTTTACCACGTTAATAAGACAAATTGAAACACTGTAGAAGAAAATTTCCAGGAAAAAATTATTCGAAATTTCTTACCATTGAACATACTGACGTTAAATTTCGCTTTCAGAAACCCGCAGTCGAGCTGCTCTTTCATATCAGAGAACTATCGATCTTCTTGCATGCAAGTGTACAATTACCATAGACTTTTAACCTGGGATAATAAATTGGGTCTTCACATGGATATTTTCAAAGTTCCATCTTGCTGTAGTTGCCACGTACACGGTTACGCTGATATTTTTCCACCTCATCAAAAGGACCCATCACTCAGAATTAAAGAATCGTTTCCTGGATCTGATTTCGCCACCAGCGATCAAAAAGATGACTTTGAAGAGTCTCCGAAATTAAATTATTTAAACAAGTTCCCTTTCGATTCATCTGTTGGTATGTAAAATGATCAAAGATAAAACATTTTTTTTATTTATCGTGAAAGAATTTGAAAGATAAAATCAGGTGAAAATGTGAAACAAATGTCTAAAATCTTGCAGGTTCAAGCAATAAAAAGCCTACAGTAGAAACTACCCCTAGTAGACCACCGTTTATTCTACCTGTAAGAACAAGACCCAAGAAACCTTCGTCTACAAGTTCAAGGCCATTCGATAAATTGCCTCAGCAACACGCACCGAATACTAGAGCACCAGGATATACTGGACCATTACTGAAAGGTTCTAGACCAAGTAGACCCAATAGACCACCATATAGAAGAGAATCTACGTCTCATGTTGAGGAACAAACCGAAACTGTGAACAGTACGATTTTAAATAGGTAATCAACAATGACCTTACGTATCATGATATAAAATCAGGAATCTTATCTTTTTAATTAAAAAATCTGAAATTTGGAATTAAATGTGAATCATTTAAAGGTTAAATTTTTTAATCGAAAATTTTGAATTATCTAAAATGTAAAAATCCGAATTTTGCAATTTTTTACAAATAATTTTTTTTAAATATGAAAAATCTTGAATTAAATTTAAATGAACTTTTTATTTAAATTTAAGGATATAAAATCTATAGCTGTTTGGATGTTGAATTAAACAAATTTGGATTTGCACAGATACAGTCAACCATACGATTTGCAAATGGACGCAACGTCAAGACTACAAAATGGTGGTTTCGACGACGAATATCAAGAACCGCAGAGGCGAATCAATTATAATTACCACCCGATTATCGACTTTTTCAGACCAGAGGCAATGATGTTACAATCGTCTGAAGATTCATCGACATCGAACCAAAACGATTCCAATTCGTGGAAACCTTTGATTGCATCTTGAGCGTAATTTTGCTTCCTTTCGGAGTACCTGATCGTTTCTTTCTTTTGTAAGAAATTATAATCGTCGGATGTTCATCGTGTTTTAACGTTAATCAACCTTGCAAAAACGAAAGTATTTATATATAATAAATATATACGTCGAAAGTAGATACTACAATTCGACTTATTGTTAGTTTCATAGTTTATTTTCTGTACTCGCTCGTATTCGTTGGTGTCCTCCAATTTCGATTGATAAATCGTTTTTATGATCCGTTACGTGAAGCAATGATTCATCATGACAAAAATATGACATTTAAGAAATAAAAATGTCGAATACAATTGTACAATGTGATTCATCCTTTGGGTTTATATTTTATGATCATATATAGAAAAATAAATTAAAGGGAGGGTACTAACGCAATACTTACGATTAGTATAACGATAGCAAATGTTTAACGCCTATAGGAGTATTACAATCATACAGTTGGGCAGGTGCAATTACAAATACGTTGCAATTAAGCAGCGTCGCGCGAACTTTTATATATTTATTATTCTGTACGTGTATTATTTATAAATCATCATTAATATAATGTCTATTATAAAATATCGCTAGTTGGATATATGTGTTTCGCGAATCGTTAAATAAATAATGCAACAGCGACTCGATAATAGTTTCTTGTTCTTAATATTGCACATTCTCTATTAACAAAGATTGCACGCTGTTTCTAAATAGTTCCATTTCTTATTCCACATTTCTCAACTCCTCAATCGTTTTACTAAATAGCTACTTGTCAATCGAATAGTTACTACTTCATAATCGTGAACCATTAAACTGGCATATTCATCAACACAGTATGATACATAAGCATTTGAAATTAAAAAGAAATATGAATATCGTATTTTTAAATTCATCAAATTTGCGCCAAACTGTAGAAATATTTTTTAACACGCTACATAAATATAATAAAATATATAAACAACATAATATGGACACAGTTTCTGTTATATTTGATACTATTTTATTAATGAACTCCTGAATAAAAATTCTGAGATTAAATTAAGTAATCTCTTGCAATAATATTTAACAATGTTCAAGTTGAAATACATTAAAAATACAGGGTGCGCCGTTAGAATTCGGACAGAATTCAATTTGTAGTTCCCACCATATTAGAATTCAGATGTTTGTGCTGATTGACTCTGAAGTTAGTTAAATATGTCAATAAGTCTTCTATAACCTCAAAATGACAGAACTCGTTAAGCAAAACCCGGAATACGATAGAAGAGCGGCGATTATAGAAAGTCTTCGCGCCGGGTGGATGCCAAAGTGAATCGGAGGAACGACCGTTGGCTGGCCCACAATCTCGAAGATGTTCCTGTTGTGGGCAAAACCAAATTTCCAGCAAGTGTTCACGTTTTGAGCGTTGTCTCAAGTGAGGGCGACGTCATGCCTCCGCACTTCTTCCAAAAAGGCGAAAGAATCACAAAGGAGGTTTATTTGGAGGTCCTGAAGACAGTAATAAAGCCGTGGATGGAAATTACGGCTTCTAGAAGGCCGTATTTATTTCAACAAGATGGCGCACCTGCTCACACAAGTCATCTTGTTCAAAATTGGCTCTCTGACAATGTGGACATGTTTTGGTCGAAAGATTTCTGGCCTCCTAACAGTCCCGACCTAAACCCATTGGACTATTACGTGTGGGGCGTTATCGAGAGACAAACTAATAAATGCAGGCACCCCAACGTCAACTCCCTACGAGCTGCTATCGAGTCAGAATTCGCGACAATTAAACGCGACCAGTTGAAGTCAGCGTGCTCGCGCTTTAGAGCAAGAATAGAGCAGGTCATAGAGGCAGAGGGTGGTTACATAGAATAAAAGTTCTCAGCAAGGACCCTTTAAATGAGATATAACAACATTTTCATGTGTTTTTGTGTATTGACTTAAATAAACAACTTTCTGCACAAAACTTCTTTTGTCCGGATTCTAACGGCGCACCCTGTATGTAATATAATAATCAGAGATAGGAAACCTCCATTTCTATTATATTTCATGGATCTTTCACGACACATAAGGAATACGAAACCATTCTATTATCCAAACTTCCTGTCGACTTATCCATTGCGACAGCGTTAACGCGGCTTAAGCTGCGGCTGACTATCCACAGTCAAGAGCACCGAGCGTTTTGCTTAGCTCACTCGTGTGTAAATCGTTTGTTTCGCTTGCCAAGTTTCTGGCGAGGCAATTACACTGAGCCTTTCCGCGTCGAGTTGCGAAGCGTGTCGCCCGAGCCACAGTTTTCTTCGCATCGCTGCCTTTGGATGAAACATTATTGAGAGCCGCTAATTCTAGAAACGCTGCCGAAGCTAGAATCGAAGATCTACTCCTTTCCCATGGATCGTAGGTTCCACCGCATCATCTCCAATCTTTATTATTAAAGGAGCGAATCAAAATAAACAAATTGAAATTTTCATATTTCATATAATTTTCACAAGAAAAATCTAATTGTATTTTTTTAACGTTACAGAATATCTTAAAACGTTACAAATTCTTTTTGTCTGTTACAATGAGAACAAGATTGGGATATTAAAATTTGATGGTCGTAGCAAGATTACAAAACCTTTGTCAATCTTTGTCTTCCACGAAGAAAGCCAAACATATGTCAAGATATACATCGTATTGCTGTGAATTTGGCGTCTGACTGATAAAATGTATTTTTATCTAAAAAAATTGGAAAATTTAACATTGTTCTCTACATGAGCCCTCAATTACTCATGTAAGTCTATAAATTTCAGAATGAAATCCTTGGAATTTGTATCTTGAAGAATGATCTGTAGCCTCCAAAGATTAATAAATACATCAACGTCGACGTTCTATGGAGTTCAAGATTTCGCGTAATAATCGCTGGGAACAATTTATTCAACGGTTCTACGGATATCAATCACTGAATTAAAAGATTATTACATAGAGTATCAATTAAACAAGTAGCAAATGAGGCTGTCCCATTAAACGAATACTATTGCGTGATGGATAATTACGTTTTCTCATGTACCGTTTTAAGATTGCAGTTATTATATTGAAACTGAGAAGTAACGGGAAATATGTCTTTAACACGACGATCTTCTAACGCGAAGAAATGAAACATCTGAATGCAATTTATTATATATATAGTTATACAATGATTTGTAAAGAAATTTTAAATAGAACTCTTAAAAAGAAATCTTCAATTATATATATATTGTATAACTATATATATTTGCATTATACAATATTGCATGCATTATATATATATATATAGTTATACAATTTTAAACAAGAAATTTCAAACAAATAGAATTCTCAGAAAGGAATTTCTAACTAATTTTCATAATTTTTCTCGTTCTTTGCAGTTTAATCTCAGCTTCGAAAGTATCTGAAAAAGTGAAATAAAGCGTGTCGTGTGATCGAAGTAGAAGGAGCAAGAATTTAGAACAAATTAGCGAATCCGCAGAAAGTGGTTCAGTAAAAAGCGTTGATGCAATTAATGCATCGTGCGCGAGCTAGGCTGATCACGGATTTCTTTATTCCCTTTCCAATGAAACGATCCACCGAGGGACTCAATCGAGAGTGACAGAACCGTTCTGTGTTCGGTACTGCACGGTCCCGTGAACAACGACACTTCAGACCCTACTGCTGCCTTTCCGATCCACTGGAAAATATAAATTAGGCCACGCGGACCGTGCCGCGTGCAGTTCGATGCAAGCTTTCAATCGAAAATGATTGGAAACCTATTGGTTTCGCGCCAATACGAATCGTATCGATCATAACTTGTTCGTGCACCTTCCAGCCGAATAACTATAAAACTTTTGGTGGCGCATTTTCGAATCGATCACAATTTATTCGCGCATCTTTGAATTAAATAGATTTCAATTTATTTGCGCGATTACAAATCAAATTTAATGTCATTCGTTCGCGTATCTTTGGATCGTAATTTATTCGTGCAATCAATCGAATAATCCTCATTTGTCTACGTTGAACTTTTTTATGTAAATAGTGAGCCTTGCGTTGTTGCGTGCTTTGTAAAAATTCGTAAGAGCCATTCGTACACAAAATGCGCGTTTCGATTATTTTTTCTTTTGGAAACTTGTAAATCTACCGTGTTACAAGATAGTTCGTTTCATTTATCGTGTCACGCGGATATTATTCAAATTTGTCTGACTGCAATAAAGTGATACTGACTGAAATAGTTGTCTGACTGAAACAAAGTGATGTTAAACTTCTCAACCAACAATTCCATGTTCCATTTGATATGGTATTGTGGATAGACAAGGATTACGCGAATTGACTGACTTATCTTTGTTCAAGTGCAATGGCAAGCTCACAATAGCGCAATGAATCAAGTGTTGTTAATGTTATTACTGGTGTCGGTTTTCGGGTCTCAAGGGAAATCAGTGTCGGATACTTCATATGGTTCAGGAAAATTTACCAAAGGATCTCCTACAAATGACATCCAGCCACAATCCAACATCTCTAAAGAAGAATTCTTCTTCGCAGAATCATCAACGACTGAAAAAATCTCAACCACTGTCTCCCAAGAAGAAAATCAGAAAGAATCAGATCAAGAATCGTCTGATACCAGTGTATACAACAGAGTCCAGAATCCAACGGACAATGAATCTTCTATAGATGATTCTTCTTTCGAAGAAGAAGAACCTGATGGACCAGCTGATCACGCGATTCCCTATTCAGAGCACGAAGAACCGAGAAACGTTCCAACAAAACCGAAATACACTGCTCCAGGTGAATGGGCCAAGCCACCAAAGGATAAAAAGGTTCATTTAGAATTTGTACCAACGAAACTATACGCTCAAGTGAGAAAAACTCATACATTGAGGAAGCTGCCTCGAAAGAAAGCTATAGAGAACGCAGATTCTGAAGAAGAAAAGGAAAACGCAGCAAGATTAAGAGCAGTGGTGAAGAATACGAAAGTGAATACGGTTTATACGGAAGAAGGCTATGAAGATTCTGCGTATGATCATGCTGGGCATATTAGAGACGCTGATTTTCACGAAGGTTATGCCAGAAAGCTGCACGATAATTTAGATCTTAAGAAAAAATCTGGAGACGATGATTATCACGAGAAAGAAGAGAACGACACAAAGGATAAAAACTATAAGAAGATTAAACCCGAGGAGTTCAAGGAGTTTGAAGAAGATGATAGTGATCCTCCTAAAACGAGTGCAACGAGCAAAATCGTTGATAACGTTTTAGTGAATCCAAAATTAGTTGCTGAAAAGGGAATAGAGAAGCTGCAAGAGGATTTGGAAAGAGAAGCTGAAGAAATGGAGAAAGGAATTGAGATAAGTAAACTGGAGAAAGTTGAGACAACCACTGATATAGAAACCTCAGCTGAATCAAGGAAACGTGATAATTATGACAGAATGAAGGAAAGAAGAAAGAAGACGGATAAAAAACGAAGAAAATTGTCATCGTCTGAAAATGTTGAGAACTCTACTGCAGCGTCGATGAATGAGAATATAATTTCTACGGATCGTACAACGGATACAAGCGTCATAGAAAATTTGGAAAAATCAGGGTTACACAAATACAAAGTCGATGGTAAATCTTCGTCTAATGTTGATATAATTGATTTTATACGTACTGAGGAGAATCCAACGACTGTTAGTTATGGTCAACTTTTCTGGGATTATTTCAAAACGAGGCAGGATCAATCGACAACTACGGAATTTCCATTGATATCGGAATCAACGACTTCGAACCAAAATCTCGAACAACCTTCCTATATTAGAAATTTGAATAATTTTGTACCTTATTCTGTTTACGAAGAAACTACGACGATGTTTCCAACCATGGAACCTGAGATCTTAGGTGTACAGGAAATAAACTCTAGCCATAGTTCTATGGATTCGGCATATTTAAAAAATAATGGGCAGAGTAGTGAATTGCTGCCTGTGGATAGCGAAAGTATGGACGAACTGTGGCAATCGATTAATTCCAATGAACAGTTAAAAATGGAATCACCTTCTTTCTTAGAAACTGATAGTGATAAGATACTTATGAATGATCAAGAAATTTCATTTTTGAATTCCCAGAAGATTTTAAACAGTAACGAAGAATTTAACCAAAACTTTGACAGTTCCCTTTTCAATCCAACTTTAAGTTCGGTCAACAATCGCAAACCACGTTACAAAATTACAATTAGAAACAAACCAAAAGAACCTCAAAAACCCTCGAATCTTAACATTCAATCTTCAAATCAGGAATCATCGACATCGAGTATCATAAACAAACCACTGACCGATATGACGACTACGAAGAAACCTGTCCCAATGAATGAAAATTACATGAAAGTTTTGATGCACGTGAAGAACGAAAAAAACCTGAAAAATGTTCAACATCAGCATCCAAACAGTCTGTATCGAAATCCTCAACATCCAAACAGCTTACAACCTAATAATCTTTTTCTGTCTAACACTGAAAATAATCTAGAGGACTTAACAATACTGAGGCCCCCACTTCCTCAAAAAACACCAGATTATTATTATTACAATGTTGTTCCGCGAAGTAAACCGGAGATCGACGCCACGCTGTCTGACTGGAGCTCGATTCCGGTTTCTCAACAACGTCGTCAGGTATACACAAATCCTAGAATGTATCGGATTTATTTCGATTTACCACAGATGCAACGACATCCTCTAAATCGCAAAAGAAACACAAAGCCAGCGTCTGATTTGATTCGAGGCTCTCCGTCACCGCAAAAGGATTTAATCTGGCACAATGAACCGATGGATTACGTAAATCGTGGCGGAAACGGGTCGAAGCAGGGCAGAAACGTTCTGAGACCGTTTCGTCAGGCGTCAAATCTCGACGGGGTTCGTGGAATTCGTGCAAAAAGGCGTAAAAGAAGATTTGTCGGAGTTGATGACGAAAGCGATATCGTGAAAGGCTCGATGGTAAACAATGGCACGTCGAATCGGGGTGAAATAGAACGAGCAGCGAAAAATCCATCGATCGAGAGAAATTGCTCGCAGAAAGTGACACGCGGCCTGGAAGTGGGGCCCGTTCTGGATACGTCGCAGGCGAAACAGTTTGAGGAGAAGAAATCGAGACATTGTGGGAATGATTGGGGAGAAGAGTCGCGTGTCGTGGAAAGAGAAAGCATAGTTGTGAATGGGTATAATGGAAGGAATGGGTATATTAAAAGCAATTTGAGGGCGCCGAGGTATGACGATGGAAAGAAAGAAGAGGGAAATGTGATTTATTTGGTCAGGAAGGCGAGAGACGTTGGAAAAAAAGATTTTAAAGCGAGGAATGAATTAAAAGAACGTGAAGAATTATTGGATGAAACATCTAAAGTGTCCGGAAGAAAGAAACGAGAATTAAATGTGATTGATTTAGTAAGAAAGAGAAAGGACGTTAAAAAGGATGACTCTAACATGACGAAAGAATTAAAGCAACGTATAGAATTATTAAATAAAACATTTCAGGTGACTGATGGGCAGAAAGAAGAAGAAAAAGTAATCGATTCAGTGGGAGAAAAGAAAGACGTTCATGAAGAGGTTTCTAAAATAAAGGACGAGTTAAATGTGCATGCAAAATTATTAGACGAGGCACCAACGATAACCGGGGATGTCATAAACCAGGAAATATACAGTCGTTTTAACGAAGAAGCGAATGAAAGTAAGGAAGATGACGATAAAGAAATTAACAAAGGGAAAGATGATGAAAGCAACGAACAGGTTGACGTTGATGTTGAAGTTCCAGAATTCGATTATGTGGAAGAACTAACCGAGGAAGATCATGCTGATGAAAGTATTGCTACCACAGAAGCTACCATAAATACAGAAAAATATCCTTTTTACAATAACGAAAAAATGCCAACTCCATCTGCTTTAAAATATGCGGTAGATCCTAAGAGATTACCTACGAAAACATACGGAGCCATGAACTTTTACAATTCGAGGGACGCTTATATGCAATGTGATGAGGTGGAGCCTAATTTAAAGGTATTACCAGAGAAGGAAGAACCAGTAGGAAATAAAGATCCGGAGGGGAATCTTCCTCGTCTTAAAGGATTAGGAGACAAGCTCGACTGTTTCAAGGCTAAATACTTTGACGAAGATCCATTCGATAATCCCTTGTTTCTAGAGAAACAAGTGGAAGATCCAGTTCCTCCAGCTGAAATAAATGGCAAGCAGTTCGTCTCGAGAATCATGATGTTTCCTAGAGAAGAGGATGATTACGTAATACAGAAATCTTCTAGGAGACCAGAGAATTATCGACAACTTCGAAAATACATTTCTAATCCCGTCGTAGCTCAGAAAACAAGACGAATTCGATATAAAATTTATCCAAGAACGATACCAAAAACAAGAAGAAGACCTGAGAGTTATAGAGTTCAAAGTTCACGGACTAAGTATACGAAAAGTTCTAAAAGACCACAGAAAGTTGAGAGACGTCCTGTCACATCTGCCAGTGAAATATCCTCGATAAAGCTTTCAGATAGCATACCATATCAGAGTCAGGTTTATGAGGACGTTATGGGTACCATCAAGAATTTAGCGAATTCTTATCAAGTTCGTGAGATGACGACGATGCCAGCTTCAGAGGAAATTACTTTAATGGATGATACGGTGGATGACGTTAAAACGAATTCTAGTACAAATTCGACGAGTTACAGGAAAAGAGAGAAAGAGAAGAATGGTGTGTCGATAGATATCATGGATCGTCCGAGTGATATGAGAATTAATATTAAAGGGCCGATGCCTGCATATCAGAATAGGTACAGACAAGGTGTGTACAAGAGAATTAGAGTTCCACAGAAAAGTCGATTAAGGGTTCAGCCGGTGCAGAAACCTGTAATTGGGATTAGAACCGTGAAACGTCGTCGAAAAGTCCGCATTTATAAACGGGATCTGAAGGATGATTTGAATTCTAGTAGTGAAAAAAAATTATTAGTTGCTTCTATTGAATTGGGCTCCCAGTCGACGGAAAAGAAAGAAGACAAAATAGGAAATAGGTTCTTGAAGTGGAAGGAAAGTGATTATCAACTAAAAAATTTGGAAAATTCAACGATTGAAAACGACAAAGATTCTTCTACTCAAGAAAATTCAATGATTTCCACCAAACTTCCAAAAACAATCGATACAAAGGGAAAATCGAAGATTCCGAAAAATGTAACGATTAATTCTTCGAATAATAAAGAGGATCACGAAGAGGAAGAATCTCAAAAAGTTGTGTACACGATTAAAGATAGGATAAGGTACTCGAAACCAAAAGGTGATCTTCGGAATGTTGGCAAATTTGTGAATAAAACTATGGTGGAAGAAGACAAGAGACGAAGCGAGCCAAGGTATAATTATATTAGAAGAAAGGACCCTTCTAACCCAACATTAACCACTACAGAGAGTTCTTCGTTGGACTTGACTAATAAAATTAATTGGACAGAAACTGTGACGACCACGGATAAAGTCATTGAACTCGACAGTCAAGAAATTGTGAAAGAAAACCGCGAAGTGGAATATATGAGCAATAATACCAAAAACGATTACAAGAATAAATCTGAAAATTTTAATAACTTTAAACACGATCTAATTAACCAGTCAAATGAAGAAGATGCAAATAAAACAGGAAGTGGTTATGCAGTTTACGAAAGTGTGAACGAAGGTGAAGTAATAACCACACAGAAACCACAATTGTCGACTTCTACTGAATTCTTTAACTTGAAAAGCTTCTTGGATGCTGATCCTCCAAAATATGCAGAATTAGCTAACGAAGACTTTCAGAAATCATTTTCATTGAATACTACCAATAGTTCTAATGGGCACAACAAAACCTCAGACTCTACGAATTTCAATGAAACACAGAAGGGAGACGAACATGAAAAGGAAAAGGATGAAGATACTTCGAAACCGTTTCATCAATCATATTTTTCCAATGAAGAATCTTCGGAGAAAGCACAGACAGAGACGAAAGTTCAGTCAAGCACAGAATCTTCTGAAGAAAGCAGCGTCGCATCGAAAGAAAGCGAATCAGAGGAAGATCGAACGTCTTTCTCATATACTTCCAGGCCATCTTCTCCAGCAGAGAACTATGAAGATGAAAAATATTCGCAGCTTGGACCACGTATAAACAAACCAGCCTTTTACCATCCTCCATTTTTCAATTACAAAAGATTTCATCCAAAGGGGAACTCTGAAGAAACGCAAGAAAGCAACGAAGAGAAAGAAGAATATGTTTTCCCGTGGTATAAAGAAAAAGATGATCGACGGAAACGAAGACGCAGTCGATATCGTGATAAAATGAATTACGAATACGAATATCCATGGGAAAGAAGAGAACGGTTAGCACGAGAAGATAGAAAAAGAGAGGCAGAGAAACGTAAAGGCTTGCTAAGAAAATTCGATGATGAAATGGAAGAAGCAGAGGAAGCTTCTGCTACGAAATATCGAACGAATACTTACCCACGTGGAAGATACCGATTTTGGGGTCGAATAGACAGTGATTCTTCAGAAGATAGAACTTCAGATAACATAGAAAGTAGCAGCGAGTATCGACCAACAATGAGGTATAGCAGCAGATATAATTCGAGAAATATTAAGCTACCTCTGGACAAACAATCGACGAATATCAAATCAAGAAGTATAGAAGAAATTAGTAGATCGATCAAACAGACTCTGGAAGACAATTCAGAGGAGAAGGGAACGTTGGAAGAAACGAAGAATGATTCGTCGCAGGAAAAGAAACTCGAAGGAAAAGAATCTGTGACTTCTTATAAATCTAGAGGTATTTCCAGAGGAATGATTGTTCCTGAAGATGTGACATTAGTCCCCAGCAGGAAAACGAGAAATAGAGAAAAATCGATAGATAATAGTTCTATGGATACCTTGCTTGAAAGTAGAAACTCGAGCGAGTTGGTGAAGAATACTTTAGACAATTCCCAACCTCGAATAACCGTGGTCGAGAGTCCTCGAGAAATTGAGAATTCCACGAAGCAGACAAGCAAAAAAAAACGAAGGCCATCGAAGAACGCTATTTCTACAATGGAAACTGTGACAAAATCTGCCACTGAAGCTAATCGAGCTCGTCGAAGACAGAAACCTTCTTCTACCACCGTTGCCACGGTCGAATCTACTTCTTTAGTTGCATCAACGACGTCAGCTTCTAAAATTGCTCGAAGGAGAAATCAGAAGAGTAAAGATTCGAAGAAGAATTACATTTCTAACGTCCTGAATAAATCTGTCAACGAAGCTAGCAACGAGACAGATACTTCGAGTAAAACTGGAACAGCGGAGCAGCATTCCAGAGGCAGAAAGAAGAATCAAACGATTGAATTAGTGAACGAATCGGCAAAAAACGACAGAAATAAAGAACTATCTATAAAAAGTTCTATAGAACAGGAGCATCCAGAGAAGGTGAACGATGGTCGAGGAAAGAATCCAGGGAACGAAACTATCGAGGAAAAATTGGTTGACGTGAATCAGAATAAGGAAGCAGAGGAATCGAAGAGAATATTTCATCCTGTCAAGAGTGATGAAAGGTTCGATTTCAAGGACGCTAGGATAGAGACCTTGAGTGACTTTGATAAAACTCATAATGATTACGAGATTGGAAGCATATTGAAGACAGATACGAATTTTATACCTCAGAACAGAGCTCTTCAATTGACCGAACAAAGTTCCAGGGAAATTATTTCTACTGTTTCTTGGATATCGGAGAATTATGATTTTTAAGAATGCTTATTTTTTATTTGTATTTTATACTAGTACTTTAAGGTCTTTTTAGTAGAGTCCAGAGAAAAGAACAAAAATTGAAAATCGTGCTGTTGTTGAACTAATTGGGAAACATTTATGTAGACGAGTAGAAATTGTTTGGAAAGGATATTAATGACACGTTAAGATGATGTTAGCTTCATTAGAGATTACCATTGGAATTTCCTTTCATTAACCTGACATATTGAGAGAGTTTTGTGTGATACGGCGTTTTAGAAAGGCGAAACGAATTTGAGTTATTTTAGTGATTACGAGTCGCTTACGAAACAATTTGTTTTAGACTAGTTTTTGAGGGCAAGTTGGTAAAAAGTATATCACGTTTACCTGTGCAATGTTTTCAGACTTAAATAACTTGTGGAAAGGAAATAATTATAATACTGGAAGGATGGAAATCGAACGGTCATATTGATTGGGTTTAAAGCAAGAGGCGAGTAAAAGAAAATGTGGAAGAAGAAATCAGGACGGAACGCTTTAACAAATTTTTGCAAACTATTTTCTGTAATAAATCGAAACTATTCTAACTAAAATTTAAACAAATTAGTTAGAACTATAATGACATTAATTCTATAAATCTTTTGCTAAACAAATAAAGTTACATATTTGTTATCGTTAGTTCTTTATCTATTACATGTATTGCTGTACATTGTACATAATTCAGACTATTTGAATAAAAATAAACGTTGCACAAAAAACAGGAAAGTCTTTAAAGAATCCTTTAAAAAGTTTTTAAAAAATTACTAAAATATTTTCACTTAAAATTCCTTTAAAAAAATTCCATAGAAGACCTTAAGAAAATTCATAAAACATCCATACAGAAACCTTAAAAAATTCTTGAAAAATCTTCACAAACAATCTTTAACGAATTTCCACCGCTTAATCAACATGTTAATTATTTCTTTGTACAATTGATTATAATCTAAATTGTTGCGCTCATTACGTAACATCAATCCTTGTTCTAAAGTGGATATCCTTGATCCAATTCAGTACAACAGAATGTCACAATTTCTCCATGGAATTTAGTAAGTAACTTCTGAATCATTCTTCCGTTTATCGTACTGCAGACGTGATGAATGATTCGTCGATGAAGAATAATGTACTTGCACTTAACGATTATTATGCAGTTTAGAATAATGATCCATGCTATTATGTTAATTACTCGATGCTTAGAAAATAATCGTCTTATTAAATCAAATGCACCTATGAACTTCATGGTCTGAATATCGTTATGGCTAAGAAACTATGTAGGCGAAGTAATTAGTTACTAGTAATTAATGCGTCAAATGGAAGTATCTTATACAATAACTGATCATATAAAGATTAATCAAAATATTCTTTAGTATTCAATTAATGAGATCTTTAGCTATATTTAGATATCAATTTCGATACTTATTTGTCGTGATACAATTTTCAATTTGTTCAGTCAGAAAAGTGGAAATATGTAGTATAATAAATGAGTGTATAAAGATTAGTATAATTACATCTATTGTTTAGTATTTAATTACTCAAATTTGACAGTGAAATTACATTTGCTGGACGATTGTAATACCTATGAGGCAACAAAATTTTCAATTTTCAATTTGTTTAGTGAGCAACTTGCAATGAACAACTTTCAAATATTTCCCAATCGGAATCAGATTTTCCCTGATAAAAATACGAATTACAGAGTATTTACCTTATTCTGTTGGCACAGCCGACGAGAGTGGTAGCTGGACGTTCACCAAGGTTAAGGTGGACGATATCCTCCATTTAGGTACGTACTGCATTCTAATAAAATCCTGTATCGATGAATAACACTCGATACTGAAAGGGAATACAAGCCTTTGATTGGCCAACTGCGAGACCGAGCCCCGTATATAATTCGATCTTTAGTTTCATGCTTTAGTTTCCTTCTTGTCTTGCAAAGTGACTACCAAAAGGTCAATATGATTCCTTTGAAGGTACGTCGTCGCACTTGTGCTCGTTTTGCATGAGAATAAATAAGAAAGCACTTCGTAATCATCTAAAAATGGGATCTTAAATGAGTGGTGTTCCTTAACAGTATAGTTATTACATTTATTTCCAAATGACGACTTTTATACATATATCAGAATATATAAATATCAATTCCCCTAGTGAAGTGCGATAAAGTGTTATTATAATAGTGTTCTTGACAGAAAAGAGTTAAATAATATAAAAAATTCAAAATAATAAAAATTATCTAAACGTAATGATTATTCATTAAAATTTTCGTTTTTCTTCAATTTTCAATTTTTTTTTTCTTTCAATTTTTCAAATTTCAAATATTAAATATTACAACTTAATTTCTAATAACCTTTAGATACGTTTCTATATACTAATCACTTACAAAATATTAAATTAATAAAAGGAAAAGGAAGCGATAAAACATTTTGGTAAACATATGCTTTGATAGTGTCAAATTGGTGTTCCTCACGCGATAATTGAATCGGGTTTTATAAGCGTTCGAACTAGAACGAAAAAGAGAAAATAGTCACAGCAACACGACTCGCGTGACTAACGTAAGAGAGGTGATTGTGTTCTCCAAGGTCCATATGTTTCACTAATGCTAATACTAAAAACATGTTTAATGAACTTTGCAAATCGAACCATTTTGAAGTGAATTTAAACGAAATAATTATTTAAACCAAATTTCGTGACTGTGTTATTTATATCTGCTTTCTATTATTTGTTAGATTTTAATAGTTGAAATATAATTATTGCCTTACGCGAATTCTCTCGTTTACAGTGTTCTCTAATAACGAAATTAGTGGAAACGAAATCCCGGCCTTGGATTGGCTAACAGTAACCTTACGCCGAGCCTATAATTCAATCTTCAAGTTTGTACTCGAGTTTCGTTCTTGTTTTACGATTCGACAAACAGAAAACACGACTACGTGTGCTGAAATAAAAGTAAACTTAAACGATGCATCCAAATGAAACTGTGTATTTTAGCTGCATATATATGTTCCTGCTTCTCTTTCCTTTTTTTTTTTTTTTTTTTTAACAAAAATAAAATGACAGGAGAAAGCGAAAACGTTTAACATCTAACAGTTAATATTTCAAACATGTTTGTTTAACGTTTCGCAAGATTTCTATATTCGAGTAACGATAAGACACTTTGCTTTTTACGGTATAATTAATTTATATCACCAGGTAAAAGCTAACATGCAAATAATGTCATACTTTCTATCGATGACTGTCGTTTACTGCCATTACCTAAGTTTGTTATCGCGAAATTAAATTCGAGGATAATAGGCCTACCTTGTTAATAATTTCTTAATTGAGAATCTGATATACCTGACTAAATTCTATTACATCAACGAACTGAATATTGTTTTAATAATATGGGAAGATAATTTCTTTGTCTTCAGTATCTGATTGAAAGCACATATAAAAGAGCGATAATGTACGTTCAGCTTCAAAAATTACATTGATTTAGCCAGCGGAAACAACTAGGATTTTTCCATTTCATTTTAGCGTCTGCTTATAAAATGGCAATAATTAATTGTTTACAGACTATTCTACTGTTAACTATGGTTGGTTTGCTGAACTTATCGACAGTTGCACCGGACAGCGCAGGAATCGTAGAGATGGTGAACGGATTGGCGTATGGTAAGTCAGTCTACTTACTTTCCTTTTACGTTACATAATCTCAAGAAACTTCCTTAACTTTCGTTTCTCTGCGAGTAATTTGTAATTTTGCTATTTCTATGTGTGCATTATCGTTATAACTAACTTCAAATTTGATAAAAGTAATCAAACGTGTTTTCATATTCGATTAAATCACGACAGAGGACGACACTGCGTTTCGAGAACATTTGGCTCGAATTCCTTTCACTTTTATTATAAGCAGTTTATTTTCTGAGAATCAGAGTAGAAGATCACACATTCCACCATATTAAGCAAGATTATAAAAACAGAATATAAAAATATTGGATCTGATTATACATTTTTATTGCGTGTGATTTAGAAATCGTAGAGATCTCAATGTGAGTGGAGATTTCAACACCTGCGTAGGCGATATCGAGTGCTTCATGATATATCACTCGGAACGTATAAGATTTAAATCAGTATAAAAATGAAACTAAATTAAATATAAAGTTAGTTAGTATAACTGCTACTTCAAGGATAAAAAGATTGTTTAACTTATTAAAAAATTATACGACATTATATAATTAATATTACCATATCAATTAAACTTTTTATCCAATTTTAATTCGATTCACTTATTAGAACTATGATGCTTACTTATGAATTGTTACTTTTCATTATTTACTAATTATTATTATTTTATTCTAGGAGGCATTCCCTACGGAAGCGTAACTGGAATGCTGGCAAAGTATCCAGGATTCATGAGACAACAATTTAATTCCATTCAGGCTCGGCAATTAAATGGATTCGGAAATGTACAACCGGTAGTTGTCAATCCAAATTTTAGGGCAACGAGACTGATAGGCGTGCATCCGCAACCTGTGCAAGTTTACAATGCTCGTGGTGTCGTTGCCCCTGGCGTTGTTGGCACGATCAGTCACATAGGATACTGAGTTTCATTAGTTATAAAAAATTTCCAATAAAAAGTACAAAAGCTTTGACACTTTCATTATACATTCCAAAAACTTCATTATATTTATTGTCACGTATGATCGTATGTATGTGTATTTAAAAATCATAATTAAATGAAACTTTTTTAGGTAGTGTCATTAAAGATATGAGAAATGGTTTAGAATACTTTTATTCCTCTTTAGCAACTTGTTTCTTACAAGTACATGTAAGGTAAGTATCCCTTCAATTATGTTCTCTCAATCACTATGTAGCAAATGAAAAAGATCGATGGTGATATGACAAGTATATAATTCGGATGTGATCGACAACTTTCTATCTTGTGAATCAGTATTTCCGTAGCGTATACTGTAATTCTATTCCGAAATATTACTTTAAATTAGTTCCTTCCTGATTATACAATAAACTATATTATTATCCAATCTAAATAATAAATTACAATTCTAAGAATAAATCAAACGATCAATTGGTACCATTTCTGTGTGTATCAATTATATAGATTCGATGATGATATTCCCGTATGAAATATACAAAATTGATCGACCATTTGTCGATTGCATTAGTTATCAGAAATTCGAGTAAAGAAATTATACGTAATGTCGTTTACGCATGAAATATTCAAAATTGGTTGGACTTATATCAATTGAATTAGGGCAGAAGCGTTTATGGAGAGAAAGTATAAATGACATCGGGTACGGTGTATGCCTGTTAGTCGTCACGAGCTGCACGCACGATGCATTACCCTCTACACGTGAGTACCTATATGAACGCTAATACGATCCTCGTTGACAGAGAGAAAAAACCCAACTGTTTCGTAACTGTGAAGATGATATTCGTCCTACATCGATGCGGTAACGCGGCTACTTTCTTGAACCGTCAATCGAGAAAATACATTTTCGTTTCGTTTGCCTCTAACGATATACTCCGACCAATTGTTTCTTACATAATACCGCTAGCTTTATCGTTTGTTAAACCTATCAGATTGTCTTATCATATATATTTAATATAAAGAAATATCGTACCGGTACTTTGCTTAAACGAACATCATAAATCATTAATAAGGATTAAAAATTAATCGTCTCACGATGTATCGTATATAAGTTACAGAAGATGATAAAGTATAATAAATTTGAAACAAGTCAGTGAAACTTCTCGATTAAATTGCGTAAAAGAAGTTTGGGTACGCAAACCTCACGGATCTCAGAATATGTAATCGTAAAATGTAAATTGTCGCCGTTGATTCTAATCGTCGCAACAAAATCGTAATCGTTGCGTAGTCATGAAAATTTATTGCTATTTGCAAACAGTGTAGTGCACAGATGCTGTACCAGATTTACACGTGTCAGATAAATTTTAATGAATCGTTCTGCAAACGTCGCCTGTTAGATTCGCACTGATATATTCGCAAGTGCACGTCCTTGCGAGAAGAAAGGATTAGACGTTGCATAATCGTGCTAATTACGATCCGACCAGAACAATATGAGACAGTATACATGTGCATCATGTTCCGAGAACGCGTTCCACTTGGAATTAGTGCAATTAACTGTAAACGAATATCTATCTAAAGCAATAAATTCCATAAAATCTTCGTCACTGATAAAAAGAAGGAAAAAGAAAACATTGATTGTCAACAAAATGTTTTATTGTGTTATGTTTCCCAGGCGTTTAATTAAGAAAACAAACGTGTGTGTTTAATTAACGGACGCAGATTCATATCGGCTGTTGGAAAATCTTTTTGTCGTTCGTGTCGAACGACAGTCGGATCGTTCATTGATCGATTGCTATTGTTCAATGGAAACTTATATGTCAGCTTCGTTAGAAAATAGATGAAACGTGGGCGTTCTTCGGATACAACTTTAGATCGCGATAGTGACCATTCATAAGGACTACGGCACGTATAAATCGTGAGTGACCACGTGTATTTTATTGCGATCGTGGTGTACGCCGCTTGTAGAAATTAACTTCGTGAATGAATAAACCATGAATGAAACGGGAATACGACTCCTTATTTGCTTTCTACGTGATTTACTTATTGCCGATTGATACGTGCCGAACAGATTTATATACTTGGCTTCGTGTAACTTTTCGCTGTAGAGATCATTCGATAATCGATTAACCGATCACTGGTGATAATATATCTAAATTTATCAGTTATCAATATAATATAATACTTACACACACACACATTTGTTGCTTCCAGATAATATCAAATCAGAATTTAGCTTCTGGCAGATATTGTTTGTTACTGGAGATTAATTTAAAAGAGAAAATATTTCTGAAAAGAAAGAATTTTTAGTACTTAGAAAGTACCTACTGATTTATGTAAATGAGTATCTATGCATTAGTAAGCTGATGTGCAGTTGTTAAGCCCATAATTACGATCATATGGAAAGTCGCGAATAATAAGTAACAATTCACACAATTATTTCCTTATGCGGACTACGATGAGTGATACAATAATTGCAATCTATTTTCTTTGGTTCCTTTCATGCGTGCCGCACCTTCCACGATGCAATTTTAATGTTATATAACCGTGGTCGATTATTTTCTCGATCGTGTTCACTCAGTTTTATTCTTGGAATTTTAAATATTTCAGGAAGCAATAAGTTTGCTACGATCAATTGGTTCGCCATAGGTCACAATCTCGTGGATAACAGGTTCCATGAAAACTAAATGAGAAATATTGATAACTTCCTATTGCAAGAGTGCTATATCTTGTAAACAAACACGAATGCCTGTCATACTTTGATAGTTGCTCATAAATAGCGACACGGGTCAATGAAACAAAAAATGAAAGTTATGCTTACAAATATTTATAAAAATTGAATTTAAAACTAGTTTATAGCGAACATCATAATGTACTATAAAATTATAAGTTATTTCCAACTTAATTCAACATTTCTACTCACATTCAAATCTGAGAAGGTTGAAAAATTTAATCCAAATCTGACATCATAATCGTCTAAAACACTAAGTCAGAGCTTAATTCAAAATTTTTATTTAAACTCATATTTAAAATAATTAAAATTCTAAATCGAAAGCCAATATTACAATCGTGTAAAAAACTAAATACAGAGAAAACTGAAACAGAAGTGGTTGGATCAAAACATTTCGAAACTTAGAGACGCTCTTCCGCCTCCGCAATTGCCTGCTCGCAAAATTTTCACAATCGGCCATACCACGTGCAAACCAAGTATGTCATGTATGAAACAGTGCGTTGATCTTCGGGTTTGAGCATGTAGCTTCTCCCATTGCATAATGAAAAATAAAACATCGTATTACAGAAAATTGCCGGGCACGGTATCGCGAGCCTCTCATTACTCGCTCCGTGTTACGTAGTTCAAAGGCAAGCTTAGATTTTCCTCATTTAGAAAGAGAAAGAAAGCCTTCTCTCTTCCCATTGACTATTTTTATTTTAATTTTTATTGCAGATAACGGCAGTGATCGTTAGTCTATGGATTCTTCGGGACAACGTGAACGCGGCAAAAAGCGGACTCAGTAAGTCGATTATTATTCCGTTCTGGGAAACGCTTTTAAACATCACTATGCACACCCTTGAACTGCTTTTAGAACAATGACGATTATTTTTAGAAAGGAAAATTCTACGAGACGAATGAGATCAGTTTTATTTTATTAAATGCGCTGATATTTAGAATCGTTTGATATTAAGTGCGTCGAGAATTGGAATTATATGATTATTAAATGCGCCGATATCTGAAATTGTTCGCTATAAAATGCACTTGACGTTTACGAATTTTTAAATTACTTGTTTAAATTACTCTGTTTACTGCTGAGGAAAAATGCAAAGCTGCTTTAATAAATCGTATAATTCATTCTATCATGACTTATGATGGTCAATGGAGAAATTAAACATATTTTAATCTTTGTAAGTGTATGTAAATATACGAAATTGGCCAATCTCGTATGAAGTAAACGATGGCCGAAGTATTCGAACGGAGAAAGTGTAATTGACATCCAATATGATGCATGCCAGTTGGTCTTCATGAACGATGCACGCACGTTGCATTATCCACGTGAGTTTGCGAACACTAATAGGATCCCCGTTGACAGGCTAAAAAGAGCACTTGCGCAACTATGACGATAAATGACAATCTTCGTCCTACATTGATGCCTCTCGTGGCAGACGAGTCACTTCTTTTATATCTTTGAATCATGACAACTAATTTATGATTTCCAATTTAAATGTTAAAGAATATAGTACATGAAATGTTATCTTTAATTGTAAAAATTTCTGGTTTCTATTTGTTTAGAATTTCTGTGGCATTTCGAATACTTTTAGTGGATGGCAATCGTAAGAATTAATTTAATAATAATAATAATCCAAACAGAATAATTTAGACGGACTTTCTATTTGCAGATACGCTATTTGACACAGAAGTAAATTTTGTAAATATTATTGTACAGTAACTCTTTCAAGAATGAGTATGTTTATTCAATTTCTATTTCAATTCAATCAATTTGCATGCTTCTAGTTCTCATGGGCACAATTACGCTAAAAAATTCTTTACTAATAAATTGTGTAGTACACGTATAGAACATGGATTTTGCCGCGGGCAAATTTTTTCTTCCTTACTTTCAACTATTCATCACACTCACGATTTCCTTATTGCGCTTGGTTTAGACTTTGGGACTTTTTCTAGTTATACTAAACTATGTTTGCATTGAATGGTGTCTGTTTGCCTCCGGGTATACTTCTAGCTTCAGCCTTCCACATCTACTATCGTGACGTTTATCCTTACATCCGTAAGCTGTGACATCAACATACTGTATTGACCCGAACATTTGCTTTCTTGTAATTTGTCTCGAACGTGTTGTAACAGGCTTGAATATCAAATTAACGAAACCACTAACAAAGATACTAGCTGTCTTTCCAAAGCCTAAGATCCACGTGATAAATATGCAAAAATGTAAATGGCAAAGGTTGAGATACATAATAATGTGAAGTGATTGTATTTATACAGAAAATTTCGAATTAATAAAAAAAAAAAGGAAACTAGAAAAAAACTAAAAGATCCCGTAAAATCAACATAAAAAATAAGTTTATTATTTAAATTCTGAAATTCTTTAAAACTATATCGAACCGATAACATCTAAATCGTTTTGTTGCGAAATAGGTACCGAGGTGCTGACGTCTTTCGCCAGGAACATCGCGTCGGTCCTGTCAACGACCTTGCTAAACGATTACCAGGATCCACCATCGAACCAATCATCGAGTAACCTTCTGAAAAGAATCCAGGAAACACAATTCTCCTTAGACATTGGCCGTACTCAGCCAGAGAGTTCCGAAATCTCATCAAATACTTCTTTCAATCGTTATCCGCGATATACTCGTGAATCTTCTTCAAACGAAGGAAAACAAACGTTCCAGAACACTTTCTTCACGAACACACCCCAATACTCGAAATATTACAGTTCAGAAGCGTACAAACCATACGAATTCGCGTCGAATCGCGATGCGCGAATTTCTTACAACCAATTGAACGTAGAAACACCTGGGAACGTCAATGGTGGTACGAAAGATAATTCCATCGACGTAAATATTAAGACAGCTCCTCTGCATTATTCCAATCAATACCATCAACCTTCAGGATTCAGATACAAATCTGAATCTATACATCAATTATCTAACGCAAATCACTATGCTCAGTTTGACCCTCAGCCGAATTATCATCATCTATCGTCTCAGACACCTGTTAGTTCTCAGGAATCTTCAACAACCGAAGGGCTTAACCCAAACGATGAAAACGAGAATACTCAGATCGCTCGAATAACTCGTAGGCCGTTTAACTTAAATTACCATAATCCCTTTACTGCTCCTTATTATCCATTTCATCAACATCCAGGATTCTATTCTCACCATAGGCCCATCGAAGGTGAAAATCAACCTGTGAACCCAAGTAGTGAACAGGATGAAAGTAACCCGCCTCGATTGATCAATGACCAGAATCAAGGCCAGACCGCTATAGGAGGATACGATTACAGTCCTCGTTTTCATCATAAGCAACCTTATTACGATGGTTTCTATCATGGATTTCCTGGATTTTACCCTGGTCCTTTTAACGAGTCTTTTTATCGGGGAAACGTGGAACAAGGTGGTGGTAATGGGACATATAGTCCTTATGATCCTTATAATCCGTTTTATTTTCATGGTTCAAAGTTTGGTCCTTATGTTCCTTACAATCAACCATATTATCCGAACTTTAATGGACAAAAAAGACCCGTGGAACCACAAAATCCACCTGAGAATCAAGGACATTCTGAACAAATAACATCACCAGAAAATGTACAAGGTGATGTCAATTCTACCGGATATTATCCTCCGTATGCTGGATATCCTTATGGTTTTCCACCGTATGGACCCTACTATGGTGGTTTTAATTTTCACTCCTATCCTTTAGCACCGTTTCATGGGTTACCTTATCGTTTTGGCTTCCACAATTATCTATTTCCAGGAATCAAACCTGCACCTTATTTGAATTTCTATCCAGGTGGTTATCCACTGGTTCATTCTTATCCTTTCGGTGGGTATTATCCTTATTATAAACGACCTGCGGTAACTGAGAAACCTGAACAAATGGAGAAGGCTACTGATGAAAATCATAAGACCGGGCCAGCCCCGAATAGCGAAGCTGAAATGTTGTCTGAAAGCAAGTCGGAAGAGGTTCGATCTCCTACTTCGAATGGATATAAGAAACGTGCTTCGTTTGGACTTATGACCAAAGAAAGAAATAAAGTAGCGAGTGATCGATCGTTGAATCAATTATCTTGATGTAATTTATAATTATCACTAAATTGTGGATTTTTATACAAAATATATATTTTTATGGGTACAGTTAGAAATGAAATTTAAATATAGATTTGTTTTAAGAATTATGACAAGTATTTTATTTTACATATTTTATACATATCTGTATATTATATACATCCTGAATTTCACCAAAAAGTACATAAAAATTCACATTCTAATTATTGTATGATGTTAGTATTTATGTATTTAATGTAAGAAAAATTTGTATGCATTGATCATTAATTAAAGTATTGTGGACATTTTCCCTTTCCTTGGTAATTTCCTTATTATTTTCGCTACTACTGACCCTCTCCCAATTCTTTTAATAACATCGGTGACGCATACATTCTCTCAATTGTTTCAATCACATTGTTGACACGTATGATGCACTCCCTCAATTGTTTCAATCTCACCGGTGCATTGTCGCAACTATTTTATTTTTGTTTTCATCATTGCAATCAAAATTCACTATGAGTTTCGTAATGAGTTTGTTTGAGTCAGTTTCATTATATAAATTTTATTATTTGGATTAATTTCTGTGAGTTAATTTCATAATAAAAATATTTTATTATTTCTACGAAGGAAAACGAGGAGGATAAACAGGATGAAATAGACAGGACAAACAGGAAAATGGAATTCGATTACTCCTTCTATGATTAAAGATATATTATCTTTTGTCCTAGATGATTGCAACAAATACTCACTAAGCGATTCATTAAAATAGTCACTTTACATTCATCGAATCATCGAATTCTATTGAAGACCGCAGCGGAAAATTTTCAATGTGATTATAATTACGACCTCTTCTCAGGTCGCCTCCGACGTTGGAAAAATTTAATTGAGGTCCAACAAGGTGTCTCGACGACTTAATTGACAATTTATCTGACGACTAATCCGACGACACGTGCCGTAACTTGGCATTGCTCAACGAAACGTTCCCATACTTATGATATACAAAAAAGTTCCCATAGCTCTAGTTGGCCTTATCCTGCAATTACACGCCGTGCCCATCACGCATGCCAACTATTACGGTCTAATAATTTTCGTGACCTTCGTAAAGATCTCTTGTATACGCAAATGTGACCTATCAATCGATCATTAAAGATGACACGATGCAATTAAGAACTCGACATTTATAATATGTATGGGAGATGTATAGATGTAAAAACGTAGAGAATGAAATATGACATAGAAAAATATATAAAATATCAAATGTATAATATTTAATGGGTGAAGTAAATCTTTATTTAGCTTGAAAATTTCTATTAATTGTATCCATAAAACTTTGTGTAAGCATCCTTAATCCAATGATCAAAGGTAAGAGATAAAATAACAATTATCCGTTCAGAAGGATCAATAGAATCCTGATTGTCCTCCAATGGGTCATTCGGTTCCAAAACGGTAACAACGCAATAAAATTGATATATTGTTTTCCCTTCAAGGTGAACAAATTGTAATACGTAATACGCGGAAAATCCTTCATCGTTCACGATATTGCCGATCATAGATTCTGGGGAAGTATTTATCGTGAAAACAAGAAAAAAGGATCACGTAACTGATGGAATTAGATTCTGAATGTTTCCGATGCAATGATTAAGGCGAGGCGTGATTATGTATCATGCAAATTAGCAACAATATCGCTGGCAATAGTTTAATATCACTCAATAACGAAACTGATTTTACGTACATATATATGTATGCATGTTGGTCATTCGAGCAGGTTTCTACTTGATCAATTGTGAAGATTACGAGTCACGACTGCAAATGTTCAACCAAACCAAACCTGTTGATTACAATTTGTGTATAAAGTTATATAATTAAATGGATCGATAAATCAAGCAGCAAAACACTATCGGAATACGTGATATGTCTGATGCATATGCAATAATTGTACGCGATAAACGAAACATTCGACATAAAGAAATGCAGCAGGTATTTACGAATCGTGAAGTCACGCAATTCTTTTCCAGAGAAACGAAATGATTATTCATTGCATATATCAATTACGCGATTATGTTATAGAAGATGTGCTGCGTATTTCCTCGAGTCGTCGATGAATTTCAGTGCGGTATAATATACTTTCGATTATATTATATACTTTATCGATTCGTCCAGTACATCGAAAGGATTCGCTGAATAATTTAAAATAAAAAATGGAAGGAAAGAAAGGAACGAGAAAAATTCATATACATTCGTGCGAGCACCAGAATATCTTTGATTCAACGAAGATCCAGTTGGGCAACGTTACGCTCAATGAGGCTTACAAGTATCGCACATTAACTGCAATTAATGACAGACACATCCTCGGTTCCATGTGTGTCGCAACGATCATTTTTTTTTTCTCGATTTCGTCCCGCGACCCATACCATGTAATTTCACCATTTTGTAACGTGTTCCCCTCTTCCACGCTCCTGTTACACAACCCACAACTTTTCTTCTTTCTGTCTCGATCACGATACCCACGATTGCATCTCCTTTCGTCGCATCGTACATTCGTGCTCACATTGCCCTTACTCGAGTAATAATTAAATTATCCAACAGCGTAGAAATGACTAGTTGAAAATCTTGTTTTATTCAACAACTTCTACTATCTATTATTAGAAGATGATTAGGTAAATATTAATTACTGATTCGTACACTGACACAATTCTGACTATTTATCTTCTGAACGTTAGAATTACCAACTTTTTAATTAATTTTTCATAGTAATTTTATGAATTTGCAGCTCTTATGGAGAGCTAAATGATTTTCAAGCTTTCTAAGATTTAAAATTTAAGATTTTTAAGACATAATATGGATAAAGCTATGCATAATAATTTCCTATGCATTGCGTATTTCCTCGCATACTTTTTACGTCGATTCTCTCGATTTTATACTTTAGAAGTTTTATTCCAAGTTTTAATTTCTACGCTTTATCCTTAGTTTTATTTTCAACTTCATTAGCATATCTTAGTCAGATAGGTAGAATTCTAGCGTTAAAGTTATTTTAGGAACTACGTTGATTACAAAGTGACACAGTAGACCGTGTAATTCATCACAAGAATGACAAGGAGAATAGAAATTCTTACTATTAACATTGAGATCGACACGAACACGATAATTTCAGCTGTCATATTCGAAATACATGATTCGCTTCTAAATACGTTATATTCTTGCTTTGCAAGTGCATGAGATTTCCAAAAAGGAATCCAATTTTCTAAATCGAATCTCCAGTTCAGGTCTCGAATACGAAGTAAACCCATTCTTTTCTCGGAGGGCCAACTAATTTAGCGGGTCCTCGAAATTTACAATGCAAATATCACGACAATGTTTTGCTGGGTAACGCATTCTTCTTTCCAGGTACGTAAGAGGCATTGGGAAATTTAATGGAAGGTTTCTCAGACGAAAAGCGTAGATTCCTCGGCAAATTTGGATGTCAAGGCACTGTTCACAGGGCGTGCACACGGTTGACCACCCCGAAACACCGTTGTTGCATCGTCTCTCTTTCATAATGACGTGTTGCATTCGCATAATCCCAGAGTAACAATACCAGTCTTTGCTATTAGTGTTAACAGAGGGAAGCCAATACGAAGGCTGGGAAAATTGCTGATGGGGGCCGTGGCGGAACTCGCCTTTGTTATAAAAGAAACGGAGACCAACGTTGAACGGACAGTGGTATACTACTGACAGATCGGAAAAATTAGTGCAATTCCTCGAGGAGATAACAGGTGTGTCAGCTGACAGAGAATGGCTTGCTTGAAACTTGTGAGTAAAGAAATCATTATGCCCAACAATGAAATAAATTGATCAATTCCATTAAAGATAATTTAATTTTTGAAAAATCACACACTAACAGTGTATTCTAGTACTAAAATTATTAAATTTTGGAAAATGTTGATCAATTTGATTTGTAAATAGCGTTATCCGTGTGAATACATCATATAGGGGGAAAAAATTAATTTTCACTCGTTATTGAATTGACAATTTACGCTTAAATATTTTATTTCTTATTTATTTTGGAAATAATATGCAATCACTGAATACTGCAAGTATAGATGGTTTTCTATATTCTATTTCGACGAGAGAAATTTTTATTCAAATTTTGTTTGGAGTATTCCTTTTTTCTCTTCATAATGCGACGAGACGTAAATAATTTATACATCTTCAGGTTATATGACTCGTTTTTCGTACTGAGAATTTTTTATGGCTTTTAAGAAGTTATTTCTGGAGAACATCGTAAACTTAAAAGGAGGTATTACATAGGGGAAAGAATACACGGGTAAACAAGTGTAAAGGAATATGTTAGTGTATAAACGAATTTTTTAGAAATATAGTTTTGTGTATATAATGCATGTATATTTATGCACATTTTGAGCATGACGTTTCTTTCTAGTACACCGTCCTGCTGCTGGCTGTCATTATTGGCATCGTCGCTGCGAAACCAGGATACTTAGGTGGATACTACGGCGGATATTATCCTTATGTTTATAGCTACAGATATCCGTTCTACGGATATGGACACGGATTCGGACATTATGGTAAGAGTACAGAATGCATGAGAAAATTTAGAACGCGAAGGAAGTGCTTTCAACGTCAATGGATTTTTTGTAAGCTTTAATTGACATTATATATCATGTAAGGTTTTATATTTCCAACTATACTATAAAGTAAATTCTGTTAAATTTTTATTTGATTATTGCTTGAGATCCTTTCTAACAATTATTGTAAAATGGACAAAATATTCATCGACGTTGCACATTCACGACCAGAATTATATATCATAAAATGAACAAAACATTCATCGACGTTACCCTGTCATCCTAATCTGCTTTTCCCCTTAGGCTACCCCTATTATGGTTATGGTCACGGATTCGGTCACTATGGCTATCATTAATCGAAAAGACGACTGTTTGGATACCACGATACCCAAGGAAGAAATATTTTAAAACCGATCTATCCTCGTACATCCGCCAATTTTATAATCGAAATCTTCTTTTATACAACAAGCTTTATTGCAAACTGCATTTATTTTCTATTAAATGATTTCTCGAAATTCTAGTTACTGCTAAAGCAATGACGAAGATGTTTGTCAAGTAAACGATTTGAACTGTATTTGATAAAATTTTATACTTTCATCGTCGTTAAAGATGTTGTGCTAATCAAGCAAATAAAACGTAGATTTCAGTGAGATTGTCGTGTTCGAAATATCTTACCATAGAGCCTTACATAAACCTTTTCGGTTACACGGTTCTTTACGAATAATAATAATAATAAAATTGTAAACCTACTTGTTCGATCGCTTCATGAAAGTATCATTTAATATAATTTTTTTACATATCAGTATCATTACGTTTGCTTACGATTACTTTTGCAAGTGGACAAGAAGAAGGAAGACGAAACTTTAATAACAACAAGAATATATATTATGTAATAAATATTACAGTGCATTTCGTGCAAACTAAAAATCAACTTTTAATCATAAAATTCATTACTAAAATGGAAACGAATTCCTTGAAAAAAAAAAAGGTTACAGTTACAAAAGAAAAAGGAGGAAATATAAATAAATGCATCATAGTATCTAAATTGAGCAAATACTTAAACTTAAAATTCATTGCATGATGAAGGACATTAAGTGTAAAGTAGTGATTTCATAGAGTTTCATAATATTGAACCATGAACTGGCGACTGATCATGAATCACGAAAATGCAGCAGGGAATGTGACAGACACAAAAAGAGTCATATTTCTCACTTTTTGTGTCTGTCACATTCTACCTGATATCGGAGAATAAACCAATGTAATTTGAGATGGTCGAATATTTTGAAAACATCGAAATAAAATTCCACGAAGTTTAGTCGGTATCTTTGTCTTGGAAATTAGATACTAATGTGATATTCATGAATTCCGACGTTCTGCTTGATATTACGAAACGTTACGATACTCATTTGAAGAACTTCGAAAAGTAATATTAGAAAAGTATACTTTAATTTTAGTAGAGAAGTCAGAAAGTGCGTTTAATATTATTCACGGATAGCTTTGTTGCAATTAATTCACACAATGTAGAGAAGTTTCGGAATGATATTGTCGCACAGGTTAGAATTTCATAGATGAACATATCCAACGTTAAAGTCATTAGGGTCTGATTTAACGTACTATTTTATTTGAAAGATTAGTGATAGACGAAGAAGAGTTAATTGTTACGGCTTAAAAGCATTTTTAGTCTCAAGGTCTATATGCATGGCCTTCTAACGTCAGGTAAATGGTCGGACCTACATAATTTTTCCGGCTTTTTTAAAGCTATACTTCATATATCAAGTCTTCCAGGTATCTTGAATACGAATATTTGTGATTCAAGGAAAGTTCACAGAAAAAGAAACTGAAGGATACTAGATGAATATAGTTAAAAATCATTAATGGGTCAGTGATTAAAAATATTTATACTCGGAGTAAAAGATATAAGAATATTTGGTGTTTTAGTTATAAATTTTATTCAAGATTTTACTAATAAACGTAAACATTTTATCATAAATTACTCATGCAGAAGAAATTCTTGTTTGATATTATATAAATTAAGTAAAATGTTACTAACTGCGTAAAAAGGAGTTTTCGGAAAAATCTGGAATAAATACTAAATTTCATAAAATTGCACAAATATGTATATTTCTGAAATTTTGTCCAGAATCAAATAAAAATGAAACTAAAATAGTGATACGATTAATAAATGGAGGAATCCGTGACGTCTGAAGAAATGATAAGCTTAGGTAAAGAATTGTGCACAAAATAACCCCAAGCTTTAGCACTTTCGCCAAGTGATCAGCACCTAATTGTCAACAACAGTCACTGCTGGGCTTGATACGATTTGCCGTGAAACGAGATAGAACCCACACGTCGTAAAATCAGTTTGTGGGAACCACTCGGCGGTCCAGCAAGGGTTAATAAAATACACAGTATAATGACTGATTACCAGTCAATGAACATATTTAGTGTATTGAATTCATATCAATATGTTGGTATATCATTGGGCATATCATCTAATATGTTGATCGAGTATTTAAGCGCAGTAATCTACAGAACTTGTAGTCTCTCGATTGGACACTGGAAGTACTATTGACGATGTTGCACATTTATAATATCTTCTACATCAATCCATTTATTATGCAATTTTGTTTTCGTTCTAATATAGATTTAATTATAGTAACACTGCGGATATTCATACAGATATTTATGAACACAATTAAAAGAGTAGGATTTTTAATAGAGATTCTTTTATGTATTAAATATTATAACAAGTAACTTTGAATATTTTATTTTTGCATATTATATTTTTAATTTCCCATAAATGGATAAAACTCTTCAGTCTAGTTATAATGTTCTTCTTGAGTTACATTAATTACTTTTATCAAGCGAAGGAAGCAAAAAATATATCAACGTAAAAACTACTGCTGTTCGATTCTTTTATGATTTGAACATTATCCAAGTTTCTAATTCGTTGGATTTCTTAATTTCCAAGATTCACAAATCGTTAGGGACGAATTGCATAATACGAATATTTTATTAGCTTATCGAACATCTTCAAAGTTGCCGAAATATCGTTGCCCACGTATAATTAAACATTATTTCCTAGATGGTGTTTCTAGTCCTATCTAAAAATCTTTATATTATCGACTATACGTCAACGAATTTATAAAATTCTTCTAAAAGATGTTAAACATTATTTAGCTATTTTTATCAATGAATCTCGCCTAGTAATAGCAAAAATATAGCAGCTAATAAATACAGGTTTAAATATAATGATGGAAGATTTGGAAATAATTCGGCGTGGAAGAAGTTTACAAGTAGCATGTTGCTGAAGTCCTGTTTCTATGCGTATTTCTGTTTAATTGGGCAACATCCGCGCGATTAAGAGGGAATGCATCTGCGGTGATCCGTATGTGCAGGTGCAGAGGTCATTCACGATGTTTCAGGTCGTCCACACTTTTACTTTGCTGCGAGCAAACCGCAATCAGTTATAAGTGTGACTTTAACATCAACATACAACATTCATCGGTAACAATTTACTTCCTTATAAAACACACTTAAAAATATATACATTTATCTTCACTATTCATGTATATATATATATTATATGTATAACATAACATATACATATATCTATATTATTTATCATTAATCTTAAAAGAAAATAATTTTGACTCCCATATATTTGTCCATACTTAAAGTTAACAATCTCCCTTTTATCCTAAAACGGTCTACTCTGCAATGAAAAAAATTACCTGATCGTTATATGAAAAACATATATATCAAGAAAAAACTGTGAATTTATGGTGTTTTGCATTTGTGAAATCGTAATGAGATGACGACTTCGAGGTTGTCGCCTCTGTATCCGGAACACGATATTTTAAAATAACGAAACGAAATCCGAGCTAAGAATCCAAGATTTTTAATGTATCCTAAATGCCAAAGTATCAGATTGTTAGCGTTTATTCAAATAAGACGAATAGAAGATGATGGAGGAAGAAAAGAAATCTAATGATAAATTTACGATTATACATATCGAAGAAAGAAACAAGGATGAAGAATAAAAAGTGAAAAAAATATTACATAATCTTTTTATTTCGTGTGGCTGTATATATCTTATGAAATCGACTGTAAGTAATCACTTACGTCACTTACGCGTCAGGTTTGCCTTGATATATTGAAGATTCACCAATGATATACTAAATTGTTATAATAAAAATTGTAGGGTTATCTTTTCGTATCGCATTGTATCTTTTGTAAATTTTTTAACACATTCCTTGCTACTAACGTATATGTTTGTGTCGACTCAGTTATAATAAATACAATATAGCGTTGATATAGCTATCGCGTTTCGATCTCTAGAGATTTGGATGATTACAAACGTTCTTCTGTGATTATTAATTATTAATTAATTTCCTTACCGATTCTACAAATATTTATATAATTTTAATAACTGGTATGTTTACTAATTTAACTAATTTCTTTTTTATTTCTTATCGTTTTTTTATTGAATTAGTAATTCTACATTAATACCGTATCCTGTGGTTTTAAATTTCATTGCGTGTTAAAAAGAAATTCTTTCGAGAAATATTTCCCTTTCGTATAGTTCTCTATCATTGCTCATAACTCAGGTTATAGACACGCTATAAATCATGTTACACACGTAATACTAGGAAAAAAGTGCTTATAAATTGTATACCGTATAACCTGTTAAGAAATAAAAATTTCATCTAAAATATTAAACAGAAACTTGGACCATAATGTATGTTTCCTAAAAATCAACTTTCGATGCGTAATCCGATCTGGCCTTGAATTCGAACGGTTAATTTACTTTAACGGGCCATGATTCAGTCCAGAAAATATAGGCATTAACTGTAACCATTTTATTCGACATAAGGAAACGATCGAAGATCGAACGAGCCTTGATTACGACCTTTTCTATGACCGACGTAACTTCTTCATTCAGGTGAAAAGTAAATAATAGTAAGAGAAAGGATAGGCTTATATGAAAAAAGGAACTTCATTCATGCGTGGAAATCAGGATACGACCTCAGTATCAATGCCTGAAAGAATAATTATAATTTGCAGGGCCTCCTTTGTTACTATTGCTTCCTTATGCAAAGACAAACTATTTGTTGATTGATTATCCATGATTTCTTTAATGCACAGCAATTCTCATACCGATCTTCTCTCGAAGAATAATTCGAAAAGAATGATCACGGTAGAGTAATTTCGATAATAAGAGCACGAGGGTTCAAAGTCGATTTGTACTACTTAAAACGCGTCCCTCTGTGTTCTAATTCCTCATTGTTATAATCGTAGGAATTCAGCTGTTATTTGTGCAATAGGTTGACGCAACTACGAAGAAATATGGTTAATAATAGTGAAAACGTTTATGGTGATTACTGTTGTTGTTAGTAATTTAATCTAAAGTTCAGTTTACGACTCCAACTTGAAGAGAGAAATCATGAAGTCGAAGTCAGAAAAGAATCTTTGCTGAAGATTTAAGAGCATGTTGCGGAAGGTGTGCTATTATACAAAAAGATCCGATGAAAGCACGTTTACCTCAACAATTTTTATAATTCGTAACGTTATGTACATGTACACATCGATAATATGAAAAAATTCATTACATCGTTCCAATTTCTGCTTTTGCTTTCAAGAAGAAGTTGAAGAATCAAGATTGATCAACGATTGCAGTAGGGTCAAATATCACGGTTCATCCAACCTTCGATTCGTTATCGAGTATTAGATCGATCAGATCTATGATCGTTACATCTATTGAGCGAAGAGTGACTCGTATTTTCAGATTCTCTCAAGGTTTCATCAAAGGGAATCTTTCACGTACAACGTTTTATAATCTGTCATTATGAGCAAAGAACGTGATAGCGTTGTATGGACAGTTGCCTAATAGAAACTGGATAGTGAAACCGAAGTGGCGATTTCAATCAATAATTTTGCATTCTCGGCATCATTATGTAAATATATATTAGTTGCTGTGGATTTACATTCACTTATCTACTCGCCAGTTCTTAATACAATTTAAAGAAAAAGTAACCCAGTTTAACGAAATAAATAAAAAATTTTAAGGAACTAATTCTCTTGCCTGTAAGTAATTAACATTCGTTCCAAATGGTTTAAGTAAGCCATGCATTTCATACAATTAGAATGAATTAGAACTATCAGATGTAGTTAGGACCAATTACCGGTTTTCGACCGCTTATTGTATTATTTGTCGGACGAACATCTTTATTACGGTAACACGGAATGGCGACATCGGTAATGCAGGTGCAAATATATACGAGCATACGGATCACCAGGGACGGTGAACTCACGTAGCGTTCACGATGATTATGGTCGATCATCGAGCATCATTGTGTCCGAGGTTCTTCACCTGCTTGAGAATCTACATGAATCTCGATGACAGTGATACGAGTGAGACCTTGCGTAATATAGATTTTCTTATAATCGTCTATTTTACACGGCAGTTTCGTGGAATTTTAACCAATACTTCGTAGAGGATATAATGGGCCTAAATAACAAGTTGTCGAGTTGAGAAAATAAATATAGTAACTTTCGTGTACTTTCGCCTTTTTGAGAATACGCCACATCTTTTACAATATTATTTTCTATTCCTGTTTAGTACTAAGATTAGATCAATTATTGACAAACCCGGATCTGATTCCAGGATTGCAGAAAGTGAACGGAGAAAAAATGCTGTCTCGTCGATTTATTACAGCATAATTATGGCAGCACTTACGTACACCCTCTACACCAGAACAAGAGTCTTTCATTCTCCTGAAGAGATAACTTAATTACCCTCAATTATTCAGATAGTATGTGACGGTAGACATTCTGTAACCGTGGAAGTCGACGCTAAATAATTGGGCGAGAACGAGCGGGGGGATGAAGTTTCTTCACTGTTCGACCGCGCTGTCCGCGAACAACTTAATTACAAAGTGTTACGTAGCTTCTAGGTGGTGTATTATGTGATTACGATATATTACGTGTCTACTTTCTACGGTCGTTTTAACGAGATTCGTTTTTACAGCTTTTCTTGAGAAAAATATTAAAAAGACCTCAAAAGTATAAAAGAATAAGTAAGCATAAAATTTCAAGAAATTTTCAGGAAAATTTGACGAATATTTCAAGTGAAAATAGTAATAATATAATTAGATGTTTAACATATTATGCTGCAATTCAATTAAAAGAATTTGATCAAACATGAATACGTTCGATGCGAAACCCTTGATCAAGCAAAAATATAATTTACAAGTATCTTATGCGTAAGTCCACTTAATAGAAGCACACCGTTCGCCCGTTAAACAATAAATTTCATTTTAATGGGTGGGTGTAGCAGTAACATAATCTCAGGTGGCGGTGACTCCCACCATTGCTAGTGTAACGAACGAACGTGAATGTCCTTCGATCGTGAGCCTGCGAGAGTGAAATTACCTCATCCCGTAATCAGAACAAAGTTTGTGACCGCATCGATCGATCTCCCTTTAATCATCCACGCGTGCGCTACAAAGGAAACCACAATGTCGAATTTGCTAATCGCTGATTTTCTTCTTCATCGAAATATGTAGCCGTTGCCGCAAAGCATGGCGAACATTCAGGACGAATGTCCTTCGGTACCGGCGCACGTTAGACATCAACGAGGATCGTCAAACGCGACGTCGGACCTTTTCAGACGACGTTGTACATCGTCTCGTCCTTCTTGCTAGCCAACGACTCTCACTTTCTCCTTCTCTGTCTCTCTTTCTCTCCCTTCCTCCCTCTACACATTTCAGTCGCTCTAGCTGCCGGCCGTTGGTCTTTCTTTCTCTTTCCACTCTATTCACCTCGTCTCACGAACAAGACGAAGAGTTACAGCATCCTCCTGTGGACGTCGGTTCGCAATAATCGCATGGACCGAACGTTTTACCCCCACCAGCCAATCGGGTGAATCCTATAAATGCTCTCCACGTTCCTCGAGACGAAGAAGTCACCTCTCTCGGGACCACCAAGCGCACCCGCGAGACATGTGTCCGTGTTGAGTGTCCCATTGCGCACGGTGACCAGTTTTTTGGTTCAGAAAGGCCAAAAAATATAAGATCGCGACCACGAAAGATGGTAAGTAAAGTGCGGCATCGGACTAAGTGACACAAACGTGGGGGTTGATTACGGATGCGAGACGGGTTCAGGGTGAACGAGAGGGAACGAGACGTCATTACGATACGGTGGACACGATAGATCGCGTAGGATTGTGTGGAACGATTGGAAAATTAATACATATTTGAAAAATATATATAGTATCTGTGGTGAAAGTGTTTTTTCTGTTGATTTCACGATAATTGTTGTTGGTGCGTTCTCGTTGAGAACGAAGGGTGAAATAGAAAATCGTCGTGTGTTTGCTTCGATACTAGTTGTGTTCCGGAGAATAGTTTTGAAAAATTTACAGAATTAAGGTTATTCCGTTGTGATCGAATTTTTATTGAATTCCTTATGGAGATATAGTTGTTTTGAAATTCTACGTATTCTTCGTATGTAACAACGAATTATCGTTGCTCCATAGAACATTCCGCCTAAAGATTTCTCCTCAGTCCAAGCTGTTCTTGGAACCCAAAAAGTCATTGCTCTTCTCGATGAGGCAATTCTTTCTTAGAGAATATCGCTTTGCGTTTTTATTCAACGTGTAAAGGGCCCATTGTGCCCTTACGTCCCGAAAAACATTTTCATTGTGGAATTTTCGAGTTGTGCCGCGACTTTACTTTCGTTTCTGCAAAACATCGTTTCCACTGGTGAGCTTAGCGATTGGTATTTACATGTACGGCCGCATCCACAGCCTCGCAAGAATTAATACCGAGATACAAGCATCAGCCAGCTGTTAGCGCGCGAAATATCAAAGGTTATCATTGTTCCTTAACTTGAAATCCACCTTTCTGGAGCCTCTGTTTCCCAACCGTTAATCTCAAACATTGAACATCATCGATAGCGTCGTAGCCCCGAGCACGGAGAAAAATCGTTTTCGAAAGAATGAGGTTACGACGTGTCACAAGAATCTTAAGTAAGATGAAGTTTCTTGAAGTAAATGGAATTTGTGATTGCGATACGTTTGCGAGTAAAATAATGTTATAGCGAATAAAATTTCTGTAAAATTTTAATTAGAAAAATGTAACTCTATTTTGTTATATTTTTATACTTTTCGTGACAAATTGTTTGAGTCTGAGTATTTGAAAATTAATTCTTATAATGAGAAAAATGTCTTCGACGAAAATTCAGAAGAAAGATATTTCTGCCACGCAAATTATACGACCTGTTCGAATTATAATTTTCTCCAATTATAATATTCAAATCGATTGTATTATAATACCCATATACGTATCTCTTATTTACTATGCGTTTAGGTAAAGGAAGTTCTCCGGTCACGTAATATAGAAATTTTTAGCCGCGAAAGGTCAACAGTGTAATTCTGTCGTTAAAAAAAAGATACCGTGCCATCAAAATATTCGTACGTCATTAGAAACTTCATCGCATCGATGACGTAATTTCTTTTATGGTTTCTTCTTCAATTCGATATTAAATTATGGTCTCTCACTGGTGACCGTATGTATATGCGTCTCTTTAAGATACGGATGTAACAGTTACTCAAGAACTTCAATAGATAAAAGATTGATCTTTTAATTATATTTTAACACGTTCAACGTATTTGAAGCTTTTTACTCGATTAAAAAAAGCGAACAGTTGAATACATCGATCAAAGAGTGAGAAGCGTGAAATCGCCGTGAACATTACACTATTACCCGCGTCATTGATTTAAAAATTAATTATCTCGAGGAATACCTGGTTGAATCACACAATTGAAATTCGCTCATCGACTGAAAGACTGATTGCTACCTGTACAGGTTTCTAGCTCAGTGATGCGTCGGTATGACGCGTTGGTTAGTAAAACTTACTTATCGGCGTCAGTCGGGGCAGAAAACCAACATGTATCAATCTTTCGCCTATTATGAAGCCGCAGATTTTCCTAATTAATGCCATCCTCACGTAGAAACGTGATTTCCTTCGATATTTTTTCACGAATGCAACAAGGCCGTGGAACTCTAACCTATCGTCATTTATTAATCATTCGAACAACTTCATTAAGCTATACAGAATAATTCCGTGAAAAAATTTTTGAATACGTAGTAAACGACAAAAAAGATAGTTTGACCAGGTTGCAACTCGTTTCATAACGTTATACAGTCATGATTGATTTCACAATTTTCCTTTTGAAAGTCTTTACGAACTTAAGAAGTATCAGCTGTATCAGAACTTTCAGCCGTAACTTAACTTAAATTGCGTTATGAGTGATAATAAAAATATACTACCTTACGAAAACGTGTTTGGTAAACAGTAGCATACAGTAACAAACGTAAAATTGGTCGTAACCTATCGCATAATATTCGTGGTATCGTTTAATAGGATAATAAACTAAAGAAGTGCGTAACGCTTCTGAATGCGATAAAAAGTTCTAGATTTGTATTTTGTTACGTAGAATAAGAAGTCATTAATAAATGTTACATATTTTTGTACTTATAGGAAATTTAAATCATGCGCAGAGTGCACACGATATACAAAGATAGATGAGATATCCGAAAGATAATACTCGTTACGATCTTTAATGGGTGAAACGAATCTCTTCTTAGATTACATTCCTGCGGCTGAATTCATAAAAGTACGAATTTGCATAAACATCCGCAGTTTACTGACTTAACATTCACTGAGTTACCAAAGTGTTCGTACTTCGGTCACAGTTTCGTGAGAGTTATGAACTTATTCGACAAATGATTTTTCCAAGATCTGCATCGTCAGTATGACGCAAAAGTCACCATGATTGCCACAAGAATTACGAACAATTACGAAAATTGATTAATTCATCGTTTGCCAATCGTTTGCTTCGTTCTGTGACGTTAAAATGATGAATTGATTATGTGACTTGCCTTTGAGACGTGAGACGCGAACGTGATTTAGTCTATCAGAAGACTTCGATTCCTTCGAATTAGCATCTTTCATTATGCTGCCGTTTGACAGAATTCCTTTTTCCATGCTACTACTCGACCATGATCACGATTTATCAAGAGATTTATCATCGACGACTAATCTGTCGAAGCTGACATTTATAACCAATGACGAACAATGCCTCGCTAGAAGCGATAATCAGGTGATCTTTCATAGAACTGACATTTGCTCCCAGGGAACAATTTTTTTGCACTCATTGTCCGTTTCAACTGTTTGTATTTCTTATCTGGTGACTCTTGCGTAGTGAATCGTGGTTGCATTTTCCGCTCCCACGCCTACAGAAGTTTCCAGTCCCTGTTTCCGCAAGTTCTTGCCTGAGTTTCAATTCCTTTGAATATCGCAAGTTTAGTGCAACTTACAACCGATGGTACCCTGTACAATATGCAATCAAACTAACTAATCCAAGACAGTACCATTCAACAGATTACAATAGTTCACGAAAGTATTTGAGCATTTAGCGAACAAAACTTTTATGTATATATAGTACATGTTATACATATATAACATTTTGAAATTTTATTAACACTGTAACAAGAAACACGTCTTTTATATTGGTCAAATATGAAAACAATCAGAAAACTACATCCTGTAATTACTCTGTCAGTACATTTCCAGATATGTTTCAACACATCAGGTAGTAACACCTGATTGCAGTGCTAATGAAATTTTAGAATATTTCGTATAATTTTGCGGCTGAGCTATTATATATTTATCAATCGAAGTTTAAAGTTTACCACAGTTTTTATGATGAGAACAAGATCGACTGTCGATCAACGTGACCACTGACCAATGTCAAAAAGTATAGCAAATAGCAGCAGAGAAACCACAAAACGAAGATGAATGATAGTTGGTCTCAAATGGGGCGATTGACATCTACCGCAAACAACTTTCATATTCTCAAACGACTGCTGTTGAACCACCGCCCCGCTCCTTTGTGCCCTGATGATGTTCTCGTGTTTGAAGTTTAGTGCCTTCATATATCCACCTGTCCGTACTCCCTCTGTATGCCGTAATACAGCCTTGATGAGAAGGATGAGCGTCTAGCGTCTGAATTCCGCGCGTTCTTTTCTTCAAGCATCATCTGAAAGATTTCAATTAGAGACATCACGTGGGTGGGTGTTGGATTTTGCTCGGCAAGATCCGATGATTGCGTTACACGCCAGATTTAGTGTGAACTATGAAGTCATTGGTATTGGGCATTATCATTATCCGAGACGTTGGACATTAATTCGACAAGAAATGTTATGGTAATTTAGCAAAATTTTATACATATTGTATGACAATGGCAGGCCATATTTTATAACACACCTTATAACGTAATCTCAACGCTGAGTAGATCGTGGAATTGAAACAGTAAACGGTATAAGTGCTTACAAGTAGAGATATACAGTGAAAAAAAAAATTCATTTCTGTTAATTTTGACACTTACGCCATTTATCGCTTGAACGTTATGGGCTTTCAATGTTTGCCAATTTCACAGATTCAGGAAAATAAATGATAAAAATTCTGTCTGGCTTCCATTTTCTTCAATCACAATTTAGTTGGTAGATAATTTATATTTTTTCCAATAAAAGAAAAAACATTTTTATTTTTGGTACACTTACAACATTTACCGTCCCAAATATTTAAATAAAAAAATTAAAGAATTATGAATTTGTCACGATAATTAATCTTGTATTCGCTTTAATTAATAAAACTCGTTTCTTCTCCCGGTTATGTCATCTTATTGCAAGTTTATTGCAACTTTTATGATTGGAAAGTTCGAGCGATAAATTAACAGGTGTTAAATTCGATAGGAAAGAGTACATTCATCGCCGGAGGAGCGTCAATTTTTGTTGTAACTGTCGCGACTAGTGGTTACTGCCACGTTAAAGAATGAATGTTAGCGCTGTGTTAATAATGTCAGATTATATATCCTTCGAGAATTACTACATAACGAAATGTCGCGTAACAACTCTTACAATTTTGCAACGGGAATGTAAAACATGTAACAAATGTATAAATCGAAGTAAACGTCACTTCAAATATACATAGCTTTGTATCTAATTCTCCACATCAACACAATTAATTAGCTCTTCAAGTGTAATTTAATCGCAAGGAACTTTTTAACTAGCTTCGATTGACAGTTTCTTTAGCAACACTCTTTTTTAATGACTTCATTTTCGATATCTTGAGAAAATATCAGTTAAACGAGGACCTTTGTATCTCTAAGCAATTTTTACGTAATAGATTTGGTAATAATTTGGAAATAATTTTGTATCGACGACATAACCAAATGAGAATCATCCAGAAGATTCGGAGGATCGTGAATAATCATTTTTGTGTCGGCCGATCGAACATGAGATCGTCGCTATGGCATTTCGATTGCGTAACGATCGGCCATGGCTGGACCAAATTGACCAATAAATTTCACGATGATCCATGCTCTTTCACATAAGAACGATAAATAATTGCCGGTTCTTCCTTCTACTTTTTCTTTCTGTTTTTATTTTTTTCTTCTCATCTGGCCCGATCGCAATTTCTGTTCCTTTTTTGTATATCGTTCCAGACGAGATCCAGCGGCCGAGTTATAACTTTGTTTACGTAATAGTTATAACACTTTTTCCTGTAACCTTCAACCTTTTCTCAAAAAGGATTCACAGGTAGCTCTCTGTTCGGTAATTCGTGACTCGTGGGACATAACATACTCCGATTCCTTGAGTTGCGTCACTGAACGTTAGAACAACGATATCGTCTATGGTGAACGAGACAATATTTATACAGACGACACGCTATGCTTACTTATTAAATGTTTTGTGAATTTATCCATGAGTTAAATTTATAATCAAACGAAGATAATGTACATTAATAAGATTTATTGACGATATCTAATATTTATTCTACATGAAGACTAGGAAGGAAAGACAAGATAAACTAGCTTCTTCCATTTTTTATAGAGGAGTAGGTTTTAAATATTCACTACGTTTTTTTTATATAATCAATCCCATGTTACGAAAATTGTCCTTTTATTTATTATATATTTAAGCGTATGTTTATCCATTTTTTTCATAACTTTAGATATATTATTCGTTATTAAAATATTGTTACAATATCAAAATGTCGTTTGTTAATAATCATACCTTCAGTTATTATTAAACCATGTCAACTATATAACTGATACAACAATTTTTTTAGTCTTTTATATTAAAATATTTCCTTTTTTTAAGATATAGTAACATTAAAATAAGAAAAATTGACAAGAATGTACTTATCGTGTTTTTTCCTGTAATTATCAAACGAAACACTGCACCAAAAAGTTTTGTACAAGCTATATACTACGTATAAAGGATGAAAAGTCATGAATTTTCAAAAAAAACATTCGGTTATAAAAACGTTCATTTGTATTGAAGAAACGTTACATTGTCTCAAGAGTTGAAAGGAAATGTTCTTACTCATTTTCCTCGACAGGATCGTATGATAAAACCGCTTGTCGCTGAATGTCATTTGCATCCTCGTATAAACGCTATCGCAGCGAGCAGTAGAACACCGGCGATTTTTTTCTCGTCCCAATAGAACAAAGCCGATCTTTGTTATGGTAATTAGTAAAAGTACGCGAACCTTTCGTCGTGTCATCGTCCTCCAATTTTTTTCGCTGCATTCCTCCTTGATTTTGCGATGGTTGCACGCATTGTTACATGGGTGGGGAGATACGAGCGAACTGTGGCGCACCGTACTTTCTCCGGAGACGTACTTCTTTTCGCGCATCGTGACGCGTGACAGCGGTCTGCCCTGTTTAATTCATCGGCACGAGCCACGAGAGAAATTCGTCACGTAGTAGCCTAAAGTGGTGGTTTGTACGATCACGAAGACAATGAGGATGATTATGAATCGACTTTATTCTTTCGTTACTTCTTTTACTTTCGAAAGGCTGCTGGATTGTTCAAACTTTTCCGAGAACGTTGAAACCTAGTAGACTGTAAGATTAAGTCATATGTCCCATTTTTGAAGTTATGCTTCATTTATATTAGCTATTTCGTGAAAGGATCAAGAAGGAATTTTTGAAATCTAAATAAGTATCAATAATAATAATAATATTAGAGAAATCTGGATAAGAAGAAAGTTTGTGTGGTAGATGTTGAATATGGGATTAATAGGTGAATATCTTTGAGAATAAAATTATAAATGATAGAATGCACCTACAACTAAAAGTGGAGTATTCTTTAAATAAAAATATAATTTCAAAGAGCAAAATGTATGCGCGTATGAGGTCGAAGGAAGAGATTATAGATATTGCTCAGTAAGAAATGTCCTATTAATCTTTACCGTAAACCTGGCGGTAAATTAAAACTGTCTAAAGCAGTAATTGGCAACCTTCTGTTTTCATAATGTTGGCAATTTATGTATACTCATTTATTTGTCAAATAAGGCACTTAGGTAATGTACATCGACGTTTTCTAATTGTACAGTGACACGGACCGATAATAACAAGACTTGATGTAATTGCTATTAATTTTCTTCAACGTAAGACGATACTTCATTACTCATTAAAATAATCACTTTGCTAACTTAAACCTCCTACTGTTTAATGTTTTTACTTTCAATAAAAAAAATTGTATAGCTTCTAAATGATTAAGTTGTTATATATCTAAACAATTCAAATATTATGAATCATTACTTCCATTATCTCTTTCTTTAATGGTAGGATAATTAAAACGCGATAAGGTATCACGCAAAACTAGAACGAAAACCATCCACGAGCATCCGTCACGCATTAATTAAAGTCAATTTATACCTGTTCCGCTTATAACTCTACTTAGTCTTCTTTTCTACTCTCGTGAAAATGATTTCCCTTCTACCCGGTTGCCATTTTCGTTGTTCGCCACGCGAGTTACGACAAACCTCGATGGATACGCCACGATGTTTCTTTCTTCGTTTAATAAGCACTCGCATTAGCAGTGCACGAAGCAGAATAATTAGAAAGCCATATTCTCGAAGACGCGTTGCTCAGACTTTATTAGTACAGGTAAAGATGCAACCCGCGCCTTCGCTATTATGCAAGGTGTCATTTTTGCACGTATCATAGTTGATCTAGCCGTTCGTCTATTGAACGGAACTCGTCTGTCCGATTCAAATCAACCGAAGATAAATCATCCGGTTATAATGCGATAAATGGATGTTCAATCGTAAAAAATTCAAAGCGAAATTATGTTTCTGATATTTTATGTTGCCTCTTGAATGATATCATAGATATTATTATTCAACGTTTACCATTCATGAATAATTATGAATCTTCTTAAAAATGCAAATATGTATTAGATATCCAAAAGATTTGAAGGGTACCATTGACACACAATCACTCACGGAAGAATTTGGGCCCTTATGTAGTTGTGTTTCAATTCGTACGCTAATGGAATTTCAAAAATATTTCTATGACGTACATAATGTATTCATACAAATTTTTTATAAAGTTTCTATAAAGTTTTCTATATATTTGTAAAAGTTTTAGTGTAATATTTTTATGAGGTGAACTAAGTAACCAAATGCAGCTGTAAGCAGTTCTAGCTATTACGACACAATTTTGCACCTCGAGCCGCGCGAACTGCTGACCCATAGGAAACTGTTGTCATATTGGTTTCTCATTAGAACCGAAGACGTTCTAGACGTACAGTTTGCAACTTTCCCTAGGTGCAAATAAAACGTTGATGGGGCTGCTAAGATGTGGCTAATTGTTTGCACTATTCATCCTTGCACCTGAATATCTTTTAAAGTTTTGCTAGTATTAATCATAGAATTTCTCGCTAGCCCGACATAATTACTTCTACGCTATGGAGGTTGCATAATGTAAATTAATGGAACGTTATAAATCAAAAGGTTAGAATGGTACTATTTTAATAAATAATAATAATGAAACATCATTCATTATGTCCTTTAAGTTAAACCTCTTGACACAAGCGGCTCGATATACATTAAATATTTCACCAGATGCTACCTATATTATCTTCTTTTCTACAGCAACAATGTTGTATAAGAAATTTCTTAAGTCACGAATACCCCCAGAGGTTAAGGAGGCTCGATTTCGCAACCTCGCCGACAAGGATTGATCGTACTAAAAGTACAGAAATTGTACTAAAAAGAAAATATAACTTTCGTTCCCAAAGTACTGCATAGGAAAGTTTGTCTATGCAAAATGTCGCGAACAAAAATTATAGCCGATCTTCTAATTACTTAAAAATAATCATGAATGGCAAACGTGTTTCTTTACATAAATTATAGTACTTCTAGGAATTACGAAGGATATTGTTGAAATCCTTGCTGAAGTCAAGGACTAGTTCATTAGCAGTATCCGAGAAGAGTGAAACGAAAGCGTGAGACCTCAAAATTTCTCAAGAAACGGTAACCTTGCGATCTGTATCGGTTGTTCCGCAAATCTAGCCGTGACACCACTTATACATCAGCAGCCTTTCACATACTGACGAAAGAGATTCTCTCCCCATAGCCCGCGCGATCCTTCTATATAAATTATACGCCTAAAGGTCACTGGACGTTTCTTCGAGCCAGAACCATCATTCGTAGCGGCGCTCACGATGTCGTAAACGGATAAGACGGTTTTAAATTTCTGGACAACGAAGCTTCCATCAGCTTTGCATGATTTATGATGCTTATTCAATCAACAAAAGATAATTACGTCTGATGGTAGCATTATTACGATCCGATCGAATTAATTCGAAACATTCAATAGTTTATTGCAAAGATGCATACATACAAAATATGACAATAAACACTTTTCAACGATATAAAATCAGGAGGACGAATGGGCATACTCCTCGCGTAGGATATTGACTTTATTAAAAACAGCTAATAAATAACGTACGCTATTTTAAGTATGAAACTAATTAGCGAGAAAAGGAAGATAAAAGTCGCGACGTGAATTGGAATAGTGAAGTTAAATGCACACGTGTGAAGTTTATCGTATGATGGTTGGTTAAACTCAGAGACAGAAAATATTAAAAAGCATCTTCAGCCTGAATAGGGCATTGATCAAAATTTCGAAATGATAGGTTTTGGAGATTAAGTACATAATGATCAATGACATACTGAATGCTGTATTTCACACGAACGAACCTTTCACGATCACTAGTGTATCACACAAGATGTATCGTAGTCGAGACAGGTTATGTAAGTCCTTGGTTAAGGCGTGAGATAATCCCACGAAGACAATCTTTGATATATCATGGCCAATTGCGTGACGATCCATGACCTAATACATATATTTCGAATTCATTCAGGTTAATAATTGAGATTATTATTGTATATTTATGTGTGAGATGTTTGATTTATATGAAAGATAATAATGACATGTATTTTCTGATTCAGCGAATCTTGTGGATTGCCACAATAGTGGCAGTGCTCTCCACATACCATGCGCAAGCATCGAGTGAGAAGAGCAAAAGGGCGATAGCAAGCAATGGAGGCTATATCTATGAGCCACCAAATGAAATATTCACGCTACCCCCGAGGTAAGAATTGATTGCAAAATTTTGTGTAAAACATTGTACGATCATTTACATAATTACTTGAACAAATGTACACACAAGTAGCTTTAACATTTTGGCTACAGTAATCAGTTATACAAATTTTCTGCAGACCAACGTCGAGACCACCGACAGCAGTGACTCATGGATATCCAACATCGCATGCATCATCAAGCACACTGCGTCCTGTAACAACGGCACCATATACCTATCCAACACCACAAAAATTCACAACGTCACGCACACCATCTTATCCTTATCCAACTCCATCACAGTAAGAATTGATCAAAAATTCATCTTAAAACATGATTATTCTAGACGTAATTTTGATATAAATTTAAATCATAATGTATATACTACAATTATCTCACAGACCAACAAAAAGTCCACCATCAAAGACTACAGGATATTATTATGAAACTCCTAGCAGGCCATATACGCCACCTCAGACAACATCATATGTTCCACCAAGGACTGATCGTCCTGCAACAACACCAGGATTTTCACCTCGGCCAACTTTACCAACGCAGTAAGCATTTGTAGAAATTTGAATTTAGAAAATTGTAAAGAACTTTACTTTAAAATTGTAAAGAACATTATTCGACCGATGAAACTATAATTTGCAATACAACTTTTAATAAAATCATCATTTATAAATACACTTTCTTACAGAAGGCCAACGATAGGACCATCTCCAGGGTATAATTATCCAACACCTGAAAATCCACTTCCGCTGCCGCCTCAACGACCGTCTTCACGCCCTCAACCACCCAGAACCCCAGCGCCACCTCCACCTTTCCCACCACAAACACCAAGGCCTCCATCTCCTCCGCAGCCACCACGACCTCCAACTTTACCACCATATGTACCTCCATCACCACCACAACCACCAAGGCCTCCATTACCTCCACAACCACCAAGACCTCCAACTCCACCACCATATGTACCTCCAACCCTTCCACCAAGACCTCCAACACCACCGCCATATGTGCCACCATCTCCACCGCAACCACCGCGTCCACCGACGCCACCACCGTATGTGCCTCCATCTCCACCACAAACACCAAGAACACCACCAACTGGTTACACTTATAAAACACCATCACACCCATTTACGTATCCACCTCCTACAACATCACGGCCTCCAACACAACCACCAAGAACACCACCGCCTCAACCACCAACAACTGGTTACACTTACAAAACACCATCACACCCATTTACATATCCACCTCCTACAACATCACGGCCTCCAACACAACCACCAAGAACACCACCACCTAGACCACCGACACCTTATTTGCCTCCGACACCACAACCTCCAAAAACACCAGCACCGCCACCACCTTTTCCACCGCAACCACCACAAACGCCAAGACCTCCTTTACCTCCGCAGCCTCCTCAGCCTCCAAGGCCACCTTCTCCACCACGACCACCTGTGACACCACCAACTAAACCACCAACACCGTATTTACCTCCTTCGCCTCCACAACCACCAAGGACTCCACCACCTTTCCCACCACAACCACCACAAACACCAAGACCACCTTTCCCTCCACAACCGCCACAAACACCAAGACCTCCTTCACCCACACGGCCGCCTCAAACTCCAAGACCACCCGCTACATCTGCACCTGGTTATCTGCCTCCCGTACCACCTACGCCTCCACCAAGACCACCGCTTCCGCCACAGCCACCAAGGCCTCCAACTCCACCACCTCGACCTCCAACACCATATGTTCCGCCATCTCCCCCACAACCACCAAGGCCTCCAACTCCACCACCATATGTACCTCCATCTCCTCCACAACCACCAAGGCCACCAACTCCACCACCATATGTACCTCCATCTCCTCCACAACCACCAAGGCCACCAACTCCACCACCATATGTACCTCCATCTCCTCCACAACCACCAAGACCACCAACTCCATCACCATATGTGCCTCCAACTCCACCACCTAGACCCCCAACCCCACAACCATATTTACCCCCATCTCCTCCACAGCCACCAAGACCTCCAACTCCACCACCATATGTACCCCCATCTCCTCCACAGCCACCTAGACCCCCTACTCCACCACCATATATACCCCCATCTCCTCCACAGCCACCAAGACCTCCAACTCCACCACCGTATGTACCTCCATCTCCTCCACAACCTCCAAGACCACCAACTCCATCACCATATGTACCCCCAACTCCACCACCTAGGCCCCCACAACCATATTTACCTCCATCTCCTCCACAGCCTCCAAGACCTCCAACTCCCCCACCATATGTACCTCCATCTCCTCCACAACCACCAAGACCACCAACCCCACCACCGTATGTACCTCCAACTCCACCACCTAGGCCTCCTACCCCACAACCATATTTACCTCCATCTCCTCCACAGCCACCAAGACCTCCAACTCCACCACCATATGTACCTCCATCTCCTCCACAACCACCAAGACCATCAACTCCATCACCATATGTACCTCCAACTCCACCACCTAGGCCTCCAACTCCACCACCATATTTACCCCCATCTCCTCCACAGCCACCAAGACCTCCAACTCCACCACCATATGTACCTCCATCTCCACCACAACCACCAAGACCACCAACTCCACCACCATATGTACCTCCAACTCCACCACCTAGGCCTCCACAACCATATTTACCTCCATCTCCTCCACAACCACCGAGGCCTCCAACTCCTCCACAACCGCCAAGACCTCCAACTCCTCCACAACCACCAAAGCCTCCAACTCCACAGCCTTACCCTAAACCATCAACGCAGGGCGGCTCGTACTTACCTCCAGACGATCAAAGTACTTCAAGATATACCACTGCCCACACAACACCAAGGTCATTTCCAACAACACAAAGAACTCCATTTACTACCTTGTCCACATCTAGTACACCGTATTATCCAACAATACCAAGTACGCGACCTCCGCCATACCTCCCACCCTCTTCTCCCACCGCGCCACGTGTTACGGTAACTCCACCGCCTCCACCAACTCCAATTTACACTCTCGTGCCAACATCGACTACCTATACTGCGCCACCAACCGGTAGACCAGCTCCACCACCAACTTTACCACCAACCACAAAGAGGCCTATTGGTTATTTCTACGATGTACCAGAGAATCCACTGGAATTACCACCCTTCGTTCGATGAGAATAGGCAATGTTTTTGCCCTTTTTGTTTGTAATTTTCAAATGTATAGTATACAAAGCTATTTATGGATCACCATAGAAAATGATAAGTAATCTGTAATCGAAAAATGGGTGAAAACGATATGACAGGTTTGCTGTATATATTATATCCAGTAGCTTGTACCATATACGTTTAACTAGAATGGTAATTATTATAAGTGTAACTAATGCTTCGAACAAAGTCGTAAAGTAGTTTCCAATGAAATGATTGGAATGATAATAATTGATTTAAAAAGCTGATGATGCTGTGTTACATTTGTATAAGAAAAATACAGTGAATATAAGATAAAATGGATGCACATAACTTTGTACATCTGACACATGCATATTATAAAAGAAATAAAAAGTTTGTATAAAAAAATAGCTGTCGTATCGTGTTTCATTTCACAAAATTAAAATATATAGAAGATTGAAACCAGTCGCGACATATGATAAATACTTCTGTCATATTACTTGAGCGTTTCGATGTAACATTTTCGAAAGATCGAAAGTGAGGTACACCTGATTCGCCAGAGGGTCTTGAGAATCACCTTTTCGCCTACGACATCCTTTTCTCTCGTGAATATTAACTCATGATTATGAAATGCATTCGAGAATTCAGAATAACGCGACTCGCTTGAACAAATACTATAAATCGAAAATAGTTTGCTGTTGCAATCAATCAAGAGTTATTTTACATCATACTAATTTCCGTTACAAGGAACGGTAATTACAGTGACTTTCCTTCCGCGTGAACCATGACGGAATGACGATAATAGTTGATTTGCTTAACCAGCCAGCATGACACCGTGACATTGGCATTCTCTTGCAGTATCGTGCAATAATATTTGACTCGAATCTCCTTGCGTAGTAAGTAGTCCATAACCTATCTCCTACTACCATAACAAGCCTCCCCCACGAACAAAGAAATTTTCTACGTTCATGATAGAATTCAAACAGTGAAAACTCCGTTGCGAGAAATGAGTGCTCGTTAGTTGTATATGAAACTTCGAAAGAATACCGTCTCGTGTTCTTGCGACACAGGATTTGCAAAACTAATTGTTATTAGAAATTTTTAAACAATATTTCGGTTGTTTGATTGAAGATCGTGCCCATTTTAATTACCATTTCGATTGTTATATCGTTGATATTGGAATACTAATGTTCTTTTAAATCTGCTTGGTATGCTTTATTTATATTTTTATTATGTCCACTTTATATTGATAAAGATCGTAATCATATAGTAAAAAATTCCTTGAGTGTGCGAAAGATCGATCGATCCACCTCGAAAATGTTATGCGAATAATCAAAAGATGCTGGAAACGGGAAGAAGAACTGTAATTAATACGTCTCAGCTTGGACTTTATTCCGATCACGGTGATCGATACTATAGAAGTCGATACAGTTCTATTACGAGGAAATTTGTAATTGGAGTTATGGTGGTAGTGGCAGTGGTATTAGTAAGTATCCAACCGTAGTACTAATAAAAATCTTGTCAATACTTAGTTCTCTCGTCAACCCTTAAATATTCTTAACTATTTCACATGTGAAATTTTATTAACTGACAACCATGAATATATTTATTTTTAATAAATAAATAAATATCAATAAATAATATTTTTAATAAATAAATATACTCCCAATATAGTCCCATTTTTAGTATATTAGATTTCCTTTGCAAAAGCAACAGAAGAAATGTCTTATTGCTAAGATTATTATGTTTAAGATTATTAATAATTGAAGAGAAGAACCTTTTCCACAGCCCAAATAACATTTATTCCTGAAAGAATTAATGTCTCTACATTTTTACCATCAATCATTTTTCTTTGTTTCCTCTTTTCAAAAAAATGTTGCATCCTCAATTGAACGAGTTATCATATAAACTCAAACATTATAACACAATCTATTAGCATTACATATACTCGCTATGCAAACAGTAGCACACTGCTCACCTATATATCGTGTTATTTGCTTTAAAGAGTATTGGTGTCTTTTACGCGGTCTTCTTACAAAAGCAATTCATCTCACAAGGAATCGTTTCGTGTACCTATTGCCACATCGAGTAAGTTCAATGACTCAGCCCGCGTGATCGAGAAACATTACGTATCGATCATTAACAGTGCATTACGTTCTACCGCGTTCGAACGCTACCGTCTGCATAGCTGTAACACTTACGATGATTTTTTAACGAGTAACAAACTATCAATAAATAGTACTTAATGCATTCATACCAGGAATTGAATTCATTGCGACGTAAGAAACGTGATTTTCTAATTGTTTTAATAGAAAGTTGATTTTCATGTTTTTATTTAATTCGAAATTTATTTTATAATTAGATTATGAATGTTTATGCATTCATAAGTTTAAAATTAAAAATGCAAAAATCTAAAGAATAATTATTAGAACATTTAATGGGTAAAACAAATTCCTATTTAGTTTCATTTCTTTAGTTATGTTTATACAAGTTTGAAATTGCATAGACATCCGCGATTTCTTTATAATTGATTCAAAATGTGATTAATTGTAAAATTAAAGCAATCTGACAGAAAGTAAGCGTTTAACTTTGCAATAACAAACGTTTCGTTAAAAGTAAAGTTTTTGTCATTCGGCGCCTTAATGAGACGCCATTGTGGCGAACAATAAGCACAATTACACTTCGCGAGTTTTCTCCCATGATTAATGCAACAGGTACAAGTAGCAGAGTTAAAAATCACAATTTCACCGTGGATCTCGCCGCAGTAGATTCGCATGCATGGCGAACCAAGCGTCTCAAAGAAGATTTCTGCGTGCTTCACATATAGGGCGTTAACTGTGTTTTGACACGAATTAACGTACGCCTTCGCGAGAATGGTTCCCGTTTAGGTTTAATGTATAAACGAAATCTAGTGAAGAAATGTCTTTTCTTGCGAACAGGATACCAGTTCGATTTGAATTGAGAAGTACACTTTCCAATACCTTTTATGTTGGAAAAAATATAAAATTATTATATAATTGTTATATAATTTCACGAAATAAAATCAAATATTATTTAGTACACTACGAAAATATGCTTTATATGTTTGGAAAAAGTTGAGAAAGATGAATTAATTAAAATTTAGTACAAATTAATCTTGAAAATTTTATTCTTTCTCCTATTATAGGTCGGAATATTTTTATATGACTTCACATCCGCTTCATCAGTGAACAGCAAACTGAATCAGGAAACAAAGCATATGTACATCTTGCAAAATGCTCTTAAGAAACCTTCGAACTTTACGAAAAAATTGTTTAACTCGACTGTTCCGCCAGAAATGAATAGAACCAGTTCCATTTACATTCAAGATCGTTTAGACAATGATGGGAATCTGTTCCTTTACGATGAAACGACCGATCAGAAAGTAGCTGACGCAGAATTTAAGTCTCAGAACCTGAATAACTTCAAGCTAAGGAAAAGAGTGCTGAAATCGGTGGAGAACAAGGTGGACGAGTCGGCAGAAGGGAAACAATTGTTCGACAATCATGCAATTGTTTATCGTGTGAGACAAAGGTAAAATATCGTCTACGTTGCTCTTTATTGAAATAAGTGATTGTATCGTGGCTTTTTCTGTGACCTGACGATATAAATATGTAATGAAAATGTTCGATATGATTTTTCAAGTCATCAAAGACGTTACAAACGAACTGATTTTCATAGAGTTTCGCTTCGATCGTCAGGAACGAAGTCGAAGATTTTAATACGCTGTTACATAACGCTTACAAAACCCGTAACTGGGTTTTAAATGTCCGTCAAGTATTTATATTCGTCACATTTTTTCCTTCGTTTAAAAGTTAATGAGCATCCTCTGTAACGTACACACACACACGATTCGTATTCGATGGAAATGTACATGAACTGATTATCTCAGTTTCATTATATCGGTGTTCCCTGCCTGTGCCTCAAGCTGGCAATAAATCAACATTACAGCCTACAGTATGTAAATCCCCAAGAAACACTTTCTACTCTTCAGCAACACTTCTTCCCTCGAACATAGCTCTATTATCACTCACTTTGCTCTTACTTAATATGCATTACGTACATCAACGTAGGATCGTAAGTACTAATGAATAAAATTTCAATCTCATTTATATATTACAAATTTTTTATTTCATTCGGCATAAATCTCTAGAATTGAAACTTGAGAACTAATTGGCGGAAAAAAGTGTCTGTGTGAAAAATATTTTTAAATACACTTAAATAGGCACAAGTACCCGGAGTTGGAAGAAGATGGAAGTTCAGAGGAGAATCGACCTCTTCCTTTTCATTGGGAATTGAAGACACCACAACCAACTGCCTTTAAACGTCCAAGATACCCTCAACTAACCCAGTACAGATATCCATACGCTTCTAGAAATATTCAGGATATCATCAAATATCTGACGAACGACGCTGACTTATCAAATAGAGGCATCAAGTTCACTGGCGTGTACGTGAATCCAAAGAAATATGATTTGTATCCTGGAACAGGAGAGATGATGTCCAACAGCGATAAGTCGGAAGAAGATGAGAGTCAACCTTATCCGCCAAACGAAGATCCGTTTTATCAGTATAAACCGAAACATCCGGCGGACGTGAATTTATTGGCCACGTCCAATGTCAGGTCTGTAGGAAAAGAATCTACGTATCATTGGTGGTTGGAAACTTGGCAAGCGGAAAGAATGCAGGCTTATTTGCCCTACATAAAGTTGATAGAACCATTCTAGTGACAGAATTTTTAATATAGGGCAGGTATATTGGAGATTATTGATTATTTACACACTTACAGCTTGATGGAGGAGCAAGTAGAGTATGTCGTTTGCCTTTGTACCGTTCAGCTAGCTATTTTTCCAACTACATATAGTACATAATGAAAAATATGTTCGCTGAACGTAAATTTAATAATAAAATTATTTAACTATCGTAGTTGGACATCGATTGAAATATATTACAATAATTTCTTTAGCACAAACTATTACATGTAAATAAAAAATGTTATAGGTACTTCTGAAAATATTGCATTTAAAAAATATTACAATGCAACAAACTCTCTGGAATAAAAATGTTCTTAAATATGGAAAAATGAAATCAGTTCAATTTTTCAGATTTTCACCGACAGGTCTTCACAGATACAACTACGATGCTTACGGACGGCCATCTAATTATTATAAACCGACTTCGATTGAATCCATGTACGAAAATCCAGCTTCCTATCCGAGTAATTATGGAAAGAAGCGGAAACCGCAGCCGTTCAGTGTTATGTTGGACATTTATCCCATCACCGACATTACAGAGCAAAATAAAAAGACAAACAGGCCGAAACAAGTGCCTATGGACGATTACGAACTGCGAAGACCGATTCAATATAACAGAGGGCCGAAGTTTCATTCTCCACTCCCGCAATCATTGACGGGAATGTCTACTCACAATCAGGCAATGACCGACGAAGAAGAAAGGCAGCAGATGATATTCCATTTGAATCTATATCCAAGGAAAAAAAGCAAGATGAGCAGGTGAAATTTTAAAATACATAAAACACGCTGATAACCATGTTGCGTTCTTTGAATGATATTAGATCCAGTCGTGTTTCTTATTTTTAACAAACTTCTTAAGTTTGAGGAAAATATGGAAGAATCGTTATTGTATGTTATTTGCGTGATTTCCCGTTTTAAATGTACACTAAAGTATTTTTTGAAAAATAAAAAGTCCTTTCTTTTGCTCAAACAAGAGTAAGATTTGGACATAGGAACTTCAGGACCGCACCAAGATTAAACACTATAAATTCATTTTTTTTTAAACAGTTTATTCTAGTCAAAATAGAAAATATATTGACGTGCCAGAAATACGATATTTTTCTTAAGAAGTCACATTAAAGTACAAAATAAATTATATTCAATTTTGCTCAAAATGAAACATAAATAACATTTCCACATTTCCGGCTCGGCGATTACGTAAAAATTTCTGTGTGCAAATTTTCCACCCACGGTATCTACGTTCTTGTATCGAAGACGATCTTCCTTACTTTCGATTACATAAGACTCGAGGATTGCTTTCGCGAATCCACCTAGATTTATTCGCAATCGACGAAACACGATTTCCCTGTAAACCATATCGTCCGGTGGATCGTGGAATCGTTACAATGGCGATCGTAGCTTCGTTATACGTTGAATTTATCTGTAGAATTGTCGGGAAGATCGGTAAATTCATGCGGAGAACTTTCACCGAACGTGCGACGTCGATAGGTGAAAAAATTTTGTCGAAACTGTTCGACGACTCGTTAAAGACAACCACGTGAAATGTCATCGATTAAATTCAAGGTATAAACGATCGATTCGAAAATTATTCGTCGTAAATTCTCTTCAACCATCCTTGGAAGATTGCCTCCTGAAATATATGCATTATTGTATTTTATTAACTGCGGAAACGAAGTGATATCAGTTGATATATTGTCAGGCAACAAGGATAAGAGTTATTAATGCCATAATGTAAAAATAACAGTTAATTAAAATAAAGAGGCATTGTTTGAAAACATTCTTTGAAAAATTTAAATGAAAATTATTCTATTTCTAACTATTACACTATATTTTTTTAAGTATAATTATTATAATAGCATTGTAAAAACAATACTTAAGCTTTATCCTTTGGTTTTAGGTACGATATTATTCACAGATCGGAATCCATGGCACCAGAAGATCGACAACAATTCGTGGATAAAGTATGGTCACCTTTAGAGACGATAGCCAAACATTTAGCTGTAGAACAATCAAAGTTCATGGATCAGGATAATGAAGGATCTAATCTTGCTGCCACACGATATCAAGAAACTTCTCTCGATAACAAAGACGAGGTAAAAAGATTACAAAAGACAAACGATTTTTCAAGATTAAGTGAGAAGGAAAACCCGGAAGACACCATCACTCTCCCACCTAACCATAAATCAAGCATAGAGGAAGATTACGCTAGTACCGAAAAGTACGAGTTTGAGGCTCAGAAAATTGTAGGAACTACCACGGAGAGTGAATTGAATGACTGTAATACGACTGTCATTTCGAAAGAAACTAAAACCAATAAAACTGAAACTATCGATAATTCAAAGGACATTGACACCATTGAAGGATTTAAACAATTCAACGATAGTGTCTCTTAAAGAGACTGCAAGAAGAAACATACGTTTCCGATAAAGAAAAATAATAAATATTAAAAAGGATATGGTTGGTCAAGGTGGCTGCGTAATTGTAATAGAAAATTGTCTAAAATCACGCAACAAATACATTAGTGTTCTTTCTTTCTAAATATATTACGATTTCTAATTATATCCTCGAATGTAATTATGGATGTTGTCTGAACTAGACAATCATCAATCTCCTTGAGATTTCTTCGTATTTCCCACCAGATTAAATTATCTACCGAGCTCCACCTCGCCTTGACATTTTCGTCGAGGGCGTTCGAGAGTCTCTCAAGATCTTTGCTGTAGCAATCGTAAGATATTCGTTCAACGCGATTGCTTAATAGGCCAAGAGATCGTGGTCTACAAAATTGGTATTAGTCGCTGAGTACATCTTCTAACGGAGAATCTTTAGACGAATATAATAAGATCTATTATCTGTTGAAGTAGAAAATATTGAAATGTTTGATCAAAGTTTAAAATTATGAATCATATAAATCTTGTTCGAAAATTTCCAGTTATTTTCTTAAAAATTTCGAAGGAGGCAATGAAAGAATTACTTATTTTGATATTAAGATTATACAATATATGATTTACAATTACTTAAATAAAAATCATAAATCGTTACTTCTTAATTTTTACTTATTTTCTTTTTAATTTAGTTTCGAAGAAGATGACAAGGTAATGATTTATTTTAGGCGTCCAATGTAAATTAAATAGATTCGAAAGTTGATTCAGGATCTTACAAATGTTAATGTATCCAAATTGGTATATATAAAAAAGACAGCGATATTTTTCTTTTTTTATAAACATAACTCAAATGTACAGTTTTTATTTCAGCCTTAAATACTGCATATATTACAATAGCGGACGCGCATTTTTTATGATAATGTCGCGAATGTTTTGTAAATCAGATCCGTGTACAGTCTAAGAAATATACAATTCACGCAAATTAGTTTCACTTAATACTAAATAATGTCGCACTTTACACGTGTCCCTGTATTTTGGCACGAATTTCTCGATCTTACATTATAGCACCATTCGTCAATTTCGTTGCACGATTCTCGTAATTTCCTCGATGACACCGCAAATGACTATAATACAGTTTATTCGTATGCTTCGGGCGTTTCCAGCGAGAAAAGCGCATTGTCAGTTCTTGAAACGTCATCCACGATTTTTCTCGTTCCCATTGAATGAATAAATTCACTGATTTTGATAACATTGTGCGTTTGAACAATTCCCTGCCAAGCCACATGCCTTGAATAAGTTTCGTTGCTTTAAAATAACATTCAAAACTAACGAATAGCTACGAGCAAGTATTATAGTTGTACTCTATCTTTGATTGACGTTCGTAACTATGGTTATCAGATATATTCATCTTAGAGATTTTTTGATTGAGGAAATATCTAATTTCTCGTGAATGCTTATGTTCAACGTTTCTATTGTTAATATAGCATTCAAATTATTGTTTCCATTTCGTATCATACATCACTTCCTTGGTATTTCTTCTTCCAGTAATACTTTTAGGAAATAAAATCTCAATATGGCATGCTCGTTAAGTAATATCGAAGTGATACAAATACTTATCCATCGAAATCTCGGTTCTGAGCTAAAAGATCTTTCTCAAGGCGTTTTCTGTACAGAAGAATGAAAATCTTCATGCTGTTCAGTCATCGTCTACTTGTTTACGTCCTGGAACCGAGAGTACTCGGATGATAGAGAGTTGTATCCGCTCCCCATTCGTAAGGACCTTCGTGTGGTCCGAGAGAAACCATGGTACCAGGTCCCAGCGTTGTATGTGATGTGGCACTGACCATCCCTGGACCGGAAGAGACGTAACTTAATGGCGGCCGAGGCTGATCACGCAAACGGGCGTGTTTTAGTTGTCGTTTGTACCTGGAAGGAACAATTAAACTAATTATAATTTTCTTCTCAAAATTCAATTACTTGTTGTTAAGAGAAGATAGTGGTTACAGATAATATATGTGTAATAAGATAACGAACTTCTAAGTTGGAATTTTAAATTAAATTCCTAAATTCTTAATTTTTTCTACATTCTGAAAATCTATAGAAGACATAGTGTGATTCCAAACTTTTGATCGATAGTGTATATAATAATAGCATTTAAAAATTTGGATCATTCGAAAATATATCTAATTCCTCTTACAAGTCGAAAAAGTCCAAGAAAATCATGAACACTTACTTGGCGTGCATGCAGCAAAGCGCACAACTAGAAATCACCGTAGCAATGCCAACAAGAACCGCGATGGCGAGCACCCACATCTGCGTCATCGAGGCGTCAGCTCTAGCTACCATGGCAGCGCAATGTTGCACCTTTTCCACGTGATACGTCCTATAAACTTTCTTCAATTCCTCGTTCTTTGGATCAGTTAGAAGAGCTTTCATTTCGTCCAAATCATATGCTTCCTTTCCAACCATTTGAAAACAAGAACTGGTCGAAGAGAAATCCAGAGAATTATCTTCCTTCGAATAAAACTGCGTATCGTAAACATTGACAGTTATAGGTAAAGACAAAGCTTGTTGCACAGATTTCTCAAAATCCTCCAGAGTCTTTCTAACCTCTACAGGTGGTTTCGAAAACACGAACTTCAACATGTCTCTGTCACGCAGCAGAAATATCCTCAATGTGATATTCGTCTCTCTGCCTGGTGTAACTGAGTTATTGGCCGAGACAATGATTTCCATGTAACCATCTGCGTAACTGGTCATGGAACCAGTAGTTCTGAGTTCTCCAGTTTGAGGATTCAAAGACAAATGCGAGGGAATCTCCCGTTTAGACATAGAAGGATCAACGAGGGAAGTGAAAGAAGCTTTGCCCCTGTTGTAATTAATTGGAAGAGCGTCAGAGTCAGCATCGAAAGCTTCCAGAGTGATGAGACTTGTGTCTATTGGAACATTTAGACGGACACCCAATGTGACATTCTCCTTTTTAAACTTTGGCTTATTGTCGTCGATATCCAAAATCTTGACAAGAATTTGTCTTTCAGAAGGATCTTGTCGATTGTAAGGTTTTGGAACGATGTCACTCTTCTTTGTGGAAAAGGGGAAACATTTAATCGTTAGCAAATGACGATCAGCTGTCTCTCTATCGAGTCGACCGTTTGATTTGACCACTGCCGAATTGTTTTCGAGTCTTTCTATAATAAACAGCCTAGCTTCGTTTCCATAGATAATTGAATAGTCGATCATTCCATTTTCTCCGATGTCTTCGTCAATCGCCTCGATCACGCCAACTTTTGTTCCAATTGGTTCTTCTTCGAATATCGTCAGTTCTATAGGTGAACTGTCTAAGTTTCTTTTAAAATGAGGCTTATGATCGTCGATATCATTCACTAGGACTTGAAGAACTCTGGTTGCCTGCTGAGGAGGACTTCCCAAGTCTTGAGCAACTAATATCAACGTATAACTATCCTTTGTTTCTCGATCTAGTAATTTCTTGGTAGTAATTAGACCCGTTTCACTGTTTATTTTGAAGGCACTCGCGTCTTTACCGAAGTTTCCATCTTCTAGAAACTTGAAAGTGATCTTTCCGTTTGGTAAATTCGGATCATCGGGATCTGAAGCTACGACTTGGAACACTGGACTACCAATGGTTGAGTTTTCAGCTATGTGAGCTATTTCTTCGAGGGTGGGTCTGATGAAAAGAGGTACGCCATCATTGCTGACTACATCACCGATGTAAAGTGTCAGAATTACGTCAGAATAGAGTTCTGGCACGCCGCCATCTTGAGCTCTGATTCTCATTATGTATGGCTCTGTCCTTCCTTTGCCTGTCAATTCTCGAGCAGAATAAATTTCGCCAGTTGTGTGATTTATTTTGAACAGTCCTAGAATTTTCATAATTCACAAATTAATCTTAGAATTTCTTGGCGATTGATCGTATTTCAAAATTTAAAACATTTAACTCTTTTACAGAGACGATAAAGAAATAATTATTGTTCATTCCGAATTTTTCATTACGATCGAAGAGTTAAAGAAAAAATATTAGTACTTTGAAAACAGAAAAAATGTTATACTCTTGCTTACCACTTGCTTCGCCCTCGTCAATGATTTCATAATTGATTATTCCGCCATTGCCTTCGTCTGGATCTGTGGCAGTAATATTCACTACACTGACACCTGATGAAGCGTTCTCGGGTATTACAGCTGTATAAGATTCTTGCTCAAAACTTGGAGCATTATCATTGACGTCTAAAACATCTACAGTCACCAAAGCTCTGGTGCTTCTCTGTTCTGCTCCACCTTGAGGCATGTCTGATGCAACGACGTAAAAACGAAGGACTGACTGTTTTTCTCTGTCAAGTGTTGTATTGGTTGCAATCTATACAAATAAGATTAGAAATATTCAAATTAATATAACATAGATATAATGAATGTAACTTAAATTTTAGTAAAATGTATAAAAATAAATTTATTTACCTGAATGTTACCAGTTATTGGTTCCACCTCGAACATATTAGCGTTTTCTCCAACCAAAGAGTATCTCACTTCACCGTATCCTCTCTTAACTTCCTGTTCCGTGCTGGAACTATCCATGTCCGTAGCTCTGACGTTCAATACAATCTTTGGGGGTTTTACCGATTCTAATACAGAAATTTTGTAATCCTTTTGAGTAAAGATAGGACTGTTGTCATTCATGTCTTGCACTTCGACTATCAAGTTGGCTTCCGACATTTTTCTTGTTATCTCGTAATCTCTCGCTAACGCTCGTACTTTAAATCGAATGAACTGAAAATCACAAACTATTTAAATCCCAAAACATAATTATGTATAGACACAGGAACTTAATTTTAAAATTATAATTTGAAAAATTTAATTACAAATAGAACAAGACTAAATACTAAAAACGAGTTTAGAAATTAGAATTTATTAGATTAATTAGATTATTAGATTAAAATGAATATAAAAAATTAGCTTTAAAACTAAAATTTACCTTTTGATTCAGAACTTCATAGTCCAGCCGCTTGCTCAAAACAACGTTTCCACTTTGAACACCCACATTCACATACCCTTCATCATCATCTTCCCTCACCAATTCAAACCTTTGAACAGCATAACCAGTAGTTGGTTCTTTAGCTGATAGCATTAGCAAAGTAGTTCCAAGAGGTTGTTCCTCTGGCACGGAAATCTTGATTGTGGGGTTATTAGGCGACCATCCTGGGTTCGTAAACGTTGGATTGTCGTCGCTATAAGCTTGGATATAAATCGTCACCTCAACATTCGTAATCTGCTTCTCCTTATCAACGACGGCGTTCAAATCTTGCACCTGAACCGTCAAAATGACTACTGCAGCCACTTGATAATCTAACACACGATTTACTGTAATTAAACCAGTCATGGAATTTATTCGAAACGCTGTTTTGTAATCATAGGAAGTTGTGCTCTTCAGAGCTACGCCAGTTTTGTCGACAGCCCTGATGGGTTCTACTAAAGAATATTCCAAATAAGCGTCTGAGTCTGGGTCTGTTGCTACTACTTTCAATACTGGTTCACCTGTTTAACGATTATTAATTATCAGCACTGAATTCTTTCTGTTGTAATTAATATTACATGATCCTGCCGCTAGTTAACATAAGGACTGTATCGATAATCATACCGAGAACCACATACTTTTCTTCTATTTTTATATATAGTGATGTACAAGATAGTTCCGACCAGAAAGATTTTTCATTTTATATTTTAAAAATAATACGTGAAAAATTTGTTGCTAATATTGAATATAAAGACGTGACACGTAAAGGATCTCAGTAGAACAAATGGACGCTACCATATAGTTATATAATATTATCGGAAACTTTTTTAAATATCATTTTTGAAAGAGTATAAAATGGACATTTTATCTAGCCTGAAACTTTCATGCACCACTATGTACAAAGTGAGAACGATAGTATGCGATTCACTACTTTTATTACTGCCTATGAATTAACTAACAAAAGAATCATCCTGTATGTTTTTTATTAATTTCAAACCTACCAATAGATGCTCTTTCCGATACGTAAACGAGATACGTCGACTCGTTGAACATCGGTGGTTTGTTGTTCACGTCTACCATATTCACTGTAACAGTTGTCGTAGCGGTTTCCCTAAGTGGTGTGCCAGAGTCTATGGCGTAAACTATTACTTCGTACTTTTCTCCTCCGGTTTCCAAATCCAAACGAGCATCCGGTGAGACCGTGATAACACCAGAACTAAACAATTCATAACAGATTTTAATATTTAATATCTACAATATATTATTTTGGATCTCTGGAAACATTTATCGGAAGAAGCATTTACGAAAATTGTCTTTAATGAATTATAGAGATGTAAATTATGGTGTAAATTACCTAGAGTCTATGACAAAATTATCTTTAGCACCGGAAGCAATGTGATACTGCAACAAGTTGTCTCTTCCGTCAGGATCGTTTGCTACGACTCTAATGACTTCCGTTCCTGGCGAAGCGTTTTCTAACAATCTTGCTCGGTAAGTGCTAGGTCCTGGTACATTAGATTTGTAATTTCCACGGAAGATGGGTTTTTGGTTTCCAGGTACTCCGACCCTGACTGATAATTTTGCTTCGGAATATAATGGCGGCATTCCAGCATCCGTAGCACGAATTATTAATTCGTAAATTCCTCTTTCTGTATCGTCTGAACGCACTGCTTTCGCCATTGTCACTTCTCCGGTCTCTGAATTTATCTGTAAAAATTGTTATTAATTTTGTACACGAAGTAATTTTTAATAATAACCTACAATAACAATATGCAAATAAGACTTTATAGGATTGCTAATTTTTATTCATTATACTCAGTGATGGATTTAACGCATTGGCTACCTGAAGCTAATAATCAGTTTGGGCTAAAACGAATTGAAAAATGTTTAACCTGGCTAAATCGATGTTTCTTAAATCAATAGGAAATTAATATTTACATTTAGAGATCTTTTGGCTAATCTATCAAAATATGATATTCACTTAGATGGTGAATATTAACTTCATGTGTAGCAATTAAAATACGCATGATAGCTAGTCCAAAATTGCTTTTAAAACTTCTCGAAATTGAAAGCGAGGGAGATTCTCTTCTTTTTTTCACGTATTTTAGAAAACGCAAGGATCCTCCAAAATGTTTTAGAATGGACTCATCGAATGCTCGTTTTAACCAAGTTAAAATCTTTATCCCGCCCCTTGGATACTAACAGATGTATTTTATATGATTCTGATAATCGTTTATTAATCTTTTATGCAACCACTTTTGGGGCCTCCACGGTGTTCCGAGGCCCGAATCTTATTGTGTCATTGGCGCCAAGGTAGATCCGCCTCTGATTATACCTAAGCTTATTTCATCTATTTTTACTCTTTCATATTTATCTGACAACAACACGTACCTTGAAAACATCATTCGTCATACTGTTATGCGAACTGATGGAGTACGTTACTTTCCCATTTCCCTGTGCTGGACCATCGACATCAGTGGCTCTAACAAACATCTGTGGATCGAAACTTGTTGCTCCTTCGCGGACAGTTCTCGTATATTCGTTTTGTTCAAATACTGGCTTATTGTCATTAACATCGTCCAATTCTATCAAAATATTCACAGCAGATACTCTTCCACCTCCATCTCTAGCTTCCATCGTCAATGAATATGATTTCTGAGCTTCGTAGTCCAATGGTTTTGCTACCGAGACTCCACCTGTTTTTAGATTAGTTTCGAATTTGTCAGCTCCGAAACCACGTAGAGTGTAAGTCAATTCACCAAAAGAACCACTGTCGTAGTCTCTTGCGAACACATCGCCGAATCGTGTGCCTATTTCCGCGTCTTCTGGCACAGATAGTTTGTACACCGATTGAGAGAATTCTGGACTGTGATCGTTGGCGTCCATTAACTCTACGTGAACTCTACTTGTGGCCACCTAAAATTTATTTATTAATATATTACTTTTCATACATCAATTGTTATAAAAATATTTATGTGCATATGACCAAAGATAAGACGTTCTACAGAAACAAATCTAGGGATTGTTAAGAATGTATCTATTACTGTGTTAAAAATATTTATATATAGATTAGGAGTATTTATTTTAGAAATTTATTTTATCCACTAAACATCATTTCAAGTATATCATATTATATTTGTATGTTATATTCTTATATATTCTTGCATATCATGGTATATTTTTTATAGTATATCTTCAAATTTTTCGTAAATGCATAAAAGCCCATGATCTATTTACAAGTTATTGACGAAAAATTCGTACCACTTCATTTGCAACCAGTGCAACAACTTCAAACTCGAGTTGCCTTTTAGCGGGGTCATCCACATCATAATCCAAGACATTGACGTCTTTTGCTTTAACCACAACTGGCACACGACCTTGAGCTTCCTCGGGACTAACAACGAAAGCCTTGCTAATTCCAGGATAATCCGGCGCATCTCTAAGAGCCAATCTGTACTTCGCATTCTCTCCAACATCTCCGTCACTCGCTATCATATTTAATCCCGGTAAAGGTGTACCTTTACCTATGTCTTCTGAAATTTTTATATTGAAGTACTTCTCGTTAAACACAGGCATCAAATCGTCAACATCTGTGACGACTATCGTGACAATCGAGGTTGCAGTGTCTGCTGGGATCTCGTTATTGATTAATTCCGTAGCTTTCACTTGGAACGTATAAATCCCACCATTTTGTAGGATTCTAGGATCCTCTCGATCGAGGGAAATGTTGGTGGTAACCAGTTTGCCTACTGTCACGTCACCCTCTCTCGATACGTCGAGATCAAAGTGGCCTGATTCCTCGTCTTCGAGAGTTAATAGGAGAACTCTAGGTTCACCCGTGTCACCGTCTCGCGCTCTGATTGTTAGGATTGTGTGACTAGCTGGCGTGTTCTCCGGAAGTGCCGCGCTGTACGGCGCGTTCAAGAACACGGGCGGCTGATCCTGAAAGCAATTTATGCAATTTATTTATCATTTGCAATCCGTAGTAAACGTAAATCCCTGATTCAATGGTTTGCTAGTGGATGGTACTGGAGCAAGAGATGTATCCTGCTTATTTGACTTCAGCTTTTGATCAAAGATACTACTAACACAGTATGTACTGCCAAAACTACGCCTGTTGCTTTGAAATCTGTTACTACGTTTGTTACGCCTTTCACGTAAAAAGTTTTAATTTCAAACGCCAACCGATAATTTTTGGTAAAGAATTTTATATTCTAGGTCTTGTATTTAATTAATAATACTCTCATAGTAATACTTATATTTGTACAATATTTAAACCGAAAATACAGTTATTTAGCATTATAGCAATCGTGAAATAAAAATGTTACAATAGTTGTACTAGTATATCCAAATTCGTGCATCACCATGTTGAATTATCTGATTTATAAATGTGACTATTTCAACCAACTATTTTAACAAAAATACGTGTGCTTCGTTCTTAAAATTTACTGGTAGCCAACTCTTCAACCGTGAACAGTGTTTTAACAGTATTTTAACAAAATATCTATATCTATAATCTACTGATTTAGAGATAAATAAATATCTATAATCTATTGATTTAAAGATAAATAAATATCTATAATCTACTGTCAAATATCACTAGTACCATCTTACTTAGTTTTTTATTTCTCTGGAGTGATTCTCACGATTTTCAGGAATTAATTAAAAGAATTTGAGACCGTTATCTAACGGAGGATTTCGAGAATGATTAAAGTTTGTATTAGAACGAACGAACGAACGAAGTAAAACGTTTACCGTTCTGGTGAAAGTTATTTCGCGAACAACGCGTACACATAATCGGACGTTCCACGAACAGAGTCACTAGGTAACGGCCTGCGCTTTCCTGCTTAGATTATCGTCAACGATCTTACTAACCAATACGGAATGATCACACTGGATGTACAGTTACATCCGCGGTTAGGTCGAGACCCACTTACCTGAACATCGAGAACGTCCACGGCTACTGTTGCCCTAGCCTGTAACCTTTTCGATATATCGCTGGCACCGTCTACAGCCAAGAGGTTGATCAAATACGAGTTTCTCCTCTCGTAGTCCAGAGACTTCGACAGGGTGATCTGTACGTCGTATTTTCCCTCCGTCAGCTGAAAATGTAGTTCTTGATTTATAGGCTTGATCGACTTTTCGTTGAACGATCGTAGAAGAGAAACTCGAGCATAGGATGTAAATAATTGGCATTTTTTCTTAACTTAATGATATTTTCGCTGAATAAATGATAGAAGGGAAATTTAAGTATTGAAAGTAAGTATTTAAGAATTTAAGGATAGTATAGTATATAGAAAAATTGAATAGTTGAGAATTTTGGCGTGTAGGATATAGAGAAGTAAAAATATATATAATAGGATCTGGAGAAGATATAGTCGAGATCTTAGAAAGATCGTAGAATGTAAAGAAGTAATTAACTGGAAACTTGGAAATGATATAATGTAGAGAAGCAAATAGCTGAGAATGTAAGCAAAACTAAATGTAGAACACAAGTAAAAATTCTGGATAGTAATTACATTTAGTTAATCGCTACGAATTGTTTGTTACAATGAAATGTCAAGGTTTCTACCTTTTCTGTAGAAACGTTGAAGACCTCGCAGACATCATCGTCTCGCGACGTAGAGACACATTGCACGTGAATATCCGCGTTTACACCACCATCGCGATCCGTGATCGTGATCGTACCAGGTGGAACTAGAAGACCACCCACGTGTGCGCTTTCTGGCACCCTGGCTGCATAAGGTCTGCCGTGGTATACCGGTGGATTATCATTCTCATCTAACACCGCTATCTCGCGTCGGAGGGATACTGTGTTGGGTTCTGATCCTGCGATCCCTTCGTCTAATAGAATATTGATTTTAATATTACTCGTAGATATCTCTCATTGTCTGGTAAATAAAAAATCTATGTTTTAACACAAGGAAATAAGGAATATTGTTTGATTAATTGAGTTGCTTAGAGAAGAAGTGATACAAGTGAAAAAAGCTACGTTCGTATTTTCATTGAAGAAATTTATGAATGATATTATTTCTATATATACTCATGGACGCCTAGAAATTTTTAAAATAATTCTTTATATCAATTCTTATGTATATCTCATTGTTCAAAGATATTTGTATAATTTCTTTACCGAGCCTCTCAAATAAAGACTGAAATCAAAAGTTTAAAGGTATAGTCGCGTAATGAATATAGAAAAGAAACTTCACCGAAATTCAATTGCACAATCGAGTCATCACTATTCCGCCAGCGTATCGGTCATCTAATGCTCTACAAATACCATCATCTATCCATTGATATTCTACAGTAACACTGTAACGGAATATCTATAAAAACAATGTAGTTACCCGTTATACTGATGATCACTTCGATTAAATCCTGGGTCTCCCTATCTAGCGCCTTTCTTAAAACAACGACACCACTGTCCCGATTCACCGTGAAGTATTCACCACTGATCGAATAATGTAACTTGGATCCTTCCGGATCTTCTCCTTGAAGAGTGTATACAGGTGCACCTGGAGGTGTGCCTTCTGACACGGCCAGTCTGGCCATGTCTCCACCTTGCACGAAATGCGGCGCTCTGTTGATCACCTGACCCCATGACGAAGACCACGTGGAGAGTGTGAAGAGCAAAATTGTCCACATCGTCACCTGCGGGTTAACGAAACAAATATATTAAATATTCTTTTACTTTTAATTTTTTAGATACAGACGATTGATGCGATATTTTTAGGAATTTTACATTAAAAATATATTTTCAGTACATTTGCGATTCAACCGATCTATATTACTAACGATTTAAAATTTAACGATTTAAAACGATTCTAATAGATTTAAAATCTAAATCTGTCAGATCACATAGTTTTAGTATGGAAAATGTTAACAATTTTCATCCCTCCATTTTCACCAAGCCTAAGATCCAATTGCAGCTCGTTGGAAACTTGTTCTTTTTATAATTAGAGGTTCTTTAATTATCGTGAGATGTTTGACATCGCAAGACCATTGTCTTTCATTTTTCACTGTATAATCTGAGAATGTAAATTAACAATCTTAATGCTATTTACAGATATGCACAAGGACCATCATTAGCATCAGTGGTTGACGTTGCATTCGTTGAATAACGGTTATTTAGTGGACGATTAGAAAGTGGATTCAAAGATGAAAATGTTGGGTGTAAGAAGAACAATTCCGCGGCTTATGCTTGGAACTTTCATTAAACAAATTGAAACATGAAGTTTTATACATAAAAGCGCGTTCTTTCTTGCGTGAAAGGTGAACACTTCCTACACTGCGATTCGTCACGATTCCGTTCACTTCCGGTCATCGAAACAAGCGTATCTTAATAATTGTACCGCTTTAAATAATGCAAAAACAACATCTCCGCGTTCATGGTAATGTTTTCTCCTATAAAACTGACTACAAAAATTTAAGAAACAGACAGAAAAAGGACAATAAATTTTATGATCTATCAACAATTACGACAAGCGATAAATTATATGACCAATAATCGTTGTGAAACTTCGGTTTCAAATTACCCGTATATTCCCACACAAATTTTATACAAAAGTATTCAAACTAATTTAAAGTATATAGAAAAAACGTGCTCTTGTTATAAAAGCTAATAGGTGAAACAAAGTCTGGTTACATTTTATTTCTCTAACTGCATTCACAAATATCTAAATTTCTATAAACGTCCACACTCTAGTGATATTTATATATTTCCATGTATAGTGATACTTTATATCTCCACATACCTACAAGACCACTCACTTTCTATCCAAACAACGATTAATTACACAGCAAATAGACATCACTCAGATAATAGTTCGATCAACGTCTTCAACTAGGAAGGAAACTATCGGGAAGAAGCTAACCATAGGCGAGCTCGAGAGCCATCTGAAATAAGCGTACGTGCATTTGTTTCTTGGACGTTGTTGGGATCAATGTTCGCGGTCTCTGTTGGAAAAATGCGACGCATAGACGAGTGGGCAGGAGAGAGGAAATGGTTAAATACTGCGGAGGATGCAAAGATCTATCGGAGCCACCGGTTACCACCCATATAAAACGCGGCAGCGACCGAGCCGCGTTCTTTCTGTGGCATTCCGAAAAAATGCTTTCAGGCGAACCACCAGCCAGCGGTGCAGCCACTGAGTACGGTGACTGAATGACTTCCAGCGAGTGAACACGGTCAGTGAAAAGCCGTTAGAAATCAGATTCCATTTCAGGAGTTCGCGGTATTCTTGTGCTGCGATCCGTAAATTAAATTGTCCTATTAGTCGTCGAACATTTATCTATGCCTTAAGTACCGTCCTTCTGTTTTAATTAATTTAAGCTTGTAAAGTGTACGAATGAATTTGGTGTTGGTGGATAATCGCGTTGCTTTTATGGGTAGGGTTTAGCAAAAAAAGGTAATTATTGCTCTCATCTTTAAAGAGATATTAGAAAAAAGTAGAAAATTACGTTCAGATAATTAATAAACCTCAAATCTTAAGGATTAAAAAATACTTTGTAATTAAAACTTGTATGAGTGAAATATGCATATTATAGAAAAATATGTATGAGGCAAAATAAGGTTAATAAATACTGTAAGATAGGATTCCTAAAAAGATCTGCATACACGCGCATAGTTTCGGAATATAATAATAAAAGGCGTAAAAGATTCGAATCAAAGTTGGAATTCGCCGAACAAGAAAATTTAGAATGCAAGTACTGACCGCGATCTTCGTTAATCAGAGTGTGTAGTAATCGATTAAGTATTTTTTCGTGAAAGCAGCATTCCATACGACTTTTTTTGGTAGTGTAAACGGAAAATAATATTTCAGCGTGATTTCAAGATCAGCATACGAAATTTCATGAGCCAATGAGTAGCGCATATTAATGTTACGCAGGATTGTTAAGAACTCTGCGGTAACTTTCTAGTAGAGTCTCCAGACAGATTCCGAACAAATGTCTTGCACAACAGCATCGGCTTGGATAAATGCAGACTGCGTTCTATGCTATTCAACCTCTGTCATAACTCTCACCCAAGACAGCAATTCGTGCAGAATCAAAACCACTCGACCAATAATATTTTTCTATAGCGTTTAAGTGGAACTGCCACGATATTCATTTAGGCTCTGGTATTCAAAGGCCAAGTATGTGGAGCAAAATGATGGATTACGAGGTTAATAGGAAATCGTTCAGATGAATTGCGGAATTTAAAACACAATGGGTTATGTTAGAATAAATAATACACAGCATGATTTCTACCTATAAAATTAAGGTAGGTACTAGAATGAAAGCACATATGATTATTGATTCTTGACAATTGATTCTTTTTATGAATTACAGTTTGCTTGTTCTTTTTATTAAGATAGATTTGAAATGTATCTATCATAAAAATATTGCATAAAAGTTACGTAAATTACTCTTGTAAATTATTTACATCATATAGGAATTTTTAAACTGTGAATTTGAAATTTTCTCTAAATGCGTACATATATTTTACTGTATGATAGAATAGACAAATAATAAAATATTTTATAATGTACGATTAAAAAGCTGCGTTTATATGAATTTATTGGGGGAAATATAATTTGTATAGCTAATTGGAATTCATTTTCATCATCACCTGTGACTTTTCGTCTAATTTTTTGCTTAATTTTGAGAATTTTGAAACTGTTCATTTTGAAGGCTACAATGAGAACCAGCTATTGCTGAAAGTAATACGTGGGAAGCAATCATTCTGCGAAGAGAAACAAGCGACGACTACAGGACAGTATACTAGCGATTTTCCGGTGACTTCGTACCACTAGTTGACTTCCGTGTTCAGAAGGTTGTTATCAAGTATTGTCTTCGGCAAACCTAATTATTAATCATGTGAAGTTACTAGAAATTTTGTATGATACAGGAAAGGCAGGAGACCTGCTACCTTGTTGAAACAATTCTCACAATTACTTCACACCGGAACCTTAATCACAGGATTAATTTTGAGTATCTTTAAATACCACCAAAAGAACACGTTGCTATGATCTTGACTCATAGTAAAACTCAAGAAATGTTACACAAAATGGATAATATTTACAGCCCTTATGAAGTTATTTATATTCAAATATTCATGCATCACTATATTACCCAACAACGGAGAAAGGCTGCAACTATTAAAGAAGCAATTTGTAGCACATTGACATAAAGTTTTCTCAGCTTACTACGTTCATTATATTTTCTGATAGTATTAGTGATTTGCTTAGCAAATTACTATATTAGGCGTGTAAACTAATTTGGATTTTTGATTCTTAGATTTACCTATCTCTAACTTAAATTCAAATATTTTTTTTATCTTACAGGAGTTTTATAAAATAAAATCTACATTTGATATGGTTTCACACTTACTATAGTTAATGAAATAATAAGAACGGTTTTGATGATTAAAATATTACATAATGAATAGAATTTCCATTTTCTTTCTAAAAGTACCAAATTCATTTACATTTATAATACACGTCTAATATTTTACTTCCTTTTTTCACAGTTGAGCAGTATAGAAGAGAAATTGACAACGAAACACACAAAAGAATTTACATTTTCACATAAATCGCTTAAATAGATTCAGCAATAACAAACAGACTAGAAGTATTCCAACGTTGGTACGATTTCTATTATAATGTGCGCAACGCAAGAAAGCATGGAACGTTAAAACTCATGACCAAGAGTATACTTCTGTTTAGAGACTCGTCCAAGATTCTGAACAGTGTAATTGCAATTATCAGCGACGTAACATAAAACGATACGACTAGATTATGCGATGGATTCAATTCTAGCCAGGAAGAAATTCACGGATCGCGCTTTCGCCATTCGCTATTCGCCATGAACGAGCCATAAAACACACCATGAAATCTCGCAGAAATAATAGTAAACGGAATATTACATTGTAAGCTCAACGATCGCTGACCACAATGTATTTACTCAGCACGATTCCCAAACATATATATGTATGTATAAATATTCTGTAATGAGAAAAAAATCTTTTAAGATTATGGAAAAGGATGAAAATAAAGGAGATAAGGAGAACACAAAATTATTCAAATAGAAACAACGCCATGCTCTATTTAATAATGCATGATCCCATTATTCATGATGTTAAACGAATTCGAGTTCATGACGTTGTCTTGTATTCCTTATGAATTATACTTGATGGTAACTACCGCGATGCATGCAATTTGCTGTTCAAAGTTTAACTGCTAGTGCTTCGTTATATGGGTCATCGTGATTTAAAACATGATTAAAATAACAAGATAAAAGCATTCTATGCGCTTCAATTTTGAAATAAAAGTGGTCGTTACCTTCAATCAATTTGAAACGATGAAATTGATCTGCTCGTTAGATAGGGGAAGAACAATATATTCTTGGCCTTTAACTAACAATATCTGTACACACGTATATTCTGTCTTATCGAGATTTTATATCCAGTTAGTTGATGATACATTTATTTAATGTATCACGATCTTATTTTATTACTGTGATGGTTTGTTCACTTAGACGTTACTTGTAAAGAGAATTGATTGTAGCCATCAATGAAGATAATACTGTAAAATAATCGAGTTCAAAGCGATACTATAAAATTGAATAATCAACTACTCGAGAAAGTTATAACTGTTTCCTCGTTGCTTTATTGCAACACATGTATCAATTAAAAGAACATGAACTTAGTTTCAAACAGAAATGAAAAACAAAGCCAGCAACAAAATGAATAATTACTTTATTAATATTTTATGATTTTTCATCAACTATAAACATATCGATTTCAAAACATAATCGTTAAAACGCTGAAATTGAACTCAATTTCATGGACTGTTGTTCGATCAACAAGGAAACCGGTTTCATCATCGGCTAAACGTATTTCGCCATTTATTACGCGTTGCGACGCTCCGTGCAAGAATTAACTCCTGAGCTATCTGATAGAAAGCTTTTCTCTTTGCGTTTGCTTCCGCACGTTCGTTTCCCGTGAATGAAACATACTACGTAGAAATTATACGCCGCGGTGCATGGTGATGTGTCACAATAGAATTTGCTGAAGTAATACGCGGAAAAATATGTCACGGTACTAGCCATTTTTCCAACGCAATGCATATTCGAATGTACTCAAAACGCTACACCGCGTCGCGGAGAAACTCGAATACATTAACCGCTCGTTTGATAAATTATTTTCCTTTTAGGTCGATCGTAAGAAAGATAATGTAATGTTCATTTCGCGTTCGTTAATGTGGATCAAAATTTATACTACATAATTCGAAATGAATTTAAAGAGTTGATCATAAATTCATAATCGTTTAAAAAATTACTTAACTCCTTAAATGCAGCGTATTACTGTTTTGTTTTAGTTGCGTAATACTTTTCTTTAGTGAATTGAGAAGTGCCAACGGAGTTTACATTTAAAATTTTATATAAAGTAGAACAATTTAGACAATGAACTGGATTTTTATATTTCGTAATATTCACTTGTCAATCGTTGCTACTGTTATACAATAGAATTTATTAACACTGGTAATTTGTAACTTGCAACTTATGCAGTTTTACTATTATAATAATTAAACAAATTAATTCGATGAGGATCCTAGTAATGCTCCAACACATTTCCTAGAAAAACCAGGATTATTCAGAATCTAGCAAATGGTAGTGAATATACTATTTTAATAAAATTACGTTCTTCAAGCATTGCGGCCACTCAACTTTTACTTATTTTCATGGTTGAGCTACACAATTTCCTAGATTACATGTAAGCGTAATATTACAACATTACCTAAAGCACTTTATCCCAATCAATTCTAAATTCTCAAAATCTAAAATTCTGTACAAATATTTATCATACCCATTTTACAGCTTAGGCACCGACTACGTAAACACCCGAGACATTGTGTATACACGCAACAATACCCAAATTACAAAAGTCCACAGTTGAGTTCACGCGTGGCAAACATCTATCACATTCTCGCCTTTGAGACCAATTTCTCAGAGAATTTCTGTGCAAATAAGTTACCTAGATTCGTTCATTGACCTAGATACGCTAAAAAAAAATCGCGTACCAAGCACGAACGGCTCGTAATTGGTTTTCGATACCGGCAACAAGCATTTCGAAACGCGTTCCTTGTGAAATTTTGCGAACCGCCATCGCGGTGATACCGGTCAGGCCAGCAGCATTGGCGTAGGATATATTCTCTCTGTTTCTCGGAGTAAAGCGTCCGGCTTGATTCGTATCCGCGATACCGATTTTCTCTTCGGATTGCGCGAAAAGCAAACGAGTACGCGCGGTTAACTGTTCCGTGCTGATCGTACGAGTCCCGACGTCCTAGACTCGTTAATCGCCGAGAAAGGAGAAGAGGCAGAGCGAAGGCAGGCCACAGAAAAGCGAGAGGAAGACGGACTAGCCGGCGAGAGGAAGAAAAAAAACCGTTATAGAGGCCCCCTCTACGATCCACACCATTACGTTACGCGCCTGGCATCCTGACACTGTGTGACCAGGTGATGCCCAGGATGAATGACTAAGAAAAGTACCATCTTGTCACGCGCTTCTTTCTGCCCTGTCTTTGCATTTTTGCTACACGAGACGCTACTGTTCCAGACTATACTGTGTACCGGATAGACGTGTCATTAATACGGTTTCTTTAACACTGGAATCATTAAAGTGTTTAATAAATCAGTATATTATAAATTAATGCTGTATATGTATACAATTACTGTAATATAATGAAAATGAACAAGTACATAAAACTACATTTCTATTTCTACAGGAAATAAAATTAATTCTATTGAAACAACTATGATTTTAGTAGCAACAAAATTAAAAAACATGGAACACATCGTTTTAAGGAATTAAGTAATTCTATTGTGGTGAAAGTAATTATGGAATTTTTCCAGGTTTAGAGTTACTTTAATATATATTATTCCTACTGTGGACAATTTTTTTAAGAAATCTGCAAACAAAAAATTTCAAAACCCAAAGGTAATGAAAATTTGCACGTAGGTCAACGCGTTAATGAATGATGGAATACTGAAATAAGTATAGAAATTTAATAGCACAAGTATCTAAGTTTTATGTAATAATAAAAATACCACAATGTTTACGAGGAAAAGATCTAACGTACATCATGTCTTCATTGGTCAATCAAGAAAGCTGTAAGTTGCAGAAATGTCTTTCAAGCAACCTTGAGGAACGTAGGATCGGTATTTGCGAGAAAATCAACCGATTAATCTCTAAACATGTTAATACATGTATATTCAAGCTTTTCCTGCTCCACGAACTTGACACCGGTTCCTTGAAACCATGACTTCGACTAGTGCACTCGCTGGTCAGACTGGTTTTCCTCGAACTGGCGAAAACGATGACGGGAGTTCGGCATAGTTTGTCATTATTTTATTATTTCTGAGTCACATGAAAGGAATGTGTAAAAAATATTCTTTAACAAATGTACATTCCTGATAACAAGACTGCCTGGTTTTAACTTTTCATTTTCCCAGCCTTTCGCAGACTACTGAAATATTTGATATGATTGTTTAAAGTTTCTAGCCAACGACTTTAACTATCTCTCGATATAAAGGTCAAGGAAATACCAGTAAGATCGAGCCTGATATAGAGTTACCTTACACAGTTGGCCTCAACTTCATCAAGACTTATACGTATTTATAACTCCACTTTTACCGGTTCAATTCGTATTCTATCTAAACCAAACTCTACGCAACAACGCGTGTTTCAAGTTTTCAGGATGCTACCTCGATAGTAGCACGTGACTGAAACAAAAACAGGAAATCGAGACGTGTCTGAACGTCAATGAATTTTTATGGAAGATAGACATATTCACCCGTTCGATTCACAACATTATTAAACCAAACGATCCTTAAATGACAAATTATTCCAACAAATATAGCGAATGATAATTAAAGTAACGTTTAGTAATTCAATGAATGTTGCTTTGAACTTTCATTCGGACTCGATCAATTACTTGAAAGCAAAGAAATACCATCTGCCGAGGACCTTACCTCATAAAGTCGGTCCAAGATCCTTCTTCCTCGCAGCACCGTATCAACTCATCATCACACCACGTGTATTTCCGTTTGGGCGATCACTCGTTTGAAAAATAACATTTAGAAAAAATCACGTACATACACCCGTACCTCATGACGCATCGGTACACGAGTGTGTCTAACACGACTTGTATCCTCTATCCTCTCGGTTTCATGAGTCGTTGTCGTTTCGAAAAAGAACCGATGTCTGTGCCAGCCAATGGACAGGTCTATACTGCATCCTAAGGAGGTATGCGGCCTCTGCTATGGGAGTGGAAGGAATGGAGAGAGAGAAACAGCTCGCCGCGAAGGAGAGACTACAGTCCGTGCCCGGTAACTGTGAGCGAAAGGGGGGCGAACCTTTTTGATTCTTTTGTACCTCGACGTGCCAGGTGAGTCTCTTTCGTGGTTCCATCGTAACTGGGATTGTGACGCGAAAGGGATCCAGACAAAAATTAGCGAGAACTTTCCTTGGTGACATTATCTGAAAAAATATTTTAGTTTCGTTATTTTTGATTGGCGGGAAAACTTCTATTTTTATGATATATATATATATATAATATTGTTCACTTTATCCTTGAATCATAGTTTAATGATTTAGTAGTTGAGAATCAAAAATATTATTTGGAGCAAATAAAACCTATTTTAGTCATAAATTTTAGTTATGAGTATTTGTATTCTAGGCTTAAATATGTTTGCAGCAAAATTGAGATCACAAATTATCGTAGATTCATCAGAAGTTGAATGTTGTGAAACACTTTTTACTTTAGAACTTTTTGCTTCCTAAATTAATACTTTCACGTTGTCGTGTATATCAGAAATTCTCTGCTACTAATGACAAACTAGAATTCTAGTAATAAATCGAAGAAATTTATCACATACCATTTCCCATTAAAGCTCCCAATTAATTTTCCTTGCTTTCACCGACGTCCAATAGCGCCAAAACAAGTCCATTAAAGCATCTCTTTGCACAATTACACAATCCCTACTATTTTCATCTCCGTAAGAAACGCGGCGGTATCCATTAATTCCCTTAATGTCCCTTAATGTCCTCGTTTTTCCCATATAAGACTAGAAAGTTCAAACTACGGAACGAAACGGCATTAGGAATTGCTACGAAACATACACAATAATCATTCCGCAATCCTTCGTGTCTCGCAATGATACTTGTTCTTAACGCTATCGTTAGTCCACTTTCGTAACTCTGCCCACTTTTCCATATTCACGCAACCAATTTAAACGCGATTCTCACAGAGAAAAAGATACGTGCACAGTAGATAACAGAAATTTATAAATTATCATTCAAATTTGAACTGGAATGGTTTTATTTTTTAATAAACTCTACCCACATATTCTGTCAAGAGTCTTAGGGCAGATATGACGTTAACTTTAATCGTACGGTCGCAGGTGACGTTGAAATCGTGTTCTATATATTTTGTTATTTCAGTGAACTACGTTATCTGTACGTTGAAAGTTAATAAATAAAACTATCTCCTTTCTCTCCACTTATTGAGATCTTTTTTGTTTTGCATTAAAAGTTTCCCAATGATAAAGCTATACAAGATATACAGGGCAGAAGGAGGGAAGTGGAGAAAATTTGAAATTAATATGCTATGAATTTTTACTAGTAACTTTTGTGCCAGAAATTGTTTTCAGTATTGGTAACAATCTTCTATCTTACGGTATACATTGTATTTACATCATCGCTTTTATTAAATTATAAGTCCATTTCGTAAAATTACCATGTCTTCTTATAGTTCTTATTTTATAAACTTTCTTTCATCCGCTGCTATAAATTTTATTCGCGATTTTGTAGATAGAAATGTGAAGATCGGTCACGGTTGATAGATTAGAATTGATAAAAATTAATTTGTTCGCGACATCCGCGCGCTCGAACTGTACCCTGGAAGCAACGAAGCATTCTACCGGAAGTGGAGGACGACACAGTTACGGAAGCCTGACGAGCCGCATGCTTCCACGTAGAAGGCTTCCACGCATCCTGAGGGACGCAGACGCGTGCACCAGCTCGATAATAACCGCGTAACCGGCAATTCCGTGCTAGCTGTTTATCGTTGTTTCGCGGGCAACGTCTCGCAACGTATTCCTCCTTGATCGTTGATAAGGGCAAGACCGGTAATACGAGGAAGACACACGTTCCTGGATGATTTCAGCCTCTGCTAGAGATAATGACCCTTGCTCAAACGCTTCCTTCGCGAGACTGCGCAAGCCAGTCAGTGATAAGCAAAGTAGAAACGAAGTGTAATTGCCCTAAGATATCGTGAACGTAATTTTTTTTATGTGTTCTCGGAGGTGTATAAATACAGAGAATATTGTATGAAGTGTTAGGTGGTCTCGTAATTATGTAGAAGTTTTAGGAGAATTAAGCTTTAACAAGGTTCTAGTCTTGTAGATTTTATGCACCAGAGAATGCATTTGGTTGTGGTAGCAGCATATCTCTGTTAATTATCATCGGTGGATTTAATTGAATGAAATAAATAATCCTATGTTTTGAAATTGTAGCTCTCATACAATTATAGATTGAATTAGTTAAATACATTATATATGGTATATTATATGTGGTAAATTTATAGCCGGTCTGCGAATATTTATACAGATATGTTATAAATAAAGATACTTGATATTAATATACCTATAAATAGAAAATTTAAATAAAGATTTCTTTCATTATCTTAATATTACAACGAGTACTTTACTTTGGATATTTTGAATATATTTTTTAGTATTCCGTGCTCCGGATATTATATCTTAAATATTTCTGGGTATTGAAATTTTTTGTTGAAGTTGACTGATAGAGGAACGAGTGGATGAATTTATAATAGAAAAATATATTGAAATAAGTATATGTATAGGTACAGGTATAGTGTATACTGATCCAGATCCTCACTCTTTCAGTGTTACAATACAATAGAAGGTAATAGGGAGCGCGTTCATATATTTATAGCAAAGGACATTACCAAAAAGTTAACCTTCGTGTATAGATCTAGCTGAAGGCTACAAGAAACAGAGATAGAAATCTATTTATAGCTCTTTTGTTTCTAGACCTTGTAACCTAAAACAACATTTATATTCAAGGGCATAATAATATGGACCTCTCCTTGTTTCGAATATTTGTTTCACTAAGTTCCATTCTCTTCGTAACAGCTGTAAGAAATTTTCTATGACAAGTGTTCCAATACTTTCGTGAGGCTCTGTACTCAAGAATAGTTTTATCATACTCCATGCGTCATCGTTACGTATATGCTATTCAGGAAGAAGGAACCAACTCGATGTAGCTGGATGCAACGCGTATGTATATATTATGTAGACCGTGGATGGCGCACGATGGAAACTGCACACGTGCGCACGCGACAAGCGTGACCGCGCGCGGCGCCGAGCGGGTTCGCGCCCGCCTCGTTCCGTCTCGCGGCTTTCTCATCGAGCCGGTTCAAAAGGTCCTGTCCAGGATACGGAGGTGAGAACGCAACAAGCGTAGGCTATAGGGGAGCGACGCTCAAATGCGGCTGGGCCACCCTGCAGTCTCCTTTTTCTCTCCGTTTCTTTGACCTACGTGACTGGTGGTGGCAATGGTGGGGGCTCGAAAGGACGCGGAAAAAGAGGACTCACGGAGATCGCGCGAGAAAGTGAGAGGATCACCATAGTCCACCGGAGGAGGATGTTCCTGATAGGATGTGAACGAGATGACTTGTGAACTCTTCCTTTAACAGGATGACTGCTACGGTGGCTATCAATGGTCCACGTAATTTAATTTTTTAGAATTATTCAGGTGAGATAAATTTCATGGATAATGTGAATTTTCGATAATGTGAATGACTTAAATAGCATTGCGAATATAATGATATTAATATTCGATACAATATTTAATATCTTGTAGAGATTAAATATTATTGTGTATTGTAGTATATCTCAATTCATTGCGGCTCCTAGGAAAAAATGTGTAAAACTCGCGTAACATTCCACGTGTTAAGTACTCATTTCTCTTACTATTATATGTAGGTTATACAGAGGATTTAAGAGTTAGACAGTTTAAGTCAGTCAATTTCATGAAAAATGACTTATGTCGATAAATATCTCTTCGTTATGAAAATCTTTAGTTATCGGAACAATTCAATAATTACATTAGAATGACTGAATTATTAATTGTATTATAATGATTAAACTATCCTGTCAACTGTACGTTTTGATAATGAAAAAGAAGAAATGGAAGATTGACTTACATTAATCGAGTTATGGCAATCATATTTCTGCCTTTCTTCTTTTTTTCTTTTTAGGTGAACAGAAAATAGAAAGATTCGCGATTGGAGCAAAAGTCGTGCAAACAGATTAACTAGAAGGAGGCCACGAATGGAGAAAAGAGAGGAGTAGATCGAGGTAGCTAAAGAAGGACGGTACTGGAAAGACGAGAAGGGGACGTGTACAGTTACCAAAGGCCGAGGCGAACAGCTCCACCTCTGACGATAAAGTATCGACTTTGAAAAGTCGAACAAAGATTGTTTCTCTTTTCTGAAAAAATGATTTCCGGCGATGGATGAAGCACTTCGATGGGAACTGAGGATTCGTTGCGATAAGACGATGATTTTTGGAAAACAAAGATATTACTTCATTTCAAGATCTTCGATTTTTATCATTAGCAATGAAGAAGTACGAAGCAATCTGTTGGCAAATAACAGGTGCTAGCGTTGAAGGTCGAGACATTCTCATACTTTTACTAGCTGCACCTTTAGCGCATATTTAAAAGTGGGAAGATACGCAATTTACTCTTTTCTTATATAAGGAAACGAATAAAGAATGTAAATAAATTAATAAAAAGGAGGAAAATAAAGAACAGAAGTGTATATTATTATTATTGTTATTATTATTGTATAATCATGTATATGATTGATGCGGAGTGTATAAATGTATATTAGTATAAACAGAAAATTTTGGAAGATAGATAAAAAGATTGTAAACAAACAAAGAATATAAACACGCAAGAAAAAGCGGTAAGTAAATAACAGACGTAAAGAAGCAAAACATATAAATAAGCAATCAAGATGGACACAAATACATCAAATCGTTTTTATTACACATCTGCGCTGAGAAAATCTAAAAGAAATATCAATACATGTAGCGTTGGCGATAAACAGATGTTTTCTTTGAATCTAATTTCTCATTACAGCATCATTACTGTGTAATCAACGTAACTGTGTAATCATTGACATCGTGTGTAAGACAATGACAACCATGCAATCGTCTGCCCCTTCATAGACGGTCGTATTGTCGTAAGAGGAAGAAAGTCGTGGGATAAAACATAGCTTATACAAAGATCGACTGCGATCTTCTCTCTTTCTATCCGTCGGAGCTCGTTACAGGTCTGGGAAAACTCCCGTGAACTATATGAAACATGGGTGTTGCCAGTTAGTTAACCTACTTCTCACGACGCGCGCCTTTTCCAGGCGAGACCTTTTAAGGAGATCGATTTTATTATGGCGAAGCTTGCCTAACCTTGCACCATTGAAAATATTAATTCTATACATCCCAAACTTATATTACATTTAGAAGTTTATTAATTAATCATTTATGAAAATATTACTATTGTATACTGAAAGGATCGTCTCGTCTTTAACAATCGTTATGTAATGGATTTGAGGAGGATTATTTTATTATGAATTTTACCAAATAATAAATACTCTTCTTTATCTTTCTTTTTCTTTGTTATGTTTGATAAAATTCTGTTCCTATTAAAAGAAACTTCTATTTTACTTAATAAAATATGAGTTATATGAAAGCACATTTTCTTCAACCGCTACTTATATTTCACTACCAACTTTTTAAATAATCTAATATTGCATATTTACTTAAACATATCCATGAACATATTTCAATTCATAAATTCTATCAATCATCGAGATTGGTAAAATGAAACGAGGAAGATGAATAATCCGTAAAAAGGCGTTTGCGTGATCGAGAAGAGAGACGTTATTTATTGCCATAGCCGATAAATTATCCAATTAGAGCGAATCGCTTCGGCAGCTTTCCGCAAACCCTTTTTTAGCATTCGATACTGTCGTACATATCCTCACGCCCCGTTTCCTTTTTATTTGATTTTCGATTCTGCACGCACCCTGCAGCAAATCTTTCGTGTAATTCCCAATATTTCCGCGGCCTGATCGAACATGTGTCTGACACGGGATCGATTTCACGGCGTCCTTTTATCGACGAAATGGCACGAATTTTCTAAGTGTGAAAAAAGGGTTGATCGGAGCCTTTTGCGGCAGAGGGTAGGTATTTTAAGGGTCGACGGTCGTTCGAAAAATAAAGATCAGTCGCAGACTTTGGATTTCAGGCGACTTTCTATAAACTGATATATTTTTGTGTAAATATTTTACTAGAAACAATATTTTTTTAAATATTCTACCGGATTCCGATTTCTAGAACGTTCTGTATTGAGAAATTAAGATATTAAGATTAATTCTTTAGAAAGAATGTTCAGAAAGAATGTTTTATCAAATTTCTTTCATCTAAAATTCAAAGTTTTAGTTGATTTATATTTACATGGATTATTACATTTTCATGTACATATTTTATTGGAACCAATTTTACAATCGTTTTATTATGTTTCAATTTCTAGAAAATTTAAAGAATTTTTTACGGAATTTCCTTGATCTGAAATTCGCAATTTCATAAAATTTGTATTCACGTAGATTTATGTAAATGGCGAGAAGTTATAAAGAACGAACTTACCACTAAAACGGTAATTTCACGGTATGCCAATTTCTCTGCTCTTAAGAGTACCATGAATGTTTATCAAAAGTCGACTTTCGCATGTCTACTCTGCAAACCGATCTATCGTAAACCGCTTTCTAAGCAATAAAGATTTTACTTGAACCGTTGTACAGGAAGTTTTTAGAATATTTTATATTGGTAACGTAAATGGCAAAATTCATGACATCGTGAAAACTTTGCATATTTAATTATCGAATATAAATATTTCTATTTAATCGTAAAGAATTTTATATTATATAATTTTTAAGTTGAAATTACGGTAAACTTTTCAAAGAAGCAGATTCATTAGAAGAGACTCTCGTCCAATGTTGCACTATCAATGGCGCTGATGAGCATCTTAAATGCAAATGAAGTGCATAAAAAGTGGTATTATACACGGCTTTCGTTTATAGTCAGTTCAATAGAGTCGATCGAATCGTATCAAAGCGTATCATGCAAATCACGTATCATCAATCGCATTGATGGTTTGCACTCGAAATCGATCGGCTCGCTACAGCATATTTTATCTTTAGAGGGTAGAATCTTGACATGAACAACTTAGTATAATTATGAATAAACGTATGTAAGCAATAAACTACCGATTGCTTCAGAAAATTCTATTCTAATTATTAGATATCAAATAGTAGTCTTATTTTAATATACTTAAGGATTTATAACGGGAAGAAATGTTAAGTGTTGATGAGAATAAACTTTTATGAAAAGAACAGATTTAGGAAGAAAATTATAACAAAAAGACTCAAACGCTGGAATGAATAACTATCGCGCTCGAACGTTCGATGACCAGATAATGCAATTATGTAAATCTTACGGTGTAACTGTTTCATAATTTTCGTTCATTAAACGAATCATTATCTGTTTTCCGTTTACGATAGGAGAGAAATTAGAGGTAAAAAACTAACAGCCGGCTACCGATGCAATTACTGTACTTGCGTGTTTTAAACTGCTATCGTGCATCAGTGAAGATCCGAAGAAGAGAAACTGTTATCGCTCGAAGAAAAAAGAAAGTTGGGAGCGCTGTTAGGTCAGTTATAGGTTCAAGCTTTTCTTTTGACACAAAAATAAGAAAAACAGGATAAGTAATCCTTGAGAGATAAAGAAAATTATAATGTAGGGCTAACTGTTAATATAGATTAAGAATTAATTCAAGTGTGTCAAGAATTATAATAGAAATACTAAAGTAATGTAAATTATAAATTGTAAAACACACATTACGTTGAATTATTACTAAAGATATGCCAACCTTGTAAATATCAATGGAACACTGGCTTGAAAATCACAATTTGCTCGTGTTTATTGGATAAATTACTCACTTTGAATACGCGAATATATTATCGATAACAAATCGTTATGTAAACACACGTGATTCTGATATTTTTCGTTCCCTTACGAATCAATCTTGCATATTACTCGTACACCTCTTCATACCAGACAGTAGACACGATGTTCCAATCATACGCGATTAATACTGAAAGATATTGTTGATTACATAACTTGTCAAATAATATGACGGAGATTGATAAACTTTAATACTTGTAGAAAACATTGATTAATGCTTTTCCTATCGTGCTACCGGTGATCCCTGTGCACACTGCACACTGATATTTCGTGGGAGCTGGAAACTGTGAGTGTGTACTCTCGTGCAATTGCCGATATTTCCCGCGGACATTCGTGATGAAACAAGTAGCTGCGATATGTTAAACTTTTTTACGTTTAATGATACAATTGGAAATTTATGAAAAAAAAAGAAAAATAAAAAATACTATTATGTAGAATGTTTTAATAAAGATATATTTTTAAGAAAATACACCTATAGAAGCAAACTAAATTACAGTTTGTTAACTGCAACAATTTATTTCATTGAAAAAGCTATTGTAAACCAATTAATTGTAAAATTCACAGTCGATTGGAAGCTTGTTTATCAGAGGTGATCTACCTATTCGTTTCTATAGTGATGTTCGAGTATTATCAGCTGATTAGCAAATGTGACAGATGGCCATAGTTGGTTTTATTAGATTATCGTTCACTTATTTCCAACCATACATCCTTGGACAGTATTCAACGAGGTTGCGAAGGTGAAAATTTCAGTGAAAGTCGACAGTGGTGAACGGAAGGATAATTGAGTTTCACTTTTTTGTATAATAAGCGAGGTAAGAGGTATTTGATTAATCTTGTATATTCATTCATCACATTACAGTACAGCAAACGCGCCTTTATTATTGATATCCCGCTATACAGCATAGAAAGCCTGGTTACAAACCGAAGAAACAACGGCGCAATTTCTTGTCTTATAATATAATTTCAAAAAATAATAGTTTTATCACATTCGAATTATTCAGTACTAATTGAAATAATTTAGAGTTAGGAATGATAGTACATTAGTCAGATTATCACATATCAGAGACACAGAAATCAATAAAGTTTATTAGATTTTTAAAAAGAATCAATACGAATCATGTTAGTAAGAAAACAGTATTTTAATTACATGTAAGTCATTGTAGATAAGAAAAGAGAGTTAGTCAGTTAGTCAATAAAGTTTATATTAAAATTAAAATTATTGTTAAAAATCAATGTTAATAATTAATATGAAAATCACGAGAGACAAAGCGATACATAACAGTATATCAGAAGAAAGAATTAATATCTTTATACACAAAGGTAAAACACGTTTATCAAGTGACCATGATATCCTCACCATAGAAATTTCAATAACACGCCACGAAACTTGGTAATCGTCCTCGCATGAGTTCCATGAAGAAGTGTAATCGCCCTAAAAACCTCTAATCTCCTCAACTAGACGACTACATCGCCATGGCACGCGTCTAATACATACAAAGAGAGTGGTGGGGAGAACGTTAGGTGCCCCTACACGTCGTGATTATGGGGTGAACCCTTGGTACGGTGCCCCATAGACGGCGGACCGCCCTTATGGAGGGGGTAAAATACCCCCGGGACGGTATATATGCTCTAAGAGCCCCATGCCACTTTCACAGTACCAAATTGTACTCAGCCTAGAACAGTTCTCGTTTCTTATTTCATTTTTCACGCTGCACACCAAACGTTCGGCTATGTCGTGACAAAAACTTTTCCATATTATTAACATATCGTGTTATAAAATTTTAATAGGAAGTTAGACTTTATGAAGTGATCGATTGAGGTGACAAATTCTACGAGGATCGTTTCATTGAGCTAACAAGTTTATTAGGTAAGATAACTCTTCGTTAATCAATTGTTGCGTCAGTGAACGACGCAATTAGAACGTTTGATTGAATATCTAAGCATTTCGGAATATTATGGATACAAAATAAAAAAAAAGAATAAATTTAAGAGGTTAATCTAGAATTATAGAAGAAATGGAGTAATAAGATAAGAATAAATTCGTAAACTTAATGTGGAACTACAGAACAAATAGAATAACGAAAAATCACGGGTTTAATATAGAACTACAGAAGAATTGGAATATCTTTAACGATTATTCACATCACACATTTGTCATTTTATTAATGAGAACTATTATTCATCAAATAAGAAAATTTGTCATTTCATTAATCAAAGCTATTGTTCATAAAAAATTACACAATACTGGAGTATCTTTTCAGAAAACCTTCCACAGCATGTCCTCGGAGTATTCATTCTGCAGCGAAGGCGGCTTCGACGAGCTCTCGAGTTCCTCGGACTCCGGCTTCGACGTGAGCTTCGAATCGCCAAAGCACGAGGTGCAATCAGACACCCTGTTTCCACCAGCCAAAGAAGGAAAACGGAAGAAAACACGAAACACACGGTGCAAGAGTCCCACACAGGTAAGCGGACGTGTCTACCTATGCTCAGCCCAACTTCCCTTATCTAAAAGAACGTTCACCCATCGCAAAGAGATCGAGCAAAGAGAATTTTTCAAAAAGCCGGAAGACAAAAAGAGGAGGCTAAATGATCACAAGGAACCATTGATTCGTCCGCAGGTGCTCAGGCTGAAAAGGAACCGTCGAATAAAAGCGAATGATCGTGAGCGGCACAGGATGCACACACTGAACGACGCCTTGGAACGTCTCCGGATGGCGTTGCCGACCTTTCCGGAAGACACGAAACTCACGAAAATTGAAACCCTCCGTTTCGCCCACAACTATATTTGGGCGCTGTCACAGACGTTGGGGAATTCCGAGGCAGGCGAGATCACAGTGAACGTCGGTAACGTGACGGTCAGTATCAGTGAGAATGGAAACATGATCACCTCCTCGACCGGAAGCTGTGCTGTAGCCGCGCAGAAGCGGCTTGGACCGTCGCATACTGTCTTTCCTTATCCTCAGGAAAGATTCGTGCCCGAATGGCAGGAGTACGATTGCTATAGCGATCAGAGTGTTAGTCCACCGATGCAGTATCAGCAGTGTTATGATCAGAGGATGTATCATGCGCAACATCAACTTCCTGCGCCGCATCATATGGGACATAATAATATGTATCAGTGTCTTTAGGTAGCTTTTAGCTCGTGGATGTTTTCAAGCACTTTGGTGGGTGATAATGAAAATGATTGTAAGAAAATGAACTTTCATAGTTTTTTTCATTATCGAAAAAGTTTATAAACGAACAGGCAATCGTTTAAAGGAAGTGGTTATGATAATATATGAGAAAAGGTTAACAGATAGAAGAAGTTAATGTGTCAAAGATGATGATTTAGAAGAAGTGTGTACCTAAGGAATTTTATGGACGAATTGAAGGAATTCTCAGGGTCAGTATTTTTGAAGCTTCAAAATGAATTTAGTACTTGCGGAATAGATATATCAGTAATCGCGAGTCGCATGAGTCATCGCCGCCATTGTACCTTTGTAATGAGCAACGATGCTCCAGAAATTGCATATGTTCAGTAGTGAATTCAGTGTTATACAGTGAAGTTAACAAATCTAGCAAATTGGCAATTGCAGAAATTCTAACTAACTAACTAATGATTTGTTAAGTAACGTTTCTGTAAGCAAAAATTTTAAACTTAAAGTACTGAGATCTAATCGAACCTTAAGTTTCTACTTGATAATTAATAATCGAAGACCAAAGAATTTTAATCCTCCATGCTTTAGTGAATTTTTTTATACATTCTCCAAAGTTCCAATAACAAGTATAATAGATAAAAGCATGCAGTACAATTTACGAGCAAGGCGAATATATTTTACTAGTAATTGTATCTTACAGAAACCTGCATATCATTACACGGATGTCGAACAGACGTCGTTCAAGATAAATTCGCGTTAAATAATCGACGTGATTGTAAAAAGAAGTAGGCCAGTGCGCAAGATGATCGTTATTTACTTTGTAAGAGAGCATTCTATTCACAACGAATTATTAGTATTAAGGTTTAATGTTAGGCAAACTGATAATATCGTCGTTTCTTCGAAAACATATTTATCATTATTTCTTGTCTTATAAAAAAAAAATCAAGGTAGTATAATTAGAAACACGTACTAAATATCGCGTTCCTTTTCTTTTCTAGTCATTGATGCTCTTAGGTTGATCTCGAATACTTGATCTCACCCTTTATTTCTAGATTATTGTATTTAAACATACATTTCCGCCAGTGCTCTTATCGGATCATGAAATTGCCGATTCAGGAAATATATGTATATTGTACAGAATTTATATCTTATCAATAAATCATATTTTACCTAGACATTTATCCTTTTACTATTTATTTCGCCGCCTACCCCCAATATGATTTCAACTTAAACTAATTTAATTGCTTAAAATAATTAAAAATGAAATAATTAACTATATGTAACATACCAATGAATTTTGTCCATAAGAAAACGTCAATCAAATATATAACACGATACTACACACAATATTTTAGTGAAAATATCAGTCAAATAGATAACACAATATACGAATGATCGTAGATAAACCACGTTTTCGATCATTGATAAAGAGATCGTTAAAAGGGACGAAACGGATCCGCAAACAGTACAGCTACGATTAAGCAGTTATCGTCTTACAAACGAGCATGCTTGAGCCACTTTGCAGGAATGAAGTCCTGCTCAAGAATGAATGAGCACGTGCCAGGGCACGTGTCCTTTGTAGGAATCACTGCAGGGCAGATGTATCACAAGTTGCGCCTGAAATTACGCCTACCCGTCTAATCCGATGGATTACATGACGGACGTGACTTGAAAACATTCGAAATCGGTCAGACGAAAGAAAAAATCAGCCCTAGTAGGTAACCTGTTGTCTCAGCTTTTATCCATAATCTCCCTTTAAATCGCAATTCACATATCGTATTCGTAGTGTCTGAACACATTTAGAAATTAGGGATGAAGAGAAATTTCTATTGCGACGTAAAATTTCATTGGACGCAGAAATCTCGCAATTTTCGTGCACGAATAAATATTATCGAGAAAGTGAATTAATCTGATGGAGTGAAGAGTGGAAAAATGTTATTTTTCCATCACGAATTCAACAACTCAACGGTTATTTTGATAGCCTCATCCCCTTTGCACTCTAGTTGATCGAACGATCGAATTCGCCTATTTATTTTTCTAACACTTGGCTACTGTGTTCTGAAAATGGAACACCTACCTCTACTTGTTATGGAAATTGTCCTTTCTGAACGCGATGCTTCTTGCTGATTGATCGATTTCTTCTTCAGTTCATTAATTTTACTATTGTATCATATTGTATGGTACTGAATCACGAAATTTGTTTCTGTTTTTAAATTTAGCAGATTTATCACTGATCTCACTGATATCACTGATGAAGATCTAAATTTAATAATTTATCACTGACTTAACACTTATCTATATATATTCAATTTATGAAAGAATATTTATAATTTATAATATTCATAATTTTCTATCGATTATATCCTCAACATATAATTCTACAGGAAGACGAAGTGATAGAGAAAGATATTTTTGATAGCCGATGCGGTTTCACAACATCCTTTGATCAATAATTTCGTATACAAGGCTTATTTGCAAACAGGCTGCAAGCTGTGACGAATCCGTTAGCACGCTCGATCGTTTCCCCAAATCTCACCAATAATGGTAATGCTTCAATGGAACCATTATGTCCACGACATATAACTGTGTGCACAGCGTAACAGACGGCTAGATTCCGTAAAGGTGTTGGATTTTGGGGGGATTCAATCAGTTTTTGCCGTGGCCTTTGCACCCCGTAACTGCCTCCAACTGTAGGGGTTGCAACGATAGAAAATAAGAAATTGGAAACACGACTGATTTATCCTTCACAATTACTCCCATATAACTTGTAATTTTCAATTTTCATACGTAATTAATAGTTTTTATATTTTATTAAATGTGAGAAAGCATATTTGTGATCTGTTCTTTTTTATTTATTGATATAATTTGCAAATATTTGTATACGTTCAAACACAGCTCAGCTGATATATATTCAGAATTCTGTTTCTCAAAAGCCAAATTGATCAACTCCGCTTTTTGTTAGTTTCTTAATTTTACTACACAAATTTATAAATAATGTTCAGTTTTTCAAAAATAAACGACTTAGTTCCATAAGTTCATTTAATGTAAGAAGATGACAAAATAGAAAATTCTCAGGTAAATTTAAAAAATACATTTTGTAACATTATCGTATTTTTTATACTTCTTGATTTATAAAATTGATCAATTACCAAACGGTTCAAATATTAACAAACACAAGGAATCGATATATGTTCAGAGTTGTTTATAAAAACAGAGGACCGCTATACGTAACAAAACTGGCAGTGTGAAACAGCGAGCAATAGATCTTCGAACGAAACTTTCATCGAACTGAAACAAGCCACACGCCTGCAGAATCAAACCAAACAATGCAAACGGCGAGGTAGCCTCTCAGTACAGTTTAAACAAAGATTCAACGAGGAATTTTTTACAGGCCATAAACGTCGCTGCTGCATTTCGAAGCGCAGTGATTTCGCTTTGATCGACCTTTCGTTGGGTCGTTTCCGACGAGTGCACATATCGATCGCGTTCAGGGCCCTCATTGTGTCGGGGCGCTGGTGTGTACGGTGACATACTGGTGGCTGACAGAGGTGCTCCCCCGTGGAGACCCCGACCAGTCTCGTACAGGGGTACCGTAGCACGAGTAAGAAAAGAGGGGGAGACGGGTTTTCCTAATTCATGAAAATTCGTGAAATTACCTTGACCGATCGGTGAACGCTTAATCGAAGATTAATGGGCAGGATCCTTTACGACAACGGAAACTCCCTTCTGATGGAATAATTATCCGATTGCACAGCTTCTCGAAACATAAATATAAATAGAAATAGTCGAAAGTTTACACGATAACCTTTGAAAAATCTTAGGTCAGTTTAACCACGTAATTTCAAAAGTCTAAAAGAGAAAGAGAGAAGGAGAGAGAGAGAGAGAGAGAGAGAAAGGGTGGTCTGAACGTTTCACTGATGATTGATGATGACATGTTCTTATAACGCTCTACTTTTGTGATGGATTGAATATTTGAAGTGGTTAATAAATATGAAAACCTTTTTACTTGGTATTAATCACTACGGACATTTATGGAAATTTATATTTTTATAAAGACAACTAAGAAAAGAATGATAAAATGTAATTTATTTTACTCTCCAAATTTTCAATATTATAACAAGTACTTTAGTTTGAATATTTTATGTGTTTCTGCGCATTTTAGTTTTCCATAAATGCATAGACATTTGCAATCTGCTTCATACAAATTTTACTAATTGTTCATCATTGATCAAATATTTAATTATTATATCTACGGTCTAAAAAAAATAAAACTAATTACGAAATTTTGTTTGATAATAATCTTAGGGTGCATATAGCGGAGCACTACTATTCCTACTATGCAGAATATTCCATAGAGAATTACATCTAAATGGAGGAACAAAGACGACGTCGATCAAGAAACAGAACCAATCCCGACCGTATTTATCCCAAAAGACTGTCGACAGATAGCGCAGGGTGTAAAAAGAAGATTCAGACAAGCATCTTTCGGCATCGTATTTCGGCATCTGTTTAGACGTGACGCGTAGGGTAGTGGGCTTTTCACAGCAAGTTGGCATTTGCAGGCCTTTGTGGTAAACCACGAACAATGCCGGTTAGACCACTACGTCATGGGACACACCCCGCGAACACCATCAACGTCTATTCCACTTTCTCTCTTTCTTTTTACATGTTATGTAGTACATGGTAGCTCGCTAAAATATGGAAAGCCTTATTTGATCTGGAGATCGACGCCCCTAGCAAGAATAAATTGAATTAATGAGGACGAGAGTTGATTGTTAAGCTTCCTACAGAGAGATGGTGTTTGTTAAACTGCATTGTTGTAAAGAAAAAGGGAATAATAGTACCGTATTGATAAAATGGGAGTGAAACTATTGTTTCGTTTGTTTTTGTTATTAAGTTTTACTAATTAAATTTGATAATTTATTAAGTGATAATATAAAGTACATTTCAGTAATTTATTAAATCTAGTAGATAAAAGTATTCTTAAATTATTCTTATTTTCTTCGAAACATTGCACGCAATAATTTTCGCTATATAGCTTTTATGATTTGAAGGTTTGATATGTAATGTAGAATTCTAGATATTTCTTATTTTCATATATACAGATATTTCTTGTTTTCACACATGCGGATATTTAAGAACACGCCGAGGAAGATGTTTTGACAAGATATGCAAAAAATTATTGAGGTAAAGGTTCGATAACATTTCGAGTCGTTAATAAGAACTTGACAACAACTGCCGAGAATCTGCACGCCATGGTTTGACTCTAGCGATGGAAATATAGGGGACAGATGTCTACGGGGGGCAGGTGTACCCCAATGTACGCGTGCCAACCAACCCCCCACCGCGCTGCCATTCAAGACTATAATTTACTTGAAGAATGCCCGAGCCAGCCAGGCATTCATCCCGGAATGACGTGGATTACTGGTCCAGGGAGCAACGAGTCCTCCAAAGTCGATCGGGAATCATCGAATGCCGAGCGATTGACGATAACGTTAACGATCCCTTTCCTCACTGTTAAAGAAACCTTCTTTCATGGTACGTGGTAACTATATAACTAATGAACACATAAGTTTTTATATTTTTTATATTCAACTTTTTATATTGTCTTTGTACCTTTATAACAGATTTGTATCATAAAATTTTGTATGAATTCTACGTAAAATTTTAATTGTCGTACCTACCTTTTCGAAGCAACTTTGTATGTTTTTTAATAGAAAATTTACACCTTTTCGTTTGCGCTTATATAATAATAATTTTTATATGTGAGAATCTGTATAAATTCTTCGGTAAAAATTCAATTTTCATGTCTACCTTTTTGGTAGTAAACTTGTAATTTTTTAACAGTAGAGTTACATTTATATGTTTGCAGTATTAGGATTCTGAAAATCATAATAGGATTTTCTCCGTATTTAATATACTCCACTGACATCATTCATTAATAACGTCAATCGGTCTGACGCTCGGACCAGACTTTAATCACATGTAAAACCGGGATTAAAATCCATGTCGAAGGATCGTTGGACAAATCATTGATTTAACGTCATTGTGAAGCATTCGTAGGAGCGCGCGTTTTATTGGGCTTGTAGGGAGAGCTTACGCAGGATTATATGCTCGCTGAAAACACATTTGATTTAAGCATTTATCCATGTTCCATTCGCATTACTTCAAAGATTGCACACAATTGTTAATCAAAATAATTTATTAATTTCGCCTAGAAAGAGCTTAAAATTAATTTAAAAAAATGAATCGAAACTATACAATGAAAGATTTTGATTTTCTAGTAATTCTAGAAGTTTGAGGCAATTAGTAAGAATCATTCGAACAACAGTAAAGGTAACGGCGATGGATATAGAGTTTCATATTGCACGCCTGAACTGGCTAGCTTCATGAATTTGTGGACTAAACGGTTTTCCCTAATTCTTCAAATCGTCCGCAAATAGTAACTCAATATCATGATCGGTGTGCCTTTCAGATTTTGAAATTACCGGCAAATAGTAACTTAATATGGTGAATAGAGGTTCCTCAAGGTGTTTCAATAGGTGAGGAGTAGCCTAATTTCACGGTAGCGTTACTTTCGTGAATGCTCAGGTGATCGATGTGGTTTTAGGTCAGCGGTTAGTTAACCACCATTGAAGAGATCTTGTAGACTCTCCGGAATCTTCTTTTAACTTCTATACATGATGAAATATCAATACCTACTTTTTTATATTTTTTATTCTCTGTATATTATTAGTAATGCAATATTATAGGTTACATTCCAATAGAACTTTTTGTCCAAGTATTGAATCTTTAATCTCATGAAAATTATGATTATCATCAACAGATAATCTCATTTTTATCAACGAAAAAATGTAAAACATACTATAAATTCATACGAATTATAAATTATTAATTTAGTAAATTCTTTACAACCGTAAATTCTTATTTTCATAAAAATTATATTATTACTCTTAATAGATCGCATGTTCATTTTTATCAACAAAAATGTAAAACACCAGTCAGGCTCCACTTAAACATATGTAATGTTATTTCAACACTTTACACGGTGCCGGTCCCATAAACAGTCAAGTGGTGCCGTAGCTCGTGCCCCATAGATTCACCATCCTCCTCGCACCCCAAAAATCCCTCGACCTCCCCGATACCCCATTCGGTCTCTCTGTACCCCCGTTCAGTCACTGGCTGGCAGCTCATTAAACACCCACAGCACCCCTTATCCACCCCTCAGCCTGATTTAACTATTGTTTAGCTTGCATGTGTGCGTCATCACCCACAAGGGGGGAAAGAACTAGACGCGTGTACGACGCTCGACGAATGTACGGGGTGTAGATGGAATGTTCCACCATTTTGTCAGCGCAGTCTGTCGTATTGGTCGTTTGATCGAGTTTGCAGAACTTCGATTTATTTTGAGATATATTTTTGTCTTCCTTATATATATTCATATATATATAAATATATCTAAGAGCATATATATTTAAATGGTGAATTTATATCGTACTATATTTGCGGGTAATTTTTTCCATTTATATATGACAGAAATTTTAGGATTTAATATTAGTTTGTAATATTGACATATAGAAAATGATTTTCAATGATGATGTTTAGCTCTTTCTTCTTGGAACAATGATAGAATTCGCACTCGTGACCGACTCCTGTTACACCCTACATCTTTTCGTCATAGATGCACGACCACTGACGAAACGAGGTTCACCGACGTGTTCACCATCACTGAAGAGATCCAACGAGCCATCTGGCCGTATTATGGTGCTCGATGTACGAATCGCAGTGGTTCTTATTTTTATACAGTCCAACTGGCAGTTCATATCGTATCTTGCAAGTAGCGATGGGATTTCCACCCTTCCGATACTTGGATCAAAATCCGACGTTAAAACCTATTCTTATGATTACACAAGTTTATACACGGAGAATCGATTAAAACAGAAATTACATGAAGTACAATTTTGCAAAATATATTCACTGTTTCTATCATAAATGAGGAAAACTTCTAATAGAAAAAGAATCAGTTCATAAGAAGCTATTAAATAATTAATTTGTTGAGTAAAACGTGTGTTTTAATTTATATATTTTAACTTTAATGTTTACTTAGATTTGTAAGAATTAATGTTTGTTAGATTAATAATACGTTCTGATGGTTATTTTAATATAAATTTTTCTGATAGGTTCAATTCCGTCACTACCCAAAACAAGGGAAGGAAACGAAGTTCTATTCGTATCAAACGAATAGTCTACTAAAGAAATCATCCCTTCAGGGAACGATAACGAGCTTGATTGCCGTCGAATGATCAAGGGAATTTCTTGCATCGATTATCACTTCCTATCTAAACTATTCGATCCAAGCTCGTGAAACTTTATCTTTCTGAATCGCGAAGAAAATGTTCACATCTTACTTTATTCTTCTCATACAATCATAATCCGGAGTTGTCCAGAATATTTTAAAAACTTTAAATATTTATTCATTAAAAATTATTTAAAGTTCCTACAATCTTCAAGCCAGGAAGGAAACTGCTGAACCACGAAAAGCAACAAAATCATCAAGAAAAAATATTCGTTCGCCAATTTTCTCCATAATTAGCACCCTTCCGTGACTTCATTTCATTATCTGATCAATTCGAGCAACGGATATTGAGCACCACCGGAAACGCAGAAGTGACGTGTTCCGATTGCGAGTACACCGGCGTGTGTTTTGATTGTGATCATGTGCCTTCGACCCCACCGCGATTTCACCCCTTTTCCCTCGACACCCTCCGTAGACTACGGCCCTGCGCTACATTACTATTTCATAATAATCGCAGCGTATACGACCCGATAATCTATACCCGGGTCACGGTTCGTCGAACAAGCCGCACTAGCTGCAGCTAAATCGCGACTTGACTTTGGTGTTAAAAATTTCTTTGCCATCAGTTGTACATTACATCTTTTACTCTGTCATGAAATTATATCATTTCTGAATAAAAGCAAATTAATTTCGTGTTTTCCTTTCTTCCACTGAAATATTTGAAAATTAAACACGAGTAAATATAATTCTGATGATTAATAAGATAATTGGGATTAATTTTCTTCTAATATGGTAACTCGAGATAAGAGTCGACTGCCAGACACATTATTTGAGGATAATTACCGCACTTAATCATCCATTAACGAGCTGAGGCTTCAGTTTCAGCGCTTAACAATCTCTAAAATCGTACAAATATCCATTCCCATTAAGCATTATATTATCTATTATACACTTGTATCTTTCCATAGTCTTTTAAACCTGAAATATTTGTAAAAAGTCAGAGTTCTTAAAGTCTACTTTATTTCATATAGACATGTACAACTGAAGACTTCAGGAAAAAAGTATAACATGTGACATTTTTTACAGCGAGACGGTTTTAAGATTCAGCAACTTGTACAATTAGTCCCATGTTATCAGAATTGTTCTTCTATTTGATTTTTTGGACTATTTGCCTCTTCATAAGCTTAAAAAATATTGTTTCTAAGAATATTAAAATATTATTTGTTTTAACATATCTATGGTTTCCACAAAATTTTGCAACTATATCTTTCGCTTTAACAGATTCTTTTCATATTTAGCTCTTCTATATTCAGATATTCTCTTTTTGTCATGAAGTGATATTAAGAAAATTAATAAAAATGTACTAATCAGGATTTTTCTCTGTAATCTTCAATTATGATTTATTGTATAGAGTATAGAAAGAATGAATACCATGTAAAGAGGGAAAAAGGATGAAAAGGTGTTCGATATTATCGAACCCTTTTCCCCACTAACGAGAACGTAACGGGAGCCCTATAAATCCCAACCGCGATTTCCTGTTTCCCTTGGGTGCCCATTCAACAAAATTCCGTTATCCGGACGCGAGCGGCTCTCTCTACTCAAAATTCGTTGTAAAAAACTAACACTATGAAATGAAATTAGGAAGTTCACTCTCGAGAATCTCACGCTCAGGATACATCTCTCGCACGATGGATCAAAGAATAGTTTGAAATCGGAAAGAATCGATATATGCGGTTTGGTTACTATGACGTTTTGCTTATGATTGAAAAATTGGGGGAAAATCGTAAAAATCGGCTAAAAGTAATATTCTTGAAGAGTCAAAAGCGCGAAAATCCGTCGTTCGCGGTTTGCCTGTGATGTTTGCCGCGAAGTGGTGAATTTCAAAGACGCCGACTGGTTCCTCAAGGGTAGCATACCGCAAGAAACGACCGTGAAATGGGCACACGCTTCACCAGGATTTCAGTGTGGCCTCCAGTGCGGGGTGGTCCCGAAAAATTTTATGGAAAAATATGAAATGACCGAAAGCGGCGGTTTGTGAGAACGTAGAGGTTCATGTGAAAATGGCGATGAGAATGCTAAGAAGTAGTTGTTGATATTAGAAATTTTAATAGATTTTGATACATTACAAAACTGACACATTTGTTAGTAACTTAAAATTTTAAATCGCGAATCATCGGCTGGAAAGCTATAAAATACCTTATATCTTATATTTCAAGAATTTTGAAAGCTTTACAATTACGTAGAAACCTGTACTCATAAAGAAGTATAAATAATTCATAAGAAGTTATACGTAGAGTAAATTAAAATATCTATATATATGAGATCACTAGAAAAGTTTTAAACACGCATGAAAAATTATTCGTAAAAAATACATAAAAATGCAAGTGCAATCAGAAAAAATCCTCCAAAAATTGAAGCAGATAAATTCCAAAAATTAATAGTAGTTTGATGTACTTCGGAATTCAAGTGAACTATCGACGCGGAAGTGGAACGAACGCAAAAAGAGATCTCGCACCTGGCATCTTTTTTACCGCATCCGGAAACGATTGGAAGTTTAATAAGTCGTAGGATATTTTTAAAAGCTTGCTTCCGCAGGGTAAACATAAAAAACAACCCGGAAAATGATTTTCTGGTCGATAGTGTTACAACTGTAGCGATCGAGCATGTATGTCTTCCAGCGGTAACGAGAACGAGGGATGAACAAGGGAAGTAAGAACAGCGTGGTTAGTTGCGACTAGTGTGGCGAATCAATTTTAATGCATCGAAAAACGTGACTTTGGGGTGCGTGCTACCTTTATGGACCACCGCTTGTGTAATTTCAAGGTATTTAACGATACTAACGAGGACAGCACCCCCGAATTTCTCTTCGTGAACTGTCACAAAATTTCTGGATTATGGGAACTATTTTTGTTCCCTAAATTGAGATCTCTAAATGCTGACTGACAAAGCTTCTTGATCCTCTTGAATCCCTAGAATTTGTAAAAACTCGAAATTTAAGAATATCGTTAAGATAAAAACGATTAAGAATTGTATAATAAAGGCTCCATGCTATTTCATAAGAAAGTATAGTAAATTTTGTCTTTCATAAATCGTTTCCAAAATTAAGAATTAGAGAATGAAAGCTTCATTCTATTTCACAATAAACTCAAACTATTTCGTTTTTCATGGCTTTCAAATTTATTTAGATTTTATCCTTACCAATTACTAGGTCAAACTCAAACTTCCTTCGAATTAAACAAACCACGAAGCATCCTAGGATATCATATCACGCCCAACCCCAGTTGACGGTCCTTTCCAGCCAATCAACCTTATCCGCACTTTAGCGTTTCGAGTTATCGCCACGTGCCGGCCACGCGACTCAAAACGCATCCCTCTTGCACGCCGACACGTGCGCGTTTTGCTCGTTGTAGTCGTTGATTCGAGGACGGATTATTCACAGATAACACCTCGGTAAAAAAAGGCGGAAGAATAATAACGAGAGAACGGTAATTCTGTCATTTGTGGTTAAAGCGTCGCGTGTCGTCTTGAGTGCTCCTTGAAAGGTTTTGAAAAAGCGTGCACATGGACGTTCATCTACTCACTTATTGTTAAGTCTGCAGAATAATATATTTTGATAAAAAAGAATATTAGTAAGCCTATAGAGCTTGTGATAAAAGAAATAATGAAAATTCTGAGATCTATAGATGGTGCATTTGAATAGACGCAAATATTGTAAACAAAAATATAATTTGAAACGAAGTATTAAACATTATAATTCTTAAAACTTTACTTTAATTTGCTTTTCGAATAATTTCATTGATACAAAGATAGAAGATTGTTTTGTCGAAACCGCCAATTGATCTTCTTCCCTCGATTTGTAGGATATCGCGTATTAACGTGGTGTGTAATAACGGTCACGTGCACGTTCTGGTCGGCACGTGATCAGGAAGACCGAGATGCGACTAAATGCCACAGCCACGTGCATTTATCACCGGGTAGCACGGCTGAGAAATTGATAGCGGGAAACTTCACACCGGGGTGCACGTGTTCACCTACCATCGTGTAAAAGTTATGCGTAATTGAGATATCATAGCTGGTTTCCCACTGACACGGGAATCCCAGTTTATTCTAATCAAGTTTGAGCACCGATTATAAGACCCTATCTTTACATTTAAATTCTATTCAATATTAGCGATACTATTAATATTATAATAATGTTAGTAAGTTATTATGATTTTAACTATATCATACTATTGTTTAGAAATTACTTAATTACTTTTAATTAAAATTTGTCAAAAATTTAAAATTCTGAAAATTTAACATACCTCTAGCGCTATTAATATCATAATAAGAATAAGTGGATTATTGTTATTTTATAACGTACAACAGTTTTAAAGATATTTAAAGATAATTTTATACATAATTGAAATTATATGTTTCTCCGACGTTGTAGACTTTAAAGGATGTAATCACCCTGTTTGTTAATCCCAGACTGAACACTGACGAATCCATCGTGGCTACGGTTTTAAGCTATGACACGTGTCAAAGGAACGAAGTGGAAATATAAGCGTAATTGAGATATAAAAGGCGGTTCCCGACCGGTGAGAAATTCTTCGCTAATTCGAATGCTTGCACCCTGTTCCAACACGTGTCTTCAACGCGTGCGAATCTTTCCGCAGCACGTGCTATGCTAGTAACGCTAGATTCGTTTTGATGCATCGAATTTATTATGTACCGCGTGACTTGAATATTTAAGCATCTTAGTAGAATATCCTTAACTAAACCGAACTTACTAGCATATAATATTTTGAAAGTTATCATATGACGATTATAAAGATTTTCTGAAAACATAGAACATGGAGATTTTTTGAAAATGTAGAACATGGGGATGAAATAGAAAAAAGTATGTGACGAATGTTTTTGACGGTATGAATCTGTAGAATTTTACAAAAATCTGCGTATAATATTTGTGTGCGGCTAAAAGAAAATTTTAATATAACATAGCTGCAAAGATATAATATTTTTAAATTGAATTAAATTTTAATGAGATTAATTTACGACGTATTTCGAATAAAAAATTTTTTTCCTTTTAAAATACGAAATACGTGACTTATATCCTTCCCTTGTGATCTTCGTATTTGCCCTACTTCTGCTATTGTATGCATATTGAGTACTGAAAACGAGGTACGACGATAATATCGAGAAGAAATAAAACGAACGCGCATAAGAAGCGCCTGAGGATGTTTAACGTGGCTTACATGTCGGTAAATGTTTGACCCACGTGAAGTGCTCGTGGCAGTTTACGGAGCGTTTCAATTAAGACGCGCGCAACGGAGAAATAAAATTATTTGATGCAAACGAACCAGTGGACAGCCAGAAATCAAAGGGGTCGTGTACTTTACACGCTTGAACGTTTGTGCACACGATATAAGCCAGTAGACACACATACTCTATACATTAATGAAAACACTGAAAGTACAATAAAACAGAACTGAGTTTTTTATTATAATGAATCCATTTATTAACTAAATTGATCAACTTTATTGAGATTAATCGTTTGATTTTTGAAGGATTAAACATAGATTCTTTGTGACAATAGAAATGATAAAATTATCACGGAACAAAATAAAGGAGTTTGTGTATTATAAAAATATATAAAAGTCGAACTTTAGTCAACTTCGTCGAGATGAATCGTTTGATTTCTGAGAAATTGAACATTAATCATATAATATTAGGATCGGGAAATTTTCAAAGAATGGAATGAATCAGTTTGGCTTCTGAGAGCCTCAATTGTCTGTTATCTCTTACAAGACATAAGGGTATTAAATCTAAAAGTAATTATCTCGGCGATAACAGCAATAAAATTGCGATAGAACGAAAAAGCTACTATTTACGGAGCTCAATTTGGGGTGATCGTGCACACCCGCGCTGAAATCCGCTCGAGATAACGAATCTCTCGCATGTTGCTACAAACGAATTCATGCCCTTCGACCGACAATAAACTGCATTATCTTGGATCCAGGCCACTCGATGCACCCCAGCAACATCAAAGGGAAGAATTTGATCGAGGGAGACGATCGATAACACGATAGCCCTGAATGCTCCACTTCGTGTGTAATTCTACGCTCATCTAGAAACATTTTATTCTTCGTTCCTTTGATGCGGCATCATATTTGTTATGTAGACACAATTTTTTTTCCATGAACGTCAATTCGATTTGTACGTGACAAGCTTTATTTATGGAAACTTCGTAACGAAAGAAATTCGTCATCGTTTCATCGGCGATCTGAATAGCTTACAGAAAAATAAATATAATCTATTTGCAAAGGATTCTTTCGAAATGTTATATATTAACAATTGATCAGCAATGATTTTCTCCTTAAACTCCGTTTCTGTCAAGTTTTCTATTTCGATTTTATAGAACTCCGACATTAAGAACTTTCATTATTATAGATTTAGCTTTCAGAAAGAGTTACATTTTTTATGGAATAACTCATTAGAAATATTCTATTTTCTAAGTAATATTCTAACTAAAAATTAAAAATAGTATTAAATTACTATTAAAATACCCATCATGCCATTAGAAATTAAAATTAACCAGTTGTTTCCCTATAAAATTGCCTTGACAATGGCAAACTTTTGTAATCGCCAGGGTTTCAGGGTTTCAAAAGGATACATTGAGGTAGATCGAAAGAGAAACAAAAAGGCCACATTAGAAACTGCTCCGAATCTCGTCTGGATCGAATAATCAGATACCTTCCTGCCGGTATATACCAGGTGAGCCAGTTGAAGCGAATAACGCCTTTTGACGTTAACGCCAGACCTCTTGTGTGTGCGGCCACCATAAACACAGTCGGCGTACAACGGCAGATTTTAATCTCCCGTTCGAGTTCCTGGTTACTGAGAGCCATTACCATTATGTTTGCACTCTGACTATCACTCTATTGTCTCTCTTATCTAATGGAACATCGACAGAATTGCTGTCGTGACAACGGATTTGTTAACTTTGCATGACCACTGTTTCGATTCCTCGAGTTGTATTCGTCTATGTTGGTCAATTCTTTGATATTTTTAGAATAGGATATTTATAAAAGAGGAAGTTTAGTTAGTTTTTTTCAATTGAAGAGATTATGGGAAGTACACAGAATAAACTAACCAAGATAAGTATGTCATGTGTTCAGTTAATTTATAAGATAAATGATCTTATTAAAAGATAAATAATGATTGTGGCATGCAAGAGATGAAAAAAGAAGGATGAAAAATAGTATGGCTATGTTAAAAACGGTTCGTACGCAGAAATTATCGCAGATGTCTGCTGAGCGGGACTAGGCACTTAAAAACGAAGTGGACCAGTTTGGCCCGGCGGCTGGGCAAAAGTAGTACAGTTGCCATTTGTGGTAAAATAATATCGAGGATAAAAAAAAGGCTGCACGCGCCATTGACCTTCTATGAACGTTACATCGGAACGATTGTACGGTTAAAGTAGAGGGTGGCAAGCCTGTCGAGCCAGTGTACACAAATAAACAGACAGAGGGAAATTATTTTTAGGGGAGCTCGTTAAAAGTACTGTCATATCTTTCAGCTTCTTCAACACAGAATCAAACTATGTACGTATGAGCCTCTTGGAAGACGAATTCATCAACTCCACTTTTTATCAATTTCTTAGTTTCATTACGTAAATACACGATTAATATTCAATTCTCACGAAACAAATGACTTACTGCTATGAAATACATCATAAAAATATGACATAAACAATCTAAGACAAATGTAAAAAAACGGTGTTCGTAACATCATCACTATTTTGTACTTTCCAATTTATGGTATTACTCAATATGGCTTCTGAACAGCTCATATTTCAATTGTTTATTGATTCTCATTTATTGATTGAAGGAGAAAGAAATAAAATTGAACATATAGCTGCTTTTAATAACTCGCAACAGATAGAGAAAGAATTAATCTTTATTAAAGTTTGCTTAAGCTACAAATATCTTGCAACATTCTTTCTAATCTTACGAAAGATTCAGTTGATTCCTTTTCTATTAATAAAAGAGATAACGTTCAAACTACTCGACTCGCATCGTATCGCTCGGTTTCTAAAGAGATAATGATCGTTCCTAGGAGGGAAACGTAGAATATAATGTTCGAAGATTCCCTGGGGACAAGAGAGGATGGTTCCTCGCCAACTATTCGAACAAAAGAATCTCTCAGCAGGGTATTCCCTAGAAACTGGTATGTGATTCGCAGATCGATCAGCTACGCGCTTCCAATGTAACAGATCAAAGAAAATAATTCTTATAACGAACTACATCAAAGTTTTATGGAATCTCGATTGGCTGTCAAACTCTAATCAAATAAAGCATAGACTTTTCTTCCCCTCGTTCTATTTTCGAACCATGCTTTCTTAAATCCACAGAAATCTACTTACATACGTCATATCTATTCTCGACGAGTATTGTATTTTTGAAAATTAAAGAGACTGCTGCAATAAGTAAGCACCCCCCCCCTGTAATTCCAGGAAACCAATTCAAAATTAAGTCGGCTTTCGAAACGTACTATAAATTCATAAATAAATAGAATTTAAATATTGCAGCTATTGCCTTATTTCAACGAACTCTTCAATTCTGGACATGTTTCAAAGCTTAGAAAATGAATCACACGAGTGACAACATGATGGACACCCAGTCGAACACGCATCGGTACCTGTATCCCCTGCGTTTTGTCACCCCAGAATCGTCTTTCCGGATGAACGCCTCGTAAAAATGAAAATCGTTCGCATGTGATGATGCAAATATCAGTCTGCCCTCTTTCGAGATCATAAACTATCGAAACGAGAAATGCTAATGAGCTTTTAATAGTTTTAATTCCATCCAGCACCCCACATGGATTTTGCAGCAAACTTAGAAAAGAAAAAGACGGTTAAACCTCGTGCAGGTTTTTCTAGCTATGCAAGTAACAAAAAGAGGATTTTCACGGGGAACGTTCTTTAGTGCGTTTTTTGTACCAAACTTCGTTCACGAAACACTTGCTCCAGGATTGTTTGGTTTTTTTAGGAAAGTGAAAAAAGCGTATATTCTTTTACAATCGTTTTTTGACCAGCTGCAGGAAGAAATGAGTTCTTTTCTGGAAGACTGGTCTGATTTTTATTAATTACACAGCGTTTATTGCATGTTTCAAATTCGGATGCCATAAATTTTAAAGTTTGCGATCCATATTATAATCTACACAATGGAATCCTACTTTACTTAATACTTTTAATCTATGTGGCAGCATTTATTTTACAATATACAAATGTCTACTGATTGTGTCATATGTCGACAATAATTTATTACTGAAATGTTGTAATAAAATAAATATTAATCTAAACAACGGATTCACATTTACTCCATAAATCAATCGGCCAACAAATGTGTCTAGTATCCCCATCAGGTTTCGTGAACATTGAAAACGCTTAAGAAGCGACCGCCATGGAAAACAAACTAGCCACCCATCGACGATCGGTGCTCCATTATCTTCGGGCTGTCACGGCTTTAGAGGATTACACGTCGATTACGAGGCTCAATTTTAAACTGTCCGTCTCCCTCTTGCCCCGACCCAGCAACCCTTTGCGGGTTACTCCATGGTTTTACAATCAGTCACCCGTGCTGTGACACGACCGACGCACGGTTCGTCGAAGGGGTTGCCACTTTTCGAAAAGCGGATTACGCTTCTCATTCTGTCTTCTTTTTCGATTCTTTCACGTTCCGCTGTTCTACGATCGTTACTGATCGATGGGTTTTGATCTAGAATGGATCTTCGTTTGCTAACTGTCATTCGTTCAAAACATTTCTTCAAAAGGAATCGAGAAGTGTGTAGTGTTAGCCGAAAATAATTAAGAATTTATAATCGAGAAACCTGTGCTTACTTAATATGAATATAATAATATAATATACATTATTAATATAAATATAAATACCTAAAATAAATACCTAAAATAAATAAAATACCTAAAATAAATACATAAAATAAATAAATAAAAAAAATACCATATAAATACCTAAAATAAATAAAAATTGCATAAAGCGATTGTAAAATTTCTAATGTTACTCAGTATCATTGAGGAATTTCTCAAGTAAAAGACATTAACTTTTAATTGTGTTAACTATTAAATTTCCAGCACAAAATTTAACAAAGGATTGGAAAATATATTTCATAAAGTTTCACTGTGTACTCCTCTGGGTATTCCCAGAGGATGGCGAATATTTTCTCGATAGGGGCAAAGGGTGGTCCATAAAGAGCAAAATGCTTTTACGCCTTTCTTTGGCTCTCCATTTTTTTTCCTTACCCTGCGCGACAGTTTCGCACGTCACTGTTTACTACCGGTGCAACCCCTTTTGGCGTTCCTAGGCGTGGTAGTATTTTTAAAGGGTGTCAGCCAGTTTTTAGGAATCAAATGATCCCAAGAACTTCATGGGTTTGTTTGGACGCTATTGTTGATTTTAGTTCACTTTTCCTCTTCTTTGTTTTCGTTAAGTTACGGTTTGTTGTAGACACATAAGAAGTAGAAATTTAATTTTTATTTCTAGTTGTAATTTATTTGTTTCTTTCAAATTTTAACATGAAGTGTAATAGAAGTATTACATGTATGGAAATAAAAAAAACTATGTATTTTATTTAGTTTCCTTAAACTTGTTTCGTTCATTCATACAATATCCTAAATTTTTTTAACGAATTCTTATGAATATTTAAGTCAGTATTATTGCAAAATTAATCCATTCACAGGAACAAGTATGAAACTTGTTACTATTAAAGGTGCAACTCAAGCTTCCTGAACAAGGCAAACGAAAAATCCAGCGTAGCATTAGAAAGTACTTGATGCGTACTGGGTACTTTGAAATTTTGAAGGCCCCTCCACTGTAGACTGCTATAGGTGCCCCCAGGTTTTTTTTTCAGTATGAATGATGATGTATGGATGTTGGCTGGGCGCTAGGGGCTGGGTAAAGGGTTCCATTGTTAAACACCCCCCTCGAGAACGAACCCTCTCTCTCTCTTCGCGGGAGAGGCCATCGTGAAATATTGCCGGTGAGCAACAAACTGCATTCTGCAAGCTGTATACTGTTAATTTTATGCCGGATTTTTTTTGCCCACTTCATCCATCCTTCCTCCCCTTTTGCTATTTAGACTTGCCGCGCAAAGATCGTTACTAGTAGAATTCATTATGGGGAAACGTTCGATCTTAGATCACCAATGTACATAATTCGAAATTTCAATTTCAAAAAAATGTATAAGGTGTAGATTATATGTTCTCGAAATTTAGATGAAAGAAATTCTAAACATGGGACTATTTTCTTTAAAGTTTCTATGATTAAGATATTGGTGGAAACAAGTGATTGAATTCATTGGAATAATTCTTTTTTATGTAATATGTTTTTATTGCATAAAGAAACTCTTGAACACAATGAATATGAGTTACATAATATCGGACACGCGCTACATCCACGCTATTGTTCCTTCATGCATAAAGAGTTGTCCGCAACATCCTTCGATTCTTCTACTCTTCACATGAATATGCATTCGTCTAATGCAGCGAGGATTACACTTTTTATCAAGATTTTGAAAATAACGTATCTACTATAGTAAACCGTACAAACCTTTCGTTCTCTTCAGTTTGTTACATAAATGATAACTACGTTACTTTTGACAAGTATCAGTATCATCAACAGCAACATTGTTCGATAAGAATGAAAACTCAAAGAAGGAACAATATTTCTTTCACCTATAAAATCTTTCACAGCATATTGACTTCTTCATGAAAGAACGTGGTTCAATAAAAATCAAAAGTTACACCATCGAATATTTAACCACTAAGGCTAAACTGAACAACTCAAAAAAGAAACTTCCTTCATTCACACGTTTCTCAAATCTATCACGATCAAAATTATAACCTATAAATTTCTTCAGGAATAAACGACGCCGAATAAAAATCACAAGTTGCACCATTAAACGTCTAACAACTAAAGGCAAACTGAAAGCTTTAAGAGGGAATTTTACCTTTTCACACTTGTTAATCTGTCACGATCACAATTTCAAAGTGTTAATTTCTTCGTAAATAAACGTCACGTCAAAATGAAAAGCGTCACTCTTAACTACGTCGACAATCGAAAACAAGCTGAAAAAATGAAGTCAAGGAGAAGAAGGAGGAGCGAACGAGGGCTAGAACTTGATATCAGGGTACGTTATCGGAGAGAACAATACGGAACCGCAATTAATAGGGCCTGTAATCGGACGCCAGACACGCATCCCGGGTGATATATGCAAATTCGATCGGACACGGTTTTAGAAATTCGCCGCGGCCCTCCTCGTCCGCCAACAATGCGTGACTCCATCGACAATAGGAAATAATAAACCGTGATAAATAGCCGGGCAAATATGTACGACAATCGCGGATCTCCTTTCGCCTCTTCTCCTCTTCGTTCAACTTTTTCTTTCTCCGTCTCTCATTTTGGCCGCTTCCAGGTGGACTGATTCATATTCCTGAACAAATAAGTTCGGCAAATATTGCGCGGGGGTTGATGGGGTTCTTATGTGTGCCCGTGAGCAAATAGCGGCGTTAATTTCCTCGCTCACGTGTCCCGTCGCGTTCCATTTTCCAATGGAGAACCGAAGAAGAGGAGATGTTCTTTTTTATGGTAGTACATTTGATGAATATTGAATTTCCTATTATAGGTTTTATATTCGCGCAGGAAGTCGTTATACGTGTGGAAATAAATAGAAAATGAAGGAAAAAGGTTTTTTCCAATTGATTATCTACTGAGGAAAATCGAGAATACAAATTCGTAAATTTCAAGGAAACGCGTTCAATATGGCTATCGACAATGTGTCGAAGTGTTCATTTCAAATTCAATTCCTTCCAAAAATCAAAATCTCAGGAGAAAATGCTTTGCATTTCTCCTTTCACGTATACATACTTGAATGTAAAATACCTTCCTGCCTGAGTCGTACAGTATTTTGTTCAGAAGTATAAATAAATGTTTGAAGTTCAGTCATGACGATAACAAAGTTACTTTGATGGAAAAGATAGAAAAAGTAAAAGAAAAGCGAAACCAGTGATTTCGTATATGTGTAAAAGATCAAGACTCTTCAGATATTTCTAACTTTAAGCTTAGATAAAGCATTTTAAATTTGCATCCAGTTGATATTAAATTTTTATGTGTGATGTATTAGAATGTGTTGTAGACGTATATAACTACATTTGGCGTTTTTGTCTCTAAGACGTATCGAGGAATACAAGAGGGACCGAGATCCATTATGAAATGGTAGTTTTGGAGCCTTGAACCTTGAAGAGGCAGCACTAATCAAAAGTGGTCCACGGAGACAGATTGAGGGGCGTGCTGAAATAAATCAGTCCTTTGTTTTACGGCTTTAAAACGGCCGTTGGGGATTTTGAACGCGAAGTTACGTCCATTCATTAGAAACACCCCAGCTGCGAGACCAAAAAGACTTCGTTGCCTCATTCAAAAACTGCGTAATCGTTGTTCACTAATACGAATTGTATACCGTTATACTATTCCTCTACATACATGACTTAAAATTGCATCTATTTTTAGACTATAAAACCATTTCGAACACGAGAAGTATTTCTAAGATGCAACGACAATTTTTCATGCAGGTTAAATTCGATAGGTTGATGAAATGAATGAATAAATGTGTTACTGATTCATCAATTTGATGAAAGGAAAGGGCTAAGCGATGCGTTGTGGTGGAAACGATTCGGATTAATAGTGAGAGCGTAGCGAGATCCCATAGGACCTTCTTGATGAAAAATAAGGATTTTGGATATAATAGTCTATCTTTGAGAATCTAATATTCACGCACCCCTCTTGTATCTTTCTCGATGACCAAGATAGGTCATTATTTGTAAGTCAGATATATAATATCTTTCATCCTATATATACTGAAACATATACACCGAAAGATAATGTTAGTTATTTTTGCAAACATTATTTATGATAGAATTATTTCTTTATATCTATTACAATAATAAAAGTAAATATTAAAAAATAGAAAATACACTATCGCTCTCTAACGCTATTCACGCAACAAGAACATACGTAAATTTGTCAGACCTTGTTATATAATTACATAGTGTACTGAAAATGGCGGAGATAAGCGGATGTCGATAATTTATTTTTAAACGAGTGTAACGGCGCAACGTACAATTCAACCAGTTAATCAACGTTCCAATTGCTATGAAACGTTCTCCTGGCTTTCACAAACTTTCTTTACGTTTCACAGAATTTTAGAAAATACCATAACTTTGCTCAATCGTATAAACCTGAGAAAACTCCATAAATTAATTCAGAGCACTCTAGTATTTTCCACGTTAAACTTCCCAATATCTGAAACTTATATCGATTACGGAACCCGTCTGTTATATAAAATTTTTAATTTTCTTCATCGCGTGAACATTGCCATAAAAAATTCGATCAATAAATTTAGTCCAGTAAAATCATCGAAACGAACAATCGACACTTTACATAGGCATCCATCCACTTTACAAAATATACTGAAGCAAATTTCGTTTTCTTTCGATTACACACGAAGCAGAAGCAGATGACGATGCATTTTTTAAATATCGACCGATAGTGTGCATCGATAAACCTGAGCGCAATGCACAAGAATGCCCGATAATATATATTATTATTGCGCGGGCGCGGGTCAATAATCGGGCACGTTGCCTGGCGACGGTGCTCCTGCTCTCTCTCAGCCTCCGGAATTTCTTCCTCAGTGACTAGTCCTGCAGCTGCGACGCGCAGAAGTCCAGCAACCTTCGATACATCGTCATCGGACCGGTTTCATCTACTCTGGCTTAAACACGCCGCTCCTCGGTAAGTTAAATCGAATACTTTCGCTTTATTCTTCGCATCGGTTCGTGATATATTTACTTTCATTCGATCTCTTATCAGTTTCAGTCTCTTTTCTGTACAGATTCAAAGTTTGAAGTTAAAGTTCAGCGATCTTCATTGCATTTCGACTCGTCTCGATGGGATTTTGCGGATCAATTCTTTAATATTTTTTATCGATTGATTGGTACGTTCATGTTCTCGTATAGTAGGTAATAATGTCAAAAAGAGTGGTTGAAAAGAAGTAATTTTGGTGTTAAAAAAATATGTTTGAGTTATGTAAAGCTCATGTAAAGCTTTTGTAATGTAAAGCTTAGTATTTTTACTTTCAGTCCAATAGTTATGTGGAGAAAAAGCAGACAGTTAGCAACTTCCCAACCCTGTTCAGAAACTGAAAGTGAATGCAAGAAAGATGGTAAACAGAAACTCTCAGCACGTACGATTGAAGATAAGTTCGAAAGACTATGTGGATTCAAATTGGACGATCTTTCGTCTTTTGAAAAATTCACAGCGCTTTTATATCGACCAACTGATCCAGCTAGTTTAGGAGTTGTCAGAGCACTTTTTGGTTAGTTATTTTAAGGTACAATATAATGGTTAAAAAAATAGATGGGCAATCTATTTGTTAACATAAAACATAAGAGGTAATACAAATTTATATTTAATTTTATGTTTACTTAAATAACATTGCCTAGGACTATGCATGGTACTGGACGTGGTAGAAGAACGAGGATTAGCAGATATAGATATAAAATGGGGAGATCCTATGGAGTGTCATTTCCCATTAATTCATGGAATGAAAGCTCCCTCACTGCCATGGATGATATTAATTTATACGATAATGTGGATAGGTGCTTTTGGAATTATGCTGGGTTCGCGGTTCAAAGTAGCTTGTGCCTGTTTTGTGATTCCATATTGGTACATCTTCCTCTTGGATAAAAGCTACTGGAACAATCACACGTATCTTTATGGGATCGTTGCTATTCTCTTCTGGGGTACGGAGGCTAACAAGTACTTGTGAGTTTGAAAGAAAATCTGAATGAGAAAATTGACTGATATGAATCAGAATCATTGCAGATATTAATTTAATACTAAGAAATATCAATTTGATGGCCTAAACAATAAACGCAAATCTTTCTTCTCGTTTTCTCTGCAATTGTTCCTGATTTTCTGTATAAAATATTTAATTTATAAATCTGTACAACTTAGGCAGTTCTATGTCTACTAATTATTTAATGCTAAAAATTGACGAAGTGTTCTCTTACAGTGCATTGGATGCTACTAAAATGAAAGTTACCGAGAAAACCGCACCATTATGGAACTATTTCATTCTAAAATTTCAATTTTTTGCACTATATTTCTTAGCTGGATTGAAAAAATCTGGCGCAGAATGGCTATCAGGTTACGCCATGACGAATTTATCGCAGCATTGGGTCTTCAGTCCGTTCAAGTAGGTATAATTAAGAACCGAACGTATTTAAATTCGAAAATACATGAAAACTATACTCTTATCAGAGGTAGACAGCCGATAGAATTTTGCCAGTCGATAAAATAGTATTGCACCATTTCAGATTATTTTTGACCACCAAGCAAACTGATTTTTTCATAGTTCACTGGTTTGGATTTATCTTTGACCTCACGGTTGGATTTTGGATGCTGTTCGATAAAACTCGAATTCCTGCAATGATCTTTTGTACAGCTTTCCACTTAATGAACTCTCGATTATTCAGCATCGGTGAGTAATTTCGTTTCGGTAATAATTTTATCCCAAGGTAAACGAAATTCTACGTGCATTATTAATTTCAGTGTTTATTCTCAGGAATGTTTCCATTAGTGTGCCTTGCAACGATGCCTCTGTTTTGTAATCCAAATTGGCCTCGAAGGCTCGGAACTTTCATCAAACATAATTATGCTCGTACATTTTCTAAGAAAAGTCAAGAGATAAGAAACTATAAGAAAATTGCGATGGAGCGAGTAAAAGAATCGTACAATAAAAGAAATGATGAAACTGGCAACGGATCATCGATCGATGGTGGAAACCAAGAAGGTACAAACTCGATAAGCTCTACAATTACTTGTAAACATATCAAAGGAATCAGCAGCAAATCGACTAGAGTGACGAAGAAGCAAAAGTTCGTAGTTTCTCTATTACTATTCCATGTATTCTTGCAGTTTTTCTTACCATACTCTCATTTTATCACGAAGGTACACTAATAATATGTTCCTGATTACACGAACTGTTTACATCAATTTTTTGACATTCAATAATTCTTTCCTTTTTTTATTACTATTAGGGTTACAATAACTGGGTACCAGGAATGTACGGATATTCTTGGGACATGATGGTACACGTTTGGGATACTGTACTAGTCGTAATTAAGATTCACGATAACGTCAGTAACGAGGATCGTTATTTGGATCCTAAAGCATGGGTGCAAACCAATCGATGGGAGAAACACGGCGATATGGTCATACAATACGCTTCCTGTTTAAGAGTAAGTGTTATCTTATCGATACACCAATATCATCGAATTATGTAATGTTTGAGAATGTGAACTCTTAGTAAATAAGAAAAGATTCACATCTATAACGACGCGTACGATCAGCAAGTTTCACATGCAATTTATGCTGTAAAGAGCAATATAATATTTATAGGATAATTTAATTAAACAAGAAAATCAGCTTTTCGAGAGTGACTACCAACGCGACAGAAAACCGAAATGGTCACGACTGTCATCGAATTTAAGCATCTACATCGACGTGTGGTGTTCGCTGAACGGAAGATTCCAACAGAGGATGTTTGATCCAAATGTTGATATGCTAACAGTAGATTGGCACCCATTTCAGCCTATTTCTTTCTTAATGCCCCTTCTTTCGCAATATAATTCGTACAGGTATAAACACAGTTTACTTATCTAATGATTTATGAATTAAACTACCTTAGCAAATAGCGTTTTCAACGAACGAATATTTTCATATAAATAACAAATGTATGATATTTATTGCTTTATTTTCTATTCAGATATAAGTTGGAAGAAATTCAGCAACACGTTTACACTTGGTCCAACGATACCGATGTTCTTTTCGTCGCGGATTTCCCAGGCATGTATCTAGACAATTACATCTCTAAGAACTTCACCAACGTCACACTGACTGTCCTCGAAGGTGAAATAACATATAGCGACGAGGAACAGAGATACGATATCGTGGTCTCGAAGGGATCATCGATTCAAATACAAACAGGTCAATTTCATAAAGTAACGACAACGAGCGCTTACCCAGCTTGCTACATGTACACCTGTACTAATCGAAATAAAGAGGAACCAGAAACGGATGCGTATGTAATAATTTTGTGAATCTTTGTAAATACTTTGTAGACATAGTTGTTTAATTGTTAGTTACATCCACGATAATAACTTATGTCGAATATTTATGTCATCTTTGAGTCTAGTTAGTTGAAGATGTTATAAGTTATAGTATAGTTGAATGGAATATAGCAGGTATGAAGCATGTGCAAATTAACAGAATAAATTTAACTAAGATTTATTTCTTTGCAGTATAATGGAGCTGGAAGAACCAATAGAAGCTTTTCCAATCGCGAGGGAAATTAGGTACAAGGTCGACGCCTGGATAAGAGCATTGTATCATATAGCAAACTCATTTTTCCATTTAGTGTATAATGTTCCCATGGTGCGACGAGTACAAGTCAATGAATAATATAAACATTTGCAATTCAAAGTCGTCTGAACACAGTACGAAATTAATCGAATGTTGATTTTCGTTTCTAAGCGGTTAATTTTTATAACTAGACCAGGACTGATGAACAGTGTATTGTTTTACCTAACTTGAGGTAAAATTGTGATATCGATTCTCAGTAGATAGTGTTATTTCAATTCAGGAGATAAAGTAGATATAAATATCCAAAGAGAATTTATTATCGACTATTAGTTATTATAAAAATAAGTGGACAAGTGGAAACATGTATCAATGAAGTTTCGTTAAATGTAACTTGTTTACATCAGAATATTATTATTATTTTCAATTATCTACTAAATAACCTATGTATACTATAAGGATATAGAATAAATAAAATTCAAGCATATAACAATTAAGCTTCATTGACATTTACTCCCAGCCTACCCGTCCATTTATTTTTGTCTATGCGGCTGTATGTAATATATAAATAATGGAAGAATCAAAAGTGGACGGAGGAAGATTATCGTGATTAAAACCGTATTTTCGTATTTTTTCGGATTAATGTCTTCGTTTTTGCTTGGAAGATAACGGCGAATGATTGCCACCGCGGCGAGTTTTAGAGTAAAGGGCGTCTATTATTAGTTCCTAATAAAAAGATAATCGACGAAATAGAAAGACGTCGTAATCGTAACTATGTCAACTCGTCTATGCCCCTGTAAAAACAATTCATCGTGCTTCTAATAATACGTTCAAGTCGGATGTTTCCTGTCTCGGTCTATGCACAAAACGCCACTGAAAAACCGCGACGCGAAATTAATCTCAAGGACGTTGAACTTAGCGAGCGCAAAAGTATGAAAGCGATTAAATATGTGCGATCAAACAACTATGACCAAATGATGGAAATAAATGGTTAATAACCTGCTTTGATAATTCGTCGATTCGCTGATCGTTGTGAAAATCGGTGAAACTCGAGAGAATACAATTTCGTTGATTTAAGTTCTTAAATAAAAGAGAAAAGAAAGAAAGAAATCACATCCCATTATATTTAATAATAAGAAAAATACTCGACGCGTAATTGGATATTTAGGGGCTCACGAAACATTTAGAAACATTTTGAGAATATATTATGTGTGTTATACGAAACACTTAAAAATGTTGTTAGCACTGTAACGACACTGTCATAATCGTATCGGTAAAGTTTGAAACGAATGTGGAAATGTAGATGGATGCTACAAGATGCTTAGAACAATTATATGTTTATATGACATCATAATAGTATTTAAACAGTCGATTATGAATTGTATTAGTAAGTCTGAATATTCATTGGAATTATTTTCGCTACTTAATGCACTTTCAAGTTGTATATTGTACGTGCTGCATACTAATTTTTTACTTGATATATTTTGACAGTAAATATCTTGTAATTTCTATATACATTTTCAGATTGATTCTAAGTTTAACCAATGTAATCACGATAATCGTGTCTAATTGCGGTGTTAATGAAATTTCAAAATGTTTTATATAATACGTACAATATTGGTACAAATGTTCCCCATGATAAGAGTTCAAATATTTTCGTAAGCCGCTCTAATTTATATATAATGACAAACGAAGATTGAATTTTAAAAGGAAAGCGGCTTCTAAAATCGGAACAATCGGCGGATGTTTCGTTTTTTTTTTTTTTTTACATTCAAGAAGTCTACAGAACTATTTTCCTCGCAATCGGTGCCAAGAACTTCGGCAGCCAAAACGTTTTACAGTGAGTGCCAGTATTGCTCAACCGATTCTCAACAAGATAACAGATAGCAACGTGAATTAAAACAATTCGTTCGTGTGTTTTCGCTGCCACAAAATGTACGCAACCATCTCTTTTCTCTTCGCGACATAATGCTTGTAAACTGTACATATGCCTACGATAAGCGCGTAAATTTGATAGCTCGTAATATTGTAAAATAAGCTTTCTCGTCTGATAAGTTGTAAGTAAATGCATTCGATGGATCTGATAATTATTCCAGTGATGTATCAACCGTTTCGTATTGCCCCGTAGCCGACAAATAATGGCATTATTGTTGTTGTACAATATAGAATATGCTGCCACCTGTTTCTTTTACAAAAATATTTTCAACATTGTGTCATCAATCACATTTGTTGCAAAAATAATTTTTTAATCGTAGAGCTCAATGGAAAAGTGTATTTTTACATTCACATATCTTTTAATACATTTGTCAATATAGTTTACTTCGCAATATAGATTTTCAAATAAATTTCTAATTTCTCAATTGTAAATCTTAATTTTAGAAACACTAAAAAACCACTTACTTGCAGACACATATCGTTTAAAAACAAATATGCAGATAGAAGTGTAGTAACATCGGTAGAGATCGGTAATTTAAGTACTTAAAATCGGCAATTTAAGGTAATGTGTTCCTTTTTATATAAAAATTCTAGATAAGTGTGGAACGAATTGCAAATTAAGTTCTACTGAATCCAAAAATCTGTTCAGTTAATATTCAACTTCGATAAAATAGAACTCTATAACAAAAAAAAACATTAAAGTTAAGAAATCTGTTATGAAGAAATCTGAAAACGTTTTTGATAAAAGAACAGGAAATAATGCTAAATAATACAAAATTATCGAAAGAATTATAAATTTATAGCATAATATACTATTTAGGACACGAGGACACTTACACATGTAACTGAATCAGTTGAGATTATCATTATCACAAAATGGACATTAGTATTGGCATACGTATGTCGCTATATCTATACCTGTTTAGAAACTTGCTTATCTCGATACGTGGCGGAGGAAGCAGCTGTCAATTGTCAGTAGTTGGTATACAATCGTACGGAGACTTTCGTTCTCAAGAAACGTTGAAAAATTTGTCCGAAATCGTATTGGTAATTAACCAATTGTGAAATTGATGAGCGTAAATCAACAAGCGGAAAGGTGTGATCCATTTAAACTTACGCGATCAAATTGTTGTTATTCAAAGTGATATGGTATGCTTATCAGAGTGAAAAGACGATGAAAATAATTGCAATGTGACAGTGTCATCAAAAAAGTACTACATATTGACAAAAGTTTGTGAAAAATTTTATAAATAATTACATGGGAGAATAATGAGATACAATATATAACTATGAGTGGCAGTTAGTTGATTTTATGATTAAAAAATGAGCGACTATTAATTGTATTTATGGTGTGGTCGACGTTGCAGCGAATATAATCGTTAATAATTTCTTTTTCATATTTTCTTATAGATTTGATTAGAAAATTAAATGATGGTTTGTAACTTTTTTCAAAATTGTATTTTATAAATTTTACGTACAAAAACACACTGATTATAATCATAACAAATTTGTCGATGCTTGTTTTCCAAAAGTATGAAATTATTTACCTTCGTATGATTTCTAGAGAAAACATGCCCGCCAATGGAGATAACGATAATCGAAGAACGAAAGACACGGATCCGGTGCTCGAAGCACTTGATAAACTCGGATATGGGTCCAGTTTTTTATGGATAATATTCATTTTTACACTGACACCGACGATATTCAATGGAATGCACTCCATGTCTTATATCTTCATTGCCGAAGTAAACTTAACTTACACTTATTATCTACAAAAACTATTCGCACATATCATTATTTTTCAACGAAAAGTCTTTTTATCAAGTTTATATACATTTCAAATTTTAGTAATCATATAAAAGCACCAAATGCCAAAAGTGGTATGGTAATAATTAACAGGTAATCAAATTTAATTAATTAGTATTTAAATATTATAATAAATATAATGATGTGCCAATACTTCTTGTAGCCACTGTACCATATTAACAAAAAAACTATTATATAGCGATCATTGTTCTGGAATGAAAAATTGATAGAATTCTATATAAAAATATACATATATGATTAGATAAATAAGAATTATGTTTCACAGACTCCCACACATTGGTGTGCAATACCAAGTTTGACTGCCGCGAATTGGACGGACGAAGAAATAAGAAACATCTCATCGACCAGTTCATGTACTATGTACAATTATAGTTATGAATACTTTGCGCATATTGGATTCGAGAAAGCATTAGAATATAAAATTTCGAAGCCTCTACCTGAGTCGATTTCCTGTGAAGTAAGGAGTTTCGCGAATGACATCGATGGAACTTCTCTCGTGCAAGATGTGAGTATCACATTTCACTAATTAGATATAGTCGTAAGTCGTAACATTATTATCTGAAAGTACTTAAAATCCAATTTCCTTAAAGTTCCCTTGTCCTTGCCAGAAAGTCGTTTCCATTATGTCCAATACTCACGGCGACACCTGTTAGTATCGATTCACTCTCGCTAACAAATTCGGAGCACGTTAAAATTCTTAAAGGAATAATGACTTTCTTGAATGAATATATATTTTATTCATAACACACAATATCCTTCAATAGTATTGAAATTGTAATCAATTATATTTAAAAGTAAAATTTATGATTATAATATACTTATTTGCGAGAAAAATGGATGAGAAAGCTTGTTCCGCCGAAAAACAAATTTTCGAAGCCTCATTTCCAAATGTTTTGAATTTTTTGTCGTATCTTGGAATTTTTTATAGGCAAAATTGGAAAAACCGAATTTTTTGTAGGCAAAACTGAAAGAACTGGACTTTTTTTATACGCAATGATTTTTCTCAGACAGTATTTCAAAAGATCTTATTTTATAAAAGAGTATGTTATATTCCAGTAGAAACTTTTATGTGGATAGGATAACTAGTGACTTGATTATAATGGGAAATTGTGAATAATCGAATTTATTATTAATGTTAGTGGGATTTGGTGTGCGACAAAACCGTGGCCCGTTCAAGCACTCACATGGCTTTGTCCCTTGGAAAATTATTGGGTAGCGCTTTATTCGGAGTCATCGCGGATAAATATGGCCGAAAAATCTGTTACGTTATTGGAATAGTAATGTTAATCATCTCTGGTCCAGCTGGTGCGATCGTGCCTTGGTATTGGGGTTTTATAATCTCGAGAGTAGTTAATGGTGCTAGTCATGCAGCCATACAGTATTCGTCTTTCACGACACGTGAGTACTCTATAAATTGATAATATTATAACTATGAAACATATATATACAATTTAAAATTTGTATTTATAGAAATTTCTGTCCTTGGAAGCTCCAGTAGCTATCAATATAAATATTAAAATGAAATATTACTAATGAACTAAAGGTTGATATTTATTAGTTGGTTTATTGGGTCGTTAATTATTATTATATATTACTCTATTTGTCATACAGTCACAGAGGTAGCGAATGAAAAACACAGACAATGGATGGGAATTGCTTACAACGTCGGCTATGCCACAGGGATAGTAATTGTGCCGGGTGTAGCGTATTTGCTACACGAATGGAGATATATTCAATTAGCAATATCCTTACCGGCTTTGCTTTTGCTAATACACTTGTGGTAAGTTTGCTCTTTTATAATGTGAAGTTTCTCGAAGAGACTGAGATCAAGCAGTTTGTTATTTGAAATTGCTTCACGACATAATCTTGTTTAAATTATAGGATTAAAAACTGAATTCAGAGAAATACTGTTTGTATCTTTAGAAGAATTCAGGGAACTTGTTATGATAAATCATTTTATTGAGCAGATATGTAGAACAACTGTAGTTTTCAACTGTTGCAGGCTTATGCCAGAATCTCCACGATGGCTGATAGCTCACAATCGTCGACAGGAAGCGAAGAGTTTAATCGATAAAGCATCTAAAGGAAGTCCTGATGCAGAAATGAGCACGTCATTGACACCAATCATACAAATACAAGAGTTAAAACAAGAATCGAAGGATACCAAAAGAGGATTGCATAAAAATATGAAAGGATTTTGGGTGCTTCTTAGCAATAGTGAATTACGAAAGAGGATTATTATCACGAATTTTACTTGGATGACAGCTTCTTTGACTTATTACGCGTTAGGTAATCGAATGATCGAAATTTATTCCTGTTTATGCTTACTACTATAGTATCTAAAAGAATTATACTTTTACAGTAAAACTCTGTTTATATGAAGGTATCGAAGGAGAGATAGTTTATATAATTGAATTTTACATGTATAATGAGAGTGTAGTGATTCTCTCCACTATCTAGAATTTTTTCGTATATATAATAGCAGTTCATATTCAAAAAAATAGATTTAACAAACAAGAGTTCATTTAATAAAAATTTCGTTCAAGTAAATAGAATTCGGGTAAACTATTCTAAAGCTTAAAGCTTAAAATATATTTTATCAATCCTTTCAGCGTTAAATGTAAACAATTTCTCAACAAATCGCTACATTTACGTGTTGGTGATGGGTTTAACCGAAATACCAGCTTATTTGATACCGACACCGATTCTAATGATTATGGGACGACGTCCAGGAAGCGCAAGTTTATATGTCATAGCTGCGTTATGTCTACTCTGTATTCTCGCAATTCCAACGACTGAAAACGATGCAATTATGACCGTATCCTTAATTGGTAGATTCAGCGCGTCAGCTGCTTATGGGATCGTCATTCTATATAGCTCGGAGCTTTTCCCCACGGTAAGCATAAATAATTGAAATATAAAAGCAATCTACAATAAAATAAGCAATTCTACAATTTTTTCAAAAAAGCTTTACAAATTTCCATTCTGCGGAATCTAAATGATATTTTATTAAGTATATAGATAAAAGCTTGATTATTCTATAATTTCATTCATGCGAATTCTAACTATATCTTACTATTTCAATTATAATAAGTAATTTTTACTATTTAATCTACCTTTTGGATATTTCTAGAAAAGTTCAATAAATATATGTAGTATGTGTGTTTTTGGAACATCTGAAATTTCATTAGCACTGTTACCAGGACTAGACTATGATTATTATATTGGTAAAGTTTGACATGATGACATCAATGACAGCTCTAAATTATTTTTCTTCGAAACAGGTCTGCAGAAACTCCGCGGTTGGTACGAATTCTGCGATGTCGCATGTCGGAAGTGTGGCCGCGCCTTACGTCGCTGATTTATTAGGAGCTGTTGTATGGTGGGGACCAACGACTCTTTGCGGTGGCTTAGCTTTAATAGCAAGTATAGTATGTTCGATATTGCCGGAAACTCGGGGCAGGCCGTTAGCGAACACCGTCGACGAGGAAATTACGGAAGAGCGAGAGAACGTGTCGTTTTATAACGCTTGCAAGTGTGTATGAAATACAACAGTAATGGGCTCAGGACCGGTATGATTTCTGATACATTAGCTCATTCTAATTTGTTCATAAGATCCCTTTTTTGTTCACAAGACTCATTCTTCAAATGAAGCAAGATCAATCTATATTTCTGATAGAAGTGTAACTGTGTTTTAATAAAAGTATTGTATACCAGTATACCAAATTCCCACATACAAGAGTTGATGAGACGATAGTCTCGTTTCTAAACAATGTGTCCTCACGTATTGCAATAGTTAACGAAAATATTCGAACTCATGTAGATACATTTTATGAATATATTTGTGAGTTGTATGAAAAATTTTGAAATTTCGTTAGCACTGTAATGAAACTCGAGCATCATGATGGTGCTGGTAAAGCTTGAAATAAATCTGAAAATGTACATACACGTTTCTGCTGCAAGATATCGCATATATGGTTCGTACAGATTACAAAAATATTTAAACGGTCAAGTATTTATTGTATTAGTAAGCATCAATATTCAGTGAGATAAGATGAATATGCATTTCTATACGTATACTAATTTCTTACTGAATATGTATATATTAGTAATAAATATCTTGTAACTTCTATGTGAATTTTCAGATTGATTTCAAATTTTACGAATATAATTATGACGTGTTTCGTTATAGCGCTAATAAAATTGCGGAACATTTTATGTAAGGATCCAAATACTTTCGCAAGTCACTGTATTTCTGTTTGCGTTTTATACTGTTTTTATACAAGAATTTGATATTATCGACGGACATGTTTTGTATTGTATATCCACGGATTAAAACGCGGAGAATTAGACGATGACTCAAGCATGCAATTGTCTGCTTGTTATACTTTATTATCGAAAGAAAAATATATACAGATTTATGTAATATTTCTTTAATATCCCTTTTTATGAAAATTCTACTTGATCTCTGGATAGTCAGAAACCATATTTAACTCGTTGATGTTATTCACCGTGAATAATTCTCTCGACGCTTATTACAAATTATATAACTGTCATCAACTATTGCAATTATACATGGCATGTGTAAGCACATGCATTGTAGAAATCGTTGTAATTATCTCTTCTGATACAAATCTAACACGGTTGTCAAGTACATATTGTCAAACATATAAGTATTTAAAGACAAAATACTTAAAAGTGAACGTATAAAAGGTAACGCCAACAATCGTACAATTAGTTTAGTCGGTTCCTTACTTCGCTAGGACATTCAACATAAGTTTTGAAACATGAAGAATTCAGCGTTTCTTGCTTCGTTTATCCTCTATTGCGTAAGAATAAATATATCCTATTTTCATACAGCATAAACAATATGATGTTTGTCGTTTCAAAATATTCAAAGTTATCTACTTCAGGGTCTTTTCAGTCAAAATGTAATTGTGTCACACGCGAAACATCCACCTTTTCCTCCAGAAATAATACACGATTGTATGGATCGTGAAAACATAACAACTAGTGAGTTAATTATTATAAGTGAAACAATTATTACATTTATAATAAAATCATTTAAAAAATTACAGAAGAATTGATGATACTTGATAGTTCACCGGTTGAGACAATCAAATTAATAGGCGGAAATATGGAAGACTTCAGAAATATCGGATGTTTCTTAGCTTGCGCCTTCCAACAACATGGCGACGTAAAAATAATTTTATATATAAATATAACCAAGAAATTAACACGTTTTCTGATTCATTTATACTTCAGATGTCAGGATCTACTATGAATGTACAAACAATGATAGATCGTATGCACGGAATGCATCACGATCACAGAGATCCCAATCCGTTTTTCGCTAACGCCTTGCAAACATGTGCAGATTCGCGTAAGTATATTTATTCTGTAATAATAATTCATATTTTGTCATAGTGAAAATCTTAAAAATAATTTGTATCTCTTTGTTTTAGTTGGAGAAACAGATGACGAATGCGAAGCGGCTCTTACCTTCCACATATGCTTGATGGAAGCTTTCCATAATAAACCCTAAATCAATTTATATTTTATCTATTTCGATGTGTCTACTGCGATAGTGGAAACTTGTTAAAAATTTATTTGAATTAGTAAACTATTAAATTAGCAAGCAATTGAAAAGGATAGTTGATAATTTATGCAACCTTTCTCCCTAAGAGTCCCAGTTCAAATATATCTAATAATGCGTGTGATAAAATTAATCAATTCGAAACGTAGATACGATTGCCATGCGTCCTAATACAATTGGATTACGTTTCTAGATTCGTCACATAGTCACGACTATCGTTTCGCGGTGCAGTATCGACATGTTCGCTAAAAAATTAAAAATTTCCTCCACCTTGGTTTCCAGATCTCAGGACTTACTGAGGTATTATACAAAAAATTTTCATATTCATCATTCAGTAGTGAATAATAACAATTCATTCCTATTCGTGAATAATTATTTAACGCATTAACGAATACAGTTTTGGATGGCGAAAGCTTCTAGTGCCCATGTCGTTGTTTGGAGTCATTGCACTTTTATTCTGCTTGTGCTACATATTTTGGGATACGGTGGATTATAAGATAATGGAGAACAACATTTTCATCCAAGATCTAAATAGCGCTATAAAGAAAAATTCAACATTGTTCCAACAAAGTTTGAATGGCACTATGCAACAGAAAACCGGCAAGACTTATTGTCAAACTGGTCCATCATGTAATACAATAACCTGTTCGTCTATCCCGCAAAATTCTGGAACAGTGGTGTCAGAGTTCATCGAAAACAATTTCAAGGTATTTAATAAAAACAACAACGGAGGCAATATTTCTGCCTCGTTAGCCTAAATGACGTATCAATTAGTTTATCGTATATTATATATTTCGTGTAGGCTATCTGCAAGGATACAACATCCGTGAAATTGTCACTTATCAAATGCAAATTCCCCGAGAACATGCTTCGAAAGAATTGGCTGTGCACCAACTTGTCGATCGAAGAGTTGACGTTCGAGCGCTGCTTCCTCAGCAAAATAGAGGATAACGCGTTCTCGTCGTCCATTTATGAACAGACGAAGAAGATCTCCATGATTAACAACGAACTGGTCTCTTTGCGCAAGGCGATGTTCCGTCACCTTAAAATGTTAGAGGTGCTGAGTATTAACGAAAATATCGTCAAGTCGGCTGAATTTAATTTGCTCGAAGAGGTGGCGGGTTCTTTGACCACGCTGGACCTGCGCCAAGCCATCGACGATCGAAAGGTACTTCGAAACATAACGGGCGGAAACGCGTTGTCAAAGCTTGAATTATTGTCTTTATGGGGGAACTCCATATCCGTAATCGATGCTGAATTGTTCGTCGGTGTGCCAATGGTGAAATCGCTTTATCTGCACGCCTCGAAGATTGAGACAGTGTCGCAAGATACTTTGCAACCGATGGCTTCATCTATATCGCAAATAACGCTGTACAGCAACAATATTGTTTCGTTGCCGCAAGGACTGCTAGACCACGTGGTTGATTCGAATAAATGTTTCGGTATGTTTATATACGACAATCCTTGGCACTGCGATTGTAGTTTAAAATGGTTACAGGATTTCATGCAAAATCAGTATATCTGTATGGACCAGTCGAATGTAGTACATTTGGATAGAAAAATTCCGATTTGTAAGACGCCTCAGGAAAAAGCTGGAAAGCCATTTACAACAGTGGATTTCTGTTCTCAGTCAACCACCAATTCCACCATATCCACCACGACACTTAAATCTACTAAACACGATTGGACCCAAACTGCTACTATTACTCCGACTAAAGGTATAACCAATCAAACCACCCAGACACCAGATACAACCGATAGGATGGTCCACGTAAATTGCAGTCTCACCTATACATATATACAAACTGCTAATACACGCAAACTGTTATCCAGCGATGTTCTTCAGTTTCCTCCGCGATTTCCCCATTTCTACGTCTCGAAGATCTCAGACCGCAGCATACTCGTGAATCTGCCCGACCTGAACAAGGAAATCACGCTGCTCTGGTTCGACAACAATAACGTCGACAGCTCGCTCGGCTGTGCAAAAAATGTGAAGTACTCTTATCTGCTGCAGAATATCGATTCGCAGGCAACGTATACGATCTGTTTGCTCGACGATAACGGGAACAACGTATCACCGTTGAACTGTTTGGCTGTAACTACTAGGCCCACTTACGAGTACAGGACTTGGTTGACGAACGCAGACAAGAGTTTGGTCTTCCCTCTATTGATATCGTCGTTGATTCTACTGTTCTTCGTCGGTGCTTTCCTCTCATTCTTGCTGATAAGGCGATACCCAACGCTGCTTCGCGGTAACAAACGGATCATGTTGGTGAAACGCAGGAACGTGGATGCCATTGTACTTCCAAAGGGCGTCGATATGGATGAGGAGAAACAGAGAAAATCAATCTCCGTTTCTTACGTTAGCAAGCTTTACGAGGATGGCTACGTTACGCCTTTGCCTCCGGAGAGAACGCTGCTTCCTCGAAGATCGAGAATATCTAGAACAAACTCTCAAAGCGACAGAAATAGTTACGTGTCAGAGATTGAGACAATAGAGTCGCAACTAGCTTTTTGGAAAATGAAGAACGAGCTGGAGAAACAGAAATCAATTGCTCCTCCATTACCACCACATCCTTCCAACTTAATTCCTTCCGTCTCTTGGGGAATAGAATCAAAGGACGACCGTGATTACGAAGTATTTAATTTAAATTCCGTAATACCTGATGCCTATTAGATCATTAGCCATTTTACAACAATTGAGTAATGATATCAAAGTCGTTTACTGACACATACTACATATTTTGCAATGTGAAGTTACACAGTTGAATCTCTTCTCATTGGATCGAATTTTGTAAAATTTGGCTACCGGCCGAGAGGTACGCGTGTCAATGTCAATTTCAATGATCATGTATAAACAAGAAGATTGAACCACTAGACGATGTCGATAATTGGAAATATATATATATATCTTAAATAAAATTTTAGTTTAATTTATGAAACGTATTTCGTTCTATTATCGTTCCTTGTATCATTGCAAAAATGTTTGTTCTAACGTCGATTATTATCATTGGCCAGTCTCTGTCGTTTATTTTTGATGATTAGGTCAGTAGTTCGGCGTAGCACGTCGAAGCTCTATCTGATTGGCTAAGGAGGTCAGTCAGCTTCGTGTTTGCTTCTTAGAAGCGGCTGCCAGCTCGAGCTTTTTTACTACCACGAGTAGCTGGCAATCCACTGCAATTCTCTAAAAGGACGCAATGCCAATATCAAACCACTGTACTGTTGGAGCACACTGCAATCAGTATAACTGTTTGCGTGTTCGCCCACCGAGTGCCGTGGAAATGACCGGCTATACGCAATGGCACGTCACTAGCTTTCTACGTGTACTGCCAATAGCAGTTCCGGATTTGCGTGAGCTTGACATTGCCAAATGATGTAACACCATACCTAACACGTCCCATTTCTCCCTTTGTGATAAATCGACTTCTTCGCACCCCGATGAACCACGATCGAATACATTTTCTATTGTTTTTATCTCTATTGCGAATTAATCTCATTCTTTCGACATTTTCCTTCTTTTTTTTTTTTTTGACATTAAAATTAATCTATGAAATACAAATATTTGATGAATTATTGTTATATTTATATTCAATCAATTAGATATATACTGATTCTATTATATATGCTAATAAATTTTTATATTTATTTTGTTATTATATCTTATATATCCTTGATAGAAAATTGTAATTACTGTCCTGCGAATGTTTGTCTATTTTATACGGTGCAGAAATGACTGGAATGCATAATATTTTATGAAATATACGAAATACTTAAAGTAAAATATTATATTCACTATACATACATGATATCTAGGGGATGAAATGAGTTCCTATAATATTTATGTTCCATTTCTTTAAGTATGTTCATAAAGATATGAATTAACATTAACAGCCATAATCTACTAATCATAATGTAGGAAGATTTCTTTTTTCTCTCCTTTTCGCAATTTTTCAATTTCATTTTTTCAATCTCTCAATTATAACAAAATTTATTTGATTAGCTTCTTCATTATATCCTCTAGCAGGAAACGACAACGACAAAGGTATTGGATAATATGAATCTTGATTTAAAATACAAAAATCATATAAATGTAAATTTCAACAATTCCACAAATCAAATGTGGAAGAATAGATTAGGAAGATTAATATTGGCAAGGTGTATGTGTTATTAATAACATGTAAACAAGATGAAACAATAAGGAAAAAACAATCGATTTAAACGCCGATGTAGTTTGTCATTCGCTGGTTGCGCCAACAGACTATACGTTTCGCAAAGTGCAAACCATGAAAGGGTCCCGATTAAGAATCTTTTTATAGTGTCTTTAGGTCGACAAATGATTGGTGATTGTCTATCGACGCTAATAAGAATGCGAGATTGCGTCTGTGCAGCTCTACTAATTAGTTTACTAAGGCTCAGTGTGACATTTTCATCGGTACAGTAAGTTGTTCAGAAGCGATTGCTCAGACGGGAACTGTTAATCATTTGCTTCTGTTATAACTGTGATTAGTTTGGACGAACATTATCGTTAATATATCGAATCACCGACATAATGGTAATTATCAAAGGGATCGTTGAACGCGAGCTATCCGACTATTAAATTTAATAACAGATTAAAGAACGTTTCATTACGTGATATAGTGATACGTAATTATGAAGATCGATCATTTTCTTGATATAGTGCGACAAAGTTTGGGTGATCTCTTATTTAGTTGAAAATACTAATTTCCAGCATATATTATAGTTAGTAAATGAGGTTTTAATAAATGTGAATCGATTTTTCACTTTTCTAGGATGACATTCAACTTAGCAAGGATCAAATTTCACGTGAGTGTCGATTTCATAGCCAAAAGTACCAAATTTTTTTAAAACTTCCACGCTATGTAAGTCAAACTCTTTCTCCAATTTTTTTATTGCATCCAACTTTTTCAAATCTTGCGATATAAAGTTATTTTCCTGTTTTCTAAAATTTTCATCCTCACAGAACTGAAAATGGGATTCGATGCATTCGATCCTGAGAAAAAGGGTATCATCAGCACCGACTCAGTCGGTACCATTCTTGGAATGATGGGTATGAGAATTCCAACCGATCAATTGCATTTGACCATTGCTGAATACGACCCTTTCGGTAAATTAACAAATCACAATGTTCGAATTCTTTGAAATTAAACAATCAACATAAAACATCTTGATCACCTTCGTTTCGTAGGATCTGGAGAAATTAGTTTCCAAGAATTTTGTAGTCTAGCCTCCCAATTCATGGAGGAGGACACTGACATGGAGGCAATGCAGCAGGAGTTACGCGAAGCTTTCCGCTTGTACGACCGAGATGGAAACGGTTATATCACCACCGATGTGTTTAGGGACATTCTTCATGAACTAGATGACGCACTATCTCCCGAGGAGCTGGACATGATCATCGATGAGGTGGACGCTGATGGTTCAGGAACGGTCGACTTCGAGGGTACGTATAATACACTAGAACTCCGTTTATCTAAACTCTTATCTGAACTTTTATACGGACTCAATGAGTTCAACGAGTTCAAATAGAGCTTCAAAGATATATACGACATTAAACCAGACAAACTTAACATGTCAGACGATATTAAAAATACAATAAGCTAGTTTAAAGAAATCATTCAACAAAGTCTAATTCACACGAATCAAACATAATCGTTAAAGACCACGATGTCGATGCGAAGTAAAACATGAAAGAAGAAGAAGAGTTATGATAAATGGAGTTTTACCATAAACGAAAATAATATAGCACGATTGTAAAAGCAATAAAGAGCTAGTTTATAATATACGTTTTGCCGAGGCGAAACACATACATAAATTGGAAACATCTTCCAATATTTAAATTTCTTCCACAAAACACGTATTGTGTCTTGAGTACAAGTCCTTCAACAAATGTTCCTTTTTAAACCTTTAATTTAACTCTGACAACTCCTAATTTAATCCCACTTTATTACGAATCTCAATTGCGGAGAATGTAAAATACAATAAATTATTACAGTCATCTATAACTCAACAATAGTATACGAGGATTAAAATCGTGCTGTATCGCTCTCGCCTGGTATATCGTAAAGAAATTTTAGATCAATCCGGTACAGAGATCATGTTACATTGAGAATTTGTAAATCAGTGTCGAACAAAGTTCGTTTCACGTTGCAGAATTCATGGAGGTCATGACAGGCTAAATTATCAGCTTGGCACGAGGCGGTCGTCCCTCGTGTTTGTCACCACGAGAACGCATACAAACGAGGCTACCGTCTGTCCTACACACGTGGAATATGCAATTTATCGAGACACTGTTGGCAAAGTATGAAGTAAAAAGTTCGTAGGTGATGTCTGTTAGGGAGGAGTAAGGGTAGATGCAGTTGAGAAAGTATTTTTGACGTGTGGGTCACTTTTGGATTCACAATCGGCTAAAATGTATTTCTATCTATGCTGGGATTAAACGGTCGAGTTCTTGCGGGTCTTTCGCGAGGCATGGTATGTATCTGGAAACAAGTTTATATCGGCCGATATAAATTGTCGCTTCTACGTAATTATCATCGTGCGAAGTAGTTTTTTGCTCATTATATGCTGACTAAGGGAGGATTGAGAGATCGCATGAAGCTTAGTGAAATCGAATTAGATATTACTTATATTTAGAGATGGATTTCTAATCTTTATACTTTGCCTACGAAACCTACGATCGTCTGTAACAGTCATAATACTCATAAACAATTAAGTATAATTGTAAAACCGTACATTTAAGATTAACGAAATTTACATAAGATTGTATGTATAATAAAAGTACAAAAAAATAGCAAACACAATTCCTGTAATTTATTTCTTCCTCTGTTATAATCTATATAATCGAATTATAAATTACATAATGCCATTAACACTTGGATTGTACAATTGTCTAATAAAGAAGAAAACTATCAACGATAAATCTTAATCCAATTAAATATCTATTTATTTGAATTTAAATGAATATCTTATGTTAAATATTCAGTCCATTTTACGAGTTCTTAATATCGAACAATACCCAATCATATTATTATTATCGAATTAAGTACCGTTACCTCGAAATCATATTATAAGGAATGCTTAAATCCGCTCGTGTAATAACACGTGTGCCCTCGAGTAAATATAGCTTTAAAATTAGCCCGTGCTAAAGAGCACGTTAGTCATGATCATTGAAAGAGCAAGGAATTTTCGCTAGGAACTGAACAATGTGTTGTGAAAGATGAAAACCGGCGCTAATACCCTCGAAATATAATGGCTAGCTCTAGGTGCATATTATGAGTGTATAATTAGCTTCCTAAGAATACGACGAATACGTTTATTACGTCGAATTGTCTCCGAAGATTGTGCAGGATATCATCCGGCTATGAGCCAACTTCGTCTATTGTCGTGTCGTTTTTTCTCGACACATTGATCATGAATCGCGAGTTATAGAGTCGCGGAAGCTCTAGCGATAAACGATGCTAGCGATCGAGAGATTCTTGCGAAACGAAGCTTTTACAGAATATAAAGGATTCTCCCTGCGGCGAGTTATTACGCTGACGATCGCGATAAATATGGCGAATACCGATCGATGATGTAATTTCACGTCGCGTGGATTGAATTATAAATAATTGAAACGTATCGAGGTTACTACAAAATTATGGTAAACAAGAGCATTACGATGATTTGTTGAAAATTGATATCTGTAATTACGCGTATGAGAAATAAAAAATGCTATATACAGTCGCCTCGGGAAGTAAGTTAATGATCCCGTTAAAAGTTTAAATATAAGATACCAAATTCACTCTTATTAAATTTCAGTGGAACTTTCATATTTATGTAGTCACGATTGTTGATAATTTTTTATAATGAACATCAAATACGTAACGAGAGAAAACGAATCCTTTTCAATAAAATGTAGATATAAATTGAAACCTCACAGGGGTTTAAATAATTGAATAAAAGAATAAATAAACTATCTGTAACATGATTTGGAATATCGTAGTTAAATTTAAAATACTTTAATTCGAGCAATACATCAAAAAAGCTACCTATATGTTACTGTCATTCGAAACAGTGTTAATCTGATAATGGCAATGAAACGATCCAAGATAGAATAGCAAATTGAGTACGTTGCCTCGAATTTCATACAATTGAAGCTCCGCTTCCGTGGAAATGCAGAGTGGGGAGTGTCCTCGATGAATTTGAAAACCGCTAGAGTTCCTACGTAGATATTACCCGGTCAATCACGTGCCAGATCATCCTAATGTCCACATAAAACAGAAGTCCACAGCCAGAATCTGGTGCATACCCGGATAAACCGTCGATGCTGTCGTGTGTTAACAGCAGAGTTTAAAACCGTGTATCTGATTATCACATCAACATGGTACGTTGTCATGAATAAAGATTCAACGTTTGAACATTATCAATATTCTAAAATTTATTATTATTACTTTTATTATTATTATTATTATTCATAACATTTTTTTAGTATGTTTCGAGTTACTTTCTTTATTGTTGTCTTTTAAGATATTATGACAAGTGAGAATAATGAAAATAATACGTGATTTCAGGATGATCTGACCAAGGATCAAATTGCTCGTAAGTATTTCACTTCCATTTATTCGAATGGAAGGTTAAAACAATCGATTATTAATAAATAAATCCTATATTTTATAGTGTTGAAAAAGGCCTTCGATGCCTTCGACCACGACAAGAAGGGTAGCATTGGTACCGACATGGTGGGTACCATATTGACCATGTTGGGCTACGAGCTGAGCGAGAAGACGCTAAAGGAAATCATTACAGAAGTAGACGAAGATGGTAAAAATATCTATCGCTATCTAAACTTTATCATTCAATAACTTCTCAACTACTAATCCTAAACAGAACTAATTAATACTAAAGACACCTAGTATTCAAAGATAATTGCAAGTTCCTAATATGACAATCCAACAACTTGCCACATCAAATCTTTTTTGTGCATCATCACGGAAGTAAACGAAGATAATAAGAAAGTTCATCGCTATCTAAATTTTACCATTCAACAATTTCTTAATTAGTAAACTTAAAGAAAACCAAATGACACATACCACAGACATTTAACAAACAAAGAACTTCCTCTATTGAATTTTTACATGATTGAATTTTAACATGTCACACCAAACTCCATCTATTACAGGATCCGGACAATTGGAATTCGAAGAGTTCTGCACCCTTGCTGCCAGATTCTTAGTGGAGGAAGATTCGGAGGCGATGCAACAGGAGTTACGCGAAGCATTCCGGTTATATGACAAAGAAGGCAATGGCTACATAACAACCGCAGTGTTTCGCGACATTCTTCACGAGCTGGACGACAAATTGACACCACAGGAGTTGGACATGATGATCGAGGAGATCGACGCCGACGGTTCAGGAACGCTCGATTTCGATGGTAGGCATTATCATAGAATTTATTAGAATTAGAATTTTCATAGCGTGCCAATCAATCTAATTACCAACGCGAACCTAGCTGTACCACGTCAGGAACGGTTAACGCAGGAAATTGTTGCACATTGAAAATTATAGGGAACGCTTCGACGTCGTTTGCTAAGAATCCATCAGTCTAGTCAATTAATTAAAGCTTGTCGTCTACCAAGTTCGAGCATTTTCACTTCAGGCGAAAAAACGAAACGCGTTTATACACCAAACTTCTCTATTTACCGAGCAATCAGTTCTCTCATACGCTACACAGTTTGAGCGGTTATATTCCTGCTAGGTTATGTCATAGATTTCCGTGCATTTCGACACGATTGTAAGCCGGCACGTGATCTCATAAATTCTAATTTCTCGTTTCAGAGTTTATGGAAGTTATGACCGGTGGTGACGACTAGATTATATGGTGGATAATTAGGATGGACAGCGTCTACGATTAAACGGAACAACGATTGGCACAAATGCTGTTTCGCATCTGGATACCAAGGGCAAAGGGAAGGACTGGTCGATGTGTACAACGTGGTTTAAGATTGGAAACATTTCCGGTTACACTTTTGAATCAACCGCACTTCCAACGTCGACGTACGACGAATAATATTGCTAAAACCTCGTCGTAAGAAGAAGAGAGTGAAAGAGAATGAAGTTAATAAAAATTCCAAAATAAAAAAGACTTCTTAATTAAAAGTGAAATACAGAATATACAGTTGTTAAACATAATGTTTTTTCGTAACCCTTAAATAATATGGCTAGCAACGAAAGCTAGTAAGTCCACGTTAGGTGCAGTTTTGTTCGTTGTATCGATTCGACGCCTGAATAATTGCAACCGGGTTTGTAGTCGGGGTATGTCGTTGGGAAGTTTTAACGGGGCTGCGGTGCGAGAAAGAGCACCAAGGAACCTGTAATTACCACTCGAGAAAAATTAAGAAGCAGCTTCATTATCTTGCCGAATTTTTTTATTTACTGCTAATATATACTTTATTCGAGAGAAATGATTTGTTGTCGAAGGATAAATCGTTAAAAATTTACATACTTGTATTAAAACAACGTTTTAAAACAATAAAATTACCTTTTTTTGTACAAAGAATCGAGTCTTTGTTATCATTCAATCCCACGTGGTGTTTGCGATTATACCCGGAATGATTTAAGTTTTTCTTCCAGAAATGTGGTTGGTAATTATAAATTCGACGGTAAGCGACAATTAGTAAAGTAGAACCTGAACGTTAGCGGATATTAATGAACGCCAACATTCTTGGCAGCCATTCATTTAAATCGCGTCTACGAGTGCAAATTGAATTTTCCACTCACTCTTACGAAAAGCGCAAGTGTATGCTAATCTGATAAATTCCCTCTCGTGTTCGCGTCAGTCCATATTTTCTTATTCCAGTTTATTTATTTACTCACCACCGTCTGGTTACGATAATATTAATCGTTGCATCCATTTTCAAGTACAGAAAACACGGAAGCCTGTGAGATTCTTTATTTGGCGATGTATATCGGTCATCGTATTACAGAAGCAATTTTAATAGTCGCTCTGAAGCAAAGTGACAATTTTAAAGAAGTATATTCAGTGTGAAATTGTGTCATCGAGGGAAGCGTAGACGTTTCCTAAATTATTCGAGATCCTCACCTCGCACAATTTGAAGTTGGAAAAATTTATCACGGAGTTAATGTACTGTGTATCCGATACACTAGCCAAATTTCTAAATGTCACGAACCTGCTACATGAATTCGCGCATGATTGAATTCGCGAAATCGCCTTCGAGCTCTGCAGAGAATTCTATGACTGCTTTATCTATACAATAAACCTCCTATGATATAGGATTCAGAACGACGTAGTATAGTTTTCAACATACTTATCGTTTCGATCTTGGACATAGAGAACCTATTATTTTCCTATATAATAGGATGCTACAGCATCTCTTAAATTTCTGTGTCTGAACTTTATATTACACAGTTAAAATTTTCCTCCATTGAAGTCTGGTTTATATCTTCAAACGACAAATATATCAGGTTGTCCCAAAAGTTTCTTTCCAGGAACAAAATGGATCATACATAATTCAATAAAATTAATTAAAACAAAATATGTTATGCATCTACTATTTCGTTATAAAACGAAAGAAACTTTTGGAACAACTTAATACTTTGCCGACCATGAATATTTTTACTGTTTTTACATTTTAATTATTTTAACATAAATCTGCTATTTCATTTACATCATATGCATTTCAGAATAAACTACTAGGTAAAGTGAAATTTGTTAAAGTTTTGCAATAAATATAACGAGTTAATGTCCTAATATTTATGATCGGTAGACTATACAACACACAAAATATATTCATGAAAGGTGTCTACACGTGCCCAAATACTTTCGTCAGCCACTGTAGGTAACAGAAAAAGTTAATTATGATCTCTGTGTTTTGAAGAGAGAACATTACTATAATAATATAATCACTATGCTGTCGTTGGTTCTCGATTAAAGTCAAATCTACCGGAGTTAGGCTCGACGTTTGAGACTTTAGTATGGAATTTCCTGTCGGAGATTGAAAGGGGCAATCGCGAGCAGCTGTTGGTGAACGGGAATCGCACCGACAGAAGTCATACCAAATCGGGCATCTGAAATGTCTAGAGATGTCATTATCTTGGCAACTCCCACGTTGCGAGGTAATAGGTTTCGAGTGAAAATCGTTAGTCTATTCTCAATAATACTTCCCCCTATATTCAGTAAATATAAACCATGTTATGGTTCTGTCACGGGACGAAATTGCTATGACCAAACTATACAACGAATTTCGAAATCGTGCATATCCTGAGATGGTAGTTCGTCATAAATCATGACACTTTACATTTATCATGAAACGTATCCGTTTTTCCAATAGCCCTTCGGGTTTGAAATAACAAAGTATTGGTTCCCTCGCGTATGAAATAAACATCAATGTGGAACGATTAAATTGAGTTCCAATTATAATTAAAGATTATAGGAGAAAAGCACGATAAATACACTTTCGGCGATATTTTCATTTTGATGTCATTTTATGATTTAACAAAAGGATTTGTACATGACATAATTAGGAATAAGAATGACGTGTTAAATATAGATTTAGAAATTGAAAGTAGCTGATAGGATTACGAAGATTTATGGAAGCCAAAGATATAATTATTAAGATTTGCAATATTTTGAACAATTTGAAGAGGGTGAGAAGATAAATATTTAGTCCAAAAACCAAAAAAAAAAAGACAATTTTGGCATCATAGGATTGATTAATGGACCTAGCGCATTTTAAAATTTCTGTGTAAAAGATAGAAAATGTGATGTATTATATTTCCCCGTAGTTTTCTTATTTATTTTAGTTTTATTTATTTTACATATAAATTGCATTATTTTAAAAATGATTGCAGCGAACCGATACGAATTCCCAATTTCTCGAGTAAGAACAGAGCAATCAACGAGAAAAGAAAAATATTCGTAATTAATAGACAGTAATACTACTTTTATTATATACACACACGTGTACGCGCACGTATAATTTTTAACGATACAATAAATTATCGATGGAAAATTAATAGCGTAAATTGAAGTATATCAAGATCAGATGAAATAGGAGCAGCTTCAGGTTTTCCGTTGGAAAATTGCCACTTGCCACTTGCCACTTGCCACGATACGGCTGAAAGTGACATTAACTCTTTATTTTAGATCTGTGTCTGCTACTGAACCCGCCTTGTTCGATAATTTCAATAGCGGATACGCAATTCGTGATATTTTTAATGGAAGAAATGTACCTTTCACTGGTCAAGCTCGACTAAGTGTTGCTGGCACGCTTGTACTAGCTAAAATCTATATTCTGGAAGTATATTTCGTGAAGAACGAATGACACTAATTAGGGGAGCGTGGAGTTCATTAATATCCCGTCTACGATCAAGATAAGTTCAACTCGAATAATATTAAAAATACGTCTCGGAATGTGGAAAGCAACGAAGACTAACTTAAATAATTTTTAAAAAAGTGGTTCAACGACCTTATGTCACCGGATAATTGCAATATAGATTTACTGCGGAACGAATATCATTATCGTCAAATATACCACATTATAAAAATTAAAATTCAACCACATTTCAATTATATATTACATATACGAGGTGAGAAAGTTATAACGTACTAAGCCATTTTTGTTGGTGTTTAATTTGGCCCAAAATGAACCAAATGAATTGCTACAGGTAGCACCAAAACTTGGTCGTTGTCGAGAGGTGGAATTCGAAGAAATATCGGAAAACTGAAGAGCTTGAAAAAGGAAAAATAATGCAATTATATTACTGTCATAAATTGGAGTAAAATTACGAGGCTCAATGATGAACGTTAATCTGTCTGTTAAATCAATGTACGGATTTCTAATGACGTTCTCAGTTTATTCTTGTAATTAAAATCACAAGATTACGAGACAAATTGATCGAGACACCATTTACATCACGGTAAAAACTTGTCTAACAGCTACAACAATTCTTCGATAGGAAGGGAGATTCTTCATGTTGATTTATATTAGATTATCCTAGTCATCGTCAAGAAAATGTAGTCACGTTCTTATATGAAAATACAAATCAACATAGGAATCGATTCTAAAAGGAAAAGCAACTGTCTTGGTTGCAGGATCAAATTCAAATTCTTAAATTTTCCAATGTTCAAATATTCTTATTTTCTCCATGCCCATGTTAGATACAAATATCAACATATCAAATAATGGTTTGCGCTATTAAATTTAACCGCAACAAAATGCGATATATGTATATGCATGAAAGCGCACGAATGTGATACACTTGTCAAATTTTTATTACCCGCTGATTGAAGATTTTCTTTGTGAAAGTTTACGCGATTACCGCACATGGTACCTTGCTGCGACTTTTACTACTATGGTTTACCGATTGACCTGCTCAACAAGTAGATTAATTCCTTCGGTATATCAGCGAACACAATAAACCGGAATTGTAACAAACCTCATGAAAAATTTTATGAGAGAATAGCATTGCATTTATGGGAAGAACGCTATACTGCGAGGAATAATACTGGTAAAAATTTTAATTAGCATCGCAAGAAATCTAGATATACCTCGGTCCTTATCGAGATCATGATTGATCTATCTGATAAACAAGATTCACAACCGGTTCCAGTTCGTCTGATACAAATAAATGTTCTTTCACTCGAGATCCTCCTTTCGATAATTCATCTACCGATCAGGTAATCCACGGAGCGATAATTACATGTTTCGTATGAAATATCCAGGAGCGTAGGCTAATGAAATTCATAGCTTCCGTCCAAAGCGGGCAATATCAGTACTAAGATTTTCATTTGAAGTGAATTGATCCGCCAATTACACTTTATTTGTTAAACCAATTGTATCGATATGAAAGCTTATAAAAAATATATGATATTAACTATAATAAAATGTGTTTGTGATACGAAATAAATAATGAGAGTATTGAGCAATAAAACAAGGTTGCAGCAGCAAGTTATACGTAATACGTTAAGTTATTCTTATTAATATTTATCTATTACTTCTATCCTTAATAGATCATTAAATCATTTGGACAAATATAAATATTATCGGACATTCTGAAATTAAAGTAGATGAAACGTGAAGGAACTTTCCCTAGTAATTATGTATCAAACCAATCGTTTAGCTTCTTAAAGTTCAAATTGCTAGATTTACAGTTTCGTTTTGAAATAAAAATTAAGGATTACTTCCGTAAAACGCTCTCTATAAAGATCATAAATCGAATTCGTTCTGCATAGGTCCACAAAGTTATAGGATATCGTAAGTGTCACAAAACCTGTAGCGCCATGATTCGTGACGTGACCCATAGGACCCGGACGTCGTAAAGCTTGGATGATATTTAGAACTTTCAGTGTAACGATCTTAGAGGTCATAAAACACGATGGCGAAAATCTACAATTTAGAGATCATGACGTCCAAGATTCTACAAGCATGTAATTATAGAGCTTCAAATCCTTATACAAATTATAGCATTTGGAGATCTAGGAGTAGGTACATCAAAAGTGTACGTATCGTTTGTAGAATCAAGGTATCTTACAATCTCATGATGATTCAGAATTTATTGTGTTATCCCAAATTATTCCAGATCTGATCTCAAATTTCTAGTTTAATTTTCTAGTTGGTTTTTAAATGTTTCATTATAAAATTAACATTCTTCTTTTTAAAATTATAATATCTTTTTTCCTTGAACTGAATCCACATATTTCATTAGAGTTTATATGAGATTCCTATATACATAATTGTATTTGCTTGCAAGGTTGCTTTCTTACAATTATCTGAGCGTTTCTAAAATGCTTATTAATTTCGGTATATTTATGCTTGACTGTTGGCCGAAGCTCACTCTGTGAAAGAGAAAGTAGGTGAAGGCTAGAACGAACGATTTGCTACAATTATTCGTAATCTTCGAGGTGTTACACTATGCTAACGAAGCAAATCCTCCGATGAGAAAGTGTTACCGCCTAGTAGGCGTTCGATTAACTGTTTGGTTGGGAATACTAATATTGGCAGTGTCAATTAGGTACACCAATGTGGCAATTCTATTACCTGAACACCATTGCGCATGTAGAATAACCGCAAGATATCAAGAAATAGCTTGAGGAAATTAGGTCCATATTTAAATGCATGCAATAATAAAAAATTATCTTTTTCTCTCAAGTTACGTACATATGTATAATTGAAGATCACAGAAGAAAAAATTAAGCGTGTTCTTTACGTTTTACACAGAAGGAATTTTAAAAATCAATATGTCATCAATCAATTTAATTTAACATTACTAACTTCTCTCTTTGATATATTGCTCCATAATTAGTATATTTCATCTATATTCCTCTGTAATTATTATAATTTCTCTAGTTGATATATTTATTTATTAAACATAAGTATATCTTTGTCACTTTCCTGAACATTTTGAAAATATTGATTGTCATAATATTATGCCATTAGTTCGTTACGAAACGTAGTAGAAACTTATTTTTACGAGTCTTTTTCCCAACTATTTAAGTATATCGAAATATTCCCTTTTAGCGGTCGAATAGCACTGAAATTAGAAAAACAATGAAAATTATGTTTTTCTCACGTGATCTTTAATTTTAAAATGTCACTTTTTTGTTTCACGAACCATTTGAATTGAATTTTAACATTTCTGGTACAGAATTCCGTATTCGTGTCAAGCATTCCGTGTTCCCACGTTTATCGTGGATCGAAAAGCTTAATTAGAATGGCTCCAAGGTTAAACTTATTATAAACTTTCATGTGAGTTACAAGTCAAAAGATGCTTGATCATCACGATCCATATTATCTAGTTTCATATCTACGTATCATATTTTAATTTCTTATCTTCCCGCTTTTGCACTATGGAAATATTATAAAAATATCTCTTAGCCAACATATACTTTGCAGGAAAGAAGAAATAAGAAATAAACTACAGGACGTAGCACAGCGTGGTACACGATAACACGTGAATCAGTCAGATCAGTTGTAGGAATGCGATCGACCTGAAAGGAAAACAGATGATTAAGTAACGGTCTCGTGACATCATATGCAACAAATTTGCATATAGTTGCATCTAGCGACAGGTAGTTATAGAATTACACAATATATATCGGTAATAGAGGTATCTGCTGTAAACTTGGCTGCATTCCAGCGTCGTGATGGCCTTGATCGCATTTCGTTGCGGAGTTCAATTTGTTTTAAGCATAGAGGGATCTCGTTGCAACAATCGAGACTCCGGTAGACAGCGTAGCAATCTTCGATCAGGGATACGTTAATTACATCTTATCGAGCTAGCGTTATTTTTCTTTCTCTTTGTAACTAGTGCCTCTCATAGTACGATGGTATTATCTGATGCTGAACGTTGAATTAATAGTTGGTAAGCGGCTATCATTAGGAACTTTAGCATACGATAGATTATTATATTAAAAGGAGGGGAAGGCAGATAGGTTAGCCGTGTGCCGATCTATTCAACCGGAGGAAAAAACATAAGGTCACTTATTTAATAGCTATAATTTTAGGATTATTAGACGCGTTTAAACGGCGTTGATACACGATCACGCAAGAAACGTTTCGTGGTTAGGTTAAATAATCGCCCATTCTATTTTAATAAAGTGACTTAATGCACCGGCGGCGAACATTCGCCTATTTTTTACTCTCATTTTTATGCACCGTAACAATTTCCAAACAGGATCTCGGTCGAACGAAATCTTTATATTGAAAACCGTTAAATAGTCTGTGTTACCCACTTGTCATAATTTCTTCGTTCGAACGCGATATTAATTAACTAGATCGTTATTGGTACACTGAGAGTGTGTCCTTCAGCTCTCAATCTATCGAGAATAATTCAGATCTCCTTTTCGGTTTTAAAGGTAAAGTGAAAGATTGAATTCAATTAGAACCGTTCTGGTCAGGTTTCCACATCTCTTTGGCAGTACAGTTAAATTGTTTGACGATATCAACGATCAACATGTTTAATTTCATCAACAGGCTATGACAGAAACGCCCAAAGTTCATTTCGAATTTCTTTGATTATAGTGATTTATTTGGGCGTAGAATATCGTTCACAGTTACTTGAACGATATATCTTTTACACCTTACTTCTCTTCTATAAAAGATGAGGAAGATTTCTTTGAAATTCTTTATTCTAACGATGAACACTTTTCCTTATTGTATTATTAGTTAGGAATTGTACATCGATGTCTAATTTCAATTATTTAAGTAATGTACATCGACTTTTGAAGTCGTTAGAATAATTATTATTAGTAGTATACAAGTTTTTAATATATATTTAAATGTAAAATACTTATATTTCTTTCACCTGTCAAGTGACATAAAAGTCAGAAAATCAACAAAAATGGGCCTATCATACTTCTCTTGTGTGATCTCCATATATCAGTGAAGATAATGTTACCCGGTGTTTCGAATCTCAACGTTCTCGTTTATAGAGAATGATACAAGCAAGTACGATATAAGCTACGACAGGAATATAACACATTATACGTTGAAACGATCGACATACAGTCGTTTGAAAAATTGATCAATACATTCCATGAACTTCGCCTTGACCACCGATCACTTTTTTCCTTGATCGAAACGTAAAACGGAACATTTAAATTAATCACATTCGCGATTGATTGCTACCAATTGAAAAGTACGATAATCCCACGGAAATTAACCGGAATGAAATTGGTTTCCTTAAACCTACACACATACGATTATTTTTGCACAATTACGAAAAATAAAAGTTGGAACTTTTTACCCCTCCACGTTCGAACACCTCCGACAAGATAAGATCTAAATGGTTCTTGATTACCGTGTCTTTTTATTTGTTCTTTACCTCCTCGTAAGATCGTTGCATGACGCGAGAATTAGCGTGCAACGACAAACATTCGCCGTTCACGAAAGTAAAAGTTATCGCCAGCGGAATCGCATTATACATAAACAAGCGAACCATAAATAATTCCATGCTCGCCTCTAATCGATCTGAAATCGTGGTTCGCGGTTCACCGAGACGGTTAAATCGATAACGTGACGACAAGCTGAAGTCGGGAACCAGGTTAAGCGCGCAACAAGTTATAACCGCGAGTAAAGAATATATCCGACGTTTTTCCACTTTGATCTTCAAGTTTAACAGCCATGAAATTTCAAAATAAAAATATTCTTTCGAACATAATCAAACTGTCATTCATTCCAACTGACTTTAATTCAATTCCAGTTCAATTATACCTACATTCACTATACTTATAAGTCCACTTATACAGCGTACTACATGCACTGAATGATTTTCTCTCTATTTCTTAGCGATCGGAAAATGAAAAAAGAGAAAACAAAATTTACAAATAGTGAAAGCTATTTATACTTGTCTCTAACTGGAACTCAAAGTTGTTTTTCTACATAGTTCATTTGCTTTTCTAAGTAATAACTGATGTACTTTTTCTCGGTAAGGAGTCCCGTGGACTATGAGAATCGTTAATGGACTTGGCTGTAATTGATTAATCACGAAACTCGACGAAATTCTGTAATCGGTATCGATGGTTGTCGTAATTACACCAAGATCACGGAGCAATTCAACTCCCGTTGTAATTACCGCCGTAGCGAAATTCTCCGGATGAGTTTGTATACACTACCTGTCAAAAATGTGCTTTAACTTTTGCAACTGTATTATAATTCGAGGCAATTTGAGGATAAAACGATACAAGATCGTGAGACGTACTTCAATCTGCTCTTCCTTTCATCTGTAAACATTAATAACAATGTAGTGTATTGTTAACGATTCGTAGATCATTTCGGTCAATAACGAAAATATGTGTGCTCCATTTAAATTATTGTGACACTAAATATGATTCCATTACTATAAAAGGATCAAGTTTTCATTTCGTTTCTTAGCAAATTTTTCAGTACCAAACAGTACCCATATTAAATTTTCTATCAGTTTTGTCATAATTTGAAATTAATGCTCTAAGTATACCAACTTCCTTTATTTTCTATATTTCATACATTTCGACCTATTTCGACCAATTTTAAACGAAAGAATGTTTCAATGTAATAGAACTGTAAGCTAACTTTCCTAAATTTTTGGTCCCATGAAACATGTAATAACTACAAACTTTTGCTAATGTACGTATACACAGAAATATGCGGGATCGCATGATTCGTGGAAACATTTGTGTGGAAAGTTGATTTCGAGAAACGGATGGGACCATTATCAAGCAGAGTCTCGTGCAGCGCTGGATTCAATTTCATCCGGTGGTTAACAGCGAACCCGGAGGCGGTCGATCCGAATAAGACGATTGTGAATCACATTCGAGAGCAGCCAGTCGACCGGTTAGACACATCGACTCGATCCACCGAACTACATAGCATGTCCCGTTGCTCGACACATGGTGAAAGGAACTGCGCGGATCTCTTCGGCCTTTTAACGCCCTCGTCGCATGTATTTCGTTCATGGTATGCGCGAATAACATTTCAAACGGCTGTTTGTCCCTCGTTTTCTAGTAGACTCGTGTATACAAGACTCCTTGTTCCTGGTAAAATTTGGTAATTTGAATTGTTGGGTGATCTCGTGCCCCAACATGATTTAAAGAATTTTTTTGCGAGGAAGTGAATGGTTAAAGATGTGAATATTTTTATGTAAGTGAAGGCTTTTGGTTGTTATAACAACAAATTCTTGGATTTTAATTAGAAACGCACTGGAATATTTTAATGAATTTAAGTGCAGTTTAAATAAAGACGTAGAAATAGGAATTTAAAGAAGGAAGTTGGATTTCGAATTTCTTGAACACGACATCATATAATTTTATTTAAGAACCTTATGTTTCTAAATCGTCTCGGTTTTCTTCAAAATAAATTAGATCGTTACATTTTCAATTGAAACTCGATTTCATATAACCTTATACATGTTACGCAGAAAATATTGATTTTAGAACCTGGTTTTAGAAGTAGAAATATTAATTTTAATACATTTAGATATCATTTAACATCTTAGATATTAATTCTCTCAGCGAAGAAGTCTTTAAAAGCATTATATCTTTTTCTTGACGTACCGTACATTTATCATCATTATAAATTGAACGCTCAAATACCATGAAGTTATTACTATTGGTTTTATACTCTTTGTATAACAATGTTGCATAAAGTCAAACAGGCGATCGAAACCTTTCGTCGAAAGGAAATTTCAAAACGACCAATCGGCTAGATCGAAGGCAATAGATATGAAAGGGCTGAGTGGCGTATTGGTAGCCAGGATTGTTGGCGATAGTGAGTGCCGTTTCTCGCGAAGGACACTCGCTATATCCGCGGTACACCCGATCGCAAGCCTACGTGTCCGTTATTCTACGGCAAACGTCACGTCTGACGAGTCATCAGGCTCGAAAGTGCCTCGAGTTGCTGATCGCCTCTTGTGATTCTTTGACAGAATCCTACCAACAAAGCTACTCCACCCTGTTTATACTTTCACGAATAGCTGAACGTCAGAGCTGACTATATGTATACAGCACATAAAATATGCGAATTTCCTTTCTAATTCGACACTTCGAGAAAGTGTGCGGAGGGCTGCTCACGAAAAGATGAAAGATGATCGTGAATAATTTACTAACGCGGAGGCTACCTACTGAATTACATGAGGCACAGATATCGTAGCCACGTGCTCGTGAATAATATCCAATTCTGCTATATAGAAACTCTTTGCATCTAGGTTCTTTCATCACTAAACGTTAGAAAACGCTCCGTTAGCTATCGAGATGATTTTATTAGGTACGCCCATTCAGCGCACAGTTTTCTAAACGAATCGACTGGTCACGGTTCCCCCGTTATACATTACAGATAAAAACCTAATCTGTATCAAGCGTATCGATCGAGTCGATTAATTAATAATTGGCTGGTTTTTCATTTAGCTTCTAAGCGTTCCTTAATTGTTTCCAACTTTCACCCTTCGTGCTTGTTTGACTGCTGAATTGTTTTAGCAGTCTCGAGAACGTAATATTATGAAACTGATCTTGTTACTTGGCAGCTGTCGTGACAGGAAACTGAAAATCAACGCAGGAATGCTGTTTTTCATCCAAATAAGTCGCCTTGGAAGATATCGATCGACGAATAGTTCCGATTTCCTTAACTTTTTACCGTCGCCAACGTCGCAAATGCTTTGCAAAAGAGAATTATCGAAATGACTCGAGCTACGCGGTTGACGGGGTAAAATAGCTGCAGCTGGCTAGTTACACAATCGAAACTAGATACGTTCCTTAAAACGTGTCCCTATAGTTGTCTTTAGGCGATCTCGCCGCGCCTCTATTAGTTTGCAGATTAGAGGCGCGATACCATTCGACAGCACACCATTTGCCTAACGAATCGATTTACCTGACAAACTTTTTTCAACTTTCCCGTCTTTAAAGAAACCAGTATTTTACGACCGTTTCCCCTGTTTTTCACTGATGTTTACCACGAATCAGTATCTTAAGAAATCGTTACGAACATGACCATTACTATATTCGTGCAACATGACTATATTCGTAATTCCAAGTTCTGAAACTTCACCAAAGACGTTCAAGTTGTTCCTCTTGCTCTTGATTCCTCACTTTGTTTGACTTCGATAAAACCGCCGGATTGGTTGATCGCGTAGAAATTCCAATCACGGTTGCGGTTTCTAATATCAATGTCTAACTTCTCCAACCGATTGCGGACATTCTTCTTGTTGGCTCGGTTTCCGTGATCTTTTATCACTGCGCAACGCTCGATTTGCATCTAATCTGTTTCACGAGTATGTTTCTAAAATTATTTCTAACGCTGTACTAATATTCCTCTTTTTGAAAATCTAAGTGGTATATAATTCACCTACGAAATATACATTTTTTGTATTTTTTCATGCCCGCGAGGTATTTAGCATTCGTACAAAGAGATCGTAGTATCTCGATCGTCCACGTTTTAAATTCTACTTCAGAGAAATTTAAACACTTTCTTCTCCCAATTAACGTTGCACAATAGAATTTCTTCGATAACTTATCGAAATTTAGATACGCTTTCTGCTGTTATTTGGCAGGTGTACAAGACATGTATTGATTTATATACTATTGTTAAAGAAAAAATATATGCAATATCAGTAATCTTAATAGCGGTGATATGAACACTTGTGAAGCTGCTGCTTTCAGTTAACATTTCTTCCATATAATCAATCGTATCGCGGCTAAAATAAACCCCGCAATCGCTGTTATCGATTTACTTTCCGCTATTTCTTTTTCCGTTACCTTATAAATTATGAAGTGGAAGTGAAACCTTAATAGCATTTTCCTTTTATCCGTGTTTCGTCTTTCTGCAAAGCGGCGCTTGAAGTTAATTTCGTGCAAAGTTCACCAGTGATTCTAGAACCCTTTTTTCCAGTATCGATACCGACCTATCATTGGCCAACTCTTGTTACGCCTCATCGACTGCTCACTTTCAAGGTGATGTCCTCCTTGATTTTCTCTGATTCTTCTCAATTTTTAACAGCCTCAACAATATCACGGGAATACATTTAACGAGTTCCTGGTCTAATATTCGATTCTTCGATCAGATTGCTCATTGATAATTCCCTATTGAAATTACGTTAACAGGAATATGCGCCAAATATTTACTTTTGATAACTTTGTATTTAAAAATATGAAATTCCATGATTGATTTTTAGATCGTATTGCTTTTAGTGCTTACTGTCATTAGATCGTAATGTTTCAATAAACAGTTAGATGATTATGCTTTTTATTTAGAGTTAATTGGAAGAGCATTTAGAAAATGTAGTTGAACCTCAACTATGTTATAAAACAAGATATACGGTATATATAATCTAGCACTCATATTTTAATGATAAATTTAAACGTTCTTTCCACGCATGTACTTCGTGCTGTAAAGTTAAATAATAAATTTTGTTACGTTCGGCCGACTCTCTATCTGGACGTATAGCAGCCAGATGTCCGTACATCCTTATTGCGTGCCCCTTAGGATTCTCAAAGACTGACCATATATCTCAGAAAACTCTAGCGAAAGTCGTTCATATCAAGCAAAGGTCTTTTTACGAAAGCGTTTTCTGGGGTTTCTGGTTTGGTTCTGGAAAGCACGTGAAAGTTAGTTTTGCACACGTGCGATGCTTCCTACTACCAACTTTCTATCGAGGGCGGCTAAGACCCTTCCTAGTCCATCGACAATCTTAGTAGCCAATAGAAACAATGTCTATTATCCTCACTTTCCCGGCCAAAAATTGTCATCAACGAATCCGCGTTCTTAGTTCAAAAAGGGTACACCCACATCGAGCTTCCCTCCTAAATAGCATGAGATGGGCCTGGCACTGCTCTTACACATCTCGGACAGTCAACTACTGCTCTTACATACCTCGGACAGTCAACACTACTGTTCTTTCGATCATCAGGCAGTCAAGTCTACAATTCTAACAAGTTCTCGGCATTCAACACGTTAACTCTATCAACTCTCGGGTCAATCATTGTACTTCCGATACAACTAAGTCCAATAATTTCTGTCTACGCTGTAAGTGTTACAATCTGGTGGAAATATATATATTATATAACTGTAGAATACAGTTGCATTCATTGAACCACCCCTGTTATCCTAATCCTATTCGGTTAGCCGAATCGTAGCAAGAATTTACGCCTCTCGCTGACGCGATTCCTCGCGACCGCGTCTCTCGAACGATCGTAACAAATTTCATTATCTAGATCGTTCAAGTGTAGGTTATTAAACCGAATGTCAGTTCGCTATTTTCTAGCGTGCTCCATTATTTTTTATTTGACGTCTCTGTGATGTATCGTCGATCTTATCTTCTAAATACTATTGAAAATGTCTTCTAGACGATTTGCCAGCCGGACTATTACAGTCAACATCGATATCTTTATTAAGAAATTTTACGTTCTCGACTAGGATTTATTACTTGATTCTTATCACCAGTCACGCGAATACAACGTATTCGTAACTATATCGTCGAAAATGTTTACAACTTTCCAAATATCCCGTTTTAAATGACTCACTTGGGTTTGTGGTCACTTTCTTCGTTGAGCAACGTCGCGAAAGCTCCCGCCGCAAGACAGCTAACGAGCAAAGAAACATAGGAAAAAACTATTCGAACGTTTTTAGACATCGAAAGATTCGATCTAGAAGAAGCGTGTTTCTCTGTTGCGAGACAAATTTCATTATTTTCTCCAAGCTGAGCAGACACCATTTAATCACGCAACCAGTTATGTGAATCGATACACATCTTCAGAAAACATTTCTAACCTGCCGCTAGGAATAATATTTGTAACAAGAATGTCGAATGTCGCTTGATATAGAGATAATCGGTTATTAAACTCTGGATTAGGCTACTAAATTTAACTAGGTTAAAACTGGTTTTCACTTTTAGGCGTTTCACGCGAGAAACGTTGATGGTGTATCGATAGAGAGATAGAATTCGTATCAAACAGATACTAATGAATTTTTCGTAGAGGAGAGATCGAATCAGTGAACCTTCAGGCTAGAATGGAGCCAATATCTAAGAATATACACGTGTAACATTGCACGCTAGTTAATTTCGCTTGTCTATACTTTACGAAACGTTTCATGATTCTAATTAACCGCACATTTATTGTATATTAATTCAACGATATGTAGCAAACATTACTATCAATTAAACGGCGTATGAATCCCTGTAGAATATGCTTATTTCCACCGTCAGCATCGTTAATGTTATCAGGTGTAGAATCGTTGATGTCTGCCTATGAAAGCTGCAGCTTCCGCCTCTCACGCCACTTTTTCGATATTTCAAATTTGTGCTCGTTTGCTTGGTAAAACTTTGCTTTTTTTCTACATCACGATTTATTGTTAATTGAACTAGTCTATGTACAGGGTGTTTTAGTAATCTAATGACATGATCGGTAAGGGAATGATTCTACGTGATAAATTAAATCGAAAATATGGAATAAAACTTTTTCATACGGTGCTTCGTTTCCGATAAAATCGAATCAACAATCAGCAGGGGGTTATGCTACGCATGAAAACAAATCAGAAATGTGGAATAAAATTTCGCTGTTTATAGACTCGTTTTCAAAAGAACAGAGCTGAAATGTATTCAATTAAAAGTTGGCCTGTTGCACGCGTACTTGATCAATTTTGCAACTTTATTTTTGCGGAAACGAAGCGTCCTAGGAAAAAACTTTATTCTACATTTTCGACTTGTTTTCGCATTTAGAATAACCTCCTGTCGATCATTTGGTCCTTCTAATCCGGAATTGACCAAGTTCAGATACACTTGACAAATTGACGAGTCCGGTTTTCGTGGAAACGAAGCGTCGAATAAATAAATTTTACTTCCGACTTGTTTTTCCACGCAGAATTACCTCCTGGCCAATTGTACCATAATTACTGAGACATCCTGTATACAGATACAACTGAAATTATTATAAATTATTATATATATAGAATATAATATTTTCACCTGAGATTAATTTTATGAGAAAGTGGATTTTGAAAATACGTCACGCACATAATACGTATTTTCATAGCTATAATGCGATTTGTATATCTTCTTTACATACAATGCCAACACCCTTTTTGCCAATTGTAGGATTCGAAAAAATATTCTAACAATGACATTTTACTTTATCAATTAAATATCTTCGTAAGTCCATGCCTGCGCAATAAATTTTTAAAATCAAATTTCTCAAAAACTAGGCCTCGAACGGGACAATTATATTCTAAACTTTTAACTATTTTTGCATAAAGAATTCTTCTGCTTATACAACACTTCCGATCGTACTCTATATGTACACTTATATATCTACTCTATGAAAACAAATTGATAACGAATCTCAACAAGACAGAGGAACGAGACTGTTTGGAGTCTATCGATGATAATTAGCCAACTAGAATCGCCATGGACCGGGAGTAAAGCAAAAGTGAAAGCGTGAGCAATTTTCTTTTTTGCTGATTGCACGCTCGAAATGTAATGGGAGCGAAATTCGAAATTCGTAAAGGGAAACTCGAAGTTGTGAGGTCGTGTATCGTTGTTGGCTTGAGATTCCACGTTGCGATTGGTCTATTCAGGAAGGGAACGATATAGCCGCGTGTTCGTATAACAAGTAGTAAGTAACAGCGAGTTAATTGATGTACGGGCTAAAGCGTCTGTAACCGATATGCACGCGACCGGCCGCTTAATGCACACATGGGAGCTGTTGCTTGCCTCGCGGATAGGCCGAGTGAGTTTCGAGACTGCGAAATTCCGCGACTTCTCCCGACAAGAAACTAACTCTAATTAATTGTGCAATTACGATCGATGTTAATTAGAAAAAAAATTTATATAGAATGGCCTGCCTGTCAAGATTGAGATATGTTTTTCTTCCTTTGCACGCAGTCGAACGAATAGAATGGCTAATAGATTTCTTCCTGTTCTGACGTTTATTAAATGAATATGATAATTTCATACCTTTTGCGATTAGTTTGCTCGAAGAACATTAGTTGATTGTCTTGATTCAGGGTATCCTTCAATTACTGCAATAATCACGATTGTACACGTATCGGCTCTGAAATTCGGACCTCAAAGTGTATTTTATATTTTGTATAACGATACATAAACGTGGGGCCAAAATTAAATCATTTTGATTTTATATTGGATCTTGTCCTGTACCAAGCGTTGTGATTCCGATTTTTTCGTAGACACGTCCACTAAGTTGCAACGCCTCTCGATTTCTATCTAGAAATAAACTAGGGAAAATCGAATGATGAATTTCACCTATATTCAGACCACATAGATGTTATCGTCGAGATCACGGTTAATAAATTAGGCCAATACGAAAAGGAAACAAGACACTCTCTCCTGCGTGTTTTCGGTCAGCGAAATTCTTCCGTTTCTTTCTCCTACGTTTCTACTAGTGAGGCACGTACGTACAAATGGCTGCTGATAGTGTTAAAAACTATATTCAAGCAACTCATTTTCTTCCTTTCTACTCCTTTCCTCTTTATTGTTAATTATCGATATCTATTATAATAGAGCAAAATAATGATTATGAAACAAAGCAGAAAGGGTGGTCGAGAAAAAGGAGTAGCTACAGGTGCTACAATTTATTTATAGCCGTTAACAGAAAACAATGTGCAATATTGTTTCAGAAAAGAATAAAGCTTCGTGTCGAATACACTAGTAAATACAGTTTATATATATCACTTGTACAATCTGACAGCAAATTCATGCATAGATCGTGCGAGCATATATCCTGAGTACATATTTTAATTGCATCACTGGGGAAGGTGACGCGGACGAGTATGCTAGCGAAGCGATCGAGAAAATCAGTTCGGTTTCGAAAGATGGAATTACAAGAATTCCGCTGGACACGCGAGAATGAACAAACGAAGGAGCGTGTAAACGACGCCGACTATGGTCGACAATACTGGATTTCTCAACACTGTTGACGGGAGAAGTATGAAAAGCTACGAACGTAACTTTTTCAGAAATTAATGGCACCTGCCGACAACTCTTTATTATCGTTTCAACGGAAATAGATGAATTTAGACGCGGCACTCGTGCCTGATCGTTACAAACACGTGACCCGAAGTTTCCCTCGATCAAACTTATCGAACTTAGCAACACGAATAGAACGTATAATACTCTTGGTGAAAAATGTGGTGAAGTTATAAAATTGGCCAGTCGCCTCAAGTTCATATTTGTTGATAACGACAACAATTAGTTTCGGATGTATTCGGAATTCAAACACCTGTATAAAGTCTTTTATTAATGTATTATTGTATATCATAAGTAGACTGCAAACTGTTACGCAAATTCATGTTTTTACAAGAACAACTTGGGAAATGAAACCTAAACGAACATCTGTTGCATATCTGAAATATCATAACCAGAAGTTTATTTTGAACATTTCATATGCTTTAGCATATTATGTATTCTTCGAGCACTTTTATAATTTTAATTTTTCATAAATACATAAAAATTTAAGAACGCAATCTTATCATAAAAGAGACTAGAAAAATTTGAAACGAATTTAGAAATGTACATGAAAATATATGCATATATATTTGGTAGACATCACAAAAGTATTTAAACAATGTTATATATATTTGGATATATTGAATAATACAGAAAATATCTCTTTTTATTTCTACAGCGAATCAACTGTACAAATATTTTGATCTGTTACTATATATCCTTTCCATCAGGAGAAAATACACGTGGCTGGATTGCTTTACGAAGACTCGATACCGTAAGAGACGTCGTCATATCTGGTAGCGTATTGCTCGATTACCGTTTTAATAGAATACGCGCTTATTACGCAAAACGCGCGACAGACTGACGTAATAAGATAGAACACAGTACCTATTCCAACACTATTCGTTACGAAGGAAAGATCAGGTAAGCTTGATGTTGCGTGCGTACGGTGTGTGTGGTACAACGTTGGTTCTTGTATATATTACCATACGACGCGAAACCAAGTCGAGGAAATAAGCGTTCGAAACGACCCTGTTTCAAACGCTTGCATAAGCGAATGGGCAAATCAGATAGCACGTAACGGGAAAGCAAACCTATTTATTACTATGTTACGCCGGGCAATAATTGCTAGGATTTTGTTCTTCTTGTGGGAATCGATGTAGCGCGAGGATAAATCTCTTCTCGATTCTCAATAATGAAATTCCAGCTACTTACGTTTCGTACAGATTTATTTCGTAGACAGAGGCTGATCGCTGATCCTGACACATAACAGACGAGTTACTTTTACATTCAGCAAATAAATACCTGCTAAATGTATCGATCTCCACTGTCGTGTAAAGTACAGTGTGTAACAGTGTGTACAGAGGTTCGATGTACAGGTAAGAAACTAATACGTATTTAATGACGGACGTAATTTCTTTTCAAAGCGATTTTAGCATGGTAAAGTCTCGGTTTACTTCCGATAAATTTTTTTCAATATGTACTATTTCTGAAAATGTACCTACTACAATCTTTTCTGAAACACGTTCTCCTTGAAATTTACATTTCATAATGGATCAAATATTTTCTATACGATTTGCATTAAAGAGCTGGGATAGGGTCATAGCTTTCAAGCAAACATATTGAAAATCGGTTAATGTGATGTGCTATGTTATATTCAGTGACGTAAATCTTCAGTATATTCTTTGAGAAGATTGAATTTTCTATTGGATTTTCTACTACTTCGCTAAGAGTATATTAAATATCAATTTGCGTGAAACATTTCACAAGAAGAATTACTTTTCACAGAGTTCCGTGAGTGAAAGAATCAAATGTTGATTCCGGCTGATTATAAAAGTTAGGCCGATCTTTTGTGTTCCAAACGAGGTACCGTACATCTTTATTAAGACTTTTATATCGGCGAAATAATCACTTTAAAAAATATCGTCATTGTTCATTGTACGATCACGCAAGCAACAAGAGTTATGACACAGGTAATGAGGAACTTGCCATATCCCTCTACTTAACTATACGTGTCACACTCGAATCTCGTATTTCGTCCAACTATCATGGAACGCAGCCATTGTTATACACCATCAGACTTTAAAGAGATAATGATGGTCATAAATCGTTTCTGTTACATCTTGTCGATAGTTGAACGCAGAACGCATCGGGACGAAAAGAAAATTTTAGATTGAAATACCGTGACAAATCAACGTTGACACATGTTTTACTTCATCAAATTTCGCTCTGGCTGTATAATTAAAAGGGTTTCTACGTAAAAGTCGAAGAACGCCGGAACAATTCTCACGAATGAAACTCTGGGAGCCTTTATACTAACATAACAGTTTCGTGTAATTCTATACTAGTTTTGTTAAAATATCTGAGATTGTGAAAGGACTGGATTTAATTAAAGAATAACTTTGTATTTCAATTGTGTTATTGTTATTGTTATTGTTATTGTTATTGTTATTGTTATTGTTATTGTTATTGTTATTGTTATTGTTATTGTTATTGTTATTGTTATTGTTATTGTTATTGTTATTGTTATTGTTATTGTTATTGTTATTGTTATTGTTATTGTTATTGTTATTGTTATTGTTATTGTTATTGTTATTGTTATTGTTATTGTTATTGTTATTGTTATTGTTATTGTTATTGTTATTGTTATTGTTATTGTTATTGTTATTGTTATTGTTATTGTTATTGTTATTGTTATTGTTATTGTTATTGTTATTGTTATTGTTATTGTTATTGTTATTGTTATTGTTATTGTTATTGTTATTGTTGTTGTTATTGTTGTTGTTATTGTTATTGTTATTGTTATTGTTATTGTTATTGTTATTGTTATTGTTATTGTTATTGTTATTGTTATTGTTATTGTTATTGTTATTGTTATTGTTATTGTTATTGTTATTGTTATTGTTATTGTTGTTGGTGGTGTTGTCGCGGTCCCTTCGCGACACAGCTCACTAAGATATATTGCGGTTTGGACAAGAAAACGTTATGATACCTCGGTGCACGCAGTCAGAATCCTGTTCATAGAGTTTTTTGGTTAAACGAATTCTTCGAATGAAACGCAATGAAATTTCGAATTGTCAGTGTAGTGAAAACACTATCCAAACACGTCGTTATTCTTATCGTTTTGTTAACCTTAATCGCCACTGTCAGTAACCCAGAGTCGAGTACAACCTACGTTCCACAAATCCGCAAACTTTCTTCAAACGACAGGATTTCCATTGGCATAGAGAAATCACGTCGAAATTTTATCATTACTACAATGAGACACAGCTGCTGTTATATTGGTCAAATCTGAAACCAATCTTAAAACGTATATAGAAGGTGCAAAATATTTACTACAAATACAAGCATACTGAATACCGATGCATATAGATATGCATATTAGATAATTCTCTTTTTAAGTACTCTTCTGATTTCTGCAAAATATACGCTTTTATATAATACACATAATATATACAGACAAGTTTTTCACGGCAAATGTTCAAACACTTTCGTAAGCCATAAGTATACAATTCCTGCGTATTATTGCAATATACAGTACAATGTCTATTTGATTAAGGCACGCAAGGTTCACCACGCGTTTACTTGTTTCTACCAGGATATCCGTGTTCTGGCTAAATCATCACAACCTCAAGAATATTAGCGTGATTCAGAGTTTGGGTATTTCATAAAAATCCCCAGTCGCCGAATAATTAATTTAAAGCCGTTATGACGAAATAGTGTAATAAACAATGTAAACTGGCTACAGGTAAAGTCGCATAGCGCGGCAAGGTAATCAGTTTCGTGCACCGGACAATTACACGAGGTCGTCTGGACGCGTAATTTACAACAATTCCAGACAGTCATGGCCGGCTATCCTAGATGCACGCGAGTTTCCGTGCGCCGCGTTCCTTTTACATCCGATTTCGCTTTCGTGAAAGCGAACAAACGACTCTTATCAGATCGGTCCACTAGACGTCGGCCCCGAGAAATTTTCTCTACTAATTTGCGAAAATTTCTTCGCGCGCCTGGCGGCCACGGTGCAGAACGCTGGAAAGGTAGTTGCCTCGTTTATCGAACGCCGAGGTCGTATGGAAACGCGAACCAAATACGTCTATCTTCCTTTTTGTTATACCGTTAAACCTAGAGCCAGATTATTATCCGAACATATCGTTAAACGTTACAGGCTCGCTGAATATGCAAGAAGTTTCTTTGCTCGTGGCTGCCACGAGAGAGAGAGCGCGCTTATTACCTGTAGATGAAGAACTGATCGAAATATTATATTGTAGATAGGAATTGAAGATTACGAAGGTGAAATATGATCGGTACAAATTCGTTGATTTTCTAATTTTAATATTATTTGGTGGTTAAAAGAATATAATTTAATGTGACGTAGTAAAAGGAACAGTATATCTAGCTTAAAGATATAAGCATATATAGCAAATCCATGAAGTATTATGAGAAAATTAAAGTACGATATCTAAATTATGATGACCAATATTTTTGAACTCAGTATTTTTGGGAGAGAGCTAAAACCAATATTGCATATTATTGCGTAAATATTACAATAGTCAAACTTCTGTTATTCTTGAGTTTCATACCGTTCGCTGTGCTCATACTTACCCAATCGATTCGTAGATACAATCTAAAGTAGATTCAAAGCATGAAATGACACTTTTTGTTGCAATGGAATCCAGTTTCTGATTTATGAGGCGTTTGTTATTAGAGGCACTAGATATAGTGGAAATATACTCGGGGTTTTTACAAATACATATTACCTTTAAATACATAGGACCTTTTATAACATAACTGTGTCGTGAATTTAAGTATGAAATAGTGGCGCCGTCTGATGATATTCACGGCCGCATATAGCATTTTACCGAGCTTGATAAAAAGTAAACCAAAGATAAAATCTTTTGCTTGTGCAAAATGTATCTATTAAACTTCAGGTTTTAAGAAGATCAAGTAGTGCAGTATTATAAATGATCAGTGCACATGAAAAATGTTGCTCAAGATTAGAAATCGTGAACTACACAATATTAGGTCTTATACCTTCTTATGTACCTGATTAAATGTACGCCTTGTGGTCATTTGTTTTAAAATCACTTCTAGTGATTATTTGGCTATGCAGGGCGTTTCTTAATATTCTCTTCTAATTTTCAGCTACTTCCGTGAATATCTTGAATCAATGATGATAAATAATCTGTCATTTCGCCTACAGTAATATCTTTCTAAGCTACACTACTTTACCTTGTTGAAATTACAACTTTGAAACGTTTCCATATAAGGAGAAAAGCAATCCTATCGTGAGATATATTCTAAGAGTTTTTTTAGGAATTTTTATGTAAAACCCAATCGTTTTACAATCAGAGAATTCCAAAAATAAGAAAGGCAGAGAAAGGAGAAATTTTTAACTAATGAAAACAAAATCAAAGAAAATCAAAAAGAGAACCCGAACAACGAAAAAGAATACCAGAGAGGCTATCTTAATGATATAAAAAATTATTAGGAGAAAATCAATAATGCTAATAAAAAGCAAGTTTAGAGATATAAAAGTGGCACAACAATAGTAAGACGAAAGAATAGAAGAAGGAATTAATAATACAAAAAAATCCGAATACAAGAAAAAATATAGCGTTTCTCATATCTGGAAATATAGCAAAAAAATTCGAAGATATTATTCAATTAAAAATCACCACAAAATTTCCATAATATCTTATAATTACATATAAAGGACATACGTATATGTACGTATCACAAATTTGAAAATGACGGCTTTCAGAGAAACGTAGTATCGGCCAGCGAAATGGACAAACTTGATGTGAAAATGCAAATACACACAATATATGTGAATTGTACACGACTGGTATGTACATACGAATCAATATCAGACACGTCCAAACAGTCGAATCAAATTTCGCTCACGAATCATGGAAATAGTTAGATTGTAAATTGTGGTAGTCGATATATGCCACGTCAGGCCGTTCGTTAGAAATTATACGTTAAATCGGTCGCAAATTTTGAATTAATGACTTTAACGTGTTCAATTTATTTTTATAGCGTATTAAAGTAGCCAACATTACGGTTCGGCGGTCACCGACCACTTTCTCCGTCATATCGGGTATACGTGTGTTTCTTGCCAGTAGGGAATTCTGTACTATTCTGTGATCATTAAGTTATCGAAAAGATCTTACGCAGTTGTAATGATTGCTTGTTACTGGACAACGTAATTGTTGCATTAAGAAATAAAGTTATGATTTTGTTGTGATATATATAGATTTTTATGTAAAACCTAAATTTCCTTATTCTATTCAATTTATTAGAAATATTGATTTTTTAGTAATTTTATAACGAGAAGGAACCTGCACAACGCGTATGGTCACTTTTCTAGATAGTAGATATTTCACAACCTGAGAGCTGAAACTTTCAAAGATTCTACTACATTCAATAAACTTACGAGATTAAATACTTGATAACAGTTAATGACTTTATTATGTAGCTCATTTTTTGAAGATAATGCAATGAATAGTATACAATATTCTGGCTGTTAATTGAGATAATGTATTTGATGACGCGAGATAACAACTATCATAAAAGGTAATATAATCCAATAAAATAATCGTAATACCCTCAAGGTGGGACTATATTTGAATATAATACAATTCCAATTTGGAACATGATCGTATAGGTTCCATATATCGATACGTTTGTGACTTCGCGTTCTGAATTTAGACTGCAATGCAATAGAAGCAAGGTCGCTCTGGTAGGGTTTGATATCGACGAGTTCACAGATGTGAAAGTATAATTTTGAATATGAGGTCGAGCGTGATTGATCTCTTCGTACTCAGTCGTGTATTTTGAAATTTTAATTGTTAAACATTTTTTATCATTTGTAGCTAAAAGAAACCAGAAAACAATGTGAACGTGATCAGATAATTGCAAAATATTCGAAGGTAAAAGCGAATGAGCATTTCACGAAACCTATGTAGTCGGCGTTTATAGCCTTTGAAAAGGGAATAAAACCAAGAAATTTGCGTCTGCGTTCGCCTGTTAGGTAACGATGCCAGAAATAATAGTTTCATGGAACGCTACTTATTTAGTGCAGTGTCTTTTGCTTGAACTTACTTAGCAATTAAATGTTCTAATGTCCAAACGCTTGTGCAATATTATATGTCGTTGACTTTACGATGATGACTATATAATTAACAAATTGTACCCAACGTATAACCATAAAACATCGTGATAACGATGCAAGTTATTTCAAAAACATAATATGATATCTTAATAAACTTTCCATATCAAGCAAGTAAAGAAGTTTGATCACTTAGCATAAATATCGTATCGTATTTCAGTATTATAAAATAACTAAGAACACATCATTCCCAATTAAGGTTCCCGCGAATCACGCTGATTTATGGTCAAACATGTTGGCGTTACCGCAATCGTAAACGTTTGCGTATCGCGTTATTTAATCTACAGCACGGAGGAACGAATAATCCTTCCGTAAATCGTGTGTGGCCGCTCTAAATCTAGCGTGGGTTTCGCAACGCGCGAATTCTGTTACACTTATTGCCGATCATTAGCGATCTAGCGGTACGTTCGTCGCGATTCGCGAGTATTATCGACGCGGCATCATTAACTTTCACGAATTTCACGCGGGTCGTTCCGTCATTACGTTCAACGATTCGTCCGCGAAATGTTCCGCAATCTCATGTCCCGGACGTTAGCGATTTCATCGAAAATAAAGAAGCCGGATGTTCTTTTGCCCGCCCTGGAAAATTCATGCACGACCTTATCGATAGTTTCTCCTGTTCGCTTGCGTCACAAGTGACTCGTCCCACGAGTCAATGTATAATTAAAACGCAACCACAGAATTCTCTCAATTCCGTCTTAATCGCGAGTTACACGAGGCAGTTCAACACACATAAGTGGAATCATATTAGTTGGTGAGAATACGTTTTATAGCATGATTCACACCTTTATCTTGACAGGATACTATTTATCAGGACACTATCTCGATAACGCTTGATCTTCTATAAGTCCATGGGACACGATGCAACCAGAATATTATCACAGGAGAAATACACAATGAGTATATTTCTTTTAGTTTCTTCATTTTAATATCCCTTTAGTTCTTAAAAGGAATATTTTAATATGAAACAGGGGAAAAACAAGATAAGTTACATTTTACATCGTTTTTACAGTTTGACAATTCACCAGATTGACAATCAATCTTATTACAATTACCTTTTTATCTGATTTTAGAGTTAAACATTTATTTTCTCATCCTCTTTATTAAAAGCATGAATTGTCACAATATTAAAATATTGAAGAAAACGTTTGATATAATATTCTGTTGTCTTCGTATGATATAGCTTGTAATGGACAGAAATTCATACAAATGATATGAATATATTTGAACAAATTTCAAATATTGAATTTTAGATATTTGTATCTTATTCTCTTTATAAACACATTCGTCCTAGTAACTTAAATACTTGCTTTAACCTAAATTCGCCTTTTCTATCAAATTACTGCCAACCATAACACCCAACTGTTGGTTTTATCCATAGATCTTATCTGGTCTCTCGTCATCAGGTGTCATTCACCGTGCAATTACCGACGTAGTTGGCAGTCGTTACGATCGGAACCTTTATGAATCGGCTAGTGTCGGCGCGGACCTGTCTCGATTAATTCGAATCACCTGCGGCGAGTTAACGATCAAGGTGTTAGGATGGGGTGTTGCAAGAATCTCATTAAAAGCGGGCATTCAGCTGCAGCACGGCGTCCACTTCTATGATTCCAACGTCCGCGTAACGCAAACCAGGCCGCCTGCCATTGATCGTTAGAAAATTTCATAATCCGCTCGTCGCCATTTAACGGAAACCTATTATTTTCTTCCTTCGTTCTAATTAGAACCCGTTGCGATCCTGTCTCTTCGGATTCCATTTATTACAAAGAAACAGAGAGTCAGCCTGTCCACGATTTTCCACTTGTTTTTTGGTTAACTGTATAGCTACTATAATTAATGTTGGTTGAAAGTCTACCAGGAATTCTGTTCTTGATTCAAGAGCATGATGACGTTAACATCGCTTGAATAGACGTGGAACGAATTTGAAAGCAATGGGATTTCTTTTTCTTTTTTTTCTTTTTATATAAGGATTTTGGGGCATATTTGGTGGAATTTCGCGTATTACGTTGGATTTATGATTACGCTTACGTCATTCAAAGAATGGTAAAACAAATTTGAATGCATCGAAGTCTATTCAAGATATTAAACTGTGTTTGTCGCTTGATTTCTCAAGCAAATGATGTGAAACGTATTTGAAAGCATTGGTCTTTGATCAAGTCATTACATGGTGTCTATACAAAAAGATATTGGTCAGGCTGTATAAAGAACTTGAGGTTGTTAAGAAGTTTGAGAAATTTAAGATTTGTTAGAACCTATGTTACATTTCTTGTGCGAGAATGTAAAGCATAATTAACAAAAACGTACCATGCTATACTTTCATAACCTTTAGCTGACATAGTTGTACCCAATTATCGTATTTGTTGTAACTATATAATCTAATTTATAATAAATTGAGTGTACGTACTTTCTCTGCATCTTGTCCACTATAGGTCACAAAAGAAGTCAATGGAGAACGTTAGCAAGTAGTTGTCCCAATTATTATCTCATTACGTTTTGCAACTTCTTAGGAATTTATGAGAAAGAGAATTAGCGAACAAACTTAATCGCGAAACCAATTAAAGTAACTGGTAAATCTATGCCGCAAGACAGATATCCAATATTGACCGAAATGCTATTAAAATTGATTGGCTGTATTTCGAATTCTCTCCGACCGCTGACGCCTTAATACGCAATGAAAGAAAAGAGAAGACAAAGTAATGTATTTTTATTCTCTTTTAATTACCTTTTAATCGATCCGTATAATGAAATTATTCAACCATAAAACAGAGCTGGTAATTGTCCATACCTAATGAAATATGTATTACAGTCCTCCTTATTTGTCTAGATAACTTCGATAAATCCTCTCACGATCGAGAGTTCTCGCTCATAATAAAATAATATTCAAACTTATTAATTTATACCGTTACAGAATTAAACCTGGACGTAAATACTTCATTAGAATTTTATGACTCTAGTGAAAACTTTTATATTAAAAAGTTCCCTCATCTCTCGTAACTTTCATCTTCGTTCCCAATTTTCTGAACAGAGACACCAATTTACTATACTGTAATCGTCCACGTCAAATTTCGGTGGAACGAATCACTTTTATCGAATTAATTGGAAAGCAATTTCTTCCGTTTCGAGAGTATCTGTCGCAAGCGTCGCTAGAATATGTTTCTACCGTGGATGACTCAGGGGAAATATCGAATCGAAAGAAGAATCGCGGAGGCTGATCTCTCCGCTCGAGGACGATCCATGATCTTGCCCGATCGAGGACGAGCCTCGGTAAGGTGCAACGATCTTCGGTGACGTAATCGGCTCGGCTAGAACGATCCTCACACGGCTAACTGCTCTTCGAATGATGATGCAAGTTTTATTAACCTAGGCCATGAGAAAGACGAGCCATGATCTTGAGCGTCTCTCTAGTTCTCAAGGGAATCTTCTTTTTAACCTGCCATCATTATCGACTTGTCGCTGCACACACGATGTGATCCAATTAATTCACTTCCATAGAAGGATTCCATACCTGTTTCGCGTGACCTAGACTATTTTACTTTTAAACTATCGACGCACGTGCTGCCTGTTAACGTCTAATTAGAAGATGCTCGATGTCCGTTTCGTTCTGGATCGTTAGAGAATGTGCCTGTTAACGGTTTGATACACATATATGAAGAATATAGCGGTGACGCGGAAGTCGCGTGGCTGGAAAGGTTACTTTCAGTGAGCGGAGAACATGTAAGCGCGATGTGAGGTCCGTAATAAATCAAACGCACGGATTTAGTTTTGTGGATCAACCTTCAAAGTGAGTATCACGATTCTTCGCGGGGAATAAAATACGTATTCAAGTACTGACATTTGAAAGACATTTTTTTATGGCGGTGATGAACAAGATCTCCTCCTTTTCAGAACGAAGCTTCAAGTTTGTTTATAGTCCAAATGATAGATTAGCATTTTGAAACGCGATTTATGTTGTTTAAATATTATGAATGAAATTGCCCAAGTGCTTGAAAAATTTTTTCTGACAGCGACTTGTTAATTGCCCTTTCGAAATTGAAATCTTCACTGTTTCAACTATTCAATCCGCATATTCGTCGTGTTATATTTCCATGTACACATGGCGTTTTCAAGCTTACATTTCAAACTACAGGGTTGTAGTTCTTATGTACAAACAAGAAACAGATTTCATTCTTTTATCTTCATTCTTTATCACAAAGTTATAACCAGATTACGAGTCTTTGTAGCTTGGTTACAAATCTTTCACGTAGCTTAATATTAAACCACAACATATAAGAGTTGAAAAATATCAAAAATTTCATAAAATGCAATGTCTACTTGAAATATTTTGTATATTTTTCTATATATTTGCATTCTACGAATCTTTACCCCTTTAAATTTACCATGAATGTGAAAACATTCTCAATTGAACTCCACGCCAATATTACATATAATTTGGTAAGAGAAATTGGAAGTACCCTATACACAAACACTGTTTATAAAACGCATATTCGACGTGGAACATTTACCTCTTTGCGTTCTCCAAGTTTGCGAAGGCTCAACCGGTAAGTCGGTCTCGTAAAGGATCAGGAAAAGGGCAGTTAGGAAACGACGGCACACACGATCGCGGATATTATCTAACCTTTAATGCCAATCGCAAAACGGGCAGTGAAAACGACTGGAGTGGTCAGTCGCGTGCGTGGTGAACCGAACCGCTCGAAACCTCCGTTGCGGCTCGATCGGAACGAAACGGAACCACTTTTACGCCGCATTCTTGGCATTGAAGTGTCTCCCGTACCACGCCTGGGGTGGGTGTGGCACCATTCGAACTCGTGACGTAGCCGAACACCACCGATCTCACAAGTATTATACTTACGACACTCGTGCAAAACTGAACAATGCGTGGAGAAGGATAAAGCAAACACACTTGCAAATCGATTTCCAGGTCTGGGAGATAGCAGAATATCGAAAGTCGATTACGTACAATACCTTACGTTACGTATCGACGTATTAGAAGAAGATGTGTCTGATTTCAGTAGAAGTAAAGAGATTTATCAATGTATGAGTGGTTAATTAATGCAGATTTTTTAACCAGTTTCAATTCTTGGTAGGACATTAGGACTTCCCAGGCAATTTCGTAAGAGTTGTGGTTTTTCTGAAGAAATAGGTGTAATATAAATGCAACGATGAAATCAATCGGGTATAGGCATCGATTTTCCGCGAGAAAAATGCACTTCTCATGCCACCGTTTCCATAGTTGGATAATCGATTCCGCGAGTTTCTTTTCGCGAAGGCAATGCAAGGTTTTATGAATACGAAATATTGCTCACTTTCGTCATTATAACTAGCTACCTAAATCTATAGTCTGAACATATATAACTTGTTTCTGGGCGTCCGCGTGCTCAAACTATCGTACGACTGGATCATTCTTTTTACCTGGAATATATTCTTATGAACATTTACGCAAACCAGACGCTGATTTATATTCATTTGGCCAGGAACGTAACTTGTTCTGAACGATATTTCTACGATTATTAGACACGTTTATCTAAGTTTGCCAGCTGGCACCTGCTACCATATAAAGTGACCAACCGCTCCAAAGATAGAAACGCTCACTTTTGCCAACTATCCATCGCCATATTCACGTTCATTTCCATAGTGAATGTAAGTACACAGAAACGTTTCTACACAAACATAAATGACAATATTTTCACGAAATCATTTCCTTTCTTCCGGAAGTGTGCGATAATTTATACGAAATGTCGCGCGTTCGCGTGCGCCATGATAAAGGATCTGCTGCCAGAATTGCAAATGAAACGATTTATCGGCGTCCGGTTAGGCATAATTCTGCCAACAAGTTGAACACCTACTATATGGTGTTTTTCTACCTAGTTTTAACTAGGATTACGAAATATCTTAGCTCGCACTTTACTAGGAAATCGGTTAATGAAACACTAAATCGACATCGTTTATAGCCTCCTCAAATGTTAAAGAGTCGATTACGTATTACCATGAACTTCGTAACTATCGAGATTTATATTTTAATCGAAGGATTTCATGGGTACTGTTGCAAAGGAATTTGTTGAATTTCCTTTCTGACAACGTGATCTATAATATCAAAGGATTAAAGGTTCGGTTATTATTAAAGGTAAAGTTATAAAGATGCTTATGTTGCGTCTTCGAAGAAGATATCAGCAGGTGAATAAACTAGAAAGTAATTCCCCTGATTGATTAAAACTGATTTGTACACTTATCGCTTTTTTTCTGTGAAATATTTTTATTTGTATGTATTCGAAGTATTTCTAACAAAAAATTAAGGGTTTCAAAAGGAAAATGGTACAAATGAGAAAGGTTTTCATTTTAAAAAATTCTGAATGAGGGTAAGTTCCAGTAGAGTTCTATTATTATTCTAAACATAAAAACGTATTACTCGACTACACATTTTGTTATATTTTATATATATTATTTTATGCACACGAAGAAGCTATATAAAACAGCTAAAATAAAGTACTCATTACAATATTTAATGGATAAAATAAATCTCTATTTAAGTTTCACTTCTTTACTGACACCCTTAAATTTTTCTTAAATAAAGAAGCTCACTAAGCCCCTTCATTGCAACAACGTAAGTTTTATTTAAAAAGCGTATGCTCGTTCTATACGCAAACACGTGCCGTTAATGTGATATAAATTGCAGCGATGAGCGTGCTGCACCGAGCACTAATTAATGCACGTACATAAATTCTTTAGAATGATATTTATGCATATACTTTCCGTTCTTATTATGTAATTCAACACGAGAATTGTAAGCAAGTCGAGGTAGAAGGTAAGCAGGCTTGACTGCTCAAGTCGGTTTTTAAGCGGTAGTAAAGACGAGAGGCCTGGCGCACAAACTGCATGCAGTGCTTGTTGTTATCGGTTAATAAATTTTCTTACGATAGCAAAGCGTGGAAAAAGGTCCGGTCACGTAAGCGTTCCGCGTGGACGGCTTCAATGTACGCGGCAAAGAGATAGGACATTCACTTGCGTTGTGAACGGTAAAGCACTGGTTTTTCGTGTACGTTAATTCGTGTTTAATTGAACATAAATACTTATAATCGATTGATCAATAAGCCACAATAAAAGTTTCCTTTTCTTTTCTAGTAATATTGATCAATATCTGATCTATGTTTTCTACTATTTTACTTTTTTCTAAAAGGAAGGAAAACTAGAAAATTTCGATGGCATAATATGGTATCGATTTAGAACTTATCAGCGTCATTGTGATTAGACATCTTTCACAAATGTTTGTCATTGTACCTTTCTACTGTTCTATTTCATTCCATCGAACATTAAACGATGATCGAAAAAATGTAATCACATAATACAGATAAGTAGTATTTGTATGCATCATTGTAGGATTGACTACTGCTATCATGATTAAGAATCTTTAACAATTCATTAATATCGTATCTCCCTTAGTATTTCGTTTTCTTTTTTTCTAGAGATTACACGTTGGTCAAAGAAAAATCCCAAAATCTTTATCGTAGAGTACCATTTTGTACGAAGTTTTCAACATTCGATCGTGTTGCGTAGCGATTGCAAAACAGACAAAAGAGAATACACCTGCGAACCACACATCCCTTATTAGAAAACCTGTACTCTCATGAAAACGCTGGCTCTCACGATACACGGAGATATTAGGTTTGCACATAAACGGAGGTCGATTAAAATTCACCGTGCATTATCCATAGCAAGCACGCCGACAACTCCCAGCTGATGCCGTGAAAACCGCATCCGGGCCAAATAGTCTTTGATCAGGCGCTCTGTTTCTGATCGCGGTCCCACGTCTTCCTATACATCACACACATCTACTGCACAGCTAGCAGTTCGAAGTAATGAGCCAGATATTCACTTTATGTATTTCGTCATGATGTTCCAGCTCATCAAACTCGATTTACGTCGTGAAATTCGTGAATGAACAACGACGTTCCCCATCTTCGTTGGTGGCGACTAGACAGACGACTTAATTGAAGATTGCTTGCGATTATAAGAAACTTTCTGTTCTCGAATCACGGTTTCGTTGGCGAGTTTCGCTATTCGTGCAAGCTGCTCGGAACATAGATAACTCGGTCGTAGCGTCTGGTTCGTCGGGCATTTCACGCTATAACCAGCCAGGCGGATTTTACGCTGCTCGCAATGCTTTTAATTAACCGAATTAGACGGTTACCTGACAGTAAAATCGAATAATTAGATTCCAACGAGCGTCGAGCTTACGACCCCGTGCACGAGCCATCTGAATTATATATTTTTTTTGTTTCCCTCTTTTTTTTTGCCCACATATGAGCAAGCGTACCTCGACTGATGTGGTTTTCGTACTATCGCAGCCACGCACACGTTCGTCTCGAAAGTATGGGATCAAGTTACGTATGGCAGACGTTCAAATGGCCTTTTAATCGTGGAAAGAAGCAATACATTATGGCATAATGCGCGAGCCCCAGTTTACGTAATTTTTTTGTGTGGGAGCATGTACGTTTTATTTTGAAGGAAGACACGGATCGATCGTGAAAGTCAGATAAAAAAAAGAAAAGATATAGAGAGGAAAAGAAGGAAAGAGGGAGATCAAGCATACAAAGCGTATTTCGTTGAGAAAGATCTTTTTATTACCAATTGTCCCACACGAGGCGGAGATTTCTCAGCATTATCGATGTATTATTATATCATTGTATCGATGGCCGAGTCACCATTCCTTTTTACAATTATATATATATATATATATTATTGTAGTATATAATTGTAGTATTATATATAATATATATATATAACTTGAATGTCTTATCTTTATTGAAATCTAAAGAAGTTTAGTCCGAGGTGACGCGCGTGTATTTAATTATCATAAATTAATTTTTTCTTCCAGCGTAACGCGATTATTTCACAATGGTCGAGTATATCACACGTGTATCTGAACTATTTTAATCACCTAATAATGATCATTTATTAATTCACTTTGTCCAATTACTGAGAAAATTAGTTGATTACGGACCACAATATAAGACGTAATCTTACTTTATTTCACGTGGCTGTATTGTATTTCAGAATTTTATCAAAGTTATCTAATCAAGGAAACATCTGGTTCTACTGAATTATACGCGTTAATACCGGCTGTATATCCGTTATGATCTGCACGGTTACCCCGCGCGCGTTAATCTTTTTTAATTAGCGCTTAGGCGTCTGCTTAACTCGCTTCTCCATCGCGTTGCGAACAAATTGTAGTACATACCGATTTGCAAAATGTTCGTTATGGTCGGCGTGTGGTATAAGGTCTGTGTATGACACGATCGTTCGCACGATGTCATCTAGAACTGCGAAACGTGCAATTTGCAACGCGAAGTAACTGCATATCTCACTCGGTGAGAATGTACCATGATTTACAGAAAGCTACCAAACTATCGCCACAATGTAATTCAGTGTACGCGTAGAGATGCAGTGACTCACGAAAGTATTTGGACATTATTCATAGAAATCTTTTATGTTGTATTGTATGTGTCATATGTAAAGTATTCTGAAACTTCATTAATGCTGCAATGAAACACGACTGTCATGGTTATATTGATCAAATTTGAAACCAATCTGAAAATGTCTATGTACGTATAGGAATTACAAGATATTTAATGCAGATTTACTGCAGATATTTAGTCAAAAGTTAATATTGTAGTATGAATAAGCATCTGAAATAAGCTATAAATGTTAAGAATGATCTCCTTGAATATTGAAGCTTATTAATCCTTATCCAATTGACAGATACGCTACCAAATGCAAGCTAGAATTTTACTATCCAACATGATTAGAGCGATAAGAATTGATATAATGGAAAATTTGCTGTTGATATACTTTGGCGATCTTTGGCGAAATATATACTTGCACTAAATATAACCAATGAGATTTCAAATAAAAAATAACCAATGACTTTTTATATACATAATATATCAATAAAAGAGTTTCTAGAAGTATTCAAGTACTTTTGTGAGTCATTGTATTTATAATAGACTGAAATAATCTCGAGAAATGGAATGATGCTGTTACGGATTTTCGTTTTCCACGCATTGAGAAACGGAGGAATTAATTGAAATCACGAAACGGTATTTAATCTACGTTTCGCATAGCGGTCAAGAAATATTTGAGGTAGATATTATCATTTCTGCTATCTTGCCTGTTATGATGTTCACCAGTATTCTAATCTAATATTTTGTTCATTTTCTTTTGCAGCCCGTTCTGCTTTCGACTTCCGCGAAAGACTTTCTATCAAATTATTGGCAATTTCTGATCTACTATTACATACTATTCGCGATATTTCGATTGCATCGAGCTAAGAATATCGAATTTCAGCCTATAGGAATATTGTGAACATTATAATAATTCTTAGTTGATTTCGCTTCGTTACGATTCAGTGAGTGAACGAAATGTGAATCTGGTGAAACAATGCACACGTGCCTGTCTTATATATTTTCGTAAATGTCTATCAATTGTATAATAACACCTGTTTCAACATCCAATCAAGCTACTATCACGTCAGATCTATTCAAGACGTACATCGCATTTAGATAACGTATTTTCCGTTCGAGGAGGAAATGTGAGAACTCCTGACAATAAACGTTGTCGATCCAATAATGTAAGGCTCTCAGCCTATATTGTCGAAATCCTGTAATATTAATGTTTTCTAATATCGAAGATGTATTGTACCATAAATAAAGAATCGTTTTATCTCAATAGTATGTAATTTGAATGCTCGTTCTACGAACTTCCATCTTTCACCAGCATAGTAGCCATTCACCACATCGTGCATCTAATCCGTTTCTCTTGCTCCTGGCCTTGGCAAATATCTCCTAGATTACTAATTTGGCTCAATTTTGCCCAAGATCGCTCAAGAGCAATCAAACACGTGAACCTATACGAGGAATCGTGAAACTGGGCGTTGTCCATGGCAAGGTCTCGGAACATGAACGTTACCTCCTTTAGTGAGAGGAAAAGTGGTAATGACATCATTACTATCATTTTGCTCATTGGATTGCACCGTATTTCGCGTCACTTGATTATTCTCCTTGATGGCTCGCCGGTCTGCAAATCGTGGCCTCTTAGAGAAATTCTAATTAACTTTTTTCACGTCGATGCTTTCCGTTATAATTATCTATAAGTTATTAAGAAAATCGAGGTGCAAAGTGGATTAGCTCATGAAATCGAAAATTCGACGGAGAATTATTAAGAAAGTCTTTATTTTGGAAGGAAAGTTCATTGTATAGAGCGTTTCAATTTGTACAATTGAGATATCGATGTTTTTGATATTAGAAAAAGATGTCCGATGAAGTAAGTTGTTTAAAAATAACTTAATATTGCATCTACATATTATTTTTTTGTTTCCTCAATAGAATAGCGCAGAAGAACAAAATATTGTAACATAGACTTCAATTAAGGTCACTTTTTTCAAAATTTATCTCATATCTTTCTTGCAGTACAACCATAGAAAGAACATGATGAAACGAGTTTAATAATATTCCATATTGCATGATTTTCTTGAAAGCAGCGCAATATGAGAAGGTCATTACTAACCTTCGAATCTGAGAAAAAAGGTAATATACCGTAGGAATAGTATTCATAATTGCCCTGTTCTTCCTAATCGAAAAACTTAAACAATCTTTTCAGAAAGGAACGGGAATATTCAATTAACAAGAACTGTTTATACGACTTAGGCAATTTGTCAAATACTCAGGACAACAATCCTTCAAACGGGGCAGTGTTGCGGCAGAAAAGCAAGAAACACTTGGTTGCCAATACGATATTGCGCCGGAACGGCGCTAATGACAAATCCTCGTAAGGTAGCAGCTGTTAAATCCCCGGTGTCGTGGAAATCTCGCACGATATAGTTCCCCTGTCACTGGTTTTATTGAAGTGACTGCCGTTCGACCATTATGCACAACGCGTACGCAATTATCCTGATCATTATTATCACCGCGAAGCTATTTGAATGCGGTGAACGGTCGTGCGGAATCGGAGCATTGCGACGTGGAAACGATGGAAAATAATGGCTCTGAGACACGAGATAGAAGATTGGAACGCAAGGTGAGGAAACCTCGCCTTTCGGTCATTACATTTCTTTCCGTTTCATTTATTTAGGCTATTTTCTATTCTATAGATACACTAAATTGTTTTTCTTACTCTGACAATATTTTCGAGTGAACGAAGTTCGAGTTATAATTTAAGGGTAAACTAAACTTTGGTTTTCGATCAATAGATTTCTTTCCGTTTCATTCGTTCAGGCTGCTTCTGTTTTACGGATACATGAAATTGCACAAATACGAACTTTGTTATCTTCGACTGACTGTGTGATTTATGTTTAATCTCGTTTGTCGATCGTTGGATCTCCATTTCATTCATTTAGGCTATACAGATTTTCTAGTTTATCGATATAGAAAATTATGTTTAAGTGAGTGTACAGGTAATTCAGAGGTAATTAAGTTTTTATGTAATTTGTAATTAAGATGTGTAATCTCATTACCAGAGATATTAATAAATCTTATTTCTATGACTGCTATGCTGAAAACCGCTATCATCGATCTAATAATTAATGTATAAAATTTGCAATATGCTACTGCTTTCCGTTCTAGTTTACATCATTCATAAATCTCTTTAGAGTTTGTAAGAGAAAATGGAATTGATATTAAAGTTCAACCGTTTTGAAACACTTTGATATTTTGGATTTCACGTTGACAATTATTAATTTTTTCCGTGCTTTGATAAATGATCATTCGAACAGACTTCTGATAATATTATTAAACAGTTTGCCAATATTTCTCAAACGTTATTTTTCATTGAGCATAGATGCCTGAAATGTTCCACTCTATAAAGCACTATGATAATAGTTAGACCCACTCGTTTATTTTCCCAAGTGACAGGAATAGTAATCGATCTTAACGATAACGACAAGAAATAATATATCAGCATCCTGCGGAACAGTTGCTTATTCTATGAGACGAATAAAAGAAACGACAGAGTCATTACAAAACCTTCGATGTTCTTTTTACATCGTTTATAGCTTACGAACATTTTATAAGAATTACCAGGATTCTTACAAATAGATTTACTATTACTAAGAATCAAGGACATCAAGAACAATATGGAAGGTAGATTTCATTCAATTTGTTCTTTTCATCCAACAATTATGACAAATGGGAATAGATTCGGTTCAACTAAAACCATTTAATATCAATCGTCACGCTAGAGCGAGCTGTTAAAAGTCGCCGCTTTTTTTTCAGTCAGTTTTCGAGCAGTGTGTAGTCGAAAAACTGGCACGAAAGGTCACTAGATTGTATCGAAAAATATCACGATTAGATTTTGAAATGTAATGCGAAGCGAAAGGTCTTCTCGACTTCAGCCGCCGTACATGTGTCATACAGCATGGTCCATTTTCGATTTTTCATGCGTCTATCGCGCAGCTCAATCGATGATGGAGGTCAAAAAACTTTTCGCGATACGTATCACGGTTAAGTAAGAAAGCAAGAATGGAGTTAAAAATTGACGAACATTTTATTTCTTATTATCTGCTTTGCAATCATATTTCTTTAGATTTTTTATAAAATTTTTCATAACAGAGCTTTTTGTAAAATTTACTTTCAACTATTTACTTGCTCGCGAGAAAAGCTTACTAGTACTAAGGATTTGTAATTTATGAATTATAGAACTTCACTAAAATAATTCAAGTATGCAGAAGGCAGAAGTAGATAACCTAATACTAAGCTAAATTTATTTAATTCTTGGCTTCTATAGGACGCACAGCATGTCTCGAGCTTGATAGGTACACTGTGATTGATAGGTAATAATCAAGCGTGTAATTTATGTACAATTAAAATACTTTAGCGTTGAAACTTTTCAATTACGTCTAACTAGCTTCGAGAATGTAATTGGAGTTTACTCTCTGGTGGGAGTTTTACTCTCTTTATCATCGAAGTCATCGGAGAGGTTAACATCTTAATTACGCGGTTGCTGCGCGGATATATTTCGAGACTTGAGTTAAATTTATCAGTAATCGCATTACAGTTCATTCTTCTCTTACCGTTAAATTACTTGTTCTTTTGCTTTTGTAGAACTGATCTACGTATCTCTCAACCTTAGTTTTTCTCATTCGGTTAGTAGTATAATTACAGTCATGTCAACAAAAACTTGCCTAAACTACTCGTATAATTATACTGGTTTCATAATACCTGAATGGATAAAAAAAGGCTGTCGAAGTACAATTTAAGAGTGAGTGTTACAATGTCGCTTGCATATATCTCAGTGTACCTCATCGTAGATGTTACTGGTTAAGGAGATTTTCAAGTTAGACTTCATTCTTCCCTTACACATTTCCTACCTAATTTAAATATATTTCCCTGTCTCCTTTAAGGTAACGACCATTTTAAGGAGTGAATCCACACAAATTTTTTTTAAATACAAAAAGGTGTAGTTCCTATCTTCTTAACTTTACGCTTTGAATAGTTTCGAAATAATTCTAGAAACTAAAGGATAATTCATTCGTAATTCATTTTAAGGAGTGAGTCCATACAAATTTTTTTTAAATATAAAAGAGTGTATTTTCTATACTCTTAATTTTACACTTTGAATAGTTTCGAAACAATTCTAAAAATTATTAAATAATCACTCATTTATGACTCACTCAGTTGCCAAATATTTTGACGAATCGTTTCTTCGAACTGCTTTTGGACTATGATCAAACATATTAAGTGGGCTTTTCAATTACTTTCCTATAGTTCACAGATCATATTTTGAAATCCTAGGTTTGACATATTCACGATAATTTGTCGTTGCATCTTTAACGACAAGCAGGCTTTAACGACGTATTAATCGATACTCGATGAAAGCCTCGTACTGGTTACAGCTTATTTGTCGTTCAAATACGTTGAGTCATACTTTCCATTTGTACCATTATAATCACATTAAGCATGTAATTATCATTCCCTACGCCCAATTAGTACTGTCGTGTCGTGATGAATTGAACGATGATAGATAAGTTTCATAATCCCGAAGAAATACGATGACAGCGTTTAGAATTTATAAAACGTGAGTCCAATAGAACGCGCCCAAGGTTCAAAATGATTCTAGAGGTAGATAAAAGAAGAAACTTTGAGAGAGCCATTCTTTAATATCCTGAGGCGAACCTCTTCGTGAGCAGCTTCAGAATTTACGAAGATACTCGTGTCTCCTTTATTACTACAAAGGAACATCAAAAGTATTATATTGAACAAGAGAAATTTATATTAGTAAATACCTTCACACATTGTAGCTTTGTTACTCCTGTATTTAAAAAAAATCTTACCTACTTTAATGAAAAATATTAATAAAAAATCTATTTAGAATAAAGTGCTTTACGGCCGAAAATGTGGAATCACCTACTATTTGGTATCTCAGTTTTTATATACTAAAAGTTATTGAAAATTAGTGCTGTAAATATTGGTGGCAATTTTCTTTATTTTGATAATTTTTTATGAAAGAGCTTTCTAGGGTATTGAAATTCTAAACTAACTTTCTTCTAATTTTTCGGGCTCTATGGATCACGTAATGATTCTAAACTTTTCATAAGTAATATGTGAAGTAAAATTCTGAAAAATTACGAGGAGATTACGAAAAGATTGTAAACTGAAATTTTTCTAAATTTCTCGTTTCTATTCTAACAATTAATGATCTCAAACCTTAGCCGGTAACATATGACGTAAGAATCTATTATAAAAGATTAACGCGGATCGCGCAATCACGTAACACCTATAATGCCATTTTCCCTAATATTTCATTCACTCCCCTGCTCCTCGTACAATAGTCAGTAAATTATGATAAACCGCCCTGACTAACACCAACGATTTCACAATTCCGAACAAATAATGTACTCCGATCTACTGATTAATGACTGAATCGTATCTCGTGCCGGATTTCTGTTTGACCCCCAAGTGCTCGCGTTATTTCAATGGCAAGAAAGGTGGTGCAAGAGACGTTGTATAAAATTACAGCCACACGAAAACGGAATACACGATATCAAATCGCTTGTTCCTCGATACAGATTGTGATCCAAACCTTTCGAGGTCAGTGGGATAGAAGAAATTCGACTGAGGACCATTTTTATACGCTGCTTAGGCGGGTAACGGCGCAGGCTATCAGTTGACGGCAAACGAATGATTACATAGGAGCGAAATCTCGATTTGAGGTTCCTTAACTGCCACCATCAGCGAGGTGTGACCTCGTTTGAGTATCTATCGTAATCGCAGGTGGACCAGTTAGATATGGATGTCCGGGTGTACGAATACTTCGAGAGTGACGTGTGTGTGAAATATAGGCTTCGAAAGTATCGCGTGTCATGTACCATTACGTATTCGTGCTATGATTTTAATACTGAAAGTATGTGTGTGGTCAAAGCGATCGATTCGTAATTTTTGATAAGTACAAATTATTATTATATTATTATAGATTTATTGTAGTGCGTTTTTGGGGATTTTAATGATTTTGTGTAAAGTAAATGAACGAATGCTTATTTTCTTCTTTAACATTATGTACATTTTCATATACTTTCCACTTCAATTTCTTTGATCAAATTTTATACTACGTATAGTTATTGATAATTGTATAGTATTAATTTTCTCAATCTCTTTCTTAATCATTCTTGTCAATAAGAGTTATGTAAAAGTTGAAAGATGTATGTATTAAAAAATTTTCAACTAATTTCCAGAGGCAACCATTAAGGTGGAAATTAGACAATGTATGCAGCAAGTTAGAAACAACTTTTACCTTTGATAATGACATTTGCGGCTTCGGACGAACTTCCGTCCGTATTATCATCGTTTCTCTGCAGTATGATACTTTCTACCTTCTCTCTTCTGAGACGTTGAGGAAAAACATTTCTTCTTAAGGATCTCACGGTGACAGTTTTAAAGGAGACGTTTGTTAAAAATGGGGACAGTTCGAGGTCTCTCTTTCTTAACCATATATCATTTAACGAATAAAAAGGTCATTGTTATTGTTAGAAGCTGAAACGTATACAAGTTGTAACGAAGCGATGCGTGTGATAGGAACTGTTCTAATGAATTCATTCTTAGACAATAATTAGCGGGACCTCCGCATTTCTATCTGTCTTCAACGGCGACAAGACTCTTTAGTGTTCCTCGCAACAGTCGATGTCGTTCAATTAGAAACGAACGATCGTTCGTCTGTGACGTGAGGGAAAGTAACGCGGATTTCGAGGAATCTAGAGAAAAAGAGAAGGAGAAGAAGGTAGCAGGTGTCGTTTCCTGTGGCGAGCAACATCAAGTATATGGAAATCGAAACCGCTTCTGCACGGCTTCGTTCTACTATAGAATGGAAAGTCGAAAGTGATCGATTTCATTCTCTTACGGACCGCTTTTTTTTTCTTCGATTGGATTGTTAATTCAAATTCGTTCCGTATTCAAATATAGAGAAAGGTATTGTACAATACAATTATATATAGTTTCAATTTAAATATCACGGAATAATAACTATAATTGACGAATTGGAATAATAAATGATTTAAATAAGTGGCATAGGATAAAAACAATTTTTTAATGGAAAGGAATATACATTCCATACGAATAAAGTGAACAAAAATTATTTAATTATGAGGAAACTGAGAAGGATATTGAATAGTGAATTGGAAGTACATATAAATAAATAAATTTGTCTAATCCGCTTTTCTATTTATTCATCCCCTAATTGTAAAATTAGCAAAAATACTAAATGCAAATATTAAAAATTCATAATGTTTAAGTGATAAAGGCAATACAAAATTAGAAATTATTACTTACCACAAAATAGCATATAAAGTATTTAGTAAATCTCAAAGTTTCATACTTTCTCATATCCAAAGATGAAAAATCCTATTCAATCACGTTTTATGGTAGTAAAAACCAGGATTAGAGCCTTCCTGTGGTTATAGGAAACACCTGGAATTGTTTCATGTTTAAAAAATTTCGATTTATGAAATTTCTCAGGTAGGAAATTCTCTGAAGCACTCACGAGGTCGGAGGATCGCCTTTTCCTTGAAACTAGTACCAAGAATCGAGGTCTTTCGAGATCGAGAAGCGATCCGTAGCAATTCCTTAAACCTATGATAATCCACAGTCGATTACATTACACGTAACCATGGACGCAGAATAGAGAAGTTGTTCGACTTTTACGTAATATATCGTAGACCTTCGCCTAAGGTCGTCGAGGTCGAGGTCATTCTACTTCACAGTGGAGTGAATCATGTTCTGGGATCTCAGGCAACCAACATTCTATAGACAGGAACACACTTTTTTATTTATTTTAACCTTCAATTGCTACAGTGAAATAGAAATATATTAATATTCCGATGGAATTCTCAGGTACCACAATGAAAATTTTAATCTCAACTGATAGTTTATAATTATACGGGGTAATTATGATTATACGGAATTGGCTCAATTGGATCTTATCTTAAAGATCACAATTTTAACGTTAATGATTAGCAAAACTTTGTGTAACATACTATTTCAGAATAATAATTTATAATATTTGAGTTCTATGCATTAGATACTTTTTTAGTGTTTTTATTGAATTAATTAAGTTCATAGCAAAAGTCTATTTCAAGTTGCCTGCAGGTATTTCTTTTTTTCTTGCTTTATGTTCCTAAATTTGTACTCCTGGTAATGTACTGTTTAGTAATCATTATCTTCTGCAACGTTGATAGCGGGACGCCTTTTACAATACCGGGACCATTATGAAAAGGGTGCGGTCACATTAAAACGAAATAGGAAATGTACCTTAGTATGGCCGAGTTCGATTGTACGTAGCAGAATAGTACGGTGTGCATAATAGAAATGTATATTAGTGAAAGTCTGAATAGAAGGAAAAATCTGCTGATTTATTTACATTTTATCGATTCTAGTGAAATACACGTGATTTTACGTAATGAAGAACACGATATGTTAATACATTTATCTATATTTTTCCGTAGAATCCGATGGCTGAAATAATGAATGCATGCGCAGTAAATAAGATGGAACGAATCGTGTGCATATCGTAAATGACCATGTTGACGATATAGATTAACATAAAATTATGAAATCGAGCGTATCCATATTATTTCCATTAGAAGTAGAATGAACATCCATATAATTCATGTATACGATGAAATATTTATAAGTAACATTGCTTGCAGATTTTTAAAATAAAAATTTTGCCAATTTATAATCTAAACTAACTCCTAGTGTATTTTAAAATGCAAATCCAAACTCTAATGTTACACGTGCTCTACTTCATAAGACTTATATATCCAGTTGATAATTTGCAGATTAAGATCAATTTTAAACGACATATTCGACTTTAAATTGAATATCACAGTTACTACATATACAATACAATCAGACATACCGATTACTAATTAAAAATATGTTAACACAGTTCATTAGTGCACGAATTGAAATCTTTATGTAGGATACCGATAGTCCAATTTTAAAAGTTGATTTTCACCCACGTTCCTCCATTGTAGCGAATACTTCTTCTAAGAATTGTTCAATAAATAAACTGTTTCCTGATACGCGGCATTCCATTTGTACGATAATTTTAACATTACAGTGTATGCAAAAGCCATATTTGTAACAAATATAAATGTCAAGTTTGCCTTAAGTTAGATTGTGACGCCAAAATTTCCTTTCGGAACATAAATCAACGGAAGAAATTGTACGATTACGTTCTGGAACTTGTATAAGGCGAATAGAATGAAAGTTTTACTCAGCTACCAATGAAGAATAATAATAAGCGCTACACAGTTTAGTTAACTACGAGTATTTATTTTTAGAATCATCTCACTGTATTGACCAGTTTTGTTTTTCCTGTTAAACGCCCTCTGTTCGTAACAGTTTCGCCCACGCCAACCAAACCAAGATGTGCGACTTCCGTATATGACAACGGCTCTTTGTGAACAACGGCTCTCGAGGTTTTCTATTTTTCCTCCTGCAGCGTTGAAGTCATAAAAGAAAAAGAGAGAGTACATATATGCATATATAGAAGGGAAACAGAGTAGAAAATCTGAGAGAAATTTCTCGGAATGAATATTTGCAATAATTATAAAAATTCATGAACAAGCGAAAATAATATATATATATATATATATATATATATATATATATATATATATATATATTGCAACATTACTGGCAATTGGAATTCTGAGAAATATAAAAAGATATAGGATAATATCAAAGGGAAATTCTCTGAAAATTGTTCGAAATTAACATATGAAAAAATATGAAAATCGCGAGTGAACAGGGCGAAACTAAAATCTCGGTGCGCCTGGAGCGAACAAGTTCATGATTACTCGAGAGAACCGACAGGCCTATGCGACACAAACCAATCCCAAGCTTTAGTACCCTCATCGAGCTGCTTGCACCTACCTCTAGTTACAACCTCGACATAGCTTAAACCAGTGGATTACATAAGAATGGATCACTCATTAAAAAGTAACCACAGTTTTGTCCATCTATCATAATATTACAATATATCTTGATATTTAATTCTCTATATTTCATATAATTATACTTTATTCATATGAAATGATGTTCAAGAATCGTTTGTTAAATGTGAAAAATCTGCCATCATATATTATCGTCCAACAATCATCTAAACATTGCAGGTTATTGTACTTCTTTACACATGATTAAACTGAAACATTTATTCATTCTTTGAACATAATATTAAATGTTTTTATCAATTTGAGCAGCTAGTTTGAATACAATTCCTAAATTCATTGCTTCAAATTGAAAAAGAAATAAAATATGGAAATGGAAATTTTAGTTCGTATCAAACAGTAGGTGTATTCTTTATTTCATCCCTAGCATGAAAAAGGTTAACACCTAAATGAAGATACTATTGACCTATTACTGATCGAAGATACCGAAAAGCTTAATAGTATATATATATGAATAGATACAAATAATAACAAATAGTATAAATATAATAAGTATCGACCAAGATATTTCAATTGTTTGTAATTTTATTTGCCCATAATACATGGCATATATTTTGTAATAATGCAATATTCAACGTTTGATACAAAATTTCATGAGGTACGCCAAATATTTCGTAATTTATGATAAAATATAAATTTCTTCAAAAATTTCACGAATTACTTACCCATATTTCCTGTGGTAAAATGTTCGCTTTAATTGAGAACGTTAATTATTAAACGTGATAAAACTGTCGATGTTAAACGAATTACCCGCATTCCTTGCATAATACTGACAGAATTGCTCGGTATTTGTATTTCACAGAACTTATAGAAAATAAATTCTCGACGTCGATTTACATTTTAAACTTGAATTTTATACAGTCGATATTTTAAATATTTAATCATAGTGGGAAAAGCAATCTACGTTAAAGTCAATCAAACACACGTGATATTGACAACGTTCTTTGAACTGGGCGTGGGACTAAAGAAAACCAACTATCAGAGATCATGACGTCGAGCTCGCGACTCTTTTTATTCGACGGCGCACAGCTTTCCCTTTCTTTCCCCTGAGAAATTTAGCAATAATTACGTCGCTTAACCGTTACTCTGTCTCCGTTATACTAGTTGGAATACTAAACGATCGAAAAAATTGCCGCGTTGCTACACAACAGTATTTTCGCTTAATTATTTCTAGAATATCCAACAACCAGTTACCAGAAATGGTACCGTATCTTATGCCTACATATTCACCCTGTCAAACAACGTAAGAAACATTCAGATACTGTATCGAGCATGGAAACGAAGGGGATTAAACGGAAGTGAAGGTTTTCAGATTAAATTCGAATTTCTATAAATGGTACATTAATTACATATCAGCTACTTACACATATACTTCGTTTAGGCGTACTTTATTAATACTTTACAGGACGTATATTGATCGTTTAACTTGTTACCTGAATTCCATACAGCGACTCCGCATTTCGCACAGGTCACTTTCTCGCCGATCTATATCAACTCTGTATATCAACTCTCTAAAAAAAAAAGAAAAAAAGAAAAACAGATGGACAGAAAAGGAGAAAAATCGACATTCTCAGCATGAATTATGACAAACAGTATATTGATCGTTGCGGCGAAGTGAACGTCAAGATCCCGCTACGTAGAGCTTTCCTTTTGACTAAACACGGTTTTCTAACCGCGAAGGTCTCTTCTTAAATAAGTATAACGTTGTTATTGCATAGCCGGTCGTTCTTTAAGTTAAGGGTTGACGTAGCACTACATACACTGACATTAGTAAAATGTAGACACGTATAAAGAATCGACGTATTCACTGATTTTCATGAAGCCTTTCGACGTAATGATTTTTTCATAAATTCGAGTGAACATTTTTCTATATCTATTTCTATATCTATTTCTATATCTTGCATTTAGAAACATGACAATTTGAAGATAAAAAGCTTTCAAAAGGATCTTGCTATTTTTGTTAAAAAATCAATAGCTGATTTGATTCTTACAGACGGCAATATTTTATTGGATATTTGTTAATCTCTTTAAAACCAATTTTATCGCATTACAAGTAACTGTAGGATATTAATACGGAATGATAATCATTATGTAACGACTAACTCGTCATTTTTGCTCATGATTCTGTAATTAAGTTACATCAAAAACAAGTATGTGGTGTGTCAAAAATAAATATATTAGTTAGATTAAAATAACAGATTTATGATAAAATATTTCGAAAACAACAACAGCAAAACAAACAACAGCATACAGTTTGTACTTAATATCTATAGGTTCTAATTTATGGCTGGGAGTGCACATATCGAATCCCGTTTTAGAATAGATAATGTCGGCGACGACGTTTCTACTATCGTATTCCGAGAACGCGTCACCGCATAAACATGTTAGACTCGACGTTGTCCGAGACAACGACTGCGAAAAATCAACTTTCATATGATAATAAGAGCTCTAATAAAGAACAAACACACGCCTTCAATTACGTGAAACTTTCACGCTAGGCTTCTGTACTCTAAGACGCGCCTTGCTCTTCTTTTTTCACGGTATACAGGGAGAGAAGTTCAAGTACGCGCGAGACGTATGTACGTACAAGAGGCTATGATGCCTCAAGAAATTTAGTAGAATTTGCATTTGTTCGTTGAATACTGAAATCGAACAGCATATACTATTTGGCGAGAAATGCATTTCAGAAGTAAATCGTATAACCGTTCTTGCCGTTAAAGGAAGCTGTAAAGTGCGCCGAGAAAATCGCCGCGCTGCATTAGAACGAGTTTCGTTTCAAAATAAGGAAGTTAGGTGATTTCAGAAAGAAATTGCAGGTCGATAAACAAAGTTGCAAATAATCCCCCCGTCGAGAATTTTTTTATTACGTGCGCGTTCGTTTGATCTGAGTTTAAAAACGTTTCCACGGAAACTGGCGAAGTTGCTCGAATGACGGATATGAAAGCGAGATAAAATTTTACGACAGGCGTACCATGCGTGTATTGTACCATTGGTATGGGTAAAATCTGTATTCATTTTACTCTGATTTTTAACATTAATGAGGAATGTTATAATAATCTGGTAGCCGAACGTTCGCCTTTTCTTCTCTTCTCTCTCTCTCTCTCTCTCTCTCTCTCTTAGTTATCCTTAATGCATACCGTTGATATTCGATACGTATTCCATACATTCGATAATTGACCGGTTGAAATTCATTGATAGGGAATTATCAACTATTACCTTTCCAGAAACCTGGAAGAATTATTCAGTTGTGCTATAAACTTAACGTGAACAGCTGTCGTTTCAAACGAGTTGCACAACTCGTATAAGCACATAGTACTTAGTAATTTTCGTATAATAACAGTTTAACGTGATAATTACCGTCCGAATAGTATTTTCAAAGCGCGTGCTTCTTCTTAAGTGAAATTCAGATAGAAAACGCAAGGGTGTAGGCAACAGCTGGATAGAAATTTTCCATGGTGACTGTTTTCATATTGTTCAGCAACGACGTAATTACGGATTTTCTAATAATTCGCCTCGCGAAAACGAGGTCACTTCATTTAATAATACTTAAAGTTTAAAAATCTTTAAATGGAACAGGACAACGTTATTTACGTGTATACGTAGAATTTAACTGCATTACGTCATGGAACACGATAAAAGTAAAGAATAACGGATATTTATCGTCATATTGCAATTTAATTAGAGTCTGATGCGCGAATTCATGCGACAGGCGGAATTTACGGCTCATCAGGGAAATGAAAACGAACAACACTTGACTTCCTCGTCGCCATCGGTATGCTTCCGCAGTTAATCATAATAAGTCGGTGTATCGGTGTTATATAGTAGGAAATCAACAAAAATTATGTTTCGTTTCTATGAAAACAAATTGAATCTTTTCTAACATTCCTTTGTAAGATTGTTCAACTTCACTTAAGAAGTATCACACAGTTTCGATTGTAAATCTCTCATAAAAAGCGCGTTAAAGACTTGAAACTCGATATTTCCATTCGAAGCAAGAATTTACACTTACAATTTCTAAACTTAGAATTACACTACTATTTCATAACGATTAATAAAGTCATCAACGATTGTGCCATAGAAAATAGATTCACGGTCTGGTAAGTCACATAGTAGCAACGTTTATGTGAACGAGAAAAAATTCCAGGACAGTTACCCATCCAATCTTTTTACGACGTTCGTAACGTGTTCTTTAACAGCTTTTTTCATTCAGTTCGACTTCAAATTGCGAGACGTCACGTTAACCCACTAAAAACCTGTGAGAATGAATGATTAACGGATATTGTTCAAACGTGAAATTAAATGCATCGATAAAAAAAATATAAAAATGTTTGGAGGCGATACAAATCTTATGCCATATTTAATTAAGATGCGAATCTTTCATCAAGGATCTCAATTGTTAGTCACGATGCAAAACATTATATTTATAAATAGAAGTTTGAAAAATGTGTTGAACAAAATGGTTTTATTATACTGTAACTCGCTGGCTCGTTTAATCATTTCGATACGAATTTCTTAGAAGATGTTAATCATATCAATATCGTAAATTATGTTAATGCCCGAGAACCTCGTATATCATGAAAATATATAAACCGGCATGTTTCTTTCATGTAGAAATTGGAATATGCTCATTTTTCATTCGTGCCCCAGAAATTGCACGTTGTAATGTTACCACTATTGCAAGACGCAAAATAGGAGCCTGTCGTTAAATATAATAATGTTAAATATTTGCAGTACGTACGGCACGAACACGTTATTATCTTTTATATGCATCATTATTAGATGTCCATTTCGTGAACGCAATCTGAATTATCGTTTTGTGGATTATTACTTGTTATATACGTACCTACTATAAAACCAATGCTTTTACTCTGTTCGTATAAAAATAAATCAAACCACCACTGTGGCATAAAATAAATATCTCTAGTTCGCAAGAAAGGAGAAATTCAACAGATAATAGATATTTTATCAGAACATCAAATTACAGGATTCGATTATACATTACTTTCAGTAAGAAGCATTTCTCCCAGTTATTGGCAAAAAAATTAAGCCACAGGCGTGAACGTCGATTAATTAAATGTCTGTAAAAAGTACAATAAGGGCATAAATAGAATCCTTAAAGTAACAACGATCTTTCATCGACTACGCAAAGTCGAGTGCTCCCCGAAGCGAATTGCTTGAAAATGCAAACGAAGTTGAGCAGAAGCAATAATGAGCGTAGAGTGAGGAAATTCATTTACAAATTGTCTCCACTCGTCTGTTCTGTTGGAGAAAAGAAGAGAATAAAAATATCTATGGTGTTACAAGTCCATTACCCCGATAAAAATCAGCATCTTCTGTCTTTTTACGTAATATTGTTTTACGTGTGAAACTAAACTAGAACTGTCCTAAATCTGTGAGAGTCGGTTGTTACGTTACTACTGCGGATGTTATTTCCCATTGGATAGACGATTCTTATTTTTCACAGCTTCTTGGCTGCAAACAAAAAAAAAACAAGTACCGAGAAAGACCGTAGATTTTGTATAATTACACGCAAAATTTGAGCGTTTAAAGTACCGGAACAACTGTACGAAACGCAAGAAACGTTTTAAAACGGAATTCTGCTCAGTTCAACCAAGTGACATTTATTGCAAGTTATATGTTGAATAAATTTTAGTAGGAATGCAAATTTCTAATCGAATACCATTTCTAGACTTGCTTCCACTTGGAACGTTCAAGTTCAGGAGTACGTGACATATCGCAGATCTACCTGAAATCTCGAGTGAGATGACACGAATGCCTGAAGAGGTTTTATTGCATTGCCACGGTTAAAGAGCGCTTTCTTTTCGAACGTATCCGACAACTGACATTGAGGACAGTTGTTCGACAATATTGCGAACACCCCTTTCTTTTGGTATATCTTCTAGGAAACACCTTTCACCAAATAATGATTGTATTTTTTAAGAGTCTGCACATGAGATTATTAACGATCCAAATACTCCTGAATATGTAAAATTCTTCAACAAATAATTCACTTTAACACTCAATGGCCACGTATCTATATAATGTCCATATTATTTTTGTCAGAAATATTAAATGAAACAATATAAAAATAAATATGACAGAAATAATAAGAAAAGAATTAATTATCTGCTTTTATTAATAAATTTATGTCTGAAGGAATCAAGAACAAATCTGCATTGTGAATATGACGAGAAATTTGAAAAACGTATATGGGTGTAGTTTACTATATTTCAGACATATTTTTTCGTGTACACGAAAGCAGGTAAAAGCGAGGGCGTTTATTCTAACTTTTAATTAAAGCGAACTATTCATTGGTGCGTTATTTTATAGTACATAAATAATTAACGGAAAAACTTCATCATCTGTAAGTATACTTTTCTTTCCCTTTCAGTGCTCTTTCCAATTTTTCTAATTGTAGCTCCCCATATAATCTCTGTATGAAAACTAAGATCCACATCAAAAGAATTTTTGCAGAAATCTTTAACTGGCATTGAAATCAAAATTCAATGTTATTTTTATTATCATGAAATTTCTCCCGTGTTTTCGTAGAATCAAGTAGAAATCAAGTAGAATTTACATTCTACCTCGAAATATTACATTCTACTATAGAAATATTGTATGTATCTTTTAAATGTTTGAAACGATAAATGTGTACATAATGTATGTAAATGTAGAAAGTAATTGAGATAAAGTATTCGTTATGGTACCTTCTGAGCGAAACAAACCTCTGGTTAGGTTTCGATTCTTTAATCGTATTAACAAAAATACAAATTTCCATTTCTAGAAACATCCGTAGCCTATAAATAAATAAATCACCCAAAGACCAGGGTAACTGCTGCTTTTATCGGAAATCAAGAATTTGTAATTACCGGAAATCACTAACGTCGGAAGAAAGTCAAATAAACAACTATCTGTGCTTGTTTTTAGCGATTCCATGCAAGGAACAAGCAACGCGTAACTGCGTGTTACTTCGAGAATAATAATGAACTGCGTAATTGCACCAATTATCCGAGCAAGTTGAGCCAGTTTAACCATTGCAAGAAACCGATCAATCGATTTATTTATTCCGTATATAAACCGAATTGAATGTTAATCGGTCTTCGATTTGTAAAATGTTGTTCATTTAATCTATAGAATAATTTGTAGTTTATCGACGTATGCTACATAGAATTCAAATTAACCACGAAGAACTCAAGTAAACTAAAACCGAATTTGCTATTATTATAACAGAATTTCGTAGCAATAACTGTCATGTTTTGCAACAGTTATTCCTAGTTTTTCTAACATCGAAATACCCGTAATAATACGCGTTTTCCTTTAAAACAAAGGAACATCAATCATCGAGTCAAATTATGCTCGTTGAACATTGTTCATTGTTATTGTATAAGAATTTTCTAAACATCGTTTTATTGGTTCAAAACGTGAATACGCATAGATATTATGCGTTACTGGTTATGAAGAAAGTGGTAATATTTCATCGTGTCAAAAGAAAAGATATTTGAGGAGAATAAATAACGCGGTAATAATACGAGAGGGAACAACGGAAAGTTTAATGTCTGCCACGATCATATATAGTAGCAATCATATATAGTAATATCAGTATAAGGCGAAAGAATTAGAACGTAGTGTTCCATTCATTCCAATTATCTTTTTAATATATTCTGTATTGTATAAATTTTTATTATCTAGATCTTTATAGTCGTATTTATTTCTATTATCTTGGAAACTTGGCTTCATAATTACTTATTATTCTTTATTTACGATATGCTCTCCAAATCGTATATGTATACTGGAAAAATATTAATAAACAATAATTAGTTGGTTGTTTGAATACGTTTATTCCACTGGAAATTCCACAAATAGCTTTCTCGTTTAAAAAGTAAAAAATATGAGAAGAGAACCTCAAACATTTCCAATTCCTGAAAAATGAGAAAATGGTAGATACGATACAGTGTATATTTTGACATTCTGCACAATCAATAACGAATGCATATTTAACTCGATTGCACATGTTTATATAAATTAATATTTTTATACACACACATAAGAAAAAGTAAAATACAATAAAAATTCCTTCATCCTTGGATATCTCATATGTTTTTGCATGTGACGTATACACAAATGTACTCTGTATATTTTTATATATTTGAATTGCTCATAAATTCGTAAACATTCACAGTCTACCTATAGCATAATATTCACAGATGTAAACGTCAGACGAAATTTAAGAAAAAAAAGAAAAAGATAATTGCCGCACGTTTAATAATCACGTTTAAAAAAAAAGACTAACTTGTTTAAAGTCCATCATAGCAACTAACCTAAAGGTAATATATCCACCATATCCATCTAGAAAAGCACGTATCGGAAATACATCCCACCAATCTTCCCAATTAAATCTCGCTTCCTTTGCTCGAGGAATTAACGCGCTGATCGGTATCCGTTGCAACGATGCAAAACAGCTATCTACACGATCGCTGCCTCTGTTTTATAGAACGGTTCGACGATCAGGTATATTGAGCGTGGAAGCTGCCTGGAGTCCGGGAACAAAGGACATCCGTGTTCGCGGGATTTGTTTTGCGGTCAGACGCGTGCAGCGTGTGCTTGTCACGTTCGGTCTAATGAAAGCAAGATTTTTCGGTGAAAGTACATTGTAATGATATATAACGCGGTCTACTTTTCTGAATATTTACGGAGTTATACATGTAACGATACCACGTTGCTCTTTCTTTTTCGGTGCGTCACTATTTCATCGTCGTTGCCCACCTTTCGCTTTCAGAAATTGTCCAACAAAGACCAGTTTTTAAACGATGCTCTTACCAATTTCTTATATGGTTCGTTATAATTAGAATACTTAATTCTTCTCCACATTATATATCTTTACTCTGAATTACAATTGAGCGGAGTGTTACAATAAGGGGCCCAGTTACGCTTTTCAGTAAGTTGAGTAAATCAACGAACATTAAGTCAAAATCAATCAAACTCAAATCACTCTTTCAAACATGCTTTAAATTGAGCCGCTGAGAAATTACATTGATCGATTCCATAAGTTGAAAGATATTTTGATAGAAAGTTGATAGAAAGAAACTTTTACACTTTTGAATATGAGACCTTCGAATGAAACCTATATTTTTCTTTCCCATCTAATAAATATAATTTCAATATTGGAGCTCCTTGTTTTTGCTGCAAATCTAACAATTTCAAGTATGTACTTATTTTACATATCATTTACTTTTTACGTTATTTATTTGGATCGAGGAAATGAAACATAGAAAAGAGATTGTTTAGTAGATCTTTATGATAAACGTTATTTAGCGATTTATAGACTTTCACGCTACGTTCCCGCCTCCGATTAGTAGATAAGAATTTTCGCGGTGATCTCTGCGCGGTGTTCCGGTGCGATTTGAATATTCTGCGTGCTTGGATTGAATTCTTTTAGTCGCAAAAGTAGAGTAAATAAACGTTTCTAAACAGGTATTTCATCTCTTCACTTCAGTTTGACATTGGCGGAATTATCTCGGGATTTATCACCTGGTAATCTTCGTAGCTATGTATAATTATGGACGACGTAGAATATAGATCTACCACTTTGTTTCGAAATGCCCCATGCTTTGAAACCTGAAGTTTTATATACTTTCTACAATCTAACATGATAAGTTTAGCAATTATATTCAATTCAAACAGATATCAATCTAAATAAGAAAGATTATTTATCTTCTCTAAGAAACTTAGAAAGCGCAAATTCTTGTAGATAATAGAAAATATAGAAAGAAAATCATATTCATTCTCGATGGTAGAATAGTAAGTCTACCCTGTACCTCGTGTGTGCTATAACATATGAACTAGAATGATTTACCAAATCCTTCTAGGATTTAGGATGGGATAGAACGAAACCTTCCAAGATTCTACAGTGCTTCAACCTTACATGCCCACGATACAATTTGGATTCTCGATATTTCTCGTATCTACAGCCTCGAATGCAGTGCACAACAGAGAAGATTACGTAGGCAGGATTTTTCCTTGCTCCGTCAGCGAACGGTGAGAAGTGTAATAAACGTATCGTAATATATGTTGCAATCACGAAGACAAAAGCATCTACGCGATCGGTCACGGATGTGTACTCTAATTACATAACATCGTGGTATCCGTAGAGAGATACTTTTATTCTATGCGATTCTGCAGAATACGCGCATTCGAGTAAGGACGCTGTCACGCGGACTGACCAACAAGCGTTTCGTCACAGTCGATGTGCAAGGTGTGCGATAAATCGTTCCCGTTACAACAAGGACACACAATGGGCAACGTGTTACACGCGGTCGGCGTGCCACCAGTGGAGATAAATTAAAGATCGGAACAAAAGAGGCGAGCCAAGGTGGCTGGCTACTCGAAAGGAACCTGCTTACCGTGGGACGCCTTCGATCGAACGAACATTCACAATGGAACGCGGCATTCGCCGATTCTCGCCGGTCTTTCTGCTTTCTTTCATCGATTAATTACTAAAACCAGCCGACACGAAGCCAAATCATCGGTCAGGGTAAAAGAGATCGGCTCGTTGTTACCTTCCGCAAAGCGAAAGTTTCTCTTGATTGAATTCGCTAACGAATTCAATTTACGATAAATTTATACGCATCGATTTATTAAGCTGGAACATATTAAGTCGAGGGAGGCAGCGGCACACGTTTGATTATGGTAACATGACGATTGTTGTGCGAATCGATCGATCACCGTACCGTGGATGGTTAATTATGCAGCTTCAAAGCTTTGCCTGGTTACTAGGCGCCAGTCATGGCGAACGAGAAAGCTCGCATTCGTTTGAATGTTTTTCTATTGAAAATCGACATTACGTAACCCGGTCGCAAATTGCTTTCTATTATTCGTTACCTCATCACGATTTTTCCGCTTTCGGTCCCCGTACGCTTTTTTTTTTGTAATTAATTTACGCGTATTTCGGAGTTTTTTCTGTTCCTTTTTAACGAGGAAAAATGAAATTTGGCAACGATACGTTTACAATTGTGTAAGAACGATGTCGTAACGGTGTATTAGAATCGAGTACCGTGACACTTTTACACGAAACTATTTGAGATTGTATGCTGTTTCTGAATATATCGCACAAAAATCGACCTTAACATTATTCTCGGTTTGGCTTCTTAGTAAAGGAGAATGTTCAATTTATCGTGCCTAATTTTTGATAACTTTTGCTTTAATTTTATTTATGTACTCTAAAACTTCCGCGTGAAAGTCGACCCAAATGTTCCTGCACAAATTTAAAAGATTACGCAATTTGTAATCAGTTCTTGTGTCGGTGGTCAATCTTTTGCACAAATTTACAAAGTTATCAAAGTAATATATGGGATAGCAACTTTCTCAAGAACCTTAATTTTTTCTTTCTTTATTACTCATTCTTTATCCACCTTACTGAATCGTAACTTTGAAAATGTGACAACAATATCAATTTTCCGATCGAATTGTATTAATTCCCTTATGGACAGCTGAAATAGTGTTATTTATGAAATTTTCCAAGTTGCGAGTCTCAAGTGGTCAGCAGTGATAAGTATCCTTGTATAATATTAACAAATTTGATAATAACGCAAATAATATTTCACACGCAAATGTTAAAACTCACAAATTATCTGATTATGCTAATTATCAAGAAAAAGAAATGAAATTATAAAGGAGAAGTTATAACTTCCCAACCCTCTAATGTTATTAGTTGATAAATTATTGTATAGGAGCTGTCTGGTGTCCAAATACTTATATGTACACGGCAATTTACTATAACATCAGAGCCAATCTATACATCAAAGATCATCCCATCGATAGATGCTACCTGCTTTCTCCCCTAAATTTGCTAAATCAAACGTTTCTCATCTTTCATGTTCACTTCTATACTACTTAAGTAGCACGTTCAAATCGTCGTTCAAATACGATCGTGTAGGCGCGAGTTTACGTCCCGTGAACAGTGAAAGTTTCCGATCGGTCGCGATCAGGGCGTACAGAATTATTAATACTATAAGTCGTACTCCAGTCGAAAAAAAGGGGCGAACCGACGTGTCCGGTCGGACACACGACTCGGGCAAGCGCTCAACACTCTCGTGTCTCTTTCTTCCTATGTCTCTTTCTCTGTTTGTCCTTGGAGTTGGGGAGAGATACTCGAAAATCGTGCGACTGCTCGTGCGAGACGAATTGCAAGTCGGTCTCGGAGAACGTGGAACAGTTGCTGTGCATGCACGCCGCGAGAATGTACGACCCGCTCCCGCTGTATCGGCCGTTGCATTTTCGCAGGTCATCTGCGATAATATAACGATGTGGTCGTGCGAGGAAAGGGAGCGTGGCTCTCCTTTCGATTTCATTGTCTTCGAGCGACTCGACCTCGGGTTGCTGATACCGTATAGGTCAATAGTGTATAGATGGAAAGTCGTTGGTTGCTATTCAATTAGCGTATTGTATTTCTGATCTCTTAGAAATTCGTTGAATGTTTGCAAAGGTTTTCGAACGGTCGCACTGAAATTTGTTGAATATTTGCGTTTTGATGAAAAAATTAAATTTTGTATGGATATTTTAGATTGTTCGAAAACTTTTTACGAAACGCTTGCAGAAGTTTGCGAAGGTTTGCATTGGAATTTGCCGAATACTTGCGTAACATTTGAAGCAATGCTAATATATAGTTACTATTACTAGTCGAATACAAATAAATTTCTTTTTTAGGATACCAACATTTCTCCGAACGTTTGCGAATGCTCGCTATCATTTGCAATTGTTTGCTCCCCGTGCGTGCTTCGCGTTTCCACCGAAACAAATTCGCGTCAGCGGATGTTAGCAAACGTTCACAAATATTTCACCACCGATGGATGTCTAACTGACACGAACACAGAAACGACACGTTCTACTATTTGTTTTCATCGAAGTTTCATGCATGCAAATGAGCAGTGCATTTTTTCGATCTACCAATATTGCCTCAAACGCTCACAAATTACAACTGCAAACATTTGCAATTGTTTGATATTCCTGTGTGCTTCGTATTTCCTTCCATGTAAATTCACGTTAATAAACGATCGCAAGCATTTCACATGATTTGTGAATACCCAACATTAGATAACATATTATTGGTAGGTGCGTTTAGCAAGTTTCTTAGTCCTTCTGTTCTTTTAGGGACAAAGAAAGACTTGATGACGCATAATGTTACATAGGTTAGCTTTTAATCTGTTTATCCATGCATTGAAACGATCGAATTGTCGGTAAAAAGTGGTTTTGTCCGCTGTTAATCAACTAGAAAAGTTATGCAACATTGTTGCGCTTGGCAGCGGGCCATTCTGATCGAAAGGGTTTCCGGGAAATTGAGCATGATTTGCGTATCTACGAGCTATGTTGACAAAAACTAATCGCATGTAAAAGACAAGTTGCAATTGCTCCTGTCTTTCATAAAATATTGAAAGGAAAGCAAGTATAATTCCATTCGAATAAATTTAAAACTAGTTCTCATTTTTGTATAACTAAAATAAATACATGTTACTAGTATTTTGTGGGAATGGCAAAAATATGTACTTGATCCAAAGATCAAATGCAAAGACAATTTTGATATGAAATTGGTTAACATATTGAATTATAAAATCGCCCTTCTATGATATAAAAGACAAGAAATATGACTTACCATGTTTTTTATCTGTGATCTATATCTAGTTGTCTATATATTTATCATGGCCAATTTACTTGATTTTATGTTATACATCACTAATGAAACAGCCTGTAGAGTCGATCGACTATACAGATTTTTCCTACACCTGCACATATGTAGAGCGGAACCACCCGGCTCGAGAAGATAAATGAAAAGGTCAGAGCGCAACGAAGGGTGAAAGTGAAGGTTCGCTTCACAATTAGTCGCTTACAAATTAGTTGTGGTCGTCGCTAAAAACCGATCGACTCTCTCACCCTCATCCAGCGTTACATCATCCTGGCAGCCACAATCACGTTAATGATTACAGAGTGGCTTGCAGTGTCGATTATAACCACGTTTCCTATTTAATGGATGCATCCGATATCGATGAAAATATATTGTACATGCTACCATCTTAATAAATATCTTCCGTGCATTTCATCCTGTCATAGTTCGAATGCCTCGCGAGTTTTGTTTCGTCTGTTCTTCCTCCGATATGTCGATTCTTTGAACTGCACGCACATGAAACACAGGAAATATTGCAAATAAAAGATGCGACTTGATCGATTGAAGAACATCCGATGAAATATTTCGATGAATATTCGACGTTGCGTGTGTGTAACGAGAAGCGCATTTAGATTCTGGATATACTTCCTAACAAACGAGTTATCGCGATAGGTCAAGTGAAACGCGATGTTACGTAGATGAAGATACATGTAGAGATTAGATTTTTGAACAGAAACACCGATAAAAACGATGAAACATATGATACAGTTATTTTGCAATTCGTGAGAATGCTCTCGTGGTTTGTTGAATCAAGCATGCGTAATCTCTAATGCATGTAGAAAAAGATGTACATATATTTATATGTACATGCACAGAGATATGCTTGAATCGTTTAAAATAATATTCTCTTTATTTAAACCCCAGATTACATATATCTTATCGTATGATTAGCGAGTTCTAAAAAGAGAAGTCCTCCTTTCTGAAACATTTTGCATAATGTGGAAGGTGCTTCAAAATATCATAAAATAATCTTATCTTGGAGCATAGCAATATTATTCATCCTGAACATATTCGAGTTAATAAATCTTCATCCGATTAAATGGCGCTCGTATTGTTGCCTAATTTTCAGCTATTTGTCAGCCGTTAAGTCAGAATATCTTCAAAACGAATTAGAGACTCCACAAATCTTTCCTTTCTATCCTATAATGTGTAGATAAATAATAGACTTAACAACTAGTCTCACTGTGTCTTTCGCTATTCTTAATTACTCGTACCACGCGTATGGTTATACAACGGTATTGCGAATCGACGTGTTTTTACAGAAACCGTCGAGGAATCGAGGATTTCGCCGGTTTCGCCGATTTCCCACAGATGCGATGCTATGCATAGAATCCTGGGAAGTCAAAGCGTTCGAGTAATGGCTTGTGTTACACGTTGTGTATACGGAGGTTACATTAATTGAGGGGTAACATAGGTTTTTAACGCTTTGGAGGAAACAAGGGAGACTAATTAAAAACTCATTGAAATGGCGACTCAAGAGGTATATTGTCTGGCCTAGCAACAATGTCGCAATTGACCTGGATCATGTTGATTATATTATTTTTACGGATTCCTCGAGAAAATTAGACGTGTAGAATGAACTCGTTTTCTCCCTCATTCAACGCTCACGTGACTGGTCCGTTGAGACGTGTTGTCTGACTTATATGTAGATACCGTGGCTCACGAAAGTATTTGAACACTTACCATAGATAACTTTTATGTGTAATATTGTACTTATGTAAAATGTTTTGAAGTTTCTAGTTCATATAACATTATTTCTTTTTTTTTTTTCTACTCATAGAATATAGTTGTATAGTTTGGTCAGCGAAAATTACAACACTATACAAGCTTGTTCAAGCTCTTATATACAGTATCGTTGATATATCGAACATTAGGAGAAACCTTTCATGAATACATTATGTGTGTTATATCAAACATTAAAAATTTTATTAGCGATATAATGAGACCTGACTTTCATAATTATAGTTCCACGCTTTATTATATGGTTATAAAAGGAATACGAGGCATGAGGAAAATAATAATAGATCCGCGATTACTATGCTGTAACAAGTTATAGATTCTCAATCAATTTAATCACTAGGTATTAATATTCCATTTCAAAATGTCCATTGTTCTTGTCGGTAAAAGATTGACAGCGGTAAAAGAGTGAATTTATTATCTCACGAAGTTTATTCCTGTTTCATTTCAGCGAATCGATTAATTCTCCGTTTCTTTTCTTTTAAAATTAATCGCACATAAGAAGCTAGTAATGTGAAATTAAACAACGTTAGAATCCTAAGTACCTATTGTTCCTTTTCTATTTCTGTCCCAACTTTTTATCAGGCAGACGACCGATATTTATACAATATAGTACAGAATAACTATAATATGCAAAAATATATAAGATATTCAAAGTTCTAATATTTTGTGAATAAGTTTCTATCTAGATTCTAGTATTTGTTTAAGTATATTTACAAAGATTGTAAACTACATAGGGATTCGCAGTCACTGTTACAATTCTTGAATTTTTAATTTTCAAACTTCTCCTTGTTGTAAAAAATATAAAGTACAAAATTTAAAGGAGTGATCGTGAATATCAATAACATTTTTTTATACTTCGTTTAAATTAAAAATAATTTTTAATATTAAAAACATATAATTGGAATCGAAATAAATAACAAACACATCGAGAACGCGTAATAGGGTTCCAACGATCCAAGCCTATAACATTTTCTTCTCATTAATACTCTCAACGCATTCTACCAAATTGTAACCAGGAAAAACTGGAATATACATACCTGTACCTGATTATTATACAGTTTATTTTATTTTTAAGAACTAATTCACGTAAAAGGATCGCGATCCATACGTCAAAGGTAAATTGACATCTACGGCGATCAATGCAATCCACAAATCAACCAAGCCATAATTCAACACGATCCAACCCAAAGGCACCAAAGGTTTAATTGCTCAATTAAAGGAACCGCGTGGACAATTCAACGGTGTGTTTCGATGCATACTGGAAACACTAGGTACGTCAATTGTAGCGTGGCCAGATTCGATCGATTACCTTTGAGAGCCGGATCGTGACCCAATCAACATGAGGCTGTACGGTGGAATGCGAGAAAATGACTGATTTAGCACGAGCACGAAAGGAAACGAACGAAGTGCCCGCGCAAAAGTTTATTACGCTTACCATGTGCGTCCGAGGATGGCCGCCGGCCATTTCTTGATTGATATTCAAGTAAGCAGCTCCGACGAAACGAACGAGATCGACTGGAACGATGAAAATCGAGGCCGAAAACGTTCGATAAGTCCCAAGAATCCTAAGCGTATTTCGCCGCTAACCTGACATAAATCGTAATTAATGATCATACCGATATACCGTGTTTTTGCGAATTTTTCGCCTGACATCACTTAAAGTTGCTTAAAGTAACTTACATTACAACATTACGTTAATCATCGTCGAAACATGTAATCCATTTGTTGCGCTCGATTTGTAGCAAGTTCTGAAATCTGAAGGAATTTTTCTTCCTCTTCTTTTATTTCACTTGTTTGGCAAATCGTCAGAATTTCCTGCAGGAAATGTCTTCTTCAAGTAATTTCCACTCGATCGCTTTCAAGGAAGTCTAATATGGTTTGTTTACGCTGGTGTTGGGAAATACGAATTGCGCGATGGATTGAATAAAAGTATCAGATTCTATAGTCTATTAAAGAAATAGTCATCGTAAGACGATAAAAGTTTCGTACTTGCATGCATGCGGTCGAATATTTGATGGTGTGGATAGGAAGTTGTAAAATTTTTATGGGGGATACCGTCTACTTTCTATGACTAACTCTGTAGAAACGGGTTAATTACCTGTTGGGGTGTGCCGTTTTTCCGCATACGGCAATAGATGTTCTTTTTTCGACGCTTGAACATGGCATTTGATTATACGTGTATAAGAACACGCGTGGGATGTATGTATTCGTGTTAGAACATAAATTATAACCGTCTCGATAATTAACTTGGGCTGTTGTATGGTGTTTAATGAATATCGAGGTTTCCATTTAATAGTATAGAAAAGAATGTGTTTTATTTTCATAAAAAGTCCTATCGTAAAAATAGGTTTAACGATCGCCATTAAAGTGAGGTATGATGGTGTGCCTTATAATGGAGCAAACATGAATCGTAATATCTAAAGGGTACAGGAATAAAAGCAGGAACGATATTTTGCGATTTCATTAGCACTATAAGCCTGACGATCGTGATTATAGATCGCAAAACACAAAAATATTTAAACAATCAATTATCCATTATGTTAATAAGCTTCGACATACAGTCACAGCATTTTTAATGCTTACCACATGTCGAAGATGCTTGTTCATACCGTATTTAATTCCTTACTATATGTATGTTCACAGTAAATTTTCTAATTTTTATACACATTTTCAAATTACTTTCAAATTACACCAATGTAATCATGATCATCGTGTCACATTATAATGCTAATGAAATTTGGAAATGTACCATGCAAAATACACAATATAGATATAAAAATTTGCTATGGTAAGTGTTCAAATACTTTCGTCAGCCTGTATATGTATTAATAATATCGTTCGAAGTATCGTAATTGCATTAAGGGCAGTGAAAGCGCGTTTCTCTTTCGAATGAGACGTTTTGTTAATTACGTAAAGGTCACTCAATAACAAAAGAGGCTGGTTTCCGACATAGTAATGCGAATTTTTACCTCACTACTCACCGCGTGCTCTCGTCACGGCTTAAACACCTCCGCTACGTATGCTCGGGATAGTCGCGGTTATATAAATATTCATGAAATTTATGGTACGCCATAAATTTACTAGAGAACTTATGATGTATCGTTACGCCTTACGCCGACTTTCTACGTGTCGGAATGTTTAATGACAAATATTGATTCCTTCGCTGCTGTGGCTAGTTCATAAAACCACCGCGGAGAAACTTCGTAAAATACTGTATTCTTTGCAAAAAACTATCTTTCCTTCTTCTTTTTCAAATTGCACACGATGAGGACGAAATAGTGATTTCGTTAAATAATCGTGTTACGCTATTCAGAAACGTTAGAAACAAATATATATTGTTTTTTCTACTTTTTTTTTCAAAGAAAGCATCTGTTATAAGATAAAAGATTGACTGTACGTGATTACACGTCATATGAAAGCGCAAAAATTGTTTCAGGATGATTTTATAATTGGACCTAGGAGACACATTGGCGAATGTAAAGTTGCATCTTAATGGTTAATTAATGGCACTTTAACTGTCATAAATGTGCGTGCATACATATAAACGTACGTGCCCGGAAGTTAAAATTTATGGAAGTAAAATTTTATTCCCTAACCTAAAACCATAATAAGAACCCTAATCATTTATAAATCCAAGCTACACGACAAGAGAAAATTTAAAGAAGAACAAAAAGCCTTTTGTACGAACGGAAACAATAAGAAACGTCTTTAAAATGTTCTTCTCTTTTCCTGAACTTATCTATCGAATTGTCAATTTCATATTCAGGGAAAATGGAGAAAATAAGACGATAAAAAGGACATCTATCTCGATTCAAAATAGCATAAAAGAGAATTAATTTATCAGAAACTTGCATGAATTTAGAAATTGCAAGAACAAAAGATTTGGCATCGCTTATTTTGACTAGTTTGATACTTTTGATGTTACTTATTCTCTTCGTTCGTTTATTACGCCTTGTTACCAGCGAATCATGAAAACAAGATATTTCAGATAAGCCATAAAAATCTGTTGTATACCATTGAAGTTCCGTTACTGCTGATACGCGACGTACGCTTGTTACCTTGTAAGGACGCGAAGGATTGCCACGTGCTTGTATCACGGCGCGGCGCATCGATTAGGATCACGGTGAAACCACGTCGAGATGTAATAATGATTCGCTATGTACGTGCATAAGTACACCCTGCATACCGTGAGTGACGTTCCGAATGAGAATTTTCACATGACATGTTTAGGATCGAGTTCATACGAAACAATCGCAGTAGTCTGATTATGATCTATGTTTAGTATGGAAATTAGGAGAAATATTGAGCAGCGCGTGTGTTGAAATGGGAAATGAAATTGGAAATCAAGATGAATGGGAGCGGAAATGGAGTTCGAATACGACCATTGAAGACAGATAAATTTAATTGTTACTGTGAAATAATAGAAAGTAACGTTAATGGTGAAGCGCAGATAGATGTAGATTAACAATAGCTTGCTTTCTGAAAGTGACTTCGTGCATAAAATCTGCTATCGATGCGGTGTGGCACACCCTCATACCTCCTATGGCCTTGCTTTAGTATATCTAATATTTTAATAACGAGAGATAGTATTCTGTCTAATAAACATGTACGATCAACATTTTGAACAATCTTATTTAGAAAATAAAAAATAACTCGTTATTACCATTTTAGTTTCTGTTGATTCCTTTAGACTGATGTTCGTTCAATGTAGAATATCCGAATTTGTTATCTCTATTAAGCTTGTTGAACACTTTAAGTTCTAGTTAATTAAGTTAGCTTCTGTCTAACAACTACCACGAATATTAATTAATTCTAGAATAGTTACAGTTCATCTATCACGTGTATATCATATGTAGAAAATAGTTATAAATATTTTTAATAGACCTTCACCGATTTTAGAAAATAAGGGAACAGCAATAAAGCAGTGTATATAATTCAATTTCGACAGAGTTAGATTTAAGTTAACCTGAGATATAGATTATAAGTATGTGAATGCTTATTTGATATTATTTATGTTATTGGTGAACTGGTAGAAAAGTTCCGTTCTCTCCGATTTCGATGATTTTTGAATATGTGTAAAGCTCAATATTTTGAACATTTTCCTGTACATACAACCGACACGGCGGTCGGTTCTGATTTTCGAGATATTCGCAAAAAACTCCCAGTACTACTATAAGTACATTTCTGCCCATAGTTGTGTATCTATGGGAGCGTACATGTCAGTATCGGTTGCCTATCTTTTGTAGTTTTGTTTGTAAACGAGAGTCAGGCAAGCTTAAAGGTCCCGTGCACAACTGTATATACGAGAATTTCAGAAATGTCTGTTATAGTTTATAACTCAATTAAGATTGAATATTATCAATGGATTGGGTTTAGGTTTTGGATAGGTTTCCCAATCAATTTTTTCAATTCAATGACAACGCTTGCGTGAAATAATAACAAATTAATTATAAAAATAACAGACGAATGAATAATTCATATTATTTTACGAAACAGAATAATCGTGATGATGTTCGCTTTTAATTGAGTTATAACAGACATTTCTTGTAGTCTCACGTATGCAGTATAATCTTGAAGATATTTACATTTAATTGAGTTGTAACAGACAGTTCTTGCAGCCTCGCTTTTGCAGTTACGCAGGGGGCCCTTCAGCTCGCCCGAACCACATCTAGAAACAGAAAATAAGCAGTCTACGACGGCCAGCCAATATTGACACATACGCTGCCACAGACGGAAAACTATTGGCAGACATAAACTATAGCGGTGTCGGCAGGTTTTTGCGAATATCTCGTAAACTAAGTCTGACCGCTGGTTATATGTATAGGAAAAAGTTAATCAAAACGTTAATTTATACGATACAATTCAAAACTATCGAAATCGGGAGGATGGAATGTTTCTACAAGTTCACCGCGTTACTAAATATGCAACAGCCTTAAGTCCTTTTTTTCAAAACGATATTTCCATTCAAATCTGAACATTCTGATCACTACAATTGATTAAAACTCGCTGAAATAGCGACCTATATTTGATTCAGCTTAAAATATTATCAGTTTTATGGCTCGTTTTATACTGTCCGTTTACTAAATGCCTTGTAACTCTCAACGTTTCGCAGCGATCTAATCTTTACGTCGAGGATTACACGTCATGTTCTGCTAACCGCTTTGTAAGATAAATTAATTAATCCCGAAAGGAATTCCAATGGATTTAAGAACGAACGATTTCACAAATTTCTTCTCTTTGATCGTACCTACTGGCCATACGCAACTTATATACCCAATTAAACCAATGACGTGTATGCATGAATGTATACCAGCACAATTACAAATCAGCCGAACGAACGTGATTTTTCATCTGTCGTACATTCCGCTCGCGGCACCAGTTCGATTATTGTTCCGTGATCGAATTCACGTACATATATTCGTAGATACCAATTAAAGGTTGGAACGATCACATGCCAGCAAGCACTTTCATCTTATCCGAAATTTCGCGCCTGGTATGATTAACGTGACGTTCGAACGCATCGAACACCATAAATTCCTCTCTCGGTATTTCGTTTGCACTATGGTTAGCCATACTAGTCCGATGCACATGCTTATTATTTGTGTTATAAATTATGTTACCGGTATACATGGCGTAATCGGTAATAAGCATTGATTAATCAATAATGTGGTTGTGTTATGTTTCTATTTTGAGCTTAAACAAATTATTCTCGTCTTCGTTGATAGCAGGGTTTTAAGGCACTAACGGAGAATATTTTCTTTAATTTTCCGTAAATTGCAGATAAATATCAGGACCCACATTTCAAGTTTTCTTAAATTTATAGGTATCTATATCTTATAAAATATACGAAGTCTGTGATTTATATATTTTATGAAATATAAATCTCCTAAAATATGATATAAAATTCGTAATTTACATGTATTGTAAAATAAGAGATTCACCAATGTCAAATTTATCAAAGTGAATAAAAGTGTACTTGATGAAAATGATGGTTCAAAAATTAAAATTCTACAGACGTTGGAGAAAATATTGACGAAATTTCTACATAGCTCAGAACGTAGTTCTATTTCGAAAAGCAAATAGAAAAACAACAGCGATATTTTCATAGATCTGCTATTTTCTATACTATATATTCGGTGAAGTAAATAACGGCGGAAAATTACCAGCGAATTTATTTTCACATTGTTTACAATTGGAGATATATGAATTTTGATAAAATTAAGAAGAATTATTCTGGTGTTGAAAACAATACCTACCGTATGAATAATTGCGTGGTTAACCTGTTCCTTAATGCAGACACGAATTAACAAGCAAAAATTTAAGCAAATGGTAGTAGACCAGAACTTGTATGCTCCTAACAATATCAACTTTTTTATTTATATTCTTTTCTTGTTATTAATCTATTGTGTTATTGCGTACGTAAAGCGTACGTTAAACTAACGTTTATTCTGATTTAATGTGCAAAACTGCTTGAGAACGAGATAGAGAAAAAAAAGTTGCTTCTTCTAAATCGTAGAATGTTTCGCGTAATCGAAGCAGGAGAATGTCGTGTATCGCGTGGTTCACCGACTTTATTAGGCCAATTGAACACGGTTCGCGGAACGACAACTTTTCTAACTTGACAGCATTTCGTAATGCATTTCCCATTGACGATACATGTTATTTAGTTATTTGCAACTTGTTATTCATCGAATATAGAAAGAATTTTTGTCGTGAAACTGTTTAAACCATGGCAAGCGTGTAACGAGTATAACATCGACGACCGTGCAATTAAAATATCTCAACGTCGACGGTATTTCGGCGTGCTTCGACGTCATCATTAAAACTATTTCCTCGGTTTTCTATCTGAAAACCAGATACACGGGGATGGTCGTTAATTAGGCGCACATACAGTAAGTAATTGGAAAAATGAGATCGTGGGGGATAGAGAAACTAGTAACGGGTTACGAGATCGATGGATATAGGTATATGTATAAGAAAATTATCGAATCGTTCGAGGTAATAATCGACTGAAATCTTTGGTACAAAACATAATAGGCAAACGAAGATAATTGTGAAATATTTTATGATTTAAGAATGGAGCAAGACGTTGTTGAAAAATAAGATTTATTATGCAACAATTTATCATTTAGAAAAGTAGAACTTATTGTGTTAAAAAAGAAAAAAGAATACTAATAAGTACCTCAGCAGTTCTCATTATTACAATTTTATCATTCAAAAGTATATTTCCACTGTTGATGTGTGTCTCAACCCTGAGTGACTGCACTGAACTTACGACAAACAAAATAAAGGTATAATACAGTATAAGTTAATTAAGTATACAGTTTTATAGTTCTACATGGATTTTCGAATTGGTTTAAAATTTTACCCACATGATCACGATAATCGTGTCTCATTACTGTTAATGAAATTTCCTCATGTTTTCTATGGTAAATCTTCAAATATAAGACATACTTTTCTTGGTATCAAAGTTCTTTAATTTTGACGATACACATTTATGAAAAATTCGAGTAAATCCCGAAAGTATCACAACATACGAGCAAGAAAACCCACCAATTTTCTCCGCGTAAAAATTAAATACTCAAACACCTCGAATACTCGGACTGACACCTTAGTTTACAATAGTAAAAAGAAAAAGGCAAAGAATGTACGCACGAGGAGCCTAGAGAGCTGTGAATGAATTGTCGGGGGTAATGAAATACCAGGAAATTTCTTTTGTTTATACCGTTACTTTCCTTTGCTGGTAGCCAGATACCTTTCGGAGGGAGTTGTTTCTGTAGGAAAAGCCAGGGTGAAGGGAACCAGGGCGCGATTCATTTACGCGAGACTCACCTTGCTGCTTCTTTTTACGGCGTGTGCCAGCCCCAATTAGAGGCGGTTCGTTGCCCAATTGCCTGACTTGTTCTCGAAAGTTTTCGCCGGAAAGCGTTGGTGAACATCTCGTTAATCATCACGTGCATGAAGCTATTAAAGGGGAGAAAATAGGCAATCGTTGTTAAGAAACTTTTATTTATGTGAAATGTATCTCTAGAGAATGACATAGATCGGTTTTGCTAATTTGTTTAGCAAAAAATTCGAAAGAAGAAACGTGCGCTGATGCTGCGTTTCGGTAGTTTAATTTCAAGGTAGGTTTCCACTTGGTATTACCAGTTACACATACTCGCAAGCTTTATATGTATTGTAGTAAAATGTGACGCAATTGATTAACTTTCACGGAACGTGCTAATAAAAATTTATATTATAGAGGTATCGATCGCCAATTTAACGGCTTGGTATTTAGCTATTTTAGTATTTGAAAGAAATGGCAATTAAACGACCATTAAATTCCTAAGCCTAGCTCTTTATGATTCCATAGAAATAGCAAAGGGAAATATATTGGGAAAATGTAACAGATATAGTAATATGTGTCTATGTAAGATACGTGATAATATGTATCGAATAATTGTTGCTATAAGACAAAGCTTAGCTTATTATACGAAAGTTACAATAAAAAAAAAAAAAGAGAAAAAGTGGTAAAAGGGTAGTCGTGCTCAACCTTCCGTCACTATACGTACCGAGATCAATACATTGGATATTATTGTTGCGAAAGATCGTTTGAAATGTCAACCGATAAACATAGTTAAAGAGTAGCGACGAAAAAAGTAGCTTTCGGTATCCGTGCACGCATCCATGCGTGTTAAACTTCCAACGAACGATTTTTAATTAAACCGGGCCCCTATCGGTGTTAGACAAACAAGTTTGCCTTTACCTATTTACTGTCTTATATGCAGATTGCCTGAAAAACGAAAGTATGAAGTAACTTGTTTTCTTGTTAAATTCTTGTGACTCTTAGTTACTTCATTGCGACTTTCTGCAAACGATTTTCTTCAACGGTTGAAGAAAATCAGAAAAAGAACGATGCATTATTCAACGATGCTTTTCTCTTATCCCATATTTTGCGTTCGATCCTTACGCGAACGCTTTCATTGAACACAAAAAATAAAAAGAAAAACACAAAGAATTTCTCCGTGTAGTTTTGCGTTTAATTTATAATGAATTCAATCCTTATATACATTTTTATTCACAGATATTAGACATTTATACGATTTATATGAATATTTAATACATATTTATCAAATATTTATAATATATACGAGTATTTAATGATCACAATGTGAAATATTAAAGTTGATTAGTACCTAACGCGGCAGAAAATTGAACAGATAATTGGTCTTTACTGATATTCGCGATACAATAAAGTACATAGGAAAAAAACAGTCAGATATAAGTAATTAGATCCGTTTGATACTAACAATCTTCGGACATTATAAATTATATTGTAAATTATTATAAAATTATATTAATTTATAATAATGTTATAAATTTATGTTACTGAAAGATACTCCAATTACGTACCCTAATATTTACGAACAGCGATGTGCACTTATCGTTGTCTCAAGCCGTACTGGGTTTGTGTATATAAATACACGAACCGTTATCGAGACGTCTATCCGCTACAATTTCTCACGAACGAGCGTGCCGAACGGAAGCAACACGAGCTTAACGAAAAGAAAAGTTTACGTTCGATAAAATGTGTGTTGGAGTCGGCGCATTCCGCGAGTTATGACTCTTTTTACAGATTTCACTTCGGACGGTTGTCTGTTCCGTTGCCGATTCAAATGGATTTCTGACGTAACGACTCCGTCGTTATGAAATATTTCGACTTATTATTCGATTACTGGCGACCTGTGTACTTCTGTCGGCGAAGAAAATCAAAAACTATGAGGAATTTTATACGCTGTCAACGTGCGTGATCTTTCCGCAAACGTGAGACGAATAATTCGTAAATTCAGCATCGTTGTCATCGTGAAATCATATCGACTCTGATCATACTTACGTCGACCATACATGCTTGTCTATTACGACTGATTTCCCAAGGGATCGCGAACCGATAGAAAAGAAGAAAGGAACGCAGGCTAAGAAAAGTGAAGTGAGTAGTTATGACCCCCTCACCAAATTTCAATTCACACGATTTTAAACAAATTCTCTGCTATCAATTGCGAAAGAATATTATTCGCGGCTCTTTCGTCACTTTCTTATTTATCCTCACCCCCTAACAATTACGTTATTGCTTCTTTACACTATGGTCGAATGCTTGAAATCACTTTTTACAAGTATGTGTATACTGAGAATGACATTTTCTGCAAATTTCGTTATTTATTTAAAATTAATTTTACATATATTACTTGAATATCTTTTTAATTAAAGAATTTTCTAAGGTAACAGTAAATATTCTAACCTGACATCTTTTTTAAATACAAGATTCCGTGAAAGATGTAGTGATCACACTCTTTTGATCGATAGCGTATATCGCAGTGCTAACACTGCCCTCTGACTTATGCCCATTAATCGACGTTATTAATCACCAATTACAAGATGCTTGGAGGCAATATTCGATTGAGCGTAACGATGAAACCTTTTGCTGGAAAGCGTTTCTCATTGCATTTACGAGCGATTTCATCGGACTGTTTTTATTAAACTTGCAATTAAATGTCGAAGGCCTCGTGGTGGCTCCATAACAACATGATTAATGAGATGTCCTTCCATATTCTATTAAAATTTCGAGTCAAGCGTAACGAGGTAGTTCAAAGTCATCGGAAGTCATCAACGTAATAACTCGCGATCTTGATGATGCGTCACCTCGTCCATAAATTCTAGTTATTCTTCGATTTCATCCTAATTCAGCAAGAACCACTACTAATTTTATGTAACAGATGAAATAACTTTCGTTCAATCGAAGAAAAAATTTATTCGGCCGGAAAAATTTAATTACATTTAAAGTGATAATATGATCGGCTGACGTGAATATAGGTAGAATTAGTTCGTTAATTCGACCATTTTATGGAACTAAAAATAATATGACTGTTGTAATAGTTTCGCGTGATGTTTCGAAAAAAAGTATATACATATATATATTGAATTATACTTGCGCTCGAGGGTTTAATTTGACATGAAAAATCACGTAACCGATACAAGAAGTACATTACTTATTGCATTTTATTCCGCATTGGTTCTTTAAGACACATGTGATCAGTTAACTTTGCACAATCCGTCTAATTACAATTACCATTTTACGCCGTTTAATCGTCTTAATTGTACCCAAGTTCCTGTTACCAATGATAATTCAACGAAGGCGTAATACCTATCATTTGCCATGTAGAGTATACGTGATTGATTTTATCCTTCGTTATTAACATAATGAACAGGCATAGAGAAATTGCTCGAGATTTCTGCGAATTTTTCTCTCGAACTTTCTTATATAGAAAGTAGATGGCCTGTCGATAGAATTTTGACGAGTCTTGGATCTTAATCGTACAGTAATATGCAATTTGTTTTAATTGATTATCATTTATGTTTATTTCTAAGATTTATTAATAAAATAATAAACAAGGCTTGTACTCGGTGTAACCACGTTTAATGACTTTCGAAAAGACTATTGTAATAAGTTGGCCAATCCACTAACGAACATTGTTATGCAATTATGTCCGAGATCTAGTAACCTATCACCTTATCTATATTCGGCTATGAATGAATCGAGCTATGATGTTGGCTGTGTAGAATCTATATACAGGACCCTAGGCGGATTGGATTGTTCGTGTATCGTTCCAAATATGACTGTAAGATCATTTATTGTTATTTGGGGTCATATGGTTCACGGAACGGTGAATCTGTCATAGCGAAGGCACGAGCATTTTCATTTGTGTTGGACTGTCAACAAAATGCTGCGTGATGATGCATGAACAACGATCGAATGGTTTTTATAAATCGAATCTCTGTATATCGATCGATGGTCGTATATACACGTTTTACTTTGTATCGTTTACTCTAAAAATTTCAAGTGATTTAAAAAATTATACTTTCATTGTTAACCTGTAATGAATAAAAATGGAATTTCTTATCAGTAAACTGCGGAGATTTATGCATTTATGAGTAGCTAATTTAAAAGTACAAAAACCTACAGAATGAAACCTATTAGATTTCACTTTTTTTAGTTCTTTTTATAAAAATAAGAAATTGCATTCAGATCTATGTATCTGAAAGCTTCTAATTGGACACAGAATTCGCACATAGAGATTTCTTATTACTATAAAATTGTATTAAAATATATTAAAGAGACATACTTCTAAGCAATTAATTTATTATTTATTATTATTAATTATTAAGGCTATCCATTTAATCCATTTAAAATTTATTATGATGTTAGACCTGTTACAGATGAGAGATTTGTCAACTAAGAACAAATGATACGCAATAATAATCTAAAAGTAGTAAAATAATTAGCGCGTTAATTATTACTCACTCCAAGCACGCATTAAACCAATGTACTACTAAATATCGCGTAAGAAACTCTTATGACGAAGAGGAAGTTGCATCGAGCCTTATAGGAAATCTTGTCTTTACACGTGTACTTCAACCTTCTTCGAAGAAAGATCCATCAACTATTTCTTCTCACGCTTGTACGCAAGGAAATGTCTAGTCTCAGAAAAACGAATTTACATTGTTTCTTCACGCACCGTATAGGGATGTATTTTTTACTACTTCGACAGTAAACCTGTACATTGAACGGTTAGAGAAAACTGCTATACGAAGAAAGCATTTTTCATGCGTGTACAACGCATCACTTCACGCACGACAAGAAGCAACTAGTCACGTAAAAGCTGGAACGCGAAATTGAAAGCAGAACGACTCGTGATTCTCGATCAAGTAACCTCTTTTTATCTATTTTTAGCGTTAAGTAGAATCTACTTAGCGTAATGCTATTTGAAACAGTATAATTACAAGTGTTAAGTCGACAAAACGGTGAAACGTTGCTCAATGGACGTACAATTCCTGGAGTGAATCACGTGGTTAAATCACACGTGCGTTTCCGACAACAGAATCTGACAGAGACCACCATCATCGATCTGCTTTGGTTCCCGTTCTTCTACATCGATGCACGCACCTCATTAGATACAATACCGAAGCAATAAAACGTTAATTAGACTTATCCAACACTTGTTCGCTCGGCTTTTCCTCGTCAGTGATCTGGTTGAACGAGGCCTTTACCCATTTTAGTGATGCTGCGTGCAAATGAACCACTGTTTCCTATAAATTAATCAGGAAAATAGCACACGCGATTGTGGTTGTTCTCGATTGGGAATTCGAGCAGGAAATATATCAGAGTTCAAGGAAAAGGAAGGATTCGAAGAAATGTCGAGTGTGCAAATTGGTAATTAACTTAGACCTGTGCAAATTGGAGGAGAATTATACTCTGGAATCTAGAAAGTTTCCTGTTGGTTGTAATATTTCTTCTATAGTATGTTATTATTTCTCGGTATGTTGTATTGTTTTTAGGGCAGATTATTTCTTTATATATTGTGTTGTCTCTTAAAAATATACATACTATGAAACACGATTGCTTCCAATGAGCAGCAAGTAATGAAGGGGTTAAGTATATATGTCCTCGTTGAAAGTAGAGTTACATGAATTCAGTGACTTGAATTAAAAAGGCTTGTTGGGACCACTTCTCCAGTTTAAACCTGTTTGTTACTTACAAAATCGTTTCCAGTTTTCACGCTTCTCATTAATCAAGCCGTTTGAATTTAAGTAACTTGGTCACTCCGAATCACTTCCAGAAACAAGGAAAGAGCCAGTACTTTCAAATAGATTCAAACTTACAGTAAAATAGATTCAAACTCCACTTTCAAAAATAAAAGCTATACTTTCAAGTGTAATCGAACCTTGACCAAACAGATTCCTTTTACGAGTAATTTAACCAGAAGATTAACCAATAGTATTTTTAACATTGAAGTCGAACGAAGTAAGACTATATATATGTATACATTATACATAATCTGTATATAACTTCCTGTGAGCAGGTCGTTTGAAAGAATGATGAAAACTTCAATGAGAAAGAAAAGAATTCGTGTTCGATCACACGATCGAAGGTGAAATGCAAGGAGAAAGAACTCGTGTACTCCAATGAAGAATGTTTATCAATTTGGAAATACCACCAAGCATAGCGGAAATGCGGTTGCAAGTTTTTCATTTCCTCGGAAGACATAGTTAAGCAGGAACATTCATCCGGTTGCGCTACATTTGATCGAGAATCTGGTCTCATTATTCTGCGCAATCGTTGGTTCGTTACGTCATTGTCCGTACACCTTCTAACCAGCCACGATCCTAGAATCAATAATATACACACAGTCACGATTTACATTCACGATAGGGTATACCAGGAACAGGGTTCTCCCATACGCGTGGCTTTCGAACGCTTTTACCTGGGTACCTATCTAATCCATAGCATTGAAAGAAGCCTAAATTCGCTCCGTATATTCCCACGTGTTATCTAATCCGATATGTACAAGATAGACAGGGAATAACGATATACATAAACATTTTTCGCGTGATCGAAACGAGCATGTTACAGTTTCGTTTCGACGTTTTCCAACATGTGATCGTAATAGGCCGATATTACGTTCGTACGAATAAATCAAACGCCAGGATCTTTGAAACAGTCGACTGGTGAATGCTGGTGATTAATCTTGTAACCGAGAATGCAAGTTTCTTGCGGATAATCGAATATTTCGCGAATGGAAATGGTCCTCAGTTGTCAACGATTGCCATAGTTCCTCGAATAAGGGGGATCGACGTATCGTAATTTTACAGATTATAGTTCCGCGAATATGATTAATAATCGGGCGGATTGTATGCGTGAAAAGATACGAAGCGAATTGCCCCGTATCTTACAAAATGATCGCGTGTTGAATAGCACGTTCCACGGTACATTTACTTTCAATCGAAAAGTCGCGCTAATCGGTCGACCGTTTGGTGTACGATATAAAGCCTAGCCGAAGGAAATCGCAGCAAGAAGTTCGTTAAATGTGGAGTAATGTCTATGATGAAACGAAGCACAGTTATATGCATCGTGACGGAAAATGATACATTCTTTGGTGTATATATCTGTCAATCAACGGCTCAGTGAGAATTACGACATTAATGCTTGTCACTTGTTTCTACCACACCTCGAGGATATGTACACTATTGTACACGCCTGAATAGAGAGCTATTTAACGTGGTTCGCCATTCTTCTATGGCAAGAAACATTCCTCGAAGACAGACGTTCTACCATAAAACTTGAATCTGAGAAAGGCTTTATGCTTGTTGGTAATTGTACTACATCGTTGTCTGGATCGTACTTCCAACTTGTTATTTGCTCAAGGTTGATGAACTACTCGAAGAAATCGTAAATTTTGTATAGATCGTTCGATTCAAATCATTTATTTATGACACGCATGACTCTTTTCTTATTTTTTCTTCACTTCATTTTACTGACGTTACATTATGACCGCTTTAAAAATTTGTTAGGCTACATTGAGTTTCCTCGTTCGTTCTTCTGTACTGAAGTCATAAATTTCACAGGACAGTGCCTTTCCTCTTCGAAATCGCAACGCTGATTTAACAATTAGCTGATTTCCAACCGAGGGGAAAAAAGATTATTTCATAATGTGCCAGACTTTCACGGTGATAAAAACTCGTCGTGATGATAAAGCTGGTGCTAGATTATATGGCTAAATTTAAGAGAAAGTGTTAATTAATTTACGAGCTACGGGATACGTACTCAAGGAAAAACTTATCTTATATATTAGCGATAAATGAAAAGAATCTTAAATTAAAGAAAAATCTCATTTATTACCGCTATAAAACATTGGAATAACTTTTTTCCTCTAGTTTCAACTGCTTCGTCTATTTATATCAAGCAGACTTCACATCGGTAACCTTAGTCAATTACAACGAATAAAAATGGTCAAATGTGAACCAGTCTTCCACCCACAAATCGTTCGAAGCAACCAAACCGGTACCCCATGAAAATCAATAAACTGACTAATAAGCTCTAAGAATTTTACTTGTCCAATTACAGGAACGTACTACGTAATTGAAACGATTGAATTGCAAAGGAGACATTATGGTTAAAAGGAAAAGGAGCAAGACGAAATGTGAAATGTGAAATTCATCTAAACTGTGAGTCAGTCACGTGGATTGGTTTCCGTTTACTCCAGCTACGACGACGAAGAACCGAACGAATTGAATTATTTTCAACGTTATTCCATCGAGCGTGTCAAGTGCCAATTGGCATCGATTTGTAAACGTGATCACGGGTTACCTTTCGATTTCCGTGGAAAATATCGACAATGGGTACCCGAGATCGTTGAAATGTCGCGAAGAATGTTTCGGAAGCAGGTACTGGCAAGGTATTGAAATGCACCGCGTGTCCGATCTAAATCACTTTTCACTGGCACGCTTCGCTCAGTCTATGCAAGCTGCTTTCCTCCGATGTTGCTTTCCTTTTCGGAGAGAAAAGCAACGGTCTGGATAGGCCACGACAGGTTTATCATTTTTCTTCACTTCCGGCGTTCTTCTTTAATTATCCGTTCCTCGGTTTTGCTTCTGTTTGTTTCGCTTTATGGCTCCTTTCGCTGATCTCTTTTTCCTAGTCTAATGCTCGGAAACTTTACTTAGCTACGATATCAGTCTATGGTGGCGTGAAAAAAAAATTTTTTATTTTCTGATAAAATCTTTTACGTTTTTTTGGTGAAAGTGCTTGAAAAGATATTTTTTTGTGACAAATAGGATAAGTGTGGGAAAGATTAACCTTCAATGAATATATTTTATATATATTTTTTGTTCGTGGTTTTCATCTTTAATAGCAAATTTCAAGAATATTCTTGGTATCCTTGGATTTAAATAACTTCTTTATATGTCATTTGTTAATTAAATCCTTCAGGAACTGTGGTGATCAACTTTATGGTTTGAAACGTAGAAGAACTCCTTTTTTTAATTTACCTCAGATTTTAATATAAATAAGTTACTCGTTTTTGGAGAATTGAATATCAATCATTTATTTATATAATGAAACTAAATAATTAATAAGATCAGGCGTTGATCAATTTGGTTTTTAAGAAGATCAATTATGAATGTAAATACACACGTAGATATGATACGCGTGTCAATCAGTTCCAACACAGGAAAAATCGAGGTATAGGAGTAACATCAGAACATAACCGTTTTTCAACGGTGGTTTCATTTACGTTGTAGGCCAGTAATTTCACGGAACACTAAGATCGGTAATCGATTCTCGATAAGACGGAACAGGTTTTCAGTGGATTAGATTTCGTCAGGAGGCACAAAATGTCACTTCCTCCATACATCATTCGATAATTACTACTGTTCCTTTTTCTCCTTCTCTGTCGCACGCAACCGGAAAATAGTCTAATATGGACCCAGGATGAACGCGTTACTCCGTTGAAGTTCCTTGACGTAATGAATACTTTTGATACGGCTCAAGTACCAATGACCGGCTTTTACGAGCTTTCGCTACGATCATTGCCCTGTGCTGGTGTCACGAGTCCGATCTTTATGGCAATGAATAATTAAATAGTGTTCCCCATAAAACAAGTTGAGTTAACCTAATCATGGAGTCAAAGAGAAAAAAGCGACTAATATACGAATAGATAATGACATCATTTGAATACTAATATTACTTTTATGGGAAATTTTTAATATATAATGTTATATAATGTTAATATATTACCATTCTCTTGGATCAATAACATCTTTTCTTAGGAATCGCCTATTTTTTTTTTAATATATATATATATATATATATATATATATATATATATATATATATATATATCATTTTATCTCTGTCAATGATAAATGATATTACATTTACGTTTGTAAAGATTGAAACTTAAGACATAACTGACATTGATTTATTTTTATTCACTTCTAGTTCACCTGTTGCGGTTAAAAAGTTAGAATTTTTTCAGCAAATTAATTTTCTCTGCACCTTTTTGTTCCAAACAATCATAACAGTTATTCATAAATTTTGCATAATTGGCAGCAATAACGGATATTGAATGGTAAAAACATATTGGAGGTCAAAGGATCAGTGAAACCACCACTTTGAATAAGTGGATTGAGATAGGATCAAGAATTCAGCATTCCTAGCTCTGTTTCTTGGACGAGGCGGTAAAGATATCATTCGTAGTTAAAAAATTAATCGACGATCATTAGGTATTCGATCTTATGTTCCTACAAATTAAAATTACTATCCATTAAAGCGGATCGAAATATATTTTCGAAAAAAGTGGAAAGGAGAAATCGAAGATCGGCGAACCAGCCGCGAAGTGAATATTTTTACCCGACCCAAGAGTACCGGTAAATATGCGTACTACTTGAATAAATCTCGACAGCTGTCGCGTTATTCGACCGCTTTCGAAACGCTGGGTTAGATACGCTGATTTAACGCGTTCACTAATCCGAGGATTTTTCACCGACCAATAAATAGTACCTGTCCATCGAAATTTATAGCTGTATCGAGTAGAATTGGGGACAAACCTATTCCACCTGGTTCCTGGGTCTTGGTAACCAAGTTGAAGTTTCCATAATCCTGAACTGTGGTCTCATAGAAACTACAACGATGCTTGTAGATAATAGTTGCCAAGTGGAATCCTCGATGGAACATTCCTTATTGCACCAAAGTGATCTTCTGGGTATATCCAAGCTGTAAACTACTATCGCGAAAACGCGCAAATTGAGATAAGGAACGGCAGACCGAGGAAAACGGCAGAGTCGGGGACGTGTAACATGTGTCCGTGCGAGGAAGCATCTAAAAGAACGCGAAACCTAGCTGGAGCGTAGACAAGCTGGCCGGCCCCTCCACGTGTGCCTACCACTATCAGAATCAGCCAGACAGACCGATAGACGGTAGAAATGGGGGACGTAGAAGGGCACCCAAGAAAGCCAACGTTAGCTTGTCGCGATCTTGGTTTCGAAGTAAGGAAACCCCACCTAAAACCCCTTCACCTTCATCAAGTGGAGCTGGGAGTCTAACCGGGGGGAGAACTTGGACGTCACTTTTCCAGGTCTCTAAGCTCATTATTAGCGGCGCCTTCCAAACATCCGTAGGTATTACCACCTACCCGGGTATCGCTACCACCTACCACCTACTAACCGACACTTTCTGCCACCTCTCCGACCGATCCCTCACGTCTCGATCTGAAAAGGAGGTGAATGCGCGCGAGAGTGTATCATTGGACAAGGAATTGGGGCAGGAGCCAATAGTAAGGAGCGCGAGGTGGAGCGATAGGTTTTAAATAGATGTACAAAGAGTACACACTGGATTGCCACTAGTCGGATAAGATACCGATACACACGTGTCTTCGCGGGATTTCGGGACTAAATACGTGACCTCGCCGGGTCCGTCGACGTCGTCGTCGCCGTGGTGGTAGTTTCGCTTCCTTGGGGATACCGGGCGAACGGTGTGAAACCCGACGAGAGAGAAGTGACAGTTGAGATAGAGCGGCAAGCACAAAGAACGTCTCAGTCGACGCTGAGCCATTGCCTCAGCAAGTCTCACCAGAAGTCGGAGATCTAGTTCGAGAAAGTTTTGACCGATTACCAACCATGAGATTCTCCAGTGGCTACGCGATATTCGTCCTCGTGACGATTTTTGCGTACACGCGGATCTCGTTCGCCATACGTGTCACGCAAACCTCCGGTAGGAAGAACGGTGAGTCATTTTCTTGCTCTTCTACTCTCCTCTTCGTTCTTTCTGCGTCTTCTCAGAGCTTGTCTCTCTATCATTATCTACCTGCACCGTTGCTTCTTCCTTCTTCTTCTTCCTTTTTCGTCTTTCTTCTTCTTTTCCTTCTCCTTTCATCTTACTTCTTCTTCTTCTTCTCTCCAGTTTACATTTCCTTCCTCGGTTGCCTGCCCCGGTATCCTCGTCCTTCTCGATTCAAGGTCTTTGACCTTCCCCTGTTTCTTTCCTTACTCCGTTTTCTTCTTCTTTAGCGATTCCTCGGCTAATATCCCCCCCGTTCTATCTTCGTGCTTTCTTCTTCTTGCTTTTTTTTGCTTCTCCCGCTACACGCTGGGACCGTTTTCCCCTGCGCGTTCCCTGCGTTTCATTCAATCGAGTCCCGTCAGTACGTGAATTTTCGCGCGTCGATCTGACAGGCAGTCGCGAGTGAAGTGTACTCAAACTGTGCGATAAAACGTACATGGGAGAACAGTGCAGAATACTGTGATGTGTTACGAGATTGTACTTCGTTGAGGGAACGTGACATCGTTATGGTATACAACAACGAGATGCATCGGGACGATCATGTTTTCTCACGTGCCTTACAGGTCTTTTCAATTTTTATCCAACTAATACTCTCATAAATGTCACAGTAAATGTCAGATGAGATTCTTATCTGTCGTGATTCTCAATCGACTTAGCAAACCATATTAGTAACTGGTGCTTTTTTCTCGAATCAACGGAACGTTGCTGTTCGATTCGTGTATAATTGAATCAGAGGTATGATTATTAATAGATTGATTTGGTTCTGTACAACATGCTTCTTCATCAGCTGAAAATTGAATAGAGTAAAGAACTAATTTGAGTCTATTTCATCGCCCATTAGATTTCTTTAAATTTCCCATTTTCTAACATTTCCGAAAATAGTGAGTGGTATACGCATCTGCCACTAATGAACCCACATGTTCTAATGTTTTACATTGGCATATCAAATGTTCGATGTCTCGATACCGCGAGTGATAGTTCATAAGGAAAGCGACGAGCAAAAAGCGCGCGAAAGAAACCGATTACCAATAGTTGATCGATTATAAAGCAGAAAAAGACCAGGAGAGAGAGAAATAGTGTGCGTGTTATGTGAAATTGAACCGTTACATCGCAAGAAAACTGTAACTACCACACAGTATCTCGCAGAGGGGTCGCTCAAGGAATTAAGTTATTAAGCTCATTTTGTATCCGATTGATACTCTACGGTAATTCTTGTTTTTTTCGTGGGATTTGTTTTATATCTTTGGCATTCGTTAACATTTTCCTTAGTCTCTATCGTCATTCGTCGTCCATCGATTGTGTAAACTTTCTTTTACGAGCATATATTCGATCTAGAGTATTCGACCGAGTTGAGTTCGAGCGTGCGCGCGTTCCAGTCAGCTGACGAACTTTTAATGAGGGGAACGGAGGCTCGAGACTAACCAACTCGCAAAACACGGCAAACGTTACACGATTGCCACCTATATGGAAGTAATTGCTATAATTATACCAAGCGCGACTAATCGCAATACATGTAGCAATTATTTCTCCAATTTCTGACGGTCATGCGATCGTCCGAACGACATCCAGCGCCACTGATCTCCATTATCGTCATCTAATTGAAAGACAAAGTTGATAACTGCTTTTGTTGGATTTAAACAAAATACAACTACATGATTATGAAATCGTGAAGTATAAATAGTGAAATATAATTAATCAAAGGCTAATTTGTACCTCGCTTTATGAAAAATTCATAGAACTCAACGATGCATCGATCATATCTCGTGCTCTGACAGAATGACAAGACGTTGAGAATTATTAACCACGCGATAGTTAATGTTTCACTGTGTAAGCGTTTTTCTTAAATGGTGATTTTTAACGCTAGAATATCTTTGATTTTAATCGTAATAAGGACGCCTGAACAATTGTATTGATGTTTCAATAAGACGTTTCTGTAATCAAATAAACACGTGTATCGTTGAAATTTAAATGTCGTTGCGCAACGCATGTAGGTTGCAGGAAGATAGAGTTCGACGTAACTCGATTTTACGAATCTCTGCGAGATTTGTTTCATGAGTGGAGCGTGTTCGACATTTGCATACAACAACCAATTGTTTCGGGTGAATTAAACTTTCCAGGCTGAATTCATTAACCAGATTTTCTCCTGAAGTATGCGACCGCACCAAATTCAGAAATTATAGAACTATTACGAACACTACCACACGTACGATTGACCGTTCCTTATTCGACCTGTGAACATGAAGTCACGTTGTTCTCTAGCAATCTAGCAAGTGTAAGAATCTAACATTTTTTCATTTATCCAAAATTATCGATCAATTAACGCTAAAAATCTGTGTAGGTATTTACGTGATACGAATGATAATCGACGAAACGCAGGGAACTCGGTGTTAATTAGCAAATTAACGTTATCGTGTTTCCTCTAACAAATCTAATGGCCCTACAAACTTTTTCTCCCATTTTCTTTTTCTCTATCGTAATCCATTCAGCTGTTAGTATTGCTATTAGAAATTAGTTTTATTAGGAAGCAAATGGCACAGTGCCAGTGCATATAACAGTTTATCGCGAACTGGTTGAGCATGTTGTTCACCTACATCTAGCGACGTTCACTGATTCTTCGTACACGCGTATACGATATCGTGATCGTGATCGTTTTCCGCTGAAATTCTCGAAACGGACGTAAAAATTGCCCTGTCAGGTACTCGAACCTTGCTGGTCATTGTCTCTTACTCAGGCCCACGAGGAACCAGCGTTTCTGTTTCTATCCTTTACTTCCTCTTTACCTCTCCCTCTTATTCCATTCTCCAGCCAGTCTCGCGTCCTTAACGGTTCAAACGGGAAAACGCACGGCGTGTTCCGTGAATGAAACACGTCGGTGGTCTTGACGTGTCTTAGGAGAATCTGATCAATCCTCGTTCTTTGAGAACCGGTCTAATGAATGAACTATGTTTAAATAAGACGTTTAATTTAGAAACTTGAATAGAATGGTTGTATAGATATCTGTTTGGAAGGTTTGAACGAGATTAAAAATTTGGAAAAATGCAAGTTATGGGAATACAGGATCGTTTGAGTCTTTAGTATCTTATACGATTTGGTAGATTAATCCTTTAATTCGTTTTATTCTCAATAGATTGTAGATCTTTATGAGAAATTTGAAGATGCAAAAATAACCAGAATGGACGGAATGTATAAAAGTATATAAATTGTTATATTTTATATATTAGTTATAGAATTCATTAAGTGAAAGAAATCGTCGCTCTGCTATCATTTCTTTGCATAAATTTTTGCAACTCAACTATTTAGATTAAATTAGGTCAATGATCAGTAGACTCCGGACTTTTATGTAAATTCATGTCTTTATGAACGCAAATGAAAGAATATTCTAACTAGAAAGTTGTCCACCTTATTAGGTGTTAACCATTTTTACTTTACGTTCTTCGAAAACATTTACATATGCCATATCTACACTCTGTACATTACTGTTTATTTCAATTTTCTATAAATGTTAAAATAGCCGTATTTTACTAATCGATATAAATTCCGATTAGTCAGCTAATATCGAGTCACTCAGTCTTCGGAAAGAGAGATGCTATCCAAATCCGTTGAATCACGTTTTACAATCTTCCATTCCATATAAAATTCTCGAAAGCGTGAAACGTCTGAAAAACGGTTAGTTAGGCAAATATGCAAATGCAAAATTGAAGACCACACGTGTCACGATAGTTTGCTGGAAATAAGAACGAACACAAGCAAAATACCTTCTAACGCACGTCTAGCGTACAATCTACATGTATGTAATATATACTTGTAACAATATTTATACTGTTCGATATATTAACAGGATGTTATCAGATGCTATGAATATATCCAAATTGAAATCTCCTCATCAATAAAAATTTCGATTTATTTTTATTAGTATATGCAAAAATTAAATTATCTTCACAACCCATATAGAATAAATAGACATTTATTATAATTAGCGGATCATTATATGTTTCTAGGAAGTTGAAAAATGTAATATTGCACATAATACATATAATATGAAAAAATATATGAAATATCCGTTTTCTATAATGATAGGTAGTTTCATAAAAATGTATAATTTAATTATAACATTCGATATGTACAAGCATAATATAATATTATAATATAATTATAACATTAATATGTGTGTATGTGTATTTTTCGTAAAAAATTTAATGCAATCAAAACGATCAAAGAAACCGGAAGAAAGCGCGCATTTCTTTGTCGGAAACGAAAAACGGGCGGATGGACAACAAAGAAAATACGAAAAGAAACGGATGTGGTAGAAACAGCAGTTGGTCGATCGACTTTTGGCGTGTCTCCGATCGTTCCCTGCTGTTCGATGGATTCTTGTTATGTAGGTTGAATTGTTCGTGTTCGTGGCGAACAATTTGTTGCACTGGCGTGTATGTCTCGAATCGCAATCACCGGTGAAACCAGTAACATCGAACGCCGCGGGTACGTCACGCGTGCGTTCCGTGCGATCCTCCGTTAAGAAAATTGATTCTAATGGATTCGAAATTGCACCTGTTCTATCTCGTGCGCGGCGAGTTTCAAACGAGAGATTGATTTTACAGTTCTTTACTGCTTGTGAACGTTTGATCCGATTGATAGGATAATTGACAATCAACGATCGTTTGTTTTTCTCATCACTTGTCAGATCATTACACAGCTATAGAATACTTAGTAATATTTCGAAAGACGAGTTCGATTGAATTAATATTGTATAGACGTTTTTCAACTCGGTTGGTATAACCCCTAAGTGCAGAAGACTGTATCTTTGTCGTTAGCACGGCTAATTTTATATATTTTCCCCTTCGAAACTGGCAGCTTTTAATAGTGATAATACGATAGTGGAGATTATAGTACATTCAAATTTAAAAAGAAATAGATTAAGTGCAATTTTCAAGTTACCATATTTTCATTTCACTTCTATTTCACTGTGTATATTTCAGTAGAATGGGTCTCGTTCTATACTTTTTTCTTCTATTCTTCTATAATTCTATATATATATTCTATACTTCTATAATTTTTTCATTCCCCGCTTAGTTTTCGAGGAAATCGAGAGAATCAAGTATGTATATATCAAGTACATGGCCAATTCCGGACTGAACAGAACTAAATAACTGACAGGTAGTTGCTCTACGTACGAAGATAAGTCAGAATCGCAGAATCAAGTTTTTTCACGAGGTGGTTTGTTTCTGAGGAAAAAACGCAAGTGTCAGACCAATTCTTAGGTAAACATGTTCACTCTATTTTCCTGAAAACGAAACCTTAAAGGGAAAAATTTTATTTTGCATTTCTTTCGCACGTAGGATGATTTTCTGTTGATTATTCAGCCCTGTCTAGTCTAGAATCGGCCATGTTCAAGTATATCATAACAAATGCTAAGTCGATTTTGTCGAAAATTAACCCGGGAATGAAAAAATTGTATTCTGTATTTCTTCCTTATTCTTTCACAAGGAATCACGTCATGCCCGTTTTTATATATTATTCGGTTAATATATGTTATTCGATCGGCCCTGTATTTATTTGTTGAGGTTTTTTATAGTTCAAGATACTCAAACTTTGAAATGTCTAAAATTCTCTAGATGTAGTAATGAAATAAAAATGTAGACTTCTCTTATCCTTAGAGACGAGTGGTTCATAATTATGGGTCAGTAGAAAGCCCGAATTTGCTCGCTGAGTTCATTCGGTACTCGACCCTTTGGTCCTCTCGTTTGGTAAATGACTGATCCCACTAATCGACCTATGAAACTTGATGATTCCTTTCGTCTACAAAAATCTGCCTTACATAATCACTGACGCCCACGATTTAGGCCTTTCTATGGCAATAGAGATCCTCGATTGCGTACGCAAGTTAATATTTGACGTAAGAGGGAAACCAATCGACGAGGTGCAGTCCTAAAAATTATGAAATTTGAAAGAGCCAGTAAACAAATCTATCAAATCAGGACGATTCGAACCCTATTTCTTTCTGACAGCACCGTAAGCAGCGAGCCATTGGTTCGCTAACATTGTTAACGTTGAAAATGTAGGGAACCTGTCATGTTTGAGGAACGGCCGTTACTAACGCAACGGTACAATGGGTCATTTATCGCGGAGCAATTCGACTCACGAACGCCGTACTTTGTTTTAACGATTCCCTCAGGGATCCATTCATTTCTCAATGTAGCCACGCGACGCGAGGAATTACTCTCAACCGATCGAAACAATTACACTGAAATTATAATCGATCGAAACAAACCCAATTCGATTCAACTGACTTCGAACTAGATGAATTTTTATGCAAGCCATCGTGGAACATTTTCCTTTTTGTCTTGTTTCTTTTTTTTTTTTTTTCGCACCAACTCTCACTCGATTATTCGCGGTCCCGTTCATTTCGAGCAATAACAGTAAACTTATTAGCCCTCGGGGCGAGTCTCTTCCTGACTATTGCTCAACTTGAATCGCGCTTACACGTAGTCTTTCATAGTTTACCGCAAAATCACCGGAGGCAAATCGGACGAGCTACTCACACAACGTTCACGAGGCCATAAAATCCTCGATCAAAATCACGGAGGCTCGCGCCTCTCTTTGATTCGTTCTATTAATTACACATCATGATAGAACATCATTCGTACCAGTTCGTTTTTAGATTTCGCGATCGTGAAAGCGAACGAAGAAACGAAAAGGTTTCATCGACGAGGAATTGGTTTCATTGAGAGAAGAAAGGGATCGCCCCGGGAATATGAGTAACGGTTTTTGGGAGAAAGTTCCGCCAACGACCACTCTTTTATGTTGATCTCAAATTTCTTACACAACGAAGCGTCACGGAGATCGATGTTCCGCGCGAGTGGTTGATTTCACCCCATCTGTAAAATATACCGTGGTTAAGACTATCGATGACTTCCATACACCACATCTATGATCTCTAGTCAGTGATTCGATATGAATACCGCACAAAGCTGTCAATATTTTTTGAAATAAAATTGTGAGACTCGTGCGATATCTAAGCGAAGTTGGCATTTAAATCGAATGAATTGCCTGGCCACGGGAATACAAATTTTTTTTAAATATGATGTAATTATAAATTAAATAAATTACCTAAATTAAACAATTGGTATATATATATATAAAATCGTCTATGTATTTAATAATAATTCGAATCACCAGGAATAATTCATTTTTTATAAATATCATGCGTGCATAGGACATATTATAGAGAAATGCGGTACTTATACGATATTCTAAATCAATATCCAGAAATTGTAATTAATAGTAATTTACAATTCGTAAGTTTAATTGGTTGCACTAATGAATACCAATCGGTCGCGCAAGCAACCGTCGATCTTTTGCTCTGAACGAGAACTTTCGATTACAGTTAATTGCGACTTTTCTTGGTAATCCTACCAACTTTTTCAACATTTTTCAGTAATTTCACTGGTATTTCCTTAATTGTCGCAAGTTAATTGCTTTAGATGTAACGTATCTCGCAAATAAAGCTGTCATACGATGTAAAAATTGATTTCCAATTCACGAGAAATTCTTGTCTCTAAATTAGGCTAGTGGGAATAAATTTGTGGTATTTTGCTTGATACACAGCGGGAACGGTTGACAAATATCCAATGATTAACAGTGCGTAAAAATTATTTGTCAGACACTTTCTTGTCGTTAGAAACCATCGGTGAAATCTTCAATCACGGTGACCCCACGCTCTTTTGCCTCTATCTGTACCGAGTTTTCATCGTATGACAAACAATTTACGGTAAAAGGTGGTTTTACTTCTGACATTTTTCTTTTTAGCGTTTCATGATTGAACGTTTGTGTGCCACCTATTTCAGTGCATTATTTGCCAGAGATTGGAATAAGAGTGAAAAATGATAGGAACGCGTCTTTAGCCTCTCTTAACTATGGTTTAATTTCAGGAAAAGTAATCCTTAAGAAAAGTAAATAGTACACATAGTGAAACGATGTTTCTTGTAAACGTATTAGGAATTTCAAAGCTTTTTCAGGTTCAGATCAATTTATGGAAGGACACTAGAGAATCTTTCCCAATTTGCCAAATTCTTAAAATTTTCGTAGCAAATTGACAAATATTTGGACATGTAACTAATTAAGATAGAAGTACATCTATGGAAACGAAATTGTAGGTAATGTCCGATTAAATGCTTTTATCGAATAAATTTACTGATCTCCTTTTACTTGACAAGAAAAATCATAAGTAATAAAATGAAATCCAATAGATTAATTCGTAATTAAATATAGAATAATCAAATACTTTTGGAAATGAAGAATCAAACTTCGACTGTAATCCCTTTTATCATACTACATTTATTGTTTCAATTTACAGAATCAAGAAAAAAGAAGGAAAGCGTTCAGTGAAAAAATACAAATTTACACAATCATTATATCAACATAAGGGTAACAATATAAATTTCTTGAATAATTATTTGAACAAGAAATCACGCAGATAACGGTAAGAATGATTAATCTTGTATTACATAAACTCCAGTTAAATGAACCGTTTGCCCTTCATGACGTCGAAATAAATGTAATTCTACCGTACAATCATCCCATTAACTATAATAGGACCCCATATAACATCACGAATATTTTCACGCCTATTATAACACACATCTATATTTCAAGCCAGTAATTACCGGTTTCCACAAAACACACGAGATCCAGATCAAGGTCCCAGATCAATCCAGTAATCGCGTCGATTATCGGTTCCCCTTAACACGGTCAAAGATATAAAAACCGCGAAACGGTTACGTTAATTGTGCACATGCTACGTGTTGCTCGTCTAGTTGTCCCATTCCTAACCGGTATCGAATTCCGTTTCAGTGAGGTGTAAAAGGTAGGAAAGACCTGAGAAATAAAAGTACTTCCCGTCTGGATCAATGCAATAAATACAGGTAATAAAGGCACGCTGGATATGTCCACATATCCGGCCTAACGAGTGTTTTGCCACGGAACATAAGGGCTATTAGCGACGACTTTAACTAGAGCGTCAAAGTCTGCATTTAGGAATTCACCAATCATCAATCATTCCCCATTCGTCACGGAGCCGCGTAACTTTCCTTCAAAGCTGTTTTCTGGCCTCTACCGTTTCGACATACATCCGTGAAAGTGTTTACACGAAAAACATCAGACGTTTTTCGCTTCAATTCGACCGTCGATTAAAATTGTCCGATTCGTCGAGTCGAAGTTTAATAAAAAAAAGTTTTCACTCTATCCGTACGAAAAGGTACGCGAGAAGAAAGGAAACTGATCGCGCGAAGCAAGATCGAAGTTTCACCTTCGTAAAAAGCAAACTTCGAGAAGACATTTTTATTCGATGGTAATCGAACGATGTTAATATATCTAGTTTTTAAACTATTATCGATTATTTTGATTAACGTAAAAAAGTGATAAGCTGAGATTGGCCTGAGGTAGAAAGAGGAAATAGAAGTTTTTTGAAATAGTGAGGCAGGTTGAAGAAATGCAGGTGACTATCCTTATATATAACAACACCGTGAGAAATACAACTTTGATTATTCTTCCTGTTCTAGCTGATATGCAAAACAGGTAGATCAAGAACATTAATGACGTTAAAATAGAACGCTGAAAGAAAATGAATGCAATTTGCATTAGAGGTTAGATACTATAGTGTCGGATTTGAATTATGATCGAGAACTGGACTGGTGGGATGTCTGTAAAACTCCCCGGTCTACAATTATACAGTTATCATTCCGATCAAAGATCTTTACAAGTTAATTGCAGTGTTTCCACGATCGTTGAAAACTTCTCTAATCTCTCTAATCTTTCGAATCTTCATTCTATTTCTATAAATGTCAATGACTTAGCGTTACCATATTCACGATCGTGTCTGTCTTCTTATGGGAAATTCCATTTATTTTACACAGATTTGGTTTTATCATTGGTCAACGGTTACGAATATGGTTGTCAGGTTACGATCTAATGTACGAAGCATCATGTTCTGCTGCATGTCTCTGTTACCGATTTCTCTATAGACTGTACAATATATACACTCTACATTACGCTACCTGCCGTCAGAAGATCGCCTTGTACCAGAGTTCATTCGTGCCAAAAGCGAAAGGTTCGACCGTAATAGAAGCAAACGCCAAGTCTCATATAAGTTGGCAAAGGAATAACTCTCCATTGATTTCAGCGTGGGAAAAGGTTACGACGTTTGATCGAACTGTCGCGTCGCCATGACTAATTTAGCGTCGTGTCGCAGCGTTCAAAGAGCACTCTGCCTTGATTCGGTCCGTACTGTTTCTCTGGCATCTCGTTTTTTCTACAAAACGTCATATTTAGCGCTGTTTTATCGATGGCGTTCGTCTTTTATGGAATCAGCTAATGTGTCGTTGAAAGTGTTAAATGGCAATAATCTTCCCGATTGAAATGAGAATGGTTTCATCATGGCAAAAATGGGAAGGAACTTGTGGAAGTTTGGTCTTAGTGAATAATTATAAATATTGATGGGCGAATCGTTTAAAAAGGAGGATCGTAAATGTAAGTGAGGATAGGAATTACGAGACTTATTGTATTACAAAGTTCAGACGAATTAGGTTTCTTCGTGTTTCATTGATGAGAAATGCAGGTTATCCTACCCGCTTCATTACGTTCGTACATGAGCGCATATAGTTGCAGAAGATTCGAAACAATAACTTTATAAATAGATTCGTGTGAAAGTACACATCGTAAGAACGTTAAAAGGCAGAACCTACGAAACTGACTATGAACGACGATCTCCTAAAAGGTGTGATTATGATACTCATCTTAGCAAAATACCAAAAAGGAAAAATTTATCTCTGAGTTCACCTATATAAAAATACTAATTCACGATGAATTATAATTACATATTCGTATTTACAATTCATTATTCATATTTACCTGACAATCCTAGAAAAAGATGTTATAGAGATACAGTTCTCAGAAAAATACCAACGAAGAAAAAGCTAGAGTTACCGATGATTTTCTCTATACGTGAGGCAATGATCCAAGAATCCGAATGTTCCGATCCCAGATTGTGAATCGTGTTTCATTAGCCAGAGGCGTTAACAGCCACGTTCTACTCATCTACACATGTAACTTAAGATTTTCTAAAACGCGGGGATTCGTATTCCGCTTGCTAATTAACAGTTAACCAGACCGACGGCAAAACTCTGGGAATACTATGATCCACGTTGCCATAAGAGTGGATACTTACCTCACTTCCTGCATTTAATGGGATACCAGTTGGCAGTTGCCCCACTCGGGCCACAATATAAAATAATCATGCGATTCATGCATGTTCATAGAGACAAGAAGTTGTGGTACAGTGGGTCACGCGTCGCGACATGCCTTTATTTTTGCTAACCAAGCCAGCCTACATCCTAACATGGGCCTCGTTGCGTCACTTTACTACGGCTCCACGCGACCGCGATGAAATAGTAGAATCGTTTTATTGTGAACGGGCAGCCTACCACGAGGCAGATTTGATTTAATCGTCGTGACGTGATTCCCGTCTTTCCCATTGTAGACTGCTTCCTGTGAAAGGATCAGTTGTTACGTCTCGAGAATTACAAATTCAAATAATTATTGATATACTGAAGATGTTCGCACAGCATTTACGGGAAATTTAACAGTGCAAGAATTACGCTAAATACTCAAAAATGTATATAACGTATCCAAAGTATAGTATTCGTTATGATATAGGTTCTATTTTTTGCATAATACTAAATCTATCGAAATGCTGAATTTTTGCTTTTGAAATTGAAGAGCCTGCAACAAGGAAGAAATAGCTACTGCATTTAAATCGTATTTATTGAGATAGAAAGAAAGGTATAGATTTCATATTTAAAAATGTAGAAGTTTAGTGCTATGAATATTACTACACTATAAGTCTTTAGCACGTCTGAGAAAGTAATTTGATTTTGATTGATTCTGAATTGGTTTATTCAAATTAATGGAAGCTAGAGTTACCTCCTTACTGCAGCAACTCTTTCAACCGCAAAAAATATGAGTATTATATTAGTAAAGTTAATGTTGATTTTTACATCAAACATGATTACGTATACTTTTACCACAAGTGTTCCAGAATTCAAAGTAAAAACATTTCCCAATTGAAATCAACAAATTTTTTGTCATTCTTGCACACCATATTTAAATATAAGTAAGATATGATACACGTTAATACTTTTATTATTAAATCGGTTAGTTTGTTTTGTCTAGCACGCTAGAAATTCCACGCATCGGTAAACCGAGAAAGTAACGTGACCCATGGATCGTTTAACAAAATTTATCAAGCCGTCTGCGAACGTGAGAAAGACGGTTTCTTCCGGAAAGAAAAAGAAAAACGTGTAAGAATTAAAACACTCGAAGGGAAAAGCGTTTCCTTTGTTGGCCGAATCCGCTTGGCGAAAATATTACGCCATTTCGCGGCCGTTTCACGCGACAACATTAGATAACGCGCTCTGTTGACAAAAAGGCTGACAGTTTTGACTAATTACCGGCTAACAAAGGCAACCGAGCTGGACAAAAGTACGGGATGCGTAACATTTCGTGTTTCTCGGTTCCATGACGACTATCTTCTCCCATGGTTGTGTGCGTTTTCTTTCTACATAAAACGCATGCTTGCTGCAATATCGTGTAGTCAATCAGCCGTTTATTCGACACGCTTGGACGACATTTTAATAAGCAAAACCAAATGTGAAACATTCGCGCCACTACATCTATGCCGCGGTTAGAAAACCGTTCGTTCTGGAATCTGAAAAAAAAGAAAAAACAAATGCTCACTCGCTCTACTTGTCAAATAACTTTAATCACGACGTTCGATATACGGTATCATGTTAGTGAAATCAGAAAATTTTACGCACTAATTTTCTTCCACGCCTTCATTCATCTTATCTGAAATTGCTTACTGATATGTTATTCGCGTTGTCTAGATCTTGTTTCGATAAGAGTATAAGTTTAATACGAATAATAGAAATATATAGAATAATTAGTATAGAAATTATATATTCGTGGAATCGAAAGCTACACCAATGGCGGCGGAAAATTTAAAGGAAAGAGATTCTGTGTGTTCTATTTGTCATCAAAAGCGGAGTATCTAGAAAGTGCATGTTCCAATATATGTATACATAATTCTATCGCCTAAATCTCCCTGCTTATTTGAATTAATATTATTAGTGAAATCTTACAAGTTTTTCGAGTTACAAGTTATCAACTCCATATAACAAATGCTCTTGTCTAATAATAACAAGTATGATAATGAAACAAATGAAGTTTCACGAGTCACTTTCTCCTCATACTGCATTTATTTAATTCTATTTACAAAGATATGAGCTGATTGTAAAGACTGATATATCGTAGTAATTATTGAAATTGAAAGTCATATTCAAGTAAATATTCCAACGGTACGAATAACGATGAGCTGAATAAATAATTGACTATTGATCGACTATCGGTCGATTAGTGGTGTAGGCTCGCAATTTCGTCACATCCTGTGCCATTTGCATTGACTACAGGGAACGGAAGAAAGAGATTGAAAGAAAGAAAGCAAAACGGAGAAAAAGGAGACGAAATCGAGTTAGGTGAGCCTATTGTCCGTGGTATAGCACCTACGTCGTTCGAGGGAGTGGGAAGTTAGCTTTGCAGGCACAAGGAACGGCACACGAGAGTGTGTAAAACGCGGAGACAGCGTGACGAGGTCGGGAAAGTGGCGACCCGACGTCCTCGATCCCTGCTAAGGTTTATCCGGCATCCACCACACCCTTCTCACGCGTCGAATTGTATCTAGATTTCGATATGTCAAAGTGCATGCCTCATTGCGTTTCTCGCGCTTCTGTGCACACGTTTCTAACCATTAACAGCTTCCTGAATGCGCTTCCTCGACCGCGATGCCGTAACCGCCTGATCGGGATTTCTTATTTCGTTTGCGGGGAACTCGAAAGTTCAGCCTAGGCCATCGAGTAAAAGTGTTGTTGCGGTCAGTTGGAAGCTACGCTCCTATATCTTTGTATGGTTCTTTGCTTCTGATATTGGCATCGTTGTAAATATTGGCAGTTAGATCACGTTGTGTATTTTTTACCTTTTATTTATTCCTTTCGACGTTGCATAAGACAACATTCTACAATTATGTCGCTCTTCTCAGTTAAAAAATGAAAAAAAGCTAGATAGAAGGTTTTGAGATGTCACGCGTATATTTCAGAAGTATTTATTATCAGAAAATAATTCAATCTTGTGTTAGGAGAATATCAGAACCGTGAAAGAAGGTTTTCAAGGGCTGCAAGTGGAAAATTATAAAAGTAATATTTTACTAAGTAATATTCGAATGTTTTCTAAAAGTCATTCATTTTATCAGCGTTATGTGTTTGGTAAACAATTTTTTTTAAGTCTCTAAATAGTCAAATGGACGTTCTGCAAACCTAATAATTAAGGGCAGCAATATAGATCATTAATAATTAATCGAAAATAATTTCCGCACTGGGTAAAAGATATTCGATCTTGAAAGTGTTATAGATCATTAGTTAATTAGAATATCGATGCTGAAAGATTGAATTATATATTACGTCGTTCGAAAAGTTTCTTTCGTTTTATAAGGAAATAACGGATGTACAATATTTTCCGTTTGATGTTATTTTATCGAATTACGTATGCTCCATTTTGTTCTATCAAAATAAATATCACAACGTTCGACAGATTAGGTTTCATGTTTGTATAAAGATGCATCGTTGTGAAAGACGTATCTGTAGAAGAAAGACGCTTCTCGGACAACCTAATATAATTAGTATTCCTTAGCAGAAAATTGTTATGTATAAGTAGTACATATTATTGCGTTCGCGTATAGAATTCGATCACATGTTCGTTTATTTTAATTAATTTTGTAAGCTGAGAAATACAGCGTTATAAGGAAGTAGACACTTGGTCTTTCAAAATACATTTCACAGATACAGTACACGATAGTGGATCTGATTTTATATACTTATGGTATATATTATATATATATATATACACACCATATGTCAACTTAATCGTTTATTTGATATATGCGATATATTACAGTTTAATAACGTTAACATTGTGACTAAAATCAATTAAATTTTCTTTCACGGAGAAAGACGTGGATAATTCTTGAAAGAGGAAGACTAATTGAAAGGGTACCCATTAGCTGTGTAGATTTTCACAGAAAAGAGAGATTTATTGCTTTGTAGCATAGATAACAAGGCTATTCACTACCGAAAAACGTTAGCCTAATTATAACAATGTTACACACGCACCATTTCACAGAGGTACAACGCTTCCGATGTCACACAATTACATCTACTAGGTGTTTAACTTTCTCCAACGATCTAAGAAATTTGACCATTGAAATTAACGAGCAACAGAGAAGAAACCGAAGTAAGAACGAAATACGACACCAAGGAGACACTTAGTAGGTGCTTGTTCACTTTCTCATTTTTCATCTCTACCCACGTATTACTGAATTTCCAAGCGCATTTCGCTAAATATAATACAAGAATCGGCTGCCAATCAACGTAATTGACACAACATTAAAAATTGTTGACATCAGAAATTATGGATTTCTACCACATATACAGCCACGTTTCGTTAAAGCAAAGTTCACGATAGAATCGCGGAAGATATTAACGTAACGCGTTAATTAATATACACCCTCAAAGTGAAAACAGATTTGTCACATGCGACGCAATACATAAGCGCGAAGAAACACGCGTGTTTCGCTTGAAGCATTGAGAGATCGCGAGAAGTTTGTGTTTGAATAGCTTCATCCTATTCCGCGTGTACTAGTTTATTCAGATTAAAACGCACACGTGTTTACACGTGAGAACACGCGACAATTTCTGTGCACTTTTGCCACGCGTTCAGTCTTTCGCACGATTTTATTCTTAATATTATAATCGTCAACGAAGATGTCTTACGATATACCAACGTCTTCGTTATGCATGGAGCTTCGTGTATGTACGACGCGACTGCGTCGGTGATATCAATGAAATCATAATTACAGCAATGATCGTATTAGCCAACAGCATGTTTATTACGCATCCAACGCTTTCCAAGGAAATAACTACGTTGTTTCGTTGAAATTTGCAATGTGCACTTACATGTGTTTCTATATTGTAAAGTGTTTCGAGATAAGTATTAAAGTTGGACTAATAATTGAAAAACACAGAGGCATATATGATAAGTCACGTATCCCTTTATTAAGTGTTTAAAATTTCGTTGTATCTGTATCTCAGTTGTATTTGTATGTTGTGCATTATGGTTGTCTTATATGGATACAATCTTTAAATTGAATATATCGTCTAAAGATTTTATGTTATTGCTCGTTCCAATACCATTTTCTTATCTGATATAAGGGATATGTGTTTTTATTACTCTCTTGAATATTTAAAAAATATGGATCGTCAGGACATTTGTTCTATCACTGGTTTGTCGAAAAATGTCTTAAACTTATCACCTACATATTTTCAGAATACTTATCTATGGATCAAACAGATTGCTCTCCTTCTTAACCTAGTGTTAAAATATTTGACTTTGATCAGAAAATAGCATTAAAATCAATGAAAATATAGAATCCCAAGCATTACCAGAAACTTCATTCAAATATAAAATAAGTATTTCATACAAATATCAAATATAAGATATCTTTAAAGTAAATAAGGAAATGTACAAAAAAGTTTGATTTTGACAAAAATTCGTGAACTCTATTAACAAACCACCACTTCTTCTTCCAACGAATAACTCATGCCAGAATTTCTTCAACCTCTTTCTCGGATCATTCTGCGTGACAACAGTCACCGCTAGAAAATCACTGGCGTGTGAAACACGTTCGGTTTCACGACGACTTGTATTACACTAGCGGATCTTGTATCTGCGGTTGAACGGCAGACGACGTTGATTATTGTCTATATCCCTGACCCGATGTGATAGGTTGGAACGTAACATGTTCGCAACGTAATAAATCCATAACGTACGAGATACATGAGACACAAGGCGAAAGACTTTCTCGATCGGAATTTCCATCGGAAATTCAATTTTTCCCCTTTCGATGATTTGCATGTTCGATAGTCAACAACATTCTCTTAGTCACGGGTAGAATGAGTGTCAGCTCCTTTTGCCATCACGATGATTCGATTTAGCAGATGTGCGATTGTCATTTATAACGGGAAATAATATGTCTTGAAAAATTCGAAGAAATGCAATTATCGCAAATACAGTTGATGTGAAAGATTACTATTGACAATGATCGATGGACAGCTCGTGTAGTACTGAGAATTACTCGATAATTCTTTTTTCTTTTTCTTTTTCCCTTTAGTAAACCATATAAATGGTAATCAGTTTCGAATTAGAGAGAAATTGGCGAATGAATGGATAATTTAATTGATCACATCCGTCGTTCGAGAAGTTTTAGAAGGTATTCATAGTGGATTTAGTGTCGTCCCGGATTTTAAACGAGACAACCTATCAAAAATAATTAGATACCTATCTAAAATTTGGAAAGTTGACTGTTCCGGAATTTCCGAAGACCGGAGGGATTTGTATTCGAGATAAAATCAATCGGCGCCTAATTGAAAGAATTCTGTACATGAAAGAAAGGAAAGGATGATAGAAATGTGAAAGATGTACTTCCTGTTCTAGTGGTGGACTTGTCAGCGAAGTTCCTCGAATAAGATAGCACCAAGATTTCAATGTTGAAATCGACGACAAGACGTAGGAATAAAATCTCTTAGAAAGTTCTGCAGTGACAAGTACAAAAGACGCTGTAGTAGAAAACATCTAATTGAAAAGCTTCAAGACCCATAACAATTTAATTCGATTAAGTCGTAAACGTGTCAGTTTCAACGAAAAAAACAAGAACTTGAGTCAGAAAACGAATCCTGCGTTGCACAATTACTTTCCTGCATTTGATTTACGTCGAAAGTATGAAATCGCAATCCACCAGCAATTAAAATATAAAACTTGTACTAAAAAATTAAAAATTGATGATATGTGAAAAGGTGCACAATGCAACGAAAAGAGAAACTTTATCCGTGCACATACTTTACAACGAAATAGTTAAATTCTCCCCTCTGTTAAAAATCTTAAAATTTATTATTATAAATATGATCCATGAGAAAATATGAATTAATCATTCTAATCACTAGTTCTAGTATAAATTAACACCAAAGTAAAGTTCTTCGTCGTCAACTATATGTATACTGACTAGTAATCTTTGACAGTAGATTGAGTATCGTTATGATCAGACACTTTTCGTTCGATGGTCGCGTGCAGCTCAATTGCTCGAAAGTGAGAAGTTCTGGACCAGCGAAAGTCGCGTTTCAGTGGGCGTGAAAATTGTCACTTAAGCGACTAGTGTGTCGTATCCTTTATTTATCGTCGTAAAATACCGCCTTGTAGCTCGTGCGGTTATTAATCATCGTTTTCAGTTATTGCTATTGCCCTCGTTGTACCATAGCGAATACAGCGATACAACCGTGACTCGAAGCTGTTATCCATTGGCGATAGAGCGAAGAAATTTACCGTCGATTAAACGGCGAAATTGATCGAGATAGAAGGCGATATCCCCCGTGAAAAGAAAGCGGTATAACAATGAACCAAAGGTTACGCAAATCCACAGCTATGTGCTCTATTTACGGAATACAGTTTCTATCCATTCGATATAATTAGAGCCACGTGGCGAACGAAAGAGTATAGATTTATATACAGTAGAACTTTATTTATTAGAACGAACATTTATTTAATGTTATTTAATTGCACTTTTACCGATTCAACCTATTTATCTGAATGTAAATTCCTATTAAGCAAACGAAAAGTAACAGATAATTTTGAAAATTGGTGAATTTCCTATTGTATAAACTATCTATCTTGGAATAATACAAACCTTCCGAAACCAGACCTTTTAGACAGAATCGTAAAGAATTCAATATCACGAGCGTAAAATACTTGGATTAACTATTTTATCCTAACTTTCGTTCGAACTTCATTTACTCGAGTAACAGTACAATGTTTTCGCGCGAAATATTCCGCGGCCTTGGCAACCTTCTTCCACCACCGCGTGGAACTCGATCGATAATATTTATGAGCTGGAATTATACGAAATTATGTTTGTTTGCGGTTTTATTCGCACGGGATCGACAGGAAATCGTGTGGAGGAGAATACAATTAATTGGTGGATGTTTCTTCTTTAAGCCTACACAAAACGAAATCGGAATTTTTGACATTAGCATTGTGTTCTGCCAAGGCAACAAATAATGAATTTAATTATGGTCACTGTTTTAAGGTTACACAAAAATATGAATGTTGTTGTACTATTTGTGCTACTTAGAAACGTAATTCCTCTTAATTTGCTCTTAATTCCTTTTATCGATTAACTTCATAAGGAAAAGTATATCGAATATTGCAATTTTTACAAAAATTGGAATTGATTCAATTATTCAAAGCAATCGCAGAATGATAATTGTTTTAATTTATTCTACCATAAGGTTCCCACATACTTTCAAGATGAATTCCTACGTCAGAAATATTTGACGAAGAAGCTAGGAGAAACTTGTTCTATCTAGTGGAATTACACTCTAGTTCCTGGATGCGAACACTTTTTTCCATCGACGACGCGATCTCCTCTTCCGCACGTGAATATGCGAGGAGAAAGTCATCCTTCGGCATATCGAACCTGAATGCACGAAACATCATGACAGATGATAATATTAGGTTCAGGGGATACACGACATGAAGTGCGCTGTAAATCGACGTCGTACCGATTCCTCGCTTCCTGTTTAATTTATCGCATCCGTTCGTTTTTGTCGTCGTCGAGATTACGAATGCATGTTCAGTCACTTTGTATATAGATAAATTATTTCCTATAGCATCGGTTAATCTTGTTACGTGAATCGGTGACGTGAATATTGACGAGAGTATACAGTTGAATAATAGCGACGATTATGTGTGAAATACTGTTCGGACTCTCCGTCCTTCTTACATAGAATTGTGATAAAATTTTGCCTTTGTTTGTAGAAAGTGTCTTTTTTATTTTAAATTCTATTTTAAAAGTCTATTTAATTTTTAACTATTCCATTATTTTTGTGTAATTATTAGATATCGTTATCGGTTGAAGACCATTTATTAATTCGTGTTTTACGAATATGAAGTAATTGATAATATAAACTAAAATAAAATTATAGTAAGTATAAAAAATTTTCTCTTTTTAATATATTCACTGTGATTTGAATTATACGAACAATTTTATAGATTCTCTAAATATTCCTCCGTAAGTTTTCCACGAGTTCGAGCAGTCCGATGCTGCAGTCCGGTAACAGCGAGCTAGGTTAGCTCCTAGTCATGCCTTTTACTTTCAACTTGCTTCAAGTACACGAAACGTAATCAAATTCCAGTTACGTACGCTTCTAATTCGCAAACTTTCATGCTAGTCATGTGCTCGCTTGCTCACTGGACAAGACGCCCTAGATATTCTATTGCCTTCTATGTTTGCTCCATTTCTCTATATCAGATACACATGTTCTTCTACTCTATCATAAAACGTGTGTCTATAATTATCGATTTGCGTTTCGTTCATTGATCAAATGTCAAGTTTACACGTGACAGGCTTTGTATATTATTACAGTCGACGAATTAAAATAATATTAATTCAAGAGAAAATTAAGAGAATTAGTACACATGTCACGTATTCTTTAACGAGTCGCACACTCTGTTGATGTTCAAAGAACACAAAAATTTTGCCCAGTTATAATACGTGGTTAGCATTATAGAAATTTTTTGGTGCGTTAAGCCGATGAAAGTTGCTGAATTTTCGTCTCATTTCGTTTTCAGTCACGTGTCTCTGATGTAAACTTCCACTTAAATCCGTGTAATCTGTGTCATATTTTACGCAGAACGATCAGAGATAGAGAAACATCGAAAATGTGTCTCTGTTAAAGTCCAGTAATATTTAGTACCTCTGGAAATCTTTTCTCTTGGTGTGCCGCTAAGAGCATTGCGACACGAGCGAAAGGTGAAAACAAAATGAAAGAAATATACTCAAAAATATAAGATCTAGATATCATTATTAATCAAGGAACTTTTTAGAAAAAGGGCTCATAAGACAAGATGAAAAATCGAGCCTATTCTAGGTATTGGAAGTCTCAGTTTTTTTAACATTAGCTATATATGAATTGGTGATTATTATATTGCGGATCTTTATGCATTTGTGCGAACGTTGAAGATGCAACAGTACGTATGCACATAACATAGAGGAATATATAAAATATGAATTTGCACGAATACCTATTATAATGACTACTAAAGAACTTTGTTCGTTTTGTCCATTTACAAAATAAATAAAAATCGGAGAAAGATACCCATGTCTCCTCTACATATACTTGCCATCGATTTGTAGTTCATGTATTCAAAAAGCTCTTCAATACAAAGACTATTGACAATTTTCTTCTCCATAGTTGTAACGTTAGAAACGTTTATCTCTGACAAGAATTGCATCGATCGTTCATTCATCATCCATTAGAGTTCAATTAAGAAAGCACGAGGTCTACCACCTAGCGTTCCGGTGCAAGGTATGGCCTAGAAACGACTGTTCGCAAGAAGTCAGGTAAATCGGCACAAATTGATTCAAATGTCTGCAATTGAGGCGCATTACGTTTTCATCGGTGGGAACGCTCGGAGGGACGAGTTGTCTCTGTGTTTAATTCCCCTCGAGCAGACAGGAACGTAGCTGCAAAAGTAGTGGCAGAACAACTCTTGAGATTACAATGAGAATTTACTGACTTCATTAACGATAAAAGTACCGTTAAAGGTCAGTAAACGTTGAGACGAGGTGGGCTAGGTCACTGCAATCACATAAAGGTTAAAACTTGTATAATACGATATATATACAGATACACAGAGGAAAACTAAGGGAAACGAACGCACGTTGCGTTTCGTGAACTGTCTCTAAAGAACGCACAAAAGGCCTTTCACGTGGCCTCGATCCTTGTATCTGCACGGAAGAACTTCGAGTGAAAACTTGTTCGTTTCGGTGATCAAAGCGTCCACGTACCTTCCTTCCGCTTTTGCGAACAATTAGCTCGTTCTATTCGCCAGTAACATACACGACACCGAGAAGGGGACCGAATTGTTTGCACTTCTCTGTCATTGTTCTTCGTCTGAAACGTGAAAGATAAAATCTCTTTGTAATGTTTGCAGGGTTTGCAGCAAAGTGTTAGTACTGAAACTATCAAGACATTCACAGAGATAAATTGGTAATTTTGCAATACAAATTATATATACATATAGAATGGTTTTGATATTTATATTTGTTTGGAGAATTTTATCATGAGTTTTCAACTTTTTATGAAAACATAGTCTTTTTTGAATTCAAATGTAAATTTATTAGTAGCCAATATTGAATTCCTCAAATGATTCCTTCCTCAAATGAAAGATTTTGTCATGTGTGTCATTTTTCTTCTAAGTTTCCCAATTAATTTGTTAATCGAGCTGTTCTTCTAATAATAATACATCATTTATATAGCCATGGGTTTAAAAGCTAATAAAGTTAATTTTTTATATTGCGTTTAAACCTTGTGAATTGTATGATATAATCCACTTTTAATAGGAACGAAACGATACGTAAAAGCCAGGAAATGTTTTAATAAAGAAATTATTATATTGAAGGAATTGGAATCCAAGTGATAGATAAACTTATATTCCCAGGTTAAAAGATTGATAAAAGACTTCCATTGGCTAAGTAAGGAGTCGGTTCAAATAAAAGAATCATTAAGAAAGAACGTTCGTTTTTATTGCTCGTACCATTCCCGATATAGTTTCCATAAAGGTCTGAAAATTAGTTAAGCGTATGTTAGGAAAACAGCGCACTCAAGAAGAAACAGAAAAAGTGGAACAAAACAACGATCCGTTTTCCCTCTTTGTTCCACCGATTAACGATTCATTAGTTAACTAACCATCGATGTTCCACTGGATTTTCAGTAATCTAATCCCACGTGTACCATGTAATTGAAATTATCGACGTGTAAATAATTCACGAGAGTCGCAACCCCCGTGGACGCTCCGTTAGCATTTAATTAATTACGCGAACTCCCTAGGAACCAACGAAAAATCCCTGGTCGTCGGCGCGACAGTTAATTATAGTGCGTTACCCCTGAATTTGGACGAACGAGCTGCTTTCAATTAACCGTGCGTGTCTCGATTGCGACGCGTAGCGTTCATTCCACGCATCAAAAGTTCGCCGGCTTTCATTTGGTCGGGCATAAATTACGTCTCAACGTGGGTTCATTAACCATACGAAACTCTAGTTGCTTAATTAAGTTGAGTACCAAACTATTCGCCGTACTTGGACGCATCTCCTTAAAAAGATAGCAGCCTTTCTTCTTCTAGTTCTTTTATTTCTTCTTTTATGTTCCTTGACGCCCACGCCAAGCTTATTTATGTACCGCTGTAAAATTCAAATGACATTGAATCGTTGGCATCGAAGCAAGTTCGAGGCTCTTGCACCGGTCTCGAAAAGAGATTCGAAGGCGAACAACGCCAGGGCAGAGAATCCATTAAAGCGGGTATTAAGCAAGAGGGACCCGGTCTTCGACCGAAGTCCGTCGTGCACTTGACATTGGTGAAACCAGTAGGCCATGATTCGTGCATACACAAAACTAGTTCGACCGCTTTTCTGTCGGTCGTTGACTGTCGAATGCCATCTTTTATCGGCAAATGAGCCCCGATGTCGTTGGCCAAGGTCAATGGTGAAGATCGAACCACTGTCGACTCGATTCATCGCGTTCAACCAGTTGGTATTTCGCATGTAACATAATATACACGGAATAAACACGATACTTACCGACATCGGAACGCAATAGATATCTGTAACGCTAGATCCTGTAATATTGGGTGCTGTCAGTAGAAAATAGTTCAGAGTATAGTGAGAAACTAGACTGTGGTCAAAACTCGGAATCGTTAAGCAAAAGAAAGAAGATGCAAACTTGAAACTAATCTGATTGTGGTTGAAACTCGGGATCGTTAGGTAGACCAAAAGAAGTGCAAATTGTAATATTGATATCAACTCTTTGGAGTATAATAAGAAACTAATCCGATCATGGTCAAGGTTTGGCATCGTTAAGTATACGAAAAAAAGTGACAATTTTTACGAATGTTTCAAGTTCGAGAGGATGTCCGTATCTTATTAATAGCAATGCTTGAGATTAATGACTGGCATGTGAGAGAAATGTGCTTCTGACAGTTGTATGATCGCAAATTCGATTAGTCATAAGATAATTTCCATCGCGCTTAGATTCCAATATGTTTCTCAACAGACCACCGTAAGACTTTATTAAGTTTTATTAAACAAATTTATAATACTCAAAAAAATCGAAGAGAAAATTAATGTCAGAATATAAAAAGCATCGTTATTGCCACTCATAAACGAAGACTAATTGGGTAATATGGGTTTGTTGTAAATCAACGTAACGATCGATCGACTTCATTACAGAGATCGAAAGCACAAATCTACTCGAAGTCATCAGAGTTGGTATTTAAATTATATATCTAAAATAAGATTCTTAACGTTAAATGAAATATATATTGCCAATCAAATAAGCAGAAAAGGTAACTTGCAATTTCTATATATTATTAGCATAATCATATAACATATAACTGTTAACTGTTTCATATAACATATATAATAGAATTATGTATATACATAAAAGTTTTCTACAATAAATGATACACTTGGATGCATCGAAAAAATGTGGTAAGCTACTGTAATAGTGAAAATATAGTAGATATACGTAGATCGCTGGATCACTCTCCATTTCCGTGGCGACTGTCCCACGATCGCTACTTTGAAACTGTGTCACGCTTTCTGCATCACTACTCGGCCAGTAAGCAGCCAATCAAACGCGAACGAAATCGATCTCAGACTGATTCGTTCCCGTGCAAGTCGATCGTGACAACAGTACCTGGCCTTCCGCTTTTATCAACGTCGATAGAACTTGATCGAAGCCTTCTGGCAAGGAATCGAAGGTGATTTGGTAGATGACTGTCGTAAAGGAATCGACGATCGCTGCGATTACGGGCTAGAAAAAAATCGAATGGACTGTTACGGTACTTACTTTCAGCAACTCTGTCGTTGAGCTAATCGAACGACGAGGTTACGTGCTCGTTATGAAAGCGTAATTGAATATTCCTTCCGGCTAACCGATTCGTAATACTATGTAATAAAAGTATCGATCTTATTCATTTTGATGTCACATCTCGATCCAATGAGATTTAACCTTATCGCGTTTGTTTTACCATGAAACCAGTGAAACGCGTGTGCCTCTTTTTGTTTTACTTAATTAAGTGAAATTCTTAGTATGTCGTTCGATGGTATTTCTCTCATTAGGTTCTTCAAGGTAAGGTTATCAGAGTGAACGTGTTTTACGGTGGAAAGAAACTCAATTCAAGAATCAAGTGATTCCTGATCTCCCTTGGGTATGCAGCCAGTCGCTTTTTCATGGGGAGACGATGAAAAGATAGGAACGTGCCTCGTTAAGAAAACGATGTCAAGCTTGTACCTTTTACGTATTGCATTTCACCAGCAGCACGTGGATTCATATCGACCTCTCGTTGTTGAACATTTTGCAATACCATCTTCAACTTGGAACTTCTCCTTCTTAAATTGTCCAATTATACTACAATAAAACTGCGTTTACAAGAACTTGTGGCATAAATAGTTCCCATAATTAGAATTCGTATAATAAGAATTCGCTTATTCTCCCTACTATTTACGACCTTCCGTTCATAAGTAGCACTTAGCGTTCAAAGCAAAAGTTCCTTTAATCGGACATTAAGTAAAATTTTGTCCAAAAAGAATTGTGTCCATATAAACGGAATCCTACAGTATTTCTTAAGTCTACTTTTCAAATCGGGAAGATAAAAAGAAAGAAATTATATAAATAAAATTTGTATGGTTCATCGACATAGAATAAGAATTCCCACGAAGGATCGATTCCTTTCGCCAAGTCGGTGGCCTGTCACTCTTCCATTTTTCTGTCGCGTTTCCCCACCCGCGAAATTGTGCAAGTAACACTCAATTTCCAATAGTAAACTGAAAGTCGATAAAAAGGAATAGTGTTCGTGATGTAATGTCTTTCTTCTGCCGTGCGGTTTCACCAGAACAAATGGTCGTAAGCGATGTTTGCTGTTTTTCAAACGGTTATCAAGGTTCGCGTTGTGAGAAATCGCGACGGAACGGAAACTGGATTCCCGATTCTAATTGACGAGAAAGCTTTATCCCCTTTTCTACTACTTTTTCCCGTAGGACAGCTGCCAACAATATATCAACATAATTTCGCGAATTCACGTCCTGCAAGCTTAAAAAAATAATCTGACATTAAATCACCGAGATTTTTCATTTATTTCGATGCATAATTGCACCGATTCGTATGCAACGCTCTTCTTACTGGATTTCTTGTTATTTCTTTCTACCTGTCGAAAATAAAGTAGTTGCAGGAATTGAAGCTGCTTCAAAAGAAAATATAACTATCCCGCGTTCGTGTACCACGTGTAATATTCGACGAGATCAGAATTTAGAACACTTATGATCTAAAGCGTGATGTAAGGCGATGTTTTATTCGATGTATTCGCGTTTAAATTGCGGAACGGTCGTTTGACGCATACTTCAAAAGAGATACGTTTAATTTAATCGTATTTTCTAACGAGTTCCAAGCGTATCGCAAGCGATTAGCGCGTATGAAAGCGTAGAAGTGCCACTTTGGTTTCGTAATAAGTAAACTATGTAGGTTATATGCACTTATGGAAATTTTAAAAACACAGAAACATAGATAGGAAATCCATAAAAAATAAAGTAATTAATTTATTCTATTTAGGCCTTCTAATTAAGTCCTGGATTTCTTATTAAATTCGTTTTAATGCAAATTTACTGAAACATCCGCAGCCTGATAATAACTCAATTAACAAAACGATCACTGTGCGATAATCATCGATAAATTAAAACTGTTTAAGCAACTAATTTAAGCAACTAATGATTCGATTATACTTGAAGACTGTATTCTACCGCTTTGACAAGGAACTATTAACCAAATACCTCACAATGGCATAATTCTTCAAATTGCACGACGTTTGTATTTGGATATTCGTCAGGATCAATTACATCGTTTCTTTGTTCATTTTCTGACTGACGCGGCTCTTTGTCCCGTCAAAACATTTGCACGAAGAGATCCGTACGTTCTATTAAATAATCCGCTGGCACAGTGTAACCTTTGCCACGGAAATCACGAAATCTCATGAACCTCCCGCCTCATCTTTGCATAACATCGGCGGGATGAACGATGCCATGACATCAGAAGAATCATTCCGGCGTGGTGAACGACATGTCGAGGGGTTGTGTACATGTATTTCGTAGGCAGCAATCATGATTCATGTATTCCTGCGAGCGGTATCCTGGCGAAAATAAACCGCGAGTCATCAACCGGCTGTCTGTCTCGCTAAGAAACGAACGGATGGAAATAAAAGTGCGAACGAGAGAAAGGAGCAGGCTCTCTAGACGAGATGCAAACCTAGACGCGAGCGCGTACATCTTCTATCATACATTATTTTTTCCAACGTAATTGTCTTGTATCGACGCTGACAAAATGCTTCCCGCAGTCTTTCGTTTTACGTTGTTAGCGGACTGCGGATATTTATGAGAATTTGAATTTTTACGAATGTCAGTAAACGGAAATAGAATCTAGACAGAAACTTGTTTCACTCACTAAATATCGTAATTATCGTTCTAAAATCCCTCGCAGCCATTCAGAGGCTCCTAAATTTTCATGTTCGAAGTTTGCAACTTAATAGATTCTGATGTCTGAAACTTCCTGGATTCAATGCTTTGGACTTTAAAAAAATTCTAAAATTAATGCATTTTGAAATTCCACAGTCGTCAATCTTTCAATCGGCCTTCGTTAATTGAATATTGTAGATATTTGGTGAAATAGTCGAACACAGTCGGGAATAAATTTCATTTACAATAACGTCTCCTTTTAATCAGTTTCTTTCATTACCCTTCCCTTTTCTTCAGAAATAAATATTTTACTTTAAACGTTCTATGATATATTTCGTATTTTATATAATTTTCCACAAATGCATCAACATTCGTATCGCATAATAACTATTATAGAATGTTGTTTCGATAATCTCTGGAAACTTTATTGCATTCGTTACGTAAAAAACTAGATCGATATCTGAAGTAATTTTCGAATAACTCCGCCAAGCAATCAAAACTAATTTCCACCAGGTATATCTGATAAAGTGAAATGCAGTTACCGATTACTATCATAGTCGATATTACGGATGTGAAACTTACCTCGAAAATAATAGATTTATAAAGCCATATGTGCTATGTAAAGTGTAATTAAGTCTGGATGGGGTTCTAATAAACGCTTTCACGGCAGAATAAGGTCCAAAGGCGTTTTACCAAGACACCTACTTAAATAATCGTCCAGAAAATTACAACGATAAAACGACAAACTTTTGATTAGCCGAGAAATTGTTTATACCAATTCGCGTATCCGGGAGAAAAACGAAAGGAAACGCATAAAATGTTCATCGTAAAAGTTGAATTATGTCTTCGTACATAACTCGCGGAGACAGTACGAACGACTATAAGGAAAAGTATTTGGAAAACATAACAGAGTTCTGATTTTATGACTCCGACATTTACAGCCTCATTAAAAGGGGCGCGTTCTGTGAAAGAGCCAATTTGGCATCACGTAAAAACCATCGACTTTCGCCGCGTAATTAATAATTAAATTATTAAACGTTTAGAATTAAAAGAAAGAAACAGATATTCTTCAATTCGAGATGACCTATTTTCAATCTAGGAAATGTAGATACTATTTGATCGTTTTAAACAAACCTCTGTCTGAAGTGATTAAGGATAAACAAAAATATGCATCGCCTATTAATTATAGAAGTACTCAGATGAAAGGACAAAAGGTGTCTCAATAGGAAGGATCAATTTTCACCCACTAGAAAGTTTGGAACTTTTTTCATTGTTTTAAGCAAATTCTTTGCGTGCAGTGATTAAGGATGTAAAAAAATATACATCATCCATTATAAAAGTACTGAAACGAAAGGATAGGATGTATCTCAATGTACAGGATCAATTTCCATCCACTAGAAAGTGTAGAACCGTTTTGATCGTTTTGAACCAATCTCTACGCGAAATGATTGAGAATGAGAAAATACGAACAAAAATATACGTCATCCATTACAGAAGTAGTCGAACACGTGGGAGGAGCTATAATTTCACGGAACATTTCTCGACGAAAGTACATACTTACACATTTTGTTTCGTCTCTGTGAGCTGCCGGTCTGAGTATAATACCTGTGGAGAATCAAGGAAAGCGAAGCATCGGACGTTAGTAGGGCGATTTTAACGATAGAATCGGCCGTGAAATTTCATGGCGAGCTCGTGCACGCGTACTTCCGGTGTCTCATCGCCTGAGATCGTAAGCCTTTCACTTGCGTCAGCCGCTCCACCGAGTCATTAATTTGATCAGGCTGCGATTGCCTCGTTTATACGGTGAATTTATCGCCGGTGTACACAACGAAATCGTTTAAACCCGTGTACGTTTGATCACAGAGGGGACGTCTCTCCGGGAAACGGCACGTCGTATAAACACGCGGAAACGGAACCCAGAAATGGCCAGTTATACGCCTCGTTAAAATATCTGCAATCTCTTTTTGAGAATGCTTGAAATATATCTTGTTTGAAATATACAACTGTCAAGAGTTGTTTGCTTTGGAGCGATCTGTAGGCGACGCCTTGACAAACAAAAGTATAAAAAACAGATGATAGATGACGAAGGCCATTCATCTCGCGTCAAACGTTAGGAAGCAAATGAACAAAACGACTTAATAACCCCAGACAAGAAACGGTGGCTTTTATTAAACCAACGCCACGCAATGGTGCCGCGCGAAACAACAATCACGTTGACGCATAAATCATGCAGATGATAGGTTTGATGAAAGCAAGAGAAAAGTGAGACATAAAAGACGGCCGCGTTCAATTGTACACGGCAATCTATGTAGACGTAATCCCGATGACTAGAAAGCTTTCGTTCGGAGTGAACTGTTATTACATTCATTAGCGCAATCGAAACGGTGTTTATGCGGCGCCGACGTTACGAACGAACGCGATGCAACACTCGCTGAACCTTCCCTTCACCTTCTGACGCTCTCCTGCCGTTTGCACAATACCTAGTTTTTGCACAACTCGAGGAACGCTTGTCGAGCGTGTTCCGTAAGATGAGACGAGGACAAGGACAAGGCCAAGTTCATTCGCGGATCATCACGCTTTCTATCTTAGCTTGTATTTCAAGCTATACACAGCATCCTTTAATCTCCTCTTTTTCACGCTAATATCTATGACACTCGCGTGCAATGGAATATATATACGATATTCTTATTTCTTTATTTATTGTGCCGATAAAAAGTATCGTTAGTTGAGTTTTCGAAGGGCATTGCTTGGAAAAGAGTAAGGAATGTTAATGAGATAAATGCAGTGGCTTTTTGCAGCGTGATAATTAGGATAGAGTTTTTAGTCTCTTTCCATCTATAGATATCGAGGAAATAGTTGGACATGATTGTTTGATCTATTCGTGAACAAATGTAAAAACGTCGAAATGTAAACGGGTCAAGGTATATGGAACAGGTTGAATCGGCCGAGTAATCGATGGTTCAACAGTTCGAATAATTTCATTCGAATAATGGAACGGAGTATTATAATAACAGATGATCGTTATTATCTAATAGTCTCGAAGGATACTGAGGTAATTTTTTACAATGTCAAGACACGAAAGTGTCTTTGTGTAATATAAACAGTCTGACATTTTGATCGCTCGATCGTCGACAGTAAGAACGAGGACGCGAAACCACGATCAAGGCGCAACATTAATCCTCGAATCAATAGCATTCCGTTACGATCTCACTTTGTTTGAACTTTACCTTTTGTTTGAACTTTAGAGCGATGAGCCTTTGTGACTATGTATGTAGTCTCGTGACTACAAATATCTTGCGAATATCTTCGACTAACGGTCCGCCTACGAAACGAATCTTATGCACAGTTAGTAACTTCTTCGTCGATTATTCTGCGGCTCAAAATAATCGTGTTAGAAAAAAAGCATTTGAGAGCATTTTATTAATGTTTTATTTACAAAGAAATAAAAAATATAGGTAGATTACACAACAGGAATAATAATTCAATCATCTAATTCTGCGGGAAATAATTATCGCGATCATTAACGATACGTAATAAAACGAAACAGTAATATCCTCACGCAACCGTACGCAACACGCTGAATTCTACTCTCACTTCCTTACGCGCTTGCAAATCTAGCCGTGAATACGTGAATTGTCGAACGACCGTTGCACGTTGCGATATTCACATTTATCACAATTATTAATAAACACCGTGAATAAACTGCGCTTGATGAAGGTAGTTAGATTTGTCTGTAAATTTTTTTACTTTAATTTTACTTTTCTATTTTTATTGTTTGCAATATTATACTTATAGTAGAACTCCATTTATATAAACTTGTCGGGAAGCAACTAGTTTATATAATTGGTCACATTCAGATAACTGGATTCGACCGACAGCAATTCATTTTATCAGGCATTAATTAAAGGTTTATTCAAATAAATGTAGTTCATATAAATGTACATAATGTATAATGTATAATGATATTATAATTACAAATAATGTAACGTTTAATATTAATAAAATAATATAACGACGTGAACCTATATAACATTCACTATAAATTTCTAAAGAGCAGTTTAATGTCTCGTTAGATCTGCACGAGCAGTATAAAACGTACGACCATCCATCCGATAATTTAATTAAAGGTTAGACACCGAACCGTTCGTTTTGCGCGCATCAACGTTCCCCTGTTTATTCAAGTACGACGCCAAAGTTCAATCGCATACCAAAGGAAAGGACAAACTTTGACTCGTGACACGATCGACGTCGAATGCTTGACATTTAAGCGTTGCCAATGGTCCCGTTTTATTTCCTTTGTCCCAGTTCGGCGTCCTGTTGTTTCGAACTATCCTTTCGAGCGTGTGAAACGGATCGATCGCCTATAAGAATACTGAATCAGAACAAAGAGCACGGGCAAATTACAACAGTTTAAAAGCAACGTATACTTTTCGAGAGTTTCGTATCATGAAATCTACGTGAAAACGATGAAATTAACACATTTTCAATTGGTAATTTTATGGTAATGCTAAACTAGAAATCCTACGTTCGCAAGTTTCTACAATTAAAAGAACGTACTATTATTAATTAATATAAATGAAAGGAATTTTTCCTTCGTGGTTTTTTTCCATTTCAATTCCTCTGAATATTTATCTCATTTTTCATCAATCCATTAATCAAACGATTAGTTTTAATGGAGTCGATCAATTGGCTTATTACATCGTACAGTAATCGTGAAACTCGTCGTTAATGTAATGAAACGTGGAAGACGGCATTGTATAACCGATGAATTACAGCATAAGTATGGCGTAATTGGAAAGATTTTCTAAATTAAGACGTTAAGGCGACGTGGAAGGTTTTGACGTATACCAAATTAACTACTCCTTAAATAGAGATTAATAAGACAGCACAAATGTGAAACATACTTCGTTGTGCATGTTATTAACCTGACATGTTCGATGAAAGAAATGAAAGTGAAAGATTTAAGAAAACACATCTCGAAACACGGCTTTCTTGTTAATTTCTCGGCTGCTCCGATCGAAATTCGGCGTTCAAATCCCAGTTTAATTTATTTACTTCTTAACCCTTGTTAACCTTATTCGAATACCGCTTGTTCACACCAATCCTTCCAATCCAATTCGTTTATTCGCGTCAGCTTGACAACCGACGTGTTCGTTTATGTACGGAACGCCTCAATCCATATCTTGTAGAGGCAAATTACGAATTTGAATATCTCTCATGATCTGTCCAGACTATTACTATTTTCTAAGCCTTGTTCAGACCAGTTAGATTACTTTATTAATGTAAATCTGTTATTGACTAAACTGTAATTATCCTTTCAAATTTTAATATCCTGGTTTTCATTAGCCTATTATTTGACTTTTATAAACATAAATTTGAAATCGAGTTACTTCGAACTAATGTGAAGGAGTCTTAAAATAAATTATTAACAATTTCTCCATCAATCCAGTTTTCACTCAAACATATCCTTATTTTTTAAGCAAGCCCTTTTGTGCCAGGTTTTACATTTAATTTTCATAGTATCAAATTATTATAGCTACACGAAAGAATTATCAAATCATACGAAATTTGATTCACTTTGGCCTAATTAATTAATATATTAAATACCATAAAAAATACAATAGTGCGCCAATACCTTTTTTAGCCGCTACAAGTGGCCTAAAACCCTTCCAAAAACATCTTTTCTTTTATCATTTCATTTGACTCAGTTCTATCTTTCTTTCACAATGATCTATCTTCCCTTCCGCAACCGTACGCTTACCTTGACTAACGACAAAGCTAGCATTTCCCCAACGAAAGACTGAAGGAATTGCTGGACACATTACACATTCGTATTGTTCTTTCCTCCCATGACGTACAAACTGGACTGTCACGACCATTGCTTTATCGCAGTGTCATCATAAAAGGCATTCGCGTGACAGGGTTTCTAGTCAGCCGACGTAGGTGGACTCTCTAACCCCGGTCTGCGAGTTCGACCATAGACATGCGGTCGGTATATTATGTAAACCGCGTTTCCTTACAAGTTCCATCTTACATAAACCTATGAAAATTGCGTAATAGAACACGATCCACGAGACGTCAGATGATGACACATCGAACTGGAGATCCGTCATTACAGGTGGCGTGCGAAATACAGTGAAAGTCTGCCGTCAGGGCGGCATCGCAGCCACAGTGTTGTTTTGACAAATTTGTTCGACCGTTTCTAACGATAAGTGCAGTCGTTTAAAGACCAATTGAAACACGGCGTAGCGCAGGTGACTTTGAAGTTTTCTTAACGCGCCCCGTGCCTTCTCGCAGGACCAGTTTTCACGTATTTCAAAATCCGAATCACAGAAATCATTAAATGCATGAATTTATTCACGCTTTCTACTCTTACCACCCGTAAACGTCCTCGTATATTACTTGTCTTTACCGAGTTTACATCGCCTTTAGCACAGTAGCCATACAATGGCATTAGATATAAACAATATTTCGACGATTACCCGAAGATTCGTAGCTTGTAATTTATCCGAGAACTTATCGTAATCTGACAAGTTATCACAGATCCTGTTAATTTCATGTTTCACGTTTTTCGTCCCATTATCTTGTTGCTAATGGCTTCCCAGCTGCGCAACAATGTGGCAAATCGCGTTCTTCCGGACGAACGATAAATCAGAGAACAAATGCAAAACTTTCTACATTGAACTGTGCTGAAATTGAGAGTTTTACCGACCCTCTGACAACAGTAAATTTTAATCTACATTCTTTTCTTACCTACTCAGTTAGGTAATCGAATGGTTTACGAAATTGCTACGGGAATTGTAGAAGAGCGAAAAACCAGCTTCACTTATGCTCTTATCTATTTTATAGACCTTTTTTTTTTCATTAAAGAGAACTCATTGCGAGTCCAAGTATCGATTACTAAAATGTCGTTGCGACAGAATTCCTTTTCAAGCGAATCATGCTTTGTTTTATGACCATTCGTTTAGTACCAATCGGTAACAAGTAATTTGCTGGTAACGCGAACGAAGATCAAGGAAACCCCGTGGAATGCAATAATTATCGAACATTATATATGTATATATATTATAAATTTCAATTTTTTCGTCGACAGAATCGGTCAATTCAAATAGCTTAGAAGCATTAGAAAGAAAAAGAAATCGTGATCCTTCAGAGAAATTTCTCCAGCAATCGCATCGCTACGAACTTTTACGCGGAAACGTTGCAAAACGGATTGATCGAACAGCGATTTGCATATACTTTCGAAGAAATGTCAGGCGTGAATGTATATAGATGCGGGAAACGATCAAAATAACACAAAGTTCGTAGTGAGGCCTAATGGATCATAATTTACGTTCAAATTTATATTTGCCTTCTCGATTTGTGAAAGATGGTTCGTTCGGTAACAACAGTTTTCATAGTCGCGCTTACTTAACGTATTGAGAAAAAGAATCGAGATAATGTAGTTCCGTACTTCTTTCCGCTGCATTATTTTCTGTCTTCTTCGTGGAATATTCAAAGAGCGTGGTTGCCATCGTGTTCACCACAAAAGCCATGGTACAGTTTAGACAAATGGTAGCTTTCAAGCTTATACGCGAAGTTCAAAGCTTTGTAGATGTACCGCGGCTGTGTGAGAAAAAAATTCGCATACCAAGCGAGCGGCATAATTCATCCGCAAAGAATTTTTACGTCACGATGTCTGTTCGGTGTAGGGTCGTAAATAATGCACGCCTATGCCAGTTGCGGACGAGGCCGACCGCCTGACGTGCGACCGGATAGAACGCTGAATTACAATACTACAAACCTTTGAGAATAGTTGCGCAGAGTCGTTAAATATCCAAAAACAGTTCTTGTGCCAATTCGTTGCTCAGTCTTGTTCTCATAGAAAGGTACAAGTAAATGATAGTGTCAATCGTGCATAGAGAATTTGATTAATTAGTCTATCAGGTTATAACGTTTCTCGTACCAGTTCTAAGTTTTACACAATGAAGGTCATTATTAAGAAATAGGAAAACGCTTCTACTGAGAAATTTATTAATTACACTATTACACCACACGGTTTTGATATTGCTTATGAGTCTTAAACAGCGGAAGACGTTTTGAAATAAAACGTAACATTTTTTCATAGAAAATTCACATGATCTTAATACAAATCGATTAAAACATCTGAGAACTAAGACATGTTTTGATAATTATTTATGAGATGATATGATAATTTTCATTTTTTCAGAATTTCTTCCTTGTCAGATAAAATAAGTACGTATGAATGTATATCGAGCTTTTTCCACTGTTCAATCGGTGTATATTGTATGTATATTTAATCAACGCTGTTTTATCGATGAATATTTAACTTTCTCTACTTTTCATCAATGTCATTCTTCGCAATAAAGTATTGTACACTCGTTATATAAGTAACACCAGATTTTCCAGTTTCATTGGAAGTCCCACGCGACATCGACGGTTTTACCGCGGCAATGAACAAATACGGTGAGGCAAGTGTACCGCGTGATTTTTATTCATCGAACGTTACCCTAGATCAACATTCTACGAGAACTTTAAAGCCGCGGCGAGTGCTACGCAATCCGAAATTCCTTTAGATCCTTTTTTAATGTTCTCGTGCTCACGATTTTTTTCACGTGGCAAAACCGGTTTGTAAAGCACTGTCTAGCTCGGCAATGATTTTTAAGCGAAACTATGATATTCATGGAAGTTCCAAATTATATTCGTTAGAATTCTGTTCATTTCGATTTTAGATAGCAATGGATTATACGCGAAAAAATTGCTCAAGATTGAATTTTCTTTTATAAAAAAAAACAAGAAAAACAACGTTACAAACGTTAATAAAAATTTTGCAAAAGGAAACTGATTTTCCCATGAATATTTCATAGAAACCAACAAGTAATGCAATCGAAATAAAATCAGAATTGCTTGAGGTATTGAAACGAAATCCGAGATAATAACAGAAAAATAAATTACGAATACGGTGTTCTATAATTGGGTATCCGAGTGGCCGCGGGCCGTGGCATCTATGTTGTGAAAACCGCTCGCGAAAGTCACTCGAGCGTCGCGATAATTAAAGGGAAAATATAGCACGAGGCGTGCTGCTAATGTGACCATCAAATTAATCGTGGTTCGCTCGCGCATTACTCTCATTCTGGGCCGCACACCTCGTGGTTATAACTCGGTCTGTAGCTGTTATAATTAATGTGTTAATCGTTCTTTGTACCTGCTAGTAATTATCCTATTGACTAATAATACTATCGTGTTTCAATTTCGAGGACGGTGAATTTTTTTCTCTCGCAACGTTTGTCACGATCGAAGCAACGAGGACAGACTTATTATTTGCACAACGAAATCATCTACTCGCTATCTTCGTCGAGGGTCAAGATAAAGATAATCCAACGATAACGTCCACCTTGACTCGCGAGAGTTTGCGTCTGTACTCGAGAGCAATTTCTCTCGTAAATCGCCTTCTCCCGCATACTTTTGTAGCATTGAACCGACAAAGACGCCCGAGATAAATGATCGTTTTTAGGACTGTGAATGTGCATTAGGAGCCGGTAGCGCGTTTTAATCGGAGCTATTTTTCCTTATAAATCGAGAAGTAACTTTTACACGTACCACGTGAAATGATACAAGAGAACCTTTCGAATTTTTTGTCTCGTTGCTTTCTTTGTGTCACGCTTGTTTCATCTATCGTCATAGTGGTAGCGTTGAAACAATATTAGGCGCCGTATTGCACGTGTATAGTATGTCGCATCACCATCGTCGTAACTGTTATAGTTATGAAATACTGTAGCGTTGAAACGTGTATTTACCTGTTATAAATAGCAATAGATTGAATCGTTTGTCCGCTGTTAATTATCCACATCTGCTGTATTGTACTTTATGCTCGTTCTGCTATAGTATTTTTTACCTACGCGTTATTATATCGCGAAAAACCCGAAGAACATCTTCCAGTTTACCTGTCCACCGTTTTCTTAGTCTTCTTGCTGGTAGCTTCTCTCTTCGTATTGAGTTTTATGTTTATTCGAAACCTTTAAATCATCTTTGCTCATATCCTGTGAAACCAGTTCTCTTAATTTTAAATTAAATAGGACACTGTTGTTTTAATCGTATCATTTAGTGAATTAAATGTTAATTTAAATTCAGATATTTTAACTTTCAAATTCAAATTTTAAAATTTACATTTTTTAAGTTTAATTTGAAACGACCAATTACAGATGTGATCGCTGATCAGACGCCAGCATCCTCTTTCTGGACTCCAACTATTAAGACAGGCAATATCTTTACCGATGATAGCACCGACTTTTTCCCCTCGAGTCATGGCTTGGTACAGACCCATCCGACCGGTAACGTATTTAGAAGTGGTTTCGGCGGAATCGACAATCTTGGTAGTCGGGGGGTGACTGTCAGACCACCAAGGACAAGACCCCTTGACTATAGCGAACGCGCCACAGCTGAATTACGACGAAATCCGGCGCTTTCCTCGCCCGACGAGTGTGCCAGAGCTTGTCGCGAAAATGAACCTCCGAGGATATGCTACTATCATTTCACCCTTGAATACTACACTGTACTTGGAGCGTGAGTATCATCTTTCAGAATTTTCAGCCAAGAACAAAATTCATGAATATAAAATTCTTTTTTAACATCTTAGCTGTGATAGGAAAACAGAGATGAGAATAATAAAGAAACAAATCTACGTTTAAATTCTCAAACTTTTTAATTCACTTTCAAATTTTTAATCTACTAGACACTCAAACTTCAAATTGAGACATTTGAATTTCCAAACTCAAATTTATGCAATTTTAATATTTTTTCATAATTTATAGGGCATGCCAAATTTGCACCCCCAACGCAACTAACGTCGTTTGGAGCGACTGTCAGTGCGTTTTAGCAGATGGCGTGGAACGAGGTATTTTAACAGCGAATAGAATGGTTCCGGGACCAAGCATTCAAGTCTGTCAGGGTGACAAAGTCGTGATTGACGTGGAAAATCACATCGAAGGTATGGAAGTTACCATTCACTGGCACGGTGTATGGCAAAGAGGAAGCCAATATTACGATGGTGTACCGTTTGTAACGCAATGTCCTATTCAGGAGGGTAGCACATTCAGGTAACTATAAACCAATTGTGTTTCTTCATTTCGCTTTTCTTTCCAAATTTTCTTTTCATGCATTTATCACGTGCTTGTGTACACGTAGGTACCAATGGTTAGCTGGAAACGAAGGTACGCATTTCTGGCATGCTCACACAGGATTACAGAAAATAGACGGTCTCTACGGAAGTATCGTAATACGTCAACCACCGAGCAAAGACCCTAACAGCAACCTTTACGACTACGATCTCACTACCCACGTCGTCCTCCTTAGCGACTGGTTCCACGAGAACGCGGCCGAGCGTTTCCCTGGTCGTCTTGCAGTTAACACCGGTCAAGCGCCTGAAAGCGTATTGATCAACGGGAAAGGGCAATTCAGGGTACGAATCGTCAAATTTATCCTCGTTATGTTATCTCTTATTTTTCCATCTTTGACAAATATCTACGATACCTATAAATTAAGTCGTAATCATATATGTCCTACTTCGTTCACTTTTCCTTTCTCTCTGAGTCTGTTTCTAATTGTCACTACTCTGGACAACCTAATAAAAACTGGAACTTCATTTACGTATAAATTTTCCATTATTTTGGTGAATTTTATTTCATCAGTCTCAATTTCATTCATTTCATTATATTCATAACTGCATAATCTTTTGTACTGTGTTTCCTTCTCCTCATATTTTTTAATGATCACTTTCTTACTCATATTTCTTCATATTTCAATGTTTATATCGCGTAGAAAAATTATTTATCACTGTACATACTCTATTTTAGTTTCTTTTACTTTTGTTTTACATCTTAATAAATCTTGTCACCCAAAATAGGAACCTCATTAGCATATAAATTTCCAATCACGACAATGACGGAATACTATAGTCACCGCATCTAAAATTTCTCATTCCTCTACTAGATTTTAATAAATCTCGTCACTCAAAACACGACCTTCATCAGCATATAAATTTTCAATCATCCCCATGATCTCATATTTCAGTCTGTAAACTAACTGAAAAAATCTTGGAACTCTGATGAAGCCCCATACAAACGACGCGAGACATTCTAGAACTCGTTTCTGTCCGCAGGATCCCAACACCGGTTTCATGACGAATACACCCCTGGAGGTGTTCACTATAACTCCCGGCCGTCGTTATCGTTTCCGACTGATCAATTCCTTTGGATCGGTCTGTCCATCTCAGATCACGTTCGAAGGTCACTCCCTTACCGTGATCGCGACCGACGGAGAAGCAGTCCAGCCAGCCACCGTGGACACGATCATCTCATTCTCTGGTAAAAATCCTCTAACCTCGATTACTCGATTTTTTATACCCTCCGAGATCAGAGGGAAAGCGCATTCGCTTTTATTTTCCTAGACTTTAATTGAGGTACGGTTGTGAAAGTAAACTATCTACTTGCATGATTTACAGGCGAACGATACGACTTCGTAATAAATGCGGATCAACCGGTTGGCGCGTATTGGATTCAAGTTCGTTCGCTTGGCGAATGCGGTATTCCGCGTGCTCAACAGCTAGCCATACTACGATACGCTCGTGGTCCTTACCAACCGACTACTACAGCACCAACTTACGATTTTGGTCTCCCGCAAGGTGTTGTAAGTGTCATTACTTGAAATAAAAAGCCACACTTAGAGTAGAAATAGTTCCTTTAATTACAGGAAATTAAAGTAAATGTTAAGTAAAGAAACCAAATTAGTGCAATGAAGTACTTCTCCAAGTCAGGTAATGGGAATAGGCTATTTCTATGGGTGGAAAGGATTCAAAAAGATTCAATAAAATAAAATAATTTTTAGAATTTTGGCATTAACATCTATAGGCAATTGATGAAATGAAGAATATATCTTAGGAAATCTAAAATAAAGAAAGGAACTAATTTGTCAATGATATATATGTACCGTTTATACTTATCAGCTACAGTCAACTATAGATAATACAGCAATCGAAGAACTCTCTGTCTTACCAGTAGTAGATAAAGAGACTCAATTTTTCCTGATTACCAAACCACCTGCTTACAGGTACTGAATCCTCTGGACGCGATTTGCAATCGTCAACGAGATGACGCGATTTGCGTGAGCCAGCTGAAGAATGCTCGTCAAATAGATCAAGGAATTCTTCAACAACGTCCAGATGTGAAAATATTCTTGCCATTCCGCTTCCTCTTCTACAGGCCAGAAGAAGTCTTCCAGCCTCAAACGTATAATCGATTCTTGGGTAAGCGGCTTTACGGATGATTTCAAAATCGCACTCGGTTTCTTTCTTAAAGGATGGCTTCTTTTTCCTTTGATCTGTCGCAAGAATTCATTACCATCGAATCCATTAAAATGGAATTCAAACCAAGCCGTTTATCATTTCGCGTTTGTGCTTTTCACAGTCGCCCCGACCGGAGATCATGTAATCTCTCTCGTCGATGAAATCTCGTTCACATTTCCGCCGGCGCCTCCGCTTTCGCAAATCGACGATATCCCGCCCGAACAGTTTTGCAACGGTGACAACAGGCCTGCTGACTGCGGCGCTAACTGCATGTGCACCCATCAGGTTGATATCCCGCACAACGCAGTCGTCGAAGTGGTTCTCGTAGATGAAGGTGCGATTTTTTTCTAAAAAAAAAAAAGAACTTTGGAAGTATATGAAGATCGTAGAACAAAAACATGATGAGTCATATTTTTCATTTTATCAAGACAATTTCCTTTTTCTTAAATTTGATCTACATATTTTCATCATTCTCTTTTTTCATAAAATTTCATAAATTTATATATATTATTAATACTTCAATTTAATACTAAGATGCTTTCCTTTTTACCAATCAGGTGAAATTTAGAAAATCAAGAAAAGCGGACTAACTATGTTTCTCTTATGTAGTCTTCATATACAATACATACTTATACACACTAGCATTGTCTTAACTCACCGGAATTTTATTTCGTTAGCTAGTCCATCAGTTTGTGAAGTTAATTTCGTGGAGCAATAATTTAGCGCTATGTATTTAAAATAAATAATTAACGTCAGATATTCTTAACTCTCTCATGCTCGATGAAGACGAAATTCACTTGGGATTTTCTTAAGATGTATAAAATCTTAGAAATATTGAGTTCTAGAAATAAAACCCAAACTCGTGGCTTTTTAATGTTGTATTGCTGTAAATCAAATTCCAAGTGAATGTATCTCTTACAAATCTAGATATATAAAAAGTAATTTTATGATTTGATTAATTTTTCTACAGTTCAGCAACCCAATCTGTCGCATCCTTTCCATCTACACGGTTACGCTTTCAATGTAATCGGTATCGGTCGCTCCCCGGACAAGAACGTGAAGAAGATCAATCTGAAACACGCGTTGGATCTCGATAAAAGGGGTCTTCTCAATCGACAGTTCAATTTGCCACCTGCTAAGGACACTATAGCTGTTCCAAACAACGGCTACGTCATTTTCCGCTTCCGCGCAGACAATCCTGGTGAGCGAAATTGTGCAACGCGATTACACGTTTATAATTCAAATCATTGCGATCATCCAACGTCATTTCTCCTTTTCAGGATACTGGTTGTTCCATTGTCACTTCTTATTCCACATCCTTATTGGAATGAATTTAATTCTACACGTTGGAACACATGCCGATCTTCCACCAGTGCCGCCGAATTTCCCAAGATGCGGAGATCACCTACCGCCCATAACACCGCCATCGTTATTAGACTCATTTCACTGATCCATTCTAAGGAAAGTGAGAAATTAGAGGCGGTCCAAAGCATACACGATAATTTTAGCGTATTCCTGTAAAGTAGTCAGTATGCTGTAGCGAATCTATTTCGTAAATCTTCCTCTCGTTGGGTCGTTCGTCAGAGAGCGCTCTACGCGAGGGACAAAAAAATGGAGGAACAGAGCGAGCGAAAGAGTGTATGAGTGTATGAGGGAGGGAGAGAGAGAAAGAGTCAGAGTGAAAGAAGAGAGTGAAAGAGACTCGTGGTCCTCGAAAATACGAGGTTCATGAATCAAGCGATAAGAGAACAGGCGGAAAAAGAGTTCTTAATCAGGCACACCAACAGACATTCCTTTTGCTGCCGCAATGGCGATTGTTCCCAAAAAACGGTAACGATTCCATTCGATGGCAATAGCCAATATTTATTATGTCCTAGATGCTTTACTTTGCCACTTTACGCGAATCAACGCCCCATTTCAATTACGTGACAAGAAAGAAATGTGACAAGAAAGAATGTGACGCCGGTGATCTATACACCGGTACTTGAGAGTATCCTCAACTGGTTGCAGAGTCGCGAAAAGTTACTAACATTTGTAACTGTGTACATAATGTAGAAATAATTGTGTTACATTGTAACGAGATATTAACGTGGGAGTTGTTTGGGATAAAATGGCGCGCGGAGGAATCTTTGCGAAAACAATGCGCACAGCGTGGAGACCTTTCACCGTGAGATGATCGATCGTGATCATTAAAGTAACGCTGTTTAAGGAAATACGATCTGTTTCATCTGAATGAGCGTAGACCACTAGCATGAGCGAAATGGCCCGATACACGAGCGACGAAACGCTTCGCTGGATCGAGTCCAGGTTCCTAAAGTGGCCTTTTTAGTTAGGAAGGAAAATTCGTGCCTATAATTGGAGCATGTGGCTTTCGTTCTTGTCCTTGTCAGCATTTCAAGTAGTGCAGTTAGGGTATATACATACTGGAGGAAAGATAACTTTAGCGCATTACCTAATATGTGGAGAATTAAAAGAAATAAGAAAAAAAATATAAAAAATATTCGTAGATAATTAATGTCAAAGAAGATGGTAGGAGTGTCAAAGAAATTTCTCGACGCAGCCGCGGATGTATCGGTATTTCCGTTCACCTTTTACGAAATACACGCATCAGACTGCGTCGTTACTTGCCTTCCTCTTTTTGTTCTATAAATTAACGATTTACGATACTATTCATTATTTATTTTGCTCAGCATGAAATTTCGACTTAATCTCGGGCACGTTCGATTCCTCGCTGAGCTTAACACAGCAGGCGAACCGATTCATTGGTCATTTACGAACATTGAATCCTTGAATCAATACTCGATCAACTATGATGTATATTCAGGCTGTACTTGTTCTTATAGTACTTAACCATTTTTCGAATGACAGTCGATATTTTATCGTTAAATAAGCAAACATTAGCACGTAGACAGATTTGCTGTCGCTGATTTATACATGCCTATATATTTCTACACTTATTCATGGTGCTTCCATTTTTCCTTCTACTATTTTTTTGTTTTATTCTATCACGATATTAGAGAATTGATGTTAAAACAACTACTCGCAACTCACAATTACAACGCTTGATGACCGTTGAGAGCGATCACGACTCAGTGCTAACTGCATCCTCGCGAGTCGCGCACGACAAACACACGTGCACCACGTCACGATACTCGCCGTTTTGTAGATAATATTCTTCTATTTCACTTCGCTAAATACACTCGACAAAACCGTTAAAACACGAAATACTCAATCGTGGCGATACTTAATCACCGACGGATTAACATGGTGTACGTCGTCTATACGGATATGTATTTTATGACGTCGCTTTTTAGCGACCATAGCACGTTTGTTTCGTAGAAGAGAGTGTCTCTGACGTTGCACGGCCCGCTACGGAACCCCGGTGATTTATTTCACGTAATTTATGGCGAAGAAGCTCAACCTTTCTAACAGGAAAGAAATAACAACCAGAGGTACTCTCTTTAGTATTGTTGAAGATAAAACACGTATGCTAATCTTCGTTTTCAGAATCTTTTCTGCGAGACCGTTTATTTTTATTGGCCAGCCTTGGATTTCTTAGGACAACGTTCTTTGATACGTGTTCGATAAGGGCAATTTTTCGAGAACGAAGAACTGTCGTTAGTCAGACGTTCAATCATTATTTATTTATGAAAAATTTATTTATCTACACGAATTTCGTGTTGACAAAGGATATTGAGATATTGCATGTTATTTCTGTTATGAATTAATTTTCTTCCCCTTTTAACTTATTTATACACGTTTGATGGTGGATCTATAACGTACAAATACACTTTTATAAGATCAACTAGCAGAGATTATCATTGAATGTTCAGAAAGGTGTCACTAAATACGTACTGTATGCTTAACCAAAATGTTCAGTGACAAAATTACAAAAAGTCGAATATTTCTAATAATAATTTATGCAACGAAAATTTCTGAAAGATTCAGCAGTTATTGTCCACATGAAGAGATGAGTTTTCGTGTTTTTTGTACAGGTAGTATTTAAGCGAGTAATTTGCGTATATGCCGTTATCAAGTGAAGATGTACATTTAATAATAAATTTTTTTTTAAAAGCTCGACTATCTTTTTACTTTTGTCGATGAAAATCTCATAATCCCATTTCACGGTCTACAAAAGATCATTTCATTCTTTTATCACTATGCTACGTGATAAGATGCTGACCTAACTTTCTTTAAAAACTGAGGACAACGACCATGCATGAAACTAGAATACTATTATCGTTAACGTTAACAAGTTCCGCGTTAAATGAAGTTGCAAAAGTAGCGGTACTCAGATTCAGTCAATTAAGCCAGAGGAGAACAGCACGCTTAACCCGGATATGTGATCTCTTCCGAATAACTAACGGCGTCACATTCAATGAAAGGAAGAGATCTCGTTTCGAAATGTATTAGTTCGTAACTTGGTTAAACGTGATATTTAAACATTTTCAATAACATTTTTCGTTATTGGCGTTTAATTTTATTTGATTAGACGTTTATTTAAAAAATGCAGATTTTTATGCACTTATAGGAAATTTGGAGACGTAAAAATACACAAAGATATATAAAATATCGAAAATGGAATGTTCGTTATAATACGTATTTAATAGGTGAAACAAATATCTATTTATGTTTCATTTCTTTGCGTTTATTTAAAGATAAATATGCAGAAATTTGTCGGAATTTTATGCATTTATGGGAAATTTGAGGATATAAAAATACACAGAATGCAGACAATAAACAAAAATATATGAAATATCCAAAGTAGAATATTCGTTATAACAATACTTAATAGGTAAAATTTAGTAGTGCTTGGATTTACAAAAGCACGAATCTGCATAAATGTCCGTAACCTATTTATTATTTATATATTAGTTATCATTTATAAATCTGAAACTTTAGATATGTTAACTGCAATTTACCATAATGGAGTGTCGTATTCGTCCCCCATGAAGTAGGTATTTAGTATGTACGTGCGTATTTACGTGACTAGATGTATTCATGAACGACTGGTATGCAACACACCCCAACACCCGGTGTCGCATATTTTTACCGATAATACCATCTTACGAGAACACGTACAGATTTAATTACAGAATAACTGCATCTATAATATTTCAAAACGTTTGATTTTCCTCGTAAAGTAGGTAAGTCACGCGATCCACGTTTCATTCCAGCGTTCATTCACTTGTGCATCGTCTGCTTGATAGAAAGGAAATTTATCATACTTATGCATCCATTGAATTCGAAACGTTACTCTGTATGAAAACGAAATCTTGTTCGTGGAATAAATTTTAGCATCGTTCGAAAATTGCAGATTTGAATGGGTCCAGGTAGAATAAACGTTTCCAGAAACTTTTTCTACATTTTTACTGTATTTAAAAAGGCATATACTTGTAACTCGTTGAACATGGAATGTTTCATTGAGCTGTAACAATAAAAATTCGTGTCAACGAAAAAACGAAGTGACTCTCTAAGTCTATTCCTTGTTCCATTGTCTAGAATTCGTAAGTTTTCTTTCTTCTTTCTTTGTACAAAATGTAAAATTTATTCTGTTATTCGCGACAGATTAATTTTCAAGTTACTATATTCCTTATTCCAGCTATTTTCCAGAATTCGTAGATTTTTTTTCTTCTCTTTATACAAAATACAAATTTTGTTCAATACCTCTAATTGAACGGTGCGAGAAACATACATGCGCACGAAAGAACGTTCCTACGCGTCGCTAGTACAAAGGATGATGTTTCTGATTAATGAATTTATGTACAAAAGCGTTCGTCTAATTCCATCTTAATTAAGTAGATATTACGCAACATAGTAAAAAAAGAATGCTAAGTACCTATATTTATGACTATCATATGATACATATACGATCTAGTTGAAGAACCTTCTCTCGTACAGAGATACTAAAAGTAAATGGAACGGATTGCCATATCTCGATATACCTACAAATGAAACGTGTTATTTCATTGTAGAATCTGCGTACAAATTAATGTTTGATCTTTCTCAAGTTTCCTGCCTTTTTGAGAAAACGGGAGTACGAGTCAGACGATAGTTGAATATTAATACAAACATACTCTTTGAAGGCAGGAATTGCGAACTAAGTGTATCATATATTAGTAGTAACTATTGAGGACGTATCAAGCTATACGTAAGTCAATCCTTAACGCGAAAAGAATTCTCAAACAGTGTAAGTGTTCATTACTGTTCTTTGTTAAGTATATAATTAAACATATTATTGCAACGCGTCTGTATGCTTTTGTTTCGAGTCAAGGATCAACCATTGTCTATTATCTCGATATTCATGTAGTTTGTCTTTGAACAGTGTGAGCAATGACTCTATCGAATCTAGATACCCGTTACGCGTGGTTGCGTTGTTATAAAAGAGCTTCAATTGTGTTCGAAACATTAATCAAAATGATACTTCGTTCTATCCATCTCTTCTTTTTTCGTTATATATGTAAGTTTGATGAATATTATTTTCCAGAATAGTGCGAGCCGATGTTCGACGGCGGCCCTCTATGATGGTGATGGTGCTTCTGACCTGGTCCGGAATATCTGCTCCCTGGCCTTGAATGGACTATGGCGTAGTGATCGCTGTTCGTCGATATCGACCTGGTTGAATTCATCGTCGATCCTCCGGAAGCATATCCTTGCTTCCCGTTTAAGGAGTACCTAAACACAGACAATGATTCAGTCGAGTGTTCGATCGTTGCTAAAAATAATCTCGATGACAATGCGTTGATAGATCAAACACGTAGACGATTAGTCATTTCGAATACAAAAGCAATAATTAAAGGCCAGAATATTTTTTAAATATGACGTACGATATAGCATCAAGTTTCACGAGCAATACTAAATTGACTAAAATATGTTTGAAAAGAAAGAAGTATTTTTTCTTCGCTATGCATTTCATATAGTTGTTTAGCTCACGTGAGCAATATTCATTATTTCCCTTCAACAAGCTAGCAATCGATCCAAAGAATTCACTACCGTGTTTCAATCAATTCGAAGCACGCAAATTCCTCGAATCCTCCTTTTCTAAACATCTCAATTACACTCCGCACTAAAAGAGAATCTCTTTCGCCTTCGGGGTAATTACAAGTTCCGTGGAATTTCAAGGAATCTTTCGTCTTCGTGTTCTTATGATCTGAAACGTCGTTGCAATGAGAAATAAAATCGAACCTCGAGCCGTATTGGGAGCCATGCCAGCTACGATACGGATCGTAGTCCTCGATAATCGATGGCTCTTTCTCGATAATGTCCGTCCTGGTGCAGCTGCAGGTCATCGCGGAGCAGAGGAATATATTGATTATCAGCATGATGAGGAACAGAATGCCAAGAGCTACTGCCAGCCACAGCAACCATAACGGGTGAACGCTGCCATCCTCGTACAATGTCTGAACGGCTATGAAACAAGAACCGCGTTAACAACTATAAGAAACCTCTCTTGTGGAAAATTGAGAACAGAGAATCTCGTCGAAATGGAGAACCTGCTGCGTGGTGGCTAATTAATTCAACTCCGGAGGTAGGAGTTCAAGTAGGAGGTATGAGTATAATCACGCGGTGTTATCCACGGAGTAAGCAGGAAGCGATGGTATAGTATGAAAAGTATGGTGCGATATTTACATGGCGTTTGACCAGGGTCAAGAACGAACACGCTCGTGCCGGCTAGGAGCACTCCTTCCTCGCCGCTCACGCTTTGCCCATTAATTAAGGACGCTCCCTTTATATCTTCCTCGTTATCGCCTTCGCAAACGGGGGTTCCGCAGCTTCCTGGTGGAAAAGAAGATAAACCGTTTTACGTTTCACCTGTTATCTATTACGACGCATTATTTACCGTTCGACACTTGCTCGACCACTGGGAGGAAAGCGTTCCGAAATCTCTTCTTGCAAAGTAGGAAGCGTAATCGAACGAACCTAGACGCGATACGACTATGGTTGTCGGTGTCCGTTCGAATAACGCGTTTACTAAATGTCCAAAGAAAGTTTCGAGGGTATATGTTAATTGCCGAGCCGAGTTGAACGGCACGCTGTAACCCAGTTCGAAGCAGGCCGTAATCGGAAATCATTCAGCGAATCAGTTTACCTCTGCACACGGCGATGTCACATTGAAAATGCACCTGCGGACTGTCAGGGAACCGGAACATCGAGAACAATGTCGCATCCGCCAGGCCAGTGTTTCGATCGTAGATGAATTTCGTCATGACCCGAGCCTTTACGGGACACCTTTGTCATGGAAAATGAACGTTACGCAACCGGTTATGATCGTGATTGCAGCCATGACAGCTTGAATCGCGTAAAATTCATATCGGAATTATGTAACTCTGTTAGAATTATCATTGATCCGTTCGACAAAAAGTAATCGACAGTTTTACGTAACTATTATAGATTAGATTTCCACAAATTTTATAGGTACACGAACGATTTTGATAAATGAATTCGTCCTAGAGGACGAACAAATGAAGATAAACGGGGTGGATGTAAAACGTACCCTTTATCGTCGATCAGTTGTACGCTGCTGTTTCGTTTGTTGAACGCAAAACACGATTTTACTTTGATTCCATACATTCCTGCAAACGAGAAAGATCGATGAGAACGCGTGAACGCGCGGTCGCGTTCACGCGCTACGCGTGCTCGTTAATTCCAATTAAACGTAAGAGGTGAAACGGAGTAAGAGACGCTGTGTACGAACCATCTGGTCGCGAGATCTCCGCACGCAAAGTGTAGTTGTGACCATAAATAGCCTCTTGCACTTTGTGGCCTCCGTCCAAAAGGCGCAAAGATACTAGCGAGGTCTCGTTCCTGAGCAAAGAAATTATCGTGTCGTGTTAGGATATTAAAGTCTTTCTGTGTAGCAATCTACTCTCGTGGATTGCTGGCGATTCCACCGAGATACAGGATAATATTAATAAACTGTGATATGTACTTGGCGTTTTTGAATCCAGCTTTTCCGCACGTGATCACGTAAAATTTATCATCCGCTAGCTCTAACGTCTTGTGTATCCTTACCGCGATAGGAATGGACCGCTCCTCGGTGTCCTGCAAGAATTACAACGAGATTAAGGGAAATTTGTTGCAAGCGTGTTTAATGAAGGACGACGTTTTCCACCAAACGAATAGAGTCTCCTGATGTTATCGGCCGAAGTAATAAGAGTTGAACGCGGTGTTCTATTCTGATATTTCTGTGATATCGTTTTGCGAGCATAGTTATACAGATTGTTTCGTAATATCTGAAGATCAAGAAAAATGCAACAGTAAATTGAGCATTTATCTTACCTGACCTTACTTTTCGATTTTAAAGCATTTGTTTCAGCAAGTAGATCTTTTCACATTGGAAAGTGGTATCAATATGTGTTTGAGATTTAATCATAGAAATGGAAAAGATCGCTTACGTTGTTTACCAAAACGCCACAATAATCCGGGGAGCCTTTGGGCGCGAGAAGATTAATGGCGAGCGTGGCGTGTGTAGAGCCGTTTCCGGGCGCCATACATTGCGGCGTCCGAAAATCTCTGGCATGAATAGCTCCCACGAAACTTTGATTCAGGTTCACTCGTATCGTCATGTGGCCGGCCTTACATGTTGCTGTAACCGTCGGTTGAAACTCCGTGTCCAATAATTGTCCGGTGACCTGCGATTGAACAAGAATTATATTGACTTTTGACAGCAGACAGCCTGATCGAACGAAACTTTGGTAACCAATTCAACTACTGTAGATCGTTACTAAAGTTGTTTGCTTGTTACCGTAGTTGTTTTGATGAACGCTAAGCGATATCTAGGTCAGCCAGAAGCCATACTAATCGACTCCATATATTGGAAGGTAAAGAAAAACGATGGTATCACAAATATTATATTTTCAAATTTGTGTTCGAATTGGGAATTGTTTTCTGCATATAGTAATCAATCCTCGGTCTTTTTTTTTTAGAGTTGAATACTTATCATGTATGAATTTAATGAATTAAGAAAAAGAAACGTAATTGATTAGTTTAGTTTCTAAGAGATTCACTTGCAACTAGAATATAACAGCACAAAGATGTTCTCTACTCTGTTGCAAAGATAAGCAGTGAAAACGAATATTAAAATATGTATACATCGGGATGGTCGATTTTCAATCTGAAAGAGGACTCATTGGTGAAGCTCGTTTCTCCACTTTCGTTTTCCAACATTTGCGTATGGTATAGATATATCGACATCTGGAGATAGCAACAGTTGGATCATGAGAATCGTGGTTGAAAAAGATACAAAAATATGAACCAAGACACAATTAATATTAACATACCAGGCTAATTAGTCTGCCAGCTTTAATTATACTCAGTTAATTGCCCCTTGCCCTTTAAAGATCGCATACCAGGCCTCAAGCGTCCACCGTTCGTCTCGTGGTTATAAATTATTTAATTAATTACAATCAGACAAGGGGAAGAATTCTCGTGACCATGGCGAATTATGTACCGGATACCTCTATAGAAAACGATCGAAATTCACGAGTTTTTGCTCGGCCATGCATACCCATCGAAGCTCTTGAGTCATAACGAAAGATCGGTGATATTTTCTTGTGCCAATCGCTAACTTAATGCCCAAGTAAACTTGGACCGGTCTGGGCGGCAGCTATCGACCCACGCTAACTTTCAATTTCATGTGGCCTCACCACGTTCTTGTCACGGTATATAGTAGACAGGTATACATATAAGTACGTCCAGAAGTGCCAGACGGATATACACCAACAATAAAATAGAACCGAGCTAGAGACGAGCAAAAGAGATGCCACCGCGACAAGCATCGAGTCTCTTGGAAGCGAGACAAAGGTCTGGAACGTAGGCGGTTGCAAGGCCAACGGTCCTAAATGCTTCAGTGGCCTCTCTCCGCGGAGAAAGAGAGAAAGATCAGAGACGTGTTGGGTTACAGAAAAGGATTCCTCCTCCTCGCGGACGACTAATCGATTATGAGAACACGACATGGTAACGTATACGCGCGTCCTTGCGTTTTGCTGATTGCTCCTTTTTCGGTCTCTGTTCTGCATGCTTGTGGTATCCCTATCTCGTTCGCCATCTATATTCTATTATCCTTAGAATACCAAAACTTAGACTGCCTTTGTCTTCCTTTCGACACTGACGAATGACATCCTTCCGAATTTCTTTTTATGTCAACTTCTTTCGTTCGAAACGATTAGTTCCGTTGGTTAATGCGATCCTCGTGAATCTTTCGTGTTTTTGTAATATACCTTGACTAAAGTTAGCTGTGATCTTAGGCTTGTTATTTCGTTATAGTCCGTTATACGTTTAGCCTACTTATCTATTTGCCAGCCGTATTGCAAACAACAACGAACTCATTTTCTTGAAACTTGCGCTTGCTGGAAAAAGGAATGCGTTAATTATAGGCTGATTGCGAGTATAGGCTCGAGACCCGAGGCTTTACGTAATCGATACGGTAGCTCCAATTAACGAATACTTCAAGGAGAGGCGGGCAGGAGAAGAAACGAGACCAGAGGTCCTCGAGGCATCGAATGTGAGACGAGCTCCAATGAAGGACACGGCTCTACCATTGCATCATTATAAGAAACGCAGCGGTCTTTTCTAATTTCTACGATCGTAAGGAGAATCACGGTATGTGCGTAATTACTATGATTCACGATCATTGGGCGGGTCGTAAATGCACGCAACATTTGATATTACACGAAATCTTTTATACATCTCCTCTGGTGGATTCACGCGAAACTATGGTCGCGTGCTAGACGTTAATCGAAGTCGACATTGTAGCGAGCATAGCTTTCTTCCTGCGTTGGAGACGTAAAAAACGTGTGCTCACGCCATGGAACACGCCCCCTCCTCCCCTCCCCGTTTGATGTCTAAAGTGACGCAATCAATTGCTGAACACTGTGCCTTGTCCAGGTAGCGGAGAGACGAGAATAGTGGGCAGAAGAAAATGAGGGTGACATCACGGAACCGGCTGCTTATATAAACGAAAGTTAACGCGATCCGAGCTAGCGTGTTGGTTAGATAACATCTAGAACGTGTCGGGTTGTTGGCGAATTTCGCGTGGGACACGAGGAACACGGGCTGGAAGCGGCGTTCGAACGGATCAACGATCGATGTAACTCGCTAACGAGCGATTTTACTCGTCCACGGGGAAAGCAACAATTAGCCGGCGCGGACGCGCGACGACCGGTCACGAAATAGAATAATTCATGTACAAGGAACCGTGGCGGGCAAGTGGCCACTTAGTAATTCGCTACGATAGAATGCACGCTATCGACAATCAAAAGCCCGGTCGATAAATCAATGAATTTTTTCGGCTTCGTCTACATAGGCGAAACTGTGTAACAACATCTTCATAGAGGTGTGTGTGTGTACGAGAGCGCGCGCGCGCATGGTGTGCTCGCGCGAGCGCGAATTTTACGCGTGGATAGCGGCAATGTATCAAGATTTAATCCGACCGCCTTGTGGCCGCAATGTTTCAACACATTCCGATAGTACACACCCATGGGGCAAGTATGCGAACCGCAGGAACGAGGGCGGAATAGTATCGACTGTGAAGCGGCGACTATTTTTTCCGAATCGAATGAAATATATTGGCGGACTTATCGAAACGTCGGACATACGCGAACCTTCGCTTCGCCGTATCGGTTTTATTAAATACGTGAATAGGTATAGGGTTTCGAGTACACACCGCCGCTAAACCGTGAAACTTCTGCTTGTTCGAGATAAAGGGGTTTCGAAAGAAAGTTTTACTGCTCTCTTTGGATGGCCGTAGTTTATCAGGATTTCCGATTCTTTTTATCGTTTCTTCGGGAGGAGTAGGAGATACGTATTGCACATTTCGATCCAAGTTCGTAGAAGTAGCCGGAGGATAGGCCGTGTTGTTTAAAACTTTTCAAACTCTACCTTTTTTTGGTCACAGTGGTTACTTACTTGTATCTATCGAAAAATAGACAGTTTATATGCAGTGACTCACGAAAGTATTTGAATATTTACCATCAAACGAGGCAGAGAGAGTAAAAGCAGACTAATTATAAGTCGTATTATTTCTTAACTTAATATATCATTCATCTTTTCCTAATAACTTTATTCCAATAAGCTATATGAATCGTACAAACATGAAACAATTTGGTTTGTCCAAATCAAACTCTTCGTCAGGTAGCATAACGAAATCAATTACTGCAGTGAATATTTTCTGTTCACATCCATTTTAGACAATGAATTACTCAATCTGTTGAATATCGTGGTTCGCTTTTACTCTCAATGTCTCATTACGTATGTATAGGTAGGTTTTTATTATGTTCAGTGTGTTCAAGTATATTTGTGAGTCACTATCTGGAATTCGCATAATAGGAATTCAGTGATTCTCTTTACTACCTACGATTTTTTATTTGTACTAAAAACATTAAAGGTACGATTAATTGGATTCAATTGACAGTAATTCATTTAATCGGGCACCAATTAAAATTTCATTCGAGTAAATGGAGTCCTTCCGTTCTGAAAAGTATGATCGCTATAAAACTGTCGTTCGTTCGTAGAAATAAATACCGTATATAGAACAGTGATGATCTTTTTTGATTCACTGGGAAGTCTACCAAGCGGAAAGTTATAACGAAGCTCTGGAAAAATACTAAACGTGCGCGGAACAGCACGTGGTGCGGCCGAGTAATTGAAAAATACGAGGAAGTCACGTCTCCGTGGAACAATGCTGCTGTGTCACACTCGCAAACTGTAATATACTACAGGCGTTTACAATGCCACCGGTCTTCCTGAGGAAGCAAGTTTCAAGAAACAACTTGCAGTAATTGTTTACATGCCACCCGACCTTCTTTCACGTTCGATGTACCATTGTTTTTTCGTGAAAACACTCTCCGTTCCTCAATATGTTCGCCAACGCACAGGAACCTGAACTTGAAAAGGAAATATATCAGTTTCTCACCACTCATCGCCTGCATTCTTTAAACGTTCGAAAGTATAGAGCGTTTCAAAGTTGCACGATTGAGAACTTATACAAAACACATTAGCGTGGTAAAATATGTATATAATGCCTTAAAATATCAGTGTGTCGAAAGTAGAGTCGTGATTTTAATGAACTGGTTATTAATTAGTTTTGTCTGTACCATCGACAGCACAACAAGAACAATAATGAGAAATGCACCGTGAAAGTTTATTTTTATAGAGTGCTGAATTAATTAGTAGAGAATTCGAACACCTTTTTCGTAAATAAAGAGCGATCTCACGAGTTGATTTCACTTAGAAAGAAAATCCGTAGTATCTATGAAGTATCTGTTAAGAATCTTTCCCTAACTGCTCGAGTTTATAGCTATGATTCCAAATGATTCTTTATTTACATGCTCGAGTAAACCCGAAAAACACATACTTCCGATTAACATACAGTTGGGCCGTGTCCGAAGCACGAATTATATCATTACGAAGAAATACGTCCCTGAAGGTAACGTGGCGATCATGCAACACCTTCGAACGATAAAATTACGTACAAAGCAGACTACCAGACATTAATATAACAATTACGACGTTATCAGATGTATCGTTCCTTTTTGTTCCTTTTCTTTACGATTATTACAGGCAGAGCTCTAAGGCGTTTGTCAATGCGAACTGCTTGCACGTACGCTGGATACATGCAACGTAGAAAGCGCATTCTTTGGCCAGAGGGCTCGAGCCAGCTCTCGAATTATCTTGCGAGGAAAAAGGAAGAAGGAGACAGCCGAAACGTATGTTATTGACCCTGCCTTCTTCAGGTTCTTTCGTCTAACCGTCTGTGTCGTCGATTTTCTCTCCTTCCTTTCTTTCTTTTCTTTTTCCCTTTCTTCCTGTTCTTTCCCTTTTCTCCTTTTTCTTCGCGTCCACCGAAACCCAAGCCAGCGGCATTTTCGCCAGAAATGGCGCTCACCGTTTCGTCGTACAATTTGCGATCCGATCGTTTGGCAAGTTTTATGCCTGGACGTTTAACGGCACATTGTTTAACACACACATTGTTTAATAATGACCGTTTACACGGAAGCATTCAGGGAAAACGGTTATGTCGAACGGTACGCGAACAAACAAATGACTTCCGAGAAGGAAGATCCTCGAAGAAATTTCTGACTGAAAGAGGGACTCGGTGAAACTTCGATTTCCTCCTCATCGATACAAAAGCATTCGCCATCAGTAGATATTTATATATGTACATACATACATTGGTTTTATAGCCTCTTTGTCGTGAGTAAACATAAGATGTAGTTTTTATTGATTAGTCGAAGAGAACAGACGTATTTATCGTATTTCAAAATACATGATATATTGTTCAAGGTAAATTCGGTTTATGAGAATTACGAATTTATTGGGTTCAAAACTTAGGTTTGAATACCGTGATTGTGAAATTATCGAGTGAAGTCTGAAATGTAGAAAACTATGTACAATGTTATCCATTTTATCGTAAATATTAATACGTATATTGTTGTTTAAATTATCTTGGAACTAACTTGAACTACTAGACAAACCAACTACAAAGTATAAGATTATTTAAAATAAAAGTAGCATCGCTTTATCATATACCAATAGTATTTCAAATGTTGAACATTTGCCCATACTATTTTCCAAATTGTCCCCATTTTACAAAAAGAAACATCATAACCCAACGCAATCTCCGTTGTAAACGATGAATTAAAACCCGCATCGCAAGGAACTCACCTCATAAAAAGGCCTCAGTGGCCACGATTGGCTTAATTGTTTGTAATATTTAAGGACTGGGAGGAGCCTCGCGAAAGCTACAAGACATTTTGTAAGAGATGAAACTCGCTCTCGTCCGTTCAATAATTCGACTCGAAAATTATCAGATCAACCATCGTCGGAAGTAATTGTAAATTTAAGTTTCGCGGTATCTGATCGAGCGGGCGCGTCATCTCCTCCCACTTTTACGGGAGCGCGATCCTCTCGAAACCCGAAAGCGTGTAAGTGAAAGCAGAGTGTGCACCGGGCCCTGGCACGCTGTCTGTTAAATTTACGCATGGTAGAAACGGTTCGAAAGAAAAGCCGGGACACGTGAAAGTGTGCGATCCGCAGAAGATTCCGCTCTGTGTGCGAGCGAGCGTTCGACTCGCGGGAGAGCTCCCGCATTCCGTTCTATTATGTTCCGCGTCGTTCACGAGACAATGCGCTCGAAGAGAGCCTCCGTGATTTTCTTCTAAAACATCAAGTGAAAGCATATTTGATGCACTCGACGCAATTAGTGGAACGATGAAAGGAACGCGCGTAATATATTGAGTTACCTTCGTTAGACCTTGTAAATTTGAACACGCACACTGCCGATGGATATCGACTTAATTCGATAGAGAAACGTATATGTACTTTTATAGCCAGCATGATCGGTTGCATTGGTAGTTAGGAACGATACAATCGTTTCAATAAGCGTTCCTCTAATCAGTTTGCTCGTGGTAGAAAAACAGCCCATAAAGCTTGCTCTGTTGAAACCGAACGATGTCTATATGATCCTCGTATTATTACCACTTGCAATTTTAACGATCGAAAATATTGATTTCACCCCTTCGTTCTCGACAATACGTATAGGATATCGGTCACGTTTTTATGAAATTTGTATAGTATACCATGAAACGTTAGACGTTAAATTTGTATAGTGGCTAATGGTATTCCATTATTTTACTCTTCTGTCGTGCGTCATTGTGTTTCAAGCGATCGATTCTGTCGTTTTAAGTTACATAAATCTTCGCGCCAAGGAATCCGCTTTCTTTCTGAAAAATAACCGATTACGCCTTGTGCAAATAACGCGGAGATGAGATTCGCAACGAGTTTGTTTCTTGTATATATTACGGACTAATAGAAATGCACACGCACAGTCATGAATACATTCACACGTATGACCGCGTATCGTAGGTTTAATAACCGCAAGAGATCGCGCGAGCGCGTTTATGTATACATATGTGTGGTATTATACGTTGGTGTTGGCTAATGGTCAGTGTATGGGTGTATACTATACGCTTTCTGCATGCGTGTTATTGAATGGCGAAAGTGAATTGCGTGAAATTATTACGATTATACGAAACGCGCGTGGCGCGAGAGCCACGATGCTTATTACCTTCACCACCTGCGTCGATAAATAGATAAACGATAAGTTTCAATAATGTTAAGGTGTTTGAACGGGTGGATGCCAATGCTGTTCCCTACAGCATCTACGATGTTACCTATCTCGGTGAATTTTTACCATAATGATTTTTTATCGTGATACGAACAAAGGAACTATGGCGCCAGTTTAATACAATAGCTACGTATATGTATACGCATATACTACGTGATCATTTATACAGGAGATTTGTAGGAAGAAAGAATACTCAAATGTATATGGGAAAATAAGATAGTGAATTTAATTAAAATGAATTTTGAAATTGAAATATTTCAGTGAATATAAGTTAATGATTAATTGATAATCAGAAGCAGCGTTTACTACCTAACGCACTGTAGATTTAAATTATCCATTGTAATTTATTGTAATTTACTGCTATTTACTGTATGTCTGTATATATCTGTATATATCTGCAAATATTTAATATTATATTTTATAATATCATCCTTTGCGCCAGAAGTCTTTTCATCTTAGCAGGAAATCTTTGTTAATGTAGATTATAATTCACAAATTAAAATATCTAAGAACAATAAGCTTGTGAGGTACCAAAATATTTCCAACAATTTCAAAAATTATAAACATCAATTTAATTATTGCGTATAGTATATTTAAAAATCAGTTCGATAGTGCCATAGTATGCTATCATGCAAAGTTATTATAATATAAAGAAGCAAGTGTCCGAGTACTTTTGAACGATGAAGTATCACGCGAAATACAAATTCCGTATAATCATATGGCGTTTAATCGATGAGGTCGATGTTAATATCGTAGTCCAGTTATCGCTGTTTTTAATTGAACTGTTAAAACCTGAATGAGGAACGTACGTACGGTGCAATTAATAAATCTTACAGCGGCGGCGGTCGATGTAATTTCTCGTAGAGCGAGCAGCTCTTCTTTAATAATCGCGGGCACACATGGAAGAAATTAAAATGAACGATACATGGCGAATAAAGCCCAGAGAACCTCGGTACCTCGACAGCCTTTTCTACGCGGTTTTAATTAATCTCTGACACGATTGCAAATTTCGTAGACTTACGCTCGGACCCAGGTATGCTTATTAATAAATTGTTGTATCAACGGCGGATCGTTTATCGCGGCTGACTGTATGGTTGCTTAATCTTCAACGATAACTCATTAGACAGATTGAAAGAGAATCATCTTTTTGTGTCTGGGTAGAGAAAATCGGATACTTTCCGACGTCGCGCCGTTAAACCTGCGTTGAATGTAAAACCACTGAAATGAAAATAACGTAGGTTTCCATAGCTTCTATCGGAATTCCAAGAAAGGGAGCCTCTCGTCGTGATTAATTCTACATCGAGTTTAAGCAGTTCGTGCAAGTGCAATAAAAGCATAGCAATTAATACATATTTCATCTTCACGTGTAACTTCTGCTACTCTGTCGCTAGCCACTCATCAAGCCGATTAAATTATTAAAATATCATGATATCGTTGCAATTAGTTCCAGTTCTCTTATCAGAATCTAAAATGGCTAGAAATTGCTAGATTCTTATCTATCATCATTAATTTTGTATTCATTTCAAATCAAATTATTCAAATACGCAATATAACATAGTCAGAATAAAAGAAATGATTTAAAAAAGATGTTATTTATGATTGATCATAATTATAAAATATTTTTTCTACAACTTCGTTGGCGTGTTTGCAACTTCGAATCTGAATATGAATTGCGTGCTGCCTTGAACGTTTCTCTCAGAGCCGCATTCCGATTAATAAACGGGATCGAGCGTTTCTCGTCGTCTTGAAAGAGAAACATTACGAACGAAAGAGTTCGTCGAAGAGCAAGACAGAGTCTCAGCCAGTGGCCAGACGGAAAAGTATGGCGAAAAGTGAAAGCGACGAAATTTAAAAGCAAAAAGGCAAAACTACGCTCGATTTTATGACCGGTTGAGGTCACTGGTCCAGCTATCGTATCGTGGCGAAATCGATGCTCCCGCGGCTTCGAAAGCCTTGACTTCCAGACAGGAGTGCTGTACATAAATCTTTCGAAATTGTTCTTAAGTTAAATGCACTATTTCATTAAGCACTCGATTTCGAGTTGTTATATTTATTTTGTTTTTTATTTGTAAATTAACTAGTTTACTTCTAAACGACCGTCCTTGAGTTTTTATGTATACTTCACAAGAACATGTTTTAAAAGCTTCAAATTTACGATATCTTTCTAAATGTATAGCAGTATACCGAATATTTTAATTAACTATGAACACTAGATTGCAAATATCTATGTAAATTCATATGTTCACCCATATTAAAGGAAGATTGAGATCTATTTTATCTACCAAACATTATAACAAGTATTTTATATATTCTTCTATGAAGTGGATACAAGAAATATTTGCACGTATCCTTATTATGCAGTGAAGCATATCTTTAGCAAATCCCACATTTCATTCTGAATTACTTCTTCCAATCACTGTATTTAATATGTCACTGTACGTTTTTCCACAAACTTGTCATAAATACACATAAACATCCACATTTAATTATCAAAAATCTACTTTCATGAATTTTCATTTAAAATTACCAAGCATAGAAGAGTATATGTTCCATCAATTTCATAGATATCTTTTTGATGCGTAGAATTTTCTACTACAACGTAATCAGATTACTATATTGCACATGAGGACAGTACCCAAACGTAACGTTCGAAGGAACAAGCGTAGAAATCTGGATGAAAACGTTTCAATAATTTCGCACAACATGGATAATGAGAGTGTATGACAACGGGACGGAGTGATATCACTGCTCCGATACTATTTTCTTAACTATGCCGTTTATCTTTCGCGAAACGGTATCATTACGTTTGCGAACGGCAACACACGGCGCGCGTTTATTGTTCCAGCAGAACAACGATTCCGTACGCGGCGAATGCTGGCGTATTTTACGGTACCCAACGAACAATTCGATTGGAAAGGGTGACGCCACATGAAAGGAAGTACGAAATAAAGAAGGTATCGAAACTTGATGGGACACCGAGTTTACGGGAGATCCGATGTAGCGATACGTTTCCGACGATTGTCCTTCGGAACGTCGACTCATAAACCGATGAGCTAACCGATGGATAATGGCGTCGAACAGGAGAAAGAGAACAGCAAGAAGTTCGATGAAGAAGGAAGTGCATGACTGGAGGAACGGGACATTAAAACAGCGGTGCGATTTCATGCGGCAGTCTGGGTCGTTCTACCTCGTTTCCCAGAAAACGATGAAGAATTCAGAGCCCAGGTGAATTCGATTTCGAGTCGAACGGTAGAACCGAGGGAATTCGAGGAGTACGATTCGTGGTTTTACAGGTTGCTTCAAAGCTAACTTGGTTGTCACTGAAATGAAAATTGCAGTATCTATGATTAAACAAGGGTGATCATGGCAAACATGAATATAAAAGTTGGCTGTTCATAATAATATAAATACGCGTTTTAGTCAGTTACGACGCATTTGATTCTTCACACTTTCTCCGGATATCTAACAGATACGTTTATATTACTCGCAGAAACCAATTGGTACGGGGAATCGTATAATCTTTGAATAAACATTTCTATGATATCTATTCGATAACTATAGATTGACGATCATTACTACCCGTATCTTTCAAAAGTTTACAACTCCTTTTCTCAAATACTCTCTATGTTCGTCTTTTCTCTCAATCTGTATCCCTTTTTTCTGATTTTCAGTCGTATAATCTCTCAAACAGACATTTCCACGATATCTACCACCTATGAATTATGCATTATTATTCATATTATATCCTCCAAAACTTTACAATTCCTCCTCTGAAACGCTCTGTACGTTCGTCTTTCTTCTTCCTCCGTATCCCTTTTCTCCCGCTGGTACCACGTTGGGTTCCGTGGACCGGAGCCCATAGGTAGTTTAAACACTTGACATGGTTCGATCCATGGAGCAGTCATATAGGTTTGCCCACGGCAGTCGGCAAATCAGCCACGTCAGTGGAGATCGTGATTTATATCCGTAGTTCTCCCGAGGGCGACGCCAGGACGAAATCGACGGAGAGGTACGTTCTTCACGCTTCGTGTGCAGTACCCCGAGTTCCCTTTGTGTTCGACGTGTACGTGCACAACCCGTCCGCTGGCAACACATCTCGCCGCGTACGAAATGGCATTGTCGTAAAGATGTAAGCGTCCGTGAATCCTATCTGGAAGTCGAGGAAGCACCGGTGAAACCACGAACCAAGAGAATCGAACTTTTGTGGCAGTGTTCCTCCGGTTGGGAACGAGCGAGTCTTCTCCACCGACGATGGTAATATTAAATACGCGGTTTTTCATCGGAGGATTTAACGATCTTGCATTTTTTCGCTATATAAAATGACGAAGAAATAGCTACTGGTCCTATTACAAGAGAGTCGGTATTAGAAAATGGTAAAAGTTGCTGGGTACCGTTAAAATTATTTAGTAATTGAGAAGTTGGAATGGTAAACGATTTATTAATTTATTCGAGTTTTTAAGAGTACCACTATGATAAATGCTAATTACGCCGTGAGTGAAAGAGATGAAAGTGTAAAATAGAAATAAATAAATTTACCCAATCCACTTTATTTATACTTCCTTGAAATTTCTGAATGTGATAAACGCTGAAAGTTCATAGCTTTTAAGTAACAGATAATGTAACTTATCAAATTAAGAAAAATTCATTTTCTTGTATCTGTTTGAAGCTTTTGCTTCTGGTATTTGCTTCGTTTACCATCGCAGTTCCTCGTATTTGGAATGATATCGTTATCTATTCAGTAGTCGAGGCATTAATTACACGACTATTTCCTCGTGTTTGTCCAACGATTTGCACGATGGTGATAGAAGGTGTGACAAGGTGGATCGCCTTTAATTACGACGCTTCCCGAGAAATATTTTAACGAGGTATTAACGCTTTGCTGGCCTTGCGGCGTAGGAGGAAGACGAATACTCGGTACGGTGCTTATTTGTCAGCATCGTTGGCATTAAGAAAACGAGAATGAGAATGAAGAAAGAATTAATTGCGGCGTAGCCGAGAATATTCAGAGCTCGAAGCTCCTTTGTCTTAGGCTTTGCCACCCAAGAAGCATAACAAAAGATATGGTGCATACCTTATTAAAAATCTGAAAATTTTTGTTCTAATGAAATGATAATATCAGGAGAAGATGGTACAACTGACGATATACTTAATTTGAGAAAATTGTAGATAAACTTTAGTATGAACATAGTATGGTACATAGCTATAAAAGTTTAGAAACTCATAGTCTCTAACTAAATATGGATGTCATGTATTATTTCATGCGCGTGTTTTTGGGAAAAAGCGCACTTGCATTTCGTCTGAACTGATCAAACTTGTAGAACATAGCCATCAATAGTCTCAAGATTTATTTACTTCAGAAATTACGTCGCTTAGAAAATTACACACGTAATGTCTTTTAATTTCTAATAACGATAAATCCATAACACACCGGTTATCATTGGACTTTGAATTTACATATATTGATAGGAAATTTAAATGTGCAAAAAAAAAGATATGTTCATGGCACTTCATGTTATCTTTTCACAATCATAATTTTCATCGCGATGATTCGTGAATAAATGAATTTCGCGTATTATACGCATTAAATGATATATGAAGAATTATGAGCGACAGCATTGTTTAAACATATTCACTTTCATTGGCGTTTAGTAATATCTCGATAGGCGGGAAAATAATGAAGTCGGGAATAGCGGTGAAATCGCGTATTGTACGTAGTACGATGCATAGTATGCACGCCGCGGCTGGAACGCGTCATCATTAGCACCGTTTCCGTTCGCTCTGATACACAGCGCAGCTCGTAACGCTGAAACGATGCGTGATTCCCAGCGGCCAGATCATTCTAGAATTTACCAATGCAAATCGATGAAAAAACGACGCCTCGCAGCGTTAACGCTGTATCTTTCCATAGCCTCGAACATCTGCATTCCTATGTAAAAGAACTTCGTACCAGTGTGTTCGAAAGTGCAGTGATGCCAGAGAAAAAGAGCAGACTGGCATGATGGTTATAAACTGTTCGGCCATATTTGGTCCAGCTACCTGACTGCCACAACATTTTTAAAGCGTAATAGCGTAATTAATCAAGATTGTACAAATTTCATTTCTTTAACTGGATTTAGGTAATCAGAGTGTGTTGCAGGTGATGCAACCTCATACATATTTGATTTGACTAATTCGAACATTAATTCTACTTCAGATGTGATCCTCATTAATTTGAACGAAATTTAGCAAAGTAATGATTCTGAATAATTTATAAGAAGCTGTAACTACTTTAGACTTGTTTGTAGCCAATCAGTTATGAGAAAATGAAATGATTCAACAAAAATTTTATAACATGGTCCATATCTCCATACTAATAACATTTGACATAATTGTTCAAAAATTTGAAATCTTATTATCGTCATTCTCACTTCAGTCACACTTAGTGTCAGTCGTGGAGAATAACTTATTATCACATCATTATTCTTCAATAATTCAAATTCTTCCGAACTCCAAACATGCTTTTTTCATAACTAGTTGAACATCTGACAATTAGAATTACAGTTACACTATTCTAAACACATAGAACTTCCCCTTAGTTATTCCTGAACTAAATTCATATAAATCTGTGGAACCCGTATTCGAAATAGTCCTACCTCAATAAGTCCAACTTAACGAAGCACCGTGTCATATAATCAACCAGGAGAACCGAGAAATATCCTAGTTACAAAATCTCCAATCTCCATAGATATCTCACTGTTATCATAATAAAGAAAGTATTTTATATGCAACGTTGGAACATGTTTCTGTCGTCTAAAATCGGACAATACGCGTTATGCTTCCGTGTCGCCGGTCGTGTGTACGTGTTTGATCTTCGATGTAGATATAACGTATGATATACCAGCTGCGAGTAGTTATAGCCAGCCATGCGTTGGGTGGATCGTCGATATTCTCCCGGCGCTCGTAACCCTCTCGTACCCGTTCTCGTACCTTTCGCAATCTCGAACGAAAGACATATTATCGCGGCCGAACGTAGGCCGCCCCTGTGGCGTAGGCAGAGACGCTATCTGGTCCGTGCTCGTTCTCCCAAAATGGACACGCCAATGAGAGGAAAAGTATGCAACGGTTCTGTCCGTTTTTGTACAAGACTCTGTATATGGCGGTGCACTTACACTGCAGCAAAACGAAAAAAATCCTTCGACAACATTTGCTCGTTCTCTGTCCATCCTCCTACCCAACCAGTGAATTCGTTCAAAGAGATCCAAGTAAGAGCACGAATTCGTTGAAAATCTTGTCAATTGATCGACCGTATGTAATATATACCATGTAAGAATTAATTGTGCGTTGCATCATGCCTTCGGCGAACCATGAAACATTTCCGAAGAAACCATTCCGATATTATTGCATCTAGTTAAGATTTGATATTCTAATTTATCAAACTGGTCTTGTAACCAGAATGATCAAGCTAACCGATTAGAATATTATTTTCAATAACATGTCTACGTATTTACTGTTACATCTATACATTCACATACTATCCTAGTAACGAATCCGTCGGTTTGATTTAACCTTTAAACTTCATTACAAAAAGAGACGCAGTACGAAACCGATACGAAAATATAATCCTTAAGTCCAAGGTCTTAGACGAAGTCCAACATGTCAAAAATGGATAGAATGTCATCGTTGGAGCATTGTAGTTGTGATTTCCGATCACAGTTTGTGGACTTATAAACGGCTAAATTTACGAACCCGCACGGTTGTCTGCTCGACGAAAAATGTCCGACGTAAGAGGATTACAAAGATGGAATAAACGCGAGGGATGCCGTCACGCTTTAAATTCTGTCGATTGCCACAGAAGGAACGATGCTGAGTGTACATGCGTGATCGCGGATTTCACAGAGCGCCTCGTGGAATTCTCGCGGAAAGTGAGAATTCCTCCGCTCGTTGAGAAATAAGATAGGTATATGAGAAGCATAAGATTTTCTGTGCGAGACTGTCGCTCTCGAGGACGCGCAATGGTATGTCGCGCACACGGATGAGTGCAAAAATGAAGGAATGGATTTTTCTTTCGACGCGGCGATGTCTAGTTTGCGTTGCGTCATTTCGACATGATTGAATATTTAACTAAGAGGATCGCGCTCTTTTTCTACCGTATGTAGTCACACCAGTTGTGACACACATCTGTTACTCTGAACCATGAAAAGAGTAGATACTATATAAGAAAAGATATTTGTTCACGAAAACTACATGTTAAGCTTTAACGTATATTTTATTGTACCATGTAGGAAAAAAATATTTATTTATATTTTCATCTCATAAAAATTTCCGACATAATCCAGGTTTTGCAATTACTGCCAGTATGCAAGTGCTTTCATATTCATTCCACCGTAATGAAAATTAACGTTAATTTTACTAAAAGCACCTGCACGATTTTAATACTCGTCAAAATAAAAATCTGAAATTTTGATGGTTTTTGCAAAAATTTACAAATAATAAAATCAAACAGCAAGCTTAGTATTTACAGTGTTTTTACATCCGGAAATTCTCGTAATCGGATCATAATTCGACCATACAAGAATTATTCCATAGGGTTAATCGGATCATAATTCGACCATACAAAAATTATTCCATAAGGTATGTTACCATTAGCTGGAATTGGATGACGCGCGTTGAAATATCTGTTGAATAAAATGTGGAATTATCAAGCAACGGTAGCGCGATTTTACGATTATCCTCGTTTATTGCGTTCTATTCTTCGAGACGGTAGCGTACGACTCGCAACCGCGCGTACACGTGCAAGAAGCATAGCGAAACTGGCGCAAAATAATTGCTTAACGAACCCAAACTTGTCACCTCGGCGTGTCACAGATCAAGTCCGTGCGTTCTATATCGCGGTGATATGGTAGGCTAACTCATAAATATTAATAAGGCGACGCTGTGTAAATTGATCAGCGCGAGGCCGCACGCTTTAATAAGGCCACCTACTATTACGGATGATCGGTAATGTCCTCGATTGACAAGTATCGCAAAGAAATGAGAAGAGCCTTAAGATTCTTGGCAAGTTCGGTACAAGCGTTTGCAATTAATTCGCCGATGCTCAGCTCGACAGCCGGCGAACGCCATTAAAATTCCCTGCGAGCTTGCGCAACTTGCTTTCGAATCTCTTGTGTGGCGAAGCTTTCCAGAGCATATCGCTGATTTCGATAACATTCGCTGTGTATCCCCGATGCGTTTTCTCGCCGCTGACACGAACGTAATTGTGCGTACGTAAAAAGACCACGTTCGATTCACGAAGAGGGTCCCGAGAGGAAGGTCTATTTATACGCGCGGGATTCGAACCAAAGCCAAGTTGTATCTACGATTTACGTAGTAGATAACCCCGTATGAGGCAAGGCCAGTTTCCTGTTAAATAGATTTTTTAATTAAGTAAAAGTTCGGTCGGCGAGGAGTGGTATACGGCCGAGCGGCTGTGTGCATCATTGTTTCTCACTGCCCACTTAAACGGTACGTGTTTGCACGATACATACCGGGTGTTCGTTGCATCGGGCGTTATGTACGCGTTATGAACAAGTTCAGACAAATATCTAGTCACCCAGAGATTATGATATTTCTTGTAAAAATAACTTACGCTTCTGCATTAGCCATAATGGAAAATTCGCTTATGAATAGCTTAAGATTTCCTTTATATCAAGGTACCTCTAAAAGGAATCATTTTCTTAAGAGAAGAAATGAATAATGCTAATGTTTTTCATATTCACCCAGTATTTACATTCCATTGGTACGAGCTTTAAACATGTTTCTATATCTCCCATTCAATTCACGCATAAATACACACCGTTCGTTTGTTCGCTCTTTTATCCAGCACACGTAATTGTGCAATTCACGCATTCGATGCCCGTCCCATCGATACACGCACACGCGTGGCCGCGTTCGTGGTAGCCCGCATTCTTGCTGGCCATAGGCAGATCCAGAGGATCCACGGCATTTCAACGTACGATATATTTCGACTGGAACGAGACAGAGAGAACCGTGCCATCCAACGATGCAGCCCTCCCGCTGGACATGCATTCCTGTATCGCGTTCTCGCAGAAACCAACGAAGCTGGCCATGCTCCAGCCGGTCTATCTGAATTTTTCTCGGCGAGAGAGCGCAACGCTCTTACCGAAACAATGTGGAAAGGCAACGTTTGCGGCCGTTAGCGTACCTACTTGCCGATAGATTACTGTATCATATCGTATTGCGTGGTGAGCACGCGAATGTCTAAGCGATCTGCTTTTTCCAAGAACGGTTTCGCGATACTACGTTCGAATACCGTTCAATCCTTGTGGATCCTTGTGGTTTTTCCTAATTCTCTTAATAAGATGATAGACGAAGATTTTAGTAAATTATTGGAATCGTTAGATAACGACCGATTTATGATTGCAGTTTATTGTACATTTTTCTAATTTGTTTAACGATTGAACGTCAGTGACATCGATTTAGAAGCGACGGGAGTGTATTTGCGCGAGATGAATGAGTCAGCTGGAGACTCGGCACTCGATCGTGGCGATTTATCGTCGGCGAACGTGCGTTTATATGCATCTCGCGTTATCCCAGCAAGATAAAGAACAGTCATCTTCCATTTTGATTTGACTATTTTCCCGCGGTTCTGTTTGTCCAACGACGATCTCGTATCGCTGATCTTAACTCGTGCCGATACACAGATGAATAAACGACAGCGATACAGGTAACAGCGGAACTGCATCAAGCCTGCATTCCGGCGTGTATAATGTACTTTTCGATGGGGACACCGAGAAAAAGGTCCACAAAAGTCTGATTAATACGTAATTCATAACAGTTGATTAAAGTCATTGGATAGTGAGGTCTTATCTATCCAAGAAACCAATCGTAATATGATTGGAGTAAAAAATCATTGAGATTCAAACGAAATTACCTCCATCTGCATCTACGGAAAGATTCCTTCGGCTATCGATTAATAATGTATCGTAACAGAAAAGTATTTTGCAAATAAAAATTATTTCAATAAAAACAGCTACGAATATTTCATAAAGCACTTCATTTATTGACAATGTAAAAGAAATCGTTGCAAAATGTGTTGTACGTAGAACTTTGTGACTGGACATTGCCAAACTTACCTGGCCGACGCGAAGCGCCACCAGAACCAAGAACAGTACCGACACAAGCGCACTGGTGAACGCGTGAAAATTGGTCCTTCTCACTGGCATTTTGGCAGAGTGCGTGCCACACTGAACGACCGACTGCGAAACGTGTCACGTTCTTGCCAAGGCTCTCTTAAGGCCAATCTCACGTCACATTTTCGTTATTTGCCGAGAACAATCTCATCGTATCGCGCGCGTTCAGCGAATAATGGGACGGTTTCGAGGCGGCCACGCGGTTTTTGCTTTTCCGTAACAACGAACCGAGGGAACGTGGCGATCGTGAACACGGCCGTATCGTGATCTGGTGGATGGTGTCTCGAAAACTCGATGGTTCGTTCAAGAGAACTGGAAGCGAATGTTATACTGGCGCAATAATGACTGTTCCTCCTGAGCTGCCCCCAGGGACGCTCAGGTGTTCAGCGTTTTTGGTGGGGATAGATCGTGCCGCAGCGGCCATTCCCTTTTCATCCGATATTGTATGCGATCCACGCATTCATGTCTCCGAATCCGGCAATGAGCTTCGTATATTTCTCATGGTTGCTGCGCGAGGCCAGCACTATGCACGCTGCACATGGTTCGCGTAGAAAATCTCTTTATCGACGTGCCTGGGAAATTCGAGAACGTTCTCATATGGTTTCGAAACTATTTTCTACTAGATGGTGACCTTAATGTGCAAAAGGTGACCTTTCATTTTTTCACATATTGGAAAATGTTTCTCTTTATGCTAATTATATATGATTGTTAATGTCGATGTAAAAGAAAATAGAAATTGGAATTTTCCATTGAATATATTGAATATTTTTAAAGAGACGCTCGGTTTAAATTGTCAGATGTGAATATTGATTTTGGAAAACGATTCATCTGCTTTAACAATTAAATTTCGGAAAGCCGAAGTCCCATGCCTGAGAAATGAAATATTTTGGCTTTTAAACATTTGAATTAGACGTTTATTATTTCGCCTGATTATATGTACGAAAATTTGAATGCATTGGCAATAATCTAATAATTACGTCCAAGAAACGATTCCATAGATATTGATTGAACGAAGATTGTAGGAATTACAGAACTGTCGATAGTCGTGACGCTGGTAAGGGTATTGTCGTAACACCTCTTAAGTTTGTCACAATGCGGATGAAGGTGGATATCTAAGACAATGCGATGCTTATGGAATCATTCATCGATGATGTGAAAACCATCCAAGATAGTGATGCATCTTTACCTTTACGCACAGATAATTTTTTTTTTACGTTTTTCCAATCCATCCAACAATTGTACATAAATATATACAAGATGTAACGATATTATTAGATTGCGTATGTTTGTGTAATTTCATATTTTTATAAACGTAAGTACAAGAATGGAACCTGAATAAAAATTTGTTTTATCTATTAAGTATCAAAATAAATAATTCGATTTGCATATTATATATATTTTTGCATTCCTTTTTACAGAGTTTAGTACTTTTGAGTTAGCCACAAAACCACAATCTACATATTACATATCTATGGTTAATGATATGATGTACAGAATAAATTACTAAATATATGTAGACACTTATAGCGATAAGTGGATGAAAAGTATTCATTTAAACGCAGTAATAAAAAGTTACAGCTATGAGGATAAAAGTTTTACTGGGGCTATTTTTCTTATGTGTTAACACGAAGCCACCTACTCAAGCCGAGTGGCTTAATTGGTCTCTCGGGAAACTTGAAGGCATGAAAAAGGAATAAAATTTTCATTCAAAGAGAAGCCAGTGCTAATTCATATTTTCTTACGCAACAAGGCGAGACGTTATATCTAAAGCGTACTGAAAATGTAATCTTAATGAAAATCCAGACGTTCTTGTTTCCTTTGAAGGTTTTTACCTCGGAATAATGTTTGTGACCCACTTTCCCACAGAAAAAACAGCTCTAACATCGACTTCCCTACGCGAAGAGAAGAAAAAGGGGGAAAAAGAAAATGAGGGAGAAAAAAAGAACCATCTCCTCGCGTTGAATACTATATCTATACTAACACACAAAAGGGCAGATACTGTTGCGAATATATCAATTTTATTGCGTCCGCGTGAACGTAAACCAGAGGTGCTGCACAGAATGCTATAAAGAAAGAAATTTTATTCCAAAAGAAGAATCCGTTTCCGTACTTTACCTACACGCGCCCGCACGCCTAACTAACACAGCCCCAAACAATAGAAATTCTATCTCTCGAAAGATTTCAAAGTACGATCTCCATAGGCACAAAAGCTCCGTAAGTGCAACGCCGAGGAATCATGAATAACTGGGTCGCTGCATTAATTCTTTTATGCAGCCCGAGTTTGTGAAACGCAGAGCCGGTCGAGTGGACAGCAACGATAGAACCGGGAAATCAACATCTCGCCGGCACGCTATCTGTAATCATTAAGATAGCAGGAAAGAGAACGTCGCAGATACAAAAATAAAGTACAGAAATAATATTGTCGGATTTGCTCCCGAGTTATATTTGATCCCCTGCTTTGATTTCATTTCACATGCAGACGCTTTAGAGGTTCGTCATAGGTTTTAAAATCAAGCTTCGATCGTATAAAGTTGCGCAACCCGGGACACGAAATAATATCGCAATGGTTCGATATAGACACAACCACGTTTTACCAATGCGTAACCTGACATTTCATCTTCAGACGACCAGCAGGTGGGGCGTGTTTGATGTGCATCGAACAACATCATCCTATACAAACACAAGAGAGAACCAGGCCTGGGCATATCGGGAAACCAGGGGCTCGTCCAGTTTCCCCCGAGTCGTTAGCTCGCGACACGCTGGAGGGGATGATAAGAAGAACGCAAGCGCGAACCTATCGACCAGCTAACCCTCCGGGTAACACCCTTGCGATCCTCAGCCGAAGCTCACTGCTTCTCCGGCGAACTAGTGGGTAGTACACGCACGCGACACAGGTGAGTACCAGCTTCTCAAATTTTTGCCTTCTAAGTGTAATCTAACAGAAAATATTTGGGATAAAATCGACGTCTAAAAAAATTCTTCCTACCGAAATATTGGCCGAGGAACAAGTGAATTGGTTTATAAATTTGTTTTCTATGATCAATGATATTTTCTTTGTTTGGTAGTTTAGTGTTTGGTACCGTAGCCGGATCGGTTTTTGGCTAGGACGTACTTCTCTCGCGGGGTGCTCACAACGGTCATTAGGGGATTGAAAGGAATAAGAAATTGATTTTTAGCTAGAGAATATTTTTGAGGTTTCTTTGTCATATTAGTAAGTAAATAAGGTTTCGAATAGATAGTTGATACCGCGTTTCTTCGCTGTCGTCTAGAGTTTTTCGAAGTTGATAGAGTTATTTATATTTCAATCATTTACTAATAGAGATTTATGTGAAATAGGTAGGTGTGGCAAGCAAGAAATATTTTAATTCGAAAATAATAGTGATTGGAAATCGGCCTTGCGTTTTAACACTAAACCTACCAGTGCTGGTCAAATTGACGTTTTCAAACTTCTACACAAATTTAACCATATTTAAACGTTATTACATTGCTTCATAATTTCTGACTTTTCCTAAAACATGCATACAATATATTTTTCGGTATTTACTTCTAGTTTGCCTTTTTCTTTTCTAAAATATTTTAATTACTCTTAAAATAAATACAATCAGTACAAAAAAAAGCTATCTCAAGATCAGATGACAAACAAAATCAGTAATAACAAATAATAATAACTGTTACGCCCGTAATCTTGTCATAAACCATAATTCATCCCTCGATCAAGATGGTCACCAGGTGTCAAAAGATATCAACTCAGGCCTATAATAATCCTAAGAAACGGTCATTATGGTCAATTGTTACAAACATTTCAAAAGTCGAAAAGTTTCTTATGGTCGTTGTTCATTCTGATAAAACACGGGAAAAGCGGGGATTTCCAATGGTCAACGGTCAATTCCACCCTCAAACAACCGTTGGTGGTGAACGGCCAGCACCCATCAATATTTTCATATAAATATTGCCGTCACTATATTCTTACTTACTATCGTCCTTCTGACCAGAATACATCTCAGTTTGTTAGTCAATCAGTCGACATCTAAACTTGTTATCTCTAAAAATCAGACAGAAAGCATTTCAGGGCGTTTTGTGTAAAGTTGTTATAAAAGAAAAAGTAAAGTATATATAATAACGGACATAGAAGAAGACTGTTCAGTGTGCAATGTACAAGGAACTTCAGCAACTGAAAACAGCATGGAAACACATGAAAAACTATTTACGACCGACTCAAGGTTGAATATTATAAATAAGAGTTCACGTCCAGGGCAAATAGGAAGGAAACCATCGTTGACAGCAGAGAATGAGACTGATGTAGAAAACCAACGTATCGCAACTGGGCCTGATGGAACAGTTTGGAAAGAAATAGATGCAATTCCCAAACCTGGCGTGATCACTGTATAAGGGATTATATAATAAAATGTACGGAAGAAGAGACATTTAGAGCATTGGGGACTAAGAGAGAGCTAGATACAACAAAACTAGATGCATTTATTGCTCTCCTATATGCCCACGGTGCATATCAGGCAAAGAATTTAAATGTCTCACATTTGTGGAGTAAAATTTGGAGACCTGCATTTTTTTCAAAAACAATGAGCAGGAATGACTTTGCTGAAATTATAAGGTTTATATGATTTGATAAGAAGAACGAAAGAAGCGAACGTTTACGAACCAATAAATTTGCAATGATACCCACAGTATGGGACCCATTTATAGAGAATTTACAAAATTGTATCAACTTAGTGTATACATTACTTTTGTATAAAAAAAATCGCGGGAAAACCCATGCAATTTGGACGAAATTTTATGAAAGTTCATTTTATATACATCCAGTTATAAATTAACCATTATCTAATTTAAAACATAAAAACTATTACTTCTTTAATCACTGGTCATTTTGACCAGACACGGTAAAAATACGAAGTGTCGGTAGGTTTAGTGTTAAGTATGTTATTAGTCGAGATTCGTATTCATTTTAAATTTACGCGGGTGCCTATAAACGCAACGGTACTATGTTGATCGAAGAATTTCTACGAGATAACAATTTATAATGTGCATAAAGTGACGTGTCGTTCTCGTGGATACATTGCGCGTTATTTTCACGTGACGTTTCAATTCTGTGATCTCTACTTTTTTTTAACCAATTAGATTCTCCCAATTCTTCGATACCAAAACACATTTTTTCGCGCGCCGCTCGTTACAAAGAAGTTTTTATTAAAATGTTTGATTTCTAATGTACGAAATCACCATTTCAATACGTATATTAAATAATGATAAACATAAACGGTTTTTGTAAAAAAAATTGAATAAAAAAGAATCCAGTTGAAGTTACACGTTGTTTTACGTTTAAAAAACGTTAAGTGATTGCATTAAATACAATACTACGCCTCTTATCACAAAGAATAAAGAGCATTAATCACCAGAACAAACGTGGTGTAAATAGAAATATAAATAATTTTGCAGTTACTTAAAATTAAATATTCCATGGTAAGTACTTGTTCATTTTTTTTTTTTTTTCAACTCTTACGGCAGATGCACGTTTCTATGTACGCAGCTTTGGGCGGTCAATGCGCCTGCCCTTTCCTAACGCCTAGGGATTTCCATCATCGATTATTACTAGAGTCTAAGCTAAAACCCCTAGAAATAATATGAACAGCGTAGATCCGTGAAAATACAAGTGCGTACAACGTAGTTATTCCCATATTTCGCATGCCGATTAATTAAGAAAATTATGTCTAATACATTGGAAAGAAAATTTACCCTAACTTAATTAAATATACTGTATATCCGAATACGTTCTGTACACAGTAAATGTTTGAACAATGGGGTGCGCCAGGGAATCTATTGATTTAAAACTTTTTATCACTTTCTCCCTCGTGACAATCGGCTGCGCAGTACTGTCAACAATTTAGAAAATTGTTACTCCACCTATCTATATTAAAATTAGAAACAGTTATCAAGATCTGCTAATTGATCAGTATGAGGTTTAGTACATTCTAAACATAAAAATAAATAAAGTGAATCTCCTAAGTTAGGTAAGCTGTCACGAGTTAATAAGATCGAGGAAAAGAAGATATATCTAGAAACACGTGAAAATTATGAGGAATACCGAATTTCGTAGGAGTTCATTTAAAATTCAATTACGTCTAGAATCTCTAACATTAATTGAATGCAGACAGTTCGTCAAGTTGTCGCATGCAACGGCGAACTTTGTTAGTTTAAAGTTTTGAGCTATTCTGATTAGAAAATGCTTTCACGGGGAAAGCGACTAGCTGGAAGTTTCGGCTTTAAAGAAATCACGAAACTTCTCTCTACGTTTAGTGAAAAGTTTCCACTTTTCAATTCTTTCTTTGCTGCTGCCACTTTACGGTCACGAAATAGCGTGTCGCGTTCAACGAGTAACACCAGCGAATAATTTCGAAGAATTTGAACGAGACGCCACTTTTATCGTAGAAACAAATTGGTGGCCCACCATTTTCTGGTAGCCTTGGTAAAAATTGTACGAGGCAACACAACGTTATCAGGCGTTTCTATCGCGGTCCGATATCGAAGTTAAAATCATGCTTCCTATCGGAGAAAGCAAAACACGGTCCGTGTAAAAAAGTTCTTCAGCATGTAAAGTCACGCTGCGTCGGTATCGATCAGCAGAATATCAAGCTCCACTTTTACTGTGCTAAATTTCTGTGAGGGTCTCCATCTCGCGCACTCTGAGTGTTCGCGTGGACGTTTTTATCGCGGACCTCGCACGAGCACTCGTTGTTCCTTACTAAGAACATGGAGGTTTAATTATAGCGATACTTCAGTATAAAAAAGGAGAGTAAAAAAAGAATGTATCTCCTCTTTTTTTAAACCGGTTGCCAGATATTTCCATGGCTTTCAACAATCTATACTCGTAACTCGTTCTTTTAAATATGCGAGTCACTTTCGAAGAAGATTTTAAAAACTTGAATGACACTTTTGTCCTGACATAATGCGTATACCATAGTAACATTGTACCTCGTACGTTTACGTAATCAACGCGTCATAATCCCCCACATGTATGAGTAGTTGTAGGAACTTTATGTTAATCCAACAGTATTCCATCAATGGACATTCATTCAATATTACAAACTAGAAACCATTCTAATCTTCTCTAATCATCGCGTACCATTCCCTTTGCAGATTTCAACTTGGATTGTTTAGTTTCTCCTTCCTCACCTCTCTTATTTCATCCTTTCCTTTTGGATTACCTTACGTTGAAGTGTTATTCCACAACTTGGGAAAAAAGGGCACAACAAGGAGACGAATCGCGGTAGTGAACGTCGTCGAACGAGCCACAAAGCCCAAGACACGAAATCTCCGCCTCCGCCTCCCGTTCCTAAGCCGCTCGAAGAACACGAAGATCGTCGCATACGGTGACCATCCGACCACCAAAAGCCACCGGAATTCTGCGGTTTTGGTCAGGAGGACGAGGTCGGTGTTAAACCAGCAAGATTACCGGCCGCGGCGGTTGCGCCAAATACTGTGGTACAGCCCCTTCACCCGGCAACATTTCATTCTCCAGCTTTCGACAGTCCTTCACTTCCAATGTTAACTACCTGAAACGGAGGTGAGTGCCTGTCCCTTTCTGTGTCCAACAGCGCGATGCCTATTTTATTGTCTCTTTGCATGCTCGATAACACTTGGCCGATGGAATTTCCTCAACACTTTCCCTTCTGACGGTCTCGAGAGATTCGAGGAATTCGGAACCAAGACGCTTCGGATATCTTCAGATTTCTATTTGTTCGTTCAATAGCTTCAAGCGTTGTTTGTTGAGTGATTAATAGTAAAAGTACCAGTCATTAGCGAGCCGGTAAAAGTTAATTCCTCGCCTAACGACTGGAAATACGCGGAGGTTTTTATACTCGAAAGAATGACAAGTGCTGTTATATGAATTATTTAAAATAATTAACTCAAGATAATAAATTCGAAATTTTTTGGCTATTGCTCTTAACATATAATAAAAGTATAATTGAAGGTCTCACGAGAAGGCATCTCTGCTTTTTCTAGTATTAAATCATCGTCAAACATCGTTTAGATCGAAAGGTCACTGAGCTTCTTTTTAGAACATTATGATAGATTAACGTCCCTGTCAACGACGAAAACTGTAACTTTGTTTCTCGTAGTTGAGAACGTCAAGATACGTTTATAACAGTACATGCCAGTACATGGAAATGTATAAAGCAACTTGAAACAAAGAGTTCGGGTCGTTGTACGACAGATGCTTGCAGAGGAGTACATTTGTCGCAGCCTTTTCATTGAACCTGAAGACAGAGTCTTATAATAGAAGCCTAAAATAATGAACGACCATCTTGATAGAAAGCTTAGTTGAATGGGTCATCTATACGTATATATTACGAATGGTGATATGTCGTATAATATCTCGGCGAATAAATTGCTCGTTCAATTAACCCTGGGCTGACTATCTGATTTATCCATTGAACTATAATTAACAGCCGGTATTCGAGTTCCACGAGACCCGAGCGATGGGCCGATAATTCCAACTACATCATACCTGCTATTATTTAATTATAGCACAATTAAGCGTAAATTAATACCGCAAAAAGAAGTGGAGTAAAATACCATGCAAGCATCTCGGTGTTTCTTCATGTTTTATAAATCTCGATGTATGTATGCATGCAAATTATTCAAGAAAGTGCTTTTGGCATCGTGCAAAATCAGCCTTAGGCCACGACGTTTTCCATCTTGGTATTAGTTGAGTGATTTAAAAGCTCTAAGAACAACATTTTGTGTTAATTACAGCCACCGCTTCGTATCATTTAAACCCGTAACGATATTACGCTGAATATTTCAAATTATTTCAAGCTTACCACGCATTCCATGTCTTCGTTACGATTTATTGTCCAACCAAGCAAAACGCCGCTATCGGGTATCTGTCATCCGATTGTCTCGTCGTCAGGGAGAAGTCGTCTCCGCCTGTACCTTGCAAAGCACGAGCGATCGTCGAGCCGTATTTCACGCAAGGCACCGCAAGACGAGACATGTCCACTACTAAAAGACACCATCCGACTACCAGCTACGCGCATCAGAACCAAATATGTCATCACATCCCGTGTCACGCATGCAAACCAGCAATCAGCAATCGTCCATCATCGCCGGCGTGCCATCTATGCCATTTATACCCCGAGCACCTCTGGCTGTTCGATGTGTGCATTATGAACTATGCCGTGTGAACTGAAAAAAAGCAACCAAGCAAAATAAAAAAATGCAAAAAGCGTGAAATCACTGGACGATCGGACCGATTGCCACTATCACGACCACGACCATAGTTTGTCTTCCAGGTTCTCGTCAGGGGATTTGAGCTCGGAGCTCGACGATGAACCAAGCACAGACTCCGGGCTGGCCTCCATGGCCAGGGATTCGTCCCAATCGTATCAAGCGGTACCGGATCGGCCATTGCAGTCTCAGCCGACTCCTGTTCCACCGGCTAACCAGCCACCGGTACCTGGAGCACCGCCGTCTGGACCACCTCAACCCGTTGGCGGCGATCTGAGTCTCAACCTGAGACCCGGATCGAGAACCACCAGCGCTCCTTCCTCGCCGGCCAAGACCCGGGAAAGTTTACTCCAGAGGGTTCAAAGTTTAACCGGAGCTGCTCGCGACCAGGTACACTTCATCTTCTTTTTTAAATAATTAGAAAAACTTAGTACAGAAAAGTTAAGCTGGGATATGAATTTTTAATCCTTATCACTACGTTGTGGATATTTATACATTTATTAAGGGAATTAAAAGCGACAAAAATGCACAGAATCCACATGTATAATAGACGAAAATGTATAGTACACGTTATATTTAGTGGAAAACAAATAAATAACAAATAACCGGGACAAGATTCTATTTCTTAATTATAAATATAAATTTGTATGAACATCCACAGTTTATTTATTACCCTACTGCTGACAATTAGGGTAGAACCTTGGTTTATATTTGATAGCAATTGATCGGAGTGATAAATATTAAATTATATAATAATGAACGAAAGAAAGATATACATGTATATTAGATCTGTTTTATATTACACTCTTTTTATCATATTAGTAACAGACATCCGTTGTGGCAGATATATTACGTCTATTCGTATCTTCTGTCAAATATAATATCGTTTTGTAAAATTACAGTGTTTTTCGTACCATTTGCCTTTTAAGTCTCCTTTGGTTTATCACTGTACGCGAGAGAAATATATGACTAAGCATGATTACTTCCGTGAACGAGTTCCATCTTCAAGTCCAATTTCACGAAGGTGTACACACAGTGTGTAACATATAAATGGTTACTCATTCTCAAACAGTCAGATTACATAGAAATGTAATCGTAGAAACGTGCGGTGCAAAACCTTCGATAGAACGACGTTAGCCAGATTTCAAACTAAAATTGCGTTCTTGCATGTTCAACGCGTTATCTGGTCTTTCTAATGCTTTCGAAGAAATACGCAAGCATTCTCGTGCACGAAATCCCATTAATCTCTTCGGTATTCATTATCCCATTATACCATTTGGAGCGTTTGGATCTGTAAAGACGTAGCGCTATATGTAAAAGAAAAATTCTTTCTTTTTTTGCGTGTAAATTGTGGGAATGCAGTAGTGTAACTAATTGTCTAAATCTTCTTTACAAACAGGGTGCATCGATTCTAGGAGCAGCGGTGTCAGGTGCAACTAGAGGGCCATCTTACAACAAAGATCGGTGTTTCACCCTGCTAGTCATCGATGACCAGAATACCGACTGGAGCAAATATTTCCGGGGTCGTAGGCTTCACGGTGATTACGAGATCCGTGTAGAACAGGCGGAATTTAGGGAATTATCGTTAACTGCGAGCGAGACTGGTACTATTGTGTCCATGGCGGTTTATCGTAACGGAACCAAGGTCATCCGGTAATTATTATTAATTATAATTATATATTATCTTTCAATTTAAGTATCTCCCTCAGTTAAATTTATCTATATATATATATATATATATATTTTTTTTTTTTTTTTGAGAGAGACAGAGATTTAAAGGTGCAAAAATGCACAGAACGTATAGAATATGTAAAAATTCATAGAATATCGGAAGTATAGAATTCACTATAATATTTAATAGAAGAAACAGTCATGAAAATATGAATTTACATAAATATCCGCAGTCTATTTGTTATATGTACATTATATCATAATATTTATTTATTTATATGTATATGTACGTATTCTATTTATTTTAATCAATATGTATTGTTTATTTTCACTGCGAAAGTAAAGCAGGCAAATTCTGTCGACAGATCTTTCAAACCTGATTTCGTCCTGATACGACAGAACCTAAAGGACGCTGGAGAAGACAACAAGAACCTTCTTCTCGGTTTAATGTACGGCGGTGTCCCGAGCATTAACAATCTCACGGCAATTTATAACTTTCAGGTATGAACTTTGCGTGAGCTAACGACCACATTGAAGATACTTCGAATAAAGGAAACGATTAAGAAACTTTATCAATTTCGCACGAAAATGGATTTCTTAATCGTGCTTCTTCTTTCAGGATAAACCATGGGTGTTCGCACACCTGTTAGGACTTCAACGTCGTTTAGGAAAAGACAACTTCCCCTTGATCGAGCAAACTTATTATCCTAACCATCGTGAAATGGTAAGTAATAGAATATAATTAAAGTAAGATAACTGCTTAGGTCTGTATATAGAACGAACGAATATGATTTTCTCGTTTATTTCCCATCGTTTAAGTATCATAATACTTTACAAAAGTTATCAAATGAAAGAACTAAGACTAAGAACATACATCGTCTCGTGTTACGTTCTCAAGCTAGGAAATGCCGGCTAACTTCCGTCACGTCGCGCGCTTTTTAGTGTTTTGTACTAAAGTCCTACCCATGTGCAGGGTTTCTGTTTCTCGTCACTCTTATCGAGAAACAATACGTGATTACGCTTAGATACATAGTTGATAGGTTAGAGTACCTAACTTGATTGTAACATTTCTAACACAACGCTTAGCATCTTTGTGCTACCCTCCGAATAATGAGACAGCATGATCGTGAAAAGGAAACTTGAATTTTTTTTTCGTAAGAAATTATATTCCTTAAACATTGTTTTTTAATACTATCAAATATCTCTTTTTCTTTTATTTATTCATTTATTTTTTGTTAACTGACTCGATTGTAACTTAGTTTCAAATATTCAGAGACCTGTACAAGGACTTTGCTAAAAATTAAATACGTGTTAACAGTTTCTTATATAGAAGAAATAAAAGAAGAAGAAACTACGTACAACGAAATGAAAATGAAAATAATTTAAAAATGTATAATATACATCAATAGCCTAATATATACAACTAAAAAGATGGCCAATCATCTGTACCTGCTATTTCAGATTTCACGAAATTCAGTCGATTCATATTACGAGTCAACGTTAGCCTACGATTCAATTAAACGAAATAAGGTTAACAGCGATGATTAACGGTAGAAGAGGAAAATTTCAATCTGAATCAATACGAACAAAGCTTTTTTACCGATGATTCTTCTCGACGCGGATTAATTAAACATTGAATACATTTAACGATGTTTATTATTCGGTTTGTGAAAGAAGTCAACGATCCCGGAATAAATATTATCGACGACCGGTTAAAAAAAAGATGAAAATAGAATATCAATTATTACAAACGCGATGAAACAGACATCAAAACATCAAGGAAGTAATTTATCATGGAAATGCAAGCAGTTTCAAGAGTTCGACGGTTTATATTATACCCCTGAATAACAGCTTCCCCTCAGCTAGCTGTGTACGATTTTCCCCAATCGATTCCCTGCTTCGTGTATTTAATCAGCGTACAACTTTTGTACTCGTCGATATATAACTACCCGATTAATACTTCTAATGGAACGCAACAATAAATAGAGCATGACACGATGCAGAAATGAAAACGTTACATTGCGAATTAATGCTATCCCGACCATTTGACTTGGAAAATTTCTTGAATATTTAATCATTACAAATATTTCTTCTTTGAAGATACCACACCGGGTACAGAGTTCGCTATAACACACGTTATAAGATAGCATTAATTTGTCAACATGTTTACATGGTACAGCGCCAGTTTGCTGCATATTGGAACGCTCATTGCACACGAAGTAACATTATTCTCGTGGGGATTCTGCGAAATTTCACAAATACGTTCATAAATCGAGGCGTGTTACGTGACTTGGCACGAGCAACGTCGATTTTTCGCCAGCGTGATCGATTTTCTCGTTCCACCGTAGAACTTTCGCATGCATCGAAATAGAAAGATTTAAGGTTCTCGCGCCCTCTGTTGCTCGCGTTTCTGTTGATACTCTTTGATGCAGTTCTTATAAGGAACCGATGGGACCCAAGAGCATCCAGCTGGTCCTGGCATGCAAACGCCATAATCCCTCTGGCACTCTTCCGGACCAGGTTTGCTCTCCCATAGACATTCTTTGCCATCCGTGCCTTCTAGAGCGGCACCCTTGGTCCACCAAGGTGTGTAATAGATCTGCAATTCACGAAACGAACAGAGTGTAATTGAAAGAAAACAGTGGAATTTTTTATTAATAAGGATTCGATATTATGGCCTATTGGTTCAAATTAATCGTAGCTGAGATGAGAATTCGAACACATGCAACTGTCTGTGTCGTCTTGCACTATTGAACTAATCATTATTAGCGAAATTTTACAAGTCACAAGTTGTAAGAGATGGGAAAGGAACTCTATAAGTACAATTTGCAATGTGTTAATTTACTAACGTTAATAGTTGGAAAATTACTGTAAAAAAGATCTCTAATGATTGATTTTACATCGTTAGTCGATTGACAGAATTTTAAATATTTTTCAGTATTAAAATTAGGATTTTTGCATATTTAGGAAATTAATCGACAGAAAAACGTGTCATAAAAGCTTCATATTTGTACAAATAAAAATTTCTCACTTACGTTACACGGGCAACCATAACGATACAAATGCCTGAAACCCTTTCGTTGTCTGCTCGTCACAGAACGCCAGGCCATCTTTATACCACACAACGATATATTCGCCTTTTCACCATCATAAGTTTTGCCGCTAACAACGTAAGTTTCCCCAACTTCAAGATCCACTCCACATAAAACTTCCGACGATGCGGTCCATAAAATATTTTTCTTCAGGACGGTGTACGATGTCTTGTTATTCACCTGTAATTAAAAAACAATCAGGTCTAGATCACGATACAAAAGTGATAAGTAAAAATAGTGCAACTGCCATACGAACCTTGAAGATTTTATTGATTTTCACGCTATAGGCAATTTCATGCTCGTTCACGTTCATCATCTTCTTCACTCTTACAAGAACGACTATTATAGAGGAGAGAAAAAGAAGCATGTTTATGAAGTAACAGAAGAGATCATATTTTTCTAGCAAATTTCATGCAAATTCTTACCGAAATCTGAATTGCAAAATAGTATTTGAGGGTGACTGCTCATGCAGCTACAAGCCGCGACCCTCTGCAATGGAGCCAGCGACAGCGCTATGAGCAGAATGTACATCCAAAACCTTAGTTGCCACATCTGGAAACAGAAGAATCGAATCAATTACATGGTGAAAGTGAAAAGGAATTTCTGCATGTTTTATTGGCAGCAATAAAAAAAGATGCATTAAATCTTATCAAGTATCGTTGGAATTAGATTAAATGTTTATCAGAGATAAGAGTGAAAGGTAGAAATAATACGATAAGAGGCAAGGTAATGAAACGATCTTGAATCGAAGACGCGTAACCATTGTAAGAAGATAATGAAACTTCTGAGAAATGCTTGTGCTCTCAGACAAGATCCATTTATCTCCGAAATCTGATTAAATGTATCCGAACGATCCGAGACAGTTGTCACCTGTCAGATACGGCGTAACGTATAACTCTATTCAACGAACGAGAAACTGACTGACTAAATCATGAGAATACGTGTCTCGTTTTTGATGCAACAAACGAAGCATCGCGTCGCGGTGAATCATGACTGCTCCTAAACGACTAATCTGAATTTGCTATTGCCCCATCTAAATCTGGTATCTCGGCAGCCCACCTGCAAATCTCGTTAATGCAAATTTATTCAATCCTTGCAGAGCTGTAACCTGTGGTTAAATTGATGTACGAATTCTGCGAAACTGACGATCAACAATTGTTAACACGAGGTCTTGAATAAGCTGCCACTGACCTCAAACACGAAACTATCCGAGCAGAGAATAGTTGACAAAACTTGTTTAAATGGACTCCTCCTGAGTCACGTGTAGTGACTAAATCCTTTTGAATCAATGAAAATACGCGAAAGTAGTGTTACGAGTAGAAACATCAATCATGGAGGACAATGTTATAAATTCATTCATAACACCGAGTATAATGGGGAAGAATCACCTTTGGACCGACAATAAACGTTACGGAAGCGCTGCAATTCGGCCTAGTTTATCGACATCAGCTGGGCCAGGTCTAAACATAGACGTAAAATGGAAACCGAAGTCCAACACGGACCAGAAACGCCGTGAGCCGTTTCAAAGATCGTATTGACGATACGTTTCCTTGGACTGCGAGAATAGACCGGTGGACAGCTTAGAATCTAGGCATTCCTAACGGAACCGACTGGCTGCTGCAGAACTCTCTTCGGTAACTATACTGTGATTATGTGCATCGATAAATTCCAAATGAATTGTTGGTATTTACACACACACGTGTGAGTGCGCACGCGCACGCACGCACACACACATACACTATATTACTTTTATAACTAAGTTTTAATTAAATAACTAATGCCTTATACTACAACGGAGAACTTAAAGAATATTAATGCTTTACGCCAGAAACCTTGAACTACTTTTTCAATTTCTAATAAAAGTTTCTAATCAGAAATAGATCCAACGAACGAATTTCTTATGTTGATGTAACAAATCAAAGGAGAAAATGGGGTGAGACATATACGCCCTCTATATGTGTGTTCTATGAGGACTATAGGATAAATCACAGTAAACAAGAGATATTTTTTAAACATAGATATGATAACTATTAACAAAGCATGGAATTGGAATACGAATACGCACATAAATAATAGCAATTAAGATACTGAAAATAGTCATGCGTAGTAAACAAGACAAGACAGCACTAGTAAACAAAGTAATTTTCTGATGCCATAAAGATTTCTTTCCGTAATGCTCATCCATTTGTTAGGGAACTCACATCCTTCACTGGTAATGTATACAAATTTTGATCAAGAAATTGTATTTACCAAACGAACGATAATGCACGAAAGCATGTAGTAGGCTCGGCCTATAAATAGTAAAATCGTGAAACATATTTGTTTCAGTAGGAGCAAAGAGGTTAAGACACGAACACGAAAACGATTTCGGTGAACTATATCGCCATCGAACTTCAACGGAATGTACTGAACGTGCACCGATCGTTAGCGTGCTCAGGCAGTCACGATATTCAACCCTGTATCGATACATCATGCTCTAAAATATACGTTTACGAAGCGTAACACACGGTGTTAGTTCAAAACGCAAAGTACGTTTATAGTAAATGATAGACAAATTCGTAGGTGTTCTCGTTGCAATCATTGTTTAACACGCTTTCCAATGGCACTCATGCATTGTCATTGAACTTTTCGTTTGATAAGCTTTCGTTACGCAATGGTTTTAAAAAATTTATTGGTTACTCGACAACGAGTTAGCCATTTCAGGCGGAATGAATGTTAATAGCAAAGGCAATTTGAGTGAATTGAACCACGTTACGCTAACGTCAGGACGCTTATAGAGCCACTTGCTCAACTGTGTTTTCTCCGGCTTGCAAATTTGATTTTATTTGCGTTTCCAGTCTTATTTCTCGGTTTTATCACTGCCGTCGAGAGGGTTGAGTATTATAGTGCCACTGACAAGAAACAATTTTACGTTTAACGATCGTAAAGCTCTGTCTGATTATTGTAATTACGTACGGAATATAGGGTGTCCCAGAGTTATGAGTTCGAACTCGAGTGGATAGCGGACAATTTGCAGTAGCCGTGACTGGAAACTTTCTACACAACGCAGATGAAAAATTCTATTTGATATACTGTGGTTGAGAATAAACATAAATTTAACTCGCTAGGCTTCATTCTGGATAGCATTCTATAGGTGCCTGAAAACTCACTAATTCAAATGTCCTTAGAATTCATATTTTTATTTTACATATCTGTGTACACCATGTGCATTTGTGCATCTCCAAATTTCCGATAAATACAAACAAATTCGCAATCTGATGATTACTTTCGAAAAGTGTAATAGCCAATACTTTATTACAACAGAATTTCCTTTGTTAGGGCGAAATTTAAATTTAACGTTATTAATTAAACTTCCATCGATTCAATTCACTTATCTGAACATGAACGCATATTGATCAAACAAAAAATCATAGACAGTCGGAGTAATTATTCAATTCTAATTACCCGAATAGTCTGCCCTGCAACAAGTTCAAATAAATGGTGTTTCACCGTTGTTATAAATTCTGCCAACTGTTGAAGTTTACATTTCCAATTGGCGGACATGCGTTCATGCAATTATCAGGAACATGAATGTAGCCGATCGAGCGCAAAGTGTATCGAAATGGTTAATTGCGTGCAAGAATTTCAACGGAGCCACAGTTCGTAGCACCCACACCCAAATGATGACACCGATACTCTCACGCAGCATTCATCCGATGCACTTCATGCATCATCACGCAAAACGAATTGATTGGCTGATGTCATATAGGCAGCTACGTACTTGCATTATTTTTATTTCCGTCGGCAATAATAAACATACGCGAATGGGTCGTCCGATCCGCACCTCGTGACGCATCGACATGACGACCTAATGCGCACCCAAACTATTATTCGTCAAACGCATCACGATTTACACTGAAAGTACGAGTATTTGAACACTTATCATAGAAATCTTCCATATTGTATGTGTTATATAAAACGTTTTGAAATTTCATTAGCACTGTAAGAAGACACGACTGTCATAATTATATTGGTCAATTTTGGAACTCTGAAAATATATATACTGTATAGAAACTAGAAGATATTTATTGCATAGGTAAATATATATAGGTATTTAGTAAAAAATTAGTATACACCATGCATAGCTTTCTCAACTGTATAATAAGTGTCAAAGTTGATTATACTGAATATCGAGGTTTATTAATACAACGGATAATTGACTTCAAATAATTTTATGGTCTCCGGAATATATAGTTCTGCCAAATATGTCGTAGTTTCTATAGGTATTTTCAGATTTACTTCAAACATTACAAATACGATTGCGATAGTCAGGTCTCATAATAGTGTTAATGAGATTTCAAAATGTTTTATATAACACGCAGAAGTTATCTACAACTGCTTAAATATTTTCGTGAGCCTGTGTATTTCGTCTGAAATTTAGTTATGACGCGGCTTTGTTTATGCAGTTGATCATATAATTATTTCCTGATCGAACTGTGCTAGTTTGGTGTTAGGTTTGCAATCCGGTGTGAAGTGAATATTACTCGATACGCTGAGGACGGATTCGATTTCGTCCTGCTCCAGTTCGAGCGAGTTTTGTTTCTACGCGCTAAGTTGTGGTCATGGTTGCATTCAGAAGCAAAGTAACTGTTTGAAGATTTGTGGACTCGTTTCAAGTTACGAAAATTTCTTGGTTAACCTTTAGTTGAAGAGATAAAATTAAGAATCTTATTTCGTTTCGAACTTCCTGAAAATCATACTTTGGTTGTAAAGTATCGAAACTTACGGGAGATCTGTTGGGTTTTTTTTTTGCGTGGAGAATTAAAACGTTTGAGGCTCAATTCGCTAAAACCAACGGAGAGACATAAAAATGTTCATTTTACGAAGACCGAATGCAATCAAAGATGAACAGTATTACCATTTCGTGTTAGCAGAAAGAGCGATCCGACTGGCGTACGATGTACGACGTAATTTACGATCGATAATTCTGGCCTGAAGATTTGTGATTGCACGGATGTAAATAAGTGCGCAAGGCTACGCCAATTAACCTTAAACTCCGAATAAGTTTATACACGGCGTAGCGCTGTTGAACGTAAATGAGCGTCAGGCCACGCATACTCGCTGCAACTCATACTTATGGTAATCTAAAACGAGCATACATATGAGTGCAATAATATAACTTCTCCGCATTTTTCTCGAGTCTAGTACAAGCGCAAGGCTAAACGTTGCGATAATTCACGCGCATCGTTGTTATGAACGACAGATTATTCAGAAAAATCTGTAATGGTCCGAAATTGGCAGGAATGCATGGTACAAATACCAATCAACTACATGGACAGAATTATTAAGACAAGTAATATTTTAATACTTTCGATATTTGAATATTGTCTCGCACGATATCTAAACAATGTTAAATTGTAAACAAAACAAAAACAATTGTTAAAAAAGCTGACGTTTAGCTCCAAAATCAAATATACTTAGACAAATTTAGTAACATACGACGGACTGAACGGACTGAATTTTTAAATTGTTTCCCCTATGAAGTAGGAAGCTCGATTTATATTCTTCTTTTATAGTTTTCGTTTGGTTTACATTTACAAAACCACGATGAACTATAACATTCGACTCTCATGATGACTCTTACGGCTCTTCGATGATGAAACATCCGACGGATCAACTAAGTTACATAATAGTCCTATCCGAGTTAATATCTATTGATTCAGCATTTCCTTATCGGGAGCATTAAAATCACACTCGTCCCGCCTGCACGTGACTTTACGTAACTTTACCGGTGCGTTCAAATACGCGCCGATTTACATCGGGTACACTGGCGAAAGGATTGCCTCGTGTCCGGTCCAGTCGTAACGTTTATCGCTTTCGTATATCTTCATTAAGACGGGAACATCGGAACGATGCTGTGCGTGATGATGTCGGACGACCATGTTTAGAGGGTGCACGCTTTAAAAGGTCATCTCGACGCAGAATTCCACGAGTCACCGTGGCAAAACGACTTGAAAATGAACGCGATGCGTTATGGTGATTCAAAGCGATCAAAGCGCGTCATAATAACGTGTCGAGTGCACTTCCCGTGATTGTAACGACGTTAACACGTTTACCAGATCTTTTCTTACCTGCATACGTGTGTCTACTTTCTCCTATCTCGCGTTTTCATTTGCGGCGTATCATTGCAACTTACAAACTCCCTGCTACTCGAGTTGCTCGCGGAGATCGTTATTCCCCGTCGCGTCGAACTGATTAATTTACGTTCCGTTTCCGTCCTATTCACGAGCGTGAACTTGAGCTGATTTTCTTACCAATAAATATCGCGCGAACATGACTCTGCGAATAAAAAATTCGTTTCGCTTTTGAAATCAATGCAGTTTTAGCCGAACGCAATTTGAATTATGGACAATTGAATGTTTAAAGTTCGAAGAATAGTTTGAGAAATATTGCGTTTGCAGAGAAGTGATTTCGATGTTTGATCATAGTAAGAAAATCAGTTTCAAATGTTTCATGTTTATCAATATTCTTTGCAATAAGAAATTGTGTTCTATATTTATAAAATACCATAAGGTATAAAAATGAGTATAAATCGGGCAGTTTTTATAGTTAGACGTAGAACACAACAAAGTCTCTTCATGGTCAATTATATTATGTAAATTTAGAAAAAGTAACAATATTGTATTAGTATTTCTCGTCCTCATTATACTCCAGACGGCACTATCAGATTACCATCGTTTTAGGTCATTACAAAATTATTTCAGTGAAATGGCAATAGTACCTACCAAGAAACTTCCAAAACGATGACGCAATCGCTGAAAAATTACACCAAACAGAAATACTAAATATATTAAATTGATTTACTGTTACATCCGCAAAATCGACAGTACTTTTTCATCTACCTAACATTATACGATGAACCGGAAGTAATATTACATACGGTAGTACAAAGGAGCATCTAGGAAGAATTTCTTTTAAAACAAGGAAGACAATCGCAGCAGTAATTGAATACCGACTTGCATCAGGCATTCTTGCAATTGTTTACAAGATACAGTGGGCGGATTTACGCGACCATTAGAACGCGTTCTCAGCAAGTTCTTGAAGTTTTATATTACGTTACAGCTGACAGCAGCGGCAGCGACAGCAGCTCGTATCAAATATACCGGGGCGTGCACCGGCTCACTAGTTCCAAGCGTGAAAATGTTCATCGTCTTACGAGTTTACAGGACTCCGATCTCATGAACAGGAGAAATATATCGTGTAAACTATTATCCAAGCAGCCAGATGATAATATTGTGCTTAACTCAACGAGTATATTTCCACCGAGTGGTTCAAATGTTGAAACTTTTATCAGAAACGGAAGAGGCGTGGAATATAAAACCCGTTCAATTAACATTTTGCCACGGTAACAAGATTGAAAATTAGCGATGACATAAAATCATAAATACGTCTATAAATCGTGAAGGTTTATCGAAGCGTATATTGAGATATTCGAGACGCTATTAGGCTTTTAACATAAATTATGCTTTATAAAACGCTTTCTCATTGAGCTAAGATTAAGTGAGAGGGAATAATTGTTTACGGATCGAATGAACGATTGTTCTTTTGATTATCAAGACTCGCAATTAATTATTGCTCTTTTCAAGAATAAACGGATTGCATATCGTTCGAACGAGTTCCAACGTAATGCCTAGATTTAACGAACTCCTGATTTCGAAATAGCACATATATTAAGCTAAGAACAATTGTTCTCGTTATCGTTACCAGAAGTCGTTTCGCTGGATTAGAATTCTTGGAAATCTTTCTGAAAATACACACGGTCTATTTTTGAATTTCAAGAATAAGAAAAGGTTAGTTTCCACGTTTCTGGATAACTTCGCGGATATTTGCAAATTCAATAAACAAAAAAAAAAATGAGATAAATAACATGTAAGAAATGCAGAGACTCGTTTCTTCTTTAATTAGACGTAAGCATACAGCGTTAAACATTCTCTGATACTCCAAAAAATTGAAGAAATATATTCGAACATAAATTTTTGTGGTCGTCGATTTTCGAGCTACGAGATTGCCTTGTGGGTGTGGAATTTATAACGAACTGCATCTCATTAAAAGTTAATAACAACCCTTTAGTAGCGAAGAGACAGATTAGGCTCCTGTACGAAATCAGCTAAATCGACGCGATGTAGAGAAGAAAGTTATAAAAATAAATTGGCCAGCATTTTTCAGTGAACGACGTATTGTACATTTTAATGGTAATCACGATGTACTTTATTGAAGAACCATCATTTTCGTTAGTATCTACTTACATATTCATTAATTTAGCGTTACATTAACACGCGGGAAATATGATGCCCAAAATTTTCTCTCAATGAATTGACTGGCCTTTTTATCTCGGCCTGGATAAATCGATTACTCGCTTTCGTCGCGTCATCGACCATGAATACCGGTTTAATCGCTATACACCAGACAACTTATATACATGTTTCATATATAAAATTTCAATTTTTAATCACCCTCGAATTCTATTCTATTTCTGAATATATCGTTTTTTGCAGAATGTACAAAATTTCATTAATTATACATAAATAATCCTAAACATCTCGTGTTTGCTTGAAGTAGTATGTCACAGTTAGTAGTAACAGTAATGTCAGTAATAAGAGCAGCAAATCAGAGCGATGTAATTTCTGTGCACACTTAACAAGAGTGTGAAGACTCAACGTTTATGTGGATAGCAATTAGCATCTCTCACAATCGGGCAAGCTAAGTGCTGTACAGAGGCTTTCAAACACGTCGTTTGAAGTTCATCGCTGTGTTTGCTAACAGTGCATGTAATTAATGCGCAAGAAATGACGTCTCGCATTGACGAGCACTTGCGTAATTTCATGCGAACTATGTGAATTGAATTGCATGAAAAACATTGCCGAGAATTCTTAGCTGATTTGCAAAAATATTTTTGTTCAGAAATATCATGAAATATTTAAAAAAAAATTGAACGATGCTTGAAACGTCCTTCCCCCCAAGACGATGCTCCCTTAGTTCAAATATTCGTTATGTTTATCATAATTCCGGAATGTGACATCAGTTGAAAAGCCATGCAAATCTGGAAACATATTGCGTAAACGAAATACATGTGTATGTACATATAAAGTACTGTATTCGCATGTTGCTTTAGCGACTTATCTTTTACTCTCTATTCTTATTTATCTAAAAAAGTATATAAAAAGTATATAATAAATAATAAAGAAAGGGTTCATAACAAAAATGACCTTTGTGCAGGATTGTTTTTCTTCAGAGAAACAAAAGAATACTCTGACATCTTTAATTTTTTTTCTATATATTCAAACTGTTTGAAATAAAACATTTGTCATATTACACAATTGTTGTCAATGTATTTGTACTTATTGTAAATGGTTTAGTTCATTTTTTTTTTTTTTTTTTTTTTTGTTGTAAGACAGAATATAATCTTCTGAATACTATATTAAATGTATTATCATCTAAATGGGCGGAAAACTTGACAGGAGCTGTTTCTGCTAATTTGTCCCTCAATTACCACGTTTAATATTATTTAATTACTAAATGAAAAATATTTTGTATAGCATTGACTAGCAAACAATCGATCTATATTCTTAACTCCATGTTTAAAAGTGATCTAAATGTCGAATAATGCGAACACAGAGCAACATTTTGTTACAATCTAGATAAAAATACACTGAAGTAACGTCCAACGTCTGGCCATGCGTCGAGTAATAAGATAAATCTGCAGTTTTCCTCAGAAACAGTCGAATCATTTATGTTCTAAATCCGCGACTGCAAGTGCAGATGCGATGCAGACAAGTATTAATTATACGATCGATCAATCACCGGCAAATGAATGGTCGGATGACGACCGCCACGATGTCACGGAGCGCGCGTGATTTCGAATCATCGCCGCGCGAGAGATAAATCGACGATGGTACCGATCGCTGATTTACATTTTCCGAGCCATTTGTCGCAAACAGCGTTCGATTAATGAAAACAATTTAACAAATGGCCGCTCGATCCTGAGACACGCGGTACTACCGCGAACACTGTGCCATAGCAAGTGTTGCAAATTGATAATTGCACCGAGGCTAATAACAGAGCAGCATCACGCGTGCCGCGAAACGCGCACGAACACAATATGTCACGAGGATAATCGACGTATAAATACACATCGCTTATCGTCATTATCTGACATTCATCTAAAGAGCAACTAGTTTTCACCTGAGGCGGTTCATCTTCGATGAAAGTTCATGACTCAACCGGTGCACTAGCAGAAATTAAACATTTTAAAACAAGCTTATACCTCGAGCTAAGGCTCCGAAATATTGCAGAATTTCGATACCAGCCATTTGTGATTATTTTATGGATTTTCGTTTCCCTATTTTATTTGTGTATGTGTGTAAGTGCAAAAATGGATAAGTTCGAGAGAAGAAAACGATTAGTGATTCTAAGAATTTTCTCGTTCACCGTATCATGCGTGGATAACGTTGATTGAAAGTAAATATTGCTATCTTTTACGCTACTACACCGCATATGTAATATTCGTGATGTGTACTTAAGCGATAATCCGTAGAAATCGTTAAGAAGTAAAACGAAGAAAACGAAAAAGATATACATTAGCTTTCGTAAGATGGGAAAAATAAATCGACGTGAAAGTCGACAGTTATCGCTTGCGGATGTCTATCGTTTCTGTCACGTTAACCTTTGCTAGTTTACACGTGACCGTCTATTAAATTGAACTGGATGAACTCACTCTAGTTTCCACGGAATGTCGAAGCTTTACTTGGCCGCTTCTAATACAATCCTAACCTACCGATATTTCACTCGATTTAAAAATCTCACATCTCCAAATTCACTAGATCACCCAAAGGAAGAAAGACGAACAAAATACGAATTTTTAAAAGAATTTGATTTCTAAAAAAAATTTACCGCGATTCAATTATCAATCATGAATAGACTGCGGATATTTATGTAGAAACAAATTTTCGTGATCACGATTAAAAAAACGATATTTCTTTCACTTAATAAATATTATAACGAATGTTCTACTTCGGAAATTTTATATCGTATTTTTAAATTTTTCACAAACGTATAAAAATCTGCAGTCTAATCGTGGATATTAAATTTTCACAATTCACAATTCGTCCCCAGAATTTCGCGAACGTCGAATCGAGTAAAAAAGGAACGAACCTCTAGAATCGAACGTTTCCAAAAATAAAAATTCGCGTGACGATGGCGAAACGGAGCAACAGCCAGGTAGAGGCTTCTAAGACGCCCGTCAAAGCAGGACTGCCCCAGTTCCATCGTATTACCGCTATTATATTCTGCGGCAGCATCCGTACATGCGTGTACGCATGAGCTCTGAGCTCGTGTACACTTGCCAGCTCACTCACTCGCACGTTCGTCAATGCGAATATACTGTCGCGGCGTGCAGAAGCTACGAAGCCGAGCCGAAAGAAGGAACGCGAGACTATCTGAACAGCGATTAATCATAAATTTGGACGTTACGTCATGTCGTGACCGACGATACGTAGTCGGAAGTGCAACCGACTAACCGACGATTACGTCGATTCTTCTCAGTAAAGACGATGTATCGGTGTTGCCGTCGATCTTGCAGATTTTAATATAAGCTCGTTTCATTTATTATTTCTGTTTGCTTGTTATTATTTATGACCATCTCACTGCCATCTGCGAATTGAGACGTATTATTAGAATGAACAACTGTGAAATTAATAGATCGTTAGATTTGAATTTCTTAAAAGCCACACTGATCGTCTCTAGTCGTCACATCAGTTTAACAAGTTACGACTACAGATATAGATTTTTACAATCGTTTATGCTATCCCCAAATAAATTTCTCAAAATAATTCATTTCCTTTTTATGATATAAAATGCTGATTATATAGCTGAGTAATAAGATTAAGAATTTCGTAAGAAGTGAAGCTGATCAATTTGGGTTCTAAGAGGCTTATTTACGAGATGATTTTGGAGTTAAAGAAGAAATTTGATAACTTGGAAAAGCGCATAGCAAGATTTGTGAGTCAGTTAGTGATATCTGGTACCACATAAATCACGATTCTTGTATCTAATATTAAAACGAAACCATGACATAATAAGTATATTGGATATGTGCATATCTCTGATATTTGTATTATATTTAAGCGGAACAATGGAAATCAACATTGTATTGATTCATATATTTATCGCTGCTGATAAGTATGTAGTCTGAGGTTATTAAAAAGATTCAAATTTTATAGACGTACATGTAAATACGTTATCAGCGTGTCGCGCAATTTTGGGTGTTTTGTCAATAAACTCGGTTAAAATTTCGTCAAAACGTGTTGCAAAATGATGATAACGAACTGAGTGATATTATACACTGAATAATACGGACAGAAAAAAGTATTACGAATTCCTCGATACGAGATTCCAGATACATATATCTTCATACTTGTGCCGAGATTTTGCATCAAATTCGATATTCTTAACAGTGAAAACGGAGATAGCGATATGTCTTTTAATTACATTTCGATATCGATGCCACTGCTCGGGACGATAGCACGATTAATCATGTATTTGAACATCGTGTCGTGTTACTCGTTTACTGTGCACGAACACATAGGTACATATACTGAAGAATTTACTACATTTGACACATACGTAAGTACTTTGTTATGAACGATACCAGAGGGAATACGAATTCAAAATAAAAGACGAAAAAAGAATCGAAGAGACCTGGCATGGTTTCAAGCTCGAATGGCAATGAATCTCTCTATGGTTTTGCATAACTGCTCCACGATACCCGCTATTATTAATCCAATGCATAACATTGCAATTCCGTTACGTTCAACGCAATTTTTCTCCAACCACATGGAACGTCGTGAATCAAGTTCCTGCTCTTCGTTCGAAAGCTAATAAACAAATTTCCCACGGGAAACATGTGTAAAACATTAGACACGATCATGACGAATCAGTCTGTTTTTGTAACCATCCGGGATTCGACTTTGTAGAATTGTTAAAACCGATCTCAATACCGTTAACGTTCCAATTTCCCGCGGAGGTTTGATCAGCGGGCAAATTGACAGGTCGAAACGTTTTATTATGGTAATCGAGGGAATTAGGGTAATCACCGAAGCAACGGGGAAAGTCACGGCGATAAAAGTATCCAACGCTGTTCTCGTGGTGTTCGCGTCATGAATGCGTATCTATATTTACAGTGTGACTCAGTGTAAATAACGAAAGAACTAACGCGATACTGGTGGTCGACAATTTGCGCCTCGTTAAATCGGCCGCTATTGCGACCCGATAACAATCCGCCAGTCTTCATTTACCGGTCGAAATAAAAACGTAATCGCACCGATTCACCGTAATGCACGCACGAGCTGCATTAATTCGAAGATTCGTAAGCGTAGAATAATGCACGTCTCGTACGCTTTGGAAGTCTCTACGTATGATTCAGCATCGATCCTGGAGGATTACGTTAAGATGCAATTTCGTGGACGACTGTCGGGAAGAGAAACGAGAGGAATGGAACAATTGTCAAGATTTAGGACGGTCTACGACAGATGCACAAGACAGCCAGGCCTTGGATGGGATCGTTATTGATAGTAAAAGGAATTTTATTGCTTCTACAAAACATGTGTTTGTAGAATAAAGAAGAAGCATGTTCATGGAAGTGTTCGCATTTGTGAAAATAATCGTTGGCAAAGAAAACGTCTGGCTATAAATTGCCAAGAGGAAGTCGTCGCAAGTTGCATACAACCGGTTGGGGAAGCAGAGAGGAAACAGAATCAACGATCAATTTGCGAGAAAAATCTGGCCTTAGCTTTGCCACGAAATTGCGTGCGGGCATGTTTCGTGCACGGTTTAATAGCGATAACCGTGCTCTGCCTTGTATGTAAATTGCGGTTGGTGAACAATGAAGTGTAATTTCGTAGTCAGAGCGCAAATGGGAAATTTGACGTGATTCGATTCTAAAAACGCGAGGTTTCTTTCGAAACGGTCTGGTTGATAGGACGTAGCTGATAGAGAGCTTTTACCTTGTAAACAATGGTACAGATTAGGCTATTAGCGACACTTTCTATCTTGTGAAACTTTTACTATATCATTATGCAAATTCGATTGTTACGGATAAAACGTTGAAAATCATAGTAATAACGAATCACTCACGGTATAGAATGAAGAAAATGATCGACCTCGGGCGATAGCGCGTAGATGGGTACGCGATATATTTATCAGAGTGTTTGGATTTAGTAAATTACTGGACCAAAAATATAGGGCAGCTAACGACACAGAAATAAATGGGCAGCTATTTTCACGCGCATCGAAGAAATAAAAGTGTTTCAAAACAGCCCGTGGGTCACAAACCGTTGACACGGATTGTCTGTATCTATTTTTAACCAGACAGGGAAAAAATAGAGCCGCTGACTGACGAATAGCTCTATCTTTGGTGCGAATCTACCGCGAACAATTACAACGATGTACTTATCTGCGTGCCAACGAAAAGCATTCTAATCCTTTTATTTACCAAACGAACGACACAATGTTCTTCTTATTGGAATTAAGCACGTACGTTTCTATATAGATTAGGCGACTGTATCTTTATAGTTTACAAACTTTTAACTCCGATATTCCAAGGAATGATGCGTTGAAAGTTAATTGCAATAGGATTATGTGATTCTGCGTAAAACTGTTTCTTATTAAACAATATCAATACCAGAAAAGTGAATGTACATAGGCGTATCAAAGCAACCAATATATTTTAGACCTCGAGAATTGCCTACCCACTGACGACAACTCATGAAAATAACAGATGAAATCACAGCCGATTATTATCAAGCGTGCACTTTGAATTGCCAGCTCGAAGCGTGGGTAGAGGAGAAAAATGTAGACTTCCTTTGACGCGGGTACACCATTTGCATGGCATGATTTCACGGAACATCTGTCAAAAAGGGAGCCGCGGATCGCGTCTCCTCCTTCACCCCGTGAAAGGAGCCGCGACTCCGATACTGGCTACAAAATATCGCGTGCTACATGTGAAGAATGTATTCGGGAGAGTTACATGTTTGCCTATAACGGGTAATTAATTCTCCGTACGGATTTACCAGGCATCGGGCTCGGTTAGAATTTCACAAAATCGAATTTATCACTGAAAGTTCACGTGGCTCGCGTTATATACGAATAGTAAATCTGCGTGTGTCGTTGGAGCTGTCATGAACTAACTCAAGAACGAATAGATTAGAGAGAAATAGAGAGAGATGGGGGGATAAGGGAGGTGAAAAATAAGTTGAATACACGAAGCAACGACGGGATGTCGCGTTTAACGAATGGCTCTAATTACTAAAACGCTTTCCCATCCTAGAAAACATCTCGTTCCCCGAAGCGTCGTTGCAAAAGCGTTCTATACACGCGGTTCGCCGCAATACTCCTCTTTCGCGTCGATGAATGAGATTGCTGGCCGCTGAGTCACTCTGCTCGTAGTAGCAGCGTTAGCTGGCCCGCGAAAGAACGCGGCAGACGTCAGAGAACAGAGAGAGAAAGAGAGAGAAAGGGAGAACCGACTACCTCTAAGTATCACTCGTAATAGTCGTAATACGTGGCTGAAATTTTTAAAAAGGCCCGCTGATTGATCGTGCACGACGTACGAAGGCTTTCTGCGTATGTACACGAACTTGTCGATCGCTAACTTATGGCGATCGATGCCAAGGACTGACTCAACGGCAGCGATCCGCCTGCACTTCAAAGCGGCCCGCTTTCTGCTGAAAATTCATTCCTTCTGCCAACCGATTCCATACTTTCCGCGAACCACGACCGCAAAACATCGCGCTCACCAGACACTGAGGTGGGAATGCAAAGTCGTACGAGGAATTGTTTCCATCGATACTACGAAGCCACTTGTAATTTGATTACTCAGTACTAAAGAATGTCGAATAAACAGTTTGTTTAAAGAATACCTTTTGCCAAAGAAACCGCAAAACGTGTACCTGATTTCATATTCATACGGAATTCGCTGTACGAGAATTTCACACGACTCTGGAATACCAAGATAGTAGAAACGCGACTGGGAAACATCGTGATACTATTATAGAAACGTAGAAACACAGTGATTCAAGCTGTTAGGATCTTAATCAATTTCTGTTGCGAAGGCTTAAGGAAATGAACGTTTCGTTGGTTGAAACTTACGAATATACCTTTTGAAATGAATGCAACACGTGCAAGGGTTGTCGTACTCTTTCATTACCGCGGCTTAATGCTTCAGCCGCGCGTAATGCGATCGGTTCTTCGTGCCAACGAATAATAGCGAGCGTTAATTAAAGCTCGCGCACTCGATTATGTGTGCCACGTAATCTTATACGCGTTTACGGGTGAATCCTCCTGAGCGCGTGCAGAGACTCACGAAGAAGATTAAGAGGAAGAAGAGAAAAGGAAAAGGTAAAAAAAAGAATGCTAACCGCGGACAGAAAGTGCATGACTAGACTGACCATATATTTGTGATGATGTAACGGGAGAAACCGCAAAGACCACACCCCGACGATACCGCAGCCACGTGCTGTTTCGTAAGCTACCGACTTTTAGGCAAGGCCATTGCGATGTTGCTTGCTCCCCATAACATGTTTTTGGCCATTCCATGGTGTACATCCTGAACATTACCTTGAGATGCGGCAAGTAAGATTCGTGGTCTGTGATTCATGTCGGTATTTTCGGAATTATATATTAAATGTATTTTTATGGTTATGTAGCGTTAGATGTTTAATGTAGGGCGAACTGTACAATCACTTTTTTAAGATATCCATGACTTTCTATGGCTATTACCTTGACATGCGGTTAATAAGATGCGTGTGTTTCGCAAATTATGTATTAAATGAATTTTTCTGACGAATGCTTAATGTAGTTTAAATTGTAGAAATTATTCGAGTTCGCGAAGTAACTACGTTACCATTAATCTGCATTCTCTGTATTAAGGACCGCTAGTCTGTCGAAGGTTCTTGAACCGCAAGCGAAGTAATTACTGCGTGAGAAATATAGCACCATGCGATGTTTCCGGGTGGACAAGAGGAGTAAGTTTGTGGTCTCGGCAGTTTCACGAGTCCGTCGAACGTTGTTGCTCGTTAGTGCAAACAGCAAAACCGTGTCTCGCGTCTTGGAACAGTGCAATTGGGAGCAGCTATGTTCACACAGAGTGACAATTTTAATTGATCGAGAGAACACGATCGAAAACGGTGACAAACAATGTCACATTCCATTAATTTGGCTGACCTTCGACTCATTAATGTCACGTTTGGATAAAGGAAAAGAAAGAAAGAAATATATATCGGGGAAGGACAGGTATCGCGAATTCCATGGAAATTATTAATTTATTATTGGCGCCAGAGACATGTATTGGATAATAGCCAAAGACGGAGGAACGTCGTTAATCACCAACATAGCTCGCGCGCATTCGCGTAGTCGAAAGTGCACAGGACCGGTTCGAATGAGGTCGTGAAATAATACCAGAACTACGAAAATAACGGATGTAAAACGTTGTTAATTCGTGCGACGTAAGAATATAAGTATAAATATTACCAAACGCGCGGTAACAGGCGCCGGATAAAGAACGCCTCTCGTGCACACTGTAATCAGGAACGCGGGACGGACATAAAGCAGCGCTATAGGCATAAATAACAAGAAAATTGCCAATAACTCCGAGACGTACGTTCGAGTCTGTGGTGCGTTTGATCTCGGAATAGTTCAGGATTTATCGACCAGATTCCCAGATTACGCTATCTCCAGTTGCCATGAAAGAATAGGAAAGAAGAAGAAAAAATCCGGAAGAAGAGGAAGGAGAAGAAGAAGAAGAAGAATGGATCGCGAACTCCTGTGGCGTTATCGAAACGCAACACTGTACACAGGCACTGTGTCCCCCTATCCTCTGTACATCGTTGGACGGCGCGCGTGCGATCATGAAAACGGGCTGCTATAAATATTCGATTCGCTGCTCTAATCTGTTGGCGGACGAGGTATACCGGGTCTACCAAGTCTACAGAGGGCCGTCGCTTATTCTTCGAATGGAAATAAAACGCGTGTAGAGCATAGGTAGACACAGTGGACGGGTGACCATGCGAATACACGGGCCTAATACACGTTTCTGAAGAAACGCGTACGTAGATAGCTAGGTATACATAAGCGGAGACCGGCTGGTTGGCGCCACTCGGTCCTCTCATAGCGTATCGGAGAAACGCGTAATAAACGTAATATCGTACACGCCGATATGACCCGTGCATTACGTTCCCTTATGAGAGTCGAACCGAGGGATTATATCTTCCTCTTCCAATCTTCCTTAATCGGCGTATCACAATACCACGTCGCAACGTGGGGAGGTCAGAAAGGATTTATAACACGTCCCAGGCTAGTCGTCCCTGTTTGTACTTCAGGGAAATCGCTTTAGTCTAATGAACAGCGACCACGACCATTCTCGATCGTTCCACGAAATCGTTCCTGGACACGAAGAAAGTGCATGTAAAAGATTTGAAATTGAAACTTTAATTGACGATATCGCAAGAAATATTCAGTATTTCGTCCTATGATGGAGTATTTTTGAGAATAGAGTGACGAAATCTATCAGTGTGAAACGTTTCACCTCAATTCAAAACTCGAAGGTCTTATTGTAGATTCAGAGTATTGTAGTTGTAATTTGAAAATAAACTGGTATCGCTATCAAGTTAAAGAGTCTTTTTCTTGTACAGAAAGTATTTACGTTTTGTAGATGGAAATAGTAAATTGCATTTTTTATTAAACTAGTAATTTTTTCGGTTAAATTAAGTAGTTTCTTTAGTATGAAATTACATAAAATTCTTTATATAGTTGCGTGGTACCGCCTTCTGAATGGAGAAATGCTCTCAGATTTCCCTTACAAGTTTTACGAGCAAATTGATAAAGGGGATAAGAGAGATAAGAATGAGAAACTTTGATTACGGTTACGTGAAACATATCTTCAGACTCCATTCAAACAGAATACCGTATTCAATTGTCACTATAATAACTTTGTTTCCAATGATGTTTGTTTGAAAGCGTATACAAACGGTTCATGCGAAAGATTCAATCATTAACTCGACGCCAGAACGCGGCGCCGCGCCGTGCCGGCAGGTACATTCCTCCGTACGAGAGGTACGATATAGCCAACTCGAAGTTCATGTCCTCATATTTTCTGTCGTCCGCTTTATCGAAATCGATTCCTCGACAGCATACCGAATTCGATTACATGGATATCAGTTTCGCCAATCGAACATCGAACGAAGCTTCTCTTGAGCTTTACAATATGCGATCTTTCTTTGACTTTCCGATCGAGCGTGGAAGATATAATCCACGTTTAACAACCGGTTAAGTAAGATCGTCAAATTTTGATATTTAATAAAGTCGTCGGACGTTTACTACCTATCTAACGTTAATGTATGATACTTAATGAGGTGTGCTCCACACGCTGAAAATGATAAATAGGACAAGCTAACGAGCAAATGGTTGTTCTCCGCCCTATATCGAATCGATGAAAAGGTGGATTGGATTTACGAGAAAATTTGTTCTCAAGAAATACAACATGAACACTACACAACCATGAATATGAAATTCCTTCCAAATACATGTTGGAAATACTAACATATAACAAATTGAAATGTATTATTCGAAACCTTGGTATCGCTTTCCTTAATTCAATTCCGTCACCTTAACCTTATTGACAGTAATTGACAACAAAAACCAACTATTATTAGAATTTCGTTAGCATAAATTGAGGAACTTTTGAAATTATTCTTCGCTATATATTACCCTAATAATTTGTATTATTTTGTTTATCGCGAGATATTGAAACTATAATGTATTTTAGCAAACAAGTAATGTAAATTTCTTAATAGTAACTTAAAATACGTCTCAATTTACATTTAATTAATTCTCGTTCGCTGGATAAATAACTTCTTACATTTCTTTATCACAAAGGTATTCGTCGTTATCGATATCGGTAAAGCGAAGAGGAAAGGAAGGCGATCATAGACATTACCGGACACGATAGGTCGAACCTCGACTAATTAGTATCATGAATTATTCATATCTTGAGCTGTCGTTTAAAGAACATAACGATGACAGAATATAACGAGATGCGAGGGTTTTGTTTGCGTGTAGTAGCGAGAAATAGCAGGTATTCGGATTTTTTTTCGAAAAACGCTGGGTACACGAATACCAGGAATATAATAGATGTTGCTAGATAGAATTAACATAATGAAACGATCGTAAAAGTCTACGTCTCTGTTATTTTCACGATTCGCGTGGATTCTCGCGTTTCAACCATGGCATTCGTGGCTGGAATGTCTGTCTTCGCATAAGGTTCATATGACACAGTCTTAGAGGTAGCATAAACGATCCTGTACCGTGTTCGTGTTGTCTGATTTAGACTTATCGTTTTATTTATACAACTAGCGCTGCGAGATTCGCTGTATTTAAGAACAATGCCTTGAAACAACGCATAATTTCTACGTTTCTATCTACGTTAAACATCGGTAAATTCGCTGCCAGAAACGCGTAAAACATAGACTCGATTGTCTAGAACACATCAGTCTATTCGATTGAATACACTTTGATTAGAAAAGAGAACCTCAGAGAACGCGGTTCTGCGTTTCCTCGGTGCACGATTAGCGAAGTTTATTTTGGCTCGCGAGCGAGTATGATGTCATCGTTTTGATTGCTACTACGATTAAGCGACAAATGTATAACTTGAGGCCAAATGGAGTCAAAGTGCAGCCACTTTTAGTAGCGAATGTTATTCTCGTATCTACTAATCTTCGAACGTTCTGCTAGAAAGTTTTATTGACATAAAATCTATCTACGGATCATATGGAACAGTGAATTGTCTGAATAATAGATAAAGTATCGATTGATAAATAAGAAGCGAGTAGAGAAAAGCACGTTAGAGGCACGTTAAAGGTATATACAAAGGTATATACAAAGGTATATAATTAAAGACACCATCAGTACAGGAACACGAAACCGCTTTCAAGTACAACGTGAAAATCGTACATGCGGTGCACAGATACCTTTCTTCGTGACCCCGCGTAGATCCTTCCGCTTCGGCTTTCCTCGTAAAGTTTACTTGCACTCTACCTTTCTCTCCGTTATTCTCCTTGACCTCAAAGACGCGCAATCATTCTTCGAAACTGCGAATGGTTGTACCAGAGTCCGTCGACGGGTCGACGTAGCCGGTAGATCTTTCAGAAGCGACTGCCTCTCCGTGAGCCGGCGAGTTCCGCGTGATTCGATTCGCGTGCACCACGTTTTTCTCCTTCGTTTGCGGAAACTACGATCGAACTGATAATCGAACGAACACGAATCGTACTTAACGATGAGTGGAAGCTTTCCCGCAACCGTGTTATAAATAAACGATCTCGAGTTCGCTAACTATATCAGCCGATACACCATCGACCGTAAACGAGGACCGACTGGATTTTCACGTGTGTTTATCGATCGGCGCACACGTATACGTCCAACAAGAGCGGACCGTTCGCGCGCGAGCTTCGAAAAGCAATGCAAGCGCGAACGACACGGGAGCCTCTCGTTCCTTCCTACGTTCTTACGTCGATCTCGCTGCTGTTTCTATCTCCCTTCCGATCCAGTCCTCCTCTCACTCTCTCTCTTTTTCTCCTACCCTGCTATCCTCCTCACTCCCGTTCAATCATACCTGTCCTCCGTCTCTGTCCCCATTTCTGACTTTTACCATTCTCTCTCGCTCTATACCGTGCTCTCCTGCTCTCTCTTCCTCTCGGAGAACTTTGCTCGTTCCAGCGTGTTACGCTCTTTTTCTCTCTTTCGAACTCGATCATCTTTTTTCATACCTCTCCCCCCTCTCTCCCCCTCATTTCTTTCGTTTATCCCTCTTGTTTTCTCGTTACCTTCCTCGTCTACTTTCCTCGTGTCCTTGCTCGCTCTTCAGCCCTTCCTTCTTCATCTTCCGCGGCTTCTTACCTATATCTTCGTCACGCATTTTCATTATCGTTCTCCTCCTGTCCCGATCCACAACTTCCCCTACCATTGGAGTTTTCCCCCTTCCAACGTTCTCATCCCCCACTTTGTCGGTATACCTTGCTCGCTTTGCGTCTCCTGCCGGCCACCCACAGTCCTCTTTCTCTTTCTTTCGTCTTCTCTCTCCGTTTAACCGATGCTTCGTCTTCCTCTATTTCTCTCTCTCTTATTTCGAACTTCGTCGATCTACTTACATTTTTCTTGGCCAATCGCCCTCCTCTTCCCACAACGCGACCTCAAGCTTCGCTACGTGCCTTCCTTGTTCGCCAAAACACGCTCGCGGGGTTCCACTCATCACCGTTTGATCCACGATTACTATCATTTAATACGTCCCCCGGCATTTTTTATAGTTCCCTTCACGAAACACGAGTCGGGAAGGGCCAGAAACATATTTTGTCTTTGAAACGCCCGCGAACGTAGAACAGATCGGTTCTATTAGCATTCAAAGAGCCCTACCATAGCCTACTCGGTAAACAGAGACTGGTAATATATGTCCGTAATGTTTATTCGCTTGATAAACGGTAATTCACATAAATTCGATAGCTTGTGGTTTCTTCTTTGAGTCTGATGATGCTTTCTAGACGAGATTAGCTACACACATTTGTACACATTATATAAGCTTTGTGGCTGGAACGAGAGGAATGCAGATTTGATTGGTTTATAGTAATAGGATCTTTTTTCGTTACATGATTTTGAAAAAACGCAGCGTGCGTACTCTTTTTTTATTGAATAAAATGGTAGTTGATCAAAATTCATAGAACTCTATTTCTAATCTTTCAGTAATCAGCATTTCTAAAGTTACATTGAAATGTTTAAAATAAAATTATACACTAATTAAATTGTGAGATATTAGATAAGATATTTTAATGAAAGCGGAATTTAATTTTTTACGTTTCTAAATTTAAAACATGGGTAGAAGTCAATGATGGTGTGGAACGATTAGAAAATTGGACAAACGTTATCGAAAGTGGGCGTGATTCGCCAAATAACCTTGGATGGATTATCACCGAAAATTTCGCAGCAGATATAAACGTTGGTTTCGCGGACGTGAACGGCGCATTATTTTTAGTGCGTTCAAGTACGACGAACAAAATCGAAGGCGACACCCCTGTGTATGTCTGCCCTCGGAGTCCTCGACAGTCCCCTCGAGCACGATAAATGATTTATCTCCGTGTCCCTCGCCGTTGATCCCCGTCGTTGGTGTTCGTGCCACGGGGGAACAGACACGCGTCCAGCGGTGCTCAGAAAGCCACTTTTGCGACACCCACGTGCCGACATAAACACGTGGATACGATACGGTTTGAGCACTGTCCATCGGAGAATCAGCGCAGGCAGCCTGTGGTGGCCGGACGTGCGCCCATGAGACGATTCGTTCAACAACCACTTCCTTTTTCCACGTCGCTTTTAAACAGCTCCGTCATTTAGTTTCCTAAATTGCCATGCGCTTTGTGACTATTAAATGTTTCACAAACTAGTTTCATAGAGAATTAACGATCGATTAACATCTGAACCATTTGTTTCCACAAATCCAAGATAAGCATCGATCAAATGCTTTGGTGTTATTTCAAAATTATTTCAAAAAAGTTGTAACGTCGAATTATTTAACTTTGGCCTGAGAACGGTTCATTTTTTAATTTTGTTCTACGTCACGAGTAAAAACAAAAGCTGAACAATTTTGTATCGTGAACTTTGCAAGGAACAATTCTGAGGAAGGTGGAAAATATTGAACGATCAACTGAAATTTTAAATTCTGAAAGAGAGAACGCGGTAGATTTGAAAAGAAATAAACTTTGTGTCTATTAAACGTACGAAGAATTTCATGGGAAATGATATATATCGAAGAATCGATTGACATTCCCCAAGTTGTCCTAAGTTCTGAGAAAAACTGGACGAAGGAGATTAAGGTTCAATTTAAGTGGAGTTATCCACTTAAGCTCGGCTGGCTCCGATTTGTTTCTTTTAACGAGGAATTCCTTGGTTATCTGCGCTAACGGGATAACCAGGAGAGAGCGTTCACATTTTATGTCGCCTTCACCCTTTTTTCCTAACTCGATTACCATGGAATTGGGTGAAATTTGTGGTTGAAGATCGTAAGCTTCGAGTGAATCTTAATTACTAGGAACGAAACCGGTACGTATGGTTTGCAAACTTCCGACGGCCTTACGTTTCAAAGAAATTATTTCAACATCGAATGAAATACCCATCTCATATCACGCATATTTTTAGCATGCTCCGGTTCGCGTAAGAAAAATAAATCTCGAGAGGATATGTTTCACGATCCTGGAAGATCGTTCCGAACGAATCAACTGACGGATGCAACGAATACGCAGCATCATCGTTTAATAATCTCTTGCGGCCCACGCGAATATCGTAGACTGTTTAATCAACCGCCTGTATATCGGCTGACTTTGATCTTCATCCATAGATGTCGGTTAATGTATTCGGTTATTGAAGACTAGCCCGAGATATTGCTGTAGGCGTCCCTTCGGACTGGTTTCCGTCGATTAGAGCGGAATGCAGAATACGCGTGCATTGTTAATCGATTCTCCACGCAGAAATCTCGATACTACGTTGAAAATGCATCCGAGAAGTATCAAATATATTCAGAATTGCAGAATGTTTGCAGTTCAACGTTTGAAGAGTTGTCGTTATGCGACAAGTCGTTTGGTGACGCAGTCGGAGCCAATCGATTCGCGATCGAACACCGTGTACGCATTAATTCTTTCTCTTTTTGAACGTTGATCGTCTTTGCAGGTGAGTGCATCTCGTTATCCGGTTGTGGTGAAACTCGGGCACGCCCACGGTGGAGTGGGAAAAGCCCGTGCCGAGACGAATCAAGAGTTTCTAGATCTCGCCTCTTTGGCTGCTTTGGCGAACACTTATTGCACGTCGGAGCCGTACGTCGACACCAAATACGACGTTCACGTGCAGAAAATAGGCAATAACTACAAGGCGTTCATGTGAGTGCCGCGAAATGTCTGCCAGATCGATCCCGTGATCTGTCGTTGCAAATGTTACCGAGTAGCTTGTCAATGGGTACTACGGTTTCCCCACTGTACAAAAATGGAAATTAGAACGCGTAGCTTAACTCTCGGCTGGTAAGGTGAAACGTGAGTTATGTAACGACCAGCGCTGGGATCGTTTCAAATCCATCTATTTTTTTCACATTTTACGTGACTGAATATGTAAGCATATTTATGGTAATACGCATTGTATGACTCACAGAACAATACAGGATCCTGCACATTGTCATTCGATTCTCGAAGCAGGATCAAGAAGTTGTCATGTTACACCTTTCTAAATATATCTTTTTGAACGATCGAAACTTTAATCCATCCGCCTTCTATCAGTCGAGGGTTAACCAACTAGACAATTGCGACAAGAATAGCAACGTATTTAATTAACAACCACGATCGTCGACGTTCCTCTCAGGCGGAAGAGCATAAGCGGAAACTGGAAATCTAACACCGGTTCGGCGATGTTGGAGCAATTAGCCGTAAGCGAAAGACATCGCACCTGGGTTGATCACGTGGCCCAATTGTTCGGTGGATTGGATATCTGTGCGATCGAGCTGTTGGTCGGGAAGGATGGTCGAGAATACATAATCGAGGTGAATGATAGCGCGCTGTCGTTAATGGGAGACTCACAAGAGGAAGACCGTCGTCACATCGCAGACCTTGTCACCGCGAAAATGCAGGTAAAAAGTGACACGAAATTTAATATGCTTAGACTAAATTAATCAGACTGCGGGTTTGTATATATTTATAGAACATTTTAAAGTGCAAAATTGCACAAAATGCTCATAGTATAAAAAAATATACAAAATATCTAAAATAGAGTACTTTCTGCAATAATTGGTAAAGCAATTTTCTACAGAGATTCTATTTTCTTAATCGTATTTTCAAAAATATTAATTTACATAAAAATCCATAGTCTAATTATAATAAATACAATAATATGCCAATACCACTTTTAGCCACTATAAATCATAAAAATTAATAAGTCGACAAATTTTTATCACATGATGCATTATTTCGTCCTATATCTAGGCATGTTGTCGACCTCCAAGCGTGTTGACAAAAACGACATCCAGAGGATCGATGTCTGGATCCAGTCAGGCAACGAGTCCTGTAGAAGATCGCACTGTGCCACCAACAGCTCCGCTAGGATCGCATGGAAGCATGGGGTCCATGGCTAGCATAGGGAGCTTAGGTTCCATGGGTTCCACGACAGCAATGGCGGGTGATGTAACTAGTTCTGACAGCCACCATCAACTGCAACGTCGCGATTCTCAAGGTTCGTAAGAACTATGGATTCGGTTTATAATTATTGAAATATAATTAAATCAAGGATAACTAAAATATCGAAATATTTATTTATTTATCTGCAGCATCGCAATCGAGTACAGTGAGCAGCGCTCCATCGGTTGGTCGACGCCAAGAAGATGTTCCAACATCGAGAGTACCTTTTCACAGACAAGGCAGTCAATCCCAGAGCGAAGACACCGAAGACACCATGAAGAACCTTCGGAAAACGTTTGCAGGAATCTTTGGAGACATGTAAATTTTTCGAACGAAAGTGTACTGGAGCAAAGGAGATCATGTTAGGATTATCATAAAATTTAAGTTAGTGAAAAAAAGTATTTAAAATGTAAATGAGTTACTTAATATTTTTAACGAAAGATCGTATTTTTTTATATAGCTTCTTCATTATCAGTGATGTATAGGAATAATTTTGCAATTATAGGATTTTTGTTAAACAGTTGGAAGATGTATTTAAATTAATTTGTCGAATATGAAAATGTACTGGAAAGGAATATATAATATAGTCGATATATTTGTAGATCATCAAGCTCATCTAAATGACGTTCGCGTCCCACACTGGACGCCATATAACAATGTAAATTTTGCTAACGGTCCACGGCGATGTGTATAAACATAAACATAACTTAACTTTTCGTTTTTTATCAATTCAATAGTTCATTCGTTTCTTGCCATTCGATTACGTTGAGCGAAAGAAAATATCGTTGGAAATTTATTCTTCTAGAATTCTTGCTAATCGCGTTGCTATTACTCTGTACTTGATTATTAATCGATATTGCGTATTCAACGCATCGGTTGTTATTCAAATATTAACTACGTATTTTCGATAAGGGGAGGGTAAGTAAAAATTAATGGGGGATTTAAAGAAAAAGTCGTGGTCGTTTATGTATATTAAAAAGTAAAAAAATAAAAAAATCGTAATGTAGATTCTATGTATTCGATGTATTCAGCATTTACATAGTGGCTAGGGAAAATTCTCTCAGGTTAAAATAGTAAAAGAATGAATACTTTTCCAAGTGTCCAGTTATGTTTCGTTACCATCGACGTATCCGTTCTGCATACTCGTCTCGTTTACGGGGAACGCCGCCACTTGGTTTTTCGATTCCAACAGGCAACAGTACCATAGGCCCCTGTCATCTCCTCATCCGACTTTACTTCAGGCGTCCACTTTTTAGGCTTAACTTTCGATTATAGCATTGTCTAAAGGCGAGGGAACGGGAATGATGCGGAATGAAAAGAACGAGAAAGCTGCAGAGAGGAAAAAATGGAAGATGAGTTATAAATTTAAATGGCTGATGGAAGTCCTGCAGTAAAATACATATTTGTAAAATTATTAAAAAGTATTTGTAAGCCGACGTCATTCAAAATGATTGAGGAAAACAAAAAAAGAGGAGATTCGGGCATTATACTGAACATTTGGCTAGAGAAGACTTCGGATCGATCGCCCGGCACTCATTGCCGGGCCAATGGAAGAACAAGATCGACCAGTCTGTATCTTAAGCGCACAAATAGTCATTAGGATTTCGAAACACGGGCAGTACTTTGACATCGTGCATGTGAATAACGCAAACGTTTGGTCTAATAAACGGGACTTATGGTGAGGGAGAAATGAAAAAATTCTTCTGCAGAGTCGCCGGTTCTTGAACAATGATACGTTTCGGCCTGCAAAAAGTGTAATTCCTCGGCCGGCGACCTTTCGATTTGGATTATTCAAAATTCATTGTCTCGAATAGTATTGAGCATCTCGATGTTGAAAACTGTCCTGCATTCCGATAACGAACTGTTTCTTTTTCCTAAATTTTCACGCATTTGTAGGTCATTTGTAAAGGAAAAAAGGAGCTTGCGTAAGGCGACTTGGCACGCTTGCTGAAAATTCATGAAAAAAGAGATGTTCGTTGCTCCGTAGGCTTTAAGAACAATTACCGATGAAATCAAAATGTAATAAACGGGTTCGTGAACTAGGAACGGGAAGCGAAAGGGATGCGGCCGCTAGTTGCCGCGAGAATGATTAAAAAAAAAAACATGGGCATTCAGTAAATCGCGATTCTTTGCGATCGTGCAAAAAATCCGAAGCACACCAAGCAACCTTTTGATGATCTGCAAATATAGTCGTGTTTGCTTGCCTAATTAACTTGATTCTATTGAAGCTCCTTTGATTCAGTACCCGCTGGAGAAGGATCTGGATTTGCGAAGTAAAAACCAATCGACGAAAGCGAAAAGAGAGAACGAAACGTCTTTGTCCAAATTTTTCTTTTTTCTTTATTATTTAATTTGTACTTAACAATTTGTCCAGCTGGACATTCGGTAAACTTTTCTAGCTTTATTGCTAAATAACATGTGGATGGTTATCTCCAACGGGATACCATCTTTAAGTTTGTCTATTTTATTTCTTTAGTAAGGTCAGTGGAGTGTTTTTTCTTTAGTCTTCTTTTTATGAAAGTTTTGCTCGCTTCAGCAGCTAGCTGGTTTAGATGTGTTGCTGTTCTTTCCTTGTATTTTTTTGCGTACCTGCCGATTTCTTCTTTGACCGTTGGTATTTTTAAGTCTTTGCGTATATCCTTGTTTTTGACATACCATGGGACGTTGACTATTGTTCTGAGTATCTTCGACTCTAGCGACTCTAGTTTATTTATGTGGCTTATTGCTGCTGTTCCCCATAATCGTATTCTGTACGACCAAATTGGTTTCGTTATCGTTTTGTAAATTTTTAGTTTATTTTCCATGCTGTGTTTAGAGTTTCGACTAGTTAGGCAGTATGTTGCTTCCATGTCAGTTGTGTGCCTAAGTGGAGTCTTAGGTATTTAATTTACCTTGTTCGTGTTATATGCGTGCCATTTAATTGGATATTTGGTGGTTTCCGGTGGTTAGTGTAAATGTAATATGGTTGCATTTACTGGAGTTTGCTTTTATTTGTTTATCTTCTAGCCATTTTTCTATTTTTGTGATATGCTCTTGTAGTAACGTGACTGCTGTTTCTGGATTAGTGTGCCTGACTAGTACAGCCGTGTCGTCCGCGAATATCAGTTTTGCTGTTGGTAGTTATTGGTACGTTGGTCGTGTATAGTGTGTATAATATTGGTTCTAAGACGCTTCCTTGCGGTACCCCTGCGTTGATGTCTTTAACTTCAGAATATGCGTCCTTTATTTTTACTACAATTGTCCAAATGATCTCAATTTACCTTAGCGTAAGAGCTGATAAACGTATTACGACGAAAGATAGACCTCGTGGTGTCAGCTTTGAAAAGAACTATAATAAGTTCGTCCGTTTAATATTCTGTTCTGATTTAATTTCACATTTCGATTATGCGACTTTTGTCAAAGAGGGACATAGGAAAATTAATTTTACTTAAACCTACGTTAGTTGCAAAAACATAAGGAGATCCCGGGGCAGCCCTGTTGAGCGTCAGGCGGGCATCGTGGAGTTTCAGTCGGTAAGTCCGACACTACCCCGCCGCTTCCCAGAAGAGCGGCGAGGTGTCCATGACGATTTCCTTACGTATAAAAAAAAAAAGTGTAGTTTGTTCCGTTACATAGTGTTTCGAATATAGTCCCGGGGCACCACTGACGTTTTTGTCGATAATTCTGACACTACCCCACTGCTGCACGGAGGAGCGGCGGGGTGTCTATGACTATTTCCTCACGTATAAATAAAAAAGATGTTGCAAGTATATAAGAAGGTCCCAGGACACCGCTGTTGAGCGTCAGGCGGGCCACCGTGGAGTTTTAGTCGGTAAGTCCGACACTACCCCACCGCTTCCCAGAAGAGCGGCGAGGTGTCCATGACGATTTCCTTACGTATAAAAAAGAGAGTAGTTTGTTCCGTTTCATAATGTTTCGAATATAGTCCCAGGGCACCCCTGACGTTTTTGTCGATAAATCTGGCACTGCCCCACCGTTCCACGAAAGAGCGGCGGGGTATCTATGACTATTTCCTCACGTATAAAAAAAAATGTTGCAAGAATATAAGGAGGACCCAGGGCACCGCTGGTGAGCGTCAGGCAGGCTACCGTGGAGCTTTAGTCGGTAAGTCCGACACTACCCCGCCGCATCCCAGAAGAGCGGCGAGGTGTTCATGACGATTTCCTCACATATAAAGGAAAAAGTGTAGTTTGTTCTGTTACATAGCCTTTCGAATATAGCCCCGGGGCACCCCTGGCGTTTTTGTCGATAAATCTGACACCGCCCCACCGCTGCACGGAAGAGCGGCGGGGTGTCTATGACTATTCCCTCACGTATAAAAAAAAGTTGCAAGAATATAGTAGAGGAACGCATAGGATTGTAAAAGGAATGTATTGCCTCCTCTCGTTCTGATTTCTTGTCTCCTATTATCAACACATTGCTTTATCGAATTTAGAAATATCAAGTAAATGAACGCAAAGACGTGAACTTGATCAATGCTCTATTGCACGACTAATTGATCGATATTCCTGTGTGTGTATATAGATGTAAATTAATACATTAGTCATTTGTTAGAAGGTACATGGTACACGAATTTAAACGATTACAAACGGTTACATAGTGTTACAAACGGTTACATAGTGTTACAAACGGTTACAACGGTTACGAGTTAATTTCCAAGTAATAGACGTCCAATGGTTTGGTTTTTGAAGTGCCTTGAATACTTAAGTGCCCTTCTTGTCACGTTTCTTACCTATTCAAAGTAGTCGAAGCGCGTGTCAACGTGCACTTTTTACTATGCACTTAACCATGAGAATCTCTCTGTTGTTTGTACTTTTTATATACTAAACGCGTGCATCGTTTTACCTTTTCGCATGATCATCTTTAACGAGCTGCTTATTGATTCATCAGGCACCTCGATACCGTGGATAAGTGCAGGTACACCGTCCAAAGTATGATCAACAGCAAACGAAGACGTTGGTATCACTCGAAACGTCAATCGATCGAACAAGCGAGCCTATTATCGTTCGTCGATATTCGCGGTAGCTCGATACTACAACTTTATTCTTTTTCGTTCCTCACCGTTCGCGATTTAGTGCATTTAGATTCACTTTCTTTCACGCTTAATTTTTATTTAAAAATTATTCATCATTACGATAGGCAATGACACGTAGGGAAAGAAAATAGTCTTAAAGAGTGTTTAGAGTGAATAGAACAGTGAGAGAATAGAGCAGAAGCTTCTGGAATTAACGTTATAAAAGGCTGTATAATTTTGCGATTTAGTTCAAAAACTCGCTCGTACGTACGATCTAAGTAAAATCAGACTTGCAGAAATAGATTATCGGACCTACCGACATTGGAAAAAATAGTACTTTAAGGGATAACTAAATAAGAACATGTAACAAACAATCCTGGACAATCTTCACAGTTGAAAAAGTTGTAGTTGCCCGATAAAGTACAAAAATGATCCTCGAAGAACGAAAGCTGCTACTGAGACTGGCTTTCAGAGCTGACGCCACGACGCACGAGGAGAAGCGAAACGCGAAAGCTTGATAGATTCGTTAAGATGGATGCTTTCGATACGATACAGAATCTGTACTGATACGTAGACGCGGTTAAAGATAACGAATATCTCAGGGGTGCAAGTCTAAGCACAAGATAGGATAGAAAAAGATGAGATAGAAGAGGCAGTTGGGTTCAAGTGTTGTTGCAGCCTAGACGAATTAACGGCATTGACTTCGATACCTACGACGACTAGTCACTTAACAAGCACGCTTCTTCGGAAAAATCACAGCGATTATCCATTTAAGGGTAGAACTTGTGGAATCGAATCCGCAAAACGATCATCATCTACATTTGTAACTATACGAGATAACTTCTTTATGCAACGTTACAGTGTTTTGTACAGATGTGTTCATCGCATATTTGTCGATTTAACGCCAATTCTTATAAGCATATCAATCATTTCGTTGACATTGACAATATTTTCTTGAAATGAGTTAATGTTTAATTTAGTTTTAGACGTTTAGACCTTTAAATTTACAGATATAATTTGAAAATAATTAGTTATTCGTTAAAATCGAATAGATGATCAAATCAAACAGAACACCAAACAGAACACAGAAATCACATTGTTAGGCATTTCATGCTGCTTGATCTTATAAGAATCTTTGATCGACGACATTGTAATTTGTTCTAGTGCCCGTGTGATGTAGTGAGCAGCACTGTTACAACATCTTCCCATTAGTTTTAAACGTGTTTATGTGCCCACACTGCGTTTGATTTCGTCGTAGCCACGTGTCAGCGTAATTTGGCAGGCTAATGGATTCTTTAATCTATATGAAGACTCGCATCGCTTCGTAAATTCGAGTCTAGTTTAGAAAAAAAGCACAGTGCTTCTTTGCGCCGAATTTTCGTCATTCAATCTCTATTTCCTTCTTGCCGGAAGTAATAATATTACTACTAGGCTAATCTTATTTAGGATCCTTGCGTCACTATAATATCGTTGTTGGTTAAGATTTACCATTCTTAGAAATACTTTCAAGGTCGTGGAACTAATTTAGATGTCTTGGATAACGACATCGTATAAGGTAAGCTCTAACAGAAAAATAATTAAAAATGAAAAAAAAAGCGGAAAGAAGAGAACGAGAAAACAGACCAGGCTCGATGATAACGCAGCGGTAGTGTAATTTTGTGTTACTATCGTTGTTTCGTAGCTTTTTTCACGGTGCTTGAATCACCGTAAGATCATGATGCAATACTTCGAAATAGCAAAAGTTAGACTGTAGAATACGGCAAGTGATAATTCTAATCATCTCGCCGAGTATCGAAAAATAGTTATCGAGCGTTTGACGCAAAAAATCGGGGCCAAATCCTGTCGTGCGCCAGTCGAATTAGCGATCTTAGCTCATGGCGTTCGCTGCCAATTTAGTACCTCGTTACTTTCCCTTCTTTTAGGAATTTTCTTTCTAGTGACTTCGAGTTCAAATCACGTCGCAATATTCGTGTTTATATAGGTTCACTTACGCCTATATTAATATATTCCTTCGGTCGTGAATCAAACAGAAAGTTACGCCACGATCGAATCGTTCCTTTTCCTTACTCCATTTAAACGATTCGTTCACGAACACCAATAATTTTCGTCCACTTTCTTCATTCCTTATCGATACTTCTCAGCTCGTGAAACGAAACACCAAAATACTATACGAGACTAATTACAACGAATATGTGGAAGGGGTGAATATTATCAAGCAACCTTCTCATAGGAGTAGAATCTGGCCGGCTGGACGATATTTCCGGATTTCGCCTCGATCAACGCGAACGTTCGTCTTTCTAATTATGATTAATCAATGTCTATGTGTAACGAAACTTAGGGTAATAATAATAGCGTTAACAATAACAATCGTTAAGGTGAGATTATCATCGTAGGCTAGTTAAGAATACGGTAGGCTCTATATGTAACCGTATGTTACCTTCTTGATTTCAATGAGTGCTAGTCACATGTATTATTCCCGGGGCACTCCTATTAAGCATTAGGTAGGTCACGGTGTGATTTTAGTCGGTAAGTCCGACACTACCCCGCTGCTTCCCGAAAAAGCGACGAGGTGTCCATGACTATTTCCTCACGTATAAAAAAAATTCACATGTATTATAATTACTTAACACTCGTATTCTCAACACATGAATATATAAACACGACATATTATATATACACATAACATTATAACATAAACAACATAACATTCTATGTCTATTATTCTAGGAACGTATTAAACGACGTTGTAAAGTGTAAGGGTGCTTCAGGTCTAATTAATTGTAAATCAATCGGAATGCTATTGTAACCCGAAAAGAAAAGCGAATACAGTTACGGAAGAAAAAAGAAGAAAAAGAATGAAAATGGAACGTTCTCGTGCGACTAGGGCTACATTTTGCTCGGGAAATGGACCGGTGTCTCTTATCGTCGATTAATTTATATCGAATCTTCGATTAGAGTCACCGAAGCACAGGACGTATCTTTGTTATGCCGATATTCGATATCAATTGTATGACAATATAAGGTATCACGAGTAGAGTAACGTGCCACGGGCGTTCACCATTCTCAAACGAGACATGTGAAATGAGCAAGTAATGTAAAAGAGTAGCAAGTTAGTTACTATTAATCTCGATGTTCTCTTTCGCGGCGCGCGTATCCTAGATGCGTCGCGAAGTCATTTAGAACATTTCGCTGAAACAGCGCGCGATCCAACTATCAAGATCTTTGCAATTCATTCGTTGGTTATTTCACTAAAGAATCGTCGCTTTACTGAACGATCGATCTCGATCGTTGGATCACGCGTACTGTTCGCGATCGCCCTGTCGTCGATCGCATTTGCTCGTTTATTTTTCTCCCGTGCTCACAGTCAAGACCGCTTAATATTGATGACGGGTGTTTTAAGCGTGTGATTATAAGATATCAAGTGGACAACGAATCATCGCGGTCGAGTGGGCAGCGATCACGACGCGGCGTTTCGCCGAAATGATCGCTCGAATTGAACGCAATTATTACGAGTTCTCCGATCGTACGACCATTTATTACCTTTATCTAACCGCCAAGTATAAGAGAACAAGGTAAGAAGGAATGTTTAAAAATTAAAAATGCGAGTAAAATGCGAGTTCTATCTGTCATCGTTTTAGCTGTTAAGGATTCATCATCAAAGTAAATGGGGGTAGTTCTAATCCAAGTAAGCGTACCACGTAAGTGCAGCACATTGAAAAAATACGGGAAAAAATAACAAGTAGTACAATGTATAGGTTTGTGTATAAATACTCAAGGACATATGTAAAGAGGTATCGGTCTTGGGGCACACGTCGAGCGCTCGTTACCGATCTCTTCCCATTGGTTCAACGTTGAAAGGTATTTACGGACGAAAGCCTAACAAGATCGTTCCTCTAAGCTTCTTGAGATACCACGAAAACGTTTTTGACCGTTTTCTATTCACTATCCGTGAGTAATCGAAGTGCAACGGCCCTTTTCACCGAGGGATCTCATGATAACCTGCGGTGGTCGATAGGTAACGAGCACTCCGTTTCATGGAACATCAAGAGAGTCTTCCTCGCGATGGCAAACGACACTCGACGCTCGGTGATCATTTTATGGCCTTAATCAAATTTTCATTAGGGGTCAAGTGTCTTCGTAATCGCGACATCGCGTTTGTCGCGATAAAAAGAAAAAAATGTCTATAACGACGACACGAATGGCCAACGCATACCAAACGGAGCACAAAAGGTACTGTTGAATATTGTATTAAATTCAGTGTATTTTGCGAACTTCGTTTGCGATACCGATGGGCCGATGTTTTGTGCTAACTTCGTGTAAAATTTTGATCGACGCTTTAACGTGCCCCACGACTCTTATCGACGACTGATTCGATTGATCTGGAAAGATTTTATAGCGATTCTGCGTCGTTCTCTTTTGCGCGTTTCTTCACACGAGACCGCTGAAAGAGTTTTAATACATGACGCAATCGTGGAAAATTTTTCAACGAATGAAGCACCGAATAGAGGAATTTTTCGAGAAGCAAAGTTACATATAACTGAATAAGAACGAATTAAAGGGGCCACGTGAGGAAGAATAAACTGTCGCGTGTTTCTGATTATTGTGATTATTTCTGACTATACTGGTCTCATGTCGTACTATCAAACATGGAATATCTTTATGGTGTCTCCGTAAGACGATCGACGTGGCCTGTTAACAAACGAATATGGACATACGTCACAGAGTTTCTCCAACTAGAATCGTGTATTCATCCATTGCATACCAACAGGAAATTAAGAATATTGCCATATTGGACTGTGAAATGTTGTCAAAAACATTTTCGGAGTCGTCATATGGTTGTTAAGGCATTGAAGTATTAAAAACTCTTATATATATATATATATGTTGAAGTTATAATTACTTCTATGATGGTCATACCAAGCAGCGTAATGGATGAATGACATGCACTTAAAAATTATAAAATGTCGTAATTACTTCCGAGGTCGAGTAACACAGAGTAACTTTCAGGCCCTGATTACTAAATCCTAAATGAAGCTGTAACGAAGACAAACAAAGTTAGTCAAAAAAAAAGTACGTGAACGATAAATCCCAGTAGTCGCGATCGTATGAGAAGAAGAACGACTTTCGATTCTGTGCTAGATTTCGGGACACCGTGTAATTCTGCGTAGCTCGACTAGGTTCTCGTTGAAATACGATTACTGCAATACGTCAAGGCTAAACTGTAACAATAAAAACAAAATAAAATATTATACTTCTGACTGTTGTCAATCTCATAACCTCATCACCAATTAATTTAGAAATATTTTTTAAATATAAAAATTATCAAAATAATTTCTAGTCATAAAGACTTGAAGTATCAAATTATACTTTCTTAAATATCAAATACGATTTAATCTTTAGCGCCTTTTAATGTACAAGTTTCACATTTTTTAAATTTATTTGATACATTATATAGTACACCATCGATACGAAACTACAATTTACTTTGCAAAAGATAGTGTGATCTAAACAAATTGAAAAAAATTATGGTTTAAAAGGATCAGCAAAAAAATTAAACTATGCTTTTATCCAGTTCCGTATTGAGCGAGCAATTACGGTACATGCCACCACGGGCCTGGTTGTCGCTGAAACAAGTATTTCGTGGATAATAAGAGGTGGGCACAGTATGAATCGTCGGTGCGTACCATCCGTAATCCATCGACGTGCTCCTGTAACAAGGATGCGGAGGCGGACTCTCGTCCTGGCGGTATCCTTTGAACACTCCTAGAAAAACGACTTTTATCGGATAAACTTGTACTTTACCCCTAAATAGATGAATGCAGTGTAACGTCTCTGTTTCGTTGTATTAGTATATTTTCAAATACTTTACATAAATCATCATTAACAAGCATATCCTATATAACTAAAAATTTGTCAAACGACGTTTCGGATAGAGATTCGCGTTTCTATATCGAAGCAACACTGTTCACTCTGTAAACCGTATTTTAATGAACTTGAGAGTCGATCTCTGTGCACTCGTAGGGCAGCTGATACTCGACGTTGCTGCACCGAAATCGTCCTTGCACTTTGGAAACATTATCAATAGTCGTCCCGGCTATCTTGAAGCCTGGGTCGATGGTAACGTTCTTCATCTTGACGAAAGCGGACATGTCCACAAAACGCAGTTCGTTGCTGTTCAAGAATAAAAGCAACAAATTATCCAATCCCTCGAAAGCGTCCCCCTTCAGCATGACAATTTGATTCCCGTTCAGCCACAGAGAATTTAAGTTTTTCAGATGTCGGAAAATTCCTCCAGACACATTTTTCAATCGATTCCGTCCCAGGTCTAGTTCGTTGATTTCACCAAGACCACGAAAAACCTCGGGCTGCAGGGACGAAATTTTATTTCTCGACAGATAGAGGAGATCAATGTGAGGCAGCCCATTAAACGCTCCGATAGGTACCTCCGTGATCCCGTTACAATCCAACGCCAAGGTTTCCAAATGTCGAAGTCCTCTGAATATGTTTCTTTTCAAGGCAATATTGTTATTTGTGGCGTACAACTCACGAAGATCGGCGAGACCCTTCCACATTCCAGGTCGAAACGCAGTAATATTATTGTTATCCAGCAGCAACGTTTCTAGACTGTGCAATTTGGCAAAGGCGCCGTCTTCTATCTCGGTTATACTGTTATTCTTCAGATCCAAATACGTCAGTTGGTCTAAACCAGCGAAATAGTGTCTAAAAATCGTAGACAACTGGTTGTCACGAATGTACAAGGCGGACGAGTTGCTGACTTCGAGAAAAGCGTCCTTGGCTATGTCGATGATCCCAAGACCCTCCAGGTGTAGCTCTATGTCCTCGATCGTCTGCACCGCGTTGACATCCTCGAACGCGACACTGTATAACACGCCGTTGGCCAGACAAACGTAAAGATGGTTATAAACTTGGCAGTCGATTTCCTCCGCGCGAACGTCTTGAGTGGTGACCGATAAGAGGAGATAAACGAGCAAGAGGAAGCACATGGTGTGCTCAGATGCTGGATACGCACTGAACGCGTGGAAGAGCAGAGTTTCGATGTGCAGCCAAGGGAACAAACGGACGGTTACCGTTCGTCAGATGCGATTGGACAAATATATCAGCCATACCGTGTACAGTATAACTCGACGATGAAGTTCAGTTCCGCGGAAATTGGATGTTTTATTCATTTTAAACACACGCCCCGCGGTTGCCCGCTTTAACAGTGGCTCTGTGTCCGCGGATGATACGGTTACATAGCGACGTTTCATCTTGAAATTCAATTTTATTGAAATCAACGTTTGCACATCGATCCAAAGTAGCTGTTTCTTCGTAGCTGATATTCAAATTCATAATTTCCACGGAGTTTTAGAGAGATAAGGACCCTTCGCGGGAACCCTGCCTGCATTTTTATCGATGCAACGTTATGTGTTCGTTTCGCGTATATGAAAACTGTTCTTTGTCGCTGTTCTGGAAGCATGGCTGAGATTTCAAAGGACATATTTATTCACCGTCTACCGCAATCTCGTGATTCGAGGTTTCGCGTCGGGCAAGTTATTTTCCTGTAGGATCGTTTCGCATTATTCGAGACACCGAGAAACACGACGCTATAGAATTTTGAATCTAGCGTTCACAGTGTTACGCCGATGTTTCGCGAAATGAATATTCGAACCAGAGACGTGTTCTTATTTTAAACAGGTGATTTCCAAATGAAAATGTTAAAGCGATGTTTTTAATATCCGAGAGCGTCAGATACACGCTTTACTCTTATAGCAAACGAAACGTATCTGAGAAACATGGACGTTCACAAGTGAACTTGAGCGTAGATATATGTATTTCGACACGCTTCAAATCATCTTTTTTCTTTTATCGCGAAACGAAGTTAATCTCTTAAACGGAAAATACATGAAGTGACGGAATCGCGTATATTTTAAGCAAGACCTATCTTGTGAAAGGTTCCTGTGACATGTGCAAAAATGTTCTGTATTACCGATAAGCTTCGACGAACGTACCGATCGTCAACACTGACTTATTAATAGCAGAACGTTATCGTTTTAATACGAAGAACTTCTTCTCGTGTAGTCTACCGCGAAATGAGATGTTTTCACGACACGCGAAATCAATCTCCGAACCAATTCAACGAACTTCATAAAACGTTTGAGAGAAATATTTTCATAAAAGAATAAAATAAAATTGAAAATATCGATTGATGTGTGGAGAACCGATCTGGCCGTACAATTAAGACCATGTCACTTGTTAAATATGAAAAACGTCACGTTAATAAATTATACAGACTTACGTGGGTACATAAATCGTGTTGGAAGATTACAGGTTCGATAAATGTCATCAGTGCGTGGACCGAAAGAAATTTCCTCTCCCTCCGCATCCTCCTTTTTTTCTTTGCATATGCACGGCATTTCGATCATTTTCAGATTACTAGCGGCTCAATCGATTCGTGAATGTATCATAATGCTCCCGAACAGCAAAGCATAATCTCCACAGAACACACTGAAAATACGCTGCAATTTCTGCTGCGACATTGACCATAAATGTTTCGTTTCTATGGTGACTGTATCTTGTACGCGACATTGGTATCGATCAAACGGGCATCGATTTACGTTGCTCGGTCAACCTTTCGGTGATATTCGTTCCAAAATAAAAATTAAAAACCTTAGAATATAAGTGACAAATTCTGAAAGTTCGAAATTAAAATATTTAGATTCAGAAATTTAAATTTAAAATTTCTAAATAAAGAACAAGAATTTACAAAAGTTAGATTTAAAGTAAAAAAATTCAATTTTAATTCAAATTCAAATAAAAATTCAATATTGAAATTCAGAATTAAAAAATTGGAATGTGAAATTAAATTATTCATCTGCCGCTGAAGATATATAATTCTGGTTTCTATATCCGATAAACGTTATTTCCAATCAAATGGACATTAAAGTGAAGGGTTCATTGAGACTTTTTGTTCATCGAGCACTGTCGTTTTAATTTCCTACTCCATAAGGAATATTTTATGCTTATCTGCACTCATGAGCACAGAAACGGGGTCCGCTTCTTCGATGAGCAGTTTTTTGTTAGGAAAAGGGTTATTGAACCGACCAGGTGAACGACTACTGCACACCCAGCAAGCATTTAAAATTCTAGCTGAGTATGCAGTACATTACATCGGCCGCGTTATCAGCAACAGCCGATAACAGTAGCGGTTTCGATGACCGCCTTGAAATCACACTTCCCCTCATGCCCTCTTATTGAGAATTTAAGCAAAACAAACAGAGCGTTATGTAATTAATTGTATAGTAAAAATCATTCCTTGTTAACAATCTTATGCAATCTATGAAGAAAGGAAGTACGACTGGAGAAATAAGTAATACAAATTTTAAACTTTATTTTTCATTCAAATATTAACCATTTTATGAGAATAATATTTGTTTGAGAAGAAAAGGACATATTGCCAGTATTTACTAGCGTAAATTTACTAGTGTGATTAACATACAAAGAGATCTTTGCGTTTTCGTTGGACACATGGCAATTATAAATAACGACAGCTGTTTCGTTTGTTGTGTACACCACCTCTGTCAACTAGTTGGTCGACGACGTAAGTGGAGGTATGGACTTAATGAAACGATTATCATCGCCGCCACTTCCAGTTGCGGTCTGGCCACCAGAAGCGAATTACTGGCCTCGCGATAAGGGTTACGACGCGTAGAGAATGCAATAAAACAGTCTCGAAAAATATTCGTCGACGCCAAGACGCGAAAGCTGTTAAAAAAACAAAAAATGTTACGAATAAAAGCTGCTAGTAATAAGAGTAAATTACAGATTAAAACCACGACGAGGAAACATAATAGTAATCTTAAACGTATAAACATCGTCTTTAAAAGTTCTGAAGTGAATACGTGTACTGTAATGACAAGTGAAAAGTGAAATAAAATTTCTCTTAGAGATAGACACCCGATGACTCTAATCTAGTATTATAAATATCCCGCGCGACATTTGAAACTCTTTCTCGCGGAAGTATGAAACGTGTGACATTTAAATGTGCCATAAATTTTCTGTATTAGTATTCGCATACGTGTGTGCATCAAGTCGCCGCTTTCGTTAAACGAATCCTAAACAAAGACCAAGACAACGCGTAATATATTTAATTTATTATTTCGAACTGCGATCAAGTGGTATTCGTATAGAATTGTTTGTAAATATCATTCCGCAATTTACAGCACCTATTTCATCGACGGCGATAGTCGCTTCCATTTTATAAACGCAAATGAAAACGTGTGCGTTTCGAACGTTTCTTCAGCCTTGATTTTTCCTAATCGCGGTGGAAGCAATTACGAGTACGCGTATGTTAAAAATGATAAATGGTAGATAATTCCAATTGTAAGAAGGTCATTCATTATCTACATCCTCATACCAATGTCAAATAAGTATTGTCCTGCAATTTATTCGTTCATTTAACTACACTTGGTCAATCTTTATTATATCTCCATATGCGTCACTTTGTGTACATTCAATTGTGGTTGTTAGTAATTTATTTCAAGCATTCCCGGCAATTAGCAGGCACAAAGAATAGAAATTTATATCTAACTTGTTATTCATATCTTTTCACATTTCACTTAATTCTCTTAACAGTAACATGTTTAGCAATATAACAAATAAAGTTCGTTACGTCAACTTTACAAATTACAATTATATTCTATTGGATATTTCGTTTTAAACTTTTATCATTTATTTGCCATTTATTACAAGTAACAATAAATAAATAATTTAGTCCTAAATTGTTAATATCACTAGTTATTAAAGCATTGTGCGAAAGGTCCTGCTAACGAACTTTCGCATTGAAGTTGCCGAGCATTGTGTATTTGTAACTTGAAACGAGAGTAATAACCAAGAGAATGAGAAACTAACATTCTGTCACGTTGACGCGCGCGAATTCCGTTTGAATGTGAAATGTTTTCCTGGCGAGTCAGACGTAAACGTATTCTCAATGCTCTCGCGGAACAATATTACTGACATTTCATAAATAATCAACTCTATTGTCAAAAGAGGTGAAACGATCGTACGCACGATGTTTCTTAAACCTCGTACCACCTACAAGAAGTTCCAGTGAGCTCGAATGACTATACTAATAAGTATAATAGCTTAACAGTCACGTTGATGAACCATGAGCTGTAACGTGATGCCTCTGAAGAAGTACGCGGAAATTAGTTACCGCGTGAAATGTGTGGCCGTGGAAAATGAGCGCGTGTTTGGTGACGTGTACGTCACACAACAAACACGAAATTTGCTGTATTGCGCAGATGGATATCAGTTTCCCTCATTGTATAACAAAAGCAGACGCAATCTGATTCAGAGATCATGGGAAGGTCCGGATTTCATGGAATTGAATCGGAAAAAGCCGATCAGAAGGGCTAGTTGCATGCCGACCAAAGTGGAGAGAACAAGTTTCAAGAGGTCGAAATCGTTGGGTGACACGTGGGACGTGATCGAAACTGATTGCAAAAATGCTAACAATTCGAAAGATGAAAATGACATTTGCAAGCCGAAGGTAGGCTTATAGAAAAATATTAATCCTTGCTCGGCGCAAGTTAAATCATAGATAGATTGGGGATACCAATATCGAGTATTTTATTCTATAGGAGTAAAGCGAAGAGAACAAGAAAGAGCTTTGTATTCATGTTTTATATCGCGTAAGAAATAAAATTATTCCTGTTATTTAGCAGTATTTTCGCAGGACTACAAATATTTGATACTTTGAATATGAAATATAAAATCTAATGAAAGATGTTTCAATGAAAAATGAAGGACGTGCTCTAATACTTTTCATAGCCACTGTAGTTTGGTAAAATATAGTAAAAATACCACGTAAATGTAACTGAGAAGATAATAAACGTAAAATATGTGCATGAATTAAAGTTAATTTTTGTTCGAGGGTGAATATGAAAATATTATTTAAAAGTGTTACCAAAATTTGGTTCTAAAATCCTCATACAATACAAATAAGCATATTATTTCTTCCATTCAGACATATCCATCACCGTTACCGAATCCGCCCGAGAAAAAGGAAGGAACCGTGTCTTCGTTAGTTGATCAATTGTTGCTAGATATTTATGGATTGCCAGACGGTGACAGAAGACGATCGGAAAGTGACTCGACAGCTTCATCCCTGAAGATACGTCCGCAACATCAGCACCTGCAGAAGGCGCGTTTACTCTGGAAAAGTAAGAGTAATTCAATAAGAGTTGGATATGTCGGAGGAAAGAATAGAGCGGTCGTGGGTGGCGGATAAACACGTTAGCTCGAGGACATTTATTGTAAAGCATATTTCTCCCAGAAGCACAGTAGCTACTCTTAAAAATAAAATTACGGAAGAGAAATGGTTGGATACGTTCCAATGGAAAGCATTTTATTAAAAGAAATAGTAGCTTCTATTTTAAAATAAGAATACTTTTGCTGCATCGCGTGAAAAATCGCAATTTTCAACTAAATTTGTCGCGTTAATCACGAATGTCGCGCACAAAGAGCACAGTGCCACTTCGTTTATGATATTTAAACGTAATTCAACTCATGAAGTTTGAAATGTGACCGGATTAGGCAAAGATACTTTGGCAGGAGCTGACGAGACAAGAGGTCGTAGAGACGAGACAGACAAGCGACCTCGTTGACTTCGAGGCACGAAGGTTCTTTGACTTGGAGTACTACTTTTTCCTCCTTTTTTCCTTCTTCTTTTTTTGAAGGAGAAGCACTTCTTTTATCTCTATACGCGATGCTGCTTCATTCTACCTCGTTGAACATGCATAAGGAAATACAGAGGAGAGATTACACGTCTTAAACTAAAACACCACGAAAAAACGTCGAAATGATCAAATCGATATAAATCGATATATATATTTATTTCATAGAAACATTAGAAACGCATTACTCATTAAAAGAAGCAATTATAGGAGAAGAAGAATTATAAGTAATTATAAATAAAGATAAAATATATATTTGACGGATTAATTTTATCTCCTACTACGTGGAGAAATTAAATTACACGACATTTCATTAAATCACTATATTTGGTCCGTGACACGTGACAGTTATTCGAGATTCTTTTTAAGCATCTTGTGTATTATAGACGATGAGTCGTTCCTTCAATTTCTACCATCTAAATTTTAACGCGAAAGTTAACATAATTTAACTTAGTTATCGAAAACTTTGACGAATTTGCGAGACGAACGTGTGTTTGGAATGACGAAAAGAAACAGTCGGAGGGAGTGCACGCCCATTTCATCGAAGTACGCGGGGAGCATAAGCGGAAGGGTTGGGAAACTTCAATCTTCGGACGCTATGCACACAGGGTGAGCCCTTTCGGGCCGTTATCAAGATTGCAACGCGAATTCAAAGATTTCTCCAAGTGTCTCGCCTTTTATCCGCGTCAGGATATAAAACACGCGACTCCCAATTTTGAAATAACCCCGTGCAATTCGGAATATTGTACATGCTCGTTACACTATAACTCTTACGAGATTAAAAAATTTTTTTCGTGCTCGTTATGTAACGCATGTTGAATTCATTTCAGGCGACCACGAGCTTCAAGTTTTAGTGCTGAATTTACGCGACCATATTAATCACACTGGTGAAATACTCATTCGGCAGTTGCGCCGTAAAGATTATCTCACCACCAAATGTGAGAAACTATGCGCCATAATTACGGCTCACCTTCTGGCAATTAGTCCAAAACGCGGTGAGTACATTTTCAGAATTTTTACAATCTTGTTGTTGATTTTTTCGAACTTTAAACATGACATACGCGTACACTTGTATTTTGGTATTCCTTCATTTACTTTTAAGTTAAGTGATCGTATCGTTTCGTTATTTACTCGCATGACATTTATAACCATTAAAATTGGCTTAGGGGAAAAGAAGTAGCGTTTAAACAAACAGCAACGTTCTTCCAATGTCGACGATAATGTCGCTGGACAAACAATAGAGGTTCATATAATAGGGAAACACAGCTGTTCGCGTGGAGTTGCTTCAAGCTCCGTATTTCCCTTTCTGACAATAAAACCGTCGCCGCACAAAAGCGATCTTCGTGTTTCGTCTTGACGCGAGAAACAACCGCGCGATTTATACCGTCTCTTCGTTAACCGCTGGTAACTTATTGTTTATCTTATCGTCGTTTTGCATTTATAAATATGGAAAACAGTTGGAACAGGAATTCGGACCGGTGTCCAGATCTGTGGCACAGATATGCAAATTATGTGCATTCTTAAGAAAGGCACAAAGTTATACTTTACAAACTTACAAAAATATTCTCATTAAAAATTACAACACAATATTTAATCTTTTTGACACGAACTCCTATGTCTAATATCTATAACTTATAAATGGGAGCTCCGGTTCGATCGCCATCTATTTCAATGAAATTTATCGCATCAATAGTTCTATATACAATGATTAAAACATAAAATTAATCAGGTTCGACATTTCATTTTCATAGTATGAAATTTGTGTAGTCAAAAAGTCATTAGATAATACGAAATATAATATCCTGGAAATTAATTAATTAATAAGTAAATTCTATAATAAATACAACAGTATGCAAATGCATTTTTTAGTCATTACTTTACTAAACAACTTTCAAAGTTTGTGTTTTACGCTGTGTTTGCTGCGCATGCCCGAGAATTCAAAGTTGTCGTCCAACTATATGGATTTTTGCTAGCAATTTCAATTTCTCCATTCTCCGATTTTTTATAGAAACCTTAATCTGCTCGCCATACTTACTAAAACTGCAGAAAAAATAATACTTAGTATATACTGTTATGGAATGAGATTACGTTATTAACACGACCATGTTACTCTGTAAGATCATGTCCATTTTGGAGCAGGAAGGCATTGCTCTAAAATTGTTCACGCTTCAGAAAATGTATTATCGATACTTTTAATGTGTTATTATCATGGCGTATCGCGAAAAATATTACGCTGATGGCCGACTCGTCCGGAAAACAAAGAGGGCCTTCTTTTTCACGTGGCACGACGCGCGCTCGGTGATCAATAATTAGACTTTGCCGCGCGTATCGTGCGCAACACGCATGCCCGGCGTGCGGTAAGTGCGGCTGAACCTCGCGGTATAGCGTCATTGATAAAGTTTTAATGATGTTGCGCCTGCGAACCGGAAATGCGGAACTTTCCTCGGTCTTCTCTTTAACTTTAGATCTGCATTTAGTGCGATGAACCCGATGCATCGCACGAGCCGATGCACAACTAAACTGGCACGCTCCGACCACCAGGCAAACATTTCATATCTGTGTTTACCTCCAGTTTTGCATAGTTCGCTTGTATCGTGTGATATTTTCACATAAGCAATTTTATGGTTGAGTTTTCACCACACGAACGAGCTGTTATACTTAAAGTCGCTGAAGTGTACTTAAATATACATTATAATGACATTAGAATTTAAAGGTCGTTTACTTGGCTTCATTTAATTTTTATCTTTTAGTAGTTAAATACCTGTTTTAAAATATGTCGAAATTTTTTTGTCGAATGTAGATGATATTTTGCATTCTTTTGATCGGTATTGTCGTTCCTATTATTGAAATCCCTTTTTTAGTATTTTTGCACCCCCTCTTTTTTTATTTCTCTTTTTTAGATACTCTTACACTACAGTTTTTACTCTTGGAATTTTTCTTTTCGATAACTTACGGCGGATCTCCTGTATATTGAATATGTAGGTTTTTTTCTTATTGCTAAAATTTCTGACTTTTTGAAAACAATTTTGTAGTAGGATCATTTTTCTGTATGCTCCTGTAAACTTCTCTAAATCCTCGTTTTATTTCAAGGAAGCTCCTACAGTAACAGATTATTTTCCATGATCGATTTTAAATGAATCACTATCGTCAAAAATAGTTGTTGGAAAAGGATCCTTCAGACGTTTCTACAGTGGTCAGATATTCCGAAAGGATTTCGGACAAAGTGATCACTGACTGCCCACAGAGTGCACAATATCCCCGACAGGTACTCGATTAGTGGGTTGGTTCAACCTGACCTATAAAGGTCAGCTGCGACCTAGGCACACATAGAAATTGAAAAAGTAATGGATTCGAACAACCCTCGTGAAAAGTGCTAGGGGCTACACATCTTTCTATGAACCTTAGTATACGACATTTAATTTGGAAGAGCATCATCGACTAAGTGCTTCGTGGTACTTCCATACTTCGTAAAGATATATATAAATAGTAGGATCCTTATTCATTTCAGGTCTTAATTTCACCAAATTTACTTAAATGTAATTATCTATATTAAGAAGTTTAAAACTGCAACAATTCTTTAAAAATTATGCGAATGAAATGATTTTATATCTAATTGTTGATGTAATTGTTTCTCGTTCTCACTGTGTTTTAATCAATGAACACAAATAGTTAATCAATAAATGCATTTTTAAGGACATGCAATTATTTTCATTCTATACGCAATATCGATTTTTATATTTATATTACTCAATCTTATAATTTTCCTCCTTTAATTTTTGCATTTAACAGATTGTCATCTGAAATAGGAATATGATAGACATCTCAAATAATTTCATTTAGTGTTCAAAATAGGTTGTTTTAATATTATATGCAGTAAGTGCGACAAGTACGGCGAGTAAATTATTTGGGATCTAGTCTAGGTAATCAAAAAATCATAAATATTTTTCTGGAACGAGTTTGCACCTAACACTTTGTAATTCTACATTATCGACTTGCGAAGAATTAATCTCCTTCTTGTCATTTATCAATTTATTAGTTTTTATTACCGATTTCACCGTTCCCTTCACTACGATCCTGGTCATGGTATTCGTTTTACTCGGGACAAGATGACGCTTTCGTCGAACAATTTTTCATCCTTAACTCGAGAAACTTATCGACTTCGCACAATTTTTCAAACACAGCTTCTAAACTCTGTCCTTTGCCGGAGTGCTTCAATGGCTCAACCGAGCGTGCAAAATATTAAGTAACTGTTTCCAAGCCATTACCCCGATGTGCTTGCAAAAGCGGCAAAAACATGGTCTTGCGAAATGAGCGTATCTGCTGAATATATCCGCGCGGATTATGCGTTGATGATTGCATCGATTATCGTGATACCCCTGGCTCGCGTCACGCAGAAAATGCAATTTTTTCATGTAAACTGTATACACCAGTTTAGTTTTTATATTTAATTCACAACAACTCAACCTTTACCTTTTAACATATTTTAAATATTAAATTCTAGTGTTAAATTATTCAAATATTTCGGATTACATTTTGATATAGATTACAATTCTATCATCTCGAACTTTAATCTACAATTTTATTTGGACGATTATATTCTATCTCGAGTCATGTATTAAACTTTCCTTTTTGTAAATAAGAAAACAGAAAGCTCGTAGAAAAAATATTTCTTTCGGTTTCACTAAATAACTACACATCAAAATTACTAACATTGGCTTGGAAGTATCATCCATTGGAACTCGACCAGGATGATCGACAGAAAGAATAACCTCGGAAGCTGAAAATAAGCGATCAGACGAGACTCCAGCTGGATTGAAATGAATTGAATTGGGTCGAATTCGCGCGAAAAGGATCGCGTGTCTCAATCGAACATGGACATGCAATGTAGCATTGTTGATACGGACGAAGGTAATTCTATCTACAAACGCTAAGCTCGTCTTTAATTCATGTTCGATCAGATTTTCTATATACGAGACGGAAATCCTGGAAACGCGATCGAAAGACATCGATAACTTAAATTTTTCCATTTTCGTCGTTTCTTCCAGTTGGTTAGCTGTAAAAATGAATCGTATGGCTGATATCTTGACACTGCTGTTAATTATTTTCGACAGTTGTCAATGTCAACGATAATGCCTAATATTAATGATCATTGCTTCTGATCGAAGGGAAAACGAAACGATATACATAGTTCTTTCACATTTCTATTCTTTTATCAGAAGCAAATATTTACATGCGCATATTTCAGACTCTGAATATTTAACTACGGAATGAGTTATCATAAATTTGCCTATAGAGTGAATTTTGAAACTTCCAGAAACGTCGTTAAATTTGAATGAAACTGATATATAATACTTATAGGGGAAGAAAAATAGAATGGTTCATGGTAAAGTAGATTATCAAGTTCATACACGATGCAAGTACGTAAATACTAGTTCGTTAACTGTGCGACAACGATTCGTATCAGTTAGAACACAGCAGTTCACACGCTAGCAAGGTTATTAATAATGTAGAACGGAACACGAACAATATAGCATTACAAAAATAACAGCTATTTTTCAGTTTTTATCTTGAGAGCTTTATTTTATACCCAAGAGGATCGTCGAGATAGACACTATATCCATGAATGTATCTGATGGCCTTAGTCTCTTCGTCGTGTTGCTACTGACTCTGACGACATTTCCGACTGACCCATAAAGGACCGAGTCGATAAGTTCATCGATCCAAGGAACACGGCTTTGTTGTGTACGCGGATTAAAATCGACTGCTGCACCGCGATATGACGTGGCGATAAAATCTCTTACTTCTACTGTCTCGTATGCTATGAAAACACGCATTTATGACGGAACTTTGCAAAAGAAATAACAAATCTTAAGAATTACCTTCAAACGAACACAATAACGAGAAGCAACGTACGAAGATACCAAAAGTCATTGAAAAAACTGCAATAATTTCTCACGACGACAAGGGTAACTCTATTTAAGGATACCCATTTCCCTAACAAAAGAACTCTCAAGCAAAGTACAAAAAGAAGAAAAAGAAAGATAATGGAAGAGCTCCTCCAATTATTCAATCGCAGCACTCGTCCAACAGCGTAGAGAAAGTGTACCCCGAAGTATTCGTGGAAACGAAAGTTAGCAGCAGAACAGAACGGGAATAATCGCGGCAACGTCGTCGAAGACGCAAGGGAAAGAAGGTAATAACCGGATTCGAGCCACCCTTACGGAGCGGTCGCGGCGTTCCCGTTGGCCGCGAAGACGTTGGCGCACGCGAGCACCCCCACAGATACAAATTCCTCTCCAGTGGGGTGGTGCGGGGGCGTTAGCGCATGCGATCTAACGGGAGTGGCTTGATCACTAAGGCTGCTACAGCGAACGGTTCGCGGAACGGCTTCAGTGTGCCTATTGCAGGGTTCCACGAGACAACTACCCCTCCCATACACGCCAGGCACCATAGTTATTGTCACGGTGGATGTACGCGCGCGCGCGCATCTCTGTACTTCCGCCGGCATAGTGGTCGTTCAGCTAACTCGACGTATTCGTCTACGACCACGTCGTTGTCGTCGTCCTGATTGTATACTCTCGCTCAGTACAATTGTCCATAAAAAACAAAGTTTGGTCTGAACCAAGAAGTGAAACATCACGTCGTGTGCATTGTCGTTACAGTGCGTCGTGCAAATTCCAACGATTTGTGTGTCTCTATACCCTTGATTTCTCCTTCTCTCTCTCTCTCCCTCTCCCTCCCTCTCTTTCTCTTGCTGCCTCTTTCTCTCTCTCTCTCTCTCTCTTACGTACACAAGAGGGTGAACCAGTACGTGTCAGTGTCGGAGGGGTACACTACGGGGATGTGCTTCTGGTGAGAGTTCGAGAAACGTGTGTGCTCAGTGACACGAGGCCAGATGCGTAATACGACGTGCGGTTTTCCTGAGGACAAGCCGTCCACTTCACGTTCACGACGTTGATTCGCGCAGTGACAATGGTAAGACGTCCCTGGGGCAGTCTCGCGGGGATGTGTTTTGGTAACTTCCTTGACCGCGTCGAAGCACGTTGATTTATCGAACGACAATGATCGTTCTCGTACCTGTGCAGCTTCGAGTACACGCGAACACAGGACGAAGGGAAAGAGGACGTTGAAAGTTTCGTTAAGTTCTTTTGCTTCTCTTTGCTTGGAACGTTCTATTCGGTAGAGGAGGGGGGACATCCTTTTCCTTGGCCAAGAAATAAGTAGGCCTTCAAAGAGCGGAGAAATCGATGTGTATCCAACGGCTGAATAGGATTAGATAAATCAAAACGTTCGATACACCAGTTCGACCGATGTTAATGCCTCGTTTCAAACTGCGATTCGCGGTGAACGTGTACGTGCTCGCGTTGACGTTGGTTCGTGCTTGTGTTCGTGTTCGTGGGGTGCGTAGCAACCATATGCAGCCTTTTAGACCACTCTCTAGGTTTTTTCGGACGAATCTAGAGGATATTTGACGACGTTTTCAAACGAACTTTTGTTATTTTTATCGTTAACTCAGTATACTTTGAGCATTACTAAAAATGTCTTCACTTTATGAAGAAATTTATATTGAAAATAGTTACGTGGTAAACTTATTCTTTTTATTGCCAACGCAGTCTAAGAAACAACCGCTTTTATCTTCGACAATGATATTCGAATCTGTTAACTTTTCATCGACGCCAAATGATTTATATTATACTAAAAATTTTCGTTTCATCGGAAGACCAGAGATTTCCAATGTATACGTTACGCTCCGTGCGTCACATGCTTTCAGTTGAAACACTGATAACCAATCGATTTGTCCCAGTATCACCAACTTCTTCGTAGAATCGAGCGCGTGCATTACGTATCAGTGATACGTCCGCATTAAACGCTTTGTAACAGGTGGTATACTTCATGTAGACGCGATTAACTAAAACCACGCTGAGAATGTGATTTCGTTTGTCACCAGTATCCCGATCTAAAAAATTGCTCGTGCTTTCTAAAAATTAATGCTTTCAAGCTGACCATTCCTTGATATGCTTTTAAAAAATTAATAATTCCTTCGTTGTTTTTAACAGCGGAGTAGCTATTTAAGTTCGTTTGTTCTCTACAATATCTAAGCTTTATGTACATAAGACCATTTGCATAAGCAAAAGGCACAGGTTAATAATCGGCTCCTCCCGCTACATATTTGGTTACCTATTATTTTATCAATATACATGCACATTCGTAACCATAACTAAAGAAATTTCTTCGTTCGATTTTCATATATAGTACTCGAACGCTATCGTATACGATACGTGTGTGTTGGATAATAACGGCTAGTTGTTCTGTTCATAACTCACGGTGTATCAACTTTTCAAACTGGTCGACAACCATGACGTATCAGCGTCGACCGCAGCGTTATCGAGGAGAAACTTCCCTCGAGATCGAATGCGCGTAACGCCGACAAATGTTATTTTTAGAGAAGGTTTTGCGCGAGGTAAACGTTGCCATCGGGATTTCAGACACGTGATAAAAATGCATCTCGCACGACAGAAGGTTCGCAGAGCGCGACTAGCGAACATGATCCCGAGGAAATAAGCGGAAGGTCGACGGATCATGAATCACGAAAACGGCTGAAAGGCGGCTGCACTGCGTACAACAGGAGGCGGCTGAGGTGAAAGTGACGATGAAGAAGAAAGAGCGGCGTTCCTAATTGGAGAATGAGCGGATTTTTCAACTCCCTGAAAAACTTCGCGTCAGGAGCCGCGTACGCTGCCAGCTCTGCCTCGAAGTACGAAGAATTGGAAGGTGAACAAAACAATTTCAACGTCCGGTGCATGCGACTGTCTCTGTGTGCTCCGTTTCTCAACAAATGGGAATCAACGTTTGGTTTCGTTTCGTTCGACTGTGCATGCGAATTTCAATTAACTTTCGCTTCACGGCTTTACGTTTCAAAGCTCTGTTTTCGTTTCGGCTGAATCGCTTTTGCTTTGAAAACGAGATCACCGAATGTGATGTGATTTCATTTTTCGAATTGATTCGAAAGCATCGTAATTCCTGCTTGAGTCGTTCGCCACTGATCGAAATAGGATTTTTAAATATAGATAGAGACAGACTCTTGGGCGATTCTTTACGATCGACTATGGTAATATTTATTGTGTAACTTAAACGTTTGCCGAGATTGATACGATGCTTGCATTGGCAACTTCTTGGAACGGAGGAATGTAACTTTGTCTCCGTCGTTCTGAGAGTCAACAACGATGCTTTTGAAGGAGTCTTTACTCTTGTATTAGTAACGGGAAATATTATTTCGTTGTGTAAATTCGAATACTTTTTAATTGTGTACACAACAGAAATCTTAAGTTGCGCTTCGCTGATTATGAATTTCCTTCTAAGGCACATAAATTCCAAGGATGCAAAGTATGTACTCCCACGAGCTACTAGAAATTCATGAAACGTTTGACGATTGAATAAGTTAGAATCGAGTTTCTCGAAAAGTTGATCACACGCACTGGCGTCGTACTTTATTTCAAGTCGAACGGGTCTCTATTAATGGACTTTTCGTTCAAACAAAATCCTGTAGTTCAAAAGGAGATTCGGTTACTTGTAATGGGTGAATCAAGTTACGGAATTTGCGGAGTTTATCCTTGGGCAACAAAGGGATAATGGAAATCAGTTCACATGTGTATTTGCAATACATTCTGATAGACGAGTTATAGATTTTATATTTATCGGAGTGCGATTGTAAAATTTATAATGGGACATATGGCCATTTCAACTTGTTGACGCGAAATATATTTATTTAGTTAATGATTTCGTATTTGACTAAATTAGGTTTCAATGTAAACAAGTTCCTCTCATTTTGATCCGTAATAGGTTGAATGATATTTCGTACCTGTACTTAAAAAGAAAAAAAAAATGTTTGTGTGAAACTATAAAAATAAGGAGACATTCATTTAAGGAGTAATTAAATATATTTTAAATAAATATACTATTATATGTTCATTAATATATTTATTAAAAAATAAATTTTCAAGTTCAAATTTCAGAAATTCAAAATTTTTAATTGAGGTTTTACAAAATTGAATATATCAATCATAAAAATATCGGCGGAGTTCAAGTCGTCCACGTAGAGTGTGTCATGTATTCGATTCGAAGATTCACAACGGCTAATTAAATAATAGCATTAACGACGATAAAGCCGTCTGGCCGATAAATGTATTAATATGCTTCGAGGTTTCATGATGATCGAAGCATTCAATTCCGATTTAACTGTGCATCTTTCGTCGTTTGTTCTGCGCGTCGCCTTGTGTTAGATCTGACGTTTGATTGCAAAACTTCGTAAACCAAGCTGAATGGGAGTTGACATTTCGATCGAATTACAGATATTAACGTTTCTGTTTGTTCAACGCAATTTATACTACTCGAGCAATTTAACGAGTGTCTGTGTCCTCTCTATCCTCGATCTTCTCGTTTTTCTTTTTGATTTTCAATGTTTAACAAGTTCCATATTCAGTTAGAGGATTGTTACTCTAATATCTTTGTATTTTTCTCTATATTTTTCGTTTCACTTCTTTTCAATTTCATTTTATTCGTAGCAACGTCGAACTGCTGTTTGCACAAATTTCTTCATCAACCCCAGATATTTCTCGAGCATAAATTGAATTTACAGTCGAAGACACGAAGATGAGATTTAGCCTGACGCCGCAACCAGGAGAAAGTGGTTTTATACAATGGCTGGACGCGATGAAAATGGTTGCCAGGTTACCAGGAGGAATTCCACCGGAATTTCGAAAGAAGGCGAGTATCAGACTAGATACCGACATCTACAAGCTTATTGTCCTATAGAATGCATCCTCATTTCTCTCTATCCTTTTTTTTTCTAAATATTTCACAGTTGTGGCTGACACTGGCAGAACGTCATCTAGAGCAGCGCGGCGTAGATTGGAAGCAGGCTGAAAAGATCTGCTTCAACGAGTGGAGCAATCCTGACGATGAAGAGCTTGGTATACAAATCGTTAAAGTAAGGCTGCGGAACGTACATACTTTTTATAACAGTTGCTCATGTACAGCGGTGTTCTTATGAACTTATTGCTCACCATCTCTGGCTGTCGTAATGACGATAACGACATGATTTTTCAAGAGCAATATCTAAATTTAGAATGCAAATATATATCCATGCCTTTTTATTTTTCTCCATGTATATAACGTTGTTTTTACATTTTTTATTTGTTTTATCATTAACGAGGGCTATTAAGTACAAGCTTATTTAGATAGCGAAGAGGAAGTAATTTTCCGTTGCTTGTTAACTAATAGCACTTCAAACTGACTACTAATAAATACTTGTTCATCGTTCGTTTACTGAATTATTCATTCGCCGTATAAATAGCTATTAATATTTTTATCACTATCGTCAAACAACGTTCCAAACCACGCACTTTAAATATTTCCCAACTTCCAAATAGCTTTCACTCTCCGTTACTTTTCCCACGTTTCAACCAAATACTTTCCAAATAATCTTCCTTTACAGAACGAAAACGGTCGAAACCAGTTTTCCATTCACGTTTCACGTGTCCACGAAAATCTGACACCACTGCTACGATTCCTTCCTTATATTCGCCCTCATTCTTCGTATAATTACGCGCAATTAAATTTCGATCATCAATCACTTCGACGCCGAGCAATTAAGTGTCGCCAATGAGCCTTCCAATTAACTCGCTCGCGACGAGAAAAACTGACCTTTAACGAATCTGGCCGAGTCACCAGCCAGCTCGTTTCATTTTCCTTCGGTTTCTATCGGAATCGTAATTCGTCCCGTTAGAGTTCCATAAGTATAAAATCCTATATACACCGCCTGTTACAAACATTATTGCTATTGAAAAACTCTAACAAATGTTATCTTATTAAGCATTCCACATTATAAATATAATTACGAATGGTTTACGAAATAGTGACTAAATCAAACCTAACCCTGTTTGAGCAATTGTACAAGCTATTTCTGAATATACTACGCCATATATATTTTGAAATTTCATTAACACTGTAATATGACACTATTGTCGTGATTATATTGCTAAAATTTGCAACGAATCTGGACATGTCTATAAATCAAAAATGTATAGAAACATGAAAGATCATGAAAATATTTGAATAGTCAATTATCCACGATGATGTTATATTAATAAGTCATAATTTTAGAATTTTATAATATTGAAGCTTAGGTGATATTACACGTACATGTACACCATTATACACACTGTATTTGAACAAACTTTTTAGGACCTACACAGAACGGGCTGCAGTCTGTTTTGCGGTGCAGCTGGCAGAGACAATCAAGCGGTGCTTCGTCGAGTTCTGCTCGGTTTCGCCCGATGGAACAAGTCCGTCGGCTATTGCCAGGGCCTGAACGTGTTGGCCGCCCTCGTTCTGCAAGTAATGGATCGCGCCGAGTCCGCCGCGGTGAAGGTGATGATCTACTTGATAGAGGGTGTCCTGCCCGAGGGTTACTTCGCGGACAATCTCCGTGGCCTGTCGGTCGACATGGCGGTATTTCGAGATCTCCTCCGGGCCAGGCTGCCCAAGCTCTCGAAACATCTGGAGGCGCTGCAGAACGACGCGAAGGACAAGGCGACAGGTAACCAAACTGGTTGTGCAATCGTAACTCTCTGTTCAATTCAGTTGTAGAGACTGCGAGATCGGTCCCAGGGGCGTTGTACTGGCTTATCTTATTCGCGAAAAAACAACAAAAATTTGTTCAGGCAGCAGTTACGAGCCACCTCTGACGAATGTGTTCACGATGCAATGGTTCCTTACTCTTTTCTGTCACTGTTTGCCACAAGAGGCTGTCCTGCGCGTATGGGACCTCATATTTCTCGAAGGAGATGAGATCTTACTTAGAACCGCACTGGCCATCTGGGAAGGACTTTCCGAGTAAGTAGAATCGAACTGAATATCTATAATTCTATAGCTTCGTTTGTTCAGTTAGATATAGAGTGATATTGTTTGGTTTCAGTCGTATTATGACGGTGACATCGGCGGACGAGTTTTATAGTATAATGGGAGTGCTGACAAGGGAGATGCTCGAGTTCACGGATACTAATAACCTCATAAAGGTTTGCCAGAACCCTTTATAGAATTATTGAAAGAATTATTAGATCGAATACTTGACGAATGATATAATTGTGTCACTTTGATAGAATATCGTTAGTATGGGATCTCTACATGGTGTAACAGGGCTAAGAGAGAAACATAGATACAATATCACACCTTGGGCAAGAAAATTGAGCGACGACGAGGACAGCGATACGGAGGAGGATGAAAGACTGGCCGTGGCTGCTGCCATGTTCAGTATGGCACAGCGACTGAAGAAAGGTACGAAATAAAAATACGTTAACATTGTAATCATTGTACCGTTATGATATTAGCTGTGGTTGTTTCACATCGTAAAAACATGTTCGCAGATCGTATACCTCAAACGATTGGAGCGCTGCAGGCAATGGCACCCAGCAGCGACCGAGAACGGCTTGCTTTGGACATTACCACTTTGAAACAGCAGTACGCCAAGCTACGCGAACGTCAACGACAAGCGCATATTATACTTTCTGGTAATTACAGATTCTAATCATAGAATTAAATGTATTTTGCTAAGGTTTAAGGCACGATAAATCATCTCGTTTCCTCCATCGCTTTTGAGATGCGTGCTTGACATAAATGTTTCGCATATATTAAGGCATTTGACAGTAGAATAAGACCAATGGAAGTATGTCTGTTGCAAATTGAACGGCTACAAGAATGCATACGTTACTTTTTTTTCCTGGCGCAGCTGCATGTGCAAGGCAGACCATGGTACCACCTCCTACTTCTCAGGCCATGAATCATCTTTTAGTGGGCAAAAGTGCGCTCGTGAGTGGGAAGAATCGACCCCTGAGCCTACCTTCTGGTGCTGCAACGACGAAGATAAGACTTACGACGTTAAATCAAAACCGAAGGGACAAACAAGGCGTCACGCTTCACTGGAAAGACACCAAAAAACCGAAGCAGAAACCCTCGAATTTACCAGGTATAAATAACAATACTTCCGTAAAGTGTTCTTATAAGATTTGTTTCCAGATAGCAGGTAAATGTCTGTCTCTTCTAATTCATCACTTGCTAGTTTTTAAATATATTATTTGACAAAATAGCTTTTACTTATTGATTAAAGGTAATGAAGCACCGATAAATGGTAATACAGGAAACTACAGGTTGTATTCACATGTATCATCAGTTGGTAAATGTTTCTTACCAACAGTTAGTTTGTATCTGTTTTACCTACTATAGAAAGGGAAGTATCCTTGAAATTAAATAACATGCTTTGCATTTATACCACTGATTTAGCATGTATGTGTTAATTTAATATTATAACAACAAGAGGCAGATAAATAAAAATTATTATAAAACTTCAATGTAAAACTAAAAATATCTCGTCCTTTATGATAATCGAATTGTATATAATGGGCCAATGTACCTTCATGTACCTTTCAGAAACGGTGGAATGCAGCGTTGTAACAATACAATCCACGGAAGCTGAGCTGGCTTCTCCGAAGCGAAGCAACGGTGACAGTGATAGCGACAGCACATCGACGGAATTGTGCGACGAACCGGATCGTCTCAGTGACGTTGACAGCGAAGACCTGACGTCAGCATCGGAATCCTGTGTTGTCGGTACAGACGAGGAGAAGGGCTCTCGAATCAACGGATCACCGGTTCGCGAGAAGCCACTCGATCGTTCGTTTCTCGAGGAAAAGATAGAACCAATCAAGGTCGAAGATTCGAAGGACTCGAAAAGCTCCGAGGAAAACCTTGGTGACATATCAATCGCTAAGATCACCGACCAAATAAGACGATTATCGGCAGAGGATGACAATAATTCCATGGTTCCTCAAAAATTTAGCGTGCAGAGCAAAGAATCACCGGAAGAACAATCGACGAAAGAATTGAAAAAAGAGAAATCCATATCAGACTTATCTATAGATTACACTTCCGATAGTAATATCATTAAAAAATCGTCATTGGATTTGAACGAGTACGATTATCTAGGTTTCAGTGGCAGTAAGATCAGTTCGAAGGAAAATGAAGTATTAGTGCACGAAAGGCATCGATCTAAACAGACATCAAACGAGATTGTAGATAAACCTCGAGACGAAGTTGCGACAATCAAGAAAGACCAAACTGAAGACAAGATAGCTACGGCTATGAAACAAGATTCTTTAAACATATACTCGGATTATTCAGCAACCTTGGACAAGAAATACGATAGACTCACAGATAAATCAAACCTCGATGTAGAGATAGAAAATGAAATTAGATCGGATCGATATAAAACATCCTTCGATTTCTCTAGTAGAATATCTTTGGACTTGAAACCATATGAAACTTCAAAAGTAGGAAGTTTGACCAGTGACACTTCAGACACAGTGAATACTGAAAGAACGCTTTATGGCAAGGCCTACGTTGGTCATCTTCCTATTTCACCTGTAACAGTTGATCAAAAATTAAGCAGAGTGACACCCAGTATACATACAACGCGTAATACTACTGTATTAACTCCTGAAACGCCTGAAATTCTACATAAAACGTTAGAGAGCACATCATATAGCGATAGAATACAGACGACTCAAACGAAAGTTTATTCAGACCTAGCGAAGAGTCCTAAAACACCAGAAAGCAACAAATCATTCAGTTCAGGTGAGACGATGGGACCTGATTCGAAACCATCGAGTCTGACAGTTAGCCCAAGGACACCGGTTAGATCAGAATCTCGAGATTTCTCTATGGACAAATCGTTGTGTTCGTCAGTTAGCTCAGACTCGAAGACTTTGGTTCTTCGTTCCGCAGATTCAGACAGTACGAGAGACAGCACGAAAACCGACGCGAAGAAAATGTATGAGATTTCCAATTCGACGACACCTATCAGCATGGATTCGTTGCAGAAATCAGAAGCCAGCCCAAAACTAATCGTGAGCAGCTCCAGTGAATCGTGTAGCCCGAGTAAATTAAAGTCTTCCGAGAGGTCGTTCAGTTCGGACCTGCAATCGCCAATAAGTGCCAACTCCATAAAGTATACCTCGAATTTCAGTAGACGGGGCCAAGATGACGTGTCAGGCTCGCCAATGGACTTGAGCAGCGCTACCTCGCCGTTTTATCCGATCTCGAATCCGAATCAAAAAACTCCGACGTCCCCGTACAGTGCTTCTAGAAGAAGATCCAGTTTGGATAGCAACGAAACGTCACCTGAGCAGAAATCGACCAGTTCGAGGGAGTCGAACAAGTTCCTAGGCTATCAGTCGAAATTTGACTCTTCCATAAAGACGTCTGATATGAAAGATGTAGACGTTATAGCACGAAAAGGTGACACATTCGTCAGAACAGAGTTTATCACTAGGAAAGAAGAGTCGAGTATTAATTTGACGGATAGAAGAATCAATGTTAGCGATGTTAAGTATTATCAAACAACGAGTACAGATTACTATCGCAAGGATAAGGATACTTTTGATGACGGTGGGGATGATCCGTCATCGGAGAAAGACGTGGTACCTTCTTTGCCTCAGGAGAAGCTAGATAAACATTATTTGAACTATCGATATAGAGATAGATCGAAGTTGTTGGAAAGAAGTTCAAGTAGTTTGGATAGTAGGAGGTACGCTGATATGAAGTCATCAGCTTCCACCGATGAATTTTCAACATCGATCGCACAGAAGAGATCCAGTGACATTTTAGAAGATATTAAACACTTGGAGGCGAAAGCAAACGATGGGTCGTCGGATAATGGGATGTTGACGAAGAAGAGCAGTTATATTTGGGAGGATATGAAGAATTTAGAGGCCAGGAGGCAGGATACCTTCAGTGATTCAGCGAGGAACTTTTCCAAACATCGTCTAGAGATACCGGATATAAATATAACTGGAGAAAGCAGAAAATCGTACGTGGTACATCCGAAGATTAATATCGACGAAAATAGCGACAGCATATTGAAGACCATGGCCTGTGGTAAGAGTAACGGCACAGATGATGGCAGGGAGTCGAAGTTGGGCGTGTGGACGAAGGTGAAGCCTCGTAAAAAGAGTGACAATGGGCGGAGGAACAGCGACAGGGCATTGAAGATCATTCAAGAAAACTCCGCTATACTTCAGAAGATTCTTGCGTGTCAGGCAAAAAAGCGTCTGCCAGACCTGGAGGAGATATCGAAGGAAATTACCATTAGCCCTATAAACGAGGAGATTTCGAAGATCTTTAGTCCGATATTAGAGAAAATGGGATTAAACGAACACGAGATTAACGAGGAATTGGCGAGAATCAATTTCAAGGATTTCGACAACATGACCGCTACCAGTGTGTCCGAGTTTGATGCAAAGATCAACGAGGAATTATCGAAGCTTTCTCTGATCGACGAGACCGAGCAGATGGACCATTTCGATGTGGACGAGGTGATATCTCACGAATACTTGAACACTAGAGAAGCTCTAATAGATCGTAAGATAAATGAGGAGTTGTCGAAACTGTTGGCAAACTATGACGATCATTCTCCAGTTAGTATGGTGAGTTTGGACAAAGGACCATCCAGCCAGAATATCAGCGAGATCGAAGGACTGGACCTGTCCAGTATTTCAACTAACGTATTTTCCTATAAATCATCCAATGAATCCATTGACACGAGAAACGACTTAGGCTCGACGCAGGAACCGTCCATTCCCGTTGACAAGTTTCCGAAATATACAGCATACGCCGTATCGAAGTATCACGTGGACGACTCGTCACCTAAAAGCGACATAGACATCTACAGAGAATTGGAGAAACTCGATAAGATCTCTTCTGCACAGGTGTTACCAGATTCGACTCTGGAGATGCCACAGAAGGAATTGTCCTCGATTCCATACGTTCCAAATACGTCACCCTTCAAGGACGTGTCACCATTGAGGTACACTTCCAAGCCGGCTCAATACGACACTTCACCCCTGAAGACCACTTACGATCCCTACAAGACCTTCGACTTCAAACCCAAGTTGTCGCCTAAACACGTTTCCACTAATCCGTTTGTGTCAACTACGTATGAGAAACCTGTAGTGGATACCGCTTTCGAGTACATTAACCATAAACCAGAGATCTCGATTAACACGTATGATCTACATTTGAAGAGTCCAATGATGACGAAAGAATCGCTAGAGTTTCGTGTCAGATACGACGATGATCCGGTCAGAGAAGTTAACACCGATTACATGTCTCTCCAGCCAGAAGGTAGATCGATCACTACCCCGAGCAAATCTCCTTATTTCAGCAATGGAAATACCGAACCGTTAACGCCTACGAAATATATTTCTAAGGAGGAGAGAATCTTGGATACTGCTGGTACCTCGTTTCTGGACTATCCCAGCGAATCTTCCGACCTTCTTCGTCGAAAATACGACGCTCTGTCTCCTAAGGAGTACACTCATACCAAGATTACGACGGATTATGATAGACACTTAGGCACGTTACCTCCTATAGAACCTGGAACAGAGACAGGATCGTATTTACCGACGAGACACCGAGATTATCATTCTCTATCACCGAATCGTCAGTTTCCTGATCACTTTCCTTCTACTATCAATCATCACTACGCCTCAAAACTTTCGTCAGGTCTCTCTGACGAATCGAAACGACCGGTTTCTCATCCAGAATTCCCTGGCAAGATGAATGTTGGGAAATATGCAGAATTACCCGATAGAAGTTCCAGCAGTTACAAGAAATCATCTCTGAGTTTAGGAAACATAGGACACTCGAGTAAAGGAGCTGATAATAATTTCAACACTGTGACCAGTCCAAAAACGCAGTTTAGTCCCTTTCCTGTTAGAAACGCTCCTAGGAAGCCGAAAGAACTCACACTGAAACTGGGCCTCTACTCGCCCAAGAGTTCTGATATAGGACAGTTAAAAAGGTCATAGTGTAGGACGATAACAATTCTGCTTCTGGTTTATCGCGTTGATTTATCTGTTCTAAATGGTTGTTTGTTGTTGACTCTGCGAAATGTATCAGATGAATTGTCTTTGTTAAGGGAATGTTCGCATTGACAGTGACTACGATATTACCAAAATGGGCCTAACTTATCGTTTGTGGTGCCTGATGTTGCCAACAGCTGAAGCTAATCGTTACCAGTGTAACACGTTATATGAATTTATGTACGGATATCGATCGCAGAAATTGCGAAGTCTGCCTTCGTCTGACACGAACGTACCATGATCACGACAAACGATTGTTTGTTCTAAGTTGGCGTTTCTTGTCTAATATCGTGTCGGTTATTAACACATTCCCTGTGGATTCTACTTGTACGAATGCTTGGGAAATTTAAAGATATAAAAATGCATAGAATGCACACAGTATCCGTTATAATGTTTGACGGATGTAACAAATCTCTGCTTAAGCATGCGTTCCTCTAACCGTATCCATAAGAATATGGAATTATATAAAATTATCTACGACGGTGTATAGAAGGACGTGTCAGAAGAAAAGGCACGACTTCGAGGATATCGCTCAACGAAATGAACGTTGAACACGAGTTTCACGATTTATCGCATACTTACTCTTTAATGTTAATCATTAACTCGTTTTCCTCAAACGTTTATAGTCTACGAACGTTGAGTAATTAAAAATCATTTTTTTTCTACGAGCTCTGCTTCATACAGCTTAACACACAAAAATCTCTTCGATGTAAAAATACAAATAGAAGAAAAAATATAAGGCGAAGAGAAAAGAAGAGAAGCTTGTGAAAATAGCGTACAAATCCTTGGCGAAACGTACTCGTGCGATTTCTAATGCAATGCCTTCAATCTCCCTCCAATCACGCAGGAAAAACCTCGTTATCGCGTCTCGATTATTCACTAAATTTACGCTAAATAGTCTGTGGAAGTGCACGAAGCTTACTAACGGAAGAAAGGGGAAATTAAAAGGAAAAAGGACGAGGGAAACGTTACAAAATGCCTTCCATTCCTTCGAACGCGATTCGCTTTACTACGGTAATCTCGCATGCGATCGTAAATCATGACACTGATCGCGAGACCGTGGTAACGTGAAATTTCCTTCGAACAGATACGATATAATAATACAACCACATAGATTGTATAAAATTATAGAAGTTGTTACGACGGAGCAGCGATATAGAGCTTAATTTGTCCGTACGTTTCGCGCAAAACCTAGTCGTGCAGTGGGCGTACCGTTTAAGTAAGGACCGAGTAAGTACCATTATTCGAGGCCGGAGACACAAAAGAGGCAGTAAGGCAGAAAAAACAAATTGTACATAACTACATAGACGTTAATTGTATATTATTAAACAAAAAGAGGTTGAGAAGAGGAAGAAGAAAATGGGGTTGTGTGGAGCTTGAGAGTCGTTCTAAATCTTTTTATATAAAATAAAAGAAGTAGTATTTTTAGATGTTTCTAATATGAGATAAATCTTCGTATCGTCGCCGTCACTGAACGAGCTTAGCTGACAATGAGCTATGCTTGTCGCGAGAACGATCGTTCTTTTTGCATATTCTTTGTTACCGGTACGACTGAAAAAGAGGCAATCCATTGTTTCAAATGAATTCAAATTTAAAATGGTCTACAAGTTTAAAGAAAAATCTTTCAATTGAATATTATTCAGTTACTTTTATAATATATATTATATATATACATATATATCTTTTAAACTATAGTATCTTTTATATAATTATATATCTTCTATAGAGGATCATAATGCGAGCCTCTATAACACCTTCAATCGATATTTTATAAATACAGGTTTCATTCTATTGTAATTTGAACTGTCGTTCAAGTCGATAATCAGAAATTTCAAAATTGCCACGAAGGTAATCTGACGGAAAGAAATAAAAAATCTAATCTCAGAATTCTGGAACATGTGTTAACGAAGTAACACCACGGAAAGAATATACATAGGCAGATAACATGCAATTTATTTTCATCGGCTTGCATAGCGATATAGATGACAGTCTGTCGATCATTACGTCCAATTTAATCACTGATGGCAGGTAGAATCGTCAATTCGCAATTCAACGCGTGCAGATTTTTATACGCAACGGTTGAGCTGAAAGAAACATAAGCTCGGCGGTTAACTAGAAGCAGAAGCGAAGATCGTCGATAAAATTTTCTGATGTAGCTGGCTGCGTTAATGTGCCTCTGCGATCAACCCGCGTCAAGTTTCGGCTAATTTACAACGACGTGTCGAGAACTTGGACAAGCAAAAAAGAAAAAAAGAGAAAATATCTGCGCGTCAAGAAAACCAGAAATTCTTTTCGACGTCGTGTGACATCGGTTATAGTTCTTTTTATCTACGTCGATTACTCTAAGAAAAAAAAGTCACGCTTGTAGACAAAATTCTACGCGTATTATAAGCTAGCTTCTAGATACAACTCGCTAATTTTATCGCGAAGAAGAGATAATTCTCGATATAATTCACAGTTACCACGATCTACGAGAAAACATGTGAATCATAGCACGCGAAGCTTATGCGATAACTTTGCACTCGATTAAACGATGCATAAGAAGAAACTTTTTCTCCTGCGTAAAGAAATCGTAATCGTAAGTACGAATTAGCGTTGTCTACGATGTTACAGCGTAATATTTTTCATGGCCAATGAGAACGAAGACGAGGAGTCGCCGTCGTCATGTTCTTCCGCTGACGAGCAAACAAATCCAGTGAAACGAATCCGATGATCCGTTTCGGAAGCCTGTGAGGAATAGAAAGTATTCGTAAAAGGTGCTTTAGCGAGGCATTTTGATGCGTTAGGGAAACAAACAAGAATAAAAACTATCTAGGACGTAGGTAGCTGTTAAGGAATCGATGATATAATATCGTTTGTTCGTTGTGTCTTGCGAATGGTCGTTTTCGAAGGGCGGAATATCGCGTGGTTCACGTTGATTCCCAGCATTCGGTTCGTAATAAATTCGGTTCACTTTGTTTGTAACAACTTTTCGGATGTATCGTTGATCCGACAATATAACAGGCGTTCTCGATTCGTTTTCTAAGGTTACTTCTTAACGGCGGGAGCATTTTTTAACGTACATACACAAGTTAACACACGAAAATTATCGTAACAGACAGTGGTTAGAGTTTTTTCTACGCAGGTAATCGAAAGGGAAGAACGTAATCGGGAAGTGAAAAAATGAAGGGCGTGTTTTAAGCGGAATATTGCCTTCGTGTGACGATCGTTGCGGAGAACGTGATTGTTACGAGAGGGCACACGAGTCCTATTAGAAAAAAAGTCATTTATAAAGAAATGTTATATTTACAAAAAAAAAAAAAAAAGGGTATGTATGATGTTGTTACATGACGTTTTGTGAGACGTTGTTGTAAATATCTATCGGTACGAGAGTCATACCAGATATAAGACTGTATATTTGAAGAGCATAGAGATGTAAGTCGTTATGAATAAAAAATAAACGGAACAAATATATTGAGGAATACACTTTGTCCTGATGTTTCTTCGATTTTACATGGAACTGGGATAAATTCCTAGTATTGAATAACATTCACGATATCCTTTAATAAAAATACCATTCCGTTCCTAGAATTTTCCTCTATCAGAAAGGGAAACAATATTCTATTTTAACATGGAGCGTTTCGCTTCGCTCGCAAAGGGATATTAAAAGAAGAAAGAGGAAGAAAAAGAGAGAAAGAGAGAAAATAGAAGAAACGAGCAAGGGAAGGAAAATAAAATCTATCGTAGGAAATAGGTTGAAACTTATCGACTAAAAAGCTCTTGCCATACCTTTTTCTGCGAACAGTACCACCCCGATATCTTGCGCCAGAGTGGACATTTCATTTCGTTAACACGATTACGCGTATTCGTGCGCAGAGTATCGTGAACTCATTTTAATTGGGATTACGTTTCAATTAAAACTCTGTTCCCCATTAGGTGGTAGCGTTGAGTTTTGGAGAATAATTGATACGAACAACACGTTATCCGATTGCGAGGCCGGATAAAATATGCATGTTTACCAATCAAAAGGTGTCCAGTGTTATACACCTGCTCGTTCTCTCCTCCCTGGATAAATATGCGATTACTATGGTTTCTTTAGCTGGTAACGTGCGACTGTGTGCACGTATCTATGTACGTATGCGCCGTACGAGATGTATATAACTGGCAAACACTGATACCTTTGAGTCGGCCCGAATGAAATTTTAATGACGCACAAAATCGGAAACCTATTCGCCTTTCGCCGGTTCCCTGTTGTTTCGCGCGGTGGTTTTACACCGGCAACGCCCCGGGCGACCACGTTTTCATTCATAAATTAAAACGTATTCGCAACAATTACATTTCACCCCGCTCCCCGTGTGAATTAGTCGAGCGAATTTTATCAAGCGCCCACTGATTTTTATTTAACGTTTGTCCGATATTTGTTTCGGAATTCCTTTCATATTGAAATCCTCATCAGCCCGATTTTAAACGTTTTAACGTTTCCCTCAGGAATTTTTCTATTAACCACCAGCGTTTCGTCGCTCAAGGATCTGTTTTAATTTTCCCGAGTGCCTCAGCACATGGGTTTCTTTGAATTGGGATATGGAATTAAAATTAAAACTCGATATTACTCGATACGTTTCTGCCCACGTTATACAAATATATTGAATTGTAATAGCGTTAATACACTTCGCAGCGAGAATATTTTTTTTCTATATTTCACTCGATAATCGACGCTGCTTTAAATATTTTAAAAGTAGCATGTGATATTAACGAATATTTTCGAATATTAACGAATTGAAATTATTACAAAAATTTGCGTCAAAATAAAACAGCCGTCGGTGAGGCAACTAAAAGTGGGATCAATCGATTCATTTTATTTTTAAAAATTATTTTAAATTCCTAGAAACTCAGAGATAATTTCGCTTCTGCATAAAACAAAAAAGTAATTTTCGTTCTTCGATTTTAATCGCCAACGTTATATCTTTCAATTCTTCAATTTTCCATTGAAAAACAGCGAAACCATGAAAGAAAGGGTGCAAAATTGCCGAAAATACACGCGTGGAGGGTTAAACGCGTTGAAATGGATCCGATTTCATGAAATATTTCTCTTCTGCCTCTTTCTTTCACTATTTTGTTTTCTTTTATTTTTTAATCGAAATCATGATCGTTGCGGTGGCTTTGAGAATTTCGAGTCAACGCCAACGCAACGTATCGCTCCAAAGGATGCAAAAGTTTAATAAATCCATTCATCGTGTTTAATACGAAGAGAGAGAAAGAGGCATGCGTACCCGTGAGCCCGCTTATTGCCGACACAACATATTCAGCAATTTGTTCGTTCGATGAAATATCTGTTCTCGCAATTTATCCGTTTGGCAAAATGACAATTCGACAGTTCGTTCGTCCCGTGGACGAAGAGCGTCGATTCGCCGATTGAACAACCGTCCTATCCGTGCTTCGATCCTTTCATTCAATATTTTTTTTCACTCCCGTAATAAATTCGTTTACCTTCCACCCCCGCGTTTTTTCACGGTCTCGTTTGATTAACTGCGAGCGGATCACGTAATTTCCGGAAAAAATTCAGGGACTGCCGTCCGGCTCGTACATTTTTTTTTTTTTTTTTTTAGCACAATCCATCCGTGACAAAAATAAAAAGAGAAGATGAGTCCGAAAATGGACGAACATCGTAACTTTTTTCCATGTCGATTGTTCCAATATTCACTTTTGTATCTCGCATTTTTTGATTGAAATATACGGCTGGTTAAGAAACCAACGGGAATATCTGGAAGGCAGAAACAAAGGAACCAGGCAACGAGAAGTAACGATAAAACGCAGCTACTAAATGTTAAGGAAACCGAGAGAAGGAAAGCTACGGTGACTAATCACGGACATTTTTTCTACCAGTTGTGTTTAAAACAGCTTGACAAAAATTTCTTTCGTTGCAGTATGCTTCGTGGAATAGCAGCAGATGTCCTCTTGAAACTTACGATTTTCAATACTGCAAGTCTTGCTTCAACTCTAGTCCGATGTTGCGAGAAATTTCGCTCCGATTATTCTGTAATTCCGATCGAGCATCCTCAGAAGCGTACAAAGCTATAAAAAAAGAAAAAAGAAAAGAAGGAGAGAGAAAGAAAGAGAAAAACGAGAAACGGTATCCGTTCGATCGTATGAATTTCCATCTTGCATTTCAACTCGAACTTCCGGACTGGTTATGGAAGCACCAGGCAAGTAATGGAAAAGGGACAACAAAGAACTTGGAGAATAAGAAACTATGATAAAGAAGAGACAGTAAATGATAAGAAAAACTGAAGTCATAGAGCAGTACAAAGGGAAAGATGGAAGTAAGACAGCGTACAAAAACTGGGAAAATGGAGAACGAAAATGAGAAACACAAAGCAAAGGTGGTTGGCCACAGAAGCGAGTGCACAGAGTCGTGGTTACGCAGAGTAATATGCACCTATTCCGATATGGAAATGAGCATGACCGAAGGTGTGTAAACACGAGAGCACGCGAGCACACGGCAATCCGATCAGTGGCATCCACTGCATCTGTAATGTCGCTCCAATGGCTCTGGTTCTCTTGCTTCTTGCCCTCATATCACGCCCACTGACAATACATCTTCGATAACTCTGAATCTCGAGTTACACCCAAGAATCCCATCACGAAATCGGAATAATCAAAGAACGTGTGCTGTTTCTTGTTCCGCCGCTTCGTGATCTGAGAGTTAGATGGCGGTTGGTTCGAGGAGAAATATAACGTGTTACAAACTGTTTCCACTCTACTTTGACGTATACGGATTTAATGGTAATAATTTGAAAATTGCCGCGCTGGATTCTTCGTAGAAATTGACTGAAAATAAAAGATTCTTCGATTTTTTTTCGTTATAACAACTTGAATGTTCGGTGAAATTGACCGACTGTTTGCGCCAACAGCGTCCATTCTTTCGACGACAAATCGAAGGAAATTACCGGGCCGCTATAGCGGCACGGGATCGGCCAGTATGCATTGAAATTTCGACAATCCTGTAAAAATCGTTTTCAGAGAGGCGGCCAGAGAACTATGGAGGCCCGAAGAGCGCGATTGATCTGCATTGTAATGGGAAAATTTGAAAGTACCCGCGCACTTTGGAGCGCGCGCGAATTACCAAACCATTTTCGAGAAAATTCCCGAACAAAAAAAATGCGGTTGTATTCGAACATAGGGTACGCCGATCTGCATTTTAATACGAAAACACACGTCGATGGTAGAAGATAGAAACGTTGTAACGAGAAAGATAGAACGGTTTCACTTGCGCCGCGACGCACCGCGTAAAGTTGAGCGCAGTTTTAGAGAAATTCGCCCATCGAAATTCATACCTCGTCGCTCCGTTCTCCATGTAAATTTTATATTCTGAAATTAAGGATTTTTTTATTTTTCCAACGCAAGAATTTTCATTTTGCCACTGTGCTGCCGGCGTTGAATTAAATAGAACGTATCATTAAATATAAAACGAGCATACTCGAATAATAACGGAATCGTTTTAAAAGCACTTTCGAAATAAATGATGGCTTTCCTTTCACTGTTTTATACGGTCGAGGAGGAAAAAAGAAAATAGAAGAATCTCGTGTTAACTCGTATATTTTGGCGTTGAAAAGGAAACGATGTACAATAGGTACGCGAAAGACAATGCGGCGAACGTTTATAATACGAGGGCGTTAAAGTTACAGGAATATCGATCAAAATCTGGAACGTGAAGTCCCATCCAGTCGGGATCTAGTCGTAATGAATTGATATTAAATTGATGGTAGCGAAGTATACGCGGCTGCGCGTGCACGTTACACAGGTCGCTCGTTGTCTAACTGGAATTATGCAATCAAATGACACAATGGTTCAACTATTATGTATCAGGCAAGCGACCAACTTGCCCGCAATGAATGCAACGGTGACAATACCAGACCTCGTCTCTTCTCCTGTCTGTTACAGCGTTGGCATGCTCGATATTGCCGAATTCTCGTGAATAATAATTGTCGTTGCGAAAGCAATCGTCGCTAACGTTGATCTTTAAAAATCATTTACCATTCGTGAATGTAAATTTTGAGTTACAAATAGTACATTTTCAGACCATAAACAGATATTGGAAATAATCCAGAAAATGTTATGCAGATTATCAATGTTTCATTTCAAACGTGTTTGTCCTAACGTATAATAGTAGCCGTGACCAATCGTCAGCGAGTATGTTTACTTAATACAAGCGACGCAGCTCAAGTGATCGTATAACGCGATTCCTTAACAGGTCTATTAAAATATCGGGAGACATTATTTTTCACTTCGTTATCGATTAAATTAACTAGTGGAAGTACTATGATCGTTTTTTCCTCTGGCTGCAGCTTCCCTTCCGATGAGAAAAGCGCAAGAGTGAAAAGGGACAGGTAGGAGGAGGATAGTAAAAGAAAAAGAAAGCAAAAAAAGTGGCGAAGAAGTACGAGACTCGTGTACGTGAGTAAAATCATGGCTGCAATTATGTACTTACCTTCTGCCTCGTAGTTACGATTCATTAAAAAATCGCCGGAATTTTTATGAATGTTCTCAACGAGATCCTCTCTCTGTCGGCCTCTGTTGGGGTGTAACAGGGCGTGCGAGGGCCAAGGGAAAGTGTAATGGGATGTTTAAATTTGCTGAAGGTAATAATCGGGGGCTGACGGTTTTCAATTGAGATAAGAGCGGTGCCGGGGTACGCGCTCGCCTTTTGGCAAGAAACATTAGCATTGAAACATCGACGCGGAGCCTCCGCTGATGCGGAAATGAACTTGCAACGCGGGAGAGAGGATAAAAAGTTGCGGGACGATACGCCGTCTGCGTGGCTTTTTTTCATCCGACAGAGTGGAATCGCCAACGCATCGCCATTATTGAAAGATGTAGAATCGTGTAACACAAGGAGGAGATGCTGGACGCGCCGCTTGAAAACTTTTCATTCGTTTGAATTACCAACTCGATGAATACGCGAAAAAAAATGAGAGAGAAGAAGAGTGAAAGAGGAGAATAGAAAAGAAGAGAGAGAAAGGGAAGCATGTACATTGCCCCTTTGCGTTGCGTGATCTCGGAAATGGTAAATGAGAACGGGGAAAAGAGATTATCATCGCGAAACGCTATCGCGTGCTTCGCGTCCCGAAAGGTAACTCTTTGAATCTGAGCTTGATTAGCGAAAAAACGTATTATACAAAACCAGAAACGCATACGTATTATCACGATTATAGATGACATATCGCGACGGTTGTTAGGAAAAGCAACACGGTTTCCGAATCGTGATACTATATGAGAACTGTAAACGGGAGAACATAAAAATTCACTTGGGAAAATTGTAATTTCTTTCGCGATAACGTAAGCGCATTTAACAAGAAATGATCATTTGTCTTCGGTCAGACACCTGAATCTTGGAACAGAACATTTTTCATTCTGGAATCAAGACATTGAAAAGGTGAACGCTCTGTTTCTAATCATATCATTTTGTTCGTCGGCCACTACACTTTAGCGGCTCACGGTTAACCTGTGTTCTTAATTACAACAGTATTACGCAAGATAATTGTCGCATCGCCGACATAACTGTCTTATTATCCCTAACCGATTTCTTATTCGGAATCGTAGGAATGGTAATACGCTGTTGATCAGTGGTATCAAGAGTTAGCTGGAGGCGAACACCGAATATTTAATGTCGGTTTTTAGTGGTCGTTTCAGCGGCGTCTAATGGCGATCGAGAGAACTTCGCCATTATGTCTCCAAAATTCTTTCCTCCACCTGCCGACGATGATTACGCGTAGCCTGCTGCGTTCGTCAAGAACCATCAGGCCAGCGTACACGCTCCGGTAATAATGCAAATTTCCGTTTCGCCTGTCCAGCATTAATAAGGATCGGCATGGCTCGATTAATCTAAGAGGTAGCCAGAGATTTCGAGAAATTTCGGGCCAATCATTGCTTGTATAATGCGCAGCTTGCACGACGGGCAAGGTAGCGGTGTTACACGACAAACGATCGTGGCCTCGGACGAATTTTAATCGCGGTACCCTGCTGGAGAGCGAACGCGAATAGAAACGGACCGGATTTCCAGTGTTAATGGCGAGATAAGTGCGCCATAAGATTTAATCCACCTCGCATGAAATTGGAGCTGACATCGTAAAGTATCGCTTGCAGCTTTCGACCTCACAAATTAATTTCTGAACTTACTCGTTCCTGGCTTACATTTCCGGTACCTAGCACCAAGTCGGGTCATACTGATTAGGAAGCCATTAAAGTCTACCAAAATTATCATTGTACATTTGTACAATTATTTTGAAAATAGAATTAGTTTATTCCGCGAATAATGTCATCTTTTATGTTATAAAATTTCGCGTGTAGTAGACAAATCAAATCATCTGTAGAGTTAATAAATATTTGTAATCTAAAGCATAAGATTACTTCTGCTTCAATTCTAACAGGAGCAATAATATATATTTCTTTTTCTTTCTTTCTTCTCTTCTTCCATATCTTTTCTTGTTCCTTCACCTTCTTCCCTGTCTTGTGTAGCTCAATTCCAAATGACGGACAAATTATATATTATAAAAATATTTATGAAAAGGTTTCATCTGTATTTATTAAATCAACTACGATCTCTGCAGTTTTAATAACCAGATCAAAGGTAACAGTCAAGAATGTCCAAGCTACTTGCAGAGAAAAAATTCCAGATCATCGAGCCAGGCATTCGATCGTTGTCACGCAAATTTGCGACGTTTCTATGATCTCTGCATGTACTTAATATTCGTTGGAAAAACGACGCGTTTCTTTACGGGAAGTCCTTTCGGAGTACCCAGTCCGTTTCATCAGTGAACTCGGGTTCCAAAGTTCTTTCGAGCGAAATTGGCTTCGCTGACAAGTGGCCGGGCTGAAAGTGCCTGGGAACTATCCGAAAATTATACCTTAACCGGTCAAAGCGAACTTCCACCGACGATTCTTTCCACGGAGTACGGCCCCCGAAACCACTCAGACCTTAAAGGCAACGGCAGCCACTAGGACAAAAGGATTGGTACGAAACAGTTTCCGTCTCGCGTGGTGAAAGAATGAACTTGCACACCCGTCAAACGAAAGTACGAGGAGTCACGCGTGCATCACGCGTCTCTTTGTCGTGATTGCAAAGTTTCTCGTGGAAAACTTGTTCTAGTCCTGTCTCTCCCTGCTGAACTATTTGCTTGGAACATTTGTGGAAAGCATACCGGAGAAATCCTTTTATTTCGGCGAGACTGTCGCGGGATTACCTTCCTTTTTCTTTAGTTCATTGGATCGGTATAGGACACGGAGGGAATGACAGAGAGAAAGAGAGAGAGAGAGAGAGAGAGAGAGAGAGAGAGAGAGAGATCTTGTGCTTCCTTCGAAGCCAACGGATCCAGAGTAATGTAATATCCGTTTCCGGACTCATGAAAATTATCTGGTGGATGGAAAGAACGCAGGAGCAGGGTTTCATTATAGTTCTAAGGATTTGTTCAGTCTAAAAATATGCGCGATAACGACGCGACAAATGTCCCTTACGTTAGACCTGTTTATTTATGAATACCAATTGCAGTTTTATATCTCTCAGTATACCTTTGAAACATTTAACTCGTCTAATCCAGGAAATAATAACGCATTATTCAAATTAAACTGGAATGCGAACGCGATATTGTTATTTTTGAAAATTTATATACAAAGCGAAAATTAAGCAGATGCAACCTCTCTGGCAACATTTGTATGTCAGGTCTCCTTCAGTGGTGCATTTTGCGGTCTTTTATATTCACCGAAGTTTTTAATAATTAACATACCGAATATATCGTATAAAATGGGACGGAACAGGGGAGATAGTATAATAAGGAAGATCACTTTTTAGGTCAAAGCTGTCGAAACAATCATATTCTGTACTATCTTTCACAAAGTTGAACTTACTAACTTAAAAATATGAAGAATATTAATGGATATTAGAATCTGATGTAATAGTTACATATTATAAATATTATAATTTTACAAATTATACACGAATCAAGTAATTCGCGAATATATTACACATGGAGAACTTTTACGAATATATTGCATCTGTTATATGAAACCTTTTGAAATTTCATTAGTGCTACAACGTAATTTGACTATCATAATTATATTGGTAAAATTTGGAACCAATCCGGAAGAGTATAATAGGAATTGCAGGACATTTACCGTGCACATAACTGATCAAACACACAATTGATATTCAATTCTAAAAATAGCAAATAACTTATTTTCATAAATTCGTTTGTGATAGAGAGATGATACAGACAATAGCAAATTGCAAGATAAATTTTAGAATCAATGCCCCTGATAATAATATGGCACTATTCTTTATTTTCCAATTTTGGAACTGGTCAATGTGGCTTCTGAATGGCTCATACATCATTCCCATACGGTGTTACTGCGGATATAGTAACCTTAGTTACACGCTGTCCACACTCTTTCAAGAACGTAACGAGAATCTGGCCGTGGAAAGACACGCGCAACACGAACGAGCCACGATTCGCGAGCACAATGACACGATTTTAACCTGCGTGTCACGATGCCCGAAAGAAGGAAAACCGGCGAAGTTTTGGACAGGGTTTTCAATACTCGAGCCACGCCACAGTCGACGAAGTGAAATTCCATATCGAAAATAACAAAAGAACGTCAACTCACCGGGCGAGATTCGTATTCACGAGCGTGTAAAGGAAGGTGGCCAAGAGGAGAAAGAAAACCACGCTCGTATGTGTTTCCTGCGGAAAGCGAGCAACCTGCGGATATATGTTCTCACGGAGGAAACTGGCAGCGCTTGGCTTCGGCGAATAAATTGCGTGTCGTTTTATTTACGTCTTCACGCAAACTGGATACAAAGGCGGACAAGAAGGAGCGCGCGTTGCAGCTCTCGAATGCAGCGATGGTAAGGTAGCGGATGCAAACCGAAAGAAACGCTTCCACTCTCGCTCAAAGACACGCACGGACACTTTTACTTTTTTTATTTTTCTGCGCGCCACCGTTCCTCCCGTTCCCGGCATTCATCTTCTGTTCAGCTCATTCAAACGACGCTGCCGCCACGGAAGCCCCTGGCAATTTACGTATTTAGATATCGTTGCGCGCAGATGCTCACGCTCCCGCGCCTTCTTTCCACCTTTTTGCGACGCTTTGTAGGTATGTGTTTTAATGGATTTGCATGTTCCGTGAAGTTTCTTTTTTGGTATAAAAACCAACATCTGAGCAAGACCCCATGCTTCACTGAACAATCATGATCAATCGATGATTTAGTTGGTTTTGTATATAGATTGAATAAAATGTGTACAGTGGTTACAATAACTATTTGTACTTTTACTTTCCAATGAAACCTTTTGTTTATTAGGTCCTATACATTTCATTCTCGTTTTATTTACTATATTTTTGTAGTGATATGAAAATGTGTATGATACGAAATATAATATACTTAATTTAATTAGATAATACACATTATAATGAATACGTATGTTTCACGGAATTGTTTATCGATCTAAGTACTAACATTATGACTTCTGTCTTAGTGAAAAATTGGAATTGTATGTTCCCACCTACGAAATGTAATTATTTAATCATTGATTTAATTCATCATGTGAATAGATGAAAGCAAAGAAGAATATAAATTACTATATATAATATAAAGATATTATTATATAACAAATATATATAAAGGTATTTTTTGGCAGGATTTCAGAAATATAGGGATCTTTAGTCCATATACGAGGAAAGTATACATAGATAGGCTTCATTGACATTAACGCGCTCGCTGACACATAGCACTGACGGAATAATGAATTTTCCTGACAACGCAGAAAACGTGTCGATAAATCCGACACTAACGACTTATCTGGCCGTGTCATGCACAGCGAACTGGTGATAGCCAAATGAGGTCAGAAATGGCATTCCGTCAATCGCAGAATATGAAATTTATCGATGTTTCCTATCAGTCTTGCAGAAAATACGAAATCGTTTCGGTAAACATAAATCGACTCTGTACGAATTGTTTTTGTGACATTATCGTGTAATGTATATACTACAAGCTATATGGCTGTCGTATTAACACGTGGCGAAATATTTGAATAAACTTTAGAATATCGCATGTAAATTTTATTTTTACGCTACTTTCCATATTGTATGTCAATCTGTTATAGCATCATCTGTGTCTCTTTCATCGTAATAATTTATCGCGTTAACACCCCTCGAGTATTTCCCGCCCTGGATAGAAGTCGATGACATTTCAAAGAAACAGCCATATAATCATCTTTATCACGCGAACTGGAAGAAAAGAAGATTGCGTGAATGCAAAGAAAACAGATGCATCCTGAAACGTTCTGATGTCTGATCAGATCTAACGTAAGCACGAGAAGCTTCTTTCACGGCTCGAAATGACTCCAATTTTGAATAAATATAAATTTGTGAATGAAAATACCGAGATTTAGTTTTGTCGAATTCAATGACCTGCAAAACATCTGTTTCATTTTTGTGAAAATCAAATTATATAATTTGTAAACTGCTATATATGTATGCTAACTATAAGATATTATATATTGAAAGCTACATTCTTAATGATATTATTATAATAGTTTAAAAAAGTCTTTATAGAATACTAGTTAGCACAAATATAGAAGTGATAACATTTCTACGATTCTGATTACTATACAATTAGATTTTCGTGTAAGCATGTGAAATTTGAGGATGGAAGCACACATAAAATTCATGTAATGAGAAAAAAATACAAAATATCGATAGTGTGCGCGTTGTAATATTTATCAAAAGGAAAAATCTCCTCTTAGTCTTCTTCAGTTGCATTTACAAAACTATGAATCTATTGGGTTGACAACTAAGTGATTGCGGATTTTGTCAATACCACCTAATGATAAAATGTCAAAATTGACAAAATCCGCAATCACTTAGTTGCCAAGCCAATACACGAAGATCCTCAGTCCAGTAACTACAAAACAGTAAAAAATCCTGCAGTTTTATCCGTGCCTTCGCATCCTGTCACTGACTGCAGTCCGGGTATCATAATGATAGATCTTGAGATCGATTGGAGGAGCGAATTACATTGTTACCCTCTTCCCATTGACGTTGCTGGGCTTCCGGAGCGGTGAGACGCGGACCGAAGACATCGAGCACGCGAGCGCACGAGCGTTCTCCACGTCTTGCTATATTTAAACTCGGCGAGAACTGGCCGCGGCTCTTTTTACGCGTCAACGAGGTTGACGTATCTTTAGGACATTCTAGCAGAGACACTAATTTAAAGGCGTGTCGGCATTTGGAATGCATTGGTTCGAGCGCGACGTCATCATTAGAGAGCAGCTCGAGTCGTTCGCAGAGTCGTTGTCCAGAAGAGTACAAGAGAAACAGAGAGAGGGGAGAAGGGACACATGGATTCCAGCCAGAGCTCGACGCGATGTCCTTCGCGTCTTCGACTGACACCCTGCGAGATACGGTGCTTATGTTAATGCGAAGGGAAACGTGTACCACGAGGGACGGCCAGGGACTGACACACAATACGGCTCGCGCGGCAATATCTGTGCAGCCGAGAGCCATTAATAACGAACGAGACGAACTCAATGAATCACGGCCTCCGTGTTCCATTATAATGCAAATATTCGGCGCTGTTTAATGACGGCCTAACGCTATCTTTGGCGCACGTCACTGGAATGTTAAGTGTACACGCCCTTTACGGGTGATCTTGACTTGTTGTGTTACCGAAGTGGCCACCTTGAGTTCACCGAGGATGCACAGTTTCTCGAATTGTTGATTCTAGCGTTTATTCTACAGGAATGTCTACGCTTTTGACGAATATCGACGATCGTCGATTAACATTTCAATGGTTGGGAATGCATACATGTAGCTCACGAAGATATTCGGATGCTTTTAGGAATTAGTTCATATATTTTAGTAATATTCGTGTATTGCTCACAGAAAACGACCATAGTGTTCACATACAGTGGCTATAAGAACAGTATCAAATTTTTCCAATCATATGACAATGTTACTAAATGATACGAAATTTAATATATTTGGACCTAATTAATTAGTGTGTAAATGCTATGATAAGTGCAATGGTTTTCCAATACTTTTCGTATTCATTCAATTATTGTATACAATTATGAATGATAGTGTTCAATCATGAGATTTTGTAAAATAAACAAAGGATACTTTTTAATATTCAGAAGAATAGAAAAAGTTTTTTTATGGTAAGTGCCCGAATACTTCGATGAATCATATGTTTGAACACTGAGATAATAAGTGGCGTCTTTCCGTACTTAGGTATGATATGCTAAATTTGCTATAATTTATATGTATGTAATTTATATTAGGTATATTAGATCAAAATCCTTGATATGTTAAATTAATAACGAGGTCGGAATTGTGTACCATGCAATGTGTACTGATAATTAAACACCGTTCGATTTCGAACTTGAATTGCAGGAAAACGTGAAAATAAAGTCGTCGTACGTTCAACCTTTTGACCTATATTTGGAATACGCTATTAAATACATAAGAGCCCTTTTAACTGGAGTTTGCATCGTTGTTATATATAATGGTTCGTCATTAAAAATTTGACTAACAATTCAGGCGTTAAAAGTCCCATTTCGAATGTAACGTTACAAGGTGCTCGAGGTAAAAGGGCGTTTTGTATTCTTCACCAGCTCGTTCTAAATGTGAATCATTCACGATTCGCTAACATTCAAATTACATTTTCCGAAAGTTGAATTCTCTTATGCAACTTGAGAAGAATAACACCCTCTCTATTTGCTCTACGAGTGGAAATTCCACTGAAGAGATCCGATCTAACAAAATTGTAAAATTTTTTCTCTCATATGTAGTTGCTGTTCGTTCGAGAAGAAGGGACGTTATTTCGTAAAGAAAATACCTTGGCATGTCCAGCGGAAGGATTTCAATTTTCTCGGGTAATCCTTTTGGGAGTATAATAATTTAAACGTTCCCTTTTGCATTTATTCGCATGCATCCGGAGGAGGCCTGGCTATGTATTCTGTGTGCTTACCAATGCTCCTTGTTCAAAAGTTTCTAGCGCGTTTCAAAGGTGGATTAGGATCAGCATAAAATACGACAGAATGTCTCATATCGCGGATACCTCAGAGATCTGCTTCGTCTAGACGTTTACTTTGCACAGGTTACTACAAGATAAACCAAACTTTCCACGATGAGATAAGTTGGCGAAGAATTAATACAGCTATCTCTCCGGTGCAAATCGCTGCCAGCGAAACCGTGAATATTCCGTCGTGCTGATAATTATCGAAATTTTGTTCTCTTACACGGAGCTAGGCGATTCCCCGTCTCGGTCAGTAGTTTAGAAGTTAAGTAACGCCGTGTTAACTCGAGCTCGCCGGAAACATTGCGTGCCACTGTTTCGTTCCAATTCTCCATCGCTTCGAATCCAGTTCAACATGAACTTCGAACTTATTAATTCGCACGAAACAATTTGAAGAGGAATTTTCTTTCGACGCGCCAAATACAACCGACAAAATCCAATGAGCCAACTTTCGATTCTAATCGTCGGTACCTCGTAATCGGAATGAAATTGTTTGGCTAACGATCCAGAAACATATAACAGGAGTATACTTACTGAAACATTGACATTCTCGATAATATTCTGCATCTCGTATTATAACGAACGATTATCGTGTGCATACATACTGGAAACTTTGGGCTAATTAACATGCATCAAGATAAACTGAAACACTTCAATTTGCATTAACAATGTTTGAAGATCCGACCTATGCATGCTTGAATTAACAAGAAGTTACCAATCCGATGATAATTTCGTTAAAATTCGAGCACGAGTATGAAAACTTATGATGATTTTCATAAATTATAAGTTAATTTTTGTGACAAATCCCCATATCATTGAAAATGTTAGTTACAATAGCTTTGCGTCTATTCAACTCAAACTAGCCGAATGTCAGGACGTTGAGGAACTCATGAATTTGCATGGACCAAACCAAATATAATCTTAGTGCACACAGATGGTTCTCTCTCGGGCAATAGGTGCTCTCCGCTCTGAGGATCCAGCTCATTCTCGCCGTTCATGCGACGTCGTGGATAGGAAGTGCAGATTGCCCTGTTTAATTACTGGTGAGGGATAGACCAAGGACTTCGAGGGCAATCAGCTTGTTTGTATTTGCTTACAGATTTACGACGGTTCGGTTGGAAGTTAACTTCTGAATTTCACAAAGTCGCGCGTCAGCATCATCGTACTGTCGTCGAGTTGCATCAAATACGCTTTTCCACGTAGACAGTCTAATTAACCCAATTAAGGCCTTGATTCTTTAATGTAGCAAAATGTCACGCACTTAGCATAAACAGCATTCTGATATTACATATTTTAAGATCCAAGGTGTATGAATGAATTGAAAATATGTATGATTTATGGCTAAAAATCGTCGAGTCATATCACAGGATAGAAAGTTAAAAATTACGATAGAAACTTAATTAACCAATATTAAATATTCGTATAATCTTCCTATGAAAGCAAAATATTCGATTTAATCTTGAATGTACAAAGGCAAAGAGTTTGAATGGCCTCTCCTCAAAAATAGTTTTCTGTTTGACCTTCACCTTCAAAGGTCAAATATTTGATCGGCCTTTCTGCGAAAACAAAACTTCAGGTTTGATTTTGAGCTTCGAAGGTCAAATGTGCATATATTTAGCTTCCTCTGCAAGAGTTTAGCTTGATCATGAATTTCGATGGTCAAATATTTATTCACTTCAAACACGAAAATAATATTGTCCGTTAGCGTTTTATAGTAATAAGTGTGGTTCTTGGTGGTACCGTTCTTGATGGTCAGTTGATATATTGTAATAAATCTATAGTGCGGCTAATTGTTTGATAGGTAATAAACATGCAGTAATGTATATGAAGATGCTCAACCTAAAAATGCATCTGCGTAGTTGTAGGGGATAATACGCTTATTGTTAGTAAAATACTCAGTTACTCGTGAAGAGTAGAACGATGGTAATATAACGTTTCTCGAAGAAAGTTGTTATACATAATTATTTAGGTCGTACATACATATTACTACAAGTGAAGGTGTACTAGTTTCTCTAATCTGATATAGTATACTGCTCCTGTTACAGTTGAACGAAGTTAATGTTGGGAGTAAGTGTAATTACTTAGTTGTTCGATGCAATTTTCGCAGACTTCATTGTTCTATAGTCTTCGATTTCGTCTTAGCTTTTAATTATTCCCCATCATTATCAACAGCCACTAATTCTTTTTCTATCGTCATACTAGAAATTTATTTAATTCAAATAAAGGATCTAAAAATAAAAAAGATGCTACTATAGATACTTGATTTCAAAATTAAATTTCTTCAATCTGCGTTCAAGGAAGGCGATTTCCGTAACTGGTATCTACATAATTCAGAAAACAAACGTTCAATAACGTATAATGCAAATCAGGCAACAGGAAAGTAAGGCGATAAGGCACGTCAAATTAATCGACTTTTATGTCGGATGGAGATCGATGAGTAGTTTTTCAACGGGAGATCCGCGTGGAATTGGTGGTTCCGATCTTTCATTCTGCGCGCTACATACGTGAGTCGGGTACGTAAATATAAATCGAGACGGGTCAGAAAACGAGGCAGAAATCTCTTTAGACTCTTCCTTTGCGTTCCAAGCACGCGATGACCTTCATCTTCATTAGTGCACTCCATTATGTGCACATAGCTTTTAATAAACTCGCGATACGAACAGCGTGTTTCAATTCCGTCGACGCGGCATTCATTTGATAATTTTCATGTTCCTTCTAGCTTACTTCGAGAGATCTAAATTACCGTACATGGCATAGATTGGAACAATCACAGGATGTTTCAATTATTCTTATTATCAAAAAATATCTTTTCATGTTTTTTATTATTGCTTCAAATAGTCGCGATTTTTAACAATTACTTTATGCTGGAGTTCATAGAGTTGGGTTTACAGAGGTCATTGGCAGTTTTCGACCTATGAACCCAATAGAAGCATGGGAAGGGGGAAGTAGAGGGAAAAACAAATAGTACATCAATCGAACTGTACGTACCATACGGTCATATATTTCAATTATTTTTTTTATTCCTACACTTTGCATGTAAAGCTTTTTTTAATTTTTAGTGCCTCAGTAATCCATCTTTTTGTACTACGTATTATATATTTTTATTTTATACCACTTCTTCTGTAATAGACTCGTTTATATATAAGCAATTAAATCTAACAATTTACAGGTATATATAAAATTCTCAATTTATATCTCATCCAACTTTAACCGTTCAAAATTACATATATTCTAGGATGGATTATCAGCCGTGATAAGAGAAAAAGAAAATAAATCCAACACTTTATATATATTTAGAATTTTGAAACAACGAGTCGTTGAATTCGTGACATTCGAGATTATATTTAAGATAGAATATTCGAATAGGTAACATAGAATTCAATCATGGAAACGGAAGAAGAAACCACGGACGTTTTCCTTTTACGTTTCGGGCACACGATAGCCTTCGGTTTTAATTGGTGTGTTTCACCATATCCGACGTTGGTTCACGAGCATCCCCGTGGTTGAACGTATTCGGCCCACGTCGTATCCCCGATACCCTAATGAAGCAAATTTGCATCCATACGCGACACGAGTGAGCAAGTACAGAGATACAATAAAACTGATTTCGCGTCTCCTGCCAAGGACCCGGTAAGATGGATGCGTCTGCACGGCAGGTCGCTGTTGCGGGGTTGGTAGTTGCATGATAATGATTCGAGCGCGGTCTGCTACTGTAAGGGACGATGTATCGGTCGCCGGTTTGTTCCATGGCATTCCTAGAGGATTCGACTCGATGTCTGGAACTCTGGAATCTACGAATTGATCGGAACCTTCGCCATTTTTGCCTCTTTCCTTGTATGGATGTCTAACGTTGCACACATGCTTCTCGTATAGATTTCAGAAATATTTTTTTTTCTAAACGTACATGCTAGGAATAGCAAAAATTCTCTTCTTTGGAAGTTTCAAATATTTGTTTCTTCACATTGAGATAGAAATATGTTATACATTTGAGACCGTCGAATTTTTCATATATATATCATATGTGTTATATAAAACATTTTGGAACTTCCTATTTATAAATTTCATACTTAAACTTAAGGGCATGAAGATAAAAGCCGAGCAGAGATTTGTTTCATTCCCTGCGGTTGAACTTCGTTTATACCAGCTCTATTTAATTGAACGAAATTTTAGTATCTGATTAGATAGACTTCTTCCTATTACACTAATGAAAGATCATATACATGTACATAATTTAGGAATAGTAAGCAGTATGTGAACTCCATTTACACACATGAATCGCTTGTATCCCAGTAGGTTCATATAAACGCTGTTCTACCATAAATTTTATAAGTACTTTCATAATTTGGATATTTGTATCCTCAAATTTTCCATAAAAACACGAACAACAACCCCAATCTAGTTACGCAAGTTATTTGCATTAAAATTAATTTCTTTCATCAGTTAGAAGTTTATTACACAAAATCGAGGATATCAGAAGTTATGCTAGCAACTAGACGGAGGCTGTGAATTCACCGGTTTTCGGAAGAGAACGCTTCCGTTGGTCGCGCGTCCAAACCTCGACGCGATGCGGAGTTAACTCTGTTATCCATAAACTTGCGACGGGAATCAGGAAAACTTTCCGATGTATAAAGCCTCGGTCCGCAGACACAAAGGTACATACTAATAATAGTTGCTGAAAGCGGGAGATTCACGGTCAGAGAGAGCCGGAGAATAGAACGTCAATACAGAGGCTCGTTACACCCTGATATGCCAATGCCAACAAAGCAGTTCTGGCTGTTGGTTGAATGCACCGGCATAACTAACATAAGCAGAGATTCTAACAGTCCAATCAGAACGGGCTAACAAAGATACTGTTCTGTCTATTGTGTAAAACGTACCCTGTGCACGATAGCGCGCCGGTCTTTTCAAGATTGGTAATCGAAACGTAATTTCGACTACTTTCCTCGGGAATGAGCGTTGATAGTGAACTCTGCATAAATCATTCCACGTCTATTTGTATATGTGTCTGTATCTCTCTGAAGTACGTACAGACTAATTGTTACGTTGCTATTTTTGCGATTGAATGGTTGATTAACTCTTTAACAGTGTAACAAGGTAGCGATGAATCCGGATTAATTAGTCCTTTATCATCAAAGTTTCTAACATTTCTACAATCGGATGCAAAAGATATTTATTTTCAACTCTTTATGCGAAATATTCGTAACTGCGTGGTTTAAGATTTATAGTATTATAAAGTAACTACAAGAAATATTTGCATATCATTGTATCTATTACAGCATTTATTAATTATTAATTACTAATTACTAATTTGTAATTAAAAGGTATATTGAATTTCATATCGTCATAGTAGTGCTTCTACATGATTACAAAAATTTGATACTATGAAAATTAGAAGTAAAACCAGGTAAAATGTAGAAGAATGAAACAAGGATACCTGTAAATACTTCTTGTCGTCACGATATTCGAAAAAGCCCTTGAATGTTTCTCAGATTACGTCGTTAAAGCATCAATTCATTTAATAACTTTTTATATGTAAAATACACACATAAATTTCGTGAAAGAAACAAACGCACCAAACATTCCAAGATTCTCTCGTTTAATCTATTGCTTAGAGGAAATTAAACAAAAGCTCTTGCCAAAGATCCAACAGGAGATTGATTATTCATATTTTAAAACGTATCCGCTCTACTATATCCGCCCTAATCTTAATCATTGCCTAGAAATAACCAAATTTCAGTAGTGAGATTTCCTTTTTCGGGGCGTTTGGTCTCATTCATTTCCTCACGAATCACTGAGCCGTACATCCTGAAGGAATTGCGGACAAGTGGTAGCCATCTCTGGATCCCACCAGTAAGGAAATGAACGTTATTCGAGGCGGTTTGGCTTTTGGACGCGACGTCGAACGATAGAATGGAGGAATCGCCGATGAGAAAGAACGTTTCGAGAGGTGTAATTATACCGGTCGATGTTACGTAGCTAGGCTCTCTCGTCTATGGAGTATACGCGTAGAGAAGAGTCGAGCGAACACTGGTAATCCATGCAGAAACGAGGGGAAAACAATTAATCACGTATGCAAACGCTTTTTTAATCTGAACCCATTTCCCGCTTCTCGATTCTGCTGGTCTACGTTCTGCGTCGAACGTTTCAGAGAACGTGAAAACGTTGGGAAACGTCGGATCACACGTAAGTCATTTTCACCGGCGTCAAATATTGAGTAGCTTTTAACGGCGCGGCTACGTGCGTGTCGCGGGTTCAACAGGAGAAAAAAGCCAAAAAATAGAAGAGAAAAAGTAAAAAACATATTGGAGAAAAAACATGGCGAAAAAAGCCAATTCTTCCGCGAAGCAGAAAAATTTATGCGTTGCTACGGAATGCATAAACGATGAACCGGTCACATCACGTCCTGTGCTCGCCGCGAACGTCCCGTCCCAACGTATTTGTCTCGAGTTATTACAATCAGCTTCGTTCCTAGTTCTTTCTTCTGTTGTATAGAACAGGGAGAATATGAATAAAAAACGAGATTTCTTTTGGCGATATGTCTATAACTAGACACATATGTGAGATATGTGATATGTGAGAGATCAAAGGGTTCGTTATTGATTGGTTATTTCCAAACAAGATAAAATTGGTTCGTCGTTATGTGTGAATTGATTGGAAAAACCAGAGAATAATATTATAATTATTTTATTGCAATGAAAGTTTGAACTTACGGTAGGATTCGTCGTTATTCAACCTTGATTCATCGTCCCGATAACATAACAGACACAAGGAGGAACATTAAAGGTGAACAAGTCATTAGAGGTATTAACGAAAACGCATGAATAAAGCGTATCTAAAGGGCGTATCTAATAAATCTCTCAGTGATTATCGATTCATTAATACCGATGATTTATCGATTTCTTGATCCTCCAAGTTATCAGGTAAATTAATTTTGGATCAAAGTTCTTTTGTCTGAACTAACCCGACAATTTCTCCGTTTTTCGCTGTTTCCTATGCATCGAAATTAACACCGTCCTTATATCCTAACAAAAAGTTTCTTAAAGCGAAATGTAAACGTTACACGTACGAGCAATATGTCGTGCATCCATATATAAATTCCTAGACACCAAAAATAAACAAATGCGATTTAATCTTCAAATAAGAAAACGCTAATCTCGCAGAGACGTAGAGAACCAGGATCGTCTTTCACGGTGGCAAACTTTGATTTCCCGTAACAAAGAGAACGATGTTGCAATGACGATGAACGGGAAATTGCATTAATCCGCGAAGGAAACGTATTACAGTATCCTCTCTTTAAATGTGTTTTCGTCGGTGACGTGGCCTGGCTGTAACATAGAAGGACGGGGTAATTAAAATAAGAGCTCCTGAGTTTGCGTTGAATGCTATCTTAGCATCGCGGTTAACCTCTTGGGATCCAAAGGTATTTCTGGCGCTTACCTACACGCTCGCAATTGACAGGTACATCTTAGATATGTACTTACCGGGAATACCTTCTGTTGCTCACTGACACCACGTCGGAACAACTTGTGGCAGACTTTAGAGTTTAGAGTTTACTTAGGGGGCGGACTCTGCATCTCATGTTAGTATGATTAGTCGGCGGCCCGAATGTGCGGCTTGTTGCTTGTATCGAGATAACAACCGACGTGCATAGGCATTTGCCAACGAGCAGCGACGATAATAACGCGTATTTCTCTCGCTGTAAACTCCGATCCAATTAAGGACCCGTGATTACCGTATTACATCGGTAACGATGATGAGCTGTAACTTCCGACTCGATGATCGAAGGCAGGCATCGTGGCCGATCGCGGTCGACAATCGATCAGTTATGATTATTTGGCCAAATTGCACGAAGGAGGCCTGATTAATTAACGGTACAGAGAGTGATTGGGTTTATTCGTATCACGAATGTTTTTATTCGTTAAATCGATGGTAACGCGTGTTGGAGTTTCATCAGAGGCCAGTCTCCATTCGATCGATAGTATCTACATCTACAGCAAATATTTTTCTTCACGGTCGATTAATTAATTTTTTTACGGACAAAATTTTAATCATGACTGCAGTACTCACGAAAGCAGAGTGATGTAACTAACGGAAAGAAAATATAATTTTCAATTTTAAATTGTGAGATTATTCTTGGTAAAGAGTATTATCTTATTCGACAACTGTGACAAGTCTGGTAGATATCATCACTTTCGACTCTTCTAGCAAACCATGTGAATATAACATCGATCATTTTATTATTATTCGGAATAACAATTTCCATTTAAAAATAACGATCTCCGTTAGATTTTGATGATACGCGGAGGGCATGGAATTAAGCGCAGATGTTACGTTTTCCACGATGGAACAGTTTAAAATCTGGATTTTTATTCATGTCTGTCCCGAAGCGTAGCTCAGTTTTTAACTTATCATCCAAAGTAAACGTCTGGAAGCCTTTCCTTTGAAACATTCTTTCCCATTTCCTGCGTATTTGCGTTAAAAGCTTTTCTCAATTTTCACAGAAGTTTTTCTACTTTCCGAAGTTAGACTCTCCCATACCGATTCGACGGAGTACAAGTAATCGTTTCAGATGCGATTAATAACTCTCCCTTTCACAGCGAAAATATTGTTTTCCCTCCCACCCTTATCCTCTCGATCAAGAGTGTCCCGTTAATTTAACTTTTTTAAGCTTAATTTAGCTTCTTAACTTCGCACCCTCCACCTCCTTTCTTGCTCCGATCCTTCGAGAAGAAGCACGCTTCTTCCTATCTAAGTCTCGAATGCACGATCATCCTCGCATTTATTTCCGTCGTATTTCCATATCGATCCCGCAGTTATGCGCTATCTTGAAACGCGACTCCCTGCGAGCAGTTTCAGGAAGCGAGCGTTTGATATTCATCGCGCAACTTTCTGACGTTTCGCGAGAACTAACTTCGAAAAATCTTAATTCATTCTAAGCCATCGAAAGTGGGAAAACTGTTCGTATCGCAGCCGAGGCTCTCTCTGTCTGGAATTTCGAATAACGCTCAGAGAGTGCAGAGATTCAGAGTTACGAAAGTTTCGGTTGTACAGTTACCACTGCCATCTGCACTAATCGCGAATCTGAACATTGCTGTCTAATTCAATGTAACAAAGTTCTGAGCCGGACTCGAGCTCGCTTGAGCGCTACCCTCGCAAACTGAAATAATCGTTACGTAAACAACGCTCGGGGATTCGGTTGCTCGTAAAAGGGAGGCCTTGAAAAGAAATAATCCAGCGGGATTACGCTAATTGCATTCACTCGAGAGGTTAAGACACGTGAGCCGAGTTAACGATGCTGAACATATCTTCTTTAAGCAAGAGAAATGAATATCGTATTCTATACGACATTTTGCTTTCACGGTAATTCTATTACGTTCCGTGTATTTTTCGTGCTTGCACTTCGCCTTTTTTACTCGGTAATTCGGTAAAGCGGAAAGACTATACCGACACCTCTTCGTACATAATTAGAGATCATACTTGCGCCTGTATTATGAACATTTATCGTATGAATACATATCTGATGCTTCCTTTATACACACTATTCATTATGCGATATTTCATTATAATAAATATTTATTGTAATAGGTAGGATTTTGAAACAGCCAAGGAAAATATTTATGAGAAAAAAGTAGTGAAAACTGAATAAAAAATAATCGAATTATAATTAACAAAAGAGAACTGGTTTATAAATGGACCAGCGTTAATTCACTTACTCGAGCAAGCCATGGGTCATTAGAAAATCCGTATCATGAATTTGCGAGTAACTACGTGCATATCTATGCTTCTTCCTCCGTACGCAATTTGAATGCAAACTCTTTCTCCAACAAGAGCCATTCACAACTAATCAACGACCCATTTCTCTAAGCCACTTGATAGGAAGCTGGCTGCCTAATAGAAGATCGAGCATGCGCTACGAATTCTCGGCAACGAGCAAATACATCTTGCTGAAGCCAAAGCGGAGTGACCATTTCCATGCGAGGCCAAGTATACACGGAAGCGTGCGTCTACATGGAACAAATTCAACCCTCTCGGAAACGGACAGGAGTTCATTCGACCTAACGTGCGACGCCGAGACCTTCTGTCGGTGCAATATTCACTGTTACCGCGGATGAGATATGAATGGACATTAGGCGGCGCGGGTGCATTTCAAATCAAGCGATAAATTCACCGACCGCCTGACAACGGGAATGGTTAAAGGTTCGAAAAGAGGGTTTGCGGTTGGGAACCGCAAGCGAGAACGGTTAATTAAACGAGGAAAGTGTACGCCATCCCCTAACAAGGTTTCTTTAAGTTTTCATCGTAAAATTGATAGAGGGAAGTCGTCGTTCGAGTAAGTTGGGAAAGAAGAGTCACGATCCTCTTTTCTTTATATTCGAGATTGCTGGGAACATAATAGAAGTCTGAGAGCCTTATTTAATAACTTTCATTAGAATTTATTGTGATTGGAAGATCATATCTGAAAGATTAAATTTTGAAATTCTCCATATACAGAGAATAGAGGAATATTAAAAAGGAGGATGAAGATATCATAATTAAAATACCGATGTACGCAGTTTGATCATTTCTTTTTTCGTTGCGATTCGAAGTTGTTGACGTTACTTTTACCTTATAATGCACAAAATATTATCTCGGTAGAGGATAGTAAAGGTTGGAAAGTAATCAAGCGCTTCGTTCGATTCGATCCTGACGACACACTGGCAAAAGCAGTTCGAGGTAAAGGTAGCTCGTTCACCGAGTTGCTTCCATGTCGAAGTTTATAATTACAGCGAACGATGCTAGTCCTGAATGCGTAATTAAGGTACGTGGTTAAAGCAGGCTAGAAGAGTTTGTTACATGGTACTAACGTGTCCGTAACAGTTATCAAAGAGAACAAGCGGGAAACAGGGATGTAAAAGAGGGCAACAACACGGACGTTTAAATACGGATCGTTTAAATGGAGATCGCCAAACGGTGTGAAGGATCCATGAAAGCCTGTCATGGCTTCGTGAATACAGAAAAGAACGTTTAATGGGACACTCGTACTTTCTCGGCTACCATAAATAGTTTTATAATGACGACTCGCGTATGTACCAACTGTCCAATCTTCATTATCGCCATCATCATCATTCTCTTCGTTATGCAATTACTTCACATGAATCAACATTCTTTTTCTCCAATTATTTTTATTGCTTTCCTGCGCGCTAATAATTTTAAAATTAATTGAGCAAGACACTGCGAGACACGTGAGATATCAATCTATCGAACGTATCGAACATCCACGCAGAATGCATGTAAATTTCGTAAAAGCACGCCGTGTCGCGCAAGATGCTGTTAAACCACTCTGCATCGAAATATCGACATTAAAGCGGCCGCTTTCCGAATATTCTTTGTGACGTCCTGTTCTTTTCAGCGATGTCACGAAATTACGGTCATCGGCTGTTGACCGATTTGCATAATATCTGCGCAGCAGACATGCCGAAAAACCACTAAATTAAATGTAACGTTTCAAAACGAGAATTTAATAAATTGATAATAAATCGCTACGCCACGACTCGCCGTTCGTACCTACCTAATTTAAAGTTGCGCGTTTTTAACGGAACTGGTTTAATCTCGCGAACGGAACAGCTAAAATTGCTTATAGAATTACAGGCGCGATTCAAACTTCAGTTCCGTTTCGTTATTCGGATTCGCTGCTTTTTTTTTTCTTCGCCCCTGTCCTCCGCTCAATTTTTTTCCTCCTCTACCTCCTCCACATCGTGCAGAGTACGTCTAGCGCAGTAATTAGTTCTTGAATTAACGCGTAAAATTAAATGGCTCCATTCTACGGAAGTTTAAATAGTCTACCGAAGTTATTTAAAATTCGTAAGTTAAAGTCGTACCATTCATGCCGGTCGACAAAACGGGAGTTATCCCACGTTTGCGCTCCCTCGCAATTGGAAACGCGGTCCGTCTATTATGATACCGGTAACTCCAGGATTACGTTGTTTCAATTCGAATGGAAAGAGCAGTCAATTTAAGAAGAAACGAGAGAAGAAGAAGGGAAAGACGAAAAGGAATAAAAAAAGAAGGAAACGCTTCCCGTGTACTTACGTTTAATTAAAATAACGTGGCTCTGTGAGCTAGCGTTGTTTCAAACTGGACGTTCCACGGGAAAACCGAGTTTCTCCATTACGGCGGTGGCCCAAATGACGTGACTACGGGTGCCTCTCAGACTTTGACGTTTTTAGAGAACGCTAGTTTCAGCTGCCACGACGAATCGCCTTCCTGATGTAGCGTTAATGCGTGCAACAAGCACGGAATCGGATTACTAAGGGAAAGCGCGAACTTCCTTTCTCGTGGAAAAATAGAAACTCCTGTCGATGGTCACGATCCGTCCGCAGGGTGTGCTTACCGTCTAAACTCTATCCTTTCGTTGCCCAAACACGTACGATTTAAATTTAGCCTTTGGATAAACTCGTGGAACGTTTTTCCGAGGTGGGTGCACGAATCTTCCTAAATGTTCCCTTTCTTGTAATAGGTATGAATATTTAAGTTCGCAAACATTTAAGAAACACAGCCCCGGTATTTATGTATACAATTAAAGTAAATGTAAATAGAACGGTAGAAAAATGTCACAGGGATTTTGAAACAAGCTTGGAACATGCCAGTATAATTTGCATAAAGTTAACGGTGTTTTCACGACATCGCTGCATTGATACGATTGCCAAGCGTAAAACCGTCGCATTAATCATTTCAAAATATTTCCGAGAGACAACAGCTTCATTATACGATTACGTAATTTAAAGCTAAACCCAAATAAGCACGCTACCCATTTGTCTCAAAATAAACGCAGCTTTCTTGAAAGTGAAAGAAAAACTTACTTGGTATTCCTAATGGCTGTGATAGATAGTCAACCAGCCGAATGTAGAAGTTTACTTTCTTTTGTTGATGTAGACACTAAATTGGGGATGTTACACAGTGATTGAGACAGGCGGTATCCTTGAATCCGTTGATGTACGATGTATTTTTATATTTGACCGCACACATGTGCCACAGTTGCACGAACCATAAAATAACCATGAAACGAGAGTTCAGCGGGGTTACATACACTCGATGGCTTTAAAAAACTGTTTGCAGTTGCACAGATATGACCTAGACGTCATAACGCGGTGAATGGATCCGCGAAAATATTCGTCGATGTTTTTGTTTCTCTCGCAACTAACCGTGTAACAGACCGCGAATATAATCGCGTTTCATTCGCCAGCTGCAAAACTGTACTTTTTCAATCCTCACTGGACCTAGTTTAACAACATTGTTTTTCCATAGTTTAACAACGTGGTAAATATACACGCTCGGTCAGTTAGGAAAAAGCTATGACGGAAAGTTTTCCCGAGAACGCGAAATAGCATTTTCCATAGGAGGTAGGGATATTTCCCAGGAAATTAATTTATGTGTTCAATACGGTGTATTGATTTATATTTTGGAGTAGTCCTCGCGCGGTGCTACGTCTCAATTATTTTCCCACGAGTTTTCTTATGTTATCCCTTGGAATTTCTACATCATAAATTTCGTCGGTCAAAAACTGCATTTACAACTTCTCTGTAACTCCGACTTCTCCGAACTTTGTTCGAGAATATATCCATCCAGCATCAGACGTCGAAGGCCGATTATTATCGTTAAAGAAAAGCTCCGGTAGGTAATTGAACGCAAGACGAACAAATGATACACAAGTGATATACGGGCATATCAAGAATCAGGACGAATAAATTTATTTTCCCATCCCCAGTTTCAGAGATGTTCCGCCACTCCGCCATGACGTAAAAATTCCACCATTGCGCGTACATTCAGAATTTAATCCCCCTCCGTAATTTAAACTTGAATACGATCTCGTACTTCATAGCAGACACCAATTAAAACCCGGTCTAGAAGCGAACTCCTCTGCTCAACCTGACTTCGCATTATCCCACCGCAGTTGAAATAATCCTAACAATAATAGCATGGTTACTAATGAAGAAGAAAAGAATAGTGAAATTGTAAAACATTGTGCTACATAGATATCTGCGCATTCTTGTTCATCGAAGTTTTGTTAAAAAAGGAGCAGTTTATTTTCTATTCACAGATTAGAGTACTTTTATCTGTGTTATAATTATATTTGATTCAGACAAAAGTCAAACTCTGATCAACTTCATAGTTAGTTGTTTGACTTTTAAACAAATTAAATTTGTAAAAAATAAAGTTAATCAAGTTAGTTCCCAAATGATCCATTTATTAAATAAAATGAAGAGTAAATAAAGTGGGCCTTTTAACTTCTTAAACCCCATATAAGTCCAAATACTTCGAGTTCTAAGATCTCTAGTTCGCGAAATCTGCTTTGTATCACAATAGAATCATGTTACTTTGAGTTTCACGTTTACAGAATCGCAGAATTATGTAGTTCCAAATAATTCCAACTTGTAGACTCTCAAACATCGTGACCTCAGGGTTCTAGAACACCATTCTACAATTTTAGGGTCGAATGATCTCTCTAAGGAGCACTGAAATCACAGCGTCTCACGTATCAAGTTAAACTTCTATTATTGTGTTTCGTCTCTAATACGTACATGCTTTCACGAATGTTAAATGATACAATTTTGGGGATCCTTTCTATTTGATTGAAATCTTAAGTCGACCATGTTACTTTCATGTTTCTCCGGTTTCTCAACTCTCAAGTAATTACAGTAAGAGCAAACTCGGTGGATTAGTTAAACTACGTCAATAGTAGTTTATAATTATAATAAAAGAATTTTCGTGAGGGTTCGTGTAATATTACTATTGGCGCTTTCGATGCTTCAAGGAGATTCTAGAAAATTCTAGGAAAATTGGCGAGCTAACTCGTCGTTGAATTATCTTATCATGAATTATCGATACTATAATTTCACAACCGAAATTATAAAAAATTTCATCATTAATAATAAAAAATCACTTGTATAGAAATTTACAGTTGCAACTGTATGAAACTTTATTCGATTTCCACCATTAAATCGGCAAGTTTCAACCGTTATACACTTTAAAATCGAGTATACCTGATACGTATTCCTGCTTCTGAATTACTAGAATTTCTCGAACACGATTCCTACCGGGATACCGCATATATAGTTTCTCGAATATAATATGAAAATTAGTTCGTCCATGAGGAAGTACGAGCGTCCCAGGCAGCCAGCGAATTATGAGATTTCAACGACTTTCGAACGAGAATTCGAGAGTGGCACAGTCTCTAGGGAAACACAATGTGAGGAACCGCGACATTTCGATGGACCTGGCGCGCTTGTTCTACATCGCGTTATTATCGATTCGGAAGGATCGTTGTTCGTCGGAAACGTCTGAATGGAGGTTTCATCGCTGTGAAGTCGCCGACGAAAAAGGCTGAAAAAGGGAAGACGAGCGACGGCGGCAGAGTGGGGAAAGGTGGGTCGAAGAGAGTCGCGGAAGAAGTGAAAAGCGTGAAAGTGGGTCGCGAAACGAAGCGCGGAAAGAATTTTCTACGGAAACGTCGGGACCTTGCGCGTATTTCTTCCCGTGGCAGCCAGAGGGACAGGAGCTTCCGGTTGCCGTGTTTCCGCTGCTTCGTACCGGAGTACAAGTGCGAGGAAAAAAATATACAAGAAAGGCCGCAGAGTACTGAAGAGGCAGAAACGTGCGAAAGAGAAGCTTCGAGCGACAAGGTAGCTAAGAGGACGTGCAAATACATACGAGACCGAAAGGCCAACCGAGGTAAATGCAGCCGTTTGTACGTAGATGGGGGCTCTTAAATTCTTCGCGGTATGAATTTTTAATTTTCCTGTACTTTACGACTGCCCATTAAAACGCAAAAGGAGAAAGCAACGAGTGAATGTGGATAGAGAGAGAGAGAGAGAGAGAGAGAGAAAGAGAGAGAGAGAGTGAAATAGGCGAGGAATGGGCGAGAAAGGAAAGTACTAGAAGCAGTGCCCAGCACGGGCCTCGAAGGCGGAAGCGTAGAAAAACGTGGATGTATAGAGCCCGCGGGAATCTCTCGGGTGGAGGTTATATTTTTCTCAGGGAACGCCTCTGACTATGTACCACGATTGCCCTGAGATATGCGGTTACGCCAATTTATCGGCGTATAATAGCTCGCGGCCAGTCCGAAGACGCACTTAAGCATGAATGCGAAATCAATACGCAGAGTTTTGTCCCTAGGTTTGCGTACCTCTTGCTAAACCGTGTCTACAACTTTTATTATCGGATTTTGTTCGTAGATAGTGAAATAATGTTTGTCCTACTTTTTCATAATCGTGTCATTTTTATTTTTGGTTTTTACTTTCGGTAATTCCATTCTGGTTACGCTAGTGAAAGTAACGCTTGATTGTTTCATACATCTAATTTTCTTAAACTTATTTTTTTACTATTACATACGATGATAACACGATAACGATAGAGAAAGAATGAAAAGGAAATATTTCGTACATACTATAATCTTTAAATTATCACAGTTCTATTTCCAACCATGTTTTACATTAATACCAACTCTATCGAGTTATTAGTTGAAATACCGCATCGAGAAATCTTTTCGAAGGGAACCTCGTCTATTATTGCTGTGAAAATCTCCTGATCCTTTATATGATGGTGTTCTAAATACCGAACGAAGCGGCAACGGTGAGTACGTTTTCATGTACTCTGTGCAGTGCAAATAAATCACTCGTTATCGAGCGTCCTAGGTGGTTAACCCGAAAAGTGTACGTTCGTCGGACTGCCAAGTTCCACCGGCTATTCTATTTGAGTGGAAAAAATGCGCACTTTTTAGGGGCACCGACAGTTACAAAAATCGAAATCGGAATTACTACGTTTCGTTATGTTTCGTCAATGCTTCTCTCCTTGTACGAATTTCAATTTCCTGTGAAAGCGTAATGATCTTGACGTACAGGGCAATAAGATGATTTCGGACATCCCACTGCAGGAAGCTAGGCCGCGTGCTGGTCGCGAGAGACCGCTTGGTATTAGGTGCAGAAACCGACTGAGTTACGAGGGGTTATAAATTCCGAATATTGGAGTTCTGCCTTGCGATCCCGTCCCTCTGGCTCCCGACTACCAGCTTCTACCGTACAATGGAAGGAATCTCCTATCCGCGCAACTTGTCTTGACCTACTATAATGTCTGTCCATACAAAAATAGAATGTCCATTGGAGCGGACCGCATGAACGCGGGCAATCCTTACGTCATTCGTGGTTGTACGCCAATTGCTGCATTTACAATGGAACAGAGGAATTCAGGAAGGAAGGGTAATGAAACTGGAAACCGGATATATGGTCGATATTGGACGTGTGACGCACTCCGAAATTCAATGCGATTAATAATCACTGATTTAATTAATTAGCACAAATTGTGTTTCATATTACGAAACTTTCTTTGGATTATTAATTCAACTTTAATTTTCGTTGGAACAGATTATACAGGCCCATGGAAATATTTGAACGCATATCGCAGAAAACTTTTATGTGTATATTGTGTGTCTGTCATATAAAACTTTGTGAAAATGGGGCATGTTTGTCATGATTATCTTGGTTATTCGAAACCAATCTCGCGATCTTCATAGAAGTTGCAGGATATTTACTGTAAACCTATATTTAGCAAAAAATTAGTACACAGTATGGATAGTTATTTTAAGGATATGATTAGCAATAGTAAAAATAATCTCACTAAATATTGTGGGTTACTAACATAACCAATAATTAATTGTTCAAATATTTGCTTATCTTTGCGAAGTGTGTAGCTCGCAATAAATATCATGTAATTGCCACATGTATACGTTTTCACATTGGTTTTAAATATCAATGTAATCATGATGGTCTTGTCTCATTACACTAACAATTCGCGTAACGCACATGATATATTCATAAGAGATATGTACAGCAGTCTTTGTGAATCGCTTAAAATGGCATGTAGTACTTCGATTGATAATAGATTTTTAATGAGCGCGTAATATGACAAAGAGAATCGACTGATCATGGAAGCTAATAAAATTGAATTAGCAGATGATCGAAAATACGGTTGAGTGTACTTATTTAACGTCAGGCTCAGGTCGTCTTTAACGGAATAGATTTTTTTCTCAGGATGGCAAGACATGACGTCACGGCCGAAACGAAAGGAAGGCCGTGCTGAAAGGAAGTGAACTATCACGGAAAATTGTGCAGCAGACCGTTCGGCCGGAAAATCGACAGTTTCTTTTATTTGTCAGGTCGCGCTTTCCAGGATCAAAAGAATGAAACTTTAATTAGCAAAAGAGCAGGTACGTGCTGGCTCGGATAGCTTAACAAGGGCTAGTCCTTCTGTACCTTCTTACGCATTTTCACAAAGGAAAGCGCCGCTACTTGATTCGAAAGAACGAGGCACCCGTATCTGTGTTCGGCCAATTTGGAATATCGAACGCCAGGTTGGCTGACAAATAATAACGCGATTATGATTGACACATTTTGAAATAACGCTGGATGTTATATTAACCACTTTCGTTATAAACTAATTACGAAATTATCTATTTTAACGCGTTCATCAATATTCTATATATTATTAATATTGCATTAACTATACGGTAAGTATTTCATCATACCAAGCATGCGATATTTCTTCTAGTTTAACATAGATACATTTATAGAATGGAATTTGGAACTTAACCTAGTGTAATTAACATTGAAACGAAACGTATTTAAAAACAACATCTAAAACTATACGCTGTTTAAAATTTAAATCTTTTATAATGATTTATTAAATTAATAATGTTATACTTACTACATCGAGACCAAGAAATTCTTCCGTTTCTAATAGAAAACACAGAAGAATTGTTTGCACGAAAGTTCATCTTATACCATTTCCAGGCCAAAGTTACGCCGCGAGGAAACTTTCATCAGCGATAAAAGTTTGAGTCTGATAACATTACTCAATGAGACAGGATGTTCTTTCACTAAAATGCACGGAGGAGCACACACATATTTCAACGACTGATGCGAACGTCTGGAAGTAAGTTGGTCTCTATCTCCCATTGGTCGGTCGTTTTTCAAATCGAACGATTTCAAAAAACTTTTCCAATCGAATTCGATATCGGAAATGTTTAACCATTTTATTATTGCGGTGTACTCTAATCTTTCTGCAGAAGTTAATATTAAAATACATATATAGCCGTTCTTGATTTTGCCGCAAAAATTCACCATCGTGAAGTCTCTCCTTTTATTTTTTAATCGCATCGCTACAAATTGCCATTCTTCACGTTGGCAAAGAAGGACTCCGTTGAGGTATCGTTAATGGATGTTTTAGATCAACTTTTAAAGGAGATCGGCGTACGAAGCACGACGGAAGCAAGTAAGAAAGGGGTTGGGTGATAGGCAAGAGCGAAGCGGGCCGTGCGCCCAGAGGGCGAGGCTACCACGAGGGGAAAGAGCGTGAGGGAGAGAAACGGGATGGGATGAGTAACGAGATCAGGTACTCGATAAGTTCTGACAAGCGCAATTGCACTTTCGAACGGAGCTCGTCTATGCTTAGACTGAGCAATTCCGTGAGCCGATTCTCCTTTTGTTCGTGCAGCTTGCGTAACGACCAAAGTTCTTCCGATCGTTTTATTCGGCGCGATCTTTCGGCGTTAGAGGCGCGATTCAGGTTTCTCCGATACCTTCCCTCTGTTATCAAGTATCAGAAGTAATAACGACTCATTAAACGTCGACAAACGAGCGAAGGAGCGACCAACAAAACCTTGTTAACAAAGTCTTCTGAATTGTTTCGCTTGCTGGAGAAAATCTGAAAAGAACGCTATTCCCATTTGCTGTAGATTAAATAATCTCACGATCTGTATGTTTGTTTACTAAGTTGCTTGAAATTTCGATCGTTTATAAAATCATATAACGTCAATGCTGATAGGTGACTGTACGCGTGGTATAAAAGTTACATTAATTTAAATTATAAAAGTGACGGAGATATGCATTACATAAAAAATTACAACTTTCATCTGGTCTGTATAGTGTAATTATGCTTTTCAGTACAATTAAATATAATTATATTTCTCGCTAATCATTTCCTTAATGGTTTGAACCTTTCACGAAGATAGAAAAAGAAGACAATATTCTATGCAATTTCGCAGCCGTTTAATCATTGCATCCATTATCCACTTGCATCTTTTAAAGCGTATTTAAACGTTCGCCACTGAAAATCCCTCATCGTTTCAAACTCAAACTAATTTGATCTATCGTTGAACGCAACTAGGAATTTACTCAAAATTACAGCCACATTAAAGGGCAAAACGACCATGCTAAAGGGGCCTTTCGTGTAGGGTTCAAGGTTTCTTTGAACGCGAAACTTACGCACGCTTCTGGTCCAGACGAAGCGGCGCATTGGAGATACAAATCACGTGAGCATGCTTTCTGACGCGGAACTAATAGAGGCGCAACAAGGTAGGCAAACAGCAACGAAGGCTCCCCTGATTGCAACGAATTAGAGTGTCCTATCCGGCCAACCGAACTCTAGCAGTCGGTAGACAACAGTGCGGTTCGGATGAGCTGCCGCGAATCTACGAGTATTCGCAAGAGGACCAACCCTGTTTTCCCTTGGTCCGTGCAAAGATCAACGCGATACAACGGTTACGTACAATGGTTAATTGGCTAGTTATCATAACACGTGGTTCCATTCAATTTCAGAATGACATCGGGTTTTGGTTGATACTACCATGTTGAATGTCAGCTTACCTTGTCATTATCTAACATAAACGTCAACACATAGACCGTAGTAATTTCTGTAAATGTTCTATTCCTCAATCACTCGGTCTTTGTCCAAGTTTTTTCCATAATGCGATTCCTTTCCTTCTGCAATCCCAATCTTTAATTATTCTTGCATCATATTTCTTCGCAACCTACGGTATATATATATATATATAAAGAAGGAAAGAACATAAGCAATTTTTAAATTGAATAATCAATCCCATATTACCAAAACTGCTTTTTGTTTAGTTACAGGATTAATATACGTTACATTTTTTGCCATACTGAACATTTTAAAAACTCCAGTACAAAATCACAATATGCGCAACGTTACTTCACAAAAATTAGAGCTGTTTCAATTCTAATACTTGGAATCCAATAATACAATAATAATAATAATAAAACAATATTTTCTATTTGATACAACATAAATAAATCATAAGATAATTCCAAGATTAAAAGCGTGTGAAATAAAGCATGTGATAGTAGAAGAAAACAAAGAGAGAGGATGTCACGTTCGTGTTGAATTCCCGTCTGGCACGTCAGTTTGCGACGAATTTAATGTTAAATCGATTCGACGGTTAATTATAATAATTCGTCCCGAGGTGGAAAGTCCCGTGACGCTTCTAGGCCTTTGACACGGTATACCGTGTACTCTATGAAACTGACGGTGTGTTATCTATCTCAAGACGTAATCAACACCTCCGGATATCAAAGCTCGTAGCTCCCTCGAGAGAGAGACTCGTGGCACGTCTAGCAAGAACTAGTAAGTTTATTCGGTGGCGCAATACTGTTAACTTTGGAACGCGATGCTTTTTCAATGAAGCTCGACCACGTGTTTCGCCTAGAAAAGGACACTGAGCGAGATATAGCTACGAAATTAGTATCTCCCCTACACCGTACCTTTCTCTGTGGTTCTTTGTAAGGAGCAATACGACTGTAACGAATAAAGGGCGTTGAATACGTTATACCCGTTGTGGAATAATATCTACTGTCCTCTTTAATTAAAATTTATTATCTACCATTTTGAAAGAAAACCCAAGTTTTGTCATTTTTTTTTTGTGCCATCTTTATTTTTCTTCACTCAATTTTGAAATATTCAACCATTATTTCGTAACAACTTGTATGATATACTTCTTCTTAAATGAAAAAAAAATACGAAGAACTTTTTCATCTATTTCAATACATAGAGAAAGTGTTTAAACATTTATATAAACTTCTTATGAACACATTATGTGTGTTATATAAAGCAGTTTAAAATTTCATTAGAAAATTGTACAGAATGTACAAAGAACATAGAATATAGAATATCCTCTGATTTCCATATACATTAAATATCTTCGATAATATTAACATTTTCAGATGATCTTGAAAAAATAATCGATAATACATGTCTTATGGAGGGCAGAATTATAGTCACGAATATATTACTAAACAAGTAATAGATAATGATAGATTGCAAGTTAAATCTTAACACACATTTGTATGCATTCAAGTATGTGTATTAGAGAATTCAGATTTTATTTTGTCAAATCACTACTATTTTCTTCTTTTGTTTTTCAACGAACAATTCCACAATGCTGAAGGCTCATTAGATCTCCTCCGGAAATGCTAATTAAATGACTGTCAATTAACTCAAGCACGTTAAGATTGACTAGAGATAGACCGATTGACGCTTTGCCGGAACAACTCTCGGACGTTTATTCTTCATTGTTTAGAATGCAATGATGGAAGTACTCGACTGACACGACGGACCGAATTTCGTCTGATTGCGTAAAATCCTTTATTATCTGCCCACCGCTTTTCTCGTTACTTTCCCATTTCTGTCGACGTCATGTGGCGTATGATATTTCTACCACTCGTCTGCACGCAGAAAGCGATAAACGTCTTCCAGCATCAAAAAAAAAAAAAAAAATACCTACGCTTTCATCTCGTTCAAGTTTACTTAACATTATTAGACTTGTAAATAAAATTAAATCGTTTGAGAAAATACAAATAATTGGTTTCATTGTTTTATTTCGCAAAATTAAACTGATCTTTATTATTTAGATATACGCGCAAATACACGTATTTTATAACTTATTTTAAGATAAGCAAACCTCGGTGGTTTTTTGTGAATCCCCTGGTCGATTCACGTCCCGAAATACAATTCATCGAACTTTGTTCCGCTATTCACCCTCGCCCTTTCAAAGACTCTTAAAATCCTAAAGAATACTCGTTGATTGAGTATTCAGACTCTAGTTTGCAGTCAGCAACTCTCATCTTCCAAAACTCTCTGTCCTCGATCTTCGTAAATCGCGAATAAAAGCTGCCTTAACTATATTGGTTATCGTTAAACTTCCGAGAAGACGCGGAGCGAAAAAAGTCGCGTGTCAGATTCGTTTACGAAATACGTGATTTTGGTCGGCTTAAAACAGACGATTTCGACTTTCATGGAATTCGTTCCCTCACAATGTACGTGAGAAACACATAGTTCGTTTATTTCACGGGAAAAAGAGAGCAACGGCAGCAGTCCTCGAAGCAGGTGTGTGGCTCCAGGAGAATTTCTGAAACCAAGAAGTGTCACGATCGGTTATACCAAACGCGATCGTATAAAGCGATTGGTACCGGAAATATGTGCAATGACACGTACCTCAGGGGCGGAAGACCCCTGTCAAAATATTAAACCCTTCCCTTGGAGATCGAGTTTCGAATAGTTTCATGTCATAACAAATCCGATCCTCTTTGCGGGTATATCGCAACGGAAAGGTGGCACATCAACAGGGTCGAGTGTTGGAGGGTTCAACCGGCCAGTATCACCTTACAACAGCTTTCCACGCGTCCCTTTTTACGAAAGGGCCGTGCCATATTTCCATTTATTTTTGTTCCATCTTTGAAATCATACACCCTTTATTATGGAACTATGTGACTGATGGTCGCGCGCATGTTGTACGGATCTTCCTGGAAATTTTTCACTTTGTATTCTCCTTTCGTTATTGTGTCACACATAAAATCGAAACAGGGGAATTGAGTTCCCATATGCGACGATTGGAATAATTTGTATCCGAATTTCATAATACAATTTCATAGAAATGTTATTTAATTGAAAATACAGAAGAGTCTAATATTATTCGAAGCAATTAATGAACGCCATTCATGCGCGCACTCTCGAAATAATGATCATCGATGCATCGACACTTATGGCCGCATATATCTACACTCTAATAATACTTCTGCCCGTAACGATATATCCCGAAGATAGGTTTTCGAATGCTCTTTGTCAAACATGTCCCAATATTTTGACTCTCGTCGTCTACCGTAGGCCGTGTACTACGAAATAATAGCATTTCTGATTTCCTTCGAGAATCGTAATTCGAAACCTGCTCGTTATTCCAGAAATATTGGACGAGTGTTCGCCAGTACGTTGTTTAAAAACGATGACATCGCATTCAACCACTCATGAAAAGTACAACACTTTAGAATAGAGACTAGAGAATAACGACACAGCCTAACGATTAGAGACTCCAACAACATAGGTTTAACGAGCCACTCGAACTTACAATATGACTGCTCGTTACAACACGACTTTTCTCCTATTCCGAAATTTCGCTCATATTTAAATTTACGGGTAACTCAAAACTAGTTAAAATGATTATCTCTACTTATTAAGCAAACTGTAACAACGTATATAGACACATATACCTACATACATGTAATAGGGTAGCGAGGTTAACTTGGCCAGTTGGAGAACCGGCTGCCGCTCGTAGATCGATAACACTTTTCGGCGGAAACTAAGCTTAAGCAACGTATCTAACGAGAGGAAATGAGGTACCACGGGATACGCGGATCGAAAAGAGGGGTTAGTTGTAGTAAAGAAGATCGCGGTTGCCCGACGAGACCGTGTTCCATCCAGGGATTGCTTCCTCGTGGACGAAAGGGTTAGAATAGATCGCGCTTAGTCAAGGTGTTGGTTCACACATTTCGGCATAATCCGTGCACAATATATAACAACGTCGGCTTAGGATCTCCGGCCAGCTCGGTGCGGTTTCTCTGGTCTAGGTGGCTCTTAAGCTTCCGGCAGCTGGAAGGTTCATGGAGTTGGAAACGACCCCGTCTGTACGATTCCGTACCGTGGACACGATAAACGTTCGCCGTCCTGGTCATTCGTTAACCCTCCCCTGTATATATATGTGTCGTACAATTTGTCAGGAACGGTTAAAGCCGCTATTAACCTACCAACGATTATTGCCGTCTCTTTTCGCTTTGCCGACTATTTTCCTCGGGACCCGGATATGTTTCGGTGCCAGCAGTGGATCGAGCTGTAAAATTAAGAACTCTCGCTGCGAATCGACGCGGAGATTTAGAATTCACTCGGTCGCTCGATGATTTTGCGCCGTCCATATCTTCGTATGAATCGGCTGGAGCTCGTAAAATTATGAAATATTCTCGTCTAAATATTTCTTTACTAAATAAACGAGGTGTTGGAAAAAGAAATGGACTTTATAATAATGTTGATTCATCTCAACAAGTTGTATTAACCATACAAAAGCAAGAGATTTCATTCTTTCTGTTCAGCTGTTGCATCGAACGCTTACAATTTAACGAATCGCTCAGTTTATTAAATATTGGTCCACTTTTGTTCTGAAAATTTCTGATTGCGAAACTTTTAAAGTCGAAGATAGTTTCATGGTTGATAAAGAGAACCGGGTCAAAGATTTTGAACGTTTAAGGCCACTTGCTCAACTACGAATCACGTCGGAAACGATCCTCACTTTTACGATCTTGTCACGTGCATCAGCTTTCGTCACGTACACATCGCAAGTATGGGTGGAATAACATCATCTTAACCACGCCATTTGTCTCCGTTCACTGGTTGTACATTTAATTTCTCACGCTTCATCCTGGGATTTGTTTCGTATTCTATCTATTTGAATAATTAAAATGTTCGGTCCTTCATTGGTTCGTTCGTCGGTTCTTGAAATTGCTCGTTAATCGTTGACTTTTATTTCCTATCAACGAAAGAAAATTGCCATAACGTTCTCTCCCGTGTGGCATCGTATCCTTCGTCACACAGCCTTAATGCGGGTTGAGCACCCGGCTCTCTGGGGTTGACAAGACCGAACAGAACGATGATTAAAGATCTTACCCGGGGCGCTTACGATTTTTTGCAACAATTATTTCCACAACATAAATTCCACATTACTAGCGTTCCAACGTCACCATTAATATCCTATCTAGTGGAATGTTAACCCAGTTATAGGCGAACGATGAATATTCAAAGCCAACCCGGTGTCGAGCGTTAACATTTTCTCTTTCGATTAAACGCCAAGAATTTTCGTCGAGTACATTTTGTAGAAAGGCAAATCATTAACGATTCAACGCAATGCAGTCTATCGGATAATTCGATCGACGGGAGAGTCGCAAAACAGAGTTAATAATTCACATCGAGCAGCGATGGCGCACATGCCATTTCCGACGACACACGGACGATTTTCGAAGGACTGTGGTTAATTACGGTCAAATAAATTTTCACTGTGAAGAGGATATCGAACGGAAATTCCAAATAATTGCATACTACGAAAAGCTTGCCTTTGGGCGATCGCTCGGGTAAGAACAGTCCTCGGACGTTCACTAAGCTCCATGTCTTTCCTCCTTTCACCACCTTTCTGCCGTAACCCCCGGGATTCTGAATAATCCTGAAACCTGGAGAAAGGTTAGCGATGAAAGCGGAATAGATAGGTAAAGATCGTTGTAAGAAGGAAAATAGAACGTATACGAGAGGGTTAAGGAAAGACGCGGAGAAAGAAGATGGTAGCAGGTCGAATGGTGGAGGGTATAAAACGGAGTCCTGCGAAAAAGAATCGAGGACGTAGATGCGTTTAGCTGGTCGAAGTCTTCCCTCGCTTCAATTGAGCTTCAATAATTTGTGGCCCTGCGCCAGTGGGCTGGGCGAACGATAAGATGGGATAGAATGGGATGAGATGGTGCACACGGAGAGCTCTAGTGTACGTGAAACGACAAGTAGAAGGAAGGAAAATCGGTGTAGAGAAAGACTCAGCCGCCGGTGCCCGAGGGTAGTCGGTGCAAGCAGGATATGCGAGGCAGTTGAAAAGTTTACACGCTCCGACGGTGATGTATGGAGATTGTGCGTGCGTGACTTGCTTAGTTCTGAGGTGGAAGCTCGCTCACACTCTATCCCCGTCCTTCTCTCCCCGTTGGCTTCCTCTCGTTCTCACCCCGGCTTCCTCGTCGACGTTCTGATAACTGCTGCTTTATCGGTCTGCTAGCAGGGATACTGGTATTTCGCTCGATCGGACGTGTGGATGACTAGGACGCACGATGGATGGTAATAACTGGTTCGAACTTCGTAACAGAAGTGGCCCGTTTTAACGTGATAAATACTCCCACGAAGTGTATAGCCCACTTGCGGAGTTTCTGCCAGCCGAAGATTAGGGAATATTGATTGTAATTAATTACCGGGCCAGTCGCTTCTCACTGCATGCGAACGAATCGCGTTCGCCATCTGTGAAAACTTTTCGATTAAGCGAAGACATTAACCACGGCTGGTCTGCGATGTTCTCGATCGATTTTATCCATCTCTTAATTGCCCTTAATTTACTGAGAAATCTTTTTGTATTTTTACTACTCGCTTTATTCAATTATCCGTTTGTTCTTTCCATATGTGTGTAATTCCAAATAACATTCGATACAGAGCTAACCCACCTAAATGAAGATACCGTCGACAAGCAGCCCGAAGGGGTTAATCTTGTGACCTCGAGCACCGTGGGTGCGCGATAATTAAAAGCATCCAATGGCCCGTATTAATCCTGTTAACCTTAAACCGTACTGTAAACGTTTACAATTTCACGGAGCAAACACTTGGGTAAACTACGACGGGCCGATTAACGGAACAATACGCCTGTATACATTTCATAACGGTTAAGAAGAATGGATTCAGAGGCGCAGAACCTTAAATAATTATGGTGTTTGCTCGAGCAACCGGGACTTTGGGAGAAGAGATCCAGCCCAAGGCTTGTAACTTCTCGGACTAGGGTGAAGGGTTAATTGAAGGCCACAATTAATTTACGATGTTGAACGAACTCACACAACTTTGACAAACTGTCAACGGTGAAGGATGAAGCGAAGAAAACCGCCATAAATAAGGACGAGGAGTGGGAATTACGCGATAGATCTCCCGAGCTCAGTACAAGGAACAGTAGAGCTGGGATGGTGGCCAGAATGGCGGAAGGCCGGTGACCAAGGGACAAGGGGAAGTCTTAAGCCCTGGAACTAGCGAATATCCGCCGTGTCCTCGGACCAAATTAGTCGCGGCGGATTTACTCGTCGCCGGATCAGTTTTTTAATCTTCCCAGGAAGCCGCAAATAATTCCGCACCGTGCATAAATCCCCGGTACCAGATTCGTTATCCCCCGATGAAAGTTTTTGAAATTGCCACCATCCTCTGGTGGCCATTTGGACTTTCCCACGGTTGAATTCATTGTGGACACGTATCCAAAGATGCTATCGAGTATAATAAGTTAATAATAAGTTAATAATAAGTATTTTATAGTTACAGTATCTGAGAATAAACAGGTTCGAAGGAAAAATTCGTTTGTAAGTAGAATCGTTACATGGTTAGTCAGACGCAAGTAGAATTTCTGAACGCATTGATAACGCGGTAAAAACGCAAACCCCACGCGAATATCGAAAAATTAACGATCTATTATAATCTTTAATATTCAGAATGGATCGATCCCGAGTCATTTACCTTGTTACCGCGAAGAAATAAATCATCTGGTCGGTTCACATTTTCATGGCTTCTTTCGAGCCAGTCGATCGAGCTCCGTTACAGTTTGGTAGGCGCGTAGCAATTTTTTTCCCTGTCATTTGCGAGGTGTTTGCGATAAGACGCGGGGCGTAGGACAATTTTCAGCAAACCTTGTGCTTCGCCCTCTCTCTTTTCTTCTCCTCAGTCCCTCTTTTCTCTCTGTGCTCTAGCAGCGTCCTCCCTTTTTCACCTCATTCCCTCGTTATAAAGTGCTGTTCGGTTGACAGCTCTTATCGGCACTTCGCACAGAATCGATACGAACGGCTGGGTACGCGATGTCCCTGCAGCCAGGCTCATTTTGGTCAATGCACTTTTCGCTGGTCGCGCGTGATTCTCCCGCGATAGCGAAATCCTTTCCGTTGAAGTGCAATATATCGGAGCAGCTGCACGCCACGATTTCGTATATATCTCGAAATACGACTAGAAAGTAGCCTAAGATAAATTCACCGACTTCATCTGTCTATCGTTGGATAACTCACATCCCATCGACTTAACATTATTTCGTTTGTTAAGAACAAGCGCGTTAAAGTATGACGTATTTACTTACTAGCTGAAAATTCTCATATGTGATATTTCCACGTCCATTGAAATGTTTAAAAACAATTATTATGTTTAAAAACTCTCGATAGAATCCAACGACTCTTCGATTAAATTCCGATAGATTTTTTAACATACTAGAACGAAGAGTTAATAATGATAATTATGGTACTCGTATAATAATTTACTTCGCGCCAGATACATAAAGTCGTTAACAGAACGTTAAATCAAACTGGTTAAGTATCGGGAAATACAGCAGTGTGTTAATTGGTCGAATGTTGTGCGAGGATTAACGCGTACTCATTTCGTGGTGTCTAGGACGTTAAACGTAATCCAAAGCTATTCAGAATATCACGAGACACCGAATATATCGCGATAATAAAATTCCTCGCGGTGCGATACTCCCAGCGGACGTGTATCAATATTTCGCGACACACTTCCTGAAGCTTGTTGCCACGTCGTTATGCGATTCGAATGTGTTAAAGCGACGACGTAAACTCAAGTTAGGCGCGGAGAAATGACACGAGACTAAAGTACATTAATAGATTTTCCGGTCGTCGCTCGTGTCTCGGATAATTCGAGCTAGTATTTTGGAAAATTTATTTATCAGAGGTATACCTCGATGAGATAAGCGAAATAACTACTAGTATTTCTAAGATGCGACGTTCTGCTCCAATGTGTCACAGTGAATAACCAATTTTTACTTGGTAACTCGAGCAAAGGTATTGCTTCGAAACTGAAATGACTCGGTTGAAATATCATCGATTTTAATGTGCGTTCAACCGTCGAATCATTCCTCTTTTTGGAAGATCTTACTTGTATCGAGATAGATAACATATATGTGTGTACGTAGGCAACCACGCGCGTTCTGCCACGTATCGGTGGTTTTACCGCGAAACATTTTACGCCGAAAGCCTATTTTTCTGGTGGTGGAATACCTATAGTACGATATTTTTGCTGATACACAAATTGAAGAAAATGCAAAGGTTTTATTTGATCCCATAATGCATCGTGTAATTTATTATTAGCGCATAAGTTAACACGTATTCGAAACGTAACTCTCAAACGATGAAATAAATTCAGTTTCACGCATTGTAAACACCTTCTTTCGGCGAATGTAACGTAATTGTTTTATTTCATTGGGAATGCTTTTAAATAAAATCGTGCAATGAAAAGTAAAGTTAAATAATACTTCCACAAACAAAATACAGCGAATTAATAATAAAACTAATGCATAATCCATTGTTACATTCTACAAACATTATTGCTCATCTTACTAATAAAGCACATTTAATTGTAACAAATATATTTCCTTGAAATTATACATGAGGTTATACATACGTATGTAGATGTATACGTAATTAGCCTTATTCTGTTATTAAAACAATTTCACAATGGCATTGTATTGACAGTCACAATTTATAAAGAGCATATCTGATGAATTGCAAACTGCATGGTTCATTATGTCACTTTTGATTAATATCAGGCGGTACGTCGAGCCTGACGTGTTTAGTATGGAACTTGATCATTCATGTGCAGTTCAACCTGAGTGTCCCAATTTCCCCTGCACGATTATATCAATAGAACAGCCGCATTTCCATCACGATATCTAGTGTGGTTACTACGCCAGGACAATACTGAAATCTCATGTCATCTTACTAGGAAAATGAAGAAAGATTAATTAAATGATAGCTTAAAAGTCATAGCTCAGCTTTCCTAGATAAATCTACGTATACAAATAGCAAATATTACGAGCACTATAACTCTAACAACTTTCGAGATTTTAGTTCTATAACGGACATACAAACACGCTAGAATAGTGAGAGAGATCTCTCACTGATACCATGTTACAAAACCCACGCCATGGTTGTAAGTCGAAAAACCCAAGTTGGAGCACATTAGTTCTGAGAAGATCTAGTCCGGACTAGCCGGGGATCTCAAAATGGAAAATGTAGTGGGATCCTCTTCACATTACTTCAACATCTGAGAAATTCAAATACGAATACATTTTGAAGATGAAGAGTCTGGTCGCATCTGAGTTGGTTTGGTAAAATCGCGTCGTGGACCACACTGGTAAAATCGTGGAACATGGAATAGACACTTCAAACCTCTCTCAACTCTGATTTGGTCCTGGATAGTCTTCCAGAAGTTTATCGCAGGAAGCGTCACGGTATTTGTAAAAAAAAGTAGTCGAAATGAGTACTTTTGAGAATTATGTCTTTGATGTGTAATCCTCTGATGGCAAGTGTAGGAAATTTGCCACAGATTTACTGTAAATCCCATAACTTCTACGATTTAGAATTTAAAATTTGATATTGAAAAATATTATGATCTGGAATTCGCAATACACTCTCAGAATTGTTACATACTCATGATAATTAAGAATTGGTGATTAAATAAATAAATATATATAGTATTTCATCTATAACAAATAGTTACATAACCTGTTCTTATGTCATTTATCATTTTAATGATACGTTATCTAGTAATATAGAGCCAAAACGCCTCGCTAAGATCTAGTATATCGTGCGTATGCATTTCGATGCAATCTGGGCACGGAACTCCCTTAAGAGCACATAAGCTGTAGCACGTAACGGAATGTTTCTTGCGGTTGTTGTCGAAACTCGGTTAACTTTCTAATTAGACTATCTTGTAGTTTACAACTGGCTATCAAAGCCGGACTATGTTCTCAGACAATGAAGTATCTCTGTAAAATTTTCACGATGAATTAATATCTACAAATAAAGCTTCCCGTTGATACACATTACCCAGGTGCGCTACAGTCTATATTCTCCATCCTCAACATATACAAACGTCAGCCTCAACCGTGTAACTTTTCTATTATTCTCCGCAGACGATTCTCCGGTTGCGCTCCAAGTTTTTAAGCAAGCTGCCTGGCAATAAAGTAGCAATAATATTACCACCTCCATTCTCTTATACCCATCCCCCCGTTCGTGTTTGCCTCGTTCTACACTTCCTTCGGTACACTGGGATTCTAATGAAAATTCCTCGACAAAACGAAACGAGGTGAAACTTTGATGCTGTATGCTGCTAGAGAATTCAGATTCAACAGCTTTTACGCGCTATTGCTTCCAGTTTATTACGATTATCCTATATTTACCCCTATAACACGAAATCCTATTCTACATGTATACTAATGTAACCAAAATATTAATTTAACTTGCTACATTTACATTGCTACATTTACATTGCTACAGTTACATCTTCATACCAAAGATAAAAGCATATTTAGGACCATGAACGAGCCAGCAGATCACAGTTGCGAGGATCGAAATTTCGTGTCACGAATATCGCAAGGTTCAGTTATACGCAATCCGTATAATTTTCGAATATCCGAAATCTATGCATCAAGGGAATTTATTATTAATAGAAGATGTGTTATACGCGGGCTCGAGAATTGCGTTTCTTCTCGGTAGCTTAGCGACCAAGGCAAGTTAAATATTTCGCGCGGCATGGCGAGTTTCTAAACAAGTTGGCCGCAATAAACCGGTAGCAAAATTTCCGGCATCCCTCTCTGTCGGCTCTGTTTCCGACCGTCCCAAACCATGAGGCAACCGAGCGCGCGAGCAAACACGACGCTCTGCATATAAAATGCGTCCGTAAAGAATCTCACGTTCCACGGCTCCGCGGCAAACACTTTGCACGTACGTAGTTGCGCAATACTTTCCGAACCGCGACCCTTCGATATACTTTATAGTGGCCGACTGTGCGAGGCGGTTATCAATTCGCAGGAAATATTGATACTTCTCTCTTGGTATTCCGCGATGCAAGAACGCCGCGAGAACGCTGCGAGAGGGGAATATTGGCACGTACCCGGGCGAGAGATCTAACGCCGGGAACAGGCTGCTTTGAGGAAGAGCCGCGCGAAAGAGAAACGTCATTGTGGCGTGTGCAGCAGTTCACTTTGTAGAAGGAAAAAGTAATTTGCGTACGTAGCACGTTTCCTTTTTTCTTTCTACGACAGAGATAACAGTTCCCATATTTCTTGGAGACAGGAACTTCGTGGACTTTGTCAGCCAAATCGTGTCTTCGTATCGATTTTTTGCCATGGATCCAGCAAATATTTATAGAGTAATTCATGAAAGTATTCGAATATTTGTAGGAATCATTTATGAATGTATTATGCGTATTGTATAAAACACGTTGAAAAATGATTCTGTATCATAGCAATGTATGTATGCATGTTCAATTTAAGTAAACAATTGAAATTCTTTTATTCGGGACTTCTTATTGTTAAATTATCTTTTATACTCTTTTAGAAAATATCTCAGACTTGGAGAAAATATGAACAAATTTTTATTCGTATGTATGGCTTTTCGTTTTAGTCCTACATTAAATAGCTTTAAGCCAGATAATACTAGAACGATACAAGTACTCTCTGTTCTATTTTAAAATGAGAGCGTGATTAAAATACAAAAGTTCATGGATCGCAGTAAAGCTAATTGTAAATTATTCAGTTATCGTTTCATTTCACCAAGACCATTACATAAAAAAGAAACTACATTGTAAAGCATCAAGCTAGTGTGTTTCGCAAGTAGCACATCGTTTCCTTTATACGTTAGTCGTAGCCCAAGATGTGGATAGTTTCTTACGTGTTCGGTTAACTTAACTGAAGACGAGCGTGAATTCTACATGAAGATCGCGACGCTGTCTGTTTTTCACGACAGTGTCACGTCCATTTGTCAGGTTCGCAAGGTAAATTTATGTCGTATCTTTCGCATGCCACCCCGTCAATAATCCTCGTATAAAAAAGAACATCCAGATAAACAAACAAACGAAACTCTACGCTTAATATCGTTTGTTGGTTCGTTCGTCAAGGAAGAATGCTCGAAACAGCACGCAATATATTCCGTCAGATATTATTGGCTGCAAAATACGCGGTACGAGATACGTATCGTCCGAAATTGCTTGGCACAAGTTCATTTCCGACAAAACGATCCTTAGAAATATGTCCATAAAGAATTCCCATCATATATAAACAGGTCACGGTTGACAATCGCGATATCATTGGCGCCAATGCGTCGCTGCGTTTCATCACAGTGATAAACGCATGCACGTGGCCCGACGTTTTCTAAATTATGACGAATGTTCCGTTTGTCAGCTATCTACGAGTCTACGCTTCTCTACAAAATCTATCTACGACAATAGCAGCTAATATTTACTAACCCGAAGATACATTGCTACATCGCGTGTTAAAAATCTCCTTTTCCAGTATTCCCCGAACAGCATCAACACGCGATCGATTGAATTATTCCATATTTATTGGTCGAGATATTTTTTTTATCGAGCATTTATCATATTAATTAAACAGTATCGCACGGGTACACAATTCGGTGTACAATTCACAAACATGTACATGCGTAGGAGTATCAAATATACTCGTAATTTATTTGAGATTTAATATTTTCTCGTGGGGTTTGATTAGGTTATTGTTTGTACAGTGGTCAAATTCACAACAGAGAGGGTAGGCCGATAGGACTGTAAAGTTGATGAAAGTACAGGATTTACTATAACAGCACAACTTCGATCGTGCTAGTCGCGCAACTAATCAATTCCACGAGTACCTGCTACATTCGAAGTTGGATTTATGGACGGTGCTTGAATCCGTGGCTGACGAACAATCGTATTATATAATTCCGCCCACGTGATCACGAACGAGATCGATGCGGGGAACGTCCTTTCTAACGTTGTTAGTCGACGCAATACACAGCGCGCACTTTTCCCTGTTAATTCGCGGTGTTCCATTTTCTGGATGTCCTTTTCCACTCTTTTTGTTTCACCACGGTCGGGAAAGTCGTGTTTATTTTAATCGACGACCAAACGAGCGCAAATAAATTTCCATTCCGTTTTCGTCGGAATGAATCGCCACCGAGTAAACCACCGCTTACAATTTCGTCGCTATCTAAATCGCATTTACGCAACTCGCGAATACACATACCAAATACATCGACGAACGTGGACAAGATTCATGGTTGCAGAAATAAGTAATCGTTCCTCGAATAACATCATTGTGCCATTAAATTGAATTGCACTTTAAACCTAACGCAGTTCTATACCAAATCAAAAGAAACCCTCCTAAACTCCATATCTCGTTATCGGGAAAATATCGTTGACACGTGTCATTTATAAATTCCCTTTATTCGAATCTAACGCGCGAAAATAATCGCTCTCCTACCCGTAATATTCAACGAATAGTATACGATCGTTTGATTTTATGTTCGACTACTGATGATTGTGATGTGTTTACGCAAATACGTCCCTGCGTTATTTAAAGTCGATAAAAAGTACGATTGGCAAAGGCTGTTACGAATACGGGTCGAATCGATATAATCGGGCGGGCATATGCGACTCCTTTGCAGGTCATCGGGTCAATGATCCCCTCCGCTTGATTCTTCGTTCGCGGATCGAGTCAATCGCGCGGGATATGATGTAAGTTTTACCTAGAAGCGAACTTTATTGGACGGAAGGATGTTGATCAGCAAACTTACAGATAGCTAGCTACCTTTTCGTTAAGAATGAATACCGAAAGGTAGATGAGGTTCGATTACGGTGAAAAGAGGGTAACGATGAAGAGGCAGGAAGCGATTTCCCTCGGGCCGATGTTCCATTTTATAATAGCTTCCAAGGATACCCGATATTTAATTTTTGAAACTCAGTCATGAATAAAAATTTGTTGATGGAAGGACTCGAATATTCTCGGAGACCTTCAATTTTTGAAATTTAAATAGTTTTGCGGTAACTATTTGACTTAATTTTCTGATACCTGACAATATAATAATTGAATGGAAATAGAATTTTGTACCTTTATTTTTAGTAAAAGTATTTATAAATTGAGAAATTTTCAACAGAGTGACAGAAATATCTATTTGTATCTGAAACCAAATGAAAAGACAGTTTTGACGTGATAGCTACTTGACAGCATATCGAATTTCGAAACTGTTGGTCTATGAAAGGCGGAAGATTCAATTTATCATGTTCTGCACCCTTAGCCTTCTGCATAATGTAAATATCTTCCTGAGATCAAACGTCACTCATGTGACATTTAAATACACGAATCCACGTCTCGACCAATTACAATTTCTTCACCGCCACGTTACAAGAAATAATGATCACTATATGCAGAGAATTTCTCTAAACTCGGTTAGGTATTAACAGGTTGTTAGTTAGTCATTAAACCTGGAACAAACAGAAAGAAGAAAAACAACAACAGGAACCGAGAACAGAGATGAAGGCACCTGCGACCGCCGCGGCGCCGGTATAATGACGATGTAACTGTTCCGGCAAAACCGTTTTCCCGAACGATCTTATTATTCGAGAAAATTGGCGACTCTTGCGCCGTTAATCCAACTGTGTAGAGGCGCACCGCGTAAACGACGTCGTTTCTCATCTGGCCGTGATGCGAGCTGTTCGTACAGCGGCCAGCTCGTTCCTAATAGCTCGGCCAATCAGGAAATATCCCAACGACGATGCGTTGTACATCATCCATAACCTTACACTTTGAATTTACGCGACCGTGTCGGTACATTCTAGGCGCCCAGGCGTTATGTATATTGCGAGTTTGTGGATACGCTTTGATACTCCTACCTTCTCTCACGAAACGGTAAGACCGCGCATTCGCGGCTTCACCGCACTTATATCGTCGGTTCGTTATTCCTTATAGGATCTTTATGAGTTCGATTGAGCTATCTAACTTGCAACGTTACGATGACCGTTTGTGTCGCAAATTTCAGTATCTCGTAAAATTAACGACGACGGCTTCGCGCTTGGTTTCGAAACTAAACGGCACGGTCTTTAAATATACAGGGAGAAATACGACGATGCGAAGTTTTATGTACTACAATACGAAGACTATACGTCTATGTTCCAGGTATATTTGAAATATCGTGGACGTTCGATGGTGGATATGCGCCGTAGAATGAAGTTAAATGGTAACAAATAGTAACGCAGGCAATGAATAATAAATATGAAAATATAGTACAATTACTCAAATGAGTTCGTGTGTCGAGACACGTAAAAATCATGTTCCTGATGTGGAATCTACTATTTATCGATTCTTGCTGGCCGAGCAACTCTGTATTTTAAAAATACGTCTAACCGGTAACGAACAACCGTAGCTCGTACGTTCCCAAATAGGAATGCTCCAGCTATCCGAACGTTAAAGCGGGTAATCAATTAAAATGCTAGCCTCGTCCGTTATTTATTGCCTCACGCAACGATCTAGAATTATTTACCCTGTCTACCGCATTGCCTTTTTCGCCCGTTCCTCCCGCTCGTGCCCATCGCGTAGATTTATTCCTCATCCGTCTCCAGATGCAGCGATATACATTCGCGCTTCATTTTTGCGACATGTTGGAACGCGGAGCCACGTTCGGAGTTCTCCGCGTTGAGGAAGAATGCCTTTTCGAATCACGTTTTCGATTTATCTCTGCATCTTACATAATTGCGTAACGAATCCTATAAATTTTCCTTCCTTCTTAGTTCGATGCACACACAGCGCGATCGCGTGAACGCACCACGCCATTTTGCGAGAAACGCGCGAGCCAAAACATTTGGTTCAACGTGGATAGACGGATGATCCTCTGAAGATTTCACTGTTATCGAAACGGCTGTAGCCTCTCGTTGTTCAACTGAAAGCAATCAGGGACATAAGGGGGCAAAAGTGATTCTCTTCGATAGCCGCATTCCATCCAGGCAAAAACATGCTTTTTCGTGGCCGCTATTTCACGTGAAACCTGTTTTTCTCATTACCACTCGTTGTTACGTCCTTAATGAAAGCCCTTTTTCCCGGCGCCACTCGTTGTTGCGTTCTTACCGTTGTTGGTACCGCTTCGATTCACACACGCCTCGTCTGACGAGCGTTTTACGAGCCATTATCGGCCGATCCCGTCTCTCCATATCAGCTGATCAACGAATTAACGTCAAGAAAATAACAATCTGATTTTCGTCAGTAACGGATCCTCTTACGCTGTTAAACTTATTTCTATACGGCTGTGTATATTTCGCACTGAGAATATGTACTTTATTTCGTCGATGTTTACAATTTTGTTACGCTGCCAAAAATGAAAACAGTTCTCCTTCGACGATTAATAGGTGATCAGTTATTGTTAGATAATTTCCAATATTCCCGTTTTGATAAGTGCGAGTCTTTTTATGGTTGATTGTACCTAAGTTATCTTCTATAACTTCTACAATTATCTCAGCTTCTTAATTATATGTGATCTCTGGTTACTCGAGTTACGCCGGCTATTCTTAGAAAAAGAAATTCATTATAGTTATGTCAGCGAGGCAGTATCCATTCTCTATATTAATTTATCAAAAGGAACGTAATAAGCACGCGCAAGGATATAAATTGCAGACGTAATCAGTTAAACAATACATTAATCTTATATACACATAATACTATCTTAGATCGCGTTTCTGAAAGATAAAAGTTCCTGGAATGAACGTGACCTTAATGATCATTTAAAATCATATATCAGACGACTTTAACATATTGTATAATTTAAAATCTACCATATATAATTTTGAAGCATTTATAATTCACTTAGATATAATATTCGTATTAATAATTATTTATATATATGTATATAATTATATATTATATATAATTAAATATAGATTGACAGGATAATGTATATGTGATTAATTTATTTGAACTAATTCATAGTAAATCAAGATTTAACGTGTATTTGATTTTGTATTTCCGATTTCTATACGAGAATTTCCAACAGCGAACGCGAAATAATCGCACCCCATATCGAAGATCGAACTCGAGTCAAACAGCGAGCCCTATGATCGCATGAAAATTCTCTTGCGAAAACGCGAGCAGAAAAATATAGGCTGAAGCATACCAAGCGTCGAGGTATTGGAATGCGATATATAAATGTAAATGAGTGGCGCTATCGTGGTATGTGCAATTAAGAGGTTATGAAATTCTTCGCTGTCGGAACATCCTTCTTTCGCCTCAGCCTTTTGTCTCTCTTCATCTTAACGGCATCTTGTTTCTCTCCGTCTGTCCTTCTTTTTCTTCATGTAATTGGAGTAAGAAAAAGTTTTTCGGTTTGATCTATCAGTTCAGCGAAGAAGTTCATGAATTATGCTCTTGTAATCGATTATTAAGACTACAAAGCTCAGCCAGTTTCGTTTCTATTCTATTTCTAGAAAAATTCAGGAATTTCGAATATTTGTAAAGCAGAAAGATAGTATACTAATAGTTAGTTAATACATAGCACTAGAGTCGCGTCACCGGTCCTCATAGTGTTAATCCACTGACATACTAATTTTTTCAGACTAAAAATTTCTGTACAGTATATTCAATTTTTTAATTAAAATTATTATTTATTGTTATTAATAATTGATACAAACAAAATCTAAAGTGTTAAATATTAGGTACCTAAATTACTAAGACCGCCTAGCAGACAACTGTGCATGCCAATAGATTAATCAGTATTCTGGTCTCATTGCACCATATTTATATATATATTTTAGAAAAATTCAGCCTCTTATACTATCCGGTATACGAACTTTTCAATTCAACCAACACAGGAATCGAACGTGAAATCGAAATTATGCGATTGATTGATGCCGTTTAATCGAGCGACGAGTGAACGAGGATTTTTCGTGTAGTAGGCAAATAATCGAAAATAAAAACATTTTTATTTATGCTTTCTACGGGAAACGCAGTACCGTGGACACGTTGCGGTAGAAATTCGGTCGTGGCAATTTCGGAAAATGGCCCGCGCGCGGTCGTGTTTCGTGAGCCACGATTGCACAGGGAAAGGTATCGTTGTTCATATTTTTTTGCAGATTGCGGTTGCTCGTTTGTCGAAGTTACGATTTGCGTCGTTTCCGTTCTCGCGATGCGTTCCACGTACCGCACTCCACGTTCGCTGTTTGCAATGACGACTGTTCGCTATTTTTATCCGCGAATATAATGGATTACTTTGCGCGTATATCGTACCGATTTCGATACACGGAAAGACATTTGTTTCATTTTGTTGGTATTACTTTGATAAACACATCTTGCGAGAAGAATATTAAATATTTATCGTTTGCTTGGATTTCGATCGAAAATGGCAGATGTAGTTTGCGAATGGTATCATATACGAACTTGGCAAACATAACCTGTGGAACACAACCACTTCGGAAGTCCCATCTTTTCTTTTTTTTTTTTTTTATCGAAAAAATAACGAACGATAATTCGTGTTCGAAAGTTCATCAGATATATGATTCCTGCGTATAAACTGTAAACTCTTCGTGAAATGAAATGCAGTTGGCGATCGGGAAACAATGACCGACATTCACGGATAATAAATACCCTTGGAAAAAGTGAAATTAAAAGTCCATGTTTGGTTTGATATCCTTTTAAATCCGTAAATTCCGTTATGCGAATTGCCGTCGCGGTATTAGGTATCGTTGTGGAATTCATTTCGTTGAGTAAATTGGTTTGCTTTTATCTACTTTAAATATGAATGGTTACATAATCGAGATAATGAATGAAAACATGGCTGGAATAAATTATCCGGTTATCGTAGAAACAATACAGGAATAAGTATGACATTTTCAGAATCAAAATTCAGTGAAATTTGCAAAAACCTATTGTTGACCGTTATTTACAAATCATAATATGATACAGGAAATATGAAAGTCCTTTAAATCTTTGCTAACAAATTGCAACAAATCAGGATTACTTGAGAATACAATAGGGAAATTGTGGTAGATCAGTTAACATCTTATACTCTTGAAACTGATATACATCAAATATATATATATATATATTATCGGTTACAGTGATATCGTCTACACGGCCCAGAAATCGATATACAAGATGATCAATCCTACTTCGTTGACAGTACATCAAGAATCATTCAAAGGATGCACGTGCACACGTAGCAAACCATTCTATTGATATTCGGATTTGGATATTCCGCGAGGAGGAATTATGCTATATCAACATCATCAAATTATCTGACAGAATTTCATTAGATACGTCTTCTCAATTTCGAACTTTCAACACTCAGGTTTCTTAAAATTCTATAAATACACATAATTATCTATACTGACCTATGAAAGGAAAATACGTAGAAAATTGACTACAGAAGGTGAGCATAACGTTTCCAAAGGTTTCTAGAATATTCATTGGATCTGTACAACAGAAATCCTGTTCAGCGTATCTGCAATTATAACACCAAGCGAATACCCGCCTCGAAAACCGAGAAACGTTCTCCCCCAAATGAGATACACAGTTGCAAACCAAATATATTAAAGAGCCTTAGTTAGTTTGTCTAATTTTGAGTACGAATAAACACATTTCGAACGCTTATCACGTGGTTATTATTCCATTTCTCTATCGTATAATATCGAATACTTTGGCGAGATCGATTGACTGTTACGCATCATCGGTGCGTTATCCCGATTATTTTATTAAATCGCGATCACAGCGGGGAAATTAGCGATGCTTTCGTCGGGCTTCCGAAATACGCGCGTCATCAAAGTGCGCGAGCCCTGAGCCAACAAATTATAAACCACGAAGCGAAAAAGTACGGCAGAGAAGTCTGCAATTAAAGGCACGCTGCTGGTCCGCGGGATAGTGCGTCGCGCGCGCATACTAATTACGCTAATGAATATTTATTCAATTGCTGCGTGAAACCTCAACCAAACCGCAGGACAAAGAGACGCGGTCGCGAACCGCCCCACACGGATAATATGTTTGATGACCGTGCACGATCTCGACCCGGTTGTTCCTTTATGTCCTAACATTTATTACGTAAATCCACGCAGCCATTGTTTAGTCATTGAGAAATAGTCGAACGAAGCTTTGAGGATTTCGTTCACCGCGACGTGACGCTCGTCTAATTGCGACATTCACCGATGTTGAAATCAAGTTAACTACAACCCTATTTTTGCACGAATGAAACATTCCGTGACGAGTCCATATAAAGATCAAGCGCGCTTCTCTCACTTCTCCCCAGTGATGCCTCAACCCATAATCAACCCTCCAGGACGACTTCATGGCTTTGTTTTAATATTGGAGCAGAGGACCGAAACGAACACAACCGACTTGTCTCAAAGGATTCTGCACATACATATGTGTATACCCGCGTTTGCTTAAACATGACCGTATTCACGTTAACGCGGACACTGGACTAATTTTCGTGGAAGCTCTTTAGAGGCCAGAGACCGCCGGAGAACAGCGTAATTTCATGCCGCGATTCGTGTGTTGCAATACACGAAATTTACGAGACAGCGGCGAGCGTCGCAGCGACGCGAAATTTTTTTTCACCTCTTAATCGTACGTTTTAAATTAATTTACGTTCTCCCTCGCAGGCGCTTTCTTGCGAGTAGATTTGCAACTGTAGCCAGGACGCTGAGGAAAGAGACGAGAGCGGAGGGAACGTAGGAGTTACGCTTTTAAGACCGGTTGAAAGTAGCTCGGCAAGGAAACAACGTAACTTTATCGCGCGTGTTTCGTGCATCAAGGAAAAATATTTTCTTTTCCGTGGCCGTATGCGCGATTTAATTCTCTGCCGGTGAATTTTCGTGGAATTCAGTGTAGTAGCGAACCAGCTTCTACGTGTTTCCCTGTAAATGCTTCGGGTTTTAGCGGTTCCGTTCTTTTTTTTTTTTTTTTTTTTGTGTGTAAGGTTTTACATGTTGAATATTTAGAAGCCTTCAGCGACGGTGGCATGTTTGCCAGAAAATTGCGCGGAAATTCATTTTTCTTATAGAACACGGAAACACAGGTGAAATGATAAATGTTTCTCCCTTCGAGTTATCATTCTTCTCCGTATCAGAACGCCTCGTTACGTCGGAATTTTTGCACCAATGAAATTCAAGAATATCTCAACTCGATGAATCATTCGATTCGAAATTTTCATGCCAGTAGTTCAAATTTAACAATTTCTTTCTTGGTAAAGAGCAATCGATAGAATTCTTTGTCAAACGCCGAGTGCCACTTAATTTTGCGCGTAAGGTTCGCTTCAATTTTTAATTTCCGCCGTGCGACGACAGCTTGGGTGTACGCAATCGATGTAACGCTCGCTCGTTTCAGATTTCACCGCTGCTGTAGCATCCCTCGTGCAAGATTCACGAGCATGCTCGTTCGAACACCGATCCCTCTCGTTCTTCCCAATTTCAGCTTCTCCCACGTACGGTGCGCACGCGTGTGTTGTTTCCTGCACGATCTCTTGTAACACAAATTCGTGTCTCGTATGAGCGAGCTTCAAATCTGGTGCGTGTTACATCTGGTTTGTGTACTTGACAAGATTCCAATATGGTCGTTTTTCCATTTCATCCTTTCTCGCTTCCTCTCCTTATTCTCCACTTATACATATACTTATAGCGTACGAGGAAGAATGTAAAAAAAAAGATAAAGAAGAGGGTGGGAAGGAAAAGAAAAATCGACGACGATCAAGACTCAGGCATAGTTGACGCCATTTCTGAGTTCAGCGTTTTCCGCACCAGTCCCGTCTGTCTAGGAAAACTCGCAACAAGAGTCCAGTACCGACAAAGTTTGCGGTCCAATTAAAAATATTCCGGGCTTTTTCGCTTCCACCGCTACGCCGTTAATGGGGTCGACACGCGGAAGCACGGTCGGGGTTCCTCGGTACATTCATTCGCAACTTGAACGTGGTAACCTGAATTAAAAATGATGGTAAAAGCAGGATGCTTTGGGTGACCGAGTAAACGAGAATTGAAAAGCCGAGACCGCTTTCGAAACTCTCCATCGTTTCTCGTTCGGACGTTTCCTCGTGCTTTATCTTCTGTCGCCGAGTTCGTATTATTCATGATGATTGATTTCCTAAAATCAAATTATTTTGTTGTTTGTTCGCGAGTGAATGTGATAATGGATGTTAACGTTGAAAACTGAGTTTCGTTTTCTAAACTTTAGTTACGATAGATGCATGTTCTGTCGAGTATTCGTCAGAGTGATTCGACATTGCACAGACACTTTCATATATAAGAATCGCAAATATTAGATGTTTGGCCAACGAACGCCGAGTCTTCGAAATCTATATTTCTACATGACACGTATGACATAAATCGCAATGTTTCACCATCTCGAATTACTTTCCATATTAAGTAGCTCCGCGCACAGATGCGATCATCGTCTTTCATTAAATATTATAAATCACTGTTTGCAGTGAACGCCGTGCAGCTTAGTAACTCGCAACGGCTGAATACTACCGTTTGATTTGAGTAACCGCATCAATTTATCTTCTTCCCTATAAGGCGTTCGCTACATTTGCACAGCGAAGCCCAGCTTACTCTAGCACGAAACGAATAAAACAACGAAGTGGGAGAAGAAGAATGAAAAACCGTCGATGTATTTTAATGCCTTGCTCACCGTGTTGGCGATCAGATGCACTGAAATAAATTGATTTTTACTCAATACCGTCTGCAGTTTAACGAAATCAAGGTTCATCACGTTTACATAATTGTAATGAAACTTTCTTGTACATTCTTCTCGATTGAAAACGCTGTATTTAACATGGTGTCCGATTTTTTATTTCATAAGAATGATGTAATCTAACATTTCCCTTTAGGATTAAATTACGCCATTATAGTTTAATAACGAATCGATCACACCATTTGATCACGTTACGAACACACGAGCTATCGCTTCAATTTCTCGTTATGAGAGCTAATGAATGAAAGGATCATAATCAACGCGTGGATGAAACGATCGATGATTCCTTTTTCACATTGCCCGAGCCCGGTAATTACGCGGACAAGTACAATCAATTTGTCGTAATTGCGTTAGCCTCTTAACTGTGCTTCAATTAGTTAGATAAACCGGTAAATTTAATTGGTTTACTCTAAATAAGTAACTGAATATTATACGCCTTGCTTCTAATCCGACCCGAACTAGTCACGCGCTTTCATTGTCGTTCCATTATTATGCAACGTTCTACTTTTGTTATCCAATGAAAATTTCAATCCCTATTATGTACGTCATAGATAATGACTACTCGTAACAATCGTCGATAATTCCGATTGGATCGTCTATTGTGATGCTTCCGACCAAATCTCTACCTACTTCACTTTCGCGGAATAAAATGGCTAACAGCTAAACTCGAATTAAATCTGAATAATTAATCCTGCGTAGTATACGGATATATTAATCTATGCTGCAGGCATTTTTTCAAATTAAAAATTACATAAAAATACGAAGAATGCTTAATTTTATAATATTAAAATATGTGTGACAATTACTCTTCATCAGTAAGACACTTTACAATGTGCCTGCTTAAAAATATTTAGAAAAATCTCGCAGGTATCTATCGGATCAATCGCGAAGGGCTAAACAATATCTTTCTGTCTGTTATAATCAAAAGTTTGATTGTAATTGTGCACGCAGTTGCACATGTAGTGGCAATTACTTCATCAGATAATGATTCAGTTATATTCGGATGTATTATGTTCAGATATAATAGTATACCAAATACTATGTACGGATGCATTTAATGCATCTACATAACGATTCAACTGATTATATTCATCGTATATTGAAAGCTAACTATGCCAAACTACTTTAAACCAAAGAATTTGATTGCGCGATATTACAAATCCTTGAAAAATACCATAGAAAAGAGAGAAACGAGGTACAAAACAATAAGAAAAATCGATGAGCCGATTGAGTCAAACGTGCAACGTGGAAAATATATCGCGAAAATATCTCCATGACAGTCACGAGTCTCGAACTGGCGAGAAAGAAATCGTAGGAGGGCGCCAGTTCCCGCAAGAGTTCTGTTAAACACAGATCCTCGTGAGTTTCGAAGAGGGATGCGGAGGTGGGTGGGCTTTTCCTTCGGCTGATCCAGAGACAAACGGAGACCGAATTATCCTCGGCTCGTTTGCCACGTCGTACGCAGCTTTGTCCCGAACACGAGGCCCCCTTGCGAATTCTGACGTAAAAATAACGAGTGTAGCCCTCGCTCGTTGTTTCGCAAAGACGACCCTACCACAATGTTACATATACCGCGCTTTACATCACACGTGTCGAGTTCGTGATTATGGTTGTGATCGTTGCTGCAAATCGTAACGGAATAACATCGCTGTCAGGGTGTAACTGCTGAATCAGAGCAGTGTGTACGAGCAGTATCAGGCTTGAAGATTATCGTGACCTGAATCTCCGATTTTGCCGATACGCGAAGTCGTAGGAAATTTAGTGTCGCTTCGCTTTCGTTTATTTACTAGCCTCGAGATAAGGGTGAAGACATTTAGGATGAAACGTGCTCGTGATAGAGTAACAAAAGGGGACGTGAAATTACACGTCCCAACGGTTCAAGGTCACGCTGTTTCACCTCCATTCCTACTAAGCTTTTCGATCGATGGGAATTTTTTACGTTCTCGTTTTCTTTTTCTATCTGATGTAATTATTATCGTCCGATTCTGTCCGAATCTGCTATTGCGTTTTATCGAATCCCAGCATCGCCTTCTTCGGCAAAATCAATTTCTCTGAGCGTAGTGGGAGAAACGTGAAAAATAGAGTTTACCCCGAGCTGGAAAACAATCTCGTACGCGACGGTCCTCTCCACGCATCCGACGCAGAGCGACGAAACTTACTTCTTCCTTTCCGTAGATTAGATTGTGTGTTAGGTTCGATGCGTCCAGCAGCCGGCTCGCCCCTAACGCGGTCCACAAGATAACAATGGGCCGGCGTTTTATCCGAACTCTGATACGACAGAATCGAACGGCCAACAGGATCAATGGAACTACATAAAGTAACTCATCGACCATAAATGGCTAATAGAAATAGGTTGGCGATCGGTGAACCGGGTGGATAGTGGGAGGGTCCCAGAAAAAGGTATAGAAATAGATATTGGCTGATCATTCGCCGTTTCGAAGGAAATTGTCCCATCAGGAGATTGAAAGGGGATCGAGAATAAAGCTCTTTCTATGTATTGGTCGGCAATGATCGTAGCAGGATGTGATAAAGGGTAATATTTCTCGGGCGTTACTAAGAAAACTTTCCTTTCTCTTCTCAGCATCCACCGATACGATCTAGCCGAAAACGACAGCTTTCCTTGACAGATTCGTCTTCGAGACAATTTTCATCGGACTGTCCCTTACTTTTTTTCCACCCTAACGAACCAGTCAGTCGAAATGTCATCCTTTTAGCGAGATTAATTTTATTCGTCATTCGTGGTCATATATGTATATATAAAGGGTGTGATTCATCGAGAAACGTCATCTGTATCCCGTAAGATTTTATTGTGACTTGTTGCACGTAAGGGCAAACGTTTACAGTAACTGGCTAAGTAAAAGTCTTCCGGTTCGTTTAGATAGCAGTCTTCTCCCGCTTATCTCTTTTCCTTCGTCGGTTAGAAAACAACGTTTTACGGCTTGGCCGGGCACAAAGTTTGTCATATACACCTTTCTTACGTCTCATTTGCTCTATCGATCCCATGGAACACCCTTTTAGTTGTCTTTCACCCTCCCGCCTCGAACTAGGGCGTAATTAGACGCGAAATAAGGGCTCGGTCGGCCTTTAGCCGATTTGAGCATCGAAATGCGCTCGTGATATAATTACAGGGATATTACCCGAGAAACTTTCGTGCTGGGAATTGAAAATAAATTGACGCAACATTACGATCCTCTGCGTGGCTCCGCCATGTAATATCGGAATGAACGCTATTAGCAACGTAACATTGAAAAATGCGATCAGTCGACGCCGCGAATTTAACGATGCTTTGGAAATTCTTCCAGTAGCGATGCCTTCTGCTGGCGAGTATGTATTACGAGCTATAATTTCGTCGTTGATTAATTCCGCCGAGAAAACAAGCGTTTATTTCCCCATCAGAAAGCAACGTTCGTTAATAAACGATGACGATGGAAACGAGATCGGGTCGGACGGCGTGGAGCCTGGTCGGTTGCGTGTATAACATTTTTCGAGCATGTCGTCCAGTGGAAATTTCGCCATGGAACACACCGAGTGCAAATTGCTTTCGGGCCGTTTTGTCTGCCAGGAGGCCATTTGTCACAGCGGATTCTGGACGCGCGACGTATAAGCCGGCTACGCTAATAATGACGCTACGACGGCTAACTACAAGCTCATCGTGCGCGCATTCATGAAGCAATATACATGCATTTACACGGTCTCTCCTCTATCCCCTTCCTCCCTCTTTGTCCCTCTCTGTTATCGTTTTCCTACTCTCTATCCCTCTGTCTGGTACTCGGTCGTGGTATTCGTTGTCACTTGGACCGTACCCACACGTGCTCACGGTCTTTACCCGCTGTCTAAACTGAACAATGAACGTTGCCGTGTCAACGCCGAATTAATACATTCAAATTACCCATTGTTGCAGGTAAGACCAAAGTAATAGCATTGCAAATGACGCCTGTCATCGATGCAGCGTGTACGCCCCGGTTTGCACGATTGATCGGCTATTCCTGCGGGGGCGAAACATCGTTTTTGCGTTTCGTTCCCGAGTGAACCAGTTGTCATGGTCCTCCGACCCGCCACGTCGTAATTTAAACCGATGCCCACGCGCCCTACCTACAACGATTATTTTTACAAATATGCATTTTTATTGTTCTCGTCGAACACGTGTTCGTCGAAAGAAAAAGACGATTTAAAAGGAAATTTCGCTTTTAGCAACGACTTCATTTTCTGTGCTCGAAAGTTCGTAGCTTTTGCAGCAATCTCATCGCGAAGGGACAATTTAATTTCACAACGCTCGATACCAGTTATAAATGTTATATACTCGCTAGCTCGTGATTTTCTTCTAGAATTTATGAAATCGTTCTTTGTAATTTGTCCTTTGAAAGAAATTTCCTGCCCTTTTGTTTTCAACGTAGAACAATTGTCTCCTTCCTTTTTTAGAAAGAGAATTAATAAGGCTGCAAATTTCTTTGACCTATTTTGCTTTTAAATGCAACGCGCTCTGTTATCCGCAATGTGGTTTATATTTTTGTCATACCTTTAAAAAGTCGAATATTTGGTATTTTCGTCATTCAGAGAAATAATTGGATCCATGCTGATCATATTCTATTATTCCATTTAAAAGAATTGCATTTACATAATAAAAGAATGCGAACTACAGTTAATCTAATCTAATTTCTCTATAATAAATTTCTTTGGCAACTTGCACGAAATCACAAGGAATTGAATTTCCACAACGTGGTTATTCATTCACAGCCGAATAACGAAGCAAAATAATTACACTCTTGAATAAGATATCCTGTCGACGTTAAAGTTAAGCGACATTTTCATAATTGAAAATCGAATTTATAGTATTTATGATACAGCTCTGATCAACGAGCGAGGTACATCACGGATTTCAATCCTACGACATTTAAATTATTCGAAACTATCCTAAAATATTTCCGGAATGTTCCTTTTAAATTCTCCGGTTAAATTGTTCGATTGTTTCGCACTAACCGTTCCTGCCTGTCTTAAATAACTGATGAATAAATTTACTCTATCAACAAAGAAGCCATTTCTACCAGACCGTTAATTAATTTTTCTTTTGCGCGAATACTTCTCGAAAGGATTCAGCCGTTTTCTTCTGTGCCACGATGCCGTGAAATCTTCCGTTTTCGTTTCCGTTTAACCAGAATTATTCTTAACAATGCGGCAACGGTTCGAGGAACAATAGAAATTCAAAGATGGAAGCGAAGGAGGGCCGGCGCGCGGTAATAGTTAACAGACGCGACAATCTTCGCGGGAATTACTTGGCCAGAAAACGGGGAACGGTAAATTATTGCGACGGTGGGAGCGTGTTCCAGGACGCGTTCCATCCCGTCGTACGAAGACTCCGTGAAAGAAACAAGGAAGGCACGATGGCAACCGGAAGAAAGGCCGAAACAGGGAAATAAAGAAAAACACCGTGAGCGTGAAGCATCGCACACGCTGCTCGTGCTGTTACCCAAGAAAAGAAGGAGATGCGCACCCGCCACAGAGGAAAAGTTGCGAATACGTCACTTGAATGCCACCTTAATGTTCACAAAATGCCGGAAATATAAGCAAACGTACGCCTTCTATGCTCTCCGGGGAAACTGTCGTTTACATAAATAGCTGGAACCATTGGATTTCACGTACCGTTCGTCGGCGCGTGCACGCAGCAGTTCTCCTACGTGTCTCGATGTTTGACGACGGAGTTGTCGTGAATTTGCCTACCAAATGGAATCCAAGCGTTCCCAGGAAGTCCACCTTTTTCCCTGGTGTACAAAAATCTTCGAGACACAACGAGGACGAACGAGTAATGGTTCGGATTTTGCTTTATTTTCAACCGCCGCGTTGTCCAAACTGTTTGATATTACGCTACTGTTCGGGATGGGGACGAAAGTTCGCAAGGGAAAATGTAGAGTAATTTGCTGCGTTTCCACGGGAACGAAGGAGTGTTCTGACATCTCGTTGGTGTGTCTGTCGTGCACCGCCAAAATGCTTGTGTTTGATGTCTACATGTATGTATTTCGAGAGAAAGAGATAAGAGTCTGAAGAGCTTCAACACAGTAGGAGGAAAGAGGAGAAATATTGTACATGCTTCGACTTATCTATTGTCATAGAATACTTTTATTACACATGCTATATGTACAGTATAGATATAAAGTTGCTGTTATTAAACGTATAGTACAGTATAGTTTTCTCCTCCTTTCATGTAGTATTAAATATGTAACTCATATGTCTTCTAAAGCTTTTACGATGCTAGAATATCATACCTAAGATGCGAATACTATACAAAATACGCTCTACTTCCTATTTCATTCTACGATCTGCCTAAAAATATGTATCTACATATACCATATCTGTCAGTCCTCTTAGGATGCGGGCATGTAGAAAAACTCCTAAAAAGAGCACGTACGATCTTTTTCAAGACAAGAGATATCAAAGTTTCAGTCGGTTGTAAAACTATGCATTGGTAATTGTATATTATAACAATAAGTAACAACTACGCCGCCGGAAATTGCATATGCTTGCTGTTGTAGCGGTAGAAAAGTTTCCCCTCTTTGTCTGCCTTTCTTTTCCCTTTGTATATTTTGCTATACTTTATCTTCTTTTCTTCACTCGTTTCACAAAAATATTCGCATCATTAGTAACAAGGTAACGAGTTGAAAATTGTTCGAATATAAAGTTACTCGTTACCAGCTGCCAGCTGCATTTAGATGGTTGTGTCATGTTTCGAGGATTGTCTTTTGTGCTGTAACAACTTTCCGTGTAAATTATGAAGCTTGCTAAACGTTGAACCACTTGCGTGACGCCGTCAAGCTGAATATAATATTACGAAGCGCAACTAAATCGTCGCCGACGCGTCGAAGACGGCGCAGAAGTTTGTGAGTTTTCGTGAGTTCCTCCTCTTGTCTTTATTTTTCTTCCGTATCGATTCACCAGGCGCACCAAGTGACATGAAATTTCTCGACACGGTGGCAGCCATCGCGATAAAACAAACGTAGAAAATTGCGTTACATCGCGTTTGGACACGGAAGGTGTCTCATTTCCTGGCGGAAGTCTTGAAACATTAACCGTTGCAAAATAGCTCCGTGATAATTATTTATTTAACTGCACCTGCTGTTAATCTGGTTGAAAGTGGCGAAACAGTTTTTACTGGCGGTGACAACACGAAATATATTATAGGAAATAGAATTGGCTAACTTAATTAGATCGTGTCGAGTCCGACGTAAGCTCGTTTGACATTTCGTTTACGAAAATTAACAGCAATAGCAAGGAGACTAGAGGAAAAAGGTAACGGATGCTTTGAACTGGAAACGAAAGTAACAAGGTCATTCCAATAACGAAGAGTAAATAATTCGCTTTGCAGAACAGAGTTTAACGTGTCGTTTCAAAGGATGGCTATACGAGCACTAGAAACTCGATGAATCGAAATCATTCGAAGCTATGAAGAATACTTTTTACGTGGGAGGGCTGATAAGTCCTTCCGGAGTGTTTTCTTTCGCGTTTCCTCTAATTTTTTGCCAATTGTTCTTTATCGACCTCTCTCCCTGTTTGAATGACTCGATTAAAGAATATTCTCTTAGCAATAGGAAGTATGTATTGCTTTTTGTTTTCATTCTCAGCGTTAATAACCATAATCTTTATTACGATCCAAGATTAGCGAGACAACTAGTAATGTCTTCTTGATGACGGCACAATGACATTGACGTTTACGCCAATTTCGTTCTTGCGACTATGTAATCGACGTTATAGATATTTTATACGTAGAGACAACGTTGATACAACGCGGAAGAAGCAAGGAACAGGCGACGAACCCATTGAGCGAAGGGTAGGGAAAAAGGTCAACGACAAGCAGCGGTACCATGACCTTCTGCTCGCCACCTTTCTCGTGCCATAGCTTTCAGCCGCGCATAGTGACTCATCCTTTTTCGATCTTCGCACGGCATGTCTTTACTCGATGAGTTTTCATTTCTTTCGCCGTAGCCTTCATCATCATGAACGTTCGCAGCACCGCTAGTTCCATCGACGAGCGATTCAAATGCGAGGCTGCCAGACCAGACTCGTTGCAGGTGATTCGTCGGAAGATTTAATTAAAAGACGCTATCCCAGTTTCCCTGTTTTAATCTGAAACCGTGGCTTTACATTAACCACAGAATTCGAATTCCAGAGACCGTAATCGATGAATAAACGTAACTTTATGACGATACGTAGAGTTTCCTAGTTGGAACTCGTTTTTACTATGCTATTACGTGAATTTTCGTTAATGTAGGTTCGTTTTAAAGAGATGCTCTTCTTAACATTGGATTTATGATTTCTATTTTTCTTGTTGGTGAATATTTGTCACACGATAAACACAGAAGCCACAGAAACAATAGATCCGTCGCATAAATAGTGGAACCGATTGCGTGCGGAATTGCATTTAACATTTGATTTATTTACGGTCATACAATATTTAAACTCATAAATATAATGGATTAATATTACATAACCAGAAAGGGAGGACTACGTTTTCAGACTGCGCCTCGAATTGTTACTTTATTTATTAACGAATCTCATTAATAAATTCCGGCCAGTCCACGCGTACCGTGTTTGTTTCGCCATGGTTACAATTTTTTCCTTGAGACTGGAGAATATTATAGAGTTACGCGATTAGCGTTATCAACAATGCGACGCATCAAGCGACCACAGCCAGTGTAAACAAAAATTTTAATTAGCCCTGCGAAAGAGGGCGCAAGAAAATGAGATTTTGTTGTTTCATGTACGTTATCGCGCTAATTAGAAAAACGTGGGAAGGACGGAGCTATAGTCGCGACTATTAACAGAGGATTTTCTCGTCGACGATACTCCTAGAAAGCATGAAACGAGAAGATCTTAGCCGATGCATACCTTTCTTTTTCGTGTTTTATTACCTATTACGTGACACTCCATACAGTTTAAATGTTTCCTTCTGTCTATGTATTATCCGTCGCAATAATTCCTTCTCCACGTCCTTCGATTACCTAACTTCAAATGATTTAAAAACCAGTCGTTTTATCACGTGAACGATCGATGCATGCGATGGTCTAACTCTAACCGGACTGGATATCGTTCGCAAACGCGCAAAGCCTCGAAACTGCTACGACATCAGTCTGAAGGATTAGAAACGTCCACGGTATCTAGCCATGGATGTAAAACGATGACGCGAATCTGTCGTCCCGTCCTCGTTTCTATCCTCAAAGAGCTGTTTTCACGACCTAGTTCGATTTAACGAGCACCTCCAAGTCGGAGGAAGTCAGTTGGGGATCGTGTTAGGTAGGACCAGGATGAGTGTCGGAAAGCAGATTTCTTCCGACGATTTTTCCATTCGGTACAATTTCCTCGTTAAAGGAAGTGTGGCGACAAGAGCGGGACGCTTACGCGAGCTTAATTGTAACATGCCATGGAACGCGGGGAGAGAACGAGCTTCTTCGTGTCGTCCTGATTCTCTCTCTCTCTCTCTCTCCCTCTCTCCCTCTCTCCCTCTCCCTGCTCGTTATATTAAGCAAGCTTCGAACAATCGGATTTCTTCAGTAGTATTACGAGCGAAACTTTTAATTAAATGTAATAGTGTGACGCAATTACTGTGCCCGTAGCTTGTCACGTTTAACGCTCGGTATAATCAAGCGTATGTATTTTCAGCGTGGAAACATGCGGGCATAAGCAACCATTCTCTCTTTCTCTCTCCTCGGCGTGTTCGCGTGCACCAGTAACGTGTACGGGAATGTAACTAAACAAACAGTACACTCCGGGATCACCATAAGTGTTTGCGCAAGTAGTTGCCTACTATTATAACACACAGTTGGTGCACAGTGTATCAAACCATGTCAAAATTAGGGAACGCCCACGCACTCTGGTCTATCGGTATTGTTATTACTGTTAATTAATAAACCCCTCCCAGCGATCTCACTCGAGTTTATTACCTCTTAATAAAACGTGCTAAGAATTTCCGCATCGCGGAAGTATTATTAACCCTCTGTCTTGAATACTGCGTGTCTACGAAGATGTTCTAAGAGGGTATAGTAGATTGTATAAATATTAAACGACCTATGGGTTTTGATATGCTCCGGAGTATTAAACGTATTGAAGCAAAACGCGTTAAACTAATCTTATACTTAAAAGCGGATGTGTTTTATCTATAATTAATATTATGTACTTTATGTAATCGATTAATAAATTTTGTATATTTCAAGTGAATTGCCATTTCGATAATTTGCTAGCCAATCATATAACACAGTGGAGTATTTCACAACATGTATATTCTGTTGATATTCGACTATTTGAATGTAACTTTGTTTTTCATAAAATATTGTCACATCGGATATTTCCAACCGTTTGCTAAAAGAGAAACTGATATTACGCGAAAGCTTCCACAAAGGGAAAAGTCATTGAGTCCGGAACTTGTCGATGTAGAAAATAAACACGTACATTTTCCGAAATAATCCTGTCTCCAATAATATTCAGATGGGAACATTTTTCAGCTTTCTAGTGAAACTTCTTGACAAAGATAAAGCGAGTTGCAAGCGCGCCACGGGTGGTTAAAAAATATTTGTAACGGTGTTATTGCGAGTGCACGAATTGCCAAGTTACTCTCGTAGCGGAAAAAATGATCCATAAACACAGATCCGCTTAGCGGAGGTGGACTCGGTTCCGGTAAAGTTTACGTGAACTCGCATGCAACGGATAGGTTTCATCGAAACCACGATAATCCCTTTTCTCCCTTGCATTCTCTCACTGGCTGACGGTGTAATAGAAACATCGGTAGCTTCGATACATATGTATTCGTTAAATGTCCGATACCAGACCGATCGATGACACGAACAATGAGTAAAGTTGCCTCTACTCTGTATGGAACTAGGCATTATCTCGTTGTAACAACAGAGTCATTCAAAATGTTTCCTGATACTTGACAATAGGGATGATCGCTTAACTGTAATTGCTTCATTGTCGAACTGTTCGCGATCAACCGGCATGTGAATCATCGACGATCCTATTTCGAAACGGATTAAGCGTGGAAAGATTAAAACCGGTGCCGCGGTGAAATCGTGCTTACGAAACGAAGGAGCATTGCGTTGTTCTACAATTAAACGATATTACCAGATGCTAATTTGCGTTAATACGATAGAACATATGTACGGTGCATCACGAAAGTATTTATAGAAACATTCATAAATTTTTCGATATTATACAAAACTTTTTGAAATTTCGTTAGAGCGGTGATGGGACACGATCATCGTAATTACACATATTGGCTTTGAAACCAATCTGAAAAAAAAAATATATATTATGTATATATACTGAAAGATATTTATTTCAACAGTCAATTATTCACCATATCATTTAAGCTTTCTATTATTTAGAGATATCGTCTTTAGCATTAATTATTATTTAAGATTATAGTTCATACTTTATATTAATTTATAGTAAGTGTATGTTTTGCAAAAAATGTCTTACAACTTCTATGTACATTTCGGGCTTGGTTTCGAGTTTTGGCAATACAATAAAGATAGCGATTTTAAATTCTGTTGAACAGCTCGTTTGATAAGTCGGTATCGAGTTAAAAATACCATGGATGAAATAGCGACGAATTTTTTCTCATATTATTTCCAGTACAATAATTCTGAGGCTTGTGATTATATTTCTCAATGACCTACGCCAACTCATCAATTTCCTTACCTATAATTTATTAACACCCTATGTGTACGACGGGCTAAGAGAGAGGCATGGAAGGAAGTAATGAGTGGCAAGGCAAGATTTCCAGCTCATTGTATCGAAGATGTATGGTAATCGCGGCGGAAGGAATAATCATTAACGACTCTTTCGAAAGCAATCAATCTCCGTAACACGAAATCACTCGTGGCCCACGATGCATCCATTATATACGGCTGTTAAGCATGTATTTCCTGCCGCCACGTGGCCAGGCTCAATTTCACTGTTTTGCGTCCACCAGCACCTTTAATTATCGTTGCACGCGAAGGTTTAAGGAAAAGGTCGAGCGCTGGGAATTCGCGATAAACTGGACCGACTGTCATTCACCTGCCCGGCTAGCGCCCTTTCCTAGCTTCAAAGAAACTAGCTGAGTTAACGAGTTTACCGATACACCCTATGTAAGATAAATGTTTCAAGCTTCCCCCTTCTTTAGTGATCGTCGTTACACTCTACCTCTGAAAACATTTCATCCGATCGATCGCCGATGATAAAAAATAATAGCTATCAACGAAGCTTTAACAGCTACAAATAATTAAACTGACAAAGCGTGTTTCCGCATGTGTGTACTTTTCCGATCTTCACCGGCCCATAAAGTTAGCGTTTACGTGAAGTTTATAGCCCTTTGTGTATTTATTTTTTGTAAACGATACAATATCGCTGGGATAGTTAATTTATCGTTTATGATTTTATACAATAGTTTTAATCAGCGGTTATCTAAAACAGTTATCGGTTATTTCTCTTATGCAGGTAGCCGCAACGAGTCAATTCGTTGGACGCCGTTAGCGCGATAACGTTATTAAAGGAACAATATATACATAACGGTGAGTCAATGGATATTATTAATTATAATTTCACGCGTATCGAAGTCCGGACAATTAATTAGGTCAATGTAATATACTGGTCAGCAAAGTATTAATTAGTTGCTGGCAACTTTAATACTTGCAATAGTTTCGCCAGGACTGCAATTTCTGCAGAGTAAGAGTACCAAAATTTTCCGTATAACTCCACATCAACTAACTTTGTTGAGGTTCGTTGACCATTTCATTTTTCTTTCACTCTTTAAACTTCGTTGTTTCGCCCCGCTGGCATTTCGTTCGAACATGACTTAGCGATATATCGGCGATAGCGTTCCATTCAGACGATCCGATACCATCGAGCTATCCGGAACAATGCGTAAAAATTGAATGAGCGGTTAAAAAAAGAATAACGGCTCGTGTGTAACTTTTCGACAAACAAGTGCGTTTTGATACAGTAGCCATCCATCAACCGTGTTACTGTATTCTTATTGGCCAAACACCAGATTTAAATAAAACAGTCACGATCGCTTTATGTGATTATATTGCAGACTGAAATTAAAAGCAAACGGAAAAAGAGAAAACAACATTTATAAATGTCCTATACCTTTATATTTTAATTCAATCTGCCAACGTTTGCTATATATTTTATCGAAGAATGAAACCGAAGTGCACGTATTTGTCCATTTTAATCAATACCGCTCGTGATTGAATCATTTCTGCATCCAGTTTTTTTTATTATCCTCATCGTGATCAGTTTCGCGATAGGTTTGTGTAAATTATACGAGCATAAACGAAGACTACAAGAGAAGAACAGGATGAATCGTATTTTTCATTTTTTACAGGGAAATAATTTCAAAATTAAATAATAGTTTGCAATACACTCTCAATTAATCCCATGTTATCGAGATTGTTCATTGTTTTTTACAGAACTTCATCAAATTGTAAGCTACTTTCAAAAGGATTAATCTTTGGATTTAACAACTTTTTTTAACTTTCAACTATATCATATTAAAGTAAAATATATGGCGAATTAAAGTAAAATATATATATTTAATTATGTCATATTAAGGATACCATTCTTTAGTCATAAATTGCATAAACATCAGAAGATCTACAAAAATATACTTGCATTTCTTTTTCTTGTAATCTTCAGACATTATTCTATAGAAAATGGAATCGTTAAAACATGTAATATCATCACGTGAATCAAATTTCAATGTTCTCAAAGAACGCCTGTTCCCGTTATGGATTCGTAAACGACGAGAACGCATTAACAAAGAGGTAACTCCTGTTTCGTTTTTGTTACTTTCGTACGACAGTTGTTATAAAGGTACCCTATAAAAGCATTCCAGCTATTTCCTGGATACGATACGGTTTCATGCAAAAGTAGCGGAAATCAGCATACATATTTAAATTCGTCGGTTTACACGCGAAATAAAGTAATTTCAATTGTTGTGCCGCGGCGGACGACGTATGAATAAATTGTTTCGCTTCATAAATTCCCTAGAAAACGAAACATTAAACCGCTCGCGGAACATCGCGCCGTGCGCATTTTTGTAAAAACAAATAGCGACGACACGAGCGGATCGGAATCAAAATAATACTGGCACAAACGACGACACGTTAACTATTGCCATATTTTCAACGAACACGCGCCAATTATTAGAGAGGCGTCCGCTCGAAATGCAAACACATCGTAGCTACATGCGAACGCTACTTGCATTTGTTCCTGTTTCGTCACGATTATACCGGCTCTGGTTTGCGGTTTCATTCTCTATATTAGATTTCAAAAGAAAAGGTCTGCCGATGAAGTTTTTCATTCTGTGCATTTTCAAAAGAATTTGATTAAAATGCGACATACAGGATGTATGTATTTTGTAAAGTGTGTTATCATCCAGCGGAGTGTGCGATTCTTTATAGCAAAATAACCACGCTTTTGGAATTGCGATTCGTTTCATAGGTAAATAAGTTTGAAAATGTACCATCATATTGAAAATGTAAGTATTTATACGTGAAACTCCGATATTGGTAAACCAATGTGAAACATAATAGTCAATATAAATAGATAGTATGTAATTAACGAATGGAATGATTAAACGAAAAAGAAATAGAGATTTCCAGCGCACATATACAGAACAAGGTTTATTAAGTCATTACTCTAGACTGAATTGGGTTCAATTGATCGGCATTTATTTAAAATTGATATCCTTCAAATGAAAAGAATACAATTGTTTTAAAGAACCACACCTTTCTGATATTTATAAGCCACTCTATACAGATTAAAATTGAATAGCCATCTATCCTTCGAATAGCTTCGTTACAACACGACGCTTATTCAAGAAAAGAGGAAACAAGCTAAATCGACCGATTCTTTTCCTTCTTTTCTAACTGGCGTTTCAAAGGCGTGACAAGGTCGTAATTTTAATTCGTCCATTAATTCACGACTCATTAAACATCGAACCCTTTTGCAATACTTTCGTCAAGGGTACATCGAACGAAATGGCTCGATTCGAGGCAGGACGTCGATCCATCGTTAACGCGTAACAATAACTGAACCTGCTACACCGACGCTCAACGATGGATGAAAAGAGACAGATAGCTGGGATCATGATTCACGCTTGAATTTACATTTTAATTACATTACGTTTGATGGTGGTATTAATTTTATCGGAACGATCGACCGCAGGAATTCCGATATCTTCGGCGGTACCGGTGCGCGGCGAGCCATCGCGCGTGCAACCCACCACGACAATGCGCCTGTGATCGTGCACTGTAATAGATCAAAGCGAATCTGGCACGAATTAATAGTCCGGCAGGATGATCCATCGAAGAATTATTGCTATGTGTGGGCAAAGGAGATGCGACCGTGTACATACAGACCTAGGGGGTGGGATTCGAATGACGAACGTGACGCGTCGTCAAACGCGGACCCGTGAAGAATAAAAATGTAATTCGGTACGTGACCGGACAAAAAAAAAAAAAAATACTTTGTCGATGGATATATATACATACGGGGTGAAGTATAGGTAATGGAGGTAGGTAGTGCGTGTGTTACAGAAACACGTGGGCCAACGCGAGTCGAAAATTTCATCGGCACGAGTCATCTGGTAGTTGGTAATTAAAAACAGTAGCGCGAATGATTTCGGCGAAAAGGTAGAAGTTTGAAAAAAGTTTCTCGCGATATTATGTACAAATGCCAAAATCGGCGTTAGGAACGGAAAATGGAATATTCATTCTACGTAAACGCTCTACTCCACAGTCGTGATTTGGTTTTAATTACCGATTCGCTGACGACCGAGAATTATCGTTCGCCCGTACCGGGTTCGTGACTCTACACGTTCCGTTTATCATTGCCTCTGCTCTCTTGTTTTCTCACCCAAACCTAGGGGAGATGTTCGCCACGGCGTGGCGTCGAAAATCGTCACAGCGAATAATCGACCGATATCGACGTTCCCGGGTAATTAGATCGCGCCACGATTTCGATCAACTCGACAGAGGAACACAAGGAATTGAATTACGTGTAATTAATTAATTTCAAAGAGTCGTACGGTACAGAACGAAGAGGAGATGACGATAAGAGGATGGGACGGCGTAAGATTGTCTTATTAAATTTTTCAATTTACTCGGCGACGTCTACGATAGAGTACGAAAAGGCTGGAAAAAGAAAGAGTGGAAGAACGGAGGTCACAGGCTGTACAGAAGTTTTAGAAGAAAATTAATGCCTTTTGTAATACAAAAGGTAACGATCTTTGATTTTTGACAAGGCAGACAGAGACAATGGCTTATTAAATAAACAAGGTAATTAGATACGAACCATCCCGAAGGTTTACGTAATAATACTGTCTAACATGTGGCTATCGGGCCTCTACCACGAGTGTTATGGAAATTTATTATAAAATAATCTCATTAAGGCCGCGAGCAATTTTGTACGGCCGTGGGTATTTTATAGCGATCCGACGAGTGATCGGAAGACCAGATGCGCATGAACCCTGTTCTACCATATGTAGTCCGTGATTTACCATACATTATATGAACATACTAAGGGACGTTTAAAAGTCCATAAAAATGCGACAGTCGTAAATATTCGTGAAACCAAATATTAAACATATTGCAATTTTGGGCATGCGTGTTAGCCCGGTATTAAACCTTTTATGCAAATGAATTTGAATAAACATGACATATGTTTTCCATGGAAGTTCAAATATCTCAACGTTTTTTAAAACAAATAAGAGAAAAAATATTTATGGAGGCATTCGCTGTATTCTGGAAAATGTTGATTCATCGATTAAACGAATAATTCGATTTTATTTATTAACAAGTGCAAAGATACAAAATTCGCACGTATTTGTAATAAATTTTCTATTAAATTTTTATTGAAAAAGGATATTAAAGCGTCTGAAAAACAAGTTCGAGAAATGTATGTTAGTTTTTTCTTACTCCTCTTTCTTACTTTAAGATTTGCATAAATCATAAAAAATTTACTATCAGCCCTAGATATTCTGCTAAACGACACTTTCTCGATGTGATAGACGTTCGTAATAATTCATTATCTGTAAATCACATATAAGATTGGCGTGCGAAATTGGCACACAATAAGAGGTTATTGAAGAGTAGAATCTCATGGGATGTACGCTGTTAAATAGAATATTCAACGAGACAAGAAAATTGCGATATTAGCCGTATTGACGTTGGTAACGTTATGCAAATGTGTAAGAGAGTCCTCCGCAAGAATCTTCCATTTGCCTGACAACGCGTTTAACTACAATATGTAGGGTGTGAAACAACGTCAAACAAGTGCTTTATGTTAAATAACACGATTTTGAAGCGACATTCACAAGGAATTCATTAGCTTTCACAAGCATTTCTATAGCGATTACAACATGTCTACATATTGTCCGATGGCAGTTTCATATAACAAACCTTCCTGTTTCAACAAAAGTATTAATTATCTAGATCTTCTTGCATAGCTGAATTAATATTATTAGTGAAATTTGACCAGTTGTCAATCCTAATAAATTTTATTGCATAATAATAAAGTTTTCGAGTCACTTTTACAATTTTGCAACTTAGCTGATTCTTCTATTCGACATATAATTATAAAACTATGCAAAAGAAGTTTATAACTATACGATTTGTCACTTGTCAATTTATTGTAATTACTCGTTAGTAAATTATTGTCCAACAGAGTCCTAGGTGTCTACTCGTAATAAAATTAACATAAGAAACTTAAAATCTTAATTTACAATAACTTCTGGCGAACTATATGTTATACGCAGACGTTTCCTGAACGCGATAGCCGCGATGCTTTGCAGATTCTTCATCCGGGAAATACGACATGATTCGAGGCTCGAAGGAAAAGATAAGTCGCAGGAAACAAGAATAACTCAAATGAATGATAGAGGTACGAGAAGGAACGGTAAGGTAGCTGCTAATTAATGGGGGCATTCATCTGACGCCATTTTGCGACTCACGGACCGCCTTCCTTCCGGGTGTTCGCTGCGTTTCTGTGCCAAGCGTAAACCTTAACGTTGTCCGTGTCTAGCGAGGACCACCGGCTGCCTGCATCGCCAACCGGAACGATTTGTAATCTAGCAAACCGTACCCAAAGATTGAGAGAGCCCAACGGGTCCTATACACCGTTGTATAAATTAGATTTGGTCGCGTCCCTTGCCAACACTGGCCGCAAATTTCACCTGCGTACTTGTCAGTCTTAATAAGATTGCTCTCGAATTAAAACGAATCTCTACGTCGCTCCATATCTTTCGTTTAATGATTCTTCCAAATTTGGATTAAGTTTTCCAACTCTGTAGTTTTGTACAGTTTTTGCATTACTAGTGTTTTCTATTTAATTGTTCTTTTTTAAATTGTTGTGATCCATTTTCTAGTGTCCTTACGCTGCTTTTCTTGGAAAATGCTTTTTGGTACTACAAGTCCTTTTTATTGCATCATAATATTTTGTTGGTAAATTCTCTTCTCCCTTTGGTCATTCTGAAATCACAGTTAGAACAGCATGAAGTAGATACTTTAACGTTGACTCGGTTCCTGAGGAAAATCATTTTACCAATGGATATATATTGATTCTGGCAAGTAAGTTTGTAAAATCTTACGACTTAAATTATAGATATAAAACATCTATTTTTGATTTGTATCCATCTTTTAATTCAACATTAAGCTACTATATTCAGATAGAACTGGAGAGTAAGATCAATCAAGATGTTTCTTTTCCATCTTCCAATGGCAAGTACTGGACCAATAATGTGTCGATAACTATGTGTTATACTAAATAATGTGTTAAGAGTGGCGCTTTGGTATAATGAAAATCTTTGGTGCGAACCTGGAACTTGTCATGCATTTGATCTTTATCACACAGAGAGAAAGTGAGCAAGATATTAAATTTGCTGCGATTATTATGCAACTGGAAAAGAAGTAACCTGCATTAATAAAGCAATTTCTCGATAATCTAACAACTTTATTTTATACCGTAGCAGAACCAGCTGGTAATTGATTTCGCTGGTAATTTGATATAAAATAACTAGAACGATCAATCGCAATTTATTTTCAACAAGGAAACTTGCCAAGGAAATGGTAGAAAAATGGTAAATATTACTATCACGGAAAGAATCGCAGATGGAGCGATATTTTACGGTTCGTTAGATATGAATTTCGCATCAGAAGGAAATTATTTAAGTCCCCGTTATTTAAATAGCACCGTGGTCGTTTATAGTCTCATTTATAGAGGTGTATTATTCATCGAACGACGTGTTACGGATTCGTTTTCGGTAATGGATATTCAGATCGAGCGGGTGAAATCGAACGATTTAAAATAGGGTAGCGCATACGCTGACAAAACATTTGTACCTGTCTTTTGTTAACATCAATACAGGCAATTTAATCGCGCTGCAGTTACATCTCAGTGTTTTTCATAATTAAGTTTTCTGTATTAATTATTTCCGGATAATGAGTTCCGTAATTAATAAACGTACAGGTAAAATCGTTCGTAACACTTGTTATTCCGAGCTTCAGAATGAAGTTGCAGTAACTTTTTTAATTTCAAATAACTCTTTAAAATGATAAAAATTCATTATGCATAGAATGAAAGAACGATATACAATTAAAATTCAGTATATAGATCGAGGAAAATATATATAGATATATTTGCCGACAAAGTTGAATTTGTTAATCGAAGTTACATTTAAAAAACAATATTATATACGCTATTAGCTGTATCTTATTAACTCTCCTACGTTAAACTAAGATAAACAAGGAAGTATCCTACGATGTTAAATGTTGAATTAATTGTTAGTTCGTAATAATGCAAAAACGACAAGAACGTAATATTTAAAAGCCAAGAAAAAATTGGAATACTCATTTTAGCGTGTATTACCATTCGCATAATAACGCACTGCTACGATCCGTATAAATAAAAGCACATATTATTCACTTAAATATTTTATTTGTTTACCGAGTAAAATCCTTTTCCGCCTCTTTTTCTGACCCTTAATATACCTTCAATTATGAAAATTTAATTTGACCAGATGAATCCACCGGATAATGACCCTTCATTAGCGAGATGAACTCAGCCAAAAGTTTATAACGAAGATTTATCGCAATTTCGTGATCGTCTCGTAATATGTGCTCATTTTCCTTCTACTTAATCTTCATAAAATTCCAACTAGTAGCGAATCGATGTCGTATTCAATAAAGTTTCTCGAAAATCATCGCGTGACCGATTGAATTTAGAAAAACAGAAAAATAATCGAGGAAAGTAATCGCGAGAACTAGCGAAGTTCTTTCGGAAAATAGCTGCGGAAGGAAGCGATTAAAATCGTTTATTTTTCAATGAGACAAGCTTAAAAAGCGTTTCATCTGAACTGACATCGGTTTGTCGTCAAATAAACACATTTACGTACACGCTGTTTGAGTTTGAACGTCGTTTTCACACTCGTATAATGAGCTACGATTAAATTCACGAAACTTCCATAGCGTTGAGCAAAACGGCAGGTCAACAGGGAACTAAACGCATAAAAAGTTGTTAATTTGCTCTTAGGCACCGGCTATTTTACTCGATTATGCCACTTGAGCTTCTATAAAGTTGTCCCCGCGGTATCGGGCCCACACCTCCTCGCTTGTGGGTTACTTCGAACCAAGACACGCGCTTCCACCTCTCTCAAGGCATAGCCACCAACTTTATATTGGCTTAATTGCATTTAGACGTGAAACTTTAGCTGCACCTTTTTTCTCCAACTTTTCTTTTCGCATTGCCGTGGTGCGAGCTGTTAACTATCGATACGTGGATTGATCGTTGCGTCAACGTTACTCCATCCATTTTATAGTTGGAGACAAAATCGTTTTTAAAAAAGAACTTATGAAGTGTTATTATTATTCGTTAATAAATAAGTTATTATTTTTATTTTTTAACTTAAATTAGTAAATAAGTGTTATTATAATTTATAATGGAGTTTATTAATGTTTTAGATTGTTCATTATTTCTTAATTACTAATATCATAAAACATTCAGGGAATATGTTTTATGTTGAAAGAGGAAGACAGTAAGATTGATCCTGAGAAATTAGTGTTTGGTTATACGCCGCATTTGCTGTACATTCTCGGGAAATTAATTAATCGTATCGCATACTCATATCAAAATCCACAGACTTTACATGTAACTGGCAATTTTGGGGCAGCAATTAAGGGAAGTGCTTCTTACCATGTGACAATATCTAGATATAGTGCTGCATATTGATAAACGAGCTACGTCGAAGAAAATATATTGTAGTATCGGAGTATTTAGTTATACTTTCGTATTTTATCTTAATTAGTCAAGAAATATTTTGTATTCGTGATATATTCATTTATTATATTTTAAGTTCAAAATAAAATGATTTGATGCTCTGTAATAAGTACCATCTCACAATTCTATGCAATTTTATATAAAAATTATTTTGAAATAGGAAAATGTGAATTTAGCTATTTCAGAAAATGATGAAATTAATATGATATTGACACATTCTATGACTATTCTTATTATTTACACGTCAATTTATGAAACTCTAAATATCTTAAGGCAACCTATTTACCGTATACCGTATCAAAATAATAATACCAATTGCAATACCATCAGTGTACGTATTGTAATGTTTACCATACGAATATGTTATAATGGATATATTAGAATATAGCGTAAATAATGAATGGGTATTATGTGCAAAATGATTCTGTAAGAATTAAATTTAGGTTAAACCAACAGAATCACCTTTTAATATCAATCGATGCCAACGGCTAATATGTCGAAATGGCGATAGTTGGTTGCTTTGAAGCACTAAATTTTCAAATACAATATTGCTTTAATGCAGTGATTCGAAACATTTGCAATACTTACGATCGACATAAAGAAATTATTAGGATGTGTTTGAAATTGTTGTGCGTATTCTTGAAAAGAATATTGTATAATACAATTAAAACGTTGTACGTCCCTTTGCAACAAATACATGAGTGTAATTTTGTTTATTAAGTTTTATACTGCAATATAAATCACGATACAACGAATACGCGCAATAACTGAAAATATGTATACCTGCAATTACGCTAATAAAGGAAAATAAATCAATGCAATCGTAGGGAATTTTTCTTTATTAAAATGATAGTAATAAACATACGCACGATTAAAATCTCTGTATCGCTTTATTTCATCGCGATAATAATTCGAAGATAAACACGCAGATTTGTGGTAAAAACGAACAACTCATTTTTTTCCCTACAAAATTTATATATAAGTGCGTTATACAGAATCGTTCCACCGTTGTAAAACTTTCAACCGTTACGCGCTTTACATTATCAAAGAGAAATATAGAACGCGATTCCAGAAATTTATTCACGCGTGAGTCTAACGCCATTAATGAACATTAATATAATACAATAACGAAGAGAAAGAAAGGAGGTCGTGAAATTTATTGGGATTTAAATAACAGAATAAAATGCACGGTGTGTAAATTTTGTTTCTAACGGCAAAAACTGTTGACCGGCTTTTAACGCTCACTTCTATTTATCGAGGATTTTTGTCAGTCATTGACGATGAACGAACGACACACTCCCTGTCACAAGTGCAAAACCAAGAATTTATTTACCGTCATCTGTTTATTGTTTACACGTCAATTTATGAAACTCTACATATTTTAAAGCGACCTATTTACCATGTATTGTATCAAAATAATAATACTTATTGCAATACCATCATTGTACGTACTGTTGTTGCTCAATTTCATTTGTTTATACATCGTTCACAAATTAATTAAAGCAATAACGCAGTAGATTGTTATTACTTTATTTCTTCTCTTTAAAAAAACCGAGAACGAGGGTTTAGTTACAAACTCCTATTTGCAAAGAAATCTTTTCTACAATAAATCAACATGAACGACAAAAGATCAGGAGAGTTTCTAATATTTCATCGGTGAAATACAGAGTAACGTGAATTTGCATCGTTACCGCTCTCATTCTTTTTTCATGTTTTTCCACGGAAGCCGGTGTAATGCAGAAATACACATTCTACCTTTTACGCATACATCACACGTTTTTCATGGATATTTTCATGCATGTATTTAATATTTTGCAAATAATTTTATCGGAAACGACTGACAAACTGTGATGGAATCACCGGTTTAATATCTGCTTCGGCCATATTTTCGAGATAAGAATATTACAGTTGACAAAATACAGAAACTTACGAAATAAAAAGATTGATGTCGAGTGTATTTATTTTATTTCGTCACACCTTCGACCATATTTTTTTATTATGTCCAGAATGCCGACGGATTCGGATGAAACAAAGATCTTCAATCAAGCCGAACTCGCCACAGTGTATCGTAATTCCTCGCTTTCCTCATAATAGAAAATATAACTTCGTCGTACAGAATATTAAATGTCCATGACGAAGATAGCGCGATGGAAAGTGGTGGGGCACGATGCAGATCGCAGTTGAAATTACTATTCCAATTGCATCTTTCCACTGGTAACGCCCCGGCTAGGAAGAACAGGAAGAAGGGTTAAGGCAGCTGGAAAGCTTAATTTGTTGGAGATAGTAAAATCCGTGGGTTTAATACATATTTATAAAGCGCATTAATGTAACCTAAAGAATATTCATGAAAATCTTTCCGAGCGCTCTCCCGGCGTCTCGCGTTTCCACATCCGCTTCCTATTTTCTAGAAAACAGAAGTAATACGCCAAGAACTAAAGCCAGATGTTAGAACGCGTACCGATGCAACTTATAATCTTCCTTATTCCGTGTTCTGATTTTCTTTAGCGGTATGGTAGAATGTCGCGGCGATATCTCCACCTTTGCTCCACTGCAAGCTTCTAGACAACGAAAAGATAACGAACGAGATGAAATGTTCCATGGAAGAAAATCGGGCGGTATTTAAAGAGAGAATGCAGAATTCTAAGATGCTTAATGTTTGTTTATTTTGTGACATTTAGAGAATTCTACAGTTCGTAATAGTATGCTAGTGATTAATGCAATTAATAGCTTCTTCAAAAGTTCGTCGTTATTTGCTATCTATAAAATCGGATTTATTTTCCTTTCTGTCTCCTGCACAGATACTAAGGCATACGAAGGAAATTATAATTATTGCGTTCATGTTTATCGTTGCATTAATCAGTTATAGTAATGATATACGTTGCACGTGACTTTTGTGGCGGGAGCATCGCAAAACTTCTCAGGTAAATAAGAACATCTCGGTGAATCCTTGAAAATGATCGAGCAATATTGCGAGGGAATTTTATAAAGAAATAAAAGAATTTCTTACCAGTTCTTTCACAAGCATTACATAATATCCTGACATGATAATAAGAGAAATATGTATAAGAGGCTGGACAAATATTTCCTTCATATTCTTGTCTCCTGACATGTCTCTTTGCTTTATATGCATATGTAACCGCCACTTTATATATACTACGTATGACAATAATAGCACTAAAAGCAACTTTAGTACCTCTTGGCAGTTATGTAATACAATTTCAAGACAGTTAAATATATGTGATATTTTATTTCTTACTTAGTTCAGTTATGTATTTAATATCGCTAAAATCAAGATCTTTTCTAAATACTGTTGTTATCTCTTTAGCTTCAAATTTATTTACCATTACAAACTCCCTGTGAGAAAAAAAGAAGAATAAACTTTATTCCAATAGGGTTAAAAGATAAAGGATAATGATGAGATTAGTAAATTCAATCAATAATATAATGTCATTATGATCTTACTGGGCACATAGCTGCTACCTGAGGGAATCTGCATCGTCTGCTGTAGAAGGTACCACACTTGGATGGATCCTTCAAAAGACCAAAATCAACAAGTAAAGTAAAAAATTGGAATACCGCTTCACATAAATTTATAAGCAGAAATGGTAAATAAATGATAATATTCTCACCGCCTCAGCGAGTGTTATAAACCAACGTGGTATTGAAATGACAGAGAAAAATAAAAGAAATATTTTAATCGTTTGATACATGTTCTCTTGTGTTTAATTCTTGATGTATTCAATATTGACGTGCCCACGCTTCTACTTTTTATACACAATCATCATTCAATGTCGCAGAACATATAGACAAATGGAAAAACCATTACACATGTTTTATGCGGCTATGTCAACATTAAAAACAATTTCTCGTGACTGGTGCGTCACGATTTACTGTTTTACAATTTATTATTCCACGAAATAATAAACTTCGGATACAGCATTACGATACATATTTATCATTTATCAAATGCTGACCAATAGCATCAGAAAGATGAAACAACAATATTTCTGTTACTGCCAGAGACAATGGAAGAGATTGACAACTTTCGACTATGTAATGCTGCATTTTAATATCGTTACTGTTAAAAACTTTTCTTTAATTCACTAATCATATACAAAATACGAAGTAAAATAGTGATAATATTTGTTGCTTATCAAGACAGCTGTTTCTGCTTATCTTTACTTCAGCTATTATTTTAAAGTCGCAAACAGACATAACTGTTTCATGTTTCTCCGTGTCGAATTTTTGCGTGCGATGTGAATACTGCGCTCATTATATATTTCAACACGATTATTTATAATAAGTTATTACAATAGATTAAATCTATCGTTATGAATTTGTCACGAATAGATAATATATCCATATAATTTATTTCTCTAGCAAGGCGTATATAAAAATGCATCGATATAAGACACAAAATAATTCTTCTAAAGAGTTAAACAAATAGAAAAGCTTGGAAAAGTTCAGTATTATATACTAAATATATAGTGTGACAATAATATTAGTCCGTGGACATCGTATTATTTAAGTCTTTTTATTTATGAGAAGATATATGAATATTTAAGTCCCTCAGACATTTTTAATGACAAAACGAATTTTCCATGTTGTTCAGGTTATAAATGTGTCAATTTCTAGGCTATTAAACATTAAGCACAATATTAAAAACAATCGGAAAGACAATGATGTATTGCAGAACAAATGCTTCATTTTTTTAATAATACTTATTTACACAAGAAATATCAATAATGGACGACAAAAATTTCATCACAGTGCTAATCTGTCATCTAATAATATATGATATAATAATATAACATGTAATATTATATACATATACTTATTTTTATTCCTCTACCGCGGAAATTTTCTAGAGAAAAATATGTATTATCTATTAACGAAATATATTATTGATACACATGTTTAAATATTTACAACGTAGCGTTTTAATTGTCGATAGGAAGTAACACAGCTCAAAATTATACGTTAAAAGTATTAAAAAAATTACATAATGTAATATTGTAGGGGTATGATGAGACGTGTTCAGGATAATATTAAAAATCATTGGCCAATTTTTACTTGTATACGAAGGGTACAGAATTAGCATGAGCGTGTCATAATTCAGTAGTATATGATATGAATCTCTGGCACATATTTCCTATTCACAGTGGAATAAGCCATTGGAGAAAAATGTTATCGATTAATAGAAAATATAAATTCATATATAAATCAATATACATACATATAATATAACATAAAAGTCCAAAATACTTTAAATTATTAGAAAAACTACCACAATTACTTTATCAAAATTTTGATATATATTTATATTAATGTAAGAGTTCCTTTAGTATGCAATATTACTTAATTGTCCTTATGCCATCGAAGACATAACTAAGTAGCCTGTTAAGGCGACAAGCAAAAAGAAAAAAGGCTTCAGTGATGTATTCATTTCAAAGCGTATTCAGCTTTTGACGCAAGACGATGCAATATCGATATTTTGCTTCGTATTTATACTATAGAATTGAATTGTTCTTCGTTGTGAAAATATTTACGAACACTTATATTTAATAATAAATTTTTATAACTGTATAAATGATTCTGTAAATACATGAGGTCACGAAGTAATAAAATTTGAGTACATAGTGACGTAAATAGATAAGTGGAAACAATAGTCTTGATTAAAAAGCGGATACTCAAAAATCACACATGAATATTTATTAAAGAAGATAAGAACTCTTTTATTACAATTGTTGTCACAGATCTATACCTAACGATTCACCACCTTGTATATAAATGTAGGTATATACAGTATCATTTACATATGAAAATTACAAAGGCGAATATTACCTTAATCTATCAAGACCATATAAAACCATTCTTAAATTCTTAATCTTTACCATAAAATCTAATCTTTTTACAACCAGAACAGATAACCTTATTGATGTGATGTTAAATTGTCAAAGAATAAAATAAAGGAACAGAGACAAGAATTCGAAATTTTTAACAGTAAAATTTTTAAAAATTATAGTAGCCGATGAAGATATGATTAAATAATTGTAACTAATTTTTAGGTACGATAGGATTTCCAATTCCTTTTGATAATTTACCACTTAAGTACTTAAACTATTTTTTGTTTCATTAAGCAAAAAGAAGGTGCCTGAACTGTCAATAAGCTTTTACGTTGATAGGTGCCGTAAAAGAAATGCCAGAATAGCGATTCGTAAAATGTGACAAATATTATCTGCTTTGCTTTTATTTTCTTTCACTTTGATCTCGAAACGTAAACCCGTTTCAGAAAACAAAGGATTTACTAAAGGAAGATTAATATCGTCGCGTATAAATACGCATCGCGTTGTGTCCCGAAAGCGATACATTTTGAATAACATAAAAGTGATCGGGAATATTTGAGAGTTAATTTTCCTTTTGTTCATTCTTCGTCATCACTGTTCCTGCATAAAGGGCAATGAAGCACGAACGGATCAAATAATCAATTTTCTGAACAAAGATAAATTTAAATTAATTGCCGTCTTAGTCAAACATTGTACTAATTTAAAATGAGCAAGGTGTTACCGTAAAGCTTATTTATATATAAATCCAGAGGTATCCAACTGGCAAATCCTGGTGTTTCCGTTCCATTATCCTCCCATAATGATAATTAATCGCGCAGAACAATAAAACGTAAAGATCAAAAGACAATAACAACAATGCAATGCCGAACGTTCCACTTGACTTCATTTTATCTGTTAATTTAACGATATGAAATTGTTTCCTGAAAAACGATATTCGTACTCGGATTGGATGATTGGCTGGAAAACATACCTGCCAGATAACATTTCGTGTAAACTCGGTCGATAATCATATTGTACCCTTTGGAACACGTGCTTGCGTAGTTGCGAATACGCGACCATATCATAAAGTACATAAACGAAAAGGAATGCTGTTTCCTCGTTGAAGTAGCAAGAGTCACGTGGAAGTACCGCGCACGGGATCATTTCGCGAATATACGACTTTTGCAACACCCTCAACCGGGGTGGAGGGAGTTTGGCTTGTTGGGAAAGTTTCACGACTTAAGCCCTATGCTTCGTCTTTCTTCTCGTTCAGGGAACAAGCCGGAGACGGCGTATCTAAGGAAATCCTTAGCCAGGTATCACAAAGTTATCACAAGACAATGGAGAGCAGATCAGGTAACTTAGTGAGCAGCGCAAAATCGAACTCGAGGGCCGCTTCTGCTAGCGCAGATAAAGTTACCCCCTTAGTCGTTCTTTTTCCTTTCCTTCTCTTCATTTCCCTCTTACACCATTCCTCTCTTTATCCTGTCGCTCTCTCGCGTTGAAAAGCAGTTTCTTTCTTTATTTTTGCCCTTCCCATTCTTACTTCATGTCCTCCCCTCCTTTTTCCCTTCCTCCTTCGCCATAAGATACAACTTTCCTATTTCCTTTGGCGTTTTCACCCGAACGAATAAGAGAATACGCGTTTCAAAGAAAATCTTGGTTTCCACAGTGATTCTGATGGAATGTGCCGAGGTCTGATATTTTTTCTTCAACGAAGACTCCTCTTCGACAGGGGAATTGTATATTACGGGAAAATGAAAAGTTCGAGAAGTTAGATTCGAAAAGAGAATCGTTCGAACTCGATAGGCAAAAGTTTCGATGTACTTTGAACTGCTACTAATTTTTTTTTTATCTGGTCAAGCAGATCATTAAATAAATTTAGCGACTTATTGTTATATATTGCATTTTCTTATTGTAAGCTCAGGGAATTGAATATTTGAACGAATTTAGTATGCTTTAAGTATGCTTTATTTTCTAATACTACACAATCATACAAGAAAAATTAATAATAGTGGTGTGACATATCGTCGTATATATGAAACCTAGTGCTTGTTGAAATTTAGTATACTTTAAGTATGCTCTATTTTCTAATACTGCCCAATCACACAAGAAAAATGAATAACAGTGATTTGCCATATTGTCATATACATATTGTATATTTATCCTTTTGCTTTGATCTGACAGATTCTCTAAAAGAAAATATTCTCGATTAACAAATTGTATTATCGATTAACATGGTCCAATATTTGTAACGTACTATACAGAATTTGCTTAGAGAACCACGAAGCGGTTTCCCATTTTTACAGAGGCACTAAAAAATTGATATATAATATATACATACAATTACTTTAAGCCTTAATTAATATTTTATCGGTAATATAACATTTTCTATTTACCATAGCGTCAGCCAGCGTAATGAAGTAGTCTGACATGAGAATAACGGCGAAAAGGAAGACAAAAAGTCTCACCGATTGATTCATATTGCTACCTGATTGATTCTCATAGTAATATTGTGCTTCTTATATATACGGCAATGTTGAGGCGTTTTCACATATAAATAGATCTATGAATCGTTGCGTGAAGCAATAAAATGAGCCTTTTGTGACAACCGTTGGAAATATGTAATATAAACTTTATGTTAGAAACATATAAATTTGTGAAGTAGTAAATTTTGCTTATAAAGTCGGGGATAACAACAAAAATGATAATAATTATTATCCAGGCATGCCGATATTAGTCCATCGATTTTATTTACGAATGCCTAAAATTTGCAATCAAGAATTTGATCATGTGCGCAGAATCAAATTTTTCTTTTGTTCGCCTCGCAAGTTCTAGTTACAACGTTGAAATTTACCATAGTAATAAGGAACAGCCGAAAAATATGTACCGCGATCCTCGGATCTGGACCGCCATGAAATCTTCCAGATTTACATAAGGGCCTCATTTGCATGAACTTATTAAATTTTTACCATGAGTAGTAAAACATCGTACGTAGATACGAGTAAAACTACCAGCAGGTGGACTTAATGTGTTTTAATACAGGCTCCTTTTTTACGAGCGAACTCCCAAGCAGCAGAAAGCGTAAAATTTCTCGCGTCTGTTATATTCCAGCCTTAAATTTGCGTAATGACAACTTCCACTACCCCACCGCCGTTTCTCTCTTCAAACCTATTTCTTTTTCCCTACTTCCCACTCTTCTTTTCTTTCCTTTCTTTCTCGTTTCCCAAGTTTTCGTCCACACGTTAGTATACGGTCCATCCAGTGTCGTTCGTTATGTTCCGAGACTTCTAGCTTAAATGCGCATTCACAATGAATTCGACGCAATTCCGATTCGCCACGTCTCGAGCCCATGCAAATACTCGTTCTTAAACGAGGTGGCAGGAAAGCATTGCATCAAGGATCAACTCCTTTGTCCGCCAGTCGGCTTTATAGTCTCTGTAAGAACAATAAAATCGAGTGGCATGGGTTTCGTCGTGCGAATTTAAAAGGGTAAATTGAACGCTGGTTAAGCGAAATTTGCATTAAACTAGGGGACGATCTCGTTGAAGAAATGCTCGACGATGAAAAAAATTATTACTCCCGGTCCCTTTGATAGTCCAGAGAAACATCTTTATGAGTGTTAAATCGTAATTAAACTTCTGCTAAAGTTCTGTTTATTCCCATAAAATTATAAAAATTGCGAAAAAGTCAGGGTAAATTGTTTTATTCGATATTTCTGATATTTATTTAATATGCAGAAAATTAATGCTATTTAAGTATTATTATACTTTTGACGAGTAAACGGGTTTCAGCTCATGCGTGTCGGCCGTTTACTTGCTGTCATAACGGCCAAAATAACGCAATTTATGGTTACGACTGCAATTTTATGGACATAACTGCGAAGTTATAATTACGCGTTTCTTGCGCTGCTGCTCGCGCCAAAGATCCACTTTACGTACTGTGAACTTTCGACCGTGCGCCACTGTATCGCTTACCCACGGCAACGTCGTAAGAGGCCGCGATAATTTCCGCCGGAACAATGAAATCGCGCTTCAGAGATACAACACCAATAAACCAACTTCCTTGATAATTTAAATGCTATAACTATCAACGTCAGATCTTTATGGTAATTTCGTGCATTGAAACTTGCGAAACGATAACACGCAACTTTCCGAATTACGCTCGTGATTCTTTGGGAATGAATCTGACTTTGAAATTTCATTGAAATTTAATCTATTATTATTGATTTATTTTAACAAATCAATATCGATAGAATATCATTAGCATGAAGTAGGAGAACCAAAATTCCTTGTTGACCAGGAAATTATTTATGCAAATATTATTCCGTCGCGAAGAAACAAGATCCGAAGGTTACCATGCATAAACTACCCTCTCTTGAACATGCATTACCTAACCGGCGTGTGTATATTAGGCAACGATTTATGGATTAGGAACTTCGGTCGAACGGAGTTGTCGAGACGCGTTTCCAAACTACGTAATTAAGCAGTAGCTAAGGAGACGCCGAACTTGAACGCAATTATATCCTGATTTTGTTGCTCTCAAGTTTCAACTGCGTAATAATCGATCGTAGAAAATTAATCGTTACAACAGATCAAATGAAATAAAACGAAACAAATGAAAATATATCAGGAATAAATATTTAATTATTCAAATATTGGTTTTCTATTTTATATATACATATATACCTACATGTTTATTATCTAAACTCTGAAGCTAAAAGGTCAAAATAGTGTTTCGCTTGCTTGAGTTTTCAGATTTTCTCGAGGATCGTCTATATCCGACGCTATAAATTCAGATCACCGAAATGGCAGTTCAAAGAGTTCAGAGTATCCGATCCCACGACTGCCAAGGTTGTCAATACGAAGCTCCTAAGTCCGAAGGTATCGGTATCATGTAGTCTGGGACCAATTTCCTCTTGATCAAGTCCCACGAGTTCAGTTACGACTCTATCCTCCATGAATTCCAAAGTCACCTGTATCTAGTTTCGCGAGTAAGAGGTCGTCTCTCGTCGGATAGGTCTCCGTTGCACAACGGAAACCTAAACCCTTCGGCAATTACAAGTTCAAGGCAATCTAGGAGTATCTGTCTATCCTGTGAATCGCGGGGACGTCTATCATTGCGATCGATAAAGTAGCGTACAATCCTCTCGAACTCGATCCTCGAATTCGAATTTACCATGATAAAATGAATCTCTGCGACTGATTAAACGGTCTCGGTGGAAGATCGAACAATCCAACGAAGAATACGCGGAGGTTACAAGGGATCGATCTTCAAAGAAACTGGTCACACGGAAGTTCGACAGTAGAAGTTGAGCTGCGTGGTAGCTGGTGCGCGTTCAACGAAGGACAATGTATCCCATGCAATTTACCGTCTCTCCAAACTTGAGGAAACTTGCGCCCGTAAGGAATAACCTGGCCCGCCCTGTCGGTGGCCCCTACGAGTTTCCAACTAGTTAACATTACAGTGCCGCGTATATAATATTCCATCTCCGCTCCGTTTCGACTTAAGCGGAGGGCAAAGCCCTCTCGCCTCCTTTCTCGTCCCCTTCTTCACCATCCGAATCCCGATGTCAAGGAGAGAGCGCGTTCTATGGATCGTCAAGAAAATACGCGACCGAGGGTGCAATAAAACGCGCGAACGCCTCCGGATGGCATAGAAACGGTGCGGTCGCCCTAAAGAGGAAACCAATAAGAGCCCGAACTCTTCATTAAAACTCGACGAAGCTCGGTGGAGTGCGACGTCAGAGCGAGAGGCGACGACTAAAAAGTCGTGGATGGCGAACAGGCTTAGAGGAGGGAGAGAAGTAACCCTTGAGCACCTCTCCCGACCGCCCACTTTTTTCCAACCTTTCACCCTTTCTCTTTTCCTTCCTCTGTTTTTCTCCATCTCCCTCTTCCTGTTCTCCCCTTTCTATCGTTGATATAAACCTAGAAGCGGGATATTAAAAGTTATTCCGGCACCGAATAAAATATCCAAACTTTTCGCGACGAACTTTTCACCAGCGATGGTCTTCCATTATCCCGACTGGCGCGTTCACGAGAGAACGCGCTCGATTCGGTGGAACGACTGCTGGCGCTGCTGCCGGTGTTCGTCGAAAAGAGGGGAGAGGGGACGCTGTGCCGGCTGCTCCGTCTTTCAAGAAAGAGAAGACTTCTTCATAAGCCTTAAATGAATCTTCCGCGGCCGGGCTTTGGTCGCCTTCGCTTACTTTATGCCGTCGTATATTCTTCCGGCAGGTCTTATCGCGCGACATACCCTAGGATTACTCCGTGAGAGAATTTGCCGGAACTTTGCTTATGGCTGTACGTGTCTGAATGCTCCGAAGATACGTAGAATTCTTAACACCATCGCCCGGTACCATCCATTCCGTTTCAACGCACGTAACGCACCGTTCCCGTAACAAGGTGGCAATTAAAACGATAACACTCGGCATAGAGAATTTTCCTTGGATTCGTTTGTGAACTGATGTCTAGCGATCCTACGAGTATAGATAAGTCGTCCAATATAGAGATACTAGTGATTAAAACATTACGATTCCTACGTGACTTTCGGATCTAATGAATTTATAAAATTTTTTAATTTTTTGTAAGCGTAACACTTTCATTCTTTTAGAAATACAAGTTCATGCGAACCTTTTGACACATTCACTCAAAAATTGATAGAGTATTTTGATGGATATAAAAATCCCGGCGTTTGACCTATCGCTTCGGCGAGAAATGATAGATTTATTAACCGACGATGACAATGTCTTCTTTACAAGTTTTATCGATAGCATAGTATAATAGAAGCGGAAGCAGCAAAGATTTATAACGAAGAAGCGTCTCAAGTGCCTAGGTCGAGAGCCAGTTAAGATTTTAAAGTAAACGTATTGTCACTGTTCAGAAGTCGAAGCATCGATCGTCGAAAATTACTTTGAAAAGCATCTGTTTTCGTGATCCGATAAAAATGACGAAATAAGAGCAAGTATCGAGTACCAGAATCGATTATGCTCGAGAAAGTCACCGGTCTAGTTTGAGAAGAAGATCTAAATCGATCTGAAGTGAATCGAAAATGACGTCGAAGAAAGGATATTGAAACGGTGTTGACAAGATGAAGCACCATCTTCTGAGAAATTTGAACCAGTCCAAGGATCCGCAGAACTCCGTAACAAAGACAGTCAGAGGCGTCAAGTAACAAACACTCGGTTGCCGAGAAGAGAAAATAAGAAGAACCCAAATGTTTCACGGAACTTTGTATCCGTGCACACCGAGTATCCTCGTACTTGCTACTTGCACGGACGTTTTTCTCATCGCGTATATAGAATCGTCACTATGTCGGCGAACGAAAAATTGTGCAGCTAACATTGTTAGGCTGTCGCGAGTGATCCACGATGAAAAATTCACACTTGATGTTACATCGATATCCAGGAATTGGGTTAAAGGGAAAAAGAGAGAGGGAGGATATTTTATTCGTCGCTAGTTGACGTAACGTGTTTCGGTTAATCGGACCGATATTTTTCATTAAAATTTCATTTCAACCTTCATTAGATCAAATGTAATTGTATTCTACAATTGCACCTTGGAACAAATTCATCGCTAAAGTCGTATAATATTTCGATATTTTCCGACCGCATTCCCATGTTATCGTCTGTACGTTACGCTGCATGTTACTTACGTGATATATCAAAGGGTCCACCGTTCTAAATAGAGAATTCAAATGTAAACCAGCGATATTAAAATATTGCGTTACCGTGCGTGCACTGGTGCACGTGTATATCCGTGTACGTGTATATCCGTGTACGTGTGCACGGTGTAGTGCGTGTATCTACTCTATAAACATTAGTAACGCGGCGTGCATCGCTCAAAATACAGTGCAAAGTCAAATAGAAATGCTGCCTCCGTTCGACTACCGGTTGGAAGTTACAAACCTGCGCATACAAACATTAATTTAAACGACATACTAAGGAAAAGCTAATAGCCAGCTCCCTCTGTCTACGATTATTAACAGTCTGTGCTTTCGGGTAAAACATCGTTTTGGTGTTTAACCTCGATGTTTCTCGCTGTTTATTGGCATTGTATAACTAATGCCTTAACAAGCTTTATAACGTTAATGTCTTTATTGTTCGTAATAACGTAACGACATTGTTTATACTTCTCAAAGTTTACAAAGACAACTTGAAAGTATTGTAGGTATGTCTGGAAAGAGATCCTCACCGGCACGATATAGTTTCGACTGCTTTCTTTGAGTAGCTTTAGAATGTTGTTCACAGACGCGAACAAGAGTACTGGAAACTTAAGTTTGACCGGTGTCAGACGGTGATAATTGAACGGTTGACTTTGCAGAAAGTTTTGGTCGTCGAGCGTTCGGCTACGCCGCTAGTTTCGCTGCTATTGATCAATATCGAAATATTAATCATATCGGTGCGATAGGAAACTCGCAAATAAGAGGCTCGCGGCGTTGCAGGGATGGCCATGTTTGCACGACAAACGTTGTCCTTGCAACGACACATTAATGTTCGAAATTGCTGTTTTGACAGGTACTTTGCGCTTCCAGGGAAATATCGAATATTCATAGTATCGATCGGCCGAGCGTATTCCCTTCGCTGTTGCCCACGCCATAGTCTTCCCAAATTGTACCTCCCAATCGCGATCGTCTGAACGTTGAAATTCCTTTTCTCTTTCGTTCCCTACCCATGAGTTTTCCTACGCTCTCCCGTCGTCGACCTCGCCTCTCGCCTCCTCCTTCCTTTTTCACCCCTCTCTGTTCCACTCTTTTTTTCATCGTTCCTGCTTCCAGTCTTTCCCTCCGCCTGGTAAATCCACAGGGACTCCGTGGGATTTGAGCTTTACGGATTTGCGGCATGCCATGTCGAAGTAGAATACGTCTCGTGAGGTACGCCATAGTAGTCGAACTCCGCGTCGGATCAGACGGATCCGTTACTTCGCCCTTTTCTCTGCAATCTTCGCACCGCTTTCACAAGGAACCGTTTCGAATTCCCTTTGATCAAGGCAACATTTGTCTCGCTATCGCATAGATTCCCAGACCGTTTCTGTCGTTTCGCTCTTCTCAATTCCTTTCTTTTCCCCATTTTCTTTTCTTTTCGTTTGTCCCTTCGTTCGTCCCACTGGTATGCAGCAAGTGTTTTTATCTGCAACGAGAAAACGTTTCGATCGTCGACAACCAATAACTTTGAAACGGTTTTTAATTTCTTCCACAGGTTTCGACGTTTTCGTTCGGCGGCCAGTACCGTACGTTTTATTATTTCTCCATGAGAGAAACTTTCTTGCCAGTCCATAACGGACAAACGATTAATTACACCATCCGAGCGACGAAAAGTTAAACTTACCGAGATTAATCATCGTCTCCGTGGAATTATGTCTCGGATAAATTGTTTCGATATATCTGTCCGTGCGTATAGTCAACTTTTTCCCTCGCATTCGAGACTTCGTCGAACGTTTCGTTTATTATTATCGTCGCGATTGTTAGTAGAGATGGTAATGTTTAAGAGCGTAATTTTCACCTAATGAAATTGTAACCGGTTGAAAATTCTGTTTGAAGTTACTCGGTGCAATTCATTGCACGGGACTACCGTAAGCATAGTCGTTGAAAATAATTATACATATACAAATCGGACTGACGGCACATTTCGGGAAAATCGTTGGGTAATGCCACTGGCACGTCGACTGAAATTTCCGAAATGTATTTTCCGCCACGTGAATTTATCCGAAATGTAATGCAGCCGTATAAAGAATTCGCGATGTTTTCCCCTCTTTTTTATCAGCCTGACAGCTTGTAGTTTATTTCGTTTTGATCGAAATTCCACACGATGTTTCGGACGCAGCGTTGCCGGAATTCAATCGAAAATCGCTACAAAAAATATAGATGTAATTTTTTTGATTTTCGATAACCATTGAACATTTTTCGTACTTATTCACCCCACTGGTTTCTTTCCAATTTCTATTTCCCTTCGTTATTAAAACTGATGAGCATAATCCCGGAATGCATTGCACAATTGCGCGCACCGCGATTCGAATCAACCATAGTACGTAAATCCCACGGAATAAAATTGCACACGAACGGAATTTCCCAGGAATTTTTAACTAATACCAACGATTAAAATTATTACAGTTGCATATTGACGGTAATGTTAATTAATCCAAAATTAATTATCTTATATATCCCGGTTCATTTCACTTCCAAATACCATGTATTTACTACTAATATTTTCATTTAATTTATATCGATCGATTTTAAAGGATTTCTATATTCCATTGAATCAACAATAGTGGCTTTATTTAAAGTTTTATCAATTTCATCTTATATAAAAAAACATCTGCGAGAACAATACAAATCTATTATGGTTATTTGGTTCAATAAGCGTAGTTCATTTTCACACTCGCAACATTTCTCTGACACTACTGTGATTGATTCGAAAATTTCAATAATTCTCTTTCAATGCTTTCCATCAGCATTTCTGTCTCCATCATTTCAAAATTTTACTAAATAATTGGACCAGATTTCTAGACCACAATTATGAGTCATTAAATAAATTCAGAACGCTCAAATTCGCCAATATTCGAAGGTGAAAATATTACCATTTGATCCAAAGTTCGTGCATCGTGACACGTGGCGCATTTCAATCACGTTCGAGATAAATGTTCTAGACTGGGTCGTTGGAGTCGGATGAGTATCGACGTCCATCGTCCATGTTTATCGGTCTCACGCGGTCCGCTTCGATCTGGATTGGAAATACGTCCGAGCAGTCAAAGATTTGCTTTTTTTACTTGACCAATCAGCTTGTAACCACTTTAAATGAAATTTTTTAATTAATTCTAAAGGAGGAAAAGAGAATAGATGTTGTCGAACAAGTACTCGTCCCTCCTTTTTCTTTCTTTCTATTTCTCTATCTTTCCTTTTTTTTTTTTTTTTTGTTTTTGTGAGTCGAATGCACAGTAAATACAATTAGTCACATTTTTGTTAATATTGTCAATCTATCAGTTCGATGTCTTCTAACTTCATCAACATTAAACAATCTAACCTCAACCTAATCCCAATCTAAAAGAAATTCTAAATAAAGTCACTGTCACTGGAAAATGTCCACTAGGAAATTATCGCATTGTCAATGCTCTACCATCACCGAACGGAATTCCTATTAATTCGATAAATGCTGGAAAATTTTAATTATTTCGTTTGCCATCGCGCTACGGTTAAAATAATGTATGTATGATAATCCCGAATTATAGAAATAATTAGAGAATTGTACTTCTACTACGAAACATTACATCGGTATCATAAAGGAAATTATATTTTAATTAACTGTGCCACATTTATAAGTGTATATAATTTCCTGTTGTAATAGAATAATATTAGGAACTCTCTATATTTATCGTAATAATATTAAGGGAAATTGCATCACATGGATATGATTAAAAAGAGAGAATCAATAGTGATCCTGTAGCGTTTATCTCTCTCAGATGACGCTGCGGTAATTACCGGAAATGGACAAGACTTTTCTAAGTTGGAGCTCGCACATGGCCCTCTGTACACGCGTTTCCCTTTAATTAAACGCAGGAACGTTTCGCGGTGGATAATTAAATTGTCTCAGTACGCTGGCCGATCGGTCACAAAGACACGATCTCTGGCATGAATAATGCAAAACGTCGTGCGGGGAACGGTTTTAATGGAGCAGCTTTTAATTCGCTTTTTAATAAGAAGGGACTTTCGCAGCCTTTGCGACCGGGAAATCACGTGCGCGCCCGTTAATGCACCGGTCATTAATGCTACCGGCGTTGTCTTATCCTCTGATCTTGCATACTCCGAGGACATAATTTATATCCGAGTGCCGGGGACGCGTTTAATGACGTGTAATCGAGTTTCGTGGCGGACGCGGCCGATTTTGTTGATTTCTTCTTCGCTTTGATCTCTCGAGGTCGCGTTCTAAGCCACGCTGACGCGCCATGAAAATTTCATCGCGCCTTGACGGTCTCATAGGTAACGCGACGTACGCGAAAGATAATATTAAATGTATGAGAAAAGATGATAAGATAAGATTCTCGAGATTTTTTAGCGTCGGCGCTAGCTCATGGGTGACAACTGTGCTTTCTATTAATGTCGAGCCTCGATGGTATTACAGATCACAGAAGACGCAATTTTTTTCAATGAAACGTTGAACGTGCCGAGTAACGTGAAACCGGCGCGCCTTAATGGAATGACTCTCTAATGTGTATTCTCATAAATACCAAGTATCGAGATGCGTGCAGCATAGAACACCGCATACGCGACCATTAAAGCGTCGGTCGTTAACGCTGCGAATGTCGCCTTATCGTCGATCTCGCGTTCTCGATGATTATAATTTTGCCGAGCTTGCGTTTATTCTAAATTCTACACGAAGCGGATCAGCATTCTGCGAGTTTCGAGCAGAGAGCAGAAAAAAAGAATGAAACGAACTCTCCGCTGCTTTTTAAACTCGAAAATTAGAATATCTTAGAAATTGTATGAGACCAAACAATTATATCCTAGAATCTGCAGGTACGTAAATTCCCCTAAAAAATTGCATTTGACTTTCTATTCAAACGCTAAAAATTTGAAAATAGCACGGAGACATCACGCAACCGACACGTGGAGATACTCTAACATCGTCGTTGGCTCTGGCGTTCGCGACAACAAGAGCCGCGCGCAAAATTTCAACTTAATCGGGGGCCACCGTGAGAGACGTCTCGTAATTTTTTCAATCCCCACGGTGACTTTCTTTATCCGGTAACGTCGGAATGTTGCATGGGGGCTACACGTCTCTCAAGTCTGTCGGGGAATCGCTGCATATTTTAACGAGATGTCTTCCACGTGAAACGCCATACGACTCGTGTACTTAATTATTTATTAGTCAGGAGTACTTTTACCTTTGAAGTTGCGCCGCGAGCTAAATGCAGCCATGTATGCCAGATGTTCGGAGACTTCCCTGAGTCTTATATTTTGCGGCCGTGTAGGAAGTGCATGAAAATGTACAATAAACATGAGTTTATGTACCAACGCGACTCTTTCCAGCACATAATAGGTTCTTATGATTACTTATATATTAGAGGCTGAACACATCGTTGTGAAGGTAGATTGAGTTGAATCTTGAAATCGCTGGAAAAATGAAATAGTACTCTGTCGACTGACAGACAGATATATGTATATGGGATTTAGAATCATCCGATTTCCCACTTCTACGACAGACTGTCTACCTTGTCAGCGCTTATAATCGTGGAACATGACGGTGAGTATTTAGTACGTTTCGCTTAAAATAATTTCGTTGAAATTTGTTGATTTGCGTGAAACAATGTTTGATCGTGAACTGTTCGATGAAGTATTAAATCTGAATGCAACAATGTTTCGCTCGGCACCAATATTTTCGATTCCATAATGCGTTTAGTCGTTTCGAGTTGCCTGTTTTTCAAAGCTGTCATTCGGAATGGCTTCCGATTCAATTATAGATATGCGAGAAAAAACAAAAGAGCAAAGAGGGCAACGAACGTGTCTTTCGTATAAAACGTCTGGCGACTGCCCAATTTTCAGTCACTAAGTTCCAACAGCGCGTCGGCAATCCGATTGAGACCAATCAGAGGTCAGAATTCTTCTTTCTCTTTCTCTCCCCAATTTTTTCTCTTTCTCTATCTCTCTTTTTTTATCCTCGGCTGAAGAGTAAATCCACTGAAATTGCGTCGTCGAATAACGCGAAATATAATGCCGGATAATAGACGACGGGGTGTCTCGCTGAGGTCGGATAAAACGTGATCTCTCGCCGGGACATTTTGATTTTACACCCAGGCAGATTTATCTTGCAAAGGTCGGGCGTGTATTCGCGAGCCACGGATCTCGCGAAATCATCGTTCGAATCAATATTTCGCTTCGTGTCGCTTTTATTTCAGCCGAAGCTGTGTCGCTGAATTCAATATCTCTGATCAAGCAGCTGTTTGTAATTGAAAAATGATCGGCGGCTCCCTCTTTTATCCCGTCGTGAAACGGACGTGTAAATCTGATTTTTCGCTGCTCGTGAGATCGCTATACCACAATGGATCACGCCGATGAATAAACATCGATCGACCGTAGTAATCGGTTCGCGCACCACTTCTCGAATCATCGATGTTCTCGCGAGTAGTTTATCTCCAATTTATGAGATGCTCGTTGATGATTTCGATGCCCAGGTGACCGTGAAAAACTTGATCGCGCATTCAGCAGAAACGTGATCAAAGAATTTTATCGATCGTGTAATGGAAATTACATGAAAATTACATGCTAGTCGCAAGGAATCTGTTCTAAATTTCATTGCAGTGTGTAAAATTATGTAAATGTATTTATTAGATACAAATAAATACAATTTAAATAGATACACAATTTAAAAAGGTACTGTTACTATTGCACAGTTACTTGAAATTAGCGATTACATGTAACAGAAGAATTACTACATCCATTGAAATCAAGGTTTCCAAGTACAACAAACATTTGCTTCATTTTCTTCAATTTTCCACTGTGTTGTTCCCTTACAATTAGTCTAGTAAGTGGAACGCTCCCTAATACTCACAACAACTGAGGAAGATTCTGTCAATGACTTTGCGCTTCCACTTCACGCAGGAAGCTACTCGAACAGTAATTAACTTGCTTCAAGGTATCCAGGTTTGTGAGAGTTACTTACCGTTGCGTAACGAAAATTATCCTTAAACCTAAGGAAATCGGAATTCTAAAAGATACGTCATATGTTATAATGACAGTTATAGTATAATATTAGAGGAATGTTTAATTTCATTATAATGGGAGCAATTTGTAATTATCAAACAAGATGACAATAATCGATTGAATAAACTAATTGGATTCCTCTATTGATAGATGTATAAAATACCAAATATCACAAATATTATTACATTACATTAAGTACCCATTGCTAATAATATGATCAGCATATAGAAATTTCTCGTATTCACAAATATATTTCAATGCAAATTAATTATAATTGATTAATTAATCATAAATTAACTTAATTAGTTAAAATTTAATATACCTTAGTAGTTTTAAACGGCTTTAGTTTTCTCCCGTTCCTTTTCCTCCTTTTTTCTTCCTTCCACTTCAGTATGGACTAATTTTAGGCATTCGTAAATAAAATTTATGGACTAATATCGGCATGCCTGGATAATAATTATTATCATTTTTGTTGTTATCCGCGACTTTATAAGCAAAATTTACTACTTCATAAATTTAAATGTTTCTAATACAAAGTTTATATTACATATTTCCAACGATTATCACGAAAGGCTCATTTTATTGCTTCACGCAATGATTCATACATCTATTTATATGTGAAAAAGCTTCAATATTGCGGTATATATAAGAAGCACAATATTGCTATGAGAATCAATCAGGTAGCAATATGAATCAATCGGTGAAACTTTTTGTCTTCCTTTTCGCCATTATTCTCATGTCAAACTGCTTCATTACGCTCGCTGACGCTAAGGTAAGTAGAAAATGTTATATTACCGATAAAATATTAATTATAGCTTTAAGCAATTGCATATATATATTATATATCAATTTTTTAGTGCATCTGTAAAAATGGGCGCCCGATTTCTGGTAGTCTAGGCCTGATCTGTATAGTACGTTATAAATATTGAACCATATTAATCGATAATACAATATGTTAATTGAGAATACTTTCTTTTAGAAAATCTGTCTGATCCAACAAGCACAAGGATAAATATATATATCGATATGGCACACCACTATTATTAATTTTTCTTGTGTGATTCAGTATTATTAGAAAATGAAGCATACTTACAAAAAAACATATTCATGTCTTTTCCTGTGATCTTCACGTATATCTGTCAAATCACGTGCAATCCCAGTAGGGTTAAATGTCAACCACGTCGCTAAGGAAGCCATGGTAAACCGGTCAGGTTTCTCGCGAACTGTATAATGACGTCCCTGAAATCGGTATCTCAGGAATTCGATAGCGTGTGCTACAGCGATTGTACATCAGAAACCGCAGGGAGCAGTCGTTCGAAGATCAGCTGATTCCCCGGGAGGCTTCCAGCGATGGTTCAGCCGTACCCCTTTCCCTTCAGAATAGTTCCATCCCTAACTTGTATAAGCGAGGTTCTTCGACCTCCCCCTATGTTCAGCCAACAGCCATTCACATTCTGCACTATTCCACACGCCATTCGCTTGAAATTTACCGTCCGGCAGATTGCGAGAAACAAACGGTTCCTCTGCTCACTTCCAAGACTACTTGAATCCCGATTCAACGGTGAACTAACGGCTCCGCGCTTTTGGGAAGAAGCTTCGTCGTTGCCTCGTGATGCGGTTACTGGTAGAGAGAAATACACTTACTACTGGATAAAATGGAAAACCACTGAATGGCGAATAGAATGGTGGACCTCTATGAAATGGAAAACTGTTCTATAGAATGGGGACATCGTTCCACGATTTCCCGGTTTTTGTCAAAATTGTAACGGACTCCTCTTTTCCATCAAACAACATTTTGATTTCCAATTAAAAATATTTTTCCGACTGGAGAGATGAAAGTATATCATATAAAGTTTGGATAAAATACAAGGAAAATAATGTTACATGAAAAATTCTTGCAAAATCATTTTGTCCCAATGTCGGAAAGGTTCATGTTTATCTTCTTTTCCGAACTGTTTATTGAAACAGCGCTGGTTATGTTTCCGCACCTGGCTATATCAAATAATTCAACAATTTCGTGTTGAACAAAGGCAAAAGCAGAAGCTACGGAGAAAGAGGAAGACAATATATTATTTATCAAATCGGACTGTATATCGGTGATGATCGACCATGAAAGCATGAAGAAACAAGTATTGCGCTTGTAAATTCTTATTACTCAATCTGTTCCGGAGATAGATGAAACGAGAGCTTCTTCCGTTGACATCCGGCGGCTATTGTGCATAAGAAAAGTTGGTCGTTGCCTTCGAGACATGAATGCGGAACGTACGGTGAACGAGGTCGTTGAAAAGCGTATAGGAGGTAACCGTGGTAGGTTTACATATCACGGGGAAAGATAATGGTATTGCCTCTTACAAGAATCATGCGATGAAATACATGAATGTGCATGGTGTTCATTTAAAAATAATACTTTCGGAAATTATATCTCCAAAAATACTACCTTAAAAAATACATACAGAAGCAATCGCATATACTAAAACCGTCTACACGACGAAGAAGAAGAAGACACGAGAAAAATGAAATTTTACTTGAAACTTCAACTTCTTGACGCGTTTTCTATTGACTTTGAAACAGCGTCGTCTGTAAAATGTGTTACAAGCACGCCATAACAAAGTGGATGAAGTGGATGAAGTGGATAGAAGTTTAAATGAAATATCGCTGACAAACTTAATCCAATTTAACGTCAAAACCATACCAACGTTCTTTTTCTCGTCATGCTCTTGTATTACAAATAACGGAGGAGGATTTCGAAGTTGTATCGCTGCGAGTTTGTTCCAGTAGATATTCCTCTGGCTCGTGTAAAAGGATCGATGGCACGGACCAACCGGGACAAGTGATAATCGATGTTCGTTCATCGATTAGGCGTGAAAAGCGTCGGCCAAACGGACAGGAGGTAAGTGAAGGGAGAACGAAAGAAAACTAGAAAGGATTTATCGAATTCGGGAATGGTGGAGTTAAGATAAAGTCCCGGTTTTCCCTTATTCCGGCTCGCCAGGCACGAGACTTGTAAAGTTCATGGAAACTAACTTGAAACGATAGACCGACGCACGCCTCGACTCGAAGCCTCGTGAAGAGAAAAAGAAAACTAGTATCGCTGTGCTTAATGAAAAATTGCTACCAATGTCAGCGCCTTTAGCGTAGCTACATTTTATTATCACGATTCAATATTGACTTTATTATCCATTAAGTTTCTATAAGTTAAACTTTATTTTTAAAAGATAAACAAATATTTAATATTGCTAATGAATTGTTCATTCTTCGTTATCGAATATCAAAAATGTTTTAATAATAGTTTATTACGAGCGTCGAGGTTACAAATTAATTTTGTTTAATTACCTTTGAGGTAGACGCATTTATGTAGGAAAAAAGGAAAGAAAGATTGTCCATGGATTACTACTATCCAACGTTGGACTTCATTCTGCCTGCTCTTTAGAATCATTTCATCTTTTTATATTGGATTTCCCTTTATCTCTCCTCTTCTAAAGAGAGCTGCCGAGATATCTTATCCGATAAGAATTTTAACTTCGGTCGAGGGAGTATTAAAGCATTCGCTTATCTGATCCTGCCGTAGAACTTTCGAAAAAGTTTCCTGCCCTTCCGGGGCTCATGGCTCACCTGCAAAATTATCGTTATTTAATATTCTACTCTGAAAAGAATATCTGCTTTAACAATGAGCTGGTCTTTCTTTTAGAATCTATTGTTCTTGAATTACTTTAACTTAAACCACATAACTTATACATTTTCGATAAACATACCAAACTTGCATAGTGTATATTGCCAGCTATAAGTATGAGGACGCTTATTCGTAAAATATTACTTAATTTTACTTCAATTAATACCTCACATTATATAGCATACATGATTTGGTCGAAATATCAGATCTATAGTGAAATAATAAAAAATAAAGCAGTGAAAAGCATTCAGTTTCTATCGAATATCACATTTTGCTCAGACAAATCAAGTGTTTTAATACGTATGGCTGACAGGGTACACAATGTCCCAAAGACAGTGGACCTTCGATATAACTTTTTAATGTTTCCCAACTAAGCGATTATCCACGAATAATTACGCATTTAATTGTTCTAGTATATTGTTTTCTCGTAGACAATTCACGTGGATCTGACCATCGATCTGTTAAATCACATAATAGTTATTCTGATTTGCTTTTTAATCTAACGTTGGGGAAGCTTTCGAAAGCTCGAAGATCCAAATCGTAATTGGCGCAAAGCAACATCGGTATTTTCCATCGAACGAAGCTTAAAGTCACGTGGTGTCTAGCGCGATGAAACGCGCACACGGATATATCAGGTTTTTAAACTGGCTGAGCTTTCGCCCAGGCATCTTGCATGCGCGCCCGTTGGGGACGATAAAAATGAGGCATGCACAAGCAAAGGAGCGAGGTATTATTTCTACACCTGCAATCCATAGATAACTCATGACCAAGAGGTTTCCCGGTAAATTTAAGAGCTTATTAGCCTTATATTATTTTTCCAGTTCACATTGCGCACACCCATCTCCATTCCATCACGGAAATGGAACTTGCATTATGCCACGGTATTTATGACTCACTGCTTCGCTCGACTTTATTCAACTCTCCCGTTTCTTTTTTCTCTTCTTCGGGGCGATCCCTCTTTCCGTTCCTTTTCTTTGTTTCACAAACCCTGGAACGGGCAGGTTGCATGCGTAAAATACGTTGGGATAGAACGCGCATTATACGCGATCGAATTAAAGCAAGTGGAGCTGTTTTTAATATACTACGTTTTAATTGCTACGGCGGATTTCCTTCTTAATTTTTACTGCTCAATACATTCAATTTACGCGTTGATCTTACATTAATAACTGTTGTCATTGACTTAAGAAATGGTTTAAAATAGGTTAAGAAATTCGTCGCGTAGAATTAATCCCAAATGTATTTTAACAAAATGAAAACACATGTACTTAAATTATTCTTTACTTTTATAAAATGTAATCACAAAAAGCAGATCATAATTTTGAAATACAGAAATGTCTTCCAATTTAATTTCCTTCGTAACAGATTAAATATTTAAGCATAGTTATTTCGAGCTCGTATTTAGTTGCCACGAATTTCATCATGGTATATAATTAATTTATTTCCCTAAATATTCCCATTGATTAATTGTTTATAAATTGAAGCCAATTTATTTCATTACATTGAATCAGCAGTTCATTAAATCGTAATTAAAAAGAAGATACAGTGTCGCATAATAATTGTTCGAACAACCCGATTGGAGATATTGTTTCTTTAAATATACATAAATCATTGAGATATTATTGTAAAGATGTATCTAACTAATATACATGTAAAGACAAAATTATAATCGTAAATTCGGTTCATAGTCGCTGGATTTATGTGACACAAGAATTTATTAAATATGACATCTACCTTCGGTCTTTATTCACCTTTTATCTCTTATTAACAAAATTTATAACATGTACTTCTAATTTGAATTTCGAGATAATGACACAAGTTTTTTCATTCAAATTTCGTGATAATGAAATATCAATGACTTTCTATCATTGGTTAACAGATTTAAGTTTAATTACTATTGAGGCTTTAGCTGTATTTTGTTACAGTATTGAAAAGTTAAAATGATTTATAATCTGCACAAAGAGATAAATTTTGTAGGAAGCTGACAAAAAATCGTTGCAAAATATCAATACAGCTTTTAATAACATTAATAGAGGGGAATTAATGCGATATTTATCTCCTGTTATCGTAAATCACAATTACAACATGATACAGCAATGAATCAACGATTTTTGAATCACGAAAACTTTTATCTTAAATGGATTACAAACACGCGAGTTGATTTAATGATTATCATAAGTGAGAGTCACGACATTACGATAATATTGCGATAAAAAATAAAATTTGAAAAAATATGTATCTGCGCAATTTGTTCTCAAGATCGTTCTTCCGTTATTTCCTTTAAAAGACATTGAGATGATTTTATTACGATAGTAAGTGGCCACTTGCGAAGTCGAATAAAGTCACTTCCTGAAATGTGTCGCTGACGTTATTTTCCAGAAATATGTTATTGCAAGCAACGTTGGTTGAATATTAAACTGACACGCGAAACCACACGGGATGTATGCTTGTCATGCTGATTCAACGGTACGCCATAATTTCGCATTAACTTCTATCATAATTCCTCTATCAGCTTAGGGAAACTCCTGTGTTACGGAAGGATAGATAAGAGGAACTGCCACTCTCGAGGAATATGAAGGAAGGAATCTTACGAGCCCACGAGCAAGTAACCATGTCCTTCTCTATCTCGTCGGTTATTTGTGCAAGCTCTATCGCGCGTAACCATCGTTGCAGTGGAACGATATTATATTTATCGCGTTTAATTTCAAATCAAGCTACGATTTTCTTACTCGATCTACCGAAGTTTTCCCGTGTTTTCTTTACTCCACGAGAATTAACCAGGAAGATCGTTCAAGGATAGAAATTTGTTCGTTTCGATTTTCCAAGTAGTTAGTTAAATTAAGTTTGTTTCAACCGCGACGTCTATCGATAATAGAAATTCTGGGAACACGGCCATGTGTAATATTCGGCCGAACTATTACAACGCATAGTATTTCATCAAGCTCGTTACCTTTCAATTTACTCTCGTAATTAATGAAATCGTTCTGGCGCCATTCTGTGGCTCCAAACCAATTGACGCAATAGCACATATCCGATCTAAATGTACGCCAGTCACGTCTGCGACTAATTTGCTTTACTACTTGTATAATACGTCCAAACAATTATTGTTCCGACGAAGTAACCGCGTAAACTGAATTTCAGACAGACCGGAAAGTATATTATTGCAATCCCGTGGCGAACGTGTCCGTCGCGAAATGGTGAAAGTCTCCCTAGATTTCCAGAGGAAATCAATTAAACAGCAAACTAATAACTAATAACACGGCAATCAAGCAAGGTAACAGCTTTCCTTTAATACGTTTATCAAACTCTAATTCGTCCGGTAACGATCTAGAATCGCTTTGAAATTCATTACGATAAAAAATATCTCGCTAAAAGCGCAATAACGATAGCTTACATCACGACCTACTTTCGTTTTGGGTAGAATTTATTCGAACGCATTCACAGAGGAGAGAAAAGTGTACGACAGTAATTGCTGACAAGAATTTTAATTAAAAAACGTAATTTTGAGCGATAAGAGATCGTGTATTTGCACGAGGCCGGTCTCGCATTTATCGTTATGCGTGTCGAAGTAACAATGACGCGATATCCGATTCTCGAGCCGCTTTTCATGGGAAAATACACGTAGTCGCGAGCACAGTCAGCGAAAGGATTCAGTGAAAAATTGTCCTTTCCTTGGCAAGGGACAATAAAGGCTGTGTCGGATCGATCGTAATACCGCGGCAGTGCTCGTGCACGGATTAACCGAACAGTTAATGCGTGAAATAAAAGATGTAGGGGGATCTTCAGAAGCGTTAAAAAAAACAACAACAACACTATGCAGATTGTTAGATTCGCCGGCGGGATCCTCCTCGTAGAATTTTACTGGCACGGTCTTATGGTAATGGGCTAATAAGCGGACAGATTTAAACGCGGCACGCGCGCGTACCTGCAACGAGGGTCTGAAAACTTATTTTGAATCTCGTTCGGAGCTAATAAAATTTCGAGGTTACGGCCAAGCGATGCCGAAGTAAAAGAAGAGAAATCTTGTTAAAAAATAAGCCAAGTCGATGCTAATTAAAGTTTGACGAATACAGGCGGCAGATGGGTGGGATTTAAGGCTATAAGCCTTTTGTCGATGTAAAAAGGAAGGAGAGTTTAATTTCGTGGACAAGCGGAGCGCGGTCGAATGAAACGCGAGCCACATCTTTCCCGGTTTTCGCGTTAGCGAGAACTCTGGGTCGCGGGCCAGACATTTAGTCGACTGTTTCGCCAGGAATTGGACCGTAATTTATTGTGCAGCCTGTGCAATTAAGCGCTTTCGAACGTGCAATTATTTGGCAGATTTACCGCGTGCCCCCTTTCCTCAGCTATTGCGTCTCGAACGATCCTCGTCGAGCTACCGTTCCTCTCCAACGAAGATAAATGTTCTGTCATTCCTACTGAAATTAATTATCTGAGATTATTACGATAGGTGGAAGCGTTCGTTCGCTTTCAACGGCTCTGGGCGGAGAAAAAAGCTTGATCTTGTTGTCGGAGGATATCTCCTTCTAATACCTCTTAGAATCCTATATAGTTGTCCTTTATTCCTTTCAGCCAACAAAAAACGAAACAGTGACAAATACACACACGATATATTCTACAAAAAAAAAAAAAAAAAAAAGAAAGAAAGACAACGTAGCTAGAGGAGCAAAAAGTGGTAGACTAACGAATAACGTCTCGTTAAAATAAAGATTTTCGTTATCCGAAAGTTGCCGATGGTAGCACTATACTTGCCTAAGTATCGCAATATAAAAGGCGCGATAAGAAGGCGAAACGGTGAAATCGGTGGAAGACCCGAGGCTGAGAGGAAAACAAGCGAATGAGCAACGAACGCTAGAAATTTACTAATGGAACGGACACGCGGCTGGGTAACGAAAGGTATGAGAGAAAACGAACTGGAGAAAAGCGAAGGCCGGAGGGTGGAGGGCGCCACAAAAAAAAAGAAAGAAAAAGAAAAGAAAGAAAACTAAAGCAAAGTAAAAGGACCATGGTTCAAGAACGATAAAACAGCAGAGGTTGTTGAACGGGTGTACACCCTTGCCACGGGTTTCTCGTTGGGCCACGATGCAGTGTAATACCACCAAGCAGGTAGGATGGTAATGGTGCAACGAGCGGCCCCGTGTATAGTGCACCGTTAGTGACGGCACTTACCGCACAGTCTTTCCCTCTCCTCCACATGAATGTGTAGGAATGTGTTTAGCGTATCTCTGAATTTTCGGGATCATGTTTGCCTTTCGTGCGTTTTAGTCTGTACGAGCAATTGTCGTGGGCAAAGAGCGCGATCGAAACGAGAACTCGCTTTCAGTCGGATAGGGTAGATACCGCAGTATACTCTACGACCATCTACGTTAACTATCTACGGCTCGTTCAGCGTTATATGTTACGTTCGGTGTCATGGTTTTCGCGATTTTCAACCATCTGCACCTATACCAATTAATAATTACATCGTACTTATTTTCGAAGTTTCTTCTTTGCGGTAAAATACCTACGCTATTCTGATTGGGGAAATTCGTTCGTTTTTTCCCTGTCTTCTTCTAGCTTCTTTTGGAAGTTTGACCGTGCAGTTTGACAGTGACGGAGTTTGTTATGAAATTTTGAGAAGCGTTGGATATTTGGTGGAAGTATCGCCCAAATAAGAGAGAAGAGTAAATGGATTAAACATGATTGTAAGTACGTTGAATAATTCCCAGGTATTCCGTTGGAAACAAATTGGGATTCCCTTTTACGTATTCTCGAGCTTAGTAAAAAGAAGCATGAATCGTTCGAAACGGTGCTATAACCGGTTGCACCGTGGGGTCGATATTATAAATGTTTCCAGAAACGCTTGCGTTACAGCAGGAAATAGGAATTCGTGAAAAGCGGGACAAGGGATGAAGAAAGTGGTTGTACGGGAAATCAGAAGAGTCGAATCGTTTCCTTTTAAATTACGACGGTGGGAAGGCTTTTCGATAAGTGGAAAGGCAATTCCATAAGGAGCAATAAGAACGGCGAATACGAAAAGCCGGAACTTAAGAAGTTGCCATAAAACTGCCAATTGTAAACACGCAGTGCATGTATTTGCTAGTACTTGCCGCGGAGATTTTCTCGTTGTGCAAAAGAAACGAATAAACGGAATTATCGACCAGAAGAAAAGAAGGAAAGAAATACGAGCACCGAGAAATTCTTCGAATCGGCCCGCGCATTGAGAAGTTACATCATTCCGGTTTATCGTGTACAATGACACGATGGAAAAAAATACATCGCGACGCGAATGACGCGATTGAACGAAACTGCGGGCGGAGTGTGCAACCAGCAACCGATTTATTCGCCATTCACCTCTTGACTTGGTACTTGTCGAGGATACAAATACGACTGACGAAATCGGGAACTCTATTCGGGGTGAAAGTTCACGCAATGCGACCAGGACAAACAAGATACATAGCAAGATACATAACAAGATACATAAATCGAATTTAACGATCCGCCTAAACAGTCAAACAATTCTATCGGAACATTGAAAAATTTCCTCTAAGAGACGGTATAAAAAAAAGAAGAGAAAGAAAAATGAAGAGGGTTGATATTTTTCCATGCTTTGCATGAATATTTCCACTTAATGTCTCGACTAAGCTGTTTACCTGGCATAAACGCTAAGATACGTTGAACACCCTGATACCACATAATTTTTTCCTAGACGAATCCGCGTCACGATACCAGTGAAAATTGGGTCAGCGTCGTGACGGAGTACGTACCGAAGCTAGATGAAAGGTTTGAACGAACGTGTAGTGAGCGAAATAAAGGGTCTCGAAAGAACGGGGAAGCACGGTCGAGCGATGAAAAATTCACTAAGAGTCGCTTTCGAAAATACATCCTTCCAATTTCTTTCCCGAATGAATTACGGACTAAAAAGTTCGTGTTACGTTTGACTATACAACATGGAAAATTTCTCTGTTATATTACCGCGGGACGTATAAATAAATAAATAACCGCATATGAACTAGACCAGCAGCTAAAGTAAATTATGTCGCATCATTCACGGGTATTTCTTCGTTTTTCCACTATTTATTCGTTAAAAATTTGAATAAAATATCATTTTTCTTTTTCATATTCCTTTTAATTTTTTAAAATGTTCTTGTCGTAAACGGAAAAGATAAGGTCGCTGGAAAGATCTGCTCTTTTATAAGATGATAAAATGAAAAGTTGGGAAAGAAAAATTCAGTTGGCAACTTGATTCGTCGTCCTGCCTCTTCGTCCTTTTAATTTTTCTTTACCTTCGTTCTTTTCTTTAAATTTACATCCTACTTTTCAAAACATTTAAATATTTCGCAAATCATAGTCGTACGCGATATCTTTCTTCAAGAATACGTTTCGCCGAATCCGTCGATTTGTAAACACGAACACATACCGCTATCGACAATTGGATTCGTTTCACCCCTAGACATATACATTTTTAACGCTGTTTACCATTCTGCCCCTTAGCCGTGCTCAACAGTCGCAGAGAGAAAAAAAAACTAGGACGGTTTTCGACGTAAAGCGAAGTGTACAGGTATTTGAATACTTTGAGGGTAAAAGTTCCTCTGAACAGGTAGGGTCGGAAATAAAAGGCTTGAAAGGGCAGATAGATGCAGCAACGAACGACGAAGCTGCCTGGGGGAGAGGTTGCATGTATACACGGCTAGATGACTGCTCGACAGCCGATGCAGTGCAAGTAGTCGAATACGCTAAAAAGTCATGGCTTTGTAAAACGCAGAAACGCAGCTACTCTTTGGTTCGTTCGTATGGCAAGACCAATTTTCGTTCTCGGCTCTTATCCGCGTACACGCGCGTACGGAAAACTTTGTTTCAACTTGAAAATCTAACGGGATAGTTTCGGTTCGCGCGCTGGTTTCCCTGAAACTTTCCACCGTTGACCTGAATGGAAAGTGGCGGGCGCGTGCGCGTGTTCGATTTTTCCAGAGATTGGTTTGGAAAAATAGAGTGGATGAACGCCGAAAACACGGAGAGTGTCGTCCGAGTAAAAAGAAGATATGTATATATAGAATGACTGTGTTATTTACGTTACCGTTAAATTGCTTCATTCTCTCCGTTTCGTAGCTGTTAATAAAATTTCGAATTACCCGTCGAAACTTTCCGCAAACAACCGAATTACCAGTTAAATAATTTTATTTAATTTATTCGCACGTGGTGCGCGATTTAGTTTAATTTAATTCAACAGCAGTTACTGAAACGTTAACATAATCGTGATTTATGCAAAACCAACTGGGTTACCAAACGTACCGGATGTAAACGTGGTATAGCATTCTACAGTGTTATGAAACGAACTGCGAGACAAATAGTTATCGCGGTCCCGTGCAAGGTAAACTAGAAAAATGCAGTGGCCTTGTTTGGCGGCAGAAACGCTCTGAGCGGTGCACAGCTTTTCTTCGATCGTTTTCGTTGTAACCGAGGAATTTTTCAATAGCACACTCGAATTCACGTTCCTTGTCATCAGGTGTCGTTCGGTTTCCGGTCCTGCGCTCTCGAAAATCATCGTAACAATCAGTTTTGCTGCGCGTTCTACCATTTATTACATTTATTTCCTGTTCGATGTCTGTGCAGTTATTGGAACTCTCCGAGAAACCGACATAAATGAAAGACGGAAACAAATATCGCTAAGAAACCAGGCAGCGGGAATACAAAAGAATAAAATAGCTGGCGTTCCTTGGAAATGTCCTCTATGCCCTCGATATACGTGAATAAACTGTTTGTTTCCTTGAATCGAAGTACAATAAGCTGGTATGAGGTACTGAATTGTTGACTGTGTTAACTATTCAACGGTGACAATCAGTTTTTACTCCAAAAAGAGTCGCTGGAAATTAAATTCGAAAATATTTTTGATAACTACGTTGATTTCAACTTACTATGATTTCATCAAAATGCCAATTATTAATTGCGTTAATTATAAATAGTTAATTACGGATAATTATAAACAGATGGTGGAAGAAACACGTATTATAGGTTCTACTACAAGAGCTTCGATGAATTGACCATAACCTATCAGAACCGGACGATCACTATTGAAAAACTACCACCCAGTGTCGTGAAAATTCGTGGAATCATAAAGTTCTTTTACGATATCGTGGCCAATATGAAGAAGAGAGAAAATCGCCGACCATACGGCATTAAAGGCAGATTTAACCGTACGGCGTACCACCGGTGTATCCGTGTGATGTGTACACACATAAAACAACTTCTTCTTGAGGATCAACTACAGAGGAAAAGCCGCAAATCGTCTTTTTGTCGCCCACAATCACGCCACGTTGGCGACTGAATATACAGGTATATCTCGGTGTCTTCCTGGAAGGTAGGGGACTAATGCGACGAGGGATGATGGAATTTGCAAATCACCCTGCACTTCACTTTTCTCTCCCTTGGTTCTCGATTCCCCCATCTGCGTGCTCATCTAAAACCTCATCCTCGTTTTCATCTCTATCCACTCGTTCCTTCCCTGTTCGCGTTCACGGTGTTTCCCTGTACGTATCGCGTCGCCCTCGCCCAAGACTCCCGCTATTCAGTTCCCCTCATTCTATTTATCTCACTTCTTGATATCTCTTTCTTGTCTCTTTGTCTTCCTATCTGACGACATATTTCAAATGTTACGTCTGTCCCGCTTCAGCATTGCGCTATTATTCTAGCGTTTTTCTCTTTTTACCTTTTTTCTTTTTTTTTTTTTTGTTTGCTTCATCGTACACCCTCGTCACCTCTTCATCATCAACCCCTCTCACCTTCCATCAGCCACCAACGTGGCTAGGCCAGAGCCACTCTTCCTTTTCCTCTCTCTCTCTCTCTCTCTCTCTCTCTCTCTCTCTCTTATTCTACTTTTATAGTTCGCCCTTATTCGCTCCTTCGAACTCGCTCCACGGGTTACTTCTCGGCAACCACCGACGATATTCTCGACTCGTTCGCGACTTAAGCGAGCTACGCGCGTTTCACACTCCCAGCAGCACGGTCGCTCGAGCTAAAGCTCGCGCTCGCGTCCTTGTTAACCCTGGCTGGTTTTAATAAAAAGTTGAAGAGCCAGGCTTACCGCACCCTCGACTGCCATCGATCACCGGCGTATCCCCGCTGCTCCCTCGCCCTGCGACGTGCAACTCGCCGGTTATGAGGAATAAATAACGAGTTCATATTCTGTAACCGGGGGCACGTGATTCCCTATCGAAATAACGCGATAGGGATGCGGTGAAATTTCAACGTAGAGATTCGATAAGCAATTTATGCCCCATTCCGACGAACAATCCGTGAAATTAATGTAATTGCTGAGCGGGCTCTCGCGGTCAGGATTAATTTAATGAAAATTTAGAAATGTGGTTGTTGTTTGAATATTATTACATTAAAGGACATCAGGAAAATATTATATATTCTGAGCTCCTTAACTCTTAAACGATATTTCAAATGATATAAATAATGTTAAATAATAAAGAAATTTTATAAATAAAGATAGAGACAACTTGTGAATATTTTACACATTTAAATTTAGCACAAGCACAGAAACGTTTTGAGTCTATTTATAAATATTCACACGCATCTAAAATAAGAATTGTCACACTGAACGATTTTTCACTCGACATTACACCGCGTGTGTGCACGTACCGATAAAGAGTTCACGAGCTCGTAATGTAATGATCCAAGAAACGAGGCACTGGAACCATTATACCTGTCAAAGAACCTATAATCTTATCCGACCCTTTCAAGGGTCCATCTCTTTCTCCCGGCGAGCTTAATCATTTCATACGTAGCCTATTCAAGCCTTCTATACAGGCGCGCAGCTTTCAAGAGGAGATACAGGTCTTCGATTCTGTTCTCCGGCAGCTCGTTGCCTCAACAAATGGCTCGCGAAGGCACAACGGTTACCGGTAAGAAGCATTTATTTGGTCTAATCGCCCTTTGTCCCGGATACTTTCAACAAGGACTTGTACAAACGCTCGTCAAGAAGACAACGCGATAACCGATCTTCTTCTTTCTACGATCGTATTGTCAAAGCATAAGAACTCGGCTATTATTTTCCACGGTACAATTTAGCGTTCCTACGTATTACGAAACGATCACGAAGACATTAGAATCGGCACAAAAGCATTAGAGGTAAGCAATTCCATTTTTTCACGTAATATAAATAATTCATATAGTATAATCGGCGAAAGCTAAAAACTTGGATTTATTATTTTACAGTGGAAAATTTTAAATGATTTTGACGATGTTCAATTTGTGTAACTAAATTAAATTCGCAGCAATATATCATTTTTCTTGAAACAGATTTTGTTTTTCAATCGAGATATTTTATGGCGATTAATTAAATTTAACGTGTACGCTTTATTCCACGATTAATGAAAGTCGATAAGTTCTCGTATAAAGCACCGTGTAAATATCACCTTGTAAAATAACTGAGGATCGATCGAATTATTTTCATCGCGTGCACGTTCATCGAATTCAAACGACGGGCGACGTCTCGTTGAAGGTAAAGGTAAAACGATTTTTCGGTTTGTTCCGCTCGTCAAAATTATCCAACGAGCGTTCGGAACTGTTTTCAAATTATTTAAAATCCCGCGGTAACGATCAAATTGACGAAACGATATTATCGGGTCTGGAGCGAAGTAAAAACTCGTTCAGTGTAAACTTTGGAATTGTTTTCATTGTTAGGATTCACGGGTTTGAGAGGTAATGGAAGGCAAAGGGTCGACCCGGGAATCGCTGAATCTGCTATTAATCAGTACGTTCTCTTCGATAGTTGAAGGGAAGGTAACTACTTCTCTAGTTGGCATACGAGTCGATAGCTTGCAGCTGGGTCAGAGCATGCGTTTCAAAGTGACGCCGTGATTGTAAGGCGTCGAGGTAATCTTCGACTAACAACCCATTCACCAGGTCACTTCGTCGACACGCGGTCTCCTCTACGCTACCATTAGGGACAGGGTTCACGGCAATAGCAATTATCGATCACTGATCACCCAATTGCTGTTTACTTTATCAACACCATATCAAGCCTATATACCATGGAAAATCTATCGATTGTCTTTCAAATCTTAGCTGTATCTGGTTCTTAGGAAATCATAATTTCAATAAGAAGCTTAAGATATCATTATAATCATAAAGAAGAAAATTGATATAGGATAACAAATGAGATTAGTCGGAGAAATTGTGTACTTGTGTAGCTCGTGACTGGTCGCGGTTCACGGGGGATCACGATTACGCCGTTCGAAATCCGTTATGAATCATGGATACACTTGCGCATAGTCCGCAGTGGGCCTGTACAGCATGTAGTCCTCCGTGGGTCGCGGTCGATACCGTTTACGACATCTATGAAACCGTGACATTCATATACACTACACTATCCTCACAGTAGGTCACGACGAAAGTTGTACGAAATCTATGGCGAATTATTTACGATCCATACCGAATAGTGAACGATCACGTAAAATCTCGAATGCTGTTGGCTTTAAATGGGATGTCCTCGGGGTCATCGATACGGAATATTCCTGAGGTCCTTCTATTAGGTCAAAGGACGTGCACGTCTACGTATTGAATTTATCGTCGTCGCAATTTCTATCGACTTTCATACATCTTTCGTTCTTATTTTTTTAATGCGGCATTAGCTATAAATCATCTACGTTGCAGCCATTACTGTCGAAAGTTCTGCCGATGTTCATAAATTTTTCTTCCTTCGTTCCTGGGAAAGCAACGTCTATTAGTTATAAATAGAAGTCAAAGTTATGAAGTCGGAGTTTCGATCTCAAAATTAAGGAACTTGTAGAATTTCAAAAGGATCGAGAAACGCGATTTTTGTTCCTATTTAATAATGTTCGATACACAGTGCATCACTCGTTTGCGTACGGAAATACAACGTATTGTCATAAATTTCCCAACTTCCGAAGCGGTAACTTAGCTCTCTAGTTTTCCATCTTGCTCTGAACCACTCTTTCATCGTCTCCCGGCCTGGTTTCTTGGTTCCTCTGTTTCTTGCTAAACTACCCCATCCACGGGTCGCGGTCGCTTTTCTCGCGAGAAAAGGTACAGTAAAGCATCGGAAGGAAGCAGTTAGAGTGATGGTTTCGCAAATATACCACGGTCTTTAATTCTCCGTTGCCAGAACGCGCATACATCTTTATTCCCCTCCTTGAGCGGCTCGAGTTGACCTGCTGCTGACTGCAGTCGTTAAAAACACGATCTTTTCTCCGACGCCAAACTTTCCAACTTTTTAATGTCTTCTATACGTGTATCCCGCTATATAGCGTGGAGTGTATGGCCATGGTAATTAATCCGTAACCGGCGAACTTTCAACAAAAACTTGCGTGGCTATATTAAACGACGTGGTTATAAAAAACGCTGAACCATAAAAACAGATCAATTTTTTGCTATTTTATAGCGTAACGCGAAACCGGCTCTAGCGGCCGAAATTATACGAGGTACAATGAATTTAAATTAAGACACCAATGTAGAAATTAACCATGCAAGCTAGACGAGATCCTCTATAAGCATTGCGTGAAAACTAGTGACAGGAAGAGAGAGAGAGAGAGAGAGAGAGAGAGAAGGGGTGGAAAGGGGAACTTAAAAAACTTTTTATCCTACCAAAACTAAAACCCAGTACTCGCGCGAGTGGAGTCCCGAGGCCCGAAGTAGGTCTCCCAGTGTTCTGGAAAAAATTCGTCGCGTTGGATTTTTTCTCAGGGCGTAGCGTAAACTGGCAAACGTTCCCGTGAAATTCGGTATTTTCCTAACTACGCTTGCGACCCCATTCACACGTTTCCTCAGAATTCCCTGCTAGACCACCGTTCCCATTCGCTGTTGAAATTGATCCGATAACAGAATATTATAAGACAAAACTAGATTACATAACTTTTTCACTTTTGTTCCATGTATACACCTACAAGTCATATATGAACTTTTTAATTAAATTATTTACAATAATTTTTAGTTTAGAAAGTATATTTTTACGTACGTTAAAGCAGATTTATGTTCAAAGCAGATTCGGTACAAAGCACGGTGTTTTTGTTCATCGAGATTTTCAAGCTACCTCGAAACATGTGCTATCTTTTAAACGTCGATTGTGACTACGATCTCGCTGGATTTCCATCGGCCCCTACGCGAGGATCTTTCCAAGCGGAATTCGGTACAGTAACGCGAGCCGTGTGCACGTACGCGTGTTCACCGCAGAAAATGTGCACCAGCTTTTACTACGACCGGTAATTACCTTTCGTAATAGCTGTATGTATATGCACGTGCATTCAATAATACGTGGCATGCGGCACGAGTTCTAGAGGAGCCTAGCGTAGCTTTACTTTCGCAGTTGCTCTCTCTCTCTCTCTCTCTCTCTCTCTCTCTCTCTCTCTCTAAGATTGTAAAAGTATCAAATAGAACGAATTTTCCTCTTCCGTCCAGTTCTTTGTTGTACACATATATTTTATGCATAATTACGTCGTTGCGAGATGAAAAAATCTCACAAAAAAAATCAAAAATGAAATTGCTGCATGAAAAGTTGAATTATTATTGGCAGCCATGTTATCAAATGATGGAGAGAAATAGATATTTGATTGGATTCTAAATTTTAATTCTCTTGTCGATTTTTCAATATCGCGGACTTTTTCGAAAATCATAACGAATTAAAATCTAACAACGGTGACACGGCGTTTTCGATTCATGGATATTTTTCCACTGTTACAAGGGAATCATGTTAAAACGGGACCTATATTGGGTGATCGCGATCATTTATTAATTACATCATATTAGCCGTTTGTTTGTTTTTTTTTAAGAGAGAGAGAGAGAGAGAGAGAAGAGAGGATTCGCAATGAGAGAAGGGATATTACGATAAATTGGATTTCAAAAACGATGTAACGCTCGCAGTTCGAGGGCGCTTGTACATAATTCCGCCCCCTCCCCCCGCCTATGCATTATCGATTGCTCCATCAATTATTTATACATTAATGATTCGACGTTGAATATCGCCAGTTGAAAATAAACACGATGCTTGAAAGCATACGAAAAACAAATTCGAAAGCCTTTTGGAAAATATGATTTTTTTATTACCGTTATTACACTTGTTCGTTGAAAATATATTTCGTCCGATACAAATAGCTAACACATACCGATATACCGTGTTTCATTTTACTTTACTTTCCGCATGACAATTTCGAATAATTATCCTCGGAATCGAACGTGCAGGGCAATTTCCGTAATTTGTTTTAAAGCGGTATCGACGGTGGAAACGAGGCGATGCGTTAATAGCTGTTGACTGCGTTTTAGCTGTCTTGAAGCTTGCGCCAAAAGTAGAATACTTGAACGCACGGTGTCGAGCGGTGAGAACGTACGAGTCTAGCCGGTTAGAATCATAAATCGACTGCGAAATTGGGACAATTACGGTGACGTCACTTTCATGTGACTAATGTACTCGAATCGATGTTAAAACTGAATTTTCTTGCAAATAACGCAAGCATTTAATACATCAATGTTCCATTTCTGTATCACGGATGTATCGTAATATAAACCAACTAAATAATTGAAATGGAAATGGAAATATTGGGAAATATTTAAGAGTCCTCGTAAAACGACGAAAGAAAAATAAGGACGCAAAAATGTAAAATATCAGGGAATGAGGTTATATTCACATTAAATATATTTTCACGTAAATATACCCTGATAAATATCACACAAGCGATAAGTATATCACTATACTACAATTAATTAATTTTACTCTGAGTTTGGTGTGCACCTTGAATTACTTAATTTGGAATTTCCTAACATTAATTACGTACCATCTTCTACTTCGGTTGAAATCTCAAATTTCTAATCTTAATTACGGTATACGTTCTACTTGAGTTAAATTCTCAAATTCAACTAGTTAAGGAGAATTCACGGTTTTTTCTCGTTATATTGGACATTGTCGTGCGAGAAAACTATTTATTATAATCAAGACTTACGCAAAACTACGCGCTCGACACGAGCTTTTTAATTATGCATAATTGACGGTAATTAAGGACGATTCCGATCTGATCTAGATCGGTTCGGAGCAACGTTAATCTCGACTAGGAACGGGCCAGCTCTTAGTGGATTATTTAAACGCTAAATTGCACGAGAGCCGGAGCTTTAGATATTTTCGAATGGCGTTAATAGCCGTGTGTTGTCTACGACTTATGCACGATAGTAAATCAGCCGTTTCGCAGTATCTAAACGGATTATTTTCCCGTGGAGCTTATAACGTTCGCGCGCTATAAATATTTTGATGCACGACCGCGAATTACGCGAGCGTTTCGCATTCTAAAGCGCACGCAACCGGAGCTATCCTCTGTATCCAGTCCTCGAAGACGGCGCGATAATTCTAGATAAAAACGGACCATGCTGGAACACGAGGGAAAATTACCCTCGACACGGTTATGAACGCGATTCATATTTTCGCTATGAACCACCGGTGTGTGCATCTTTTATCTTTCTTTCCTTTTCTTTTCTCCGTTCCTTCCTATGCCATCCCGTCGATTCTCATCGTCAGTCACGAACAAAACGAACCGATAAAGGTCTTGGAAACATTCAAATTGCGATGATATCCGTCGATATAAAACGGTCGGAATTCGAGCGATCACGGAGCCTCGAGGAAAAAAAATGCTAAAGTCAGCGTCGAAGGTGACCGTAATAAATTTCCTTGGAGCCACGCTCGAGCTCACACAGTTTCCTGCTGGTGCGATTTTCTGCGGAACGTTTCTCCGCCAGCTCAATGGGAGAGCAGAAAGGAAAGTAGGAACAAGCACACCCCTCGAATCCCTTCCCGCTGGTTCCCGTTTTACTGTGTATGCCGGTAGCAGGAAGAGGTGGAACAAGGCCAGAGCCGAGAGTGGGACGAGTGAAGTGGAATTAGAGCAATCCTCTCTAATGGTAATTAATGTGCGGCGTAGTCAATGTAACTCACGTCGAAAGAAGAGGGCACGATCAAGTCGGAAGCGCTTGGAAGATTCAGCCTCGACGTTCGACGCGTGTGTATGTGCTCGTATATATTCTGCGCGTTCGTGGAAGGGTGTTGGAGCTTACCGGAAACGGCGGTACTAGCTGACTGGTTGGTGGGTCGTGGCCTGTACCGCACAAGAAACAGAATTGTCCCTTTGGTGGTGTGTGGTGCAGGCAAGGAGTGAGAGAAGGTGGGAGTAGCGTCGTGGTATCGCGGCCAGCACTTTTAAACAATGAAAGCTGATTGAATCGGGCTCCGTGCCGTAACCTGGGCTTCGCTTTTTCGCCAGAGGTGAAACTTGGCCAGGGTTTGGCGCGCGCGTTCCCTTCTTTGCCGCTGTTGGAAGCCACCGTGCACGTTCCAATAGCAGGCCACTTCTCCCTGTCGAACGAGGGTTTGGAATGGCCGCGCACATGGCGCATTCGAGGTCAAAGAACACATAACGGCTACTTTTTCCGATGTCACGACACCTCGTTTCCTCCTTCCCTTAACCGCAACTATTTTTATTATTATCGGTAGGTACACGAGAGTCACTTATCGACGGATGATTTGCACCCGTTTATTGGATCCCAGACGTTGTTACGCCGCTTGGTTAAAGTATATTACGTCGTGAACGATGACATAACTCGTCGGCTTTTTGAAATTTATCGGGACACCGAGATAAGCAGGGAAATTATTGCCACGGGATAGTAAGTGTCCCACTGTATACGATCGCGACACTATGGTTTTCCTTTGTGCGCGCGAAAGGATGGCTAGGGGCTTAACGTACGATTAATTTCGATACGCTTTCTGGCATGAGAAAGTGGCCGAGATTAATACCAGGATGCATTAAGAGAATGCTTCAATGATTCAGACACGACAAAGATTTCGTACGTCCGACGCTTTCAGGTTCGTTCCACTATCGCCCAGCACTCTGATGCACCGTTCCATTAAGTGTTAATTGAATCCCAGAGCTTGAACAGAGTAAAATAGATACGGCTGCAAGTGGAACAGGTACAAACTGCGGCTCCTAAAAGCCCTCTTTAAAACTACCCTCACAGTGCTTAGCCAGATCCCTCGCTGACCCGTGGTATGTTTCTTTCCGAAACGCTTTGAAGTTTCACCGAAAGCATTAGCGGTGCACTTGGTGAGTGCTAGTGAAATTACATACGCAATATCCTCGATTTTCATTATTTAATTGCTGGGATATGCCATATTGACGAGTCCAAATGAAATACACCAGAAAAGTCGAAAATATAACACAAGTAATTTCAAGTAGAATTTTCAAGACATTTCCGAGAAAGCTGTTCTCGTGCAGATTCCTCTTTTAAAAACTGTATTTCATAAAAATATCTTCGTAGAGAGAACTCCCCTTTTCCAGAATTTTTTAAAGAAGAATTTCTATCAAAAGAAAGAGGAAAAAAGATTTACGGAAACTTTCGTCTCCCTGGTGCTTCGTACTGAGAATACGATGAACCATTTCCCTTCCTTACTCTTCAATCATAAAAACGCCCGAGCTGCAATAACCTATGTTACGTTGCTGCATCAATTTCTTACTAGTTTTCTAAACAACCTATCACGGAGATTGAACGTGAAATGCAACAAATAACATTAAAGTCACGAAACGGAGATTTACGAAATAAAATTGTTCCTTCTCTTTATTTAATTTCTAGCGCAGCATACGAAAATTTGAAGGAAATTACAGTGTCGTTTGGCACGCGTGTAATATTCGTAAATTAACTCGCATGGCTAAAGCTCGAGTTTTGCGGGACTCGAACGCATCCCTCGGCCTCTGACGATTTGTATTAATACATGGATCGGCGATCAGTATTCGCGACGTGTACATCAATTAGCGTCGACGCGATGGCGGCGGCTTTGACGGCGGAACACAGTTAATAATGGCGTGGTGCGGTACTACTTGCTAATGGTTTTCTATTACCAGCGGCAGAATAATTAGCTTATTACAAGTGATCGTGAGCTACCTGTTGCCGGCTGACTGCTGTTTAAAGTTGCCAACAACTCCGCGGGGTCAGCGCGCACATGCGAAATAATTAACGAACCGGCTGCGGCTCGTTGGGACAAACAAGCCTCGTCTACCTGTAATTAAAAGTAATATCGACTCGACAACACGATGCGAGAACTTGGTCCGCAGGATCGATAACATCCGTGCCGTTGAATAAATTTACGCTACTCCTGATGTTATGTTTCGAGGCAAAAGTTGTGGAGTCGAAAGCAATCAGGAGGAAAACAGAGAAAAACTATAAAGAAGAAAATTAAAGGACGAAATAAATGTTTATGGTGAACGAGGATTTATGCGTTTTTAATCTGTATCGGCCATACTTTGCACCCTGTAGTTACCAATAGTGGTTATTCGAGAGTGTATTGTAATGAAATTGTAAATGGACAAATTTGATGAAATTGTGTTTAATGTGTGATTCTGAAAAATGTAATTATGAAATTATTCCGCGTTAAGATTACTGTACTTTCGGTGAAGGCTAAGTGAGGCAAACATTTCACGTTTATTTCTTCCTAAATTACATTTACGCCTTCTATTAAACAATGTGAACGATTTTATTTTCTAAGTAAATTTAATTCTTATACAGGGATAAAAAGGCTTTCGTCGTTATAAAATAAAATATTCGATATTTGTGACGATAATGCACCCATGACACAACCTTCATTGGACGGCGGTTGGTAGTCACTTTATGGAATTACTTGAAGTGCTTACTTATACTTGCGTCACTTGGTACAAGTTATTAAACCGTAACTCCTGACAAGAAGAGGTGCACTCAAAATTAAAAGGGAGAAATAGATTTCTAATATACGAAAGTTGCATGTACTGTGAAAATTCGATGTAACATTAACCTGTAAAGCTTGGCTTGCAAGATCGGCCGCACGATCATAATATCTTACAATTTTGGACAGGGAACGAATGTAATAATTCTGCTTTCTCTCTGCGAAAAAGCGAGCCGCGAAGTCGGGGATAACCGTAAGATTTTACTATCCATGGGATCCTAAGAATAACTTTTTTTTCCGCCGTGAGGAACAAAGAGAGCGAACAAGCGAAGAAGAAAGCGCGTACACGCGTCGAAGCGGCCTCAAAGCGAATTCTTCGCTAACGGTACTGGAACGCGAAGCGTCGCCAACGAAGACGGCGATATCCATTTAATCGATTCGAGGCTGCTCCTAATCGCTTATTCACCGATGGCTCCCACTTCCTCTCTCGCCCGGTCGCCCTCTCTTTCTCTTTGTCGTTGTGTGTATAACGTCCTCGCCGTGCAATCGACTGGTCGCTTTGCAAACGCACAGGACGACGACGTTGGTCGGGAGGCCACGGGGCCACTATAAATGTCTTCGGTCGGTTGATTGAAATTTATGTTTTAATTCATAGTCGAATAGGCGGCGTCGGTGAACAGTGCTCTGCGAGTCGCTATAGAAGAACCGAGAATAGATGGAACAAGGACGGGACGAAGGACGATAGCAAGCGAGAAAAAGAGTTGGAGAAGCCGAGGTCATTTTGTTTCTGTGTTTGCTGTTAATTTACAGTGACGTGCCGCGGTTCAGTGCATCCTAAGCTAATAAATTTCTAGAACGGTCGCTGCACCACCACCCATCTCGCAGACAAGCGGCTTTCCGCTTTTTCTGCTATCCTCTACTTCTATTGCCTTCTATTGAAAACCTAGTTTCACCTTTATTTCCTCTCGAACGTCTTCTTGGACATGCTTTTCCATACGATCCCGCCGGCGATTGGTAGTCCTCGATCGCTTTGCACTCACTATACTGCTTCAAGGATGGGCCGTTGCGACGAACGTGCCTTTGATGAAACTTCATGCGAAGGATTAAAAAGGATAAAACGTTTCTTCTCGCATAGTCCTCTTTTTCACTTGGAATGGAGCTCTTTGAGAAAGTAGATTTCTTTCACTATGTTGTCGATAGCAAAGTACTAGTTTTTATTCAATAATCATATAAAAGTCAGATTGAAATTTCGTAAAGATCACTTTACGGTTACTCGAAAATCACTTGAAGCCCACTTGGAGATCATTGAAAATTCTTATGTAAGGGCTTGAAGCTTACTCTAGGTAAGACCTACAAATCATTCGATATAACGCGCTATCGATCAGATATTCTATTTTCGTAATCATTCATTTTTCATTTCGATCTCTTTACAGGTAAACTTTAGCTGACCTCCATCTAAAGAATAAGTATCACGAAAGGATCACAAAGATTTCTTATGGTGGCAATACCATTCCATATCATGTATTATGAATCTCAGACTTTGCATTAATTAAATTCACGAGAGTCGATAGAATTTGGACTACGGAATAATGGCGCGGCTCTGCAAGAGAAAAACTATCGATGAAAAAGTTGCCAGACTATTCCGTGAAAGCGAGAAATATTCAGAATCGTGGGGAGCATGGTACAAAGCGTCGGAAGTCGAAGTTCGCTTGAAGAGCGTCTTCGAAAGCCCGGCGGAATATTCTTACATCGAGGAGCAGCAGGAAAACAGTTCTGGGACTTCCCTATTTGTGCAAATATAAATAATGCCGTTCCATTTATGAGAACGGGGCACATGAAATCGCGAAATACAAGGCAAACAACGGATACGGTCGATTGAACGTGTACAATTGAAATATTTAGCGAACACGACGATCCGCATGTTTCTCTATTATGAGGAAAACCAGAAGGGAAAAGATAACGAAACCTGGTAGCGGATACGGAAAAACTTGAAGGGAATTACTAAGTTCGAAACGTTTGCGGTGAAAGGAATTGTAAAGTAATATTCAGCTTTCCACACAGAAGCTTTCGAGCGATTTGTTTGAATTCCACGTTGAAAGAAGAAGAAAAGAAGAGAAGTAGAACGACGTATCGCAGTCTCTCGTTTCGTCTATTGAAAACTTTAATAACGTGCATCTTTTTATTGTCGTTCAGCCATTGTTCGCTCGAACAGTGTAAATATCTACAGGAAACGAGTATTGCGAGAAGAAGAGAAGAAGGCTACTGCGTATCCTTATGCAAATATGTGAAATACCACAAGAACCACGTACTCCGACCTTTGACATGCTCGCCCTTAACAAAGTTTTAAAATCATGTCCTTCCGTTACTCGCTGCCACGTGATTTTCTTTGCACCGCAACCTTACCACGGTTTTTCACCGTCCTTTTTTCGTTCCACAAAAATCCAACTCGGTGAATTTAATGCAATTTCTGCTCGTTTCGCGGGAAACGTTCATTTTCGACGTGTCACGTGTCTCTTCTTCGCAATGTTCAATTTTCCAGGCAGTTCGAGGCGACGAATTTTTGAAAGAAGAGCAACGATCGAACAAAGAGAGAAGGGGTAGAATAGGCGAGATACTGTAAATCCGTATCGATGCGTGCAGTTATTCATAAAAAATGTCACGAATAAATTATTCCAACGTCCAGTATCTTTTGCCGCCAGTGATTTAGCGTAAACGAACGATCGATAAATTTCACAAATTTTTTGGTCCTTCACCCGAACTTTTCGTACTTGCGGTGCGTGCGTGCGTGCGTATATTTTGTTCGTTCCTTGTCCAGTACCGAAAATAAAAGGTCACGAGGACAAACGTTATCGAAGCGGTAGAACCGCGGTATTCGATTACTGCGCCGGAGAAAAGTGGGATGAAAAATCGATGGAAAAAATAGTAACGTCCGGCCGCGAAATCGCGACGAGATAAACGAGGCGAAGATTTACTTCGACAGGCGTAAAACGCCTCTGAATCGAGAGCCTTTCTCTATTCCAGCGATTTCTCGCGAGAGGATAAAGCATCCACAGGTTGAAGTCGTGCACGCGAATTTTACAAATGTTCCAGCCAACGGCGTTCATCGGGCCGCGGGGTGAAACTGACTGAAGGAAGATGGAATGTTTCGAGCACGGTGTATAAGTTTACAAGATGGACGATTTTACGCGAAACTCGAACTTTCGAATATCTCATTAATTTCTAACTGTCTGCCGGTGGCAGTCATAAGTTTCACCACGCTCGTGGCAGTTTCAAAACTTCAGAAAGATCGCGCGCCGAACGCGAAATAAAGAAATGCTCCCGGGGAAGTTCGCCGAGCTAGGCTGGCGCGTTCGAAACGAATACGACGGACTAACCGCGCGAGAGAAATATTCGACTTACTGTAAGAGGCTGGCAGTCCTTGCGATGTAAAAAGGTAACTTGCTAACGGGCTGTTCAGTTCTTAAACAGGCAGTTATATCTGCAGCCACGACAAAAACAGAGACGTACCGAGAAGCTTCGTAGTTTGCGGAGCAATATCTCGATTAAATTCGTTATATCTTTCTTCTTTTACTTCATATACATAAGTATGTAAGAGTGTAATTTAAAACTTGAACTGCTTTCGCGAATTCTAAACAGTTTGCGAGTTCCACTGAATTTTATTAAAGCCGCAATTACCACTGTATGCTCTTCTCGATTTTCTAAACCACTGTACATACTCGAAATCGACGTACCTGTTATTGAACTAACATAAACACGGCGACAGAGAAATATTAAATCGATACAAAAGGCTGGACTATTTAATCGATAGCCGAGAAGCCGAATCTGAGAGTGCGTTACGTCTGACCACACGCGGACTGATTTTACTGCGCGCGGCACACAGAAAAGTATTAACTTTAGAAAGCGTCATCAACTTGAACGAAATCATCGCGAGCTGCTGCTGAAAACAGGCAATAGGAATCGAAATTACAAAAAGTTACGATAGAAAATTCGACGATATAAGAAAATATCTTGCATAAATATCTCGCGCAAAGGGAAATGCAGTCGGTTTGATGTATAATTCGATGTTAATTTATGGACTAATTAAACAATCAAACTTCCAACGCAAACAATCGAAGTTTCATTGTTGAAGATGAAAGTAGGTCGGCGAATGGAATACGCGGAACAGGCTAAAAGAGAGAATCAGCGTTGAAAGGAGAGAGATAGAAAGCGGAGTACTATGAGGGAGAATGGTAACGTGTACGATATCACAACGGTGTAGAGTTGGATTTTGTTACGGTAAAGAGGAGGGTAGATTTATACGGAACTGGCGAGCTTAAGTTCGAGTTTCCCAACGTTTTGCAGAAGTGGCGCACATTATAAATGCGTACAATAAGCTGTGCGCATCTTACGACCAATTCCGGGCAAATTGACCATTTATTATCGGTAACGAGCAAATGGTTCATTTAATGCATGCATATGTATGCAATCGTAGCTGATCTCGAATAATAGATAAAATTGCGCGTCGGTAATTTTTCTTGCAGCTTTAGCTAGCATTAGATAAACGTACGCAGAAATTAGATAAACGTTACGTTACGTAAAAATAGTTTTTAACGGGAAAGAACTTTATGCAAAACGCCACTGAATATTTTATTAAGGAAATTTATTTCATTATGGAATGAAAAATGTATTTAATTCAGAGACGTTTAAGTATACATATAGAAGTCGAGTGATTTTAAAAAGCAGACTGACAACGCTACAAATGGTGAATTCTAAATGTATATTTGTATTTATGCATTTCTGGGCTCAATTCGTGTCAACCATTTTTCACCTTCCCACTACACGTATGCACGAGCAGAGCGCGCTTCCTGGCTTTGTTCAACACATGCATTAAATATGGCATCCGTTGTTGGCTGGCTTTATAAAATAATATCTGGCAAAACACGGTATTGAAATTTATAGCGGAAACGTGCGGTGCTGTATTTAATATAAAATTAACGTCAACGTTGGCGAATTTAAGGGCTACCCTTTTGGACTGCTAATTGCAAAAATGACATACTTAAATCTAAACTGCATAATTTTATATAGATACAATTTCTAGGAGATTTCTAAACGATTGAATAGCTAAACATTTAACAAAAAAGGTAGGAATTGAATAAAATTCCAATTAAATGCTGTACGTCAAATGAATATGCACGGTTGTTTCATTTGCATTATAATATAGAATATAATGTTTATAAGTTAAATATTGTTCCAGTAAATTATTAAATAAGGCGCATAAAGATGCAAAATTAAATTCGAGCCGTGAATCAAAGCGCGATTCCAATGGATTCGCACGACACAATTCATACATTGTATAATGTGAGGCCAGGCAAAATGGACCAGCGTATAATTACACGAAAATGGTGCTCAACAGTTGCAAAATCGGTCAAATTTACCGAGCTGTGAAATAACCCAAGCATATAGTTGGGTTAAAAAAGATAATGGAGGACATCGTGAGTAATGGTCGAATACACGTTGTATATACGTACCATACGTAAAAATTTCGTTGGAAAAATTCATTTTCATCTTGAATCGTAAACTAATTTTCAGCGGAATTCGTTTTACATAGTGTGTAATTTCCTATATCGAAATGTCTCTCGAAAAAACGTAATATTATATAGTATTAACACGTCAAACGGTACAGAAACAAAACAACTTACAGATCCAATTCGCGTTGCTAGCGACAGATTTCAATTTTAATTTTTTAAACTAACGTTTTCAATTCTGAAAATAAAATTTTAGCTCGGTATTTTAGCTCGATATTTTAAGAACAATATCTAACACCCCTATGTATCCTCCATTTTGCCGTGCATTTACAAACTCCGAATTTAACCGCAACGAAACGAAGCGTTAAGCCGAACCTTCCCAAACGTCCACCTCTTACGCAATTTAGCGCATCCCCCTTTACTTGATCCGTTTTGCAATCGACTTGCATAACCTCTTTCACTTCTAGGGCAGAAAATCCCAAACAAAATGTTCCATACCCTTCTGCGACAAATATAGAATAAACCATTCCCGGGATATATCCACTAGGGTGAACGAGGAAGCAAAGCTAGAGCAGAAAAGGAGTGAGAGGGATAGATTCGAGGGATACGAAAATCGAAGCGGGCAAAAGCGAATTCAATCTCGAAACACTTGGGTAAACGCGAGAGTGCTCGGACATCGAGACGAAACGAGAAGTTTAGCGAGGCTGGATCCTCCTGGGTGTATCGCGGAAACGCCAAAATCTGCCGACAGGCAACGACGCGACGGTATTGCCATGCGAGCCGCTGGAATTGGCGTGGTCCCATCGGACATAAATTTCAATCAACGGCACCGACGACGCTGCTAGTCGATGCTAGTTCGAAGGGAACCCGAAACACAGTCCGCGTTCTCATTGAAGGCGTCGCTCGCATACTTCGACCCCTAGATATTTATTGCTACCTGATCGAAGGTACGCTGATTGGTTCTCGTCGCTCTCTTGTCTCCGTGCGTAACACACAGCGCACGAAAACGTAAATTTCATGACGGTGCGAACCGTTGATTGGTTCCTGGAACTAGCCAGAATTTGCATCTAGCGGAACGTCGATCGGCCATCCTTTGCTGTTGCTGCTGACCGATCGTATGTTTATCATCGTTATATTATCGTATTCCATTCTCGCCAATTTCTTTGTATTATAAAATAGAAAGTAAAATAGAGTGATATTTTTTTATCTCGTAGAATTCGAACAATAAGTAATTCTCGAAGTAACACAGATCTATTTTTCTAAAGTATTTTTTGCTCGGTTACATCCTCATCTCTGTTCATATTTACCTTCTATATCGCTGATAGAAATATATTTTTAACCTACACTGTTTCGACACTGACGAACCCCGACGTCCGAGAGATTCCGTGCGATGAGATTGTTCGACCTATTTCGTATCTCTCACGGCCGACTAAATCAATTTTCCATTTTTATATTTTTAATCAATCTCCGATGATTCCATCGAAGATTCGGCCCTTTTTCATTTGCTCGTCTCACACGACACGCCGTGCAGCCATTTTTATCTTTCCTATCGATACCTTTATCCTCGTAAATCGTCCACAAATAACCATCCTACGTTGGTCGAACAGACGTTGATATCTAACATAAGCACTTACCAGCACTTTACTTTGATAATTCTTACTTACTCTTCGACTGAAATAATAAGAACAATATTTAAAGAAACCCAACAGAGAACAGTTTTCAAACACAGGTATAAGTACAATTTGTTCACCGTCAAGTCGTGAAACTGTTTCTTTACTACATTTTTCCCCATCCACCGTTCAGAATACGATGTTCTGACCGATACGAGCTTGTCGAGGGCAAAAAACGTCCATCGCAAAACGTCGGGCGAATATTGCTTCATTAAGCTTTCCTTAGAGCTCGTTCTCGAGACGGTTTGTTTATCGATCACAGGTACAGTGCCGGCTAACTCAACCGGCTAACAATCGTTAGAAAAGATTGACGTCCCTCGACAATTGAGCACGGTTTCCATGAACAGTTTCGTTAGCGCGCTGTCGGTGTGCCTTGGAATATTGCTTTCCGCGTTCATTGGCAGCTTTTAATTAACTTCGCGTACGGAAATGTAATAATACCCAGCGCACTTTAAATAAACTCGATAATCGACTGACATGAGCGAAAGCGGCAAGACGGCTGGGTTGCGTCATGGCTCAGTTACATTGCACCGAGCTACTTGCTTGAGTGCGTTCTAGAACAGCAACGAACTAGCCGCTAATTGCTGGAAATTTTCGGTTCAAGCTGAACTGGGTAGCCTTGGCTGCGGCGCAATTAATCATTTAGGAATCTTCGTTAATCCATTCTCAGCAAAATAAAGCTAATTTTGAACAAACAGAATTTAGGTGTCGAAAATATTAATAAAATATATTAGAGTTGCTCGAAAAATTCGTAACTAAATTTAAAAATATTTGAAGACAATGTATTTGTATGAATTTCATATTTTATTGAATTTCGATTATTTCCTATCATGTAGCTTTACTTTTTCAGAAAAAAAAACTATTCTTTTTTAGTAATAAACTCCTTCAAATAGTTATTGAATATTTCTAACAATGAAATCTTTTTAATTAATCAGTTACAACTTCTATTCTTGAACTAAAAATAATGTTTACTTCAAACTTAGTATTCAAATATTTAACACAAGTTTGTGATGAATAATCCTCTTCTAATTCCATTAAATATACTTATTCATTGTTTAAAAGGCTACAAACTTCTCAAACAGTTCAGCATTTCTTTTTGCAATAGAATAGAAAACTGCTTTACTAAATAGGTTTAATTATTACAGATAAAATTTATTAAGGATTAATACGAAATAGATGACTTCGCGTTTATATTATAATTGAAAGAAAATATTATGAATTTGTTAGGATTTAAACGCAGTTGCAAAAATTGAACGAATGCAAATTTTATAACTGGCTGAATAAAGCAAAACGGATTGTTAGCAAACAATTATATGGCAATATCGAAAATACTCATCAATTGAAATTATCAGTCGAATACACACGTTTTATTTTACTGATCACGCTGCAATGCGCTCTGTTGTGCTTTCAGTGAGAAACTTGGTGAGAAACAAAGCAAAAGATCAATAGTTCTTTTTCATACTCTTGTAAATTGAAACGAACACCAATGTTACCGAACACATTTGCAGAGTCAATTATTTTCTATAGATGCGATTATTCTTTGTGGCGTTGCATCAATATAAATTTCATCCATTAAACATTTCATATCTATTCTTATTTTATTCGGATCTAGTCATAAAAACAATTTAATTTTACAAGTATACATGTTTCTTAAACTAGAAAAGCTTCTTTAGCTTGTACGCAGCTGGAAAAGTGTTTCTATCGTAAAGCTAAATAGTTTACAACTTAAAAGATAAACCTCAAAGAACTTTTATGCATAATATTTATGTAAATATCTTTTTACGTTTTTTACTCTGCACATAATACAACACATAAAACATTGTCATACTCTCCACGTCCAATCAAATTACCGTGAATAATGTTAACGAGATTTGGCAGGTAGCTACAGCACCACGATCGCTGTACATTCGCACAACATCCGCTACCGAAACTTCTGAGAACGCCTGGAGGACCTTCACAATTAGTGAATTCAGCTTCTCGAATGCACCTAGCTCCGAAATAAAAAAAAGAAACCGCTTGTCTCGTTAAGGTAACGCGCAAGGGCCGGAAGTTTGATTAGTCGGCAGTCGGTACAGGCAGAATATTAGCGAACTTAGCCGAGGAACTTGTTCATTAGTGGATCATCCAAGTGTGTGTGTATGTGTGTTAGAGAAAGAGAGAGAGAGAGAGAGAGAGAGCATAATGAACACTAGAGAGGGAGAGTTGGACGCCTTGGTAAATCCACGTTGTAATCTGACGGTTAGATCGGGCCGCCGATTGAAACTGCCAGCAACAGCCGAACAGTTCCAAGCCGCCGTGGTTTCAGAAGGGTCTGGCCTGCAACTAATATACGCGCGTGTAATTAGTTGTGTCGCGCTCGATAGTGTGCTTCGTGGCTGATTTGTTGTTGGTTATGGTAATTTTATTGGCCCACCGCGACCCTTGGGGCTGTGCTTGGATATCACGCGTTCATTTCTATGGCTAGGTACGTTCCTGTGAGCCGTATTTCCGCCACGTTGCCGCCAAATTAGTGATAGACGGCGGAAATTCTGTAATGCGTAAATTAGTGACTTGAAACATACAGAGTTGTCACTGCTTCGACCTCATTAACGAATGATTTTTCGATTTGATGGAACTGAGAGAACGAAGATTGCTGTTTAGGAATTTGTAAATAGCGACGTTTCGGCTGACATCAGTTTCTTTTGTAGTTATAGTATTAAGCTCCACGGGTGTTTCATTGCGCATCGCTCGACAACAAAGTCCTTTTACGTTACCATTAAAAAAGTTAGAAGGGTTTACGTAAATTAAGCTTGTTTCTAAGAAAGCTGTTTCCTAAGACTTTGTCTGGTAATGCACTGAAAATTAATGAGAAAACAGAAACTGTACTTACCTAGTATCTTGTTACTTCGTTGACTGGTAATAAATTTCTTCTTTTATTATATAAACTCCTCTTTCTACTTTCCTAATTACAATTTACAAGTTGTTTAAGTTGATATATCGAGTTGAACATACAAACACATACTTAAAGTAATTATGAAAGGAATGAGAAATATAGCAAGGCGAATGAAAAGTGGAGACTAGTTTTAGAAAAACATTTACATATTTATATATATAAAATATAATACAATTTGTTACAGTGTAGATGATAGTGTAGCGTTTAGACGTTAATATCCAGTGTAAATTAGGTATAAATCTAAGAGCGGTCTGGAAGGATAGGGACGCCCGGTAACGCGTACGATCCGTGCGTGAGCGCGGGTGTCATTAGGCGCGGACACACGCGCGCACACACTGCGGGGGAGTACAAGATCAACATGTTACATGTAAATTATAAAGATACAAGATACTATTTAGCTAGCTATCTGAATTCGAGTGTGTAGGTGCCTATGAAGAGTCCGGGACGTAATTTAAATCTAAAAACTATATATACAGGGTACCTATGTACACGCACACGCTATTCGCTCGATTCCTTTTTTCCCCGTCCACTCGTTTGCTTTTTCTCGCACGATCACTGTGTCCCAATATCTAGCTAATGGGTCACAGGCATCGGTCAACGATGGTCGCTAATCTTTTCTACATACAGTACATACATTTCCCGATTTCCTGGCTCCGCCGAGTTTTCGTTCAACCTCTAATCTCCTCCCACTCCGAAAAGCCACTTTTCATACGTTTCTTCTATCTCGTCGCTTCTCTTAATAATTATCTCTCTTATCGCTCCATTCTCTTGTCAATTTTATTGACTTGGCTCAAATTTGTTTATGTCTCAAGTTTGAATCGGCGAGTAATCGGTAAATGCTTCACCAATCGTACCGATTCTCCATTCAGGTACTGCACGTTACTTCCTCGTTGTTCCATTATATAATCATTCACTAGTATATACGTCGTAGACGTTTGTAATTTACTGTTAGGAAAAAGTTACAATGGAACGGTAACCTTTGTAGTAGTTTTTCTTATCGAAATCTCGATGGAAGCCAGGAATCTCGGCGTGATAACGAACCAGCTAACGTACATACGATGCAAGATCATTGAATATAAATGCGTAATATCGTTCCCTATTTATCTAACATAATTATCCCAGCATAAATGACATTTACTTGTGACACTTTGCTTGATTGTTCTGGTCATATCACCGGCAGTTCCTATCAGCCCCTCCCAACACGCAACACCCTTAAAACATCCTGACGACGGCGACGCCTGCGACAACGGCGTCAGCAAACGGCCACTGAGACTGAAGCCAGCGCGTCGACATCGTAGCACGGAAGAAGTCTCGAAACGACTTCCTCTCCTCGCCTCTCGCGCGGCGCGATTATAACAAGTTCTTTCGGCGGTGATAAATCATCGCTTATCCCGTAGCGGATCGTACATTCCGTACACGCAGCGAAGAATTCGAGGAAGGGAAAGTAGCGATCCTTTCTATCGAATGTTTCTCAAATTGTTCCATCTCTCAATACGTGTTTACTATCTTGCTTCTATCCTTCAATCGTCGATCAATTGCATCACCGTCGTACTGTTTCGTCAATGTTTTAACATCATCGACAAGTCTCGAACGACTTGTTCTGTTTTCATTTCTGTGTACGTAGGTCTGCGTGTCGTATGGATATTTTTAAACGTGTAAATATTGTACGTGCTGACTCGATGGTTCCATGTTATAAGCGTTTACAAACAAAAAGAGAGGGACAATAATAACAGAAAGACGGAGTACAACTTCGAATTGGAACGCTGACATTAGCGAAGCGACGATTGGCAGTATCACGGCAGTATACTCGTCGGCAGTATACAGCAGTATGATCGGAAAGGAATGGACCTTCAGCGCTTAAAAGTAACGTTTTTTTTTTTTCCTCGAGGATGAAGGTAATAATCGCTCGACTGCCCTACGATCTCTACACACACAGATCTCCTATGACATTTACGAATTATCGTAGTATTAAATTGTAAAACGTGGCTACGCGCTTATTATTTTTACCGATTAGTCCGACTACGTAGTGAGGTTTTTTTTTTAATATTTCTACACTAGGGAAAGAAAGAGAGAGAGAGAGATTTATCATCGACAATCGGTCGTCGTAAGTCGTGGGAGATCGGTACTAAAAGACATCGACAGAACAAACGAGAGATTTTAATAGACGACCGAGAGACAGATGTGAGAACGAAAAACAACCGACACACAAGGAAACCGAAACCGCGACATTTCGCTCGTGTGATTTTCTGGAAAAAGAGGAACGCGCCTACGAAGCTTTTCGCTTCTCGTGTCTCCGACTGTGAAACCTGCGTTCTCCCCCGATGCAAATAGAATTGAGGAAAAGCGCGCGCATTAAGGGACTCTTGACTACAAAGATATCGATCGCGGTGCTCCGGCGTAAGTCCTCTACTTGCACGCCATCGTACATGTTATTCCTTGCTTCCCCCCTTCTCTCTTTCTCCTTTCCCAATAATTAAAGTGGTGCTTCGAAGACTTAATCGACTGAACGAGTGTCAAATGAGGGTACATTGTAACAGGTCAAGAATTGGATCAATTTAAAGTAACTACGCGAAATAGATTGGATTTAATTCTGTATCGAAAAAAAGAAACAATTCTATTGTCTAACTCTTGTTGGTGATTTCAAAATGTTAATAGCAATTGGTAATTCCCGACCGATATTCGTACATCTGTATCGATATTTGTAAATTTTTCCCTCGTATGTTCTTTCATTTAAACATGATCATGATAAATTGTTCTTTAAAATAATTCTTTTATTGTCTCAAATGTTACATTGTTCGATAAGTCGAATAAAACATTCCAGTAATAGTTTCGATAATAGATCGTTATTTGAATCATCAATTCATAAGTCTGAATCAGCTATGAAAGCTGTTAATTAATTACAAACGCTCGACGAGACAATCATTATCGATTGCCTACCAAGGAGTCAAAGCACCGCTTTAAAGCGTGGCGTCGTCAAGAAACGGAAGCACGTGTCTTCCGTTGGTGGAATCGATCACGTAGAGATCGATGCAACACCGCGTGTGCCATTCGTAGTGACAAGTGTCCCCCAGCGAGCGGTGGAGAACGCATCAAGAAACTTAACGTACGCTTCCCGACCGTCGCGCTTCGCGAACATGTGGCGCGCGGAATATATAAAAACGCATATATATCTAACGCGTGGAAACGCGGGAGAAACAGAGTGTCAACGCGACAAGTAAACTTCTTCTCTATACAATTAAATAAAAAATAAATAATCTCCGGCACGAACAGCCAGCTGAACAACGAGAGCTACACTTAAGGAACTGTACAGAATATTACAAAGGAAATGGTACAAACGTTGGTCAAGTGACACATAACGAGGCTAAAATAATTCCACGATACAATGAAAAACGTTGCAAACCTGGTTTGTTAGTCCCGAGTGCGAATCGACCAACGTTTATATGGTCTCCGCTAAAAAACGTATCTATTCGTATAAATCTAATAGTAACAGAATATACAGACTCCGGCGGGAACCAAGCGATTCTCGATGAGATTACTCTTTGAAAAATCTAGAAAGCTGCGCCTGAAAGCTACTTCTTTAGAAATTTTCTCTTCGTCAAGACCACCCGAATGCGTTCAATTCGCTTGGTTCTCAGCCTGCTAAATAAACAGCCAACAATATAAATTCTTTCGAGTCTAGAAGCTTCAAAATAATTCCGCACAATAGACAGGATTTCAATTTCCTCGTGGATATCTTTCGTTCGAGAACTGCTAAAGGAGAGAATCGGTTAGTAAATATTCGCGATTTACACTATGTTGCTTTTATCTTGAGACGACGAGTCGAGTTCGAAAACGCAGCCCGTTGTTTGTAAAAATGGACTAGAAAACTTGTATCATATTTTTACTCTTTCTCGTTCAATCGCGTTGTTACGTATTTATTATTATCAACCAAAGGAACGTAGGCTAAGATCGATTAACGTTATACACGTATGTAAGTTCATATTCACGTACGACCGATCCTAAAATTATTGTATTATATTTTACGCAACATATTATACGTTGGATCGTGTATGACAGACAGGGCTATAGTGGAAAGTAACGAAATAGAGGAGCAACGAGTAACTTTGTCGCTCACGATTTCGATTCACGATTCATCCGTATTCATGTTGTTCCTTTTATCTGATTGTGTCAAAGGGCGAGAGATCCATCCGTTTTGACGCAAGCGCCGACTATGTTAACGTTACGACGGAAACGCAATTCTTTGCAGGATTTCAAGGGACTTCCTTTGATCGTATCAGCCTTTACCCGCGCCATGTTCAAGCGAAATATTTCGCGACTAACCGAATGAAATCGAATTAAATTCTGAATCGATTACTTGCGAATGAACCTAAAAGCTTGCTTTTATGCCGGCGTCGATACGGATCGATACCTCGTAGATACAGAGGTATTTATACGTTTAGCTCTTTACACACAATGTCATTTGTGCAATATTTTGAAAAAGAAATTAGATGGTGAAAACTGAGAAACGACGAGTGATCGAAGTCGAAAGATATCCAACGATGGTCCTGCGCGAGTATGCGATTCGTTATAACAATATAGTTGCACGAGCAGAGATCGCGAAAAGGGAGGTTGATCCTTGAATGAGGACACCGTAGATCCTACTCTTCGATGGACGTTCATTAGGGGAAAATATATTTGGCAATCTTCAATAGATCGTCTCGTGTCGACAACATCCATTATTCGTTCCGTGCGCGGTCACGACTCAAAACCATCAAAAATATTTCTCTTTCCCACGTCGATCGAGGTAATCCATCCAGCTGATCCATCGATCAACTCTTCCTCGATGTGTTTCGTGAAACGAATCGCCTCCGTAAGAAAAATAGCGATCGTTCGGTAGTAGGACAAACCGGATAGACGTGGAAACGAACGCGAAAGGGAACCCCGGCATCTACCGCCATCCTCACTCAACGACCAATCAACGACGAATATAGTTGTTTAGTTTAAGTGACGCGTCAGAGGATACACGCCGGTACGTACTTACATATGCATCTCCTCCCCGATCCAGCGCGATCAACAAGAAGATAAAACAGCCGTCCTAGATAAACGAAATCGATCGGTCGGTCGATCAGCATGTAGACGACCAACCAGTGTTCACCTGAACATACCGCCAACGATAGCCAACACAATGGTTAATATTAAGACCATCGGTGGTACCGATCTAGTCGAGGAACTTCCGCCAGTTGGTCCGTCACTGCTGCGGGACACTTTGCTGCGCACCAATTGTCCACGTTCGACGGCGTTTGTCTCGTCACTGTCAGGATCCACGGGAGCACCAATATCCTCGTCTTCACTCAGCAGCATCGACAACTTATTTCTGAGAGGTTTCTTCGAGCAGGGCAAGTTAATCTCCTCGTACGGCCTCAAAATCCTAGGATAGTGGACTTCCAAGTTCTCCGTGCCCGGCAGTACACCCTTGTTCGTCCAGCAGAGAGGTTTGAAGGTGCCTCCTCGAGTAGCTTCTCGGAAACTTTGAAAACTGGTTTCCCAGTCGTAGCTAAGCAAACGTTCCTCCAATGTCATGCCGGATAACTTTTGCGGTTCTTGAATCTTTACCGGGCTGGAACCTCTGTAACAAGAAAGAATGATACGTGATGGTTTGTCACGGCTTGACTCGATTCCACGTCCTACAGGGACGAAGTTTCAGAAGTCCCGAGGACGACTTTGCTCCCGTGACCCGCATCGTGAAAGCGCGCTCGTTTGCCGGAACAAAGCTTGTTGCAAGTCTTTGTGTATGGCTTGAAGAAAACAGGAACGCGATTACGTGTGCCTCTCTCTTTCTTGACCAGGAAATTTTAGTCAATGTCCTGGGATTGAACTAGATTTCAAACGGATAAGACAGAAAATAGGAGTTCAGATCGTTGGTTATGGTCGTCTACACAATGATAATAAGTTGATCGTTTAGGTATTTAGGCTAATTAGTTTGATGGCCCGGTAATGATCGCATTGTTGGTAACAGGTGTATGGTTTTGAAGTAGGAGCGTTGTTTGCCTGCCTGTGGTCGATACAGCAATTTGGTCGCGATGTCACGCAAAGATGACAATGATCTCTGTCGGAGTTAACGATCCAACTAGCGACGACCTGCCGATATTAGTGGTAGTAATAACAGTAATTTAACTACGGTATTCAATGTAGCCAGAGTGTGTTTAGTGAAACAGGACGCTTGTTACATTAAGGTTCGTGACACGTCGCAGGAAGCGTCTTCGTGACACACGTAACATTACGTAATGCAATAAACGATGCGTCTGGCGCAATATAACCGACGCTCGTTGAACTAACGACAGGTCGTGCGGTCGTGACGCACGGGCCATCGCCGTCCCTAATTGCCAATTTAAAGTAATCAGAGTAAAAGGAGCGAACGTCTGGTCATTGCTTTGTGTGTAGAGGCATACGTCGTGATCATTAACGTGGTATCAAACCTGCCGCGTAAATTAATCTCAAACGGTCTTTGAACTTTCGATATAAAAAAAAAAAAAAAAAAAAAAAAAGAAAGAAAAATGAAACAACCGACGAACCGACAGTCGTGATTATTTCGCGAAATTCAAGTCAACCTAACTGTTTCGTTTGTTTCATAGCGGACAGTTTGGCAAAATGAACGAACAAGAGAGATCTCATCGAAATTATTGTCGATATTCAAACACGAACAGAAAACGTTACGACAAATACTCACTGCATCAGCTTTTGGATTCCCAAACTCTGCAGAACCGTCGGTAATGAAGGCAGAGAGTAGCAAAGCGACAGCTCGATGCGAGGATAATAAAGCGTGGATACCAAACAAGTTTCTTCCCTCGTCGACAATCCACCTAGCGTGATTGCTTGTCTGGATTTAGATGAATATGTACATTCGGCTATTAAATGATCACCCTGTAACAAAAACACACATCCACCTATGATTACCCTATATGCTTCGCTAATACCAAATAAAGAAGTACACAACTTTTCCACAGTTATACGCTTCATTTTCCTATCACTTCCAGAAGAATTTTATCATATCGATTCCTTGGATCGTTATTTAAATCGCTGCGAAAGAAACATCGTGCAGAGAAACAAACGCTCACCGGATAGACCCTGACGGGCTTCTGCAGCTTCCGATACTCCTGATAGCTAGGATCGTAATTGGTGTCAGACGCAATGGGTGGCAACTCCTCGCCAGACCTTATCTGACGCAATCGGACCTTCCTGCCCAGCTGATGAGTATGCATAATGACAGCGAATATGTTGATGCCGCTGTTGGGTATGGTGTGTCCGGTACAATCCGAGATGCAATGACCTTCGGAGATAACGTCTGGCTGGCCGGGTGGTATGATATGCCTCCAGTTCGGGTCGATGCCGACGCTTAGAATTCCGGCATCGTGGGTGCGCAGCTTGTCCGTGTAATGCAAACGCAGGCCAGAGCTGTCGCTGATGAATGCATCCATCTGCGGGTTCGTATAGTGTGTTTCTAGCATGTAGTAGCGCGGTCCTGTGTGCGGATCGAGCGCATAACCGGCCTCCGGTGGATAATTGAAGCCCTGCGAGAAAAACCGTGACGAACGTTCGATTATACGCTGGCTAGGAACGTGTCTGACGTTTCGAGAATCGGGAGCGTCAGATTTATGGACTATGGTCGAAGGTTCATGGGGTGGCTTGTGTCAGGGATAAATGGTTCTTTTCAGTTTTTATTACTGTGATTTACGATAAATATTTGCGTGAAGAATTTTTAAAGGCAACGCAAAGGTACCTATGTACGTGTGCTGTTGAGGGAATTTTCATTATAGATTGTGTTATTTATTATGGATTTAGTTTCATGTATAATATGTTTAGTGTGTGGTGTAGTTTAAAGTAAAGCAAGCACAGGTGCTTAATTATATGTATAAATCATATTTGAAATATAATCGAGATTTGAATCAGTGAGGCGGGTAATTGCACCGAGGTAAATCATTGTCCACAAATGTTAATCGGGCGTCATCCTGGGACAAGCGTAAGAGACACACTGGTAGAACACAGAGAGTATCGCGGTAATTCTGGGTTTTGTGTAATGCATACCAATGCGGAGAGCGAGAGAGCGTCGCGAACTCGTTTCTTCGTGGTCGCGCTGGTAACACGAATACCCTGAGAAGATGCGACTGATCGCGGAACAGCCGGTAATCTCACACGCGACATCGTGTCATGATTTAATTGCTCGTACATGCGAAAGCACTGTCATCCATATAAAATAATTTAAAAAGAAAGAAGAGACTTCTCTCTCTCTCTCTCTCTCTCTCTCTCTCTCTCTGACCCTTGGACGGGTACAATTAAACCTGCTATGCTAAGTGTCTTTTTAAACAATATTTCAACATCAGAGTTACATTGTCCGATACCATGGTTCGAATCGATTTAGCAATTTGCATTTAATTTCTCTTTTAAGAATCGCTTGAATCGAAACGAATCCAATTTTTCACTTTCTAATTCGAACGAAATTATATCTCTAACCGATATCCGTGTTGGATGGGAAATTTATTTAATTCTTCATTTACATTTAAATGTGTCACGTAACATACCTCAGAACCCAGGCTCCAAATAGCCGCGATTGTGTTACACTCAAGAGACGGCTGATTGGGCTCGTAGCAAACACTGCCGGACGTCTTCGCGGCGGACTCCAATAGCGCCTGATCTCTACGACACTCGTACAAAGTCATGTGATGCAGGTAATCGTGACTTCCGGGTTGTATCACCGGCTCGTACTGAAAAAGGAAGAGTCCATGCGCGCTCAGTTCAACACCTGTCAGATAAGAAGAAGGAAGAAAGCGGGAGAGAGGAAAAAAAAAGAACGGCTCGCGCCGCTGACTTGGAAGAACTTAATTCATCGCGTACATACCAGCGTTTACGAATGGATGAAAAGTTATCTTCGATAAATCAAGGATCTTTTCAACGAATCGACGTGTGCCTTTGAATCGGTATGAATCGCGCGTCAGAAACTTTAAGCACGTGTTGCCTATTGACGAACGTATGCTATACCTCGATGAAGGCTAACTTTCACATAGAACGGTCGTTCTCGCGACTTCGTTAGACGAGAATCGCAACATAATCGCATTACGTGACGTAGTCGCCAACGATTCACATAGAAATTTTGTTCCAATGTTACGTATTACAACTACTAGGAAATATCGTGTTACCCGTCCATTTCTGTTTTATTCCGTTTTCCCAATCAATAATCGAGTTAGATCCGAGCACCTCGTGTCACTCCGCTGCTTCATGCGCAGGATTAACATTAGCGCGGTGATGAAATGTATCATAACGATAAATATAATACCTATATATGTACATAGATATGATGTCCAAATTCGAATAAGATCAGAAAATACTTTTCGCTGGTGCGTTTTACTGATGGAAAACAAGTCGCGGTTACTCGATTTTACAGGTCGACTGTCACACGTCCTCGTCGATCGGTCGTTTAGAAATAGATACATCAAAACCACGAAGCGTTATCGGAATTTTCGAACATCACGATTGGAAATAGAGATCAAACTCGACGAATGATTTCGCGCGAATGACAGACCTCTCGAACTGTGTAAAGATACTTTGCCGTATACGCGTGAAAGCAACGCGATGACGTGTTCGTAAAAGAGAAGGATTCGCGTTGTATCTGCCGGAAGCGCGATTTATACGGTTTCATCAGTCGTTCGTTCTAATGGAGGGGCTCTTGACTCTCGACATTAACCGTAAACCGACCGACGAAACGATCGTTCCCGGACCTTGGAAGATACTTGCAAGGATTTCCAGTCGACAAACTGACTGAGATCTCTGGTGCTCGACGGCTTCCACTCCACGTCGACGAGAATCTGTTCATACGCTCACGGTTTAATCAAGTTTAGATGGGTTAGGTGCGTAAGACGCGGCGCGAGCAGGGTTAAGAGTAAGTAGGTTACAGTTACGAGGAGAACTTACCTTCACGACGTGGTGTTTGTGATCAATGTTTGGCATCCTTAGAACGCGACACCAAAGCAGCGTGTCTTGTCCCTTGGGTAAACGAACCTGCAAAGTAATTTAAAGATGCTTGGTTAAACGGGCGTAATTCTTTGCGTTAGCTGTTCAGGTGCATCGAAACGAGGAAACTTTTCCACCCTATAAAAATAAACCGACTTCGCGTTTATTTCAGAGTTCGAAGGATTTCCAGGTTACATAATACAGTCACTTTGCAATTTTAATCAACTTTATTACAGCAGTTTGCGGCTATATATAGGAGAAACGGTCGCAAACATACAACGATTTATGCATGATATGGGTACGAAAAGGGTAGAAACGAATCGAGATTGAATAAGGGTATAGAAGTGGATGCTGTTAGCCGTACACGCACGAGTTAATGCTTCCTCAAAACTTCTCAAATGTTAACGCTCTGTACAGGTTGGTCACCACATAATACGACTGGGAATTCATCCGACGCTGCACGAAACTGCATGGTACTGTATAGATCTGTCTATACCCGTTAATGGAGGAACGTGGTATTTAGCGCGGTACATGCTTGCTATCGCCGGACTGCCAGCCTCCAAATTGTTTTTCTAATTGCAACTATCTTTGACCGAGTTTCCTCCAACAATTCGCGTGACAAAGATAATCCAGAGAAACGATTTTCGGAATCAGAGCCGTGTTCACCGGCGAAACGAGCGAAACTACTGCTGTTTTAAACGATCGTGTACAAATGAAATAGTTTCTCAAACTACCGTCATCTCGTTTCCCTTTTACTCCAAAAAAAAACTGAACATTTTCACACCGATGATAATTAAACTAGATATTAAGCCTCCTAATTTAACTCAACGAGTTGAATATTATTGAAAATATTATACAACTATTTAAACTATTCTAACAGAGAAAGAAAGTCAAGATGTCGTTTGAATAGTTAAACTGCAGGTCAAAAGGATTCCTCTGGAGGCACATATATTAACGTCGAGACGTCTGATACCTGGCGTGAATCTTCAGGTGTTGCCGCAGACCGTTTGTCAGCAAAGGAACGCACAAAGGCGTATTGAGTAAATTTAATCTACGGTAAGAGATCGAAAGAAAGAATAAGAGAACGAACCAAAGGATTCCTTACCACCGTGATTACGAGGCGTTTTAAACGATCGAAGAAAAGTTGTCGATGCGCCGATCGAGATTGGATTTATGCCGAAAAAGATCTCGCAATATATAAAGAAAGAACGGGAGGGTTCAGATGGAGTAGGAAACGAAGGTTGAGGCTTGAGTTGCAGCCGCGGGGTATGTGTGCGATTCTGAAGAGAAAATTGCGATTCTTTTTTCGCGGCTGTGCTGTTCGACCGCCTTGAGCTTGAGCCACGCCGCCGTAGGGTTCTCCCACGCGCTTCTGCGAAATTATCGATGTCAAGATTACCGAGAAGGACGACTGCGTTTATTGTTTTGCGGTCGAATATGCTGAACGGCCTCAGGGTTCGGTCAAGATTTCGGTCCAGCGAGCTGTGTTTACGATTCCTCGGGCTTCTGGCTGCATTTCCTACAGAATATCTTCCTTTGGCCAATCAGATTTCTCTCTCTCTCTCTCTCTCTCATTCCCTTTTCGTAAAAAAGCTGATGTTGCTGTTGCACGCAGTATGAGAGCCGATACATGCGAGGGATGCTTGCAGAATCACTTTATCACACGAAAACTGGACATAAACTTTTATGTTCGTCTGAGTGTAATCTGGATAAATAAGAATCGACAGAAATGGATGTTGACCTCGTACAAGGAATTCTTCCAAATATGTACGTGGAACGTCGATGCGTTCCGGAATAGATACTCTATACGTATGTTACGGTAGACACGCTAGTCAGAGATAGATAGCGCCGAGATCAAGAGAAATTTTAGATATACCTGAAACTTGGTTTTAACGGTCCAAAAAATAGAGGTATCTATTTCTAACCGTATCTCTATCTTACATCTATAAATTGTGAAACAATTAAATCTAGAATAGACTGATTTGTGAAACTGTTGAAATACTCATCGCAAACTTTTATACATATATATATTAGTGTATTATTAACGCTTTACAAACATTTTGAAACTTCTCTGGTATTGTATCGAGACACGAGTGTCATTATTATATTGGTAAAATTTGAAACCATTGTGATTATATTTGTTAGAAAACCGTGAACTATCGAACTGGAAATAAACTGTGCTCTTTTCATTTATCGCTGAATTCTATTTGAATGACACTCATAACGCATACACGCGCACGTTTTAGTAACTTCCATAAACGAAACACTAAATTGTCAAAGCAGTACACAAGCTCAGGCTATGAATTCAACGCAAATAGACGTCATCGCGAGAGCGATTCACGACACGCCTCACCCTTGGCCGCTTTTTCCTTCGTTGCGTGGATTCTTGGAAAGAGAAGAGACGATAATTATCCTGCGGGTATGTTGGGTTTCGCGCACTATGCGTTCAAATGGATGACTTCTTTTGAAGGACAGCCCATGTAAAAACGCGTTTTATGTTACTCGGCCGACGTGCTCGCATAAGCATTTCATATTTCGCCCTTTCCTGTTTCTCATCGCGGCGCCAACTTTTTACTCTTGGTCGGTTGCTCCTATAAATAACTAATAACGCGTCGCGATCCCTTTTCGAAATCAGATCTGATAGGGTCGAGCGAAGCGCGAGAAAAATTAGACGTGTGAAAGAAGCCCGTTGAAAAGCGTATGAAGGAAAAAAAACAGAAGATATACAGGAAACGTGTCTGTTACGAGAGATGTAACAGCGATTCAACGGGGGAGCTTCGTCAGAACTCTCTGAATAACTATATTGAGAATGAAGAATGATGGCGTATCCTTTCACGAGGCACATTTACCAAGACTATGATTGATGACGAACATCGCTAATGAACTTCATAGTTCATGGAAACTTCTGTGTTTCTTGCAAACATCAACTACAATTTCCCAGTTGAGCAATGAAACGAAAACTTCATCCACGCGATTCTATCAACACAATAGCGGATTAGGCGAAAAGTCGAAATTATCTATGCGTCAGAAAGATGGTATGCAAACGATGTTTGGGAGAGAGCGTGCGAAAATAAAAACGAGACTATATAAATTTACGAGGCAACAGGGGTGACGATGAGGCGCGAAACGGCATCCGCCTGAGGCGAATTTGGCGCTCTCTCGTTGGTGAAGTTTCCCTTTCGATTCGTCCCGAGAATGGCCGGCGAAAAAAGTATCACTGCCGGTCTTGGAAAAGGGAGAATGAATGCAAACCCGTCCTAACAAGTTGGCCCTCGCTCTCTTTGTGTCCACAGACATTCATATTCATCTCGTCGCGATACAAAAGTTATTCAACTGGCGAGGAACTTCCGCGTACGTAGTTAGCGAGGAACAAGTAGCATTCGTATAAGAAAGAAGTAAGAAACGGAGAGAGACGAGGCGCGGTGGTCGTAAGATAAACGACGCTCTGGCAACTTTAATGTCGCCGCTATCCGGCCGTCTCCAACTGTGAGAGAAACAGAGACGAACAGACGGCTCTTCTCTTCGTGACAATTAAAACCGCTATCGCGTTACGAAAGTTTTGGCGATGCGAGAATGCGTGTCGACTAATCAGGCATCGCTAGGATTAAGAAGTTTGAGAACGAGGCGCGTTACCGTAGCAAAGTATCGTAACTCATGGAGAAATTGTAGGTATAAGATGGAATAACAAAAAGGAAGAGCGACGGAGAATATCCTGAAGAACGGTGAATTATTTCTCGCAGATACTAAACAGAATTAAATAGTTGATGACATACGGGGCTGACCATGGTAATTTATAGTAGTGTTCTGTAATTCTGGGCGATTCAACTGGGTCGAGGAAACTTGGAAATTGTACGAAGCCTTCTCGACTGAATTCGGTGAGGCATCGTGCTGCGTGATACCAAATATGCGTACAAAACTTCGTTCCTGCATGATTTACATTAGCACAATCATTTGTGCTGTTAACTTGTCGCACTTGTAGGCTATTACCATATTCAAAAGCCTGCATAACATTTGAAATTTTACACTTTAGACCGGTTTCACGTGAAGATACGCGTATCGTGATACACGTGTCACGAGCTGCGTATCGTGTGAATGTCGCCCTTTGGTTTAATGTCTCATCTATCGCCTTCATATCGTTGACAAGAACACGAAATGAGTATCGCGATACTGCGTCGCCTGAGAATTGTCGTGTTATCGCTTCCATTAATGTACATATATATTCAGTATGTATCATATGCGCATCGCGATACACGTATATCCGTGTGAGACCGTTCTTACTATTATCACGATCTTTCATTGTAGCGTTTAGCGAGATGTACGTAATTGTATAATTCGAACTGTGCTCATTGCATCCCTCTGTTACAATTAAAGTAAAAGCAATCAAATCAGTACTACAAACAATTTCATATCAGAGGGATATCGAAGTAAAAACAAAAAGGAGAAAGGGGATCGTTCGATTTGCTGGGCGAACGAGTAATTCCTTTCCAGCTGGGAGACGCGGTAATTTGTTTCAGCTGATGAGCACCGAAACACCCCAGTTTCGCGATCCTGTTGGATACAAATTGTAAACAGAGCTGATGAAATTAGAGTCGTTCGGTTTCAACCAGCCACCTACCCCTCCCTCGTAATTCCAATTTATTATTTCGTTCCCGGCTTTTCCTGATAATGCAAGCCGTTTCCGTTCGTTTCCATTACCAGATTCGTTGACACACGTCGTTCGATTGAATCGCGCAAAAATATCGAAAGTGCCATTTATCGGTAAAATCAGATACGATGCATTTCGCGAGGAACCTCGACGGTAGAAATTTCACAAGATACGACGAAAACGGAACGAAAGAGGGAGAGACAAAAAGAGAGAATAGAAAGGACGTTCTCTGAAATTCCCGATTTTTCACCGATCGAACTGCCAATGCGAAAAGACACTGAAGCGTAAGCTGACTGATAACTTCGACATCTCTCCTTCGCTATATTTGCACATCGTCCATGCACCAATCACGTCATGTTTACGACTTCATTCACGTTGAAACTCGTCGTAGTTCCTCTTAGACTGCCGCCAAGAGTGCTCTCGAATTCTGGCATCGATAATAGAGTACTCGAGTATTTTTCATCTTCATTATTCACGCGAATGATCGATCTCTGCTCGTCGACGACGCGGAATAGGCGCCACGTAAATCCATACTAAACCATCCCTTCCTTCTCTCTGTCGGTATAAACTATAAGCAAAAGCTCGGCAGCCCGTGGAATTAGCATTGTCCGATCCCAGTGATAGCGTCGACCCGTAATCTATGACCCGGCGACGCTAATGAACGAATAGTTTTTGCCGGATGTGACCCGGTTAAGATTTATGCCATCATAAATTCGGCGCACAATGCTCCGCGGCTTGCATCCGATAAAAATCCACTCGTACCAGGCTGAACGTTAAACGCGTTCGAACATTCATCTCACGCGCAACCCGAGCCACCCACGCTTCGCTTTCTCTTTCTCTCTTTCTTTCTCTCTCTCTCTCTCTCTCTATTTTACTCGCTGGTTCGCTGGCTCACCTTTTCGAATAACAACGTCCGCACACGCCAACATGAGTCCTCGCGTTCGCGAAACAGAAGCGTGACTGAATCGACCGCGAGAATACCACGACTCGAACAACGAAACAAAAGAGACTGACCGCCTTCAAGCAACGAACAAGAACGAATAATGGTCCCTTGGATATGAACAGATCGCGGACCAAATTAGCGACCATTCCTTAAAATTCTGCTAGAAGTTTATCCGCTTTGACATATAGGAATTTTAGAGTTTATGAAACTTAAGAATTTTTTATCGCACGAATTTCCACGATTAATCTACACGTGAAATTTGAAAGAAAGTTTTAGTCAAAGATATGGACACTTGAAATTGAATGATAAACTTTGGTCTTTATTAATATTGCCATCGTCTAGCGTGAAGATTCACACGAACGCTCGTTACCGAGGTATTAGACGAGCAGCCGTCTCCCGTGCAATTTCCTTGAAAAGTTTTCACCGCATTCCCCGTTCAATTACAATCAAATTTTAATAACCACGGTCACGATGAATGTGTCTAATAACTTCAAAGACATTATCGAAGTTCGATGGAACCGTGTCAGAGGGAGAATCTGGCGACGAATCGGAACAGAGCCGCGATTCATTTCGTCCGACACACTTCTCTCTCGGAAAGTAAACTCAGCCACGGAAGCTTCCGGAAAAGTAGCTTCCACGGAGATCGAGTTTAATATGATATCGTTGACACTACGTTCCAGCCCGTAATTAAAACTCTTTAATCGCCTTTTCCGGGAAACTCTTCGCCGTACCGATGAATATTAAGCTCGTTCTCTCTTGTTACGTGTTACGCGCGAATACGTCGGATGCCGAATCGAGCCAACTGTTCCTTGAATAATTGGATAAACAACAGAGAGAGAGAGAGAGAGAGAGAGAGAAAGAGAGAGAGAGACGATCGTTCGAATATATCTTCGTAAAACCATCTTGAACGAGTTCACGCGTATAACATACACGTCACGCGAAACTTTTATCGATACACACTGCGCGAAGCATTCGTTTTCATCTTTACCCTACACCTTTAATCTCACTGTTAACAACCAAAATCCAGCGAGCACCTATCCATTACATTATTACCACCTACGCCGGTCTCTCTATTATTATGCATACGTAAGACGCGTTGCATCGCACCGTATCCTCCCTTCACGCAGTATAATCATATTATGGTATATCCGCCACGCAATGGCTCGTATTACACCATAATTTTCCGCCCACGTGATTCCGCGCGTTGGTTTCGCACATCATCGGCCCGTCGTTCGGCGGTCGTTCGTGGAACGCGGTACCACACGTTCTACATTACATAAGGATAAAATACATTCGTGGCTTCAGTAATCGATCGTCTGGGTGCCACCATGGGACGTGGATAAATGATTCGATACCAACCTGCTGGTTCAATATGTCCCACGTTTGAAGCTGCGGCTCGGCTTCTTGGTTGCGCGAGGTTGGCTTCGGTTGCGCGTCCCTTTGCACCAGATAAAGCGGCCTCGATCCTCGGATGGCGTCATGATCCGGCAAAACTCCAGCAGCAGACACCGGTTCCTCCACATGATATTGCCAAACCACTTGCATCGTGTCGTTCTGGAACACAAAGGAAAATGATTGCCGAAGTTCGAGTGGAATCGAGTCTCGGATCGAAAGTTGGATCGAATCGAGTCGAGTCGAGTCGAGTCGAGTTTGGCCGGCAAGGGCCTCGGCCGAAGGCTCGGTCCTTCATTTTTGTTATCGAAAAATATCGATAAGGACGGCTTACGGAGGCACAAAGGCCCGTCTTTTATACCTGGCTTGCTATAAAAGTCGAAGACTTCGAGTTACCAGAGGAACGAGAAGGATAAAGCAGGGTAAGGGAGGTGGTTGGATCGGGGTGAGGGTGGAAACTCTCTTCGTGCTTTCACGTTCAAATTCCACAGGCATATTCTCAGAGTCTCTCTTCAGGCGGAGGACGGAGCACTCGACCGAGAATTTTTAATTTAACCCTTTTTATTTCGCAATATCCCCCTGTCAGGCGAATCGCATATTGCAGTTTCGACAACATCGCCCGAAAGAGGAAAAAGCGTTCCCATGTACGTCGCGTTAACCTGTGTCCTATTATAGAAGACTATCCCCGTTGCTTTTAGGCTAAGCTTCCTCCCCCGTCTGCGTCCGTATCACCGCCACCCCTTGCCGCTCTTCGCCATCGTTCACCAGTTTTACCCATTATTTTTCGTCCGACTAAAATAAAACCGACGTAAGTTGATTAGTGAATGTCGGTAATAGAGTTGCCAGTAGCACGGAATCGAATAGATCGAGTTTCGAGAAGGGGTCACGATTCACAACTCACGACCACGCCTGCCGCAAACGATATTTCCCTTCGAATCGCTCGCGTGGAATTTATCGCGATTCGATTATATCGACGGAATTAGATAGGCACGCATAGACCATCGTTGATACTCACCACCTTTTCTTCGCGATCCCTCGAAATCAACACGCCTTCCCCCATCCACGAATAACCAAATTACCAAGTTATCGGAGTGAAATTAATTAATCCGTCGACTATTCGATTGCTCGCTCCCTTCAAATGCTCTTCCGTTGCATGCAAGAGAATCGATCGGTAGAAAAGTCGAATCGTCCATTGTACGGCGCTGTCATTTCCATTGAACAGCCAGGCTAATTGCGTTTGTCAATAAATATGTTTCGATAATCCGGCTAGTTAGTTTCACAAACAGATTTCGAAATAAGGATGGTTGACCGATTTCGTTTGAAATTCACCTCTCTCTAGAGAGACGGACCGAAGCAACGTTATCTTCCTGAAAACCTTGTATTTACCTGGCTGCTGGCACAACTCCAAGCACAAAATAGTGTATGCTTGGTGTTGCACGGCCACCAGCGAAATTAGTAGCCAGCCGCATTCGTTTTGCCCTTTTCGATTAAATTGTGTATGAAATCTGCGCGTGCACTCGTGGCGTCTCTTGATCACGACTAACGCAAATTTGAAGCACTCACCGTCAAGTTACAGTTTGACCCTTTTGTCGCGCTTACGGTACTCCTTGGTAAAATATATTATACTATACAGTATATATAGATAATTAAAGAATTTTATGTGCAAAATATATAACTCGTACTAGCGCTTCTGAAAAATTAATAGAGGAATTCAGATATTTCAGAACACGATAGCGAAATACAAGTATATAGGTCAATCACATATAAGGAAAATTTTATCCCAAATGGAAAGGTGATTTGCTTAATTCGGAAAGCTCGTGGATATGTCCCAAAATATATTCGCGATAAACTGATTACCGCTATAAATATAACGCTATAACGCTGCGATGTGCAAATGCAGAAAGAGCTACATTTTATTCAGAGCTTCCTAGAGAACGCGTGATTGAAGCTATTTGACAGATTCGTCGTTTAAGCGTGGTTGAAGGTTTAAATGTTACATCAAAGGATATATATTCATGCAGACGAGATGATCAGTCAAAGCCTTTTGAGGATCCTTTGTCGAATCATTCGACTCGAATGCAAGAGATCTGGCATGCAGATATTCACGCTTATAGCGAATACGAATTATCGAATATCAATCTGAATCATCATCGATACTGCTCTCGGTGGAACGAAATATAATGTACATCGAATGGAAGGTACTGTCAAAATATCGATAGACTATCTAGTTTCGACTATTTTAAATATCGTCCACGCAGTTTTATCGCAAAAAACTGCACCGCTTCACTGCGGGATTACTTAATCCAGCCTTTTTTCTGTTCGCGTTTAATAAATATGCCAACGAGCGTATCCGGTTTATTCACGTGACGTGGTCGAAATTTTCCCACGTGAACGCGAACCAAGCGAGCAATCAATCGGTAGCATTTTCATCTCCGAAAGTTTTACGTACGGGCATGCCTCGGGGATCAATTCCATTGCGCCGTGTGCACTGATAATCTGTGCCTGTGTCATGCTCCCGCATCGGGTGCACCCTTCGCAGAAGAAGGGTCACACGCGAGCCGAGGGTGTCCCTATGCTACGCGTGTCCCTTTCATGATACCGGCAATGGTATTCCTATCCACAGCCGATGGTGGTCGACCTCGAAACACGTATATCGATCCGTGTTATGAGCCAACGTGTGCTGGCCCTTGAACAATTTCGAACAATCACACTTGATTGAAGCATTGGCCAGATGCAGTCTCGTTAATGTTTCATTCGATCGAGGGACACCCTTATCAGCTGCTTCTAAACTAATTACAGCGGTGAGATTTGTCGCCTGGATACTCTTCTTTCATCGTTAATCTGTTTCTCGGGGCACATTGCACTCCGCTGATTAGTGTTTCATCACGTTACTGGCAATGAAATAATCTATATGATTATTTCATCCATGAATAATTTTCGATAAATTATATAAGTACTATTCTGGGTTCTAGAGTTTCGCGGTTTCGTCGCATCGGGTCTAATTAACTGAAACGTATTTGGTTGTCCGAAAAGTGTCTTTCTTTCGCCAACGTGTTTTTTACATCAGTGTACCTTCATACAAACGTGAAACCAAGTATGTGAAATGTCGCGGTGTTTATCTAAACAGAACAAAATGGATCGTACGTAATTCGACAGAATAATATAAAACATTGTACGAATATTATTTTCTCATAAAACGAAAGAAACTTTTCGGACAATCTAATAGATTGGATTCTAGTTGATTACTTAGGATTAATCTCATATTGGATTCTATATTTGTATATTCATATCTGTATATTTATTTATGATACACCGATAGTCTACCTTACAGAATCATTCCATAAAATTGCACAAAATTCTCTTGGTCTCAAACGACCCAGGTACTTAAACTGCTTAAACTACCCTAGATTCCAAAATTTCACGGGTCTATCACACGAAGCCCAATTGGCATTCCAGCGCGAACGATCGTCCCAAATGATCTCGTTATCGTTTCATAACGACGTATAAGATTAAATCGCACAGTCCTTAACGATAAAAGCGAGACGTGCACTGTCAGTGAAAAAAAAGGGGGAAAAAACTGGAAACACGAACGGTGATTCAGAGACGGACAACGGAATTACGCAGTCGTCGGAATCGAGTGACGCTGGATTCGCAGGCAGCTCACGCGTCGGCCATTCACGTTCTTCGATAATCGCCGCTTCGACTAGTGGCAGTGATCCAGCCCCGGGAATCATCGGGGCTTACACGTTTCTGCGCCTACGTTCATTCCAGCTCGAGACAATTGGGCGCCGTTTACCTGAATTGGATAGCCACGGTTAGGTGCAGAGCCACCTAGACGACCTACATCCAACGGAGAAGATCGAAAGATTCCGTTTGAGCGAAGAGATGGAAGGTCGATAGGAGGAAATGGGCATCGCGTGAGAAGCCCGGACGGAATCACGCGATCTGACGCTATCGGTCGAGCCCGGAAAGCCTCTTTGACGACGTCATACGCTTCTCTGCGCTGAATCTTTGTCTTTCTTTGTACGCCCAGTCGAAGGTTGCCTGATCATTAAGAAAATTAAATGTGTCGCGTGCTCAGAGACGATCTACGGAGGAGTGCTCTGCATTGAATCGACAACTCTCTCCAGGAACCTACGCTCTTTCTGGCCTTTCTTTGTGAAAACAGAAGGGAACAAAGATGGTGGGTGAATAGTTTCAGTTAACAGAAGTAAAATCGATGCCTAAAACTTTTGAACTTCTCGCGTAAGAAATTACGCGCGTCCTCTCCCGGTTTTCGAGTTCGCTGAATTCCGTTCGCAAGATCTCAAATTTTTCCAGGTAATATAGAGGGAGGAGAGATTGAACAGAATATAGAGGGAAACTTGACTATCGGGAAAAGTTAAAATCCGTTATGGTCGAAATTCATTTCGTTCTGGAGCGTTTCATTGGACGCGAGATTGGATCGAAGGATATAGTACTCTTTCGAACGGCACTGTCAATAGTCAACGGAGAGCAAGTTGGAGGTGAACGTTTCGGCTGGAACAACGGAAGATTAGGGGAGAAATGGGGAGCAATTCCGGTGGACAGGAAGCAAAGGAGAGGAAAGACTACGAGAATCCCCGGTTAAGTGGAAATATCTTTCCTTCGCTGGGAACGTTATTCTTCATTAAGAAACTTTGTTGTTCTTCGCTCTCGAAACGCGGAAATCTCTTTCTCTTTCCTCTCTTTCCCTCTCGCGACCCTTACTCCTTACCCTTATATCCCTGACCGTGCGTCTATCTTATGAGAACTCGTAGCTTGCGATTATCCTTTCCAATAGTCGTTGAAACCAGGAGACGAGATCCCATTTGGGAAGTTAAAGATGTCGCTTGGCGATGCGAGCAAATGGTGTCGCTCGATCCCTTCGAGAAGAGAATCGTATCATAAAAGATTTAGCCCTACGCTCGCCCCTAACATCATCGAATAGAGGAGCGCCGAGTCTGAGGATCGAGCGAAAATTGAAAATGACGTGGCCGCAGACAGGTCCGGTTTAATTGTATTTTTTAACGGCACGTCGTGAAACTTTCGATTTAATTGCTTAACGGTGTTACGAGAGAGGCGGGAAGTTCCAATATCTTCGTAACAATGAGCTGAAAGTCACAAAGGGCCTGGAAGTCGAGGCAATACGAGAGGAAAGAGATTAATCAGAAGTCCGAATACCGTAATGGATCGCGAGAACGAGCCTTTTGTCAAAGCGATTCGTCCCATTCCGCGTAAGTTCGTTTGTTTCCCTTTCTTCGGCCCTCCCTCTCCATTTTCCACCTCCTTTGCGCCGCTCCTCTCGAATTTAAAACCTTTCGCGATTAACCATTCGCCACAGCGTTTGGATGCAAGAAGGCGTGCACCGATTCTAACCTAGCACTGAAAGAGATGTTGGTCGCTTGCTCGAACGAACTACTACCTCTCGCTATTGCGAGAAGAAAGATTTTCCGAGACGGTTGTCGTAGACCGCCCTTAGAACGACTCGAAACTCAGAGAAAATCGAGGGAACAAGATAGGAACAACCTCGTTTTCCCTAACTGCGAACGCGCCTCTTTATGAAATTGCTCCTTCCTCGTATATTCGAATGGACATTTGAACGGAGAAAATATCCTAGCACTCATACAATATGGATCGAAATGTAGATTAAACGCATATCGTTCCCGAAACCAGGATAAAAGGATCGTTCCGCTCAGTGACTTACGTTTTGCGGGCCAAAAAGAGAAACTAGAGGTGTTTTAAAACTAAAGTGCTGGTTTTCATCGATATATCGTCAATAACGGCGAATCGTTTCACGGATCAACGGCTAGCGGTTGTTCACGTGGATAAGAATAGTTTGATCATCACCGCGACAAAACTTTGTCGGGTACAATAAAAGTATAGCGTCGCCTGAGAGCTTGCGTCACACGTGCAAAACGAAAGCACGGAAGATAGGATGGATGGGAAGAGAAAGGGAATAGGAAAGTTTTGGAAACGTCCGGCCACTTTACGGTCTCTCCGCGGAGTTTCGCGAAAGAAGAGAGGCGAGATCAACGCCCGAAGGACGGGCAGAACCGATGGAAAAGTAGGGACGAAGCGTAGCGCGGCTCCTTTTTCAGGCGTCGTTAATTGCTTCGAGTGCAAAAACCAAAGGTAGGATGAGAGACAGTAACGGTAAGGGGGGAGGGGGGAAGCTGATTATCGACGAGTAGAACTGTCTTTCTCCCTTTCCTCGTCCGCTGTCGAGTTTTCTTGCGCATCGCCACCCTCTTAGCGGCTCGACTCCGTTCAACGAGCCTTTCTCACCCCCTCCGCCGCCACCGTTGCCGAACGTGTTTGTAACTCCGATAGGGAAAACTAATATTGAACATTCCAAAGTGGAATGCAAAGGGTGGGACTGGGACGAGGTTGCGGGAGACGAGGATGAAGAACGAGGGAGAGGTTCGAGTCGAACTTGAAAGTTTTAAAAAGCAATTAAGGGCTTCAAACTTCCGACGCTTACTTCTCCCGCTACAAACCCATTCTTCTTTCTCAACCCTTATTTCTCTCGCGCCCATTTCCCATCACGATCGTCGTTTTCGTCCCTAGCAGCGTCTCGCTCGCCTTAACTACCCTCTCCTTCTCTTTGCCACCCTTTATCGGCCGTGTCGTTCCAAAGCTGGTCCATTATCCCGATCGCGAGTAGAAACCGGATTCTTTCGTTATTTGCACGAATTTTCAACCGACGAATGTCGCTCGCGTTTACCGAGAAGCCGTGGCAAAGTTGAAGGAAGCCTACCAGAATTTACGTTGCTACTGGCTAATTCGGAAAACAGCGTTAATTGCTGTTAGTTCCTTATTTAGCGGGTTTCCCTGTCCGCAGCCCTAGATCAAATGACCCAGTTCGGAGTTCATTTCAACCAGTCGCGTTACCTCACGAATTTTTTATCACGAACAAACTTTGCCATGCACCGACTTCCGGTATATTGCCGGTAACTCTGACTTCAGATGGTTTTACTTGTTCAAATGTCGAAATTCCGGCGACACAATGATAAATTTACAAGTAGAAAAATAGAGAACACTTCCATGAATTATGATCAGCACTGGTGAATGTGCATTTATTGAAAATTTAAATAAGGAAACGTCTCTATTATGCAAAAATATGCAAAATGTCTAGACTACTCACTGTAATATTTTCGGGAACGAAACAAATTCCTATTTAGGATTTCTTATAATTTGTTTATCTTAAAATTTACATAGCGATATATATATATATATATATGAGACCGGAATCTTACTAAGTATTTATATTATTGCAAAAAATGTCATGCACTTCCATATACATTTTCAGATTGATTTCAAATTTTACAAAATCCCGAATGTTTTATATAACACATACAATACATATATAATCGTTTTTTTTACGATTAGTATTCAAATTCTTTCGTGAGACTCTGTATAAATATCCACAATCTATCAGAAATTGAGGATTTTCTGAGGATTTCAAATTTCCCTGTTGGAACATCGGTTTCTCGCAATCTTTCTGGGAACGTAAGTGGCTGCGTCTCAAACTTTCAGACTAAATCTTCTAACTAATCACTTATATAACAATTTGCCCCAGGAATCGATTCACTTTTCAACCGATAGAGATCCTCAAAGCGGCGTTACGTAATGTGCGTAAATATCGCAAGAGCCCCAGGCTTCTTCGTTTCTCTGGATGGGCAGATCTCGCGGCCGTTTCGACTGGAACGCGATATGCATATCGTTGGCGCAGTCAGTCATCTGTAACACGGTCCCATTGAAAGTGTCGCTGCCACAGTTACAAGCTAGCACGTCTACATCGATTAGATTCGAATTCACATTGGAACGCTACGCGTATATCCGACACCTGCAGCTCGAATCTCTCGCTGGCGGGGATAATCGAATTTCCCTGTAAATTTTTCCATCGGCCCTCGAATAGACTGCAGTTATTACGGGTATGCACGGCTTTTTTCTCTCTTCCTTTCCTCCCATGCAATTTTTTCGCAGAACATAAATAAACGGATTTAGAAGAGTTGCGTTGGTAATAAATTTGTTTCGCTTCGGAGATCTCGAAATTGATTAATGTAACGTTTTTCGTCGTAAATTTCGTTTCTGTTTTATCTATTTTTTACTAATTTCGCATTCTACCTTGAATTCGGCAGCGACGCGAATAAATCGTATGGAAATAAAAAATAATAAATATTCTGGCGAAACATACTTCGAAGTTAAGGGAATGTTTCTTACACGTGTAAATGATCGTGATGGCACGAATCGTGACGAAACGAAGGCACGCCCCCGCATCGGATCATGGACACGGGACGATAGTTTCCCTCTATCTTTTTTCTCTCTTGTTTCGAGCCACGGCCAGCGTCTAGCCTTCGCCGGTGCTACGAAATATCCTTCATAGCGCCGGCTGATAATTTTAGAATCGCGTGATTAAAGTTTTCGCGATTAAAGTTGCCCGGCCGCGGCCGTGAATAATGAGTTTAAAGCGTGTACCGAGAGGCGAGGCAAAGACACACGAACCACGAAGCGTTCGGGTTCCTGTATTATTTTCTATGCTATTCGCTGCGTTGTTGGTAAAACAAATTGAATTTTAAATGATGCCCGGTCCCGGTGTGATAAAATTTTATAAACCCGGCGGGGATCGATCGTCGCCATTATAAATATTTCGCGTCGTAATTAGGCCGCGAGCGATACTCGCGCGACACGCGATCACGCGCTCGAAATTCCGATGAATTCTCGATGCATAGGATTAGCCCGGCCAGTTCTCGGTGAAACTAACGTAGATGGAGAGAGAAGAACCCTGTGCTCGTTGTTTGTCTTCGTCCTATCCACAGTTTGGGAAACAAAGGGACAATTTTCCAGTGTTCGAACGAGGGCGAAACTCCGTTTCGCAAACTGATCCAACATAATTCATGAGGAAACATTGATTGGTCCCGCTTGTATACCGTCGGGTCAACGCCGGAAAAGAGACAGTTGCACTAACAAGATTCCATCGCTTCGACCCCAGAATGGAACGGCGCATCATCAGTGTATACCTTTCCTCATCAGTTCGATGTCGGCGAGCTAACATGGATGAATACGTGGCCATCGGGATACCTGAATACGATCCTACTATGTACTCAGTCATTAATGAGTAAACTTGACCGAAAGTTTCGGTATATTCCGTTAAGATCCAAGCGAAATAGATCAAGACGTCGCGTTTGTATGTTGCGTTCTCATCGAGGAAACCGATCGTGATAGCTGTAAGTACCTGCACGTTTGAGACTCGATATCTCGCCGATTAAGCGATCTACTAACCTTATGATCGTGATACATCGACATTCTGTTATTTCAGCAAATAGCTGAAACATAGATTCAATTTACCGTGGACTAAGGCAGTATCGATGGGATCAATAAGAGTAATTTTCTTTCATCAATGTCTATGAGTTCATGGCTCTGCGCGGAGAATTGCTCTACCAATTCGTACCTTCGTGAAAAGAACCAACAATTACGATCAGTCTTGGTATCGATCCGCCGCTGCTGTTCTACCATGGATTAAAAAGTTCCAAGCTATTCTGGCTAAAGGAAACGAACGACGATCGATGAAATCGAAACGACTTAAAACCAGCAATCTCGACTTTCGACGTTGATATCCGGAGCGAGGAATTATGTCAAGTAGTTTTGTTTACCCGGCGAATAAGAGCAAGTATCCGAAATTGCAGCTCGCCAGCTAGCCAGCGGCGGACTAACAGCGAGACAAAGGCAATGAGCATTGGATACCCGGTTAGATTGATCGATAGCTGAAATTAAAAGTGAACGGATGCAGACTTTATCCCCTGAATCGATGTAACGGTCTTCTATACAAGGATAGCCAGTTGAATATTCGCGTCTGCATACCGTTAGGCTTGTGCAGCTCTTGTATAATCGATGACTTACAAGACTTTCCGCTTTCCATCGGCATCCTGGATATCCCACGGAATACACATGTGTTCGTCTGCGACCATGCTACTTACACTGGTCATCGTAAATTATTCGCGATCTTATGCTGACGTTTCCTTCCTTGCAATTGCTTCATGTATCGATACGAAGGGTAAATATATGTATGTCGTATTCATAATTACGTAAGATAATGTAAAATCTACGTAAGTATTATTAAATTTAACTATAGTCATGTATATATATGTATACGTTTATACAAATAGAGTCAAACTGGAGTATAGAAAAATTTTCATTCGATCGACCCGTTTACGAGTTAAAGAAGTTAATTTAAGTTGCAACTGCTGTATAGCGATGTTGTTAAGACAACAGCTTTAAAGTTACGACTGAAAAGACGCTGGGGCTTCTACAGTTGATCCGTTTAATTCGTATTTAACAAGGAGGACGAGCTTAATAAGAATACACAAGTTAGTCTTGTCGATTGTCGGAACACGACGAGGCCGAGTATGAGATATCCTAACTTTTGACGCTGGCTGTCTTGTCGACGAACCGAGGAATCCCTAAAGAGCAAGGCGTAGGTGGGGCTTGGTAGACGCTAAAGTTTACCCACTATGTCTCACCAGGAGAGTGTATTACTCGCTTCAACGTACACGTGGGTCAATATTAATCATTGTCATTAGTGCAGGCTGCAAGACAATTTCGGAACAATGGATGTCTGGAACTATAAAATTTCGTGCTCCCTTGTGGTATCTATATGACTGTCGTTCATCATGACCGTTCGTCGTGCCTCTACAGTTTTATAATCAGAGGTTACAACTGAAAAAAGACCATATTCCTTTATGGGACATATCTATGCGATTATGTTTTAATTCGGTGAACGAAGTGTCTGATCTAACAGATACACGTGAAATCTTTTTACAAATATTCTTTGAAGGGAGACGTTTCATCATTTTCAAATCATTTCTTCGATTTCTATGTGATAGAATTTTTAAGAAAGCAGCAGTCGCAGCATTGAAGGTAGCCAAAAGGTAAAGTAGAATTTTCTTCGGTACCTTCGAAAGGAAAATATCGATCAAATTAAATAAAGAAATTGAATCATTACCGAGAACGAAACAGACGCGATGTCTCTTTAAGGCACATGGTAAAAATAACTCTGGAATAAAATGGAATCTTCCATTACGGACCCCCGAGGTTCACGCGGGGGTTATCTAAGACCCCCACTGTTATCTTAATGGTACTTATTGTCTTGACGTATAGTACACGTTGCTTCCTCGTTTCGCTCTCTCTGCGTCCCTTCTACTTCTTCATCCCTTCCAATTTTACCCTTTCCACTGGTACGTACATTAAGCTCGTAGGGCTACGAAGGTAGAAGTAGAAGCACGCTGCTGATGCCAGTCGTTATCGTACACTGTAAACCCACCCTCTTTTCCCTTTCTCCTTCTTCCTCCTCCCTACTCTATAACCCTCCTCCTGCTCACCCTTTAGCCCTATCGTGCCACGTTTACCCTATTCCTTTCCATCCTCTCTGTTCTTTGCTTCGTAACCTAGTGCTGACGCATGCGTGCCACCCCGATCAGTGCACGTTAATTTCGAGGAAAGGATGTAGATGGAAAGGACAACGGAGGAAGGAGAGCGGAAAAACCAAGAGAAGGGGATGATTGGATGTAGAAAACGAGGGAGGGCAGAAAGGAAAGGAAGCAAGTTCGGCACGTCCGATATCCGTGCACATATTGCCACAGCGCGCGCCTTATCCCGATCAGTAATTAGTCCGATCGTTTGCCAAAGACCGAAAGGAAAGGACCGTTGATTGCTATTAACGGCGTCGCTGATTGGGTGAAACCGATTCAATTGCCCCTAGCGAACTTTCCACCGTTGAGCCTTCGTTTCGCCTCGTTTTTTCGCTACTCCTCCCTCCTGCGTCACACTTTCCGTTCAATTCCTCGGTTTCGCTCGTTCGTTTGTTTCCATGCCTATCAATCCTTCGGTCTGCTTCTCTTCGGGGAGGCTGTTTCATCGTTCGTGATATAAAGGGTAATAAATTGCGGACATGTCCATTGGGCGGTTCCGTTCGCGTGTAGCCAATCGTGGTTTATTGTACCAGTGCCATACTCGTCGCTAACATGCAATGTAAACGAACGTTAAAACTGTATCGCTATGAAACTATATCCCATCAGACTTCTCTTTCTTTACCTTTTACTGTGTTTCTACTTTTCTAGCTACCCTTTAACGGCACCGTTGTTCGATCGAAGAAAATGGAAACGGAGGCTTTACAAAGTTCACGAGCTACTGTTAACTTTGATACGCAAAGTAATGTATTTATCCAGCCTATGGTGTCGCAGAAAATCCATTTACCGATAGACATACCTTTTCGTCGCGACATTAGTTAACTCGGTGAATTTTCCACTCCTGGCCGCGGTTCAATTTCCTTTCGAGAAACTCAGTTCCGCCCATAGAGTCGGGTTAATTTAATCGTCCGTTCGGTGGGAAAAGGGTGGAGAATCGCGAGAGATAAAACTGAATAAAAGAGAGACACGAACGAGAAAAGCACGTTCTGTTTGGGCAACAGGATGGAACACAACGCGGGAACTGAACGCAGCTATATCTCCGACGTGCAACGAAATCACGAACGCGGCGCGCAACAGACGCGAAGATTGGATTGAAAACATCGCTCGATTCGATCTATGAAAATTCTTTTCGATCTTTCCCCTTTTCTATCTTCACCGAGCACGATTTTCGTTTGTTCTTCATATTTCCCTCGGTATTCCTGCCGTGGCAGCGAACGTTCACCCTGCGCGCCTGTTTGAACGTTTTCCACGTTACGGATAAATAAATTTCGAAGCCGAGAGTGCGCGAGGATCACGGGTTGTAGCATCCGAGTAAAACAATTGCCAAAAAGCGGAAAACGGATACAGAATCCGTAGATACGCGTATAGGCGAGCAAGAGGATCGAAGAGACGACTGACAGGCTCGTTTCCAGGGTATGGGCCGAGCTAGCTCTCTCGACAACAGGGAGTCAGGATTACGCGTGCACACAGACAGAGAAGATGGGAACTCGGGAACGAATACCTTATGGGCTTTGAATCGAACAGCAGCAGCAACGTAGCCGGAGCATTGCGATTGATCCAAAAGTTCCGTATCAAGTCATTCATGCGTGCCGGCCGAACCATCCAATCAACAGAACCAAAAGACCAACGCGGAGTATTTGCCATTTAGCCGAATAAGCTGGCGGACGAGCAACAAGGCGGGAAAACACTGAAAGACCGGAAGGCAAGCAACGAGGAGAATCGAGAAAAATGGAACATGGCCAAAGCCAGGGCAAGTAGTCGAAACTCGATGCAGTGCGCACGGTACTGTTCGGGTTCCATTCGAAATCGTTGCACGCATGGAAGAGGGGTCGAAGAAAGGCCAGAAAGAAGAAGAAGCCAAGGGACGAGGAGAGCATCGATGGGGGTAGGATTCGACGTTCGTTCGTTGGGCAAAGGGTAGCAATGACGCACGGTCGGGCCTGTGTGCTCGTTGCTAGAAGTTTTGCAGACAGCCTCGAACACACACGTGTGTGGGGAAGGATGGTCGGCAGCCGTGAACACGGCCGGAGAAACGAGTAGTCCTCCTGCAAATACGCGAAATGGTAGAAGAAGGGGTGGCCTGGAGGCTGGATAGCGTCAGGCAAGTCGAATAGCGCGAAATAGCGCGGATTTCGTGGGAATGCTGGGATTTCGTGTATAGAGGGACGAAATTGAAGATCGAGTGGCGAATACCGGAAGAGTGGTTGCCACTCTACAGCGCAAACGGGTGTATTCGCCGCACTATATATTCCGTCTGCAAAAGGGAAAACGGCGATGGTGGCCTTGCCTCGCCTCGCCTCGTTCAGTCGCGCGTGTCGTCTGGCAGCGTGAGGAATACCGGTAGATTGGGCCAAGGAATAAGCCGCGTAATAGGAATGGAATATGTTTTTGCCTCTATCGCGGAGACGCAGCGATACGGACGCCGATTTACCTACCTTCCTGCTATTTTCAACCCTGATTGAATTCTTCGTCGCTCTGACAAATCGGAATACCGTCATCTCAACATGCACGCCCCTGCGCTTCCTGAATTCTTATGCGGTCGATCTAGAATGGTGACTTCGTATTGATTTAAAGCCACGTCGATTTTCCAATGGAAAGTAGACAGCTCTGTAGATTTGTTTGCGGCGGACATGAAATATTGAGAACAGCTACCTTACTTTTGTATGTATACCAAGATTTTGCGTTGTTGGAAAGATAAGGATTTGTTGCGACGTTATCGCGAAACAATAATTCAATCGGTTAAGTTAATTATCCGATGAAATAAAAGATTAAAGTTCGAATCTTGGTTCGCGACATATCTTTCCCTAATATTTATAGCGAGATAACGCGATATTTCTGGGAAGTTATACGAAATGGATCTAACTCTGTCATCAAGGGTTCCTCCCTTTATTACATTTCTTTCTCTTGATAAGCTCTTTTCCAGGAATATTTCTTACAAGAAAAAGATAAGAATACGATATATCAAAAGTTTCGCATATTTCCAGAGTAAAAACAGTTTAGGTCATTCTCAAGAGTCCATGTTTCAATAAGAAGTAAAAACTAATATGTACGTAATTATTAATTCCATATTTCCACTCGACATACTCGGTATACAAGATGAACGTTCCCACCCAATCATCTGAACGAGGTTTTTCTTACGCGGCGCCAACGTGACCTAAATACGCCATCATTTTCCGTGGAGTTTACGAGATCGTGCGTAGATACCAACGTTTTAAAGCTGCCGCGAATCCGCGCGCATAAATCGACACTATAAAAAGCTGATGATGGAGCCGGCTCGCGTGTGCCTCGAAATAGAGTCACGCTGATGAAAGTGGAATCCGCGTAACTGAAACATATGAATCGCGCCGCGTTATTCCCATTGTTGGTGTTTGTGAATCGTGCGTTTCGCCGTTACGTATGCGCGCTTTTGTACAACTATCGCCCAGCTTGCGATATTATTTTCTATTTGCGACAGGATCGACAAAAGCCGCGAACATAGCTTTCCTGTTCTATGTGTGCACACGCGCGACAAGTTAGACGGTGACCAGAGACAGCTATGATAGCGCTCGGCTCTCAACCGATAGTTGGTGATTTATCTGCGAGAACGCGCGTTATAATAGACAAATGTTACCCAGAATGCTGGAAAAACACGCGTGACGTGCCGATAGTCGCGCGTCAAATTCAATTCGCATGTGCATGATTCTTCAGAGGTATTAAAGTACCCTATGGTTTTATATAAACTGTGACAACTGTCTTAATTTATAAACGAAACGATTAATGATTTTGTCCATAAATTTGTATTCATGCAAAAATGTAATTTGTAAAATTTGTAAATGTAACTACTTGTATGAGTTACAAGAGGGAACTTGTTGTACTAAGAATCGTACCTCTTAGTAGACACAATTTCGAAATCAAAGTTTCATCAAATAGATTTGCATGAAACAGATGTAAAACTCGGAGATGTTGTAAAACATATACAGAGTACGTAATGTACACATAAAAATTAAATTTTTAGTTTCTATTTAACTGTACACGTAAGTTACTAATCAAATGACAATTTTTAAACAATTTTCTTATCATTTCTGACGATAATCTCACTTTCTGTGCATGTTCTAATACTTATGAACAGGGATGTATATAGTTCACTATCATGCGAAATTATACATGTGGATACGTGTATTCATATGTATCCTGGCAGGAATTTCACAACTTGTAACGTTATTAACGTAGCCACGATAAAGCCATCTCCGTGGCTTTTAGTACCTTCGCGCGTCATCGCCTTCCGGCGAATTTCCATCGCATGGCAAATCAGCTCCGACACAAACAAGAAGTTCGTAGAGAAATTTAAAATCTGACAGAGAACGAGAGACCACAAGAAGCGTTTGTACGACGATGTTGAACGTTCGCGAAGACGATGAAATGAAGTGCCCGTTAATTAACCGGACCGTCTGTTCGAACCGCACGCGACCAAAATCGCGCGATATCGCGACCCGTCGAATTATGAAAGTTCCCGGTTAGAACACTTTGCATAAAACAACATCGAAGTTCGCCTGTCCTTGCCGGAGGGTTAACAGCCGACCCTAGTGAACGCGACACCGCGCCGCCACCAACGATCCACTTACTTGATGAACTTCAATTGAAACTCTAATCGTTTCTGTTCATGGACTCGGCGCTACGGCTCTACTGCCACAAGCCACAACTTTGCTTTTTTTTTCGCCAACCAGCGAAACACGTAACAATTAAGTCTTTAAAAGTTTCGAAAACATAACGCGATAATTGACCTGAACCTCGAATCGTATCTGGTCCGTTCTATTATTACGTTGAATTTCCACTATTGCCGATTCTAATTTCGTTACACCATTTCTAGTGGAATGGAAACGTCTATGATCATGTGCAAGACATTCGCGATATATGTTTTAATTTCTTTAGTATTCAACTATAATTTCGTTGCACTGGTACACACGATTAATGTTCATTTCTCGAAAAGCGCTTTGTATAAGTGATAAATTCTAAAGTGAACTTAAAACACAGTGTACCATCATGATTTTTCTATATGAAGTTGTCAATGTGGTTTTTCTTAATGAGTCGTTTTTTGTTACTAGCGTATGTAATGACGATGAAAAGTATTGATAAATTTCAGAAATATTGAAAAAGCAGGATTATTTATTGATTTTTCTTATAAAATATAATTTTAGAAGTTGAAACTCAAGTAAGCAAAAGTCGATTATTGATATATCTATGATATGTCGAAATTTACAACCAAAAGTTATACGTTACACAAAATACATTGAATAAAAGATCGTGCTCTCAAAATTTACGTAGGATTTTACAAAAAAATCTAATTTGTACCATTACCTTTTGTTCGCCTATCTTCACATTGTAGGAGAACAAGGCGAATAATACTCAGCAGCGAACGGGCACGTAATGGCGTTCGACTACAGTAAAGGTTAATGTCCACATCTAACGAGTTAACCGAGATCCAAGAATCAGCGGACTAAATTCGAATCGAAAACTGAGAAATTCTAACCGAAGCGGCAATTACGTTTCCACGGATGATTCACTCTTTTGTTCTCGAATGACGGTTCTTTCCATTCTCTTGGCATACTACCATGCTCTCCAGCCACGTTCTATTACAATGTCTCTACTCGAAGAATTGATAACGGTTGCTTTATTATTCTGGAATCCCTCGGTATTGGTGAATCGGCCGCTTTTACACCTCCATTGTCGCTACCTGACTTGCTGTGACGAAGTTAGAATCGTGGAAAACCAATGTTACATTCCAGATTACTCTGATAAACGATGGAAAGCTTGTTTGGACATTATACACGAGTATTGGACACCTGTTACTAGTGCGCCGCGTTTTAGCGAAAAAAGACTAATCGAACCGGGAACACAACATAGTGTGGAAACGCCAAATGATGGAATTCGTGTCAGGCGTATAGCATGCTGCCGACCGCGAGCTTACAGGATTGCAGGGTCTCAACTTATATTAATCCAAGGATTCCGCGGAGAAAGGGGTAGCGCTTCGATAAGCGCGTAATTCACGGGCAAAGAAGATTACAGACGAGCGCGAGCTTTTTCCGTGTCCACGGTAATTCCAAACGTTACCTCCGCTTTTGGAAATTCATGCTGTTTCCAGGGAGGACACGAGGCGCCCACGTAACTTTCTTGAAAGCATTTTTTTAAAGGATACTTTCGTCTGACGGGAATAAATAATTGTTAGCGACTCTTTTTATTCTCGGATACTTTAGTCGAGTTATCTACAGGCCAATCGAGTTACAATTCAAAATATTTAATTTATAATTACTTGGTTTAAAATATATCTGTAAACTTGATTAAGTATGAAACTTTAAACTATTTTACTAGTATGCATTCCAACTAGAAATATTCGTTTAAACTTCAAATGAAATTAAAATTTTATCGATTTGGATGGAACAACAGTTGCTAAGTAATATGATTTAATTTCCGAGGTAACATTTTCTCTAATTTTCCATTAGATATCTCCCTTCAGTCAGGTTACTCTGATTCAAACAACATCAACTCCATTATTTTGTCTTTTATAAATACAGGCTTGCGCGAAGCCAAGCTGCTTGAACTCGATTAAGTCGACTAATCCAAACGAACTTTACCAAGATTGTGTTCATGCAATATAAGGAAGTGCTTATTTTTTTACGTAGTTATCGTCTGAAATAACCTATTTTAAAGACATCGATTATTTTAGAAGCTCATATCACTACTAATAAGAATATCATTGAGAATATTTTCATTGCCATTTCATTTCAGATTGTCATATATAAATGTCGACAAATGACCTACTCCTGATAGTATAATACGTGCGTAAATAATAAATGCATCCGTTGAAGTAGCTGACCTGTTAAATTACATTCATACAAGTACGAACATCCTTCCTGGAAACTTAGTTCTGGATACTAAATATCTCACGCGTTCATGAAAAGTGTATGCTGCTAATTAACGATTAACGACGAACAAGCGGACGATGCGGTAACCCTTATACACAAACCAGTAGAAAAACATGCTATTATCTATTAATTAAAATTTACATAATCACTAGGTCGCATAATTTTCACTAATTCGTTGCCCTGATTAATTGCTCCCCTCGGGAATACGGTCTCTAGATTCCTATCGCAACCTACCCGTCAGCTCGAAACGCTTTCGTAATTCTACCTCGAAAAACTCTGTAATGATGCGGATATTCAGCGTACCACTACGCATATCATATCACGAGGTGTCTCGTGCATCTGTACTTACGTGTACACATTTACGTGTATGTGCATGAAACTCGTCGATATCGAATACAAATCGAACGGGGCAAGGTTACTGCAATATGCGACTCGGCTTCTCAATTTCTTTGGCGCGCTTTCACGCATGGAATGGAATCCAATCGGTGACCCACATTTCCCTTCGATGCTCTCGTCGCCACGAGCGGATTTATAAGAGAGGAATCTTCGTAATATTCCGTCGTCGATTCATACAAACCTCATCGATGTCTATTTCAAAAGAATTCCTACATCAAGCTTGAAATGAAAGCGGAGAAAAAGGGGAACCAATAGGATAAAATAACCCAAGGTTTTTTTTTTATAGGTAGCATTGGCTTAAAAAGTTATCGTTCGATACACAAACAAGGATTTATATAACTAGTTGAGAATCATAGTATTAGTATAAACCACTGCTAGAGAATAAAATTATAATTTAATTAATTGTGGAACTAAGGAGTAGATACTAGATTTTTTAACTCATCGTATATATTATAGATCTAGGATAAGCGTATGTATATAGAAACGCCGGAAATTGTACCAAAAATAAACGAAAGATCCGAAAACAAATTTTCCGTTTTAAGAGGTCGCGTCCTCTGTTGCTCAAATCAATCAAATATTTCAGACATATCAGTTCGTCGGTAAATCAAGTCTAAAATTAAACGAAAAGGAAGATGCATGCTATATTTGTCTTAACACCTCGCCCCAGTTCGCTGTGGCACCAACCCAGCTTGATACGATATTCTCACGGAGAACGATATATTATGTGCGATAACCTGACTGCGGAAACGGGAAAGAGTTGTTCACCCGTAACTTAGTTCAACTATCGCTGATTCCAAGATATTTGCTCGGGATTACCTCTTCGTTTAACTTCCGCGTGCTCGAGGGGGTGGTTCGCCAGCGGTGCATGCGCCACAGTGTGTGCACACATGGATTAACGGAGGAGGAACGATAGCAGAGAGTAGGAAAGAGCACGGCCGAGTGAACGATAGATGGGAAGACAAAGAGAAAAGGAGAGGGAATAGAGGGTAAAATGCCTCCTTCCTTCCGTGTAAGTCGCGTCCTCTCTGGAACCGCTCGAACAAGAGTCATCCAGCGGAGGCCTGAATAGGAGAAAATAGGCAGGGGAAGAAGTTTCCCTGTGTGCAGCTAGAGATGAGAATTGGGAAGTAACACGCGAAACTTCAACTTGAACTCTATCCGGTCTCACAGGCTCGCAGAGGAAACTATAGTTTTACAGCGGAGAAAGATCATACTTCTGTCTGTTCTCCCGTTGGCTGTCTCTCCTGGGACGACGGTACTAGGTTTACAATTTACGTCCAAGTGAGGGTTTCGCATTTCGAGAATTGCTAAAAATTACCAATCACGATTGAACAAGGGTAGGATACAGCAAGATTATTCCGGTCATTTCCTCCTTTCTAATAGACGATACAATATTTTCTTGTTTTTTCGTTATTACATAAAATACTACTAGTGTTTCACAATGTCTCGTAATATTCTATGATTATTGATTATTCTATGCAAAGTTCACAGTTGAATTTTGAGGTATTGAAGTTTGGTTCACTCAAGTAGCTTTGTCCTAACCTGAGAAAACTACTTATTAAGTATTGATCACAAATGAAGAACAGAACGAGATACCTCGAAGAAACAGTTCAACTGCTCTAACTTGTCACGTGGATTACGCGTTCACGTGCGTCAACTAGCAGATTCGATTCCATTAAAAAGTATCTCCACCATCTGGTGTCACGATACACTCTGCCAACTCCCTAGAGATGCACCTGATCAGAAATACGAACAATTGCTCTCGTTTTCCTGGACGACGTCTGCTCGTTCGAAGAATGAAACTGCCACTTAGATAAGGTTGCACTTACGCATCACGTTACACGGTATACATCGATTTCCGTGCACATATACGCAACACGGAATACTACGTCCGACGGTCGGACGTGCATGCTCACGGTTTAGGGATGCAAAGTAAGCTGCAATTTTTGTTTGCCCGAGGCGAACTGCATCGTCGTACTAGCAGCAGTGTTTTCTAATGACAAGCAGCATATATATACTTGTACGATGACGTTTCTCAGTGTCTCTTTCTCAAGGATCCCGCAATTGCATGTGCGAAATTAAATTAACTCGTACACGCGTCCTCTTAAAAAATCGTTACGGTTTCTTATTAACGTGACTGCTTTCCTCTTTTTCCGGCTATCTTCAAGTTGGAATTTTAATGGGATTCGGGATTGAACGGACATTGTTTTACGGTTAAACGCTATTCTAAATAATGTGGCGTTTTAAATGTCGCGAGTGCTATTATAAGAAATAGCAACGGATGCGTCAGAACATACAAGATTGCGGGCAAACAGGAGAAAGTTCAAATTAACTTGCAATATCTGGCGGCTGTTAGCTACGCCAACTCCGATTCTAAGCACAGCTGCAGACATAATAGTTGCATTATCGCTGCCAACGGGTATTTCCTAGCTGGCATTTGGGGTCGAAATGATCGGACAGTTTAAACGTTCGGGCCAACACTTAATCGATCGGCTCGCGGTGGTTATCAGCCGCGCGATAGAAATGCGACTGAAGAGAAGACAGAAGCGCAAACTTTGTTCGACAGTTCGCGGGTAACTGTGATGCATCGATCGAAAAACGAAAACCAGACACCGATATTCTAGTTTGGTGGTCCTTTTTTGCAATATTTCGAGGTGTGAAAACTTTTTGCGTTCATAGTTAATCGGCGAATGAATTTTATACAATATGAAGTTATTTCTTTCGAACCTCTCGGTTATCGAATCACTCGGACAAATCTTTAGTCGCGATGAATCCTTTCTTTGAAATTTCGCACATATGGGGACCATCTGGACGCTTGTCGTTTTATTCTCTCGTCACGGCTACTCGATAAAAACTTGGAAATTAAGCCTTTGAAAGATCGTCCTTACGTATAACGCGATTTCTCGTTTCCGCGAATTTCGTCTACCTTTTTGCTCCGACCTTTCTTATGGTGGTTTATTAAAAATTAGGGAAAGAATTCAGTAAAAAGTTCAGTTCGCGCTTAAAGGGTGGACTGGGGCGGAATTGCTTTCGACCGTTCGATTATTTTCAGATCATAAATCACAATCACATTTTGCTCACGAATTCAGGTAAACCTCGTTACGAACTATAAACTTCCGCGCGTGGCTTTTGATGTAACGCCGCGATGTGTACACGTCAGTATGGCTACAAGTGAAATCATTCGCTGGATCAGTTTTATTAATGGAGGGCCGCGATCGCGATCGGCAAGGCTATGACAACCCCGTCAACTTCCGAAAGATTAATGTCGTCTGTGTATTGCGTGAGACATGTTCTCTCTTCCTCCTCCTCCTCTCTTTCACTCGTTCTCTCTCTCTCTCTTTCTTTCTTTACTCCTCATCCTTTTACCATTCCGCCTTTTACCACTTTTTATGCTTGGAACGAGAAACCAGGTCGGTGCCGCCACATTTTTGCATATAAAACCGCAATTAATGATAATGGAAATTGTTTCCTCGGCAAAGCCATAACGCATAATCGTTATAAGCCTGGCTTAATCTCGCCGTTCGGTGTTTCAATAAAGAACATGCAGAACCAGGCGGTAAGGGATTGTACGCTTGCGTTCCGCTGCATATTCGTATATTCGACTCGATCGCATGAGCGTAACAGAGACAGTCCAACAAGGGATTATACGATTATTAAAAGATACTTACGGAACTCGGATTTCACTCGTGTTTCCTAATCGGTCCTCGGAATAACAATGGTTAAGCCCTTACTGATAGGAGACTAGAGAAGTAGAGTGCAGTATTGTTAATGCTAACACTTTCATCCTTCAGATTCTCCATCTCATTAATTTCAAAATTACCACCGAGTAAAATATTCCATTTGACGAGATTTAATCACGATTGACCGTGAGTGATAAGAGGATTAATAAAAAAAAAAATGCGCGTAAGCGTAAGTTTCGTAAGAACGCAGCTTAAAATCGCATGACTGGCTCTTTCTCTGTGGGACGTCCCTTTTCCGTTGCACAGCCACCTCCTTTAAATACGATCGCTTCCGTTTTGCATTAGCTTATTTTGTATGCAGCTAATTTACATGTCTAACGGCCACGATAAAATTGGTTAACGCTGTTCCGAGCTTGTGAGCGAACACCACCTAATTTAAGCTTCGGTGTAAGCAGTTAAGCTCCGTGGCCGATTTCGTAATATATATGTTGCTACGATTTAATAGCGTCGAGCTCGGCAAGCTCGCACGCGTATAAACTAGTTCGTGTCCGCGGACCGAGCTAGAAAAGCTTTGACGACGCGCTTTTAATCTAATTTTACGACTGTCCTCTGTGACCGTTATCTCGTATCTTTATCCGGAAATCGTTCGTCGATTTTCCAATTTCGGACGAATTGATTTTGTTTTCGTTGAACCCCGCATGGAACGTCTATGAAGATGGATTCATAAAAAAATGAAATACTACCGAGTAAATGATACAAAGGAGTAACATTCCCGTTGTATTTTGCACGTGGGATGATTTCGGCTATTTTTATGAATTTGGTGCTATTTAATATCTGATGTCGCATGTCGACGAAAAAATAGAGAGCGGTGATCAGCCAGCCAGAAAAAAAAAAGAAGAAAAAGGATGATGAAAGAGACATATTTTGGAAAATTCTACGCTGAGTATCCAGACCTAGAGTACCTATGGTTTTTCATTTCCACAAATTACGAATAATCCACTGACGCATTATATTCGCGTATATTTGTTTAGAAATAATCTCGTGGATTTTTATGCATTCTTTTTCCAGGTCGTACATCGTATACTACATTTCGGACGCAATTCTTATAATATGTCCGTCGAATATTGATCTACTGCAGTGCAGCTATATAAAGCTTTTCTCTCGATTCGTTCTTTCCAAGGTAACGAGGTTTTCGCATCGATCCGCACTTTCTTTTGTAAAACGAAATTAGTGTGGTACAGCGAAAAGTACTTTCCCCCTGGATTCTTCTCTTTTTTCCTTGTCATTTCAACTTCGACATGTCATCGTTTTCAAATCATAAGTGTCATTCGTCTATCTGTCAAATATTCTCGAAACAAACCCATCGTACGCTGAAATTTAAAATGGATATGGCTGAATCATACGACGACAATATCCTTGATAAAAAAAACTCGGGAAACTTCCGAGATTGAATGCAATTGCCTGGTTAAGCTATGTACAAAAAATTGCATTGTAATTTTGAAGGAAGAAATGCTTCGAAACGCATCCGCTGCTTCGAGGTTCTTCCGCACCATTTTCCTTCATCATTTCGCCAAGACGAAGCTATGGGCCAGCAATGCTTATCCAATTTAGCCTCAAGCGTAGCGTCGATAACTTTTAGCTCGCGAAGGAAAGAAGAGCTTCTAAGGAAACCCTAGAGAAGTTTCGCCTGGTTGCAGCCATGGCCAGTAACGTGTCCAACAGCTTAATCTTCAACTAATCCCCCCTCCCTCTGCTCGACGCCTGCGAGGAATTAGAGGTAATCCGAAACACGAGTTTAATGGCCAACTCCTCATACAATCACAAGCTGAATGTTTACGAGCGCACCCTGAATCTGCTACATAAACAAATTTACAGCTTTAGTCGATCAATAATTCGCTAATACCAATTCCTTATACGTTTTAACAAATACTGGCAGAAATATTCATTGCAACGAGATATTAAAATATTTAAAAAACATAATATTCGCTGTTATATTTTTACTTAATTTCGTCCGATCAACCAATAAAACCTCGACGTCCAAGTGACACATTCGAATTACGGTTTTCCTCCCATGTAGCAGAGAGCCAATAGCAAATTATCAAAATTCCGTCCGATTGCCACACAATTTCATTTAGAGGATGAAATAGTCTGATGATTTAACTTTGATCCTAATTACTTGGATCTCGTTCAGTCAGTTGATGTACCCACGTTGGTCGCCTTCATCTCCTCTCTATTTGCAACCATGCTGCACGCGATTTTAATGCGCCGACGATCGGATAGAACATGATCGACAGATTGGAAACGTTCGAAGAGAAACAAGAGATAGAACAATTCAAACGTTTTCTTTCTCCGTAATCGCGTCACATTCGAAACTTCCACCCTTCTCTCGGTTGGAACTTTATCGCGTCGTTTCGAGTACGAACCGTGGTCGAGGGTGAACGCAACGCTGATTGGAACGGGATCCAAAAGACTGGGATTGATCGCGACCATCTCGTGGAAAATCGCGTCTACTTGCCGCGTCGATAACAAAACGAATCTCTGGTCTGTCTGCCGGACTGGATTCTTCTAGGTAAATGTCAGTTCACAAGTTTTTGGTCGATTGGAAAACTTAGAGAACGGGGAACTTCTTCGAACTGTCATTAGTTACCGAAGAGTGTGTGTGTGCGTGTATGTGTGTGTGTGTGTGTGTGTGCGTGTTCATAGTAGGCAGTCGGTTTCACTCAATCTCGTCTGGCTCCCTTTAACAAACATGTTGACAACCGGCCGGATTGCCAGTTACGAAAAATGGGGGAGAACAAGCATCGGTGTAATTGGAATTCGCCTCCCCCGTACGATCACTTAAAAATTTCGACTATCTTACAGGAAACTTCGAAAACGATCACTTTCGTTCTACGCTCGATTAAATCGATGGCTTTTGAATGTTCGTTCAAGAAGATCTTCGATTCGCTAGGAAAGTAAGTCGTAAAGGAAGCGGTTCTGCATAGTGGAAAGCTTGGCTAAGAGGATTACCCTCCGATAAAATTATCCGGTTAATTTATTGGGATCGATAAAAAGTCAAGTCGATTCATTTACCGAAGAGATTGCACGATACGAGGCGAAACATAGACTTCTCGATCGATTGAAATTAAAGGACAATCCATTCTACGCGTAATAGCATCGAAATGACCGATTAACGCAACAATTCAGTCTCGGCTGCGTGACGGAGGAATCGAATTTCTGCCAATAATTGTCTCCAAACGTATGTAATCTGGCGCCGGAGGGCCCGCGGAATCTCCTTCCACGTTGATTCGATTTCCCGTCGTACCGGATAGTAGCTTCCGGCAAATCCCCCTGGCGCCCTCTGCTACGACGCTACGGATCCACCCAATAAGATCGTCAGCCCACCTGGCGACTCTCCCGTTACTCCACCCCCTTAGTCCAAACCCCTCTTCCCTGTCGATCCCAAAGGCATCGGTCAAATTCGATTTTCCTTTTACATCGAACCGAACCATTCGGAATAGCGATCAGTTCTAGTGCCGAGGGAGGACCTTATTCAGGAAGTTCGCGTTGGCTACTATAGAGCCGGCCAGTCAACCAGCCAGCCAGAGGGAGTGAAGTGGTAAACTAGATACGGCTACAGATAGGAAGCGAATAGAAGCAGAACGAGGTCAGCTAGCCAATCCCCTCTGCAAGGCACACCAATCTCCCCACCGCACCAGTAACGTTCACGTGCATATCCTCCAGCTAGCGTGAACTCTCTTCATTTCCATCCTCTCTGTTTTTCCGCGGTTTTCCTCCTCGACCTCTTCGTTTTCCATGCGCTTTTCCGAATATGTACGTACGAATCGGCCGACCTCTCCCTCTCTCTCTGCCTTTCTTCCTTCCTGCGTTTCTCTCCTTTTTCTGGTTCCCCGCAATCCTTCTGTATCCATTCCTTTCTCTCTCTTCCTCTTTACAATTCGTGCCGATTTTCCGTCACCGCACTAGAGAGCATATCACGTGAAAAAGAGAGCGAAACAGGAACATGGAAAAACCGGACTACGAATCTTGCAAAGTGGAAACTGCCAGTGACGTCGGTTCCATTGCCAGTCAGGTCTGGGTTGCATAATACTCCCCGGCCGCAAAATCCTTGCCCGACTGCTGCTCCTCCTCAAAGGGGAACCCAGTTGCTACGTGCCGTAGAACTTTTGCGGTTTCTATCGTCGACATCCGACGCAGGAGTTCGCCGCTCGTTGACTCGAGCACGTCCCGCTGCGCCGTGTCGCGCTCGCCGCTCATCGGGAAATTTATCGCATGCAAAGGACCAAGACAGCATTCACTTTGACGGCGCGACCCGCGAGCGTACGTAAAACTGGGTCGTAGATCCAATTGTTGGATATTTATTTGTCCCGACTGGAAAGTCAACACAGGCTACCGTTTACACATCTTCTATCGTCTCTGTTCGATTTCTGTTCCGTTTTCTTCCACGACACTTCACAACGCTACGTAAGTAAATATACGTATTACGCGAAACGTCTTCCAGGGATATTTACATTTCTGCGTGAGTCGGAGAATCTCCGCACGCCAGAGAGAATTCTGTATTCTCGCGTTAGAAACTCTGCCTCGGTCGTCAGGGTTCGTTTGCGACAGCACACCATGGCTAACGAAATAATTACTGGTTTGCATAACTCCGCTTCGTGCAACTCGCACTCGTCCAGGTAAACAAGCTTAATTATGAAAAATACATATTTCAATGCACGCCGAAACGTCACTCGTTTCTCCCTGTCATGACCGTGCGGCCCACGTACACATTCGTTAATGAACTAATTACAAGCACACACAAGAGTGATGCGCTAAAATTACCGCCCCGTAAATAAGAGAGACCTCGTAAGACCCTCTGCTCCCTTGGCTACATCTGTGTCGTCTACGACGTAGTCAAGTTTAATTTCACGTACCGCTGATGAGACCGTCTGCATACTAAAGCAAAGGCGAGGCCAGCCGCGCAATATTAATATGCAATCGAAGCCCTCTTCCATGTAAGCCTGTTACAACGGAACATCGCTTAATTTGATGCTCATTCGATTAATTCGCCATGGCTGTCGGTAGAAATAACAATGGTTCGAAGCCTCGTACCGGCGACAACCAGTCTCGTATGTACCTATTGCCAATTTGCAGCAGCACACGGATACATGAGAAACGCCGCTAGGTAGTTGTGCGGAGTATCGATAATTTGACACGAAATCGACGTATACCACGACACAAATTCTTTTCTGTCTTACGTTCGTATAAACTAAGCTCGTATTTTGTCTCAACTACTATGTCGACTACGTCGATCGATTGTCAGATTGCCGTGTAAATACGTCTTCGTGTTAAGAATTTTACGTGTACGTACATTCGTTCGATACATATAATTAAAATTTGTTTACCTTATAGTTTCCCATTCAGCAAATAGTTACTATAAGATTCTGTAATAGAAGTTATTGAAACTAACCTCGCACGTGTTGGCTTTCTCAAATACACTTTCGTTTGATCCGTCGTTAAGAGAATACATGTAAAATTCTTTTTCTTTCTTGTTCTTCGTCTATTTTGAAATACTATGATCTAATTTTATGGAATTGAAATTAATACGATGAGAGCGTATGAGTTTTTCGCGACGATGTCTCATAGGAAAGTACATTGTATTACAGTTCGACCTATTTACTCACAGGTAACCCCGTGGTCGATCGTACCACAATCTCTTCAACCGTAACTTTCGTTCCGAGACAAAGAAGCCTGGTACGTTTCGCTTGGTGATTCAGCGATCGCCGATAACCCTGTATAAACGTACGCTGTAACAAACCTTGCTGGTCCGTTTAAAGTATCTCGATCCACCTACGGATTCAGCGGTGCCTTCCGCGAGAGCCACCACGCTACCGGTTAGGGTCGTCCTACGAGGCGAACGTGACACGTAAAAATATCATGTAGGGTACCGATACGTCACGCGATCAGATAAAAGAAAAGGGGAGCTGACTTCGTCGTTTGTCGTCCCGATACAATCTCGACCCGCGGTGCCTCGTTTTATTTTTGCACCCAAGTATTTTGATGACTCAACTGCTAGATGGACATTCCTGCGGTCGCTGCATTCGCCATGTTCAGTTTCCTCGCAACGGATTCTCGAGATCGAGATCGCGAAGTAGCCACCGCCTGTTTCTTCTAAATTCTGTTTAGCGACTACGTGGAAAAGATCGGACTGAGCGACAAGATTCTGAAATCTTCATCTACATAACATAGACTTCCTCGAGTTCTCAGGATCGACAAACCGATTTACTTTGTTCGTGTGCAGTTATTCAGTAGAATTTTGAACAGTTGTTCCAACTAATTAATTTGTACACTCGAGTCCTTAGAATCGGTAACCAGTTTGGTTGGTTCTTCTTTTCAATTTTTCTTACCCAAAGCAAAATAAACAGATGTTAAAGTAATTTTGTTCTCCACGAAAACGATGTGTAATTACTCTATTGACGAAGCCATCCTATTTCGCGAGTCTTGAGACGTGCACCGTCCAATCCAGAGGAATTTCTCCGTGTCAACGTGTCAGCGTTTCTCACTGACTTCGCTTCGTTCCCTGCTAATATTTGCGTTCCACGCGTCAATTATTTACGCGAACGCAGAAAGCGAATATTCATCGTCCGTCGAGTCGTTGCCAGACTTGGTACATGCATGTTCCCCGTCACATTCGCCGACTATCGACTACCACGGCTGTCGACGACTTATAAACGCTATTACCACGCAAGACATAAACCGTGCAATTATTTCCAAAGTTCGTGATTGTTTTATAGTCGCCTCGGGTTTCACGAGTCTACGTATAGGTACTAGGGCTAGCGTGAAACAACCTTGAATGATGATGTGGACAGAGGAAACGTTCAATTACCGTTTTCATGTTACTGGCCCTTAAACGACATTTAGTAATATGTAATTATACGCATTCATCGACTAAATCGTTCGACAAGCTTGTAACTTCTCTAAGACTAATTAAGTCCATCTCGTCCTATGTCTTTGCTAATTAGCTTGTCTCTATTCATTAATAGTATTTTCCCTCGAAGATGCGTCCCTTTTCGTCTATTGTTGCTGCATGTTTCAAACAATTTTGTTCGCATTTCCAAAGCGACATTTGTTCCTAGCAACGAGTTGTGCTATGAAACAATCAACAAATATGCTTCGAAGGAACATTTGTTTCTGTCGCGACGTGCTTCACGTGTTCCTTACTTGTCCTTAATCTCTAGCGCTCTGAGTGGAAACAGGCAACAAGCAGCAACTTTCTCAAGAAGCATGGAAAATCGGCAAAATTCGTCATCGTTGCTTCGGCGAAGACGTAGCTTTAGGCTTATGTTTGAAAACAGACTGAAGACAGCGGAAGACATAACTGCATATCAATAGCGATATTAGCTATGCGACCAGTCCCTCGGAAAGCACGCTGTGGTTCAACGCAAAACGTCCGTTGCCCTGCTACACTGCCGTAAATTTCTAGGCTGTATGTACGAAGTTCGAGCGAATCGCAACACGCGTGTAATCTCTTTTATCGAAGTTAAAGCCGCGGTACCAACCGATTAAACGGCTCTATCATGGCTCGATCTATTTCTAAGTTAATTACTGGCGAAATAAAGAACTAGGTCGGCTTGGTCGTCCTATTCCGCCGCGTGGAATCCAGGGAACGAAGACTGCCTGATGATAACGAGTCTTTGAATTTTCACCGGCCTATGTTAATATCTCCTCCTTCTCTACTCCCCTCTTTGGCTCGCTAATGATTCTGCATACCGCCCACGACTTTCCGTAACGCCGACGCACTACTTCGTTCTCGTTAGCCAACCGTGAACCGTCGTGAAATTCCTGACACTTTTGCTGCCGCTACGCCGCGTATTTGCTACCCGTAATGTCGGTTAATTAACGTTAATTGCGACGTGTAATGAATCGCGCTCGTATTTCCACGATTTCCCATTGTCGGACGCTACTGCGGCGATCCTATGTCGCGCCGTCGCCTCGCGTTAATTTCTACCTTGTGATAATTCTAATCACTCGTATTGAGATAAATATTTTTAAATATCGTGTTTAGATCATGTCCGATTCAATAGCATCTTCCTATCATTAAGCACTTTCACTTTTCACAGTGAGAGAAACAAGCGTGAAACAATCACTATTGATTGTGATTTCTCGTTTCAATTTTACGTTGAAGAATAAAAATAGTTTCTAATATGTAACTAAGTAAGTTTCGTTATTTATAAAAAGGACGTACTACCAACCTGTAATTATAGCCAAATATCTGCCATATATTAATTACCATATTAAAAGTAATATCATGAAAACAGATAGATATATGAAACTACGTTTCTAGCTTAATAAAAACCTCAGTAAATATAACTAAATGCATAAACTTTGAGTAACTGAATCTTACGTAAGATCATATTAGAAATGCTTTAACGATCACACGGCAGTTCTAGATTAGTAGCTCTTTAAAAAATGTAATTTATATCATCAAGCAATATATGTATTTGAACGTTGTAAACTACCAGGTTTTCATGATAAATTTACGGCGAAATGACACGGATGGTTAATATCGATTCGTGGTTCTGTTTTTGTACAGTCCGGTGACGGTATGTAAACGCGGGACAGTTACGAAATTGACGGCAATTTTGCAGGATCGCGAAATTAAGTACTTCGATCGTGATGTATACCCATACGCTTGCCATTCCAGCAGAAAGGATTAATTATTTAGCGCGCTGTATATAGCTGCGGTGCTCAATTTCCTAAAGAACCGCGATAAATAATTCCTCCTCGGCCGGCTGGCATCATGCTCAACTGTTCAATTTTTCTCGTAAATCTGTCAAACGATCCTCAGGCGAGCACTTGGCGCGCTACGCGAAATTATCTTTCACGCCGGAAGCCATATAAATCAAACCACCTACCGTGATCTTGAGGTCCCGCGGGTCGCACGTATCGTATCGTCTGCTGAAACGAAGAACTGTGTGCGTCTTGTTCTCGTAACCTAGTAGCAGAGAATAGTCTTGGCTGGAGTCCATCTGCGGATCCTTGCTAGAATTCTTCACGTGTCGATCCTGAAAAGAGTAACAATTTTGAGTTAAACTTCTTATCCATCCAATGGTAAAAACGTTAGAATAATTTATACAGAAGATTGAAATCATTTCCGAGAAGAACTTTTACAGAAGAACAAATTCTATCGAACAAGCTTTTCCAAACTCTCAAGTAATACTAACTAACTAACTAACTTCATTTAAGGTTCGGTAGTTTAAAATCCCATTTTGAACTTTGCACAAAATAATCAAGCTTGACGTATGTTACAAGAAACCATTAGCCTTTAACGTAATAACGAAAGAATGAGGAAATATTGTGTAGCCACATTAACTCTAATCAGAGAAAAATGTTCGAAACGAGAAAATGATTCGAACAAATCAACCATGAAATTGTTTGTATCATTTACTCATTTTCAATAATAACCTATTTTCAAACGTAGATTACAAAGCAAATTTTGTAGCCTGACTCAAATAACCCTACTTTATCCTATACTTTCTCGTACTCGAACTTTTCGCACGTTCCATACATCAGACGTTAACCGAATCTCTCATTAATAACGTTGAATCACTCCAGTTTCTTGCGTGGTTTCTTGTCCCCGTTCTATTCACCAACGCAGAAAGATATCAAAGCTTCCGAACGAGACAAGAGACAACCATGCTACCAGGCAAAGTCCGCAGGGAACAGGAGGAATGAAACTATTCGCCGCGCCGTCTTTTTCACCGATCACCTTTTTTACACGAGGCCGACGCGTTTCGAAAGCGACACACCTACCACCGAACACCTACCACCTGAGCGACGTAGCCGGCGAGTTAGTTAACCGTCCCATGGCGGCACTGCGAGCACCGTAGGGACCGAAGACAAGTTTTTCTGCGAGAATTCTTGGTCACCGCCTCGATATAATTATCCGCGGTTCGTGTCGGCCGAAGACGCGCTGCCTGCGACGCCTTCCAACGCCATTGTTCGATGGTGGACCACTACTCGACTACTTTTTTCTTTCCCGTTTCGGCGAGCTTTATTAGAATTTAATTTACCAGCCACGTGAACCGGCCGGTACCTGCGTAACCGTGCGCCGTGATCTCGAACGAGTCACGCATGTTATGCTTCTGGCCTCCTTTTGTCCCGACATTCTTCGACTCGCCATTCGGCTCACCTGCAGTCAGATGGAAGCGTACACGGGAACGAAAATACAGCATACAAAGAGGTAGAAAGAAAAGGAAAGTAAAACGGAGAGGGGAAAAAAGAAGCGAAGAACTCGAGAATATCCATTTATGTTATCCTCGACGCGTGAAAGATTCGAACTAACGTGGCAACTGTAGCCTGCTCTGATTGGATATAAAATATAAAACGTTTGCAATAAAAAATTTAGCGGGCGGGCACATGCGCGAGGGAGCCGAATGGCAAAAACAAGAAATTTTTTTAGCGATAAAAAAAAACCGGGCGCAGGTGTAGGAACTCAGGAAAAGAACGATATTGTCAAAGTTACTTAGCGTAGCAGACGGTGCTCGTTTCGACTCTTATAGATTTCTAGCACGCCCAGATTTTTATTAACGATCTGGTCAACCTTCCCGTTTTTTCTCTTCTCTCGTTCTTTACTTTTCTCCTTCGTCGCTCTTTTTCGATCTTCTTACACCTTTCTTTCCTTTCTTGTCTTTCCGCTATCAGCATTTGCAATGGACATGGAACTGCTTTAAAATGTAATGCAGTGAATCTAGGAGAAAATTCGAATTCCTGGAAGAAACAAGAACCATTCTTTCGCTTTGAGAACGCGACGATCGTGCTTTGAAAAGCTCAGTCCGATATTGCCTTCGCGCTTAGCGTGAAGGCTTCCAAGCGAAACAGAGAAGAGCACAGGAAGGGTCTTGTGCACGCTGATAGCTAACAACTACCCTCTTTTGTCTCAGCACGCAGGGAATCCGCGTCGTTCGGAATAAGACACTATGGAATTTAAACTGGCTCGGCTATAACGTTACTCTTTATTGCCAGCTTAGCGTCGTTTTAATCTTCCATTGCAACACCACGCCAAAATAGAACACAATCTGTTATACATATACTGCCAGAAACTTTACCTCTTCGTATATATCGTATGCTATTTAATTTTCAAGAATAATCACGAGACTCGACGCGTATTTTATCTCTTAAAACGCTATGATGAGGCACCACAAAGCTGAGTCGAGAAAGACCTGAGAAACCGCAACAGTTCGTAAGTCAAGAAAAGTATCTGCGTTCGAGTAATAAATATTTTCCACTGTCGTCTCGCGCAACTTCTTCAATTTCCGCCGCCACATCGGAAATGGGAAGCATATTTTTTCCTCTCCTCGGTAACCCTCACTGGCAGTCGACACACGACCGATCGGAAAATCGGACTTTCCTCCTTCATGTTACTCTTATGCTCTCTCTTTGCTGCATCGTGTACAGCTTATACTTGCACGATACCTCTTCTCACAGTTCTCGATTCAAAGACTCGCAGAGGTTACTGTCGCGTTCGAAGTACGTGCTGAACGACTGAAGCAAATCAGATCGAACCAACCACGATTGTAAACCCGTCAATGTGTAGTAGCTTTCCTCCTGCGATGCACACGACGAGCAGAAAGGAAGAGTGAAAAGGGGAACGCGGAGAGTATGCAGAAAACATGGTTCTCACTGGTGAAAATAGTTCGCTAGCGAAACGAGTGTTCCGTTTCCGTGAGTGTCCCCATGCACCGCAATTGTCTTCTTGTCCCGCCAGCCATTGTACCGACTGTTTATTGCCATTCACGTATGAGCGCGGTTGATACCGCGGAACGTTGCATATTACCGCGAAAGAATGGCGAACGATGAGTGGCAAGTGTTCCGCAATTATACGAATTATGTCTGCGTCATTCAGAGGTCCGACAATGCCTCCTCCATACATTTAACTGCACCGATTTAAATGAAAATTCCAACTTCTGTTTCGATTAGTCGGTTTTTCAAACGAACCACCGCTCTTTTGGTTACGTATCAATGTATTTGATGATGATGTTTATTATATACATCCAATATGTATCGAGAATAGTATTTTACCTACAGTATTTATTATTTACAGTATTTTAGAGCATGATTTTTTAAATCAATATTCCTTTTTATTCCTGACGACTAAAGAATTTCTCTTCAAGGGCACGCGAAAGTTTCTAAGGAACGTTTTATATATCCTCTTGCATGCAACGTTCAACTCTGCTCATGCGTTTACATTTTACACACACTGCGCCATGGAAGTATTGAAAAAATCAGGAAGTGTACGCTGTTATAATATGTTGTCGCGATGCGAGTGTCGTTTCCACGCTGCACGCGTCCCACGGTGGTATGGCCTTTTCTTTCCATCGGCTGTCATTCCCGTGTTTATTGTCACGTGGGTGTCATGCTATAGCAAAAACACACGGTACTACATAAGTTGTTCGATTCCATACAGCTACTTCATTATGCAACGCGCGTTGCAATTATTTACGCAATGTCCGTTCCGGGTAAATGTCGTGTAGAATAGAGACGAAGTTTAAATGGGCGGAAGGAGGTCGGCTAAGCCCACACGAGCGAAAGAATGTTTTCGAGAAAGACGTACGTAGGCGTGCAATTATACGATATACGAAGCTACGCCGCGCCGCTGCCCTTGTATTAGAACGTTTTAAAGTCACGGTAAAAAACGGACCTTGCATCGAGTAAATTAAAGTCGTTCCCAGCGATATCGTACAAGGCGTATCGCGATCTATGCTCGTTGCCTGGTGAATGGACTTGGAACACGGAATGAATCAGAAAATTTCCTGTAAGCAACAATGTTCTGTTCAATCATGTTTTCCACTTAGGCGATCGTTTGGCGCAGCTCTCCTGTGAAACTTGGACGTGCAGCTTATGCAGCATTGAAATGGCTGCGTCTGAGGAACAACGCCAAATAGGACGCGTGTTTTATCGCTCTTCTGGCCCTGTTTCATTCTTAAAATAAGGTTCAAGTGCTACCGGGAAACAGAATTGTGTTAAAATATCGTCGTGTGGAATTACTTATCGTTAGGGCAGAAACGCGACTTCCAATATATCCGGCGAGTCAGAAAACTCGAAAGAACGAGCTCGATCGAGTTATCAACGGCAGTCAATGAATTAAACCCTCTCCCCCTACCACTTTCACCGACCACGCTCGTTATCGCGATATCGTTTCACCGATCAAGCAATAAATTGCTTTCGTCGCGACCGTACTTGTTAGTACAATTTCCGATATACCCGGTAATCAAATAGCCTGGCAGTATCGCTTAATCCGCAATCAGATCCGTAATCTGCGATTGAAAATTACGATCACCGCTGAATCTTCGGTAAATTCAATCGTTTCGTCGATTTCGATCGCCACAATCGAGACACACGTGTGCCATATATTTTACCGATGCCTCGTGTGCACGCATACGTGCACGCGCGTAGTCCATACGACATAATTGTCTTGCTGGTTCTATCGAGGCAGGTATCTCGAGGTTCGGTGGACAACGTGCTCACGTTGCAACAACAGATTCCACGCGTTGGGAAATTATAGCAATTACGTTGGGCCAATTCGCTGTTGTCGCGTCCCAACGTGGCGCGTCATCGGTGACGCTGAGAGGACAACGCGACTATATACCGCGTTAATGATCTAACGCTCATGTAAATACTCTACGCTCGACCGGCGACAAATCTCTCGATTCCAAACGGAGAAAATCTCACGCGGCATTGCTGTGAACGCGTTCGGTCACGCGCGCTTGTATCCAGACCATGTTCACGACGGAAATAATTACCGGACGCCGTGATCGTTAATAAATTGTCGTTGCGTTCTCGTTTGCGCGTTTTCCTCACGAACTTCCGCTCTGAAGAGAGTAACGCACGAGCGAACCAACGAACAAACGTGGTCTAGAAAAACGTTTCCGGAAATACCATGTCGCGACTCGTGGCCAGAAAGTTTCTTTATAATACCGAGTGACACGAAACCAACGAGGTCGGTTGTCTGTTCGTGTAATCAAGCCCAGTTGTATGTGTATGACCGCTGTTTCTCACAGTTACCATCATCGTGCCGTGAATCTGCGTTGCGGTTCTACATAGAGAGAAATTATGCCAATTAGGTAGAATACGCTGCTTCAATGGCAGCTATTGTCTCCTATCGTTTCGAGTGTAATAAGAATTATTCGGTGGACAGCGCGAGCTCTATGGCGGAATAGAAATGACAGTGACAGAGAATGGAAGGTGCATATCTAGATAATTGGCAGCAAATCCGTGATGCGGTACGAACAGCTTCGTGCCGAGCATATTACTGTCGTCATTATTTTCACAAAGAAGATGAAATATTACTTGATATAATATATAATTTCATATAATATAATTTGACTTTTTGTTCGGGATAACTACATGTCTTCATGTTTGATTAATAGTTGGTCGCCTTCTGAGCTACGTATTCCTACGCATCTCCTTATGTGCCAGATTGAACAAATATTACACGCAGTAAATATATGGACAACAGAAGTTATTTAAATTGTCTAAGAGGGAGCAATTTTTACAAAATTAATGATGTAATTTTATATGGAAGATGTAGAAGGTGCATTTCTTTGAGTATTACAGGTCGTCCGATAAATTCGAACAATTTGATGGTAAGTGCAGACCCTTCTTGGCATTGACGCCTTCTCATCGGCATGCCCGATCGATTTCACGTGCCGGACAATTATGTCAATTACTCTGTCCCGATTCGCCGGTCTCGATAATGCGACGCGACGTCACCAACGCTGACAGCGGCATCCTACCGGAGCTAATGATCGCGCTTAATGGGCTCGCATGGCGACAAGAACGAGATCGATGGCCGAAATTCCCGGAAGAACCGCGACAAATCAGGAATCAAACGTAATCGCAGATGTTCTTCTACTGCGATTGATCATACATGGGATGTGTATAGGTGTTGCTATATATATATATTATATAGCTATTCAGTGGATATTCACATCGATTTATAGTTTAACTTTACCTTATCCGAAGCTTACTTTATCATTCACAAATCTCTGACATTTATTCCTTAGAACATTATGACTAGTAATTTTATTTTTGAAACATTTTTCCTTGTATTCTGGTTTTATTTATTTATTTATTTATATAATAATGCTGCTTGTTATTTTTAGGATTGTTAGTATTTCTTTTTTGGTGTGTTTCTATTACGTTTGTATCATTGGAACTATTTTATGATAGCCTTACAATATTTTTCTTATTGTAGAAATTCTTTCCGTACCCGAATCAAATCTCCTTCAATACAGAACTATAAACATATCACAATTGACTCTTGAGACTGAATACAATTCTAGATGTTACTGTCTTTTCTAGATGCGTCAATACAGATTATTTCAAAAGGTAGAAACTTAGGAGATTAAATTAGAATGTGGTTGAATAAATTAAACCACAATAACTCTAAGGTATTTACAGCACTTCGACCAAAATAACTAAATTTGGAGCGTTTAAATGACACGGATAAAACAAATAATAAGTTTTATAGAAGAACAGTTTTAAGATTTAATGCAGATTTATTAATGTTAATTAATGCGGAATATTTGTTAAGTTAAATTAAAGTAACAACTAACAACCTATGCTTCACATACGAGTCTCATAAAAGTCTGACGTGTCGAAATGAGAAAAAGGCTCAGCACACAGGAGAACCGTCATAAAGTGATTATCGTCGCGCGACGATCTACGCCACGGTGGCAACCTCCGACCTCCGGTTTGTCGCAATGCGTACAACGAGGCCGACGGATTTTATTCGCCACGCTCGCTTCCACCGGCCGTAGCACGTAATCATTAACACGACGTCCGTGGACATTCCTCTATCGTGGACGTTGTCGTTATCAGTTGCCGATAAATAAACACGATGCTCGGCCACAGCGTTTCTCAGGCGTGAAACGATTCGAGCGTCCGTGTTCTCTCGAAATCATAAAATTGATAACGACAACTGCACGCACCCATGGGTTCGTGTTTATCCGCGGCCGCGAGAAACGCCACACCAACCCTCCAAAATGGCTACGAGGGTTAATGACAAGTGCTCGTGCGATAACAAAACTAAGCACGAGCAATTGCGTGCGCGAAAGTAGCCATCCGTTGCTTCGAAACATGCGATAGGAATTCGCCAGTCGAGAACCGTTTCCTTGCTCGTGTTGTCGCGAGCAATTGGTCATGTTGTTACGAGGAAAAACAGCGAGGCTGACGATGTACATAGATGGTTTACGATTGATTTGAATCACTTCTGCAATGTATCTATAAAGGTATTTCTACGATGCTACTGTGAATGCTAGGGGATTTAGAAATTTATTATAAACTCCTTAATGGACAAAATGGATAGACCTACCTGGTTCACCTAACAGCTCGTGTAAATCTATCACCTGACATAATGTATCACCAAATGTACTAAGTTTAGGGATTCACTTCGAGTTCTCATCTATGTACATTTAATTATTTGTATCGCTAACTGATAAGACACTTTAAAATAAAACTTTAAAATACCAATAGTTGCGACAACTATTTTATCAAACACAATAAAGAATATATTTATAATTTAATTTTATTACGAATATATGTAATGCGTAACGAACTCTATGGAACATAAAAAGTTTCCTAAAGTATCGCTTCTAACCTGGCGAATCCTATTTAAGGAATTAAGAATATACGAACTAAAGTGAATTTGCGAAGAAAGGCGAATAAGAGACCAACGACAAATGTGCATCTATTTGTAATCGCACTACGTCGAAGAGAAGTTTGAAATCGGTGCAAGCACGCATACAGTGATTTAACGAAACGTTTCTATGGGGGATTCGAAGCAAATGGTTTTTGTTCGAAGAGTAGAGTTATTCTTCAGACGGATCGAATACTCTAGAAAATTCCTGACAAACCGTACAACTCGAACACGTATGTTTACAATTGACACGATTACTTTGAAAGTAGTGGACGGGGAACGAGAGCCGCAAGATCGGTCGATACAATCGTTGAAAGTAGGATGAGAAGTCGTATGCACGATCCGCTAATTGGAACGAAAGGCAGGAAAAGCTTTCAAGTTATCGAGTTGATCTGTGAAACGGAAACGCGAGAGCAAATCAAACCACGGATCAACGGTAAGAACGCAACAAAAACGAAATGCATATAACTTTATTCCTATCGATGTTATCCAGCCGACAGCCGACCGTTCAGCCAACGTGTTCTCGTTCATTCTCCCCGTCCTTCTGCCTTTTCGTCTCTCCCTATCTTTGTCTCTTTCCGTCGCTCGAAAAATCATACATTTGATAAAGTTAGCGGAAAGTAAAACCGGATAAGCACGCATTCTCGACGAAACACGCGAGGACGAAAGAACGTAGCGGCGGAAGTTGCCAGCTCCAAGTCATCAACGGGAAGATAACAGTTGCAGATGCATTTAATCCGATAGCGCCGTGTTTTCCACGGTGCTTCAATCTGTATGTGCGTCCGCCGCAAAATCTCCTAGCGCGACGATATTGCACGGTTTCAACGGTGTTTGCTTGATACTTATGACTCTATTGTCCAAAATTAGAAAACACGCTGGTAATACAACTGGAAAAGAAACGAAATAATTTCTTGATGCGAATTAAACGATAAAATAGAATGAAATTAATTCGACGAATTTTCCAAAGCGCACATATGGGACGTTTTGTATACGTATTGTTCCATTTCATCGAAATATTATTTACCACTTGTTAGACTCCACTGTAACTCCTTTCTTCCTTAGCGAGTCTGTTCTTGACCAGGTTACGTTATTTCCCCCCGATACGTAACACGCTTCTGAAGCTTGAATCAGGCGTAAACGGCCGGTGTCGTGTCAAAGAATGTTCGCTGTGCGGCTTTTCACCTTAACAACGCGATTACACGAAGCCGGATTAATAATTTAGCCGACTTGCGTCGAGCGAAACATTGTTCCGTGCAACACGATTCCGCGAGCACGCGGCCAGCTTGCACGACATAATCGATATTTCAGCCAGAACAACGACCTTCGATTCCTCGTATTCCATTTGCCCCCGCGCGGATTACAATCCCAACGAATTCGTGCGTCTCGCCGATCGAAAGTAAAGCTGTGCACGCTGGCAGAATTACAATTACCAGCCCAAGAATCGTACTGAAGTACGATGTCCTTCTTTCGTGTTACTGTTCGTTCCATGAATGACTTTCGACTGTGTCTGCTGTGAAATTTGTTTCCCTATCGGAGGTTGGAAGTTTTGATCGATCAACGACTCGAAAAGAAGGTAAGGTGTGCGAAGGCAGGCGTGAAAATCGTTTCGTTACGGACCATCCTTAGAGGATCGACGGTAGTGCACGTTTTACGGTGATGGGTCTGCATAAATTGGTGTTGGAAGTCAAAGGTCTTGGGCGTCGATGAAAAGCAGCGAGAAGGAACTCGACGCGCAACTCCCGTCGATTTCTTCCATTTGCAAATCAATTCGTTCCTCGACTACCACTTTCAGGTTTCGTCTATGAGCGATTTCCGAGAGGATTACTCCGGCTGCGAAGAAAGCCTCGCCGATAGAGTAGAAGATAGAAGCAGGTGTCGAGTGGCGCATTATCGAGAGCGGTGCCTCGAATCCCGAGAATTTACTGGAAATTATCGAACGGCAAGAAAATGAATGTTGGATGTACCGTGCGGATGTATCGCCTTTGCAGAGATTGAGCGCGACTGACGTCTCAGATAGCGGAAATATTTTATTCAAGACATTACCTAGTATTGCCTGGAATCGTAAGCGGTAGCTCTGGACTTGTTACAGATGAAGACAATTACGGGTCGGCGAGTTGCAAAAGATTGCACGGGATGGCAAAGAAAAACAAAACAGGGATACGGGTAAAAAGTTTCATGAATATCAAAAAGCTGGTAGCTACAAATTTCACGCTAACCTAGATTTCCTGGCTATACTACCTATCCTTCCGTGTGAGTAATATGTCGATACCGGTGCGTGCTACCGTCAGTGTGAACAATAAATAGCTCTAACTGTTAGAATCGTTTGTACAACATATATTATACACTTATACTATATCTCAGTTACTTATATAATAGATGTTCTTTTACCTAGCTAATTTACTACAATATAAATTTTCATTAATTAGCGCGTATAGTATGAGTCATGATATAACGAGATTATAATTTAATCATCTGTCATAGCGTTGTAAGTGGAAATAAAACCGATTTAGGACAAATTGTTTTAGACTTCCTTACAATGAAAAGGATATACTTGAAGCAAAAGTATTACAAATTTTAGTCGCGATTACATTTCAACAGATTAAGGACGAGAAAGCAGAAGTTGTAACTTCAATATAAATTTTAATTATGTACTGAAAGTTTCTTCGTACAACATTAACTATAATTCTAGGAAATTTCTATCAATCCCTTAGTCACAACTCCGGAAACATAATTACTTTGGCCGATTTTACAATCTCGCAATATCGTGTCTTAATATTAGTGTATTGTATCGCCTACAATACTAGTCTCTCTGTAACATAGCGAACCGAATTCATTTAACGTGCTCTCTGTCTGAACACCTTCACTGCTTCTAAGACGAAATCAAATCTAGACCAGACCTAGTTTGACGAAATTTCAGACGCAAAGTGCCTCGGATTTCGTGGTAATTGTTCAACCAGCATCCACTTATACCACTTGCCGTGCACGGTAAATTTCCTGTCGCCGACGAACTGATACGTGCGGCACCGGTGTTCCGCTCGAAGGAACCAAACTCTGTAGCGAATGCACGCAGATCGTTGTCGCGCGCGGAACGAAGGATCCCGGTATTACACGCTCATGTCTGCCGGCAGTTTAAAGCTTCCCACGAAGGGGGCCACGCGAACAGTCGCCGTTGTCGTCGCGACGCTGAGGTTTGCTTCGAAAGGAGTCATCAGTGCGCGACGCCATTATTCTTTCCGTCCCGTGCAGCCAGTTTTTCTGGATCACGAGTCGATCCTGCTGTAAGACCGTCGTCTTTTCACCGACTGAGCGGCTGCATTAATCACGAGACACCCGAGGATATTATCGTGGAAACGCGAAACGTCCGTTCCTCGTAAATTTTCTTTTTCCACCCCGCGCCATCGTTGTCATCGTTTCTTCTATTTTTTCTTCCCCGCTGCATTTCGCCACTGTCCTGATTAAGTATTAATTTATTCGATTCTTTCTCGGCTCCGTCGCTTGTTTTCTAGAGATATTGCACGTTACGACGTCGTCGCCTTCGCGGCGGGAATCCATTTCCCTTCGTGTCTCAGTCTACAATCGTATCGTCGACCGTTATCGTTCCTCGTGGACTTGATCGTTCGATTCTATTGACAATTGTTACCGCGTTATTCCGCACGATAATGCGTTTCGATGGTATTATAATCCGACAATGGCAGCGCAAAGAAAGATGTCTTTATGTCGCGAAACTTTTCCTTGAAAATAAGCTACCGTTACTTTTATGTTCGTATCGCTGCTATGCTAATAGCTTCTCTCTGTAGATAAGATATTCTGTGATTCAGAAACGCAACGTTATTTCTTTAAAAAATAAGTTCCTCGGTTTTTTTTCATATTTATTTTTCATATTTTAATTGCTCTCTGGTGGATAAAGATTCATGTAAATAACAGACCGTACATATGAAACTTTTACATTCGTCGTATCGTACAAACGAAGTTTCAATTTTAAATTCACCGTTCCATATCGGAAATATGTACTCATTGGTAAATTTTGTAGGATTATCGTTACGCGCAACACAGAGGTCCCTCCTGTTGATCATTTTGACATAATTACGAGTGTTCGTAAATTATCTGCTCGAGTATCGTTGGCGACCGCGCGCCTGTGACAATAGAAAATCCCAGAAAGCGTTTCATGCTCATAAATCATTTTCATCGTATTTAATATCTCGCTACTCCGCCTGACTCGCGATACAAGTGCACCGTGAAAGAAAAATGGTCGGCCTGTGACATCACCTCGAGGTAGAATAATAATCATCGTCGCTCCATCACCCTGCGAAGCATTTTCGATACATGAAGTTGGCTGCTAGTGAACAATCGTTGCAAAACAAATTTTCACCGAAGAAATATCCAATTCGTCCAAACAACCAAATTAAAAAAAGATTAGAATAATAAAAATTTTGTTGCTAATTTTAGATAAATAATTTTCGAATCGACACAATCGCACAATGGCTATCACAAGTACTTACACATACCCTAGTATCATTTCCCAGGTTTTATATTTTACTTTCGAAGTATTAATTTTTTGTAGTCATATGAAACTATTATTAAATAATACAAGATTTACACCTAATTAATTAGTAAATACTGGTGTGCAAATAGTTTTTGGAACTATAGTATAAAAATTCAATGTACAAAAATCTAATCTACAGATCTTGCGCACGAAATTGGTTCGAAATTCTAATTTCTATGAATGTTGAATCGACAGTCGTCGTCATTCCCTAGAAAGTTGGCGAAACGGCAGTCGTGTCACGATATCCGCTATCGATAGCTAGGAAGATTGATATGGAATAGTTCACATAAAGAACACCATCCGCGAAGCGGGTTGGGTTAAAAAGTCACCGTTCATCGGCTGAGCGGAGGATCGAACACGAGCCACGAGAGAGTTTGCTCTTTCTCGATCTAATTCATTCGTAACTTCTACCAGTCCGACGAAGTGAAGAAGAGTAGGGAGAGGGAGCAGGGAAGGGGCAGGTAGAAAGAAGAAGTCGTCGTCGAGGCGATGGGATGAGGCGAAAGCTAAAAGACGTAAAAGCAGTCTGCGGTAGGCAGTGAAAAATCTCAAAGCCATTCCTCATCTGCCCTTGGTAGAGGGACGGAGATACGAAAAGAGTAGTTGACGTCGATCCAACGGTAGTAACCGAGCTACTCTGGGCAAATGCCACCCGCATCAGATAATATTTAAATTGATGATAAACATTTATAAAAGCGTTTTGTTATACAGAAAACATATTTGGATCATTGTGCGCCGTAGGAATGAGGATTATGAATTCAGGGGGCCCGGCCCAGAACCCATTGTCCATCGCCCCTCTCATCTCCATAACGGGTCCCATCTTCGTCCACGTACCGTTCCCATTCTTCGATTCGTGCACGTTCTTTGCTGCGTTGCTTTTCTTTCCACTCTTCTTTCTTTTTCTCTTTCTCGCTCGATGCATTCATCTCGCTTTAACATTAGTTGTCGACCACGAGCGCGGAGGAGTTCCACCTTCTCTCGCCCAGAGGTGGGCCTCCTCGTTCGACATCTCTCGCTACCGCTTCTCCCGTGCGACCGCGTCCTGCCTTTGTGAGCCCAAACTCGACTCGATTCCGAACCCTGATTGTTTTCTCCTTGCCCGCCTAAATTGTTCAAATGAATGCAACCGGCTGTGCGGCTGCCTTACGTATATACTCGACCCCCGATCGGTACCTACGTACGTTAAACAACGCCGGCATTAATCGTACCGGCTGGAATAACGCGATCTTATCCTTACGAGAATCCTTCTTCGAACTCGTGTCGTGGAATTGCAGGTTGGGGAATCACTTTGTAACACCGTGAACATCGTACACCAACTTTGAATCGAATTCTTCATGGTCGATGAGATGGCTACGGTTTTAAGTGAACTTGCTTTAACAAATGTTTTTAATTTGAACGCGCAAATTTTTCATACAGATATAAGCGATATAAACTTAGAATATTATAATATAAAATTTGTAAACAGCGTACGGATGTTTAAGGAGACATAAAGATATGCAAGTCGAATACCTGCTCGACTTACATACCAGCTCGAAGAGCCAATAACAATAATTAACTCTGACACGAAACACGTAAAAACGAATCAGAGGGCCGAAGAAAATGGTATCACCGAAAATTTAGTACACGGTTGCATGCTATATAGACAGGCTCGTGTTCCATAGCCATGCCACCCCTTGCGTTTACCTTGTGGTCTCGAGGACGATCAAGACAAGGGATCTTCGAAGGCAGCATCCCGCTTAATTCGAGCGTGCGTCACACCTTCTCAACCATGACGAGTTCCATGAAAGAGAGCTCGGTATATTTTTCTTTGCTTCGTGTCTGCGATAGATCAACGGTCTTCGGAGCGTCAACGCGCATCAACCACATAGGTAATGACGACGGGCAAACAGTGTCAAAAGAGCGTGGGCCATCAAACGATATAAAAGAGGACAAAGAAGGTGAAAAAAGAAACCGAAGAAGGAGAGGAAATTCAAGAGACCGAAAGGATTACGAGCGTCGAAGAGATCGAGCGAAGGTGATAGTGCGTGGAACGTTTTTGACGCCTGACTGCCGGGACCGACGAATAAAATTAAAACATTTTCGTCGGCCCGTCACCGGCGACAGGGAGCAATAACGTGGTCTCGAGCAAATTCCTTCATGGATTATCCCTTGGAAGCCGTTTCCATGCTGGAATCGGTAAAATCGCAGACGACGAACGTTTTCGTTCGATGGTGGATCGTGTAAAAACTTCACGGAATCCCATGAATTTAATTACCGGCACCGTTATAATAAATTCACGAGCCGAACAGTGTAACACGTCGCGCTTCTCTTGCTTCTCCCCTCCCCTCTCTATCTCCTTCTCTCTCCCCCGTCACTCTATCTACAACCTCTCTTAACGTTTCTCTGTTTTTGTTCATCCCTCTTGGTCGACGATACCAACCAGATGAACTCTAGGCGAAGCCATTCTCTACTCTGCGACTTACATTTGCTTCGGGTGTACGTAACGTGTCACGGCCAATAAAGTCACGCGTGCGTCTCCGCGATTTGCATACTACAGCTATCGTATATCCTATCCGCAAAATAAATTCCGCCCGTAGACCGGACACACCGATTTACAGCTGTAACGAGAGAAGACAGGTCGAGTCTCTCTTCAGTTTGGGCCCACCCCTGCGGTACAAGCGCTCGCTGCCGCGTTAGACTCGCGGAAAAATAAAACGCGCCGTGTCGAATACCGGTCTCCGGTGTCACTTCGAGGATAAATATTAGTAACAGGTTTCACGGGATCCGGCTCAGTCAACCGAGAAAACACGGACGATCGACTAAGGGAGGGCACGAAGGCATGTCTCTTGGAATTTCTCTCGAGCACGTATAGTTAGGTTTCGCGAAAAAACGAAAGGTTCAACAGAAGGGTGCCAGGGATTGGCTTGTTGACGTCTTCGCACGCTGATTTCGGGAATGCAAGGTATTCTACTTCCAATTCTGGCGGCAATTAAAATGTCACGCTTCCATCGATGATCGCTATAGACACACGCGCACGTTTACAGAGTCTAAGTATACCTATTAACACCTTCCTTCCGCGTGTATCGCGTGCCAACCTTTTCTTGTTGATAGCAGACGTAAATTAGGAGCGTCGAGGAATTTATTCTTAGGAAAGAACATGTACAGGATGATTAAGACATGGTACAATTAAGTAAAGGATAGTTCCTTGCGTAAAAAGATAAAGACTGTGTTTTTGAGAGTCTGTCAAGTGCACGTGTATTACTTCTCGGTTTGTGTTTCACAATTTAATCTGCTTCCTGCCTTTACCAGATACTACTTCACTATCGATCATGCTATCTTCTTATGATAGATAAATTTGTGAAAATTAGATTTTCTATTTGAGAAGTCGAATATTAATTACATATTTGGAGAATGCGAAATTGATAGCTGCAGAGAAAGTGCATAGCTTCGTTGTTTCTGTTCAAAGCATCGTCCAAGGGAATATGCAAAAACATTATCCCGCACTTGCAACTTATTTCTACGCGAGAAACCAGTCGCGCTCGCCCAATTATACCACAATAGCTGAAACAACCTATACAAGTACAAGTTGCCATCTAGCACAATATCGCGCGAACGGTCCCGTCTGGTCTATTAGGTTTTTCAGCGGATGTCTCTCTGCCCGTTGTTAGACTTCACTCCGTGACCTGGAGTAATTAGAAATTGTTTCCCGTTGCTTGGGGCGGCGCGTCAGCGGGATCAGCGCGAATCCGCCGCCGATAATTAATGTCTCGGGTGCATTGTAATTTATTAACAACGTGCAAGCTTACTTAACGGTGTTCCGCCGCGGATGCGAGTATCTCCGGCAGCTCGTCGCCCGACCCATTATATGGAGATGCGAGGTGGCGTTGCCGGTCCGTTGCGGTGTATTTTACCGGGTTGGAACGGTTATTAATTCCGCTTTGCAGTCTCCCGCAGTGACGGAGCCTGTAAACTAACAACGCGATCCGCCTCGTCGTATTTGGCCCGTTTCGATCCCCCGTGAGACTCCATTCCAATACAATGCTGTCGATACCGACACGCATTCGCGTTCCTCGCGTCTGAAAACTTTATTCGACGCCTGCTACACCTTTCTAGTTTACCTCTTTCTCTCTAGTGTCGGTTGTGGTTTGGCTTGGCGTAGCTTAGCGGGGCACGACGCGGTGTGGCGTGGTATGGCATACGCGCGCGCGTAGAATAGCGAAGGCAACCGGTCGGAAGTTGGCCAAGGAGGAGGGAAAGTTGGCGCGTCGAAAAGTTTTCGAGAGAAAACGAAAAATGGTCGCATGCATTTTCCCGGACAAAGACCGACAAGGTTTCTTTTATCCCCGCTGGAATAATTTCGTTTTTTGTCTTTCCCCGTGCGCCGACGAAACGCAGTCGCTTTTAGCGTAATGATTTCGTTCTGCTTTCTTTCCCTCCTTTATTCCTCTCTCTTCCGTATTATACGACGGTCCACCGATACGTATTTTCTCACCAATGTCAGAGCACGCGCGATGCTCGATGGACGTGCAACCATCGAGAAACAAGGTTATGTATTTCTTATAGAAACTGGGGCAGATTCGAGTTGCTCGCGTTAAAAGATACGAATAGGGGAGATGTACGAATAAATATGGTGGAAGAAACTCACACGAAGGCGTTTTCTCTTGTTCTCCGGAGAATTCTCCGTGAAAATGATAGCGTCGGTGTGAAACGACTGGGCAGAAATTCTGGCCGCCCCAGCGAAACAAAGCGACCGGATGAAAAAGGGCAGATAGTCTAGACAAATCACGCGCGACTGCGCTTTTTCCGCCGCGTCCTGGCCTCGGCGTCGCTTCTTCGCTTTTTCGACTTATCGCGACGCGCGAGATCAACAAGCCACGACGTCGCGTCCTAGACAAATTAATGGTGACGGACGAGCTTTTTCCAAACGGTACACGATTCGAAGCACCGACGATGAAAGATCGCTGCCGTTGAATATGACAAATTTACGGCATCATCCGCTCGTGTTATTTTACAAGAGAGAAGAAGCGGGTAGCCACGTTTCGATCGTTTTCGAGAAACCTGATACCCTTAACCGAGCTCGTTCGATTCCCACGAGACGTGTATGGACTATCTTCGTTGCCATGTTGTCCTCGAAACTCTAGGGGTTTCTTTGTAATAAGATGTCATCGACCCCATGAATCTTTTACAATACTTGTCCGCTGCAAGTTAAAGGGGTTGAATCGTTCAAAGAATCAAAAAACTGATAAGAATTTTTTAAATATCTAACGTATTGTTACATGTTGAAAGAAATTAATAATGTTTACTGATTTCTTTTATGAATCAAAGTACAGTCGGCGAACTTCATAATGAAAGCAATGTATATAGACGCGTGGGTTCTATTTGTTCCTTAATTGCTTGTGAAGGTATTGACTTTTAGTTTGAATTTAATTATACAGAAAGTCTATCTGAATCGGCCGGTACATCCGGATTTGGCAAGCGAATTGACAGAAGATTGATTGCAGCGAGGATCGGTAAAGATTCATACGCAGCAAGTTCCTACGAGCTGCGGTCGATAGTTCGATGAACAAGTCAGAGACTAAATTAGTCGATCCGTTCGACGTCAAGCCACCATTACAACAGTCGGACGCCGAACACGTATCAGATTGTCTAACGAAAAACTTTCAGTTCGATAAATCAATCTTTGTATTTCTACGTGATCTTCGACGTGAAAAGTGAAGAATTCGAATCAATTTAATCGGATGAAAGACGAAGGGGAAGAAAACGACGTAACGTTTCATTAAAATAGACGTTTAATGAACGATCGACTAACCTGGCACGAGTTACGGGCGATCGTGTACGGGCGGCTGGCAACCAGGTTAAAGGAGGTTTTGCCTCGCAATTAGACATTCCACTGTCTGACGGGTGGAGCTCGCAAATTTCGAGAAAGGCGGAGAGCCAGTCAGAGGCGGGAGAACGTCAGACTAGGTCCGCGTTTTTCCCTCTATCGCCTTCCCGATAGCTCGTACTTGCGGTACGCGGTGGCGAGCAATTATTGAAAAACGATTTGCCAGACCGCAGAATATTCCGCAATTCCAACTATCGCTGATACACGCCGGGTTTCGTTCACAGTCGTGGCTGATCGTAGCTAACCATCGAACTGGTGGCTGCCGTCCACGCCGCAAACGTTCGAACGCCGGTCGTAAAGCGTTTTAACGAGCGATACAACGCGCATCGGAATTGACATCTTTCGTGGCGCTAATTTATTTCCACCCATACACACCATCGATGATTCACGACGCTACGAGGACCACCACGGAGATGGCTTCCATACGCCTTGGACGCAATTGATCTCACCCTTTCCTCTTTTATTTCTTTTTTCTACCCTCTATTTAGATCGACGCTGTAATAACGAAGCTGGCGTTATCCTCGAGCGATAGCTGTGGAATTAATCAGAGAATCGATTGCAGATAAACGTCGACTGGCTGCCTTTGGCTCTCGTTTGTCCGATATCAATTATAACGTATACGGGTGGCGCGCATCTATACCTTATCATTAACGTCGGATTTCATCGCGACAAAGAGGAAAAAGGAAACAGCGACTCTGAGACAGACGTGGAACGTTCCATGAAATCGACTTCTAGTGATAAATTAAACACGTCGTGCACGTTAAATGATATTCGGAAAGTTTTATCAGGTGACTAAAAGGCGATCAAATCAACGCGTGAATTACGTACAATGGTAGGACGAGAACAGCGTATGACACGAGACTAATCCACTTACATAACCTTTGGCGCATGCACGCATATGCACCGGTAAACGCGTGGCATTCATGTAGGAAGCCGAATGGCAGCTCCGCAAGCAGTGATCAACGCTTCGGTGAACGCACAGGGTTCGCCCAATGCGAGGAATGTCAAGCAGCTGAAAATCTTCCGGCTCCTTTGTGAGATTACGGTGATAAAGCCACCGAAATTCTCCCGTAAACCTTCGTCGGGATTCCGCGCTGTGCACGCCTCAATTATTCACCATCGATATACCAGATCGCCGATCGGCTGGTCATGGAGTCTATATCACTACTATAGACACAATTATATCTTCATACTTGACGTTTTATCGGATTCGGATATGTTGGCTGTTTAGTCTGCTAATAACGTTAAATGTTCATAAATAGTTTACAACTATACCAAACCTGGACATATGGACCTGGACAACAATTATAGTTTCGGCGTTAAAATTAGATTATTGTCATCATTAAAAAATCCCAGAGAAAGAAATTACTTCTCGTTGCACAAAACAATCGCAACGCGTTCATAAAACACATCGAAAACATGATATTAGGAAAACACAAATTTATCAATAATAAAGTACCATCGCGAAAAGAAAATATAACATATCAAAAATAGACTTATAAACCATCATAAAAATATATAATCTGTACATCACTGCCCTAAGTAATTAAAAATTTACTTTTGCCTCTAATATTAATTTACTCGTAAAATTGCAGATGCATCCTAATGAGCATTTTTTAATGAATTGGCCTATCTAATGAACTAATGAACTGACCGTTATCCTCCATTGCCATAATTCATTCTGGAGCTCTCACCTGAATAAAATTAACTTTCCGTTGAACTCGCCTTTAAAATGTCGCAGATATTCGGCGTATATTTTCTTTACCGAGTCTCTGTGGGTTTATCGTACGCTATCGATCGAATGTATCCTTTGCGGTTGCGGATCTCGAAGGTTCGCCCTGGGAAACACCGGTGACAAGAATTCTCTGCGCGTGAGGTTGAAACGCGATACAAAAAGTTGCGGTGAGACGATTCACGGACGCGATGAAGAAAGGACTGACAGGTGGAGAGCAAAAGTAGCGGAATGAGGGTGTCGTATTCGCGAGAAACGTGCCGATACTAAAGCTTCACCAGGCTGGAGGAACGGTGCCGTTACGCAGTTTCAATTATGTATCTGGGATGATACCGTGCAATTATCAGGAGATAACCGACGGAAGAAGCTAAATGAATTCCGAGAAAACCGAATACGGGATGTAGCTTCGTAGAAGCGATCTTACCGAAACGTGTGGTTATTGCGGTTGTTGAATTAATATCATAAGTAAAATTTTACAAGTCATAAGTTGCGAGTTATTAGTGCTACTAAATTCTCTTGCATGGCAGTAACAGGTTTGATGATAAAACGTAAAATTTTATAAGTTACTAGTTATTCAATTATCCTATTTGACGTAAAATTGTAGGATTGCATGAAGGGATTTTCTAACCTACACGTTGTAAGTTTTTAATTTATCAATGTTGTTAGTTGGCAAATTATAGAGCGGGGATAACCACTATATAGCTACATCGCCTTATATACCTCGCAAAGGTAAAATTAAGAATTACGAAATAAGAGAAAAAGACATATAGATCGACGTTTACTTCATTTCTTGAATATCCAAGAAAATTGAATACACAGAATGTAAACTCTTACAAGCAGCTCGATTGAAGTATGTTGCACGAGGTAACTATATTATTCTTGCATCCTGCATACGTTGGAGAGCTATAATTAACAATTACAAAATAAAAGAAAAAGATGTATAGTCTGACATTTAATTCCACTAGGAAAGAAAGACGAACAAAACGTGCTGCACCATAAAAACGACCCAATTGAAGGATATAGTCGTTACACGAACAGAAGGTAGCTATATTTGCATTTATTACTAAGTAAGAGAAAAAGACAACGATACAAACATAAAAGTTTTCTTTGGTAAAAAAAAAGGTTAATTCCTGGTTGAATATCCAAAATAGAAGGAACGACGGCAGTTTCCTTAATAAATTATGTATTCCCCGACCAAGCAGTCAGACGAATGTCGTCCATTTATCCGTCCCACTTTTCGTCTGTACCTATTTTTTCATCCATCTCCAGGGAAATACTGTTCCTCTATCGTGGAGCTTTCCTCGGCTCGTACCAATTGTTTCGCGCTTGCCTACCAGCCGAGAGAGTTCGCGCGAATGTGAATTTCTCAGTTGGAATCTCGTTCGAACGTAACGAGCGTCCTGCAGCGTAGTGCTACGCCGCCTGAATTAATCGGTTCGTTCCTGTATCACTTTTGATACATCGCTTCGACTTTTGGATAGGATCACGGGACTGATAAAATTTCGTTGTGAAAACAAACAAAGGAGAAAAATATCGCTTCCGGTATGATTGTAAATGTATTGATGAGAAAAGCGTAAATTGGTTTCGTCGTATAACGATATAAATCTCCAAGGATTGCGGCATTTATCGGTGTTGCTTGTTTTGACACGATGAGTGCCCTTTTTATGGTACCGCAGTGTTTTCTGGAAATCACAAAAGTATTTTTATTTCGCTCCTGTCCTAGAATATACTTTATATAGATACCTCTTGGTTTTGATTACATCGTATTTGATTGAAATAGATGTTAATTAATGGGTATCCGTCAACAGAATCGTTTCACTCTCTGACAAACAACAATATTTTCTTCGCTATCAACGCCAAGAATAATACAAAATAGAGAGCCTCGATAAAGTAAGCTTGTGATATTCTAATACAATTTATTTTGAAATGCATCTAGCCAATTGTTCGCTTCACGACGACCAACTACGGCTTCAGTGAGCAATAGGAAAATTGTCAGCGGCAAGCGAAAGAAAAACACGACTATTTTGCGGGGACAGAAATAAAGTTGATAGCCAGAAATGAATAGGACGGAGAGGCAAGGTAGGCGAACTGTTAGACGAATAAGGTTATATACGAGCAAGTGGCTAGCTATCACGCTACGTTTCCTCCCACGTCGGAGTTCGACGTCTCTTTTCGTGGTATCTTGCGTTCGTCGGTCCGCCTTGGCTCATTGTCGATAAAGAAGAAAAAGAAACGACGAATCAAGAGGAAAGAACAACAAGAGGAGGCAGAAAGAAATACAAAGGCCAACCCCGTTTTTCTTCTGACCATCTTATTGCGGCTCATTACTGCACGCAGGATGTCCCTGGCCGGCAAAAGGTTTGTCTTCACGGAGAATCGAACCGAATGCCAGGTGCCGGCTACCATCGCTGACTCGTGAACGCAATACATTATCCAGAGAAATCGAACGACAAAAAGTAACTGAGGACCGTTTGCTTGTCAACTTGGTAATGGTGTAAGCTCTTACCATCATAATCAGATGACAGGGGCAGTGAGTACAGAAAACCTCTAGCCTCTTTTCCACGCCGGCACACACAATGGAGCGGATAGAAAACCGCAGTTACGTGAAGCTCGTTACTCGGTGAATTGAATCGAACGCGTCTCGCCAGGGTAGAGAGAGAAATAGGACCTTACTGACAAGGTACACTCTCCGCAAGCCACGACCAACGTCTTGCGAACATGCAACGCTTTTAATTTGCCAAGTATCGGCTGCGCTGTGATTTGATTGGATTTCTGTTTGCAACGCGATAGAGAACGCGATCGAGAACTGTAAATCGAGGAAGTCTTATACGACACGTAAGTAACTATTCTGTTGGGTTTTGTATTTCGCGATTAAGATGTACACTAATTCAAAATATTAAGATAACTCGGAGAAATTTATACGAGGAGGATTTCGTCAGTGACATAGAAGATGATAGTAGAAGGTCGAGGATAAGAAATTGCGAATCACGCTACGTTGTTCTCGTTCCCATAATTAACGCCCTTAATTTCTCGAGTAATCTCTCGAGGAGTGCAACGTGGCTTGGAAAAAAAAAGGGAAAAAATGACGCGTCCGCGAATCGCTTGGATGTTCCTTAATTACCTCAAACTCCTTAATTTATGAGAGCCGTCGAGACGTCTCGCAAGAAACCGAGACGCCAATGAATACGTGCCTGCAGAATAATTAATCTATTAACGATTATTGCTTTCCTAACTTGGCCGTGGACTAATTGGTTGTGAGGCGTGACTCTGTAACGCTGGTAGGGCAGAAGCGCGGCCCCGTTTCAGCTCGAAATGGAAGCATCGTTAAAAGTGAGCCATTAAACGGACGCAGCGCCGTTCTACCAATTAACTATAATACGAGTTAAGTAGCCGAATAGTTGGAATTTATCTGACGTCCGAGGAAAACCAGCGACCCGTAGCCTTTGCCGTGGTCCGATAATCCTTAACAAGACGTGAGTATTCATCGACCAGCCGCGTTGCTCTTGCGTGTGAACGATACCACCGATAATTTGTCGAATTTACAGATAATTCGTTCTTAGTGGTGAACACCATGGAATTCGAAGATTCTCAAGATGTTATCTCGCTGCCTGTTGGGCAGCCAGAGAGAGTCCCTTGGAATGTCCCACCTACTCCGAAAGTTAACACACGGATCGTGACTTTGCCGCGGCAACCAGTTTGTTCCTTTCAACGGAAATCCAATACGCCTTTAATTCCTCTCCGGTTGAGATTAATCTTTGCCATCTTCTTCTCTGCTGCCTCGGCCTTTTTTCGACTCAATTATTCACGATACTACCGCGGCTCAACATTGACACTTACGGATGTTCTTACGGCACTGAGAGGGATGACATTTCTTTCTTTCTAGCTTATAACAAGAATAACAAAGTCTATGTATCTATATGTTAAGAAAGAGTATCTAAAGTGTATTCACAGTAATTTCCATAGTGAGGCAGCCATTACTGCTAGTTCACGAGGCATCATAAGCAGATCTCTGCGGTGGAAATCATCATACATATACATATACGCATCGTGGTTGGACTACGACGAAACAAGCAATGCCCCGAAAAAACCTCCATTTCCGTTGCGCATCTCGAAATGACGCTTGGGCCGCGTTCCAGATAATACGGCGCCACTGCGAGTTATTTACCATGTTTAAAGTGAGCAGCCCATCCCATTATATGATGGTGTACTGGCAAAGACGAGATACAGGCACGCAGACATTGGCAAACGCATGCACGTTCACGTACACGCAGAGGACGGCGGTCGCGATGCCACAGATTGCGGCCTCGCACGGATAACAGCCATCTCAGACAATAAGGCATAAAAGGTGTAAGCGGTCTCGAAGATCATTGCCATACGGGCAGAGAGCGAAGAAGGTAAGAGGGAGTCAAGCGAAGCAGAGCAAAGCTGGAGCGGACGCGAAGCTATCACTGCATCTCCTCATTATCATAACTAGTTCCTCCTCTTCCCCTCTACTGTCTTCGTTCATGCCTCTTTAGGCCTCCATCTCCTTCTCATCCTCCATCTCCTTCTTCTCTATCCTTCTTTGCCATCAACTACTCATACTTTTTCTTTTCCCTTCTGTGTTCCACCTTCTTCTGTCCTTCGGCCTCCATGCATCATTCCTTCTGATACACATTCACACACAGATGCATACGTCCTGCGTTGTGGTAGAAAAGTGTGTGTCGTTGGCGGACCACGGCTATCCAACAGAGAGTATGATAAAAAAAAGAAAAAGACAGAAAGGGCGAGGGCAGAGATGCGCAAGGGATCAGAGAGAAAGCTCGGAAGATGTTCCACGACCAGCAACAGCTGGCTCCGCGAGATGTCGACGTTTGCCTTATAAGATGAAACCGAGCTGGGAAATGAGAGGATCGGGCAGAACTCTGAAATACCTCGATGAATCTTCCCGCGAATTGAGACCGTGTTATAGGAACTTTATTTCTGCCGTCTGTTTTTCCCTTGATGTCTGTTGAATTTCGGTGCTGTATATATTTCTATGATATTAGTGCTTCAAACTTTAGCGACTATGAGAATAATTGGAATTTGCGTGATTTGGCACGATCCAGGACAAGATGAACAGGCGCGAATTAAACCGGTTGAAGCGCAGTCGACTGGACTATGAAGTTGAAGGTTGAAGTGAGTTGAGGCCAATCAAAACAGATAGAAACATGTTAAAGCGGATCGAAGTCCACTAGAATCGAAACTATCCAATGATCATCCCATACCAGCGACTATAAATTTCTAAAATATTACTGCTTGTTATCCGTTCTCCTATTGTGGTCTGGACATCGTCAGCGAAAGGAATAATGGGGCAAACATTCTCGGACAATTCTTGCCTCCCTACAACGGAACAACGGCATTAAGCTATATCTAGAGATATGACCAGGCGTGTGCTTTATAAGATCAACTGCAGAGTAAGGCGATGAAAAAGGCGAAGAAAAGCAAGACAGATAACGAGTCTTCTTTTAAGATGATAAAACACGTACCCCGGCTATTTTCCTTTCTCCACGGTCTAACTGGAGAGCATCCTCGGAAGACAAATATTCCTCTACGTTCTGTCATGCTAGAAACTATCGAATCTCTACACGTTCGTCTCTCTTTCTCTCCCTTTTTTCACCGCGAAATTAATATTTCTCGCCAGGGTGTACACGTAACCGAAGGAAAAAGAAAACGGGTGCTCATTAAGTTCGATCGTGACAATGCTCGCAGCTGCTGCGTTGAAAAATATGACACGCTTGGCTGAGCGAAATCTGCTACGATGAAGTGAGCTGAATGAGAGTAACAGAGAGCGAAGGAGTTAAGAAAGAGGAAGAAGAAAGAAAGAGTAAAACAGCAAGCCCGGGAAGGAGATTTCGGTTAACCTACACACACCTAACCCGGCCTCGTCGTTCGTCTTCGTTGATGCGCTGCCAGCGCAGCGCCGTAAACATGTATCTTGCAAAATGAGGAATCTCATCGTCAACCGGATCGCGGCAGCTCGCATAAAAACGTGTCACGCACGCTCCGCGCAGCGTGGTAGCAAGAAAGTAGCTGGTTTGTGAAATCTTGATGGGACCGGTCTCGTTCTCCACGCGTTAACCTCCAAGTTCCGGGCACCGTTCACGAAAAAATGCCCAACCGAGTGATATAATGGCGCGTGCGTGACTTTCATAACAAAACTTTGACATTTCGCTCCACATCATCTTCGTAATCTTGAACCGCAATATACATTCTCATCGGGATCTCTGTGTTACCAGGAAAAATTCATCAATGCAAATTTTTTCAAAGCATCTTCCTACCTTCCCTGCCTTCAGTACGTATAGGTATGTATATAATGTATTCGCTCTCAGTACCTAGCATCCCCTTATGAGTACGTGTCATCTCAGACTAACTATGCTCGCGAACAAACAATAGCGTTATCCTTACAAATTTCGTGTTAGTTAGTACTCTCACTTTCCTATCTTCTAAATCTTTTAAATTCTTTACTGACCATCGTAAACATTGTTCCACAATTCACACTGGTAATGATCTATCAACTGTACTCGTTGTCAGTTGAAAGTTGTTGGTTCTCTAAATAAAAACCCGATTGAAAAGCAAGCTCCTGTCTCTATTATGTTTCTATTACCTGCTTGTGTATACGAGTATGTCGATTCAAATCTCTACTCCATTCAATAGCTTGGAATCCGAAATACTAGTGTTCGATGCTCCAAGCACGTATCCTTTCAGCTTAACGTGAAATTGTCGGTATCGCAATTTTCGAGTCCATTCGAGAAGGATTACCGGAGGAAAGGTGTAGGTCCGTAATCCGCGAGGAAACAGTCAATATGTGGTATCGGCGGCCTCTCTGTAACGTAAGTTTGTCCTTGGTACAGTGTAAAAGACGGTAGAGAGGAGGAGTGCGCGCGCGACAGTCGCAAGCGCGTCCGATTCAGCCGTTTCTTTCCCGTAGGGGAAAGAAGCTCGAGCGTGCCTAGCCTAGCGGGTCTTTGAAGAGGGCCGACCGTGCAGCAGCATTTTTGTTTCGTCCCGAAGCAGGAAAGGCTCTCGGGAATTTCGATACAATGCTAGGCTCGCGCGCGCGGGCCGAGGGGCGGCTGACAGAAAAGGGTTGCAGCACGAAGCCAGCAAGGGACGCGAGGAGGTAAAACTACACGGTAAAGCTGACTCGGCAAAGTCGACTTTACACTAGTGCTCCAGGAACAGCCGGAGATATGGAAGGACGAACACAACTAGGCGGCGAACAGGAAGGGGCCAAGTTGAGCCGCAATCCTTCTTCATCCACCGACCAAAACTGCGACTGTCCCTCCATCTATCTGTTTCGTTGCTGCGCCGGCATCTTCTGGTCGGTTCTATAACCCGATTCCCTAACCCTGGATGCTCTTCTCGGCTTCAACATCGTCCAAGTGTCGCTTAAGCCAGTTTCACCTTGAGGATTGCGTTTTAAGCCGGGGATTGTTAAGAGCTGGCAGATTTGATCCTTTGTATCGTACCGTCGCTTGGTCTCTGGACTCTGTCTAGAACGTAGGACACCGTCGTAATATACGTCCCTCGTTTCGTTTTACTCGCCTCTGTTTCTACGGATAAGTCCGGAGATGCGACAGAAATAATTATTAAGGATTTCTTCCTCCGGTGTTATTCGATTCTGGTAACCAGAAAAAGTACATTAGCGGATCTTTTTCCAAAGTCAATGCCGTCTCGACATTGCAAAGAATACTTTGATGCTTAGATTAAGTCGAGGTTTTATAGATCTGTCTGATGGACGAGACAGGGCGAATAAGGAAAAAAGTAGATTAATTACGTTAAACGGTTGACGAGCGTTTTCACTATAGCCCCGCTAGTATTTATATATAGTATTTCGGACGAGCATAAAGGAATGTTTAGCCAACTGACTATCTCTTTTCTCGTTAATCCCTTTCGTGGAATCCAGGCTTCTCTCTGGAGTCTAAATAAACTTCGACGGAAGACTGTTTGCTCAGTCGTTGTTTTAAAATAGCCATGTAAATGTATCTCACCCGATCGCGCGTCACTTTCTAAACATTGGCGGCCAGCTACCCCATCGCATCGTGTCGAGTGAAAATGATGATGTCCCCGGTACCATTCCGCCACTCGAGACTACGTCAACATCCTCGTGGCTTCGGTTCCCGGAGTGAAAGTAGCTTTATTCGTGTGACGAATCATCCGACGGCCGCTGGTATTTAAAGTGCCTTCTCGGCCAAGCGCAACAAGATCGGACCGACCCTCTGCAGACGTTTTTTCGATTGAAAAAGAGACCGTCCTCCCACGAGAACCGTTTTCGATCCTTTCTCATGACCGTAATGAGATGAAGACTTTTTTCAAATATTCCACGTTCTTTCTGCAAAATTACACCACATTAAAGGAAATCGCTACAATGTCCACTCCAGCGGATTCAATTCGACGGGAAAATTCACAAACGCGTGTTACACTGAAAAATGCGTTTGTTCGCGTTCAGATAATAATAACGGAATTGAAAGAAATGACGAGAATTCAATGTAGCGAATGATTCGCAATCGATACGATTGACTGCTAACGATAAATGCCTCTTTCGATTGCTAATTCTCGACTGGCTGTTAGCTGTTCGCTATCGGCATACTGGGCCAACTATCAAAACCCGCGAAATTCGATTGTAACACGCGACACAGTGGAAGGATTAAAAGCGATAAAGTGTCGCATTTGGATTTGGCGTTGACACGACAAGAGTACAACAGGTCGAGCAACGTGCTTAAAAATGCAATTATTTACTGCAAACGAACGCGAAGGATGACTCGGCAAATCCTCTTACGTGCAGTTCATAATTGCGCGCAGAGAAATCAGGGAATGGGAACCGCAATAAGTCCGTAGTTAGCGTTATATCTGCTCGGCCGTGTTTTATTTCGCGCAAAAGTTGCTGGCTGGTAAACGAGGCTGAATTAAAAATGAACAGTTCCGCGTGCACGCGGGCGGCTTTGCTTAAAGAATCGGGCATTGGGAAGATACATCGGTCGGACAGGACAAAAGACAAAAGCCTGTATCAGTAATTGGCTTAGCCACAATACAATCGATGAATCCTGGCTGGACGGCCGGAGGAACCCAATAGAAGTTAAACCCAATTTAGCAGACCCACGCTAACTTTCCCTTGTACAGTAGCCATGTTTCACCAAATCTCCGTTTCTCCCTACACTGAAACCTAACGCCTAATTTCTGCTAATTAGGTAACGTTCAACAACAATACGGCAAAATGAAATGGCCCACGTTATCGTATTCCTGCCAGTCTCTTTATGGAAATAGGAATGTCAGGAAATAATATAGCTCGCAAAATGACGTGAACAAAATTGGACTTAAAATGTCTCCAACCTGGGAAGATACGCTCATTTTGTGAGTGAAATTCACGTATCAGATTTCGTCCACTGTCCTTCTCGAATTCATTAGAATGTTTCATGATAAAAAATCGTCAAAAATCTCGGTCGGTCACGTTCTCGTTATAACGTTTTTGCGATTAAATTTTTCTCGTGTAAGAAACGAATGCTTATTTTTCGTTTCATAACGTTACTTCGAAGTGTATGATCGATTTGTTTGAAACATCTGTGGACAGATTGTATCCCGAATTTGAAAGGAACTAAAAGGAATGCAATAACTTGTATCGATCGATCATCTTGTTACGTCGAAATGACCTACCGATATCGCAATCGGTTTTATGTAACGCTTCCGTGTGTTTTTCTTTTTTTGCAATATATTTTACGATATAAAATATACAATACGCACCGCTGAAGGCAGGTGATCAGACTGAAAATCCAAACGCTGCCCGTCAAAATTCGTAGCGATCGTCGAACACGATAAACTTGTCAGCTGGAAAGTCTTATCGCTTGGCCAACAAACATTGAATTTCGGTGCCCGGTAACGCGACAGGGATAATCATTGTTTCACCTTCGTTCGACTGTGACCGTGGCCACGTAATTTCGGCATGATCGGCGGCCCCAAGTTATCGTTATTTATCGACGAATCGTATTTCACGGCTCAATAACTATGCGTTCACGTGTCTACGAATTTGCATATGTATCGAATCAGTTGTCGGATTCATATCAGCCGACGATAACAGAGTGACGTATTTACGAGACGTATGCGATTCGTGACAGCGGCGATCATTCGACTTGCATGCGCTGCATTAATCTCGCCTCTAACGAACGCGATCCACACGGTGTAAATTGCTATTTTATGTAGTGTACGCGGGATCGCCGTGCACTTCCAACGACGCAACAGTTTTATAAAATATGATAATTGTCCGGAATAATATGCGTTTCAACGGTTACAGCCAATATCGGAGTCGGTAATGATATTCGTCCATCCAAAAGCTTTCTCGTACGAGTTCGATGATATTTTCGTTTCATTTATCCTAAACGAGCCGATCAAAAATCATACTGATCACGCCCATAAATTGAAAGTATTGAAAAGTGATGATACAAGCAACATTTTTAAAAACTTTAGAATTTATTATTACTTATGTCATCTTCCGATGAATGAACTAATGGAAGTAAGTGACTTGTTTCGTGAGGATTAAAAATTAATCGTGTACTTATGTGTACTATTAATCGTGTAATGAAATTAAGAAATTAACTAAAGGTAGAAGAATGAGAACAGTGATCGCTACCTATTTCACTGAACCTAAACCGTGGTGAATGAAACAACAATTTCCAAAAACGGTTCCTACATTGCGTTGTAGGATTAATTATGGATGTCAAATGAAACGTCAAACGAAACGTCAAACTGGAAATTCGGGAGATAATGATTTTCGAATGCTCGTTTATCGGAATTCGCAAAAGAGCGATAGCATTGTTCTACAAACACCCCCTCACCACCATTGTTACCTACCGTTAGAACGTTTATCCTGCGGCTATCGCATAATTTAATAATAATTAAACGACGATAATGACAACGGATTTTAGCATCCCAATATTTCACGCCGCGCGACCATCTCGTCAATGTAATGGGCAACAGAGGTGCATCGTATTAACGATAATTTGATTACGCACGTCCCATCGATATTGCAACGACTAAAAACTACAGTGGAATCGATTTTTTGCATAACTTTCTACTTGAAAGAAACCTCAGAAATATTGTAAAGCTTGTTAACACAGAATAACTAATATGTGATATATTAAATCGCATATAGCCATATTTAAAAAGAAATAAATATTTTTCATTTATTCTCCTAATTTTTAAATAGGAAAATGGAATATTCATAGAATGACGTCTCTTATATGCACATCTTAGATATTTGAGCTCAGCAATCTATAAATTGTTAACATTTCGACTTCCGCGCGTTAATCGCTCGACGCGTCGCGTTGCGCCATGAAAATCGAAAGATGATCGTCGATGCAGCAATATCAACAGGGTTCACGCCTAACTTACCACATTTTTGACAGTATCAGCCAGCCCATCGAGGCCCCTGTCGAGAAAGCAGCTCGAGACTACCTTTCACAAGGACGCATTACAAGACCGATCTATATTCGCGAAACGAGATGCGATCCATCACCGAGCCGCATGATCTTAGCCCGCAGCGATTCACTCTCGCCCTCTATCTCTCTCGACGCTTTTTATTGTTTCTCCTCACGAGAAGATTGCCTGGCCCCCGATTCGAACTGGGTGGCACGATCTCAACCATCCACGCGTTTCGTCGCGGTCCTTCTTTCTTCCTTTCTCTTGCACCGAATTCTGCGCTCGTCCCTCGTTGCGACGAGTTTTATAGCGACATTAAAGTGAAACCCGGGTTTCGACGCGCGATACAAATGACACGGAAAAGGCAGAATGGAAGCTGAAGCAATGGAACACGCGGTTGCACGTGCTGGCCACGTCGCGACGCGATTTCACGGCCGCCACACGATCCTCTCCCGCTCTCTTGCGCTTCGACGGACTTTTAATGAGCCCGCGGGAGAGCGAAACACGCGCGGTTGCGTCCCGTTGCCGCGAAACGATATTTGTTCCGTAGAATTGCGGGGAACGCGAGCCACGGTCTGCATAATGAGCGACCGAGACGTGCTCTAGCGGTATAGGGGAACCTCTCCCAGCCTCAAGATCTTTTCACTAACGTGTACGGAGCTTTTCAGGGGAACTCCGAGAGTGTATCTCGTGCTTTAAATTTTTTCTTCTCTTCTTTTTCCTCCTTTTTTTAAAGCGAAGATGCTTCAAAATGTGCTTAGCTTGCTGTGCGAGCACTCGAAAGGCACGGGTTAAGCGGAGTTGCCTCCACTAGCCAATCGACGTGCAGTAGGAGCTAGTGGTTTCAACTTCAATTCTTTCTTATCATACGGATAGATAATTTTTGAAATATTACAACAATATGCGTTTAACAATCGCCTGATTTTCAGACAAATCTGAATTGCTTTTGCTCTCTAGCTATTTTACTATCAAATTGTTTCATTTGAATCAAATTCTCTGTAATGTAATATATTAAATAAAGTAAAATTTATTAGTATCTTAATACTTATACTATCTCCATAATTGAAATTTATGTATCTTTATCTTATAAAGTTATACTATTATACAAGCTGTTACGAGATAATGACTGAATATTTTAAATTTTATAAGGTAAAATAATAGCACGAAGAATATGATGACACTTCAGTTCCCGTCGGTGGTAAATAAGACATCTTAATTAATTGTATATGGATCGAAACTAGAAGAAATATATATGTAATAAAAGTTAATTATGCGAATGAGACGGTTAATAAGAGAAATGGACAGGGTTGATTCGATTGCTCTCCCAGGAAAATCGTAAGGACAATCGTATTAGCGCCATTAGTACCGTTCGAGACGATTCGTTTGAATTTTAAGGTTTAAATGGTCCTTCTCGGAAGGATTTGGGTCTGAGTAATCTCGTCTCGAGAGTCTAGACGCAGCCCGGGGCGCCGAACAGCTCGAAAGACGACCAAGAGAGAGGACGAATCAGCATGCGAGGCATGGCTTCGGGCCGACAAATCTTTTGAAGCCATTCGTACAGAGGAGAGTCTTCCACCCGGGGTCCTTTCAGGCATACATTTCGTAACAGACTACAAAACCCACTCCAAATGCAATTATGTGGTACCTTGGCGGACACCTAAAGTGCCAGCAACGTAATTACCGCAGTCGTTATAATACAATTTGCAGCGAAATTAATTTCTTTGCGAACGTTTCCCCTTTCGACTTTTGGCTAATATAATATCAGCGTCTTTTGTTGCGTTGTAACGGTTCAATTATAAAATCTACAGTCACGATCGTTCAACGGTATTACGGTTGTGAAAATCAAAGCCTCGCTCTACAACCCTTTCTGTACTACTGTACGAATATCTGGTTGGCAGTTTCGCAATTTTGAGTTAATCGAACGTTTCACCGATACAAACTTTAATTCGACTTTGCACTAGTTTACGATAGTATTCGAACGCTTGTAGAAATGTTTTACGAATGTATTATGCATGCATGAACTATCATGATCATATTGATAGTTTGGATATATAAATATTGATAAATTTGAATATAGAAGCTACAACATATTTAATTAAAAATATTTAAACATTTAGTAATCTATTATATTAATAAGCCGCGATATTCAATGAGACTATCTTTATCAGTAATTGTGTGTTCAAACCGTATATTAATTTTTTATTAAATATAGATATTTGCAGTAAATGTTTCGTAAATGTGTCAGTTGTCAATGACATTTCAAAATGTACTACTATAACACACAATATATATAAAGTTTTCCCCGGTAAGTGTCCAAATTGCTTTAGTGAACTATTACGTAATAAAGTAGTTGCGTTCTAACGTCGATGCAAATAGAACGTATGTTACTTTCCGTGCAAACGGAAATCGTAAAATCGATACACACCTCTGACGAATGGTTGAGCCGATACCAAGCGAACCGCAAAGCCGATGTATCCGAAACTGGGTTCCCTCGCCGTGGAATTTCAAGACGATCTTTCTCCATTCTCCTTGCACCAGTACCACACTTTATCTTAAAATATTTCTCAAACGTCCACGGGTATAATATAATTTACACGAGCGGAGCTATCAAAGCCGCCACGTGATCCCTATGATTTGTGGTATTCAATTTTATTTTATCTGAAACGCTCGGTCCGGGACGAGACTCTCAAACGGGATATCCTCCTCTTTCCTACTTCCTACAGATGGAATTCTAAATAGTTCACCGCAGGAGGAATTTTGATTTCATGGTATGGTTCACGGCATGAAACGTCGTCAACGAAGGAGGATAGCTGGAGGAGCGAATCGGCATGCGAGGCTTCGTAGGGAAAACCTCTTATACGCTACCACCCCTTTTCGTTCAGCCTACCGAACAGGCGAGTTCATTTCGGATGGTATAACACGGTTTCTATTCTGATCCTACAAGTACCACCAACGGAATCAATAATGGAATAGACGAAGTGAAACATTCATCGCCGAAAAGTTGGTCAGCTGCGGAAATAGCATATTCTCGCTTCATTCCAACTGATAAAAAATATGAAAGGTACGGAAGGAAGGGATAATGTCGGTTGGCTTCCACGATCGACGAGCTCGAGTTCCAGTTCGACGGAATTAAATTAATATCCTACTATGATCTTATCAATCATTTCCATCCTTCAGCCTTAACCGAACGCCCATCTTTGTTTCATGTAAAAATCGATCGCGAGCCCATCGAAACGCGATGGAAGACGGATTTGATCTTTCGCAGGAACGCTTTAGTTTCCAGCAGAAACGAGCAATCGAAGTAACGATATTAAATGCTGTACACTCCAGCGGATTGTATTGATTGTTTCGTTATAGTTCGTGTCTGCGTCAATCCCGGCGACCTGAATAAAAAGCTCCGAAAAAGAGAGAAATGCCGCGTCAAAGTTTATTTAGACCAAAGTAAATATCGTTCCCGTAGCTTCGAATTACAGCTAAAATTTTCACGCAGTCATCTCTGAACACCAACCTCTAACTTCCTGGAAGATCCAAACGACGTCGATTCGTGTCTGAAAGATTTCATCCGACAAAATTACACCACCAAACTCCGAATAAACCGACGAGCAAAATATCTCCTAAAGACCGGGCCTAAGTGAAATGCGGTAACATTTAACTTCGTAGCTTCCCCAACCCTTTCACTAACTAAGCTTCGGAAACGCGACCGCCATTCTGACCCACTAACGAGCCGTAGTTAGAAATAAAGCGTTTATTCACCGCGCTCGGAATCAAAAAGGCGATTCTCTACTTACCGCGATCGCGTCCCCGTTTCTGCAAATTTTCGTAGCGTACTTTGCGTTCCTGGAACGAATCCTCTATTCTGTTGGCTAAGTTTTGACACTATCGGGAGACGTAGGGACTTCTAAACAGTGCCGCGACATCATTTATGGGAAACTGCGTACACGTGTGTGTACATAAATGTAACTGCATTTACGTTGAATCCTATTTACAGCGGGTAAAATCGCATTGGGGGATCCCGTAGTGGAAGTACCTTGGGAATAGCCTCTGCGCAAGCTACACCAGCCTCCCGCTTCTCTGCCGCATACCAACCTCTTCGCCACTTTTCTCCAACGTGGCTGCTGCCGCGCACGAATCTACGCGCCCCGTATGCAAATGCATCGCTAGCATTTTTACGCGAGAACGCTGTACACCGTTCCGCTAAGCACTCTTGCGAGTTTCGACATTTTTATCATCTCTTTCCTCTGCTCCTCCCTTTCGACCTCCTTTCCGTTTTCGCTTCTCTGACATACCCCGCGTTCGCTTTCATTCCCTAATCCCAAACACACACGTGACGCAGAATCTTGCCGAGACACCACGGTAGTTTTATAGTGGCGCGCGTCGGTAATTTCACACGTTTTTGAAAAAACGACCGCGTGGGCCCGTTCTGAGACCTCGGAACCAGGTCAGAAGCAGTATCGTTGTTAACACGTTGCATCGCACGTTGTGAAAGAAAGAGAAAATTATCTGTATGAACTCGACGAGAACAACGAAAGAGATGAAGGAGGATGAGGGATATTCAAATCAGCCTATCGTTATTTTATCTATTATTTTTCCTACATATAGGAACGCGAAGTATGGGTGGTGATGTATTGAGAATAACTGAACTTCAAGTACTAGCGATGTGTAAAGAAATTAGTGTAGATAGTCTGATACTTTTCAGGTAGAAATCAGATGATAAAAAAAGAAGCTTCGGCTTAAAATTAAGGTGTAAAAGAAGACTACTCAAGGTTCAAGGCAAATATAATTACATAGTTGACTGAATAGTTTGCTTCAGATAAAAGAAGTTGTAAAATAAAAGAAGAAAAAGGATCACTTTTCGACAAACTAAAATAAAACTTCTCACATACGTTACATCTAGTAATTTAGAGAACAGCGATGTCGTATCGGTTTTGCACACTTCATCGTTGTTTCGCGATTTATTCAACCTGATCGACCGTTTGTTCCATTCCCACCTAGTTTGTTGCCGCTTGTGCTGCGAATAGTAGTCGCCATGTGATATTACTAAACATATCATTTATTCACCAAACAGTCAGAATGCACGTACGAGACCTGGCTAGCGACCCCAACGTTCTACACCGCGCACAATAAAGCCGTCGCGGGCTCGGCCCGTGTTTGCGAATAGAATTCAATGTGGACACGTGTTCGCAAATATTCGCAAATTCTTTCAAGCCTCTCCTTCCACGGCGCCACCGAAAAAACGTTTTCTCTGCCCATGCTGGATTGCAACGTTTGCAGTTGGTCGCGACTCTGACCGCTCTTGATCGATCCTCTTTCATCGGATCGCAATTCTCTTGATTTCATCAGTGTTGTTCGTTCACGTTGATCGCGTGTCTACGATTAACGAAGCTCGTATCAATTTCTGAATGCGCCTCGATCTGCGATTGAGTTATACGATCGAGCGCGAATCTGCGACCGACTGTGTAATTCCTTACGCAACGTGTTTGTCAAAGACCTTGATTACGTGAGATGTACAGGCATTTGGAGCCTGCGAGTAAATTAGAGATTGAAATATAACGAGGCTTAGGAATATCGAATCGTGATTAATGGTTATCAGGGAGTAGAAGCTTCTTGAAATTAATCGAGTTAGAGGAATTCAGGTTACTCAAGCTTATGTTCATGCAAATCAGGCGAATGCTGGACTAGCAATAAGTGAAATTCACTTCAGAAGAACTTGTATCCAGTTCACATTGTATGTAAGTAATTCACGTGAATTGAAGATGTATTTCAAGCTTCAAGGAATAGCTGAAAGAACTTCGATTTCTTCGTTTGAAGATTAAAAGAGTATATCAAATCAAGTATAACTAACAAGTTAAAAAAGTCAGCTCAAGCTATTTGAATTTAAGCGACTCGACGCAAATACCTAGATATCGCTTTTCAACTATTTAGAATTGTAGATCAATGTTATAAAACCACAACAGTATAGGCAATATGCGTATAACAAAAACGTACATATATATGTATGACTTATTATTCCCAACTATTTTCCGTAACGAAAATTTATCGGAACGACGAGGGCCTCGTTTATATTCTAATAGAAAGACCCGTTATCAAAGATCTTAAACGAAAGTTATTCCGCATATCCTGGGAAAAACAGCGCAGCGTTCCGTTTCATACATACCACTGGCTTGCGTCTACTATGGCCAGGCTAAACTCCAATCTAAATTCCGATGCTTCTAGATCGGAATAGATTTTGCATGTAAGAACGCGAGTCCGTGCGCTGACCAGCCTCCGCTTGCGTTCGACTCCGTTTCCAACGTTGGTTAGCGTCCAAAACGCCACCCTCTTTGCTTCCACCTCTTTCTTCCATCTCTCTGAGTCCTCTCAACCGTCCCCCATTCGCCATTGACGTAGATTAAAAAATTTCTGCGTCGAATTATGAAAAGCTATTTGTCCAGCAATCGTCAGAACCGCTCGTTAATGGATTTCTCGAGCAAGCGTTTCCCTACGTGGAACGACGCGTCCGAGACAAGGACAACGACGACGAAATATGCATCAACCTATACAGGCTCCTCGTCTTGCGGCAGCATTTTCATCCCATTCCACCGACCTTTTTCAGCCACTTTAGCCAACTGCAGTAGCAAACCGCCGACAATGCGGAATAGGAATTTCATTCTGCGCGAAATGCCGCGGTCGTTGCTCGTTTTTTCCGCGGCCAAGTACCCGCCCCTGTCCTGCATCCGGTCCCACGCCGTGATTACATTCGACTCGGCATGTGTGCAACGAGAGTAAAAGAGAGAAAGTAAAATATAGTAGAGGGAAGAGAGAGAATGACGTGAGAGATGGAGGAACGAGGAGAAGGAAATAAGGCCGAAGCAGATACCCAAATTAACTACATCAAGCAAGATCTCATTACCATTTCGCTGGCGGCTCGTTTCACGACGACCCAGCGCCAGCAACTAGCTGAAATAATCGCGCATTAGCCGAGTTTTCGCCGCGAGGAAACTGCTTCCGCGCGATGCTTTCCTTCGAATCGAGCGGCGACCGACAAGAGGTCCTGAATTGGCTGGCGATTTATCGCACTGCATTATTTAACCCGCCATTGCCAGCTGCGCTCGCGTTTCTCCAAACGTTCTTTTTCCGTAGTTCGCGTACCTACGACCGCGATGTATGAGTTGTAAATATTAATCAGTCCACTCGACGTCACTATGGAGTATATTCGTAGTTCCTTTCTTCAAAGTTTGTCAGTTTTTTTCCTCGCTGTACTACTCTCGTTAGAAACGTGATATTAAATTTCAAGCAATTTTAATTCAATGGCGAGACGTCGTTGGAAAGACACGCTAAAAGTTATATCATTTTTTACAGTAACGAATCGAGGGCATGGAACAACGCGAATGAACGTCGTAGCTCGTCGCGATCGCTCGTTCGAAAAGTATTTCAGGTAGAAAAGACCTCAAATAGACACCGAGCTACGGATTCGCCTTGAAACGACGTGCCGAACGGAACAGGGAAGTTAAACGAAGCGAATAAAAGAATTAGACCAGGAAAATTGAATTCAGCCGGCTGGAGAGACGGGGATCGAAGTGGTTGAACACACAAAAGCCGGATCCTGAAACGGTAAATGTATCAAGAAGCGTACATCTTTAATCAACTTCGATTCGTTTCGTCGAGCGTTACTTTTATCGTACCTATTCTCCTTTATCAACTACGATAACAAAGCAACGAGTGTCGAATGTACTCTCTACAAATAGGTTCGATACCACTGATATCAGCGTTACATCGACGAGATCGATCGCTCATGAAGACGTTAGACCAACTCCGATTCCTTCTACCTTATTATCATACAGCGCGAAGGAAGCTCGGTTCGTTTGTGCTGTTACCAACGACCCTACAAGATGGAAGGGAAAAGTTAAACCGTGCGAATAAAAGAATTGAACTGTTAGATTAGGAGAAAGGGAGCCACCAGGAAGAGGGTAAGAAGCGGTACGAAAGGGGTATAAGGGAAAGAAATCGAGCGCTAGGAATCCGGTGTTCGCCTGGTCGCCTAGCTGGTCTGGATGACCGTGGTTGTTCTGCTTCTAAGATTATGATCATAACGAAAATCTTCTCGTTCCCATTGGCCGTCAAGTTTCTCCTCCAGCTTTCTCTTTTTCGCTCTACATGAGTCCTGTCGTCCATTCGATCCTTTCTTCTCGCTCTATGTCCCTTCGCTGTTCCCCTCTTTTTTCTTCCCGTGACGTCGCTCTGTGTGTATGAGAGCGTCCGGCGACGGCTGCATCGCATAGAGCATTGCGAGCGGCGCGGCATGCATTATGGAACGAGCAGGCAACGATTCTACCGGAAAAATTGCGGACACGCGAGACGAACGCGATCTGCAGCCTGACTACCTACCTACGTAGATATGTACCTAAGCACCGACCCACCACTACTCTCGGTTATCCCGCTCTGTAGTCGCCGGAGAAGATTGCTTTCCTATATTGCATCCACTTCCCATCCCTTTACGCGGATATGCGCACGTTACGGCAGCTTTCCATTTCAGAAGAAACGCACGAGATTTCTGAAACGCGGTTCCTTCGTTGTTAATGTCGAACGATGTGTGACGCGACAATAAGGAGCCACCATTTCGCCAAATTAAATGATTTGCCGACAAGGAGCGATAATTTGGATAGAGGTTAGCATTGTGCCGTTTTGATTGGTACAATTTTTGCTTGTCTGGTTCGTTTCGTTTCAATTAGATCACAACTCGTTCGATCAGAGTTCAATTAGACTTTAATAATAAGCAGGAAGCGATTGCATTTTTAATTTCGATTTTGTCGCACCAATTGAATGTTAATAAGTATCGATCACAAAGCAACCGATTTAAACCGCAACGTGTCGTGTATGCAATGAACATTAAACGATCGGCGGTCCAACAACATACATTAATCATAACGAATGGCACGGTCAGTCGACTGTAATCAAACGGTCAAGCGAACAGACATGAATAACTTCTATCGCAGTTATTGCTTTTAAGGTGAATTTAATTAACCTCGCTTAACCGCCTACTTATTTTCCACACTGAGTTCGAATCGCTCCCTTTACGGCGAGTTCCACCCTACCTCGGAGATAAGAGATAAAATCTTTCGTGGGCCAGTTAAGAATCTATTATTTCGATATTAGCGAATCTTCTTCCTCCAAACCTTCGCACGAGGCCGCGACTATAGTAAATTTTTATCGGTGAGCAGAGTGCACAAGCAAGGTGAAACTACTGTCATTAATCGCGAAGGTTAATCGCCAAAAGAAAATCATCTGTCTGCGAGAGGGGCTGACAGTGACGCAGCGCGAATCCGAGTGAATTTGTCGTCGACGGGAAATTCCGCGCGAAGTAGCCTGCAAGCGATGATGGAAACGTGAACGAGGACGATGTGGGCGCGGAAAGCCGTTATAAAAGAAATATACAACGACGAATGTACAAATGAGGACGAGGCAGGAAGAGGACAGAGTTGAAGCGTTCGCGTGGTTGCTCATGCAACGTTGGCTGTCCCGTTTGCGTCGTGGAAAAGCCACGCGAGAAAAGCGTACAAAGGAAGAAACAAAGAAACGGACGAACGAGCGTCCATCTCCCTCCGCGTTAGATTATGGCCCTGATGTTATGAAGAACCGAGTAAAGTGACAGCCGCGTAATGCTGATGAAAGGGAGGATAACAGCGTAATCCCCTTGAGTCCGGTTTTCGAAGAGAGTTTTCGTCAACAGATGCGGCAGGATAACGACGTTTTAAATTTAACAGTACTTGAAAATAAACCGTGTACCCGACCCGATCCTCCGAAAATTCTATGCACGTTCTCTTTGTAGCTCTTGTAAAGAAATTAAACCGGTTCAAAACGTTTAGTTACAGTGGAAAGTCTCTTCGTCGTATCTACTATTGCGCGATGTTTGCCTTGTTAGTTTATCGAGCTTTAGACTTTCAGGGACAGGATGATGTTTTCTAACTCGTGTACCGTTTCGACGAAGCGTAGCTGGGTATGTCAGCTGAATCTACGTCTTTTACGTTTTACTTGGAAATCGAGGAAGAACTTTCGACCGCCGTTTTCTTTAGCTGTATGTATGTACGTACATAGGTTCTTCCTATTCATTTTATCGAACGACGCTCGTATCCATCGTGATTCCCGTTAAGTCTCGTTTGTTTGGATTTGAAAAAGTTATCCGTCCCATCCGACGTATCCTGTAGGATACGAGCTCGAAAAATACCGTTTCGATGAACACAATACATCATGGGCCAGTGACTGAAAATCGTGCAAGATAATCGGTCCTCGGAAAAATAAAACGGCAGAGTGTCGTACAAAATGACGAGCACGCGTAATGACAGGCCGCTGGCCTCAGTTGGTAAGATTGATAACTATGCAATGCACCGATCGAAACGAGAAACCCATTACTTATCTTCGGAAGGACTATCATTATGCGAGTTCCCTTGCACACACGGTCCTGGTATTCCAAGTGATCTGTGGAACGCTCGACGCACCGGGATCGGTAGCATAGGAGTAATTAGTTGAAATTATTCCAAGTCAACGTTCGTGGAATGAATGTAATTTTGCTAGAACGCACTCGGTGAAAATGATCGTCTGGCGAAACCATCGTTTTCAATTCAAGATGCGCTATGCATACCTAAGAAATAATGATAATTGCGTTTCTCCGTTATTTTGCTGGCGCGTTATACACAAAGTTGTCTGTTGGAACATCGATAATTTCGAGTATTTAGAGTTTAAGAACGAAAGCTCGCATACGAAGAAACTCGAGCTACCGTCTGACAACGATCGCGAAGGAAATAACGTGACGCTCTTAAGGACACTTACCTGAAGATGGAGCTGTCCGTTGTTGTCTACCCATCCAATGACCATGTCAGCTCCAACGCTGCCGTCATCCCTCGTGAAACCCAGACCCACGTAGCCGAGAGTCTTCACTTGAATCTCGAACATCACATCCCTCTCGCCAGGCGTCCAAAGAACTAAGAAGTTATTGTCCAGGACGGCACTGTGTTTCCACTCGACGGAGAGGACGCCGTTGACGAAGAGGAGGAGACACGTCGCGATTACGACCTTCATCTTTTACAACCGATGCGCCTCAGAACATCTGTAATCAAAGAAAAATGCCCTATCGTTAACTGTGCGCCTTCTTCAATTTCATTAAATTCTACAACTTCCGAAAATTCTTGCAAATGTAAATACAACATAATTTGTTGTTATTACGAGACAGGATGTCTTCAGGCAAACAGATTATTACGTTCAAGAGATGCCTTCCCCGGGTTAACAGGTTAAATACAAAACGAAATATTCAGGTTTTCATACATTTACGTAAAGCATCTCACACATTCCATCGTTATAACCTGCCAATGTGCGAGGTAACAAACTCCATTCTTCAGCTTCCGCTACGTCTCACAACCCCATAATTACAAGTGCTTCGAGTCCTTACGCGGAAAAGCGCTCGCCGCTAAAACGACGTAGTCGCGTTTCTTTCTCGCCGCTCGTTAATCATCGCCATTTCTGCACGACCTAACAAAGTAGCGAAGGAACGTTGCGCGTATCGATGCCTCTCGTCCCATCGACATCGAGCGAAAGGGCCCGTAACTCGTGTTTCCACGCCAGCGTTCGATCGTTAGCCTGCTATTTAGGCGTTTTATGCGGTCGTAGACGGCTCGGTTATATTTTCCTTCAATATTTTAAGAGCAGTGGCTCTCCATTAGCCGCGTAACCGATACACGGACCAAGCCGCTTGGTCCTAAAGCGTAAACGACTCAAAGCCACATATAACAGTTGGCCACCGGTGCCGCTCGATTCCTCTTATTTCGCATGCGACCCGCTCTATCGCGCTTAAGTGCGCCCCCGTGTGTACGTTCGTCCCGGTATTTTCACTCGTTTCCCACGTAAAATCGTATTAGCCTCTTTAGCCCTCGACGTCCCTCGAACTACGCTCCGCCACTTGGCCTCGATGAAGATGCGCCCCCGTTACGAAAGACGACGAAAACAACGCGAGCTACGGTGAGAAAATTTCTGGCTGGTGTAGTTGAAAGGACTCCACGTAGCCAGAGCAAGAGACAACCAGATTGATTTATTTCGTCAATGATCCTAATAGGATCCTAACTCCTAATACGTGCTCACGTTAAACTGCAAGATTAATCGTCGACTCGATTCGCGTACTATGATTGATGTCGACCTTAATTCGCGATAAAAGCGACTAGACTTATCAAGAATCAAAACCGATATCACCAGTGTTATTCTTGCGTCGATTTGCGAGCTCTCGGGCATTGATCTAGCTAGCTATCAATTTCACTTTATTGCCGCCACAAAGAGTACTCGTATAGATGGAGATAGGTATATAACGTAATTAACGTCGCGGAATGGATGAATGGTAAACGCGCGGACAAAGAAAGAGTTTCTCGCGTACGATCGAACGAGGGAAAACGGAACGAGGTGGAACGGGGCCACGAGAGCTCGTCGATGCGCCATTTGCGCACCGCGTTCGCGGCAATCAAGCAAGACGAGCGTGGCAGTGAATTCGCCCGACGAAAGAAAAAGTCTATTCGTGACCGCATGGATTAAGCGAACGGCGTACACGTTCACCCGTGCACGGAACTGCGCATCGCGAGCACGAACGAGCAAAAACGAAAACGACAGTGAAGGAAGCAGCGAAAGCAGAGCCGGCAGCAAAGATAGTGCCGGTATGGAAAATAGAAAAAATTCCTAACCATCGTCCATAATGGTGACGATGAAAAAACACGAGCAAAACCGTGCGCAAAGGAAATCGAATTGATTCCATTGTCGATTAAAAATTCAATGGGTACGCGTGTATGCAGGTGAATGGTCGACGATGGTTTTTGGCGAATCGTCGCTAGAAACGGCTGGCCGATTCGGAAAGGGGTGGAAAAACAGATGGCCGGCCGACGAAATCTCTTTTGTTCGAGCTTGGTGTGCAAACATCCGCTGGTAAATCAGCAGGACACTGTCAAGAGAACTGTCAATTCGAAAGCAATCGAATCGATTAATAGTAACAATCGCGTGACGCTTGAACGGACCGATGGAAATCCGGGGGACGCGAACGACGCAGTTACCAAGTGTCAGACGAGTGGGCTCCGCTCCATTGAACTATTCGTTTCTGTGCACGCGGTTGGGAAAAGCGGAGAATTAAGCGTTTCACAGAGATCACCGAATCGGTGCAACACACGAATGATTTTGCGCGCGTCTCTCGCTGTCCCGTTTGTCTGGAAAACACGCGTGATGCGAGCCACTGGTCGCTCGCACCGCTTCGACCACGTGTTCCGCGCAATTTCAGGCACCGCGGTCGTCCCGCGAATCTGCGACCGATCGTTTTAATTAACGACGCAACAGTGGCTGTAACGCATGCCCGTTCAAGCAACGTAGACACGCACGATGTCGAGCCGGTAATTTTCCGCGTTGTGATCAGAATCGATAGCCGTTCTCTCCTCTCTTACGTGTCTGATTCACGACAATGGTTTTTTTTACCGTCCGTTAAAATCTAACGGACGCAATTCCGACGGTGCTATCTCCGAGTCGTTAGGGCGAATTCAAAATAATTCGACCCTCTATCGGTTCACGGTAATTTGGAAGTTCGAACGAGGTAGAGAAATCGTACGATTTTTCACGTGATAATCGTAATTCGAATCGCGCTGTTTGCATTTTCATATTTTTCCAAATATTCCATTACGCGATAGGTAAATCTTTAATTGGATAACATTAAACGGTTGAAACACGTATTTCTCCGATACGTTTTGTAACAAAATCGAATCGATCGTTTCACGCCGATTATGTACCGAGGCTTGATTGCTCGGGATTAAAGTGAAATTTGACTTTTATAATTTACAAAATCTGGATTTAAACGCTTTATGCATCGTTTTATTTTCGCCAACACGAAAAATGTACGTAGAATGAGCGTGCTATTTTAACGAAATGAGAACGCAATATTTATTATGGCACTATGTGATCGATAATACCGTTTCTGCTTGTTCTCGATGAGTGCAACGCGAAACAAAATATCTGAAAATGTGAATTCTCGGTTTGAAAACAACGGTATCGTCGACCTGAAACTAGGTCAAGCAACGAAGTAATTTGCGAGAATTGTACACGGTCTCCTAAAACATAATCGTTTCAGGCGCTACACACGGCGTCGGGAAACTTCGATCTCAAGGCCCGAGACCTCTAATAAGGTCATACAAATAGTCAAAGTTCGTCCCATAATGAAACTACGCCGCGGAAACTGTGCGGAGTTTCGGGCGCTCAACCGGTTTGTTTCGTGACCGTCCAATTCTTCATAATTGCTTCTTTAACAACTGAACACATTCCAAGCGCAAAGCTTACCGCGAACAATACAAATCCATTAACCAAATTGGCAAGCAAATACATGTAATTCACTTTTATTCGTGTCCTTTGTCTTCAATGGGAAAAGAATACAGAGAATTTTCATTCGCAGAAAAACATCGATCCATCGAATCGTTGGGTTCGCGATATGGGCAAATGATTGTAATTTATCAAAAACGAGATCAACCGTGACAGGAACAGGTTGATCTGCGATTTCGAACGTCGCAACCTGTTTTCGTGGAGAAGCTAACGCAAATAGGAAAGCAGATAACGCGCGTTAGGTCAAACCGTTATCCGATTTCTCGAACCGATGCGACGACCAATAGATACACCGAATTTGCGGATCGCTCGACTATACGGTTCCGTGTACGACGCGACGCGACGATTGGTCCCGGTGATCGGTTCGCGCCCATCAGGAATTCTCGCTGATGCATGCAGCATGCACAACGTGAGTTCGTCGATTTTACGGTGCTAGTAGAGCAACCGCCAATCTGAAAACGATCGATTCAATTAACAGTAACAGCGGTGTAATGTGCGCCGGATGTGAGGTGATGCATCGGCAGGAGCAGCTGTCGCGCGGCAACTCGAATCGCTCGACCATACGGAGAAGCGTCAACTCAAATTGAGAGGACAGTCGAGGTCCGCGAAACGAAAAGGATGACAGGAGGGGATGAGGTTGGCATATAGAGGAGGGTAGTTGAAGAGGAGTAAAGTGAGAAAGACAGAGAGAGGAAGATGACAAAGAGAACGCGTGTGGTATGCGAGCAAGAGTGTGAGGGTGAACGATAGGGGAGGAGAGGAAAGGGTGGTGTGAAGGGAATGGAGCCAGGTCGGAGGTGAGCCTAGCTAACACACGACTACCACGGACGGGTTTGATTTGCGGCGTGTCGTTCAGTCGATTGCTCTCAAATTGCGTCCAGCGCCAGTGGCATCAACCTGGAACGTAGCCCCAATACATTGACGCCTCCGAACGAGGCCTGAGAGAGGCCCTGGCTGCCGGCTTTTCCATCGATGTACGCGCTCGCGCAACCGCCTATTCTCATCCCTTTTCGCGCCCTACAAAACTATCTATCGCTCTGCCCCTTTCCACCTTGAAACTCTTCACCTTCTCCCACCGATTTCCGCTGTTTTGTGTCCTGTGCGAATCTGGTCACCCACCACTTCGCTGCTCAACTACTTTTAAAGTTAAATAAATCATGAAGTGACGATGCTAAAGCGGCGAAATCGAAATACGAAGAGGGTTGTGCGTATTGCAGAGTATGAATGCGATCGCAGAATAAACAGAAGCGACACGCTGCGGGGCGGCGAAGTTGTTTGAGAAGAAATGATCGGTGGCATGTGAAACGAAATTATCGATAGTTCTTCTTTTTTTATTTTCATTTTTCTAGCCTGTTCTCTATGCGCGCGATGCATGTTATATAGGTAACATTAAATTGAAATAAACACAGCAGAAAGTATTCAAAATACATGTCAGCAGGTATTTGATAGTTTGGAATAGAATCTAGTTGACTGGCGGAATTACATCTTTTCCATCGATTGGCAGTTATAAATAAAGGAAAAGGTTAACTGAAAGTTTGCGTTCAACCGATTTTTATAATCGGTTATTAAAGTTCTGGGAAGCTCGACGAAAAGAGAGACAAGAGGGCAGAAAAAGAAGATATCTTGTATCGGTACGGTCGGGTTTGCTTGAAAAATCTGACGTGTACGCTAAAGAGCAAGCTGAAATGTAATTTCTGTAGGTGACACCGGAGATAAACGTGACGTGGAATATTATAAAGCTGCTCCTGTTCACTTTTAATTTCCATCCGAATTCCGGTGTTATCGGAAGTAATGGCTAAAAACAACACAGAACCAGTCGTATATCGGTCGATGACGAAACCGAAAGTCCTGTTACGAACTTCTCCAGCTTAAAGATTTTTTAAACGAACGACGAACCAATATGCTGTCGTCGGAACTGAGACAACCGACCAATTCATCCATCAACTTCTTTCCACGGAAAAAAAATGAAGCCCGGGACAGAGAGGAAAAAAGAGAAATCATATACCTGACGGTATAGGGTCGGGACACGCCAATTAACGTCCGTAAAATCATTAGATGTCGCCTAAAGACGCCCATACACGTTCCTCAGCTACCTTCTTCTATCATAGGATCGGGTATCAGGTCTAAACGTTTCAACGTTTAAAGGTTGCTGACGCGAGGGATTCTCGACCACGCATATACAAGAATAGATTAATGGAACTTGAGCTTGTGGTATGTTTCTCCTCGTCGTTCCAAATTTACTAATAGGTGTTCAGAGTTCTTAGTAAATGAGTAACGTTGGAGTTTATCGAAAATCAAACTAATCGATTCAACTTCATTAATGATTAATTGAAAATTAATATTTAATCTTCGAGAATTCAATATCTATTTCCACATAAGTTCGTTTGTAATAGTACATTCCCAGGTATATTTTTACAAAATCACGTAAAATTTAAAATATCGTAATGTTCCTTCACATTTGAATTATTTGAATTATTAATTGAATTAATTCGAATTTGTATGAATTAAAGGATGACGAACACCGAATCGTAAACGTTAATGAACAAAGGTATCATTTTGTGTCGCGTAACGATACGCAAAGATTTCCTTTCTTTTTTTATTGTCCGGAGTAGTTCTTTTTTATCACAGAACGGCGATCTGCACGCGTTCGCGGCACGTTTCATCGTGAAACCGAGACCGCACGGTTTGTAATCTGCACAGGTTTGCCGCAGCAAGTCAAGCTGGCGTTAACGGTGAAACGTTGTATCAGGCTTCGTTAAAAAGTAAGAGTTATTTGCATAGCCGCGAACCGGTGCGTGGTAGGACGCTCGGCGTCGCGTTTATTCATTCAACGGTCGCTGATCGCAAGACACGTGACCGTGTCGAAAAACACGCGAGATCGATGCAAAGTAACGTGAACGATACTTTGCATCACGATGAAGAATGGGATCGAGTAAATCGCGGCGTGCTATCGTTCTCGTTTCTGTACCCGCGTGATTATCGATGGAATTTAATTCAAAACTTTTAACTTCGCTACGCCAGTAACTATTTAGTCTGAAAACTACATAGAACGTTACACGCGGACCTCGCGAAATATCGTAAGCACATCGACCAATGAAATTGCACACCAGGTGCAACGACGATGATTTATCGCCAATGCGATCTACTAATATCTGTAATTAAATACAAACGAATAGAGCTATAAAGATAAATTAGTGGCGAACCGAATGGAATTTGGATGTACACAAGCCAGAAAATGATCACGTGTCCAGCCTCTACCCTTATATTAGAAAAGACTAAACAACCCGCGTCACGAATCATGTCAAAACGTTTAAGAAAACGAAAGATCATCACGGTTCGAAACTTGCACGATGATTAATTAATAATACGTCGTTGGAAAATGATAGGAACCAGATAAAATATGTTACAGTTGCGAATGCTAGCCAAGAGGTACTCGAGAGCTAGAAAGCTGATAAGAGGATTCCAGGGTTGGTGAGTCTAGCAGCAGAAGCGTTACTTTAAGCCCGCGACCCACTTTTCTCGCAGTTTTCCATTTTAAAAATGACCGAACCGTATAACTTCTTCGTGAAATCGCGATATTCATAATGTACTGAGTGTAAAGTTCGCTCGTCGGTGAGGCGAAGGCAAACGGACCAAGAATCGCGACGCTGCTACCTTTCCGACACGCCTTCGAAAAAGAGATGGAGAGTGCTTCGACGCGCGAAAAGATAAACTTTCCAGGTTGAGAGTAACTCGAGGAAAGAAGAAGAGGAGCGGATAGAGAATGAAGGAAAGGGAGAGAGAGAGAGAGAGTGAGAGAGATTTCCAAGGACCGGATAAGAAGATGCACGGGACAACGTGGTCGTGAAAAGAGAAAAAGAAAGAAAGAGTAGGAGAGATAAGAACGACGGAAGAACCGACTTCCCAAGTAGTGGAACGGGGAGAACGCAATTGCATCGATGCAACTGTAGTCCCCATAGATCATTCGCTTCCTGTGTTCGAGGGCTGGCGTTGTTTCTCACCGAAGCTCGTTCATCTTTGCGGAGAAAAGCTATACGCGTGACGGACGAACGGAAGGAAAACGCTTTAGCGACTCGAGTTGCGTTGTTTTACACGTTAACAATGAGGAGGAAAACTACAACTGGAACACGCTAGATGAGTAAAGGAGAAAGCAATTAATTTTAAACGCGAACCCGTACGCAGACGTCGCGAGTCACGTACGCCAATGCTGTGATATTTTTATTTTCGCGAGTTCGCCCTGGCAACTTGCTTTTCGTGCAGCAGCGTTAAACGTTGCAGCCACAGCCGCGTCTTGCATTAATTCTGACGCGAAGTTTGCAGTCGTCTTGCAAACGCGAAATTAATTTTCCTCTGTACGGGAGCCGCGCGCGCGTGTGTCAACCACGACAGGACGCGAAACCGGCGAGAAATGAAGGAAAAAGGAGTAAAGAATTGCAAAAATGAAAACACGACGACGTTTTTTTTGCAGATGTCCTTTGTCCTGCGAAACGGAAGATCGTCCTGTAGATGCGTTTTTTTCACCCGCGAGCAACCTCTAGCTCCCTTTAGCTCGTCTAATTGCGGAGCTTGCCCAATTAACTTTAAAAAAATGACGTGGTCGTCGATCCTGGTGGCGCTAATTAACGCTTGCTTGTCAAAAGTGCCCCTCTACCGGCCAACCTCGTCCCAGCAAACTCAACGACTTTCCCACGAGCCGGTTTACCGCGCCACGCCGCGTCGTTTCGCGTCCGCTCAGGGGATTTAATTACATTTCTATGGACCCAGGGCAAATGAGGGAGTAATAGGCGGAGGATTCCGGCTGCCACTGAGAACGAGAGAGTCTTCGAGCCTCGAGAACTCGACCACAGCATGCTCTAACCTCGACTCAACCTGACTCGAGTCGAGTCGGGTCGACTCTTTGCCTCTGCCTCGCAGAAGTGCCGGCGTATGCATAATAGGTGATTTAGCTCGCGGAGCACCATAAGGGTAATCCAACTCTTAACCACGTAGGATCAGCAGGAGAGGACAAGGAGAGAAGAGCAAGAGGGGCGAAGATGAGAACCGGAGAGAAGATAAAATAGAGGAACGAACGCAAAAGGAGGAAGGTAGTAAAGTGGATCGAAGTAAGCGGAAAAGAAAGGTCGACGCCACCGTTGGATCCGCCAACGTGCATCGTTGTACCGGATGCCAAGCTACCAAGGAGATTTCATACGCGTTGTTCCATGGTAAGACGCGCCACTCGCCTGTCTCAGCCCGTACGTAACCGTTACCAGTCACACGCGACCACGAGGTATCGTGGCGCGAAGAAACCAACCCGATAGATCGAGATCGAAAATGTACGAGTTGTATAAAACGCACATATAAAATACAACGTGTTCAGAATACATAATATATTGATGGAAACGAAGAGGAGGGGTTAAAGAAGTCGAAAGGGGACAGGATGGAGGGGTCAGGATAATATATAACAGTCGCTTCGTAACGCAACCGTAAATATATTATGAGATAAGTCTCCGAACGCGTTATCCTTTTAAAGCGAGGTTGCGCTGGTACCGGCGGGATACCCATGGCGGAAGCGATGATGGCAGCCACGAACGTTCGTACGGCACGACTTACGGCAAATATTTCTTACGTTCGCATGCTAAAACATGCTTCACCAACTGGAATTTATCTCGACGATAACGTCACTCGAAACTCGACTAACCGGGAAAACTCGATCGTCACACCCACCTCGATCTTCTCTACGTTTGATCGGCGCCAATTTTTTCCTGTCGATCGATTGCATCGTATTTCGATCAACTTCTAATCCAAGAGTAACCTTCATGGGATACTCGAAGGAAGAATCTACTTATATTCAAAGGATATCGCCGGGAATCACGGGAAACGCTCGTGGGAAGCTTTAACAACATGATTGATGACGGACCAACTTCGATTATCGTGCAATATCGACCGGACGTATATACTACAGGTGTTTCGTGTAGAAGATTCCTTAAGAAAATGTTAACAACAATCTTTCCTGTTCCTTGAAAGTCTCTACTTCAAACTCTGATACTTTGAAACTTTCCAAGTCGATGGTAATCTCCTTGATGCTCCGTACCTTGAAAAATACAACTCCCTTTTTTTTTATAGACTTCGAACGAGATATATCGCCTGTTAATGTAATTGCTGAAAGAGAATCTATATGGACAGCCATGAAATCGACTGAGAATAGAAAGGCGAACGAAAGTCAGCTTGTAAGTCCACTGTAATAATCCTATTATAAATAACAGTATACAATGTGATCCAACAATGTTTCCTGCCTATGCCTACCGTGCAATCATCCACGCCGTTTTCTTATCGTTATCCTTATCACATCCGCAAAAGTAACTCTAGGTAATAACTATGGCGTGCAGTTTCCACGGTAGTCAGCGCTTCTGCGATTCTCGGAACCTTTTTATTTGTACGACGATAATCAAGGTCCTCTGTCTCCCTTGGAAATTGTCGTGGACGAAATAATCGCATCGAACCACGCCCTTAGTGGGCCCGTCTATCGTATTCATACACGTTCAACAAGCATTCCACAGGCATGGCGTCTACCTGCGGGACTCGCGATTGGCCAAGGGAGTCTTGCTTCCGGACAACGTTTCTTGCAAGCATTTCAGCTGCGCGTCTTTTGTCCGCGCGACGCAATGGCTGCTCGCTTCCTCACTCACTCGCGCGTGGTGCACGCACCTGCAGCTACCGGAAGTCTATATGCGCCAACCTGCACGCATGTTGACAGCACCGATGCTGAATCGCGAGAGGAAGTCGAGGAATCGAGTACCATCTATCGCCCGCGATGTTATGCAGTTGCTTCCTCAATTAGCACGTGCAAAAGTATATTTATTGCGTGATCGCGTTGCTATGGATGTTGGTTGAATATAGAAAAATATTTTGAAAAGCAATGTTGGGTAGAGCAAATTGAAAATTAAAGTTCAAGTGGAACTTTATGTCCACTAGTTAGATTGGAGAAATATTTTAAAATTGCTAAATCGGAGAATCGAGATTTTAGTAAAATTGATTTAAATCTATAATGGATATTTGAATTAGACTCGATTTTATGTTGCGAGGGCATCCCGATTTTAGTACCAGAATATGCGATTGGCGTCCGATTTTATAAAGTTCTGATCAATTTTATCGATAGGTCGCAAGCTGTTTACGTATTTATGGAATATGCAAGGTGCAAAAACATGCAGAGTGTTATAATATGCAGAAGTATATAAAAGTATACATATTTAGAAAGATGCATTATATGGACCAGTTTAACTTTCTTTAACTTCTTTTGCAATTAAATGTATCTATCCGTTAATTGCATTGTATTTTGAAACACTGGAAAATTTGTATGACACAGTCGAACTACTAGAAGCTTAGCCGATGCGGAAGAGATTACATGGAAACGTTGAACAGGTCCACACGGCCATGGTCACGTCGTGCCGAAAGAAACGCAGTTAAATATTCTACGGATGTTGGAAACATTAACCGTGTAATTTATGGGATCATTGGCGGAGGTCTTATTAGTCGCATCGGTAGATGTGAGCGCAATTGGATCGTTGCTCGGGGAAAAGTTTCCCGCGTCGTATATTCCGGTCGGGGCGGCGATAAAATGCATTTAAAAACGGATTCTCAATACCTCATTGCCGTGGATTCCAATCTCGTCGATCGTTTTTCTTCTGGCAACGTCTCCCGTGAGGCAAATTAAATTAACGGGAAGCGGGGAAACGTCTTCGACGGGAATAATTGCGAGCTTAATTGTGGCGATTCGTTTCGAGGCACCTTACTCGTCCCCGTTCAATAGGATCCTCGTCATCGACTCCCAATCGCGCAATGCCAGGATCGTTAAACGCATAGCTAGATCGTTGTTTCACGAACAAAGACCGACTTTCGACACAATAGTAACTCCCTAAAAATACCAGGCTCGTTTAACTGCATCAATATCAGCCGAAGAAACATATTATCCGAGATATCGCTCAAATGATCCGTTTCATTATCTATTTTCTTCTCGGACATTGTTTCATCGAATTGTTCGTAGTGATAAGCCAATCATGTTTGTTTCAATTATCCTCTGTATTATCTATCAAATATCGTATACGTCAAGCGGCGAATCCCACGATCGAGTATCAAGCTTCGTACTCGCTCGGAATGAACATCAAATTTGGTGGTTTATCCATCGAGGAACCGTATGAAACAGAAAGTAGAAGAAGAGAGCCGTGAACAGGAGCACGTGTCACAAAAACTTGACGAGAAAACGATTCGAAACTTTGTTTCTTTTTCAATTAAACAAACTGTAATTGTCACTGATAAACTCATTAGTACAGAGGGATATTAAATACGTAACGAACTTTCAAACTTTCGCAGGATAAATAGCACGAAATTCTTCCACGTGGAATCTCTATTCCCTTTAACAAGTAGAAAGCAAATTACCGTAATCGCGATTCGAATCTTTGCGCTTGTACGAGTGGTAAACTATTCCGAGGTGTACGAACAGTCGACGAATCCTTTCTCTCTAAATCCAATATTCCAAGTAACTCTGCAACATTCCGTACCGTCAAAAACGACCGAGGTATTTCGGCTCCCAACACCAGACAACCCAGCCAGCGTGTACTTTCGCGTGTACACGTACTCGTACATACATAGCCATGCTTCATGGCAATCGGCACTAGCTGGAGGGCGCAGGCACCCTCTTACCAGGAGCCTTGTTATCACGTGCTTTGAGGCGAGTTGCAAATCGATAAATAACTGCGGCAGCGGTCCGCGGAAGAAGATGGTGCAGCGGGCAGCGCGGCCTCTGAATCGAACGAAACGAACAAGAGAAAATCGCACGATGCGAGTGTCCATACCGCAAACGAATCGCACGTAATGAGGGATAAACCACAGACCACCTTGCTGCGGATAGACGAACGAACGAGCGGAACGAATCAACGCATCGATACTTGCTCCTTCCTCCGAGCGTTACTTACGACAATGAAATTCGAAATCCATTTCGTCCGTGAGATTCTAGACAGCCGTTCTGATGCGGCTAGATCTTAAATTGCGGCGGCTTCTCAGTCAGAGCGAATACTCCATTCGATATCTCGCGCGTTGTATCGATTCAAGCAAGCGTAACGCGATAATTTATTGGTATTGTCGTGTTGTCGTTTTGTTAAAAAAATTATGTATTTTGAGGTATTTACGAAAATTGGCATTAAAAGTAAGCTATTTACGAAGGTAATCGCTTTAATTATTTTAAAAAATTATATTACCGAGAAAAAAGCACGTCACAATTCACAAAGATTGTCTTCCCTTTTAAAATACATAAACGATATTTCATGTGAAATTTTCAAAATTAAAAACCTATTAGCTGAGTTTCAAAAGGTGTTTTCGTTATTAAACGGTTATATAATTGATAACTTTTTTAGTTCTTTACCTTTTTGCTTGTATCACTGCTGTTGTAAACCGACGACGTGCATGAATTGAAAAGTATTGGTAGCTATTGAGCATCGACGTGCTTCGATATCAAAAGAAGATTTATCGCATATGTATGGCGAAGAAATTCGCATGCCTCAAGAGGAACACCTGTGAAAGTATTCTTTGAGAAACGTTCTCCCCTCCTTTATACCGGAGACTTTTCTTAATTGCCGGTTGCCAAGATACCTCGATGTAATCCCACCAATCTTATAGTTTGTCGAATGTTCGACTCGCAAGGAAAGATTTAAAGGCTGTTGGTTCGCAGTATCAAAGGAAATCGTATGTATCCAAGGAAACGAAAGTGGAACGTACCTCACCGTGACTTGAATAGCTTTTTCCTTTCATGAGACGTATGTTAATTGAACCACTTAGCTCAAACTAATCCTAGAAGTTCCTTAATTTTAGTATCAAGCTACAGGATTGGTGTTAGTTTTTCAAAAAGTAAAACTATTAATCTAAATTGAATTGAGTTTCTTTATTAGTCTTCCGAGTAAGTTTGTCTTCTGACAATGCATTTCTCGGGACAAGTAAAAAGTAGCAAGTATATTTTAAACAATAACTACGACAGTCAAGCTAATATGACTCTTATCACGTACATCTCCTAATAAGCTAGCTCATGAAACCTTAATTGTACCAAGGATGCACGTGATCCGATATACACGCGTTGCGTGGCATATCTTCTTATACGTTGCAGTCGAGTATAATCTTTGAACACTTGGCTGAACATCGCAAAACCTAACATCCTCCACAGGTCAGGTTAATATATTCGAAAAGATCACGCGGCATTCTCGCGACGATCTGAGTGTACAAAGGAAGCAGACTGTACAGGTGGCTAATAACGAACGATTAATCGTCCGCACAGCATTCACAATCGTCGATTATAACTGCTCATCGATCGACGATGAACCACGAGTTTAACAATCAAATTATCATTTTCGAACGATTACTCCTTCGTGACTGGTAGAGCCATAGTTCGAAAACGGCGGCTGGCAAGAACGAACGAATTAAACGGACAAAATGTTGCACCATAATCGGAATTCCGATTATCAATTTTGTAATAATTATCGCGTTGGGAGATTTATCAAGATTTATCACTTGCATAGAAACAAAAGGGGGAAAGACTCATTGATCATCAAGGAGGGAAGAATCAAGGAGAAAGCTACGCGATTGAAAAATCAACACATGCAGTACGCGCTGTAAGTTTCGATGTTTTCAAAAAAGCTATCAAAATGGAAAAAAGCCGTTCAGAACAAAGCAACAAAACAAGAGATATAAGTGGGAAAATATGATTTAAACGAGTGGCACGAGGATTATTTGTCACACCGTCGATCGCCACCGGCGAGACGGAAAATTTAGGACAATGTAGAACGATTCGGTATTTATCGTACCGCGGAACAGCTTTCGCAATTATTTCAATTTATTAAAATCGAACCGCGAGATGGTTGGATAGCGTGGCTGGTTTTTAGATAAATAGACGCGGCGCTTTCACAACCAAACAAAGAGAAAGACAAATCGTTCGTTAGTCGCTGGACCGCCGAAGGCGACATTACCTTAATTGCTACGTAGGTAACGTGCCTTCCCTTCTCTCTCATTTTCTACTTTGCACTGTCTCCGTTCCTTTGGACACACTCAATGCTTGATACTCGAAATGTCTAGTAATACAAATTTGGACGGCTTGAATAAAACGCATAGACGTGGTGCGATGCTCTTTCAGCAGAATGTCTGGACGCTTCGTCGTCCCACGTCCTCGCGGTCGAGTCGCCACGTTCTACACGCTGTTAGCAAACAGTACTCCGCGTAATTGTGTAAATCACTAAGAGCGAGACAAACGACTCGGCATACGTGGCCCTGCAGCCAGCTGACACGATAAAATATGCTGGCGGGAAAAAATCTTCCCTCAGAGCGTTTCGGTCGATCGTTTGTGTCTAAAGCGGCGAAATTCACACACAGCCGCTTAGCTTTCTTCGTAAAACGCGACAACAGTTCTGCGTTTCATCCGCGATACGTCATCGAATACGGCTATTATCGATTTGTTTTCGCGCTGCAGGAATTACGCCACTTTGGTCCAAACAGACTCGCGTGCTGCTCGCTCAAACTAATAGCGTTCGCACAGGATTATGTAAAGGTTTAGCAAATAGCGCGCGGCATGATTATATAAACTTTTGGCGAACACGGTAAGCGACCTTGCATCTGCGATCCGCAGCTGCTACGTAGAAGTGAGAAAACGACTGGAACGCGGTTCGAATGTTTGTTTCGAGATGTAAATGGTATTATGCGTAGCGTTCCGCTCTGATTGATGGAGTAACTGATCTTTTGATATCAATGTTTTATCACGACGTTGATAAATGGTATGTGAGGATAAAAGCGTAGAATGCAATTGCGTTGAAATATTTCGCGATCAGTTTTAAGAGCGTTCTACGTTTGAATCAGCTAGTAGATCAATTTGCAAAATTTATGCGCAAACGATGGAACTTTGATGTAGACTACCCTCGAATATGAGGTCACGAACCGTAAAAGCACTGTCCAATATTTGGAGTTCGACTGTAAGCTTCATTTTCGAAGCTGATCCCTTTTAATCCCAGATTTTTTATGTCTCTATGGTTTTCAGAAGTAGGATTCGCCAGTTTATATTTTATTCTCGCATCGTTCGAAATTCTGATGCACTTACTGATGAGAATTACTTACACACGATAGACGGAAATAGATGGAAATCGCGCAACATTATTTCCGAATGGTTAACAATTCTAATTATGCGAACACGAAAAAAATCCGCCTCATCCTCTTCTCGCTGAAATCTTAATTAATATCCTGTCCCGTGTTTTCCATGCTCGTCAGCCTTAAACACGAGACACGCGTTATTAACCGGCTAAATAGAGTGTTTTCGTGAGAATCTACAAGTACCACGCATAATTTCATAAATCACGGTGACCGTGATGAACGATTCCCTCTGTATGTTCTCGTTCCCAAGCGACGGGAATGAAATACGCCCGCATGGACAATTTTCTTCGCGTCGTTCACGACCAAACTCAAAATATTCCTATCGTATAAGTCGACTGTGTACACTGTCGGTCATAAATATGAGGACCCATAGATTTATTGGAAAATTTATAAACGAGGTAACAAATATATGATAAATGACTAGAAAATGAAAGCAGCGTGACAGATGGATAACACGATAAATCACATTTCCTATCTTTCATAGAAGAGCACATTGAAATTCAATATATTTTTAAATAATTCCAAGACAAACATACCTCTCTATTAGATTTTGAAATTAAATACATCTTTATCACCCATTTGAACGTTTCAGAAATATATCAATAACATTAGTCACGCAGTCTAGGTGTTAAGTCGACATATATTTTTAAATAATTCCAAGACAAACATACCTCTCTATTAGATTTTGAAATTACATACATCTTTATCACCCATTTGAACGTTTCAGAAATATATCAATAACATTAGTCACGCAGTCTAGGTGTTGAGTTAAGTCGACATATATTTTTAAATAATTCCAAGACAAACATACCTCTATTAGATTTTGAAATTAAATACATCTTTATCACCCATTTGAACGTTTCAGAAATATATCAATAACATTAGTCACGCAGTCTAGGTGTTAAGTCGACATAACAACTAAACTTCGAGTCTATCCTATCTACAGTTACCTCATAATGGAATTTCTTTTTACCCACCAAGTGATTAAAGACAATTGTAGCACAACAAATATCAGCAGAAGTCTTAGACTTTTGGTCGATAGTGTACATCCGATTCTTTACTTCATGCAGCGTCGCTGCAACTTTTTCATCGCTTTCGAACAGGAAAACTCGGGTAAACGAAAACTAAAAAATAAAGAAAGAAAAGAGAAGAAGAGCGACGGGTAGATCGATAGAAAATTTGAACTGAATTCAACCAATTTGTCTCCTGTCCGCCGCGATCGAAGCCATGTTCTGAAAATCAATCGCAACGTGTTACTGGAACGATCCAATCCATCCTGGAGGATTCTTTATCCCGAAGCCATCAGCTCCCGCGGAGGCATGCACAGCGGTACACGCCACGAAAATCCAATATCCGACACCGGGCAAAAACGCCTTAGGATGCCACGCGTCGCGAAAATTTATCAATTGATCGATGTCTCCGGACATGGTACGGTTTAGAAGCATGATACTCGATTTTATGCGCCATGATTACCTAGCGCTAACTTGCTACATATTCCTTTTTTCTCTGTGCTTCTGATCTTTTCATCCATCAGGAGTCACCCTGTCGTGTTTCGTGTTGCAATGCTACACGTACATATAAAAGCAATATTACTTTGTACATGTAAAGTTCATAAATATCGGAACATCTATAAAAAATGAAATTATGTTCGGGAATGATTAGAATACTGTTTAGAATTTATTACGTGGATTGAAAATTATGTAAAGCTGAAGACTACAGCATCTTAGGATACATGAATTCATACGTTCAACGTTGTGATAAAAACCTTTATATTTGTGTAGTAACATTCAATGTTTCGTGTGTATCAACAACGTCCTTTGTCTGTTACTTTAACCAATTCTGGCTATCCAATTCTGAAAGTGGTATAAAAACTTTCATCCTTCACATTCACTACGAATGAATCATTCGCTATACACATTCAAAGTACAAGCTTTAAACAATTTCCTATGAATGAAAAGGAGAACAGAAGAAACAATATGGGAAAAAAATTCAGAGAACGTTACGGGAGCGTATCGTTGTTGCAGGTTGCGTGTAGCGTTGTGTACACCCTTTTGTCGTGTAGCATGACTGTAACGTTGCGGTTTCAGGCTCTGGCGATTAAGAGGAAGGGACCTTGAATTCGATAGAAGTAACGCGAGTTTCCATCAGTATAAAACGAACGTGCAGCATTCGTTTGTTTCTTAATTGTGCTGGGAAGTTACGAGGAGAAATTTCGTCTTGAGGGGAGCATGGGAAAAGAAACGTGCCTTGTCGAGGGAACGTGTTATTTCGTACTCGAGCGTCGTTTATAATACTGGTTTTTATGACAATTTGTTCCGCGTATGGGAACATACGGGTGCAAATTGTGAGAGATGTAGTACAGCTGGATAATGGAAAATTCGCACGCAAACTTCGTAATAGATTCCAGTTCTTGATCTATCGCTGATTGCGTTTAAGTACTTTCCGATACTTGGACTCGGCTTTCACTTTCTTCGCGTTGAAGTCAAGTTTCCGCGAAGAAGAATAATTAATGATCGATATTCCTTCATTTTTCAACAACTTCTTCCGCTAATGAAAATTGGACGGCTGCTAGGTTAAACTTGACAATGCATCGTAATCGATGAATTCCCGGTATTATTATATAAATTGGGAAATGATCGTATATTCCGTTTCGCTCTGAGAATAATCCGAACGAGATGCCCAAACGAAAATTAGTTGAAACAAAAGTTGCCGCGCAATTATCATCCTGCCCCCGTACAGAAAATTACTAAAATTCGCGTTATCAACTACGGCATCGTGTTTCTCATTAACACCGACGAGGGAGATCGGTGAAAAGCAACGTCGAGGAAGCCGTGTAATTATAAAATTCATTAAATATGGAGATTGTATTTATACGCGAGCTTCCAAGAATAATTTGCCGCTCATTAACGGAAGCTCCCGATGAAAAATTCATCGACCCGAACGGTAGTAGCAGAAGAAGAGATAGTCAGAGAAGAGAGGATGGAATGCACGAGCTAACCAAAGCTCTCCTACTAACCAAATCTTTTCATGATCCTGACCAGCTATTCCGCGAATCGTTTTTCTTTCTCTCAGCCGTGTGTACGTACGGCGAGTCGGTCGGTTCAGGCGGCGTCAAATCGACGCGTTCTCTGCTCTGTAACGAGCGATTTACATCCGAAATCAGGATGGCACGTCGAAAGAGTATCTCTGGCGTGTCGATGATTGTATTGCTAATCCCTCGGGCGACGTTGTCGGCCGACGAAAATTGCAAGCTACCGGTTACGATATTTCGCGTACGGTATGTTTGTCGGCAGACGTGCGTATACACGCATACACATACAGAGAAAAAGCTAGGGGTGGCATAGGTGGAGAGGGATGAAAAAAAGAATCGAAATCATAACCCGAGGCGCCAATCGCAATTTCGTGCTTTCTGTCCTGTCGCAATCGATGCGTTCGGCGTTATCCTATAGCCGAAAAATACGAGCGCTTCGAGGAAAACGTTCGATAACCCGGAGACCGATACCAGCACCAGAGCCAGGCTTCCTGGGAACGTGTATAGCGCTAAGTAGACACGTGCGCGATATTAATCGCAAAATCGTTCTAATTAACAATACGAAGCAGCGCGAGGGCAGGTGACACGCGTAACAAGCGCTATTATGCACCAATATGAAATATACCTATCGATCGTTACATCACAGGCTCTTAAAGCTATACAACGTTTAATTAATGTTAATAATTGTTGGCGAACGTAAAGGCGAAAATTCCGTGCTCAGTCTAGCGCGATCGGAAGTTTTCGTAGCAACATTTCGTATTGATTGGATTATCGCATCGCGCGAATGGGGTAATAACCATGGGCTGTGATCGATGGCGCGTTAAGTAAAAATAATTCTCATTTCCCAATGTGAAAAACGAGCTAATTATGGTAAAAAAAAAGCAGGCTAGTATAATGGACAGCTTTGTAACTATTTAAAAGCCTGTCCCAAGTGTTGTGAATATGGCACTTTTGCACTTATTAACGAGAGGATCTTTCGTCCATTCTGCATACATAAATTCTGTTTCTGCTTACATAAATATAGCATAATCGAACTATTGTGCTAGAAACAAGGCGGTTAAATGACTAGTAGAGAAAATCTTCTCTGTTCGTGTCTTCCAACGTCAACAGCGGTAAATTTCAGAAATGTGAAAACCGGGTGTGTGATATGACTAGCTACAAATACAAATAGCCGATAATCTCGTAATAACGATAAACTTGACACACGATTTTATTTTTCCTCTTCCTTTTCTTTCTTTCCTTTTTTCTGTTTCTTTTTTTTTTTTTTGGTTTTGCTTGGAAAAGAAGTAGATTTTGCGCGAACGTGGAACACCCCAGCCCCGTTAGAATGGTGTTTGCGTTTCTGTATGGTCGTCACCGTTTCCGGCAATTATCCTCCAGAAGGTGGATCGGAATTGGGACAAAACGGGAGGGAGCAAACGGCGCGCGTCCCTGTTCCGCTAATTCGTTTTAACCTGGCCAATTTCTGGCCCTCCGGCCTCGTAGGAAACTCAATTACAACGGCTCGCGGGACGAACGAGAGCGCGTGGCGCGGTCGCAACGAGTAAGGAGAAGGAATTCTCTGGACGAAGGTCGATGCTGAAATTGCGGTCGAGATTATCCAGTTAGATCGATCAAAGCGCGTTCATTAATTGCATTCTGCAGATTTGAATGTGCAGCAATGCCGGAAATCCGTTTAAATCGATCATTAAACTGTCCAGCATCGGCTGGCAGCGAACATTCATCGCGCGAACCTCCGTTTCCGGCTGTTTTCGTCATAGCAAGCCAGACGTTTCGAGTGGCCTAATGGAGGATCAAAGATTCATCGAATAACTGGAATAAAGTCTCGTGCCATTAACCGTACAAAAATGAGGCCAAAGTAGATACGAAATTTTCTCTTTGAACTTGTCGACGCTGCTGCCAAGTAGAATCTCTCTTCTAAAAGCTGCCACTGCTAATTGTATCTAATTAGCTTAGACATTAGCGAGGCAAAGGACCGACATCGGCCTGCCCCAGTGGTGTCTGATAAACTATTTAAACGGAAGCTTTGGTAATTTCGCGGCGAATATCTCAAAGCGAAAGTTTCGCCAATCTTTTGGACGTTTCGAGCGGAGGTCGCGTGAACGAGCGAGAGCGTTCGAGGGCGAGCATAATGGGATAGGACCAAGGTGGAAATCCATTTAAAGCGATCCTCGACGCTCGCATCGTCCAGCTACAGACTGCGTTAAATGGAAGGGCACGGTGTAATAAGCAACTGCTTGGAATCTCACCTTCGGGCTGTTTAACGGCGCGCAAGTGTTCCTCTTCCCTACTGAGCCACTACTCCGCACACGCAGCTTCTCTGTCTCTTTTCCATCCCCCTCCTCCCGTACTCTCTCCCACTCCTTCTCACTCCCCTTTCTCTTTTGTGTAGTCACATCTAATTAACCAAGGTATTGCAAGGGAGCGACGTTGATCCCTACTTCCCTAGGCAGCCCAGAAATTTCAACCCTAAGAGGATGCGGTCGAAGTTAAATGAATTAGCGATAAAGTCATTTCAGACACCGGCAGTGTCTGATTGAACGTTCACGAGAGCGAGGCTAGGGAGAGACTCGAATAAGGTGGCGGCGCACAGGCAAGCAACAGTAGCACAGGAAAGGAAAGAATTTCCGTATCTCCTTTCTTCGCGTAAATGGACCTTCGACTTCAATAGGTCGCGTGAAAAGTCACGAACTGTTCGAACGAGTACAAGGGTTGCGATATTTTTCAAGATATCTTGGCCAATATGCAATAAAGCTTCTGAGGATCGTCGTTCGAAAAAAGAAGCTGCAAAATTTTCCTAAGACCTCGATCCGCCGGATAAAGGAAAATATGTTCCCATTGATTTCCTCGGAAGAAGTTGCGCGATATAAAGCAGCTCGACAATATATCCACCGAGCTGCCTCATAAAACGAAACAAAATCTGGACGAAGTTGAACGAGAGATTTACTAAGGTTTTACCTGATGGAAGAAGTTCGTTATAGCGCCTCGGTCAATCCAAAGACCCTATCCCTTCCCCTCTCCGTTTACCCTTGCATTCAACGATATTTCTTTACAAAATACTCCCCGAGACGATCCCTGGACCTTTTTACTTTCGCAAACAAGAACCGTACACGAGACGCTCGTTTCGAATTCGTCGGGAGTCTGTGGCGCTACCCCCTCGAGTCATCATTTCCTTGCGCTCGACCATGAAACACGCATTTCTATTTACACGGGACGAGCCCTGTGAACTTTTGTACGTACCACAGCCCTGGACTTCTACGGTGCCAAATCATTGTCATATCCGCGAAGGAAAATCAATATTTGACGGCGGCCGATGTACGCGCGCATACGTACGATCCCCGTTCCACGTAATTCCTGCGGTCGCTCAGACGATTGTGTGTACGCGACCAATTTTCAAAAGCTTGTAAATCCCCGTGAACGGAAAAAAACCAGGAAAATACTTTGAAAAACGTGTATCGCGATTTTGGTGGAAATGGAAGTCGAGTTCTGCGAAAAAAAAAAAATCGTACGTTTCTAGGATAAAATTTCTCGTTCGAGGAAAATCGAGTGAAACTGGTCGAATCGCGCGAAACGTAATAATACCATGCTTCATGCGATCACTGTGGATCGATGATGAAACTTAAAAGTCGTTGTTCGAGCTACAATCAACCACGAAAATCTTCGAATACTTATAAGGGGAGCATTTTTATTCATCGCAATTTATGTTTTAATATGCTTTTGACCCAGAACGCATTACAATTTTAGAGTGAGATTTTGTAGCATTTCATTTTATATAAAAATGGTCCTTTTATAATATAAAGACTTTTGTAAATGTACTCGTAACCTGTGCGCAAAGCCGCTAGATTCGTCCAAACAAATGTATCCACTTATAGTTTGATTAATACGGAAGAGTGAAAGCGGTCGGATCCACTTAAGCTCTAGGAGATGGCTTTTCCATCCGCGACGAGGAATATCCATGGAGTGAAGCTCTCGCGGGAGAGCCTCGATCTTCTTTCGTCGATGGGAAGTAACTTCTCAGACGAGCGGACACACGAGTCGAGATGGGGCGAGACAAAGCTTCGAGTGTATCCAGGGAAAATAGAAGGGCGAAAGGAAGCGTTCAATGTGGTACGTTCTCTGGACGAAGTTCGTCAATCGGTGGAATTTTCGCGAGATTGCGAGACCAGCTAAAAGAAATCGAAGGCAATCGCGGCCCCTCGCTTAACTCGATCTCGTTACATCGTTTTCTTTTCCTAGAAAGAAACGCGCTTTTCGCTCACCTCTCTCGTAACTAACTTCTCGCTGTTGCTGTGTGTGACTCTTGCTACTTTATCTGCATCGTCAAAGGCGGGCTTTTACGGACGTGCATCAGCAAAACCACGGTGCCGACATCAAAGTAACGACTCGTCGCGCATATAACAAGAGGGTCAGACTCGTTTCCGTGTCAGCTGGAAACGAGAGGACGGAAACACGAAGGAACAGAAAGAGAGGAAAGGCGGAACCATAAGGGTGACAAAATAAGATAGAAAGAGAAAAAGAGACAGAAAGAGAATCAATAAGCTCGAAAATTCGGTACGACGGGTCTGAAGATATTCGGACGCATAACCTAGTTTCAGTTGTGGCAACACCTGCGACGATGGATCGTCACCGGTGCGATGAATGCACGGACCCGCGACGTCCGAAATACGCGCGCACAGGTGCAACGACGTGTACACGTACAATGCACAGGTAAGAACGTATGTATATCAAACGAGTAACACGTCGAATCATAACATGGAAAGCACCTGTCCCTGGCACATCGGTAGATAGCCATCCCCGTTACTACGACGACAGCAGTTAGTTCTGGGTGAACGCTGGGTGATTGTTAGCTTCTTTTCTAACGAGGAAACCCGTCACGTCGGCGCCGATAGCAAGAGCGAACCAGGCGAAGGATTTAGCGGGTGTGAAAGGACTTAGCAAGAGAACGGGACGACGTTCGAAAGATAGAAATCGCAAGGGTGAAAATGTCAGCAATGTTGGCAACTTTGGAGACAAGACGCCTGGGGATCCTCTCGTTTCCATCCCTGTTCGCTCGTGAAATGGCATAATGGATATTCTCGATTTTTTTTTCCTTCATTCATCGGATCGACTATAGCCGATATACCCTTCGAGCTTCAATTTATTTTCCTCGATTCGATTCTCTCTTCCACGGCCATCGACTCGATTAGAAATCGTCGAGATAGAATCTGAAAAGATATCGGTCGGCTGAAAAAAGACAGGAGAGGCGATAGGATGGGGCAGATGCGAGATATTTTTTATCCTCATCTCCAGACACGCTGCTACTTAATTGTGCGCGCGTTAATTACAAGAGTGAACGCGACGCGGGCGAAGGACAATGAGGCAGAGCAGACGCATTCGATTCGTTCCCTTCGAATACGGATTCAGAAACAACGAGACTCAGCACCTGAAATACCTTGGTCGAAGGATATCTTTTTTCCCTAATGAGAAGCCCCGGCGAAAGGGATAAAGGGTGTGCGTGTGATGATGCGAGGAGTAAGGGTGCTCGGTAAGACTAGGACGACAACGTGAGCGCGATTGCGTTGGTGATTCAACGGACGGAGTAGGGAAAACGAACACCGGAGATGGAAGACGAGGGGTGAACTTGGTTTGCATAATGCTTCTGCCCGCTCAACTGCGAAGCGTAAGCTGTTTTACCATTTCCATCGACAATAATCCTGATAAAATATTATTTTAAAGGCGCAAGCGCTGAGTGAGTGGCGTCTCCTGAATTCTCCCGCTCTTACACACTTGTGTATGTATGTGTGTCTATGTGTGCATCAATATATACATACTCCTTCATACATATATGCGCGCATATCTGCATACATAGGGGAAGGGTGGTGTGTTCGTGCGTGGTTATGCACCATGTGTTTGGCATTGGTGCGTTTTATAAGACGCTCGGTAAGTAACGAAGCATGTACGACATATTGAATTTCGCTTCACGTATATAGAGAAAATGTTCAGCTGCATATTTTTCGATAAGTTTACGTGTAGAATTAGGTGTACGGTTTAAACAACCGTCTCGTATAACGAGAGCATTCGGTACATCTTTGTTAACGAGGTCTGGAAACGTTAAAGTTAATTCTGTTCGCTTCCGCGGATTTCGGTGTTCCTCTTCGATCTTCCCGACACCAAATTTCAATTAGTTGCGGCAAGCAGCGCCTCGTAGTCGGATCCATCTAATTAACGATTAATTGCACTTTCGATCCGGGAGCGACGACGAATTTCGCGCCGTGTGAAATAATGCACGATTCATTGGGTGTATCACACGTGTGTTTGCGCACCTCCTTGCGATGAGTGGCGCGCGAGTGTGGAGATACGCGCGTGTTCATGCGCGTTCGATAAACACGAGACGGTGAGATTGGGTGAGCAGGTGTGCTAACATCACTTGCGTTAATCTTCAGCCATAACTCTAGGAACGTTGCGCGAGATATCATGCGTCGACTGACAATCGAGCCGGTAACTACGCTGCGGCTAGATCGATTCGATGCCTCTACCGAGGAGTCCGTGTCTCTGTTTCGACGGAAGCAGTTGACCTATAAAACGCTTTGGATTCGACGAAAGAAGAAAATTGCCGAGAGAAATATCGCGGTCGAAGGAGCAAGAAAGCATCGTGAATTGTCTTCAAAAGAGGATCTTATGCGATAAACGAAAAAGAGCGAAACGAGAAGAGGGGAAGATAACTAACTAGCTAAAACGAGTTGAAATCATCGCTTTTACTATAGTCAACAATCGATTCTTTCTCTTGACCTCGCGCTGAGAAAGTTGTCGTATGCCTTGCAAATTCCTCTGTGCGCTTGTACAGCTGATAACTTCTATATGAATAGATACATAGCGGACGTACCGAAATGTCTCTTTTCAGGCTGAAGTCTAACTTGTCGATAGTCATGAATTTCTAACGAGCTACCGAGGGAACCATCTTCTCGGTACGTACCGCACAGCATGAGCACCGGCTCTAAGAATACACGGCGAAACGACATTAAAGTTTCATGTGTGCAGAGCGTGATGGACTTTTCTGTAAATTTAAACGGACCATGGTGAATCACTTATCGGTCCTAACGGAAAATTGTTTAACCTGCTGAGTAAATTAGATTAAGAAGAGGGAGAATCGTCATATGCATGTGACAATGTCCAGCAGCAGACGAGAGATAAAAAAGATCGGCGAGATTCGAGTCGCCGAAGGATGTTGCGAAGGAAGGAGCCAAGAACGCGCGGTTCAACCATGGAAACTCTGACTGGAAACGCCGATGAATTCCACGAGGCACAACGTCCCACGAAATTACTAATGGTACTGGAAAGATCGAGAATACCGGCAACATAATAAATCACTGTAGTGCTCTGCAACAATCAATTAATCCGGCTAGCGTGTAATTTGTACTAGAGGGTTTGTGCGCTCGCTCGTCAGAAATTCAGCATTCTGCCGGCGATAAATAAACGTCGAAATCAATTTTGCGAGCGTGCTGGCGCGTTTCGAATAACTTAAGCTGCAAAACGCACGAGAAACGAGGAAGCTTCCAACTCTTTTTTCATCTTTTTTTTTTCTGTGTTCCCGACGAAACGACCTTTAACGCGAGTCGAACTTTTTAACTCTCTACCAAGAGTCCAACGAACTTTTCGTTCAAAAACGCTTTCCTGCTTCCCCCTGGAAAATTCTCTATATTTTTCGTGGCGGCGCGGCGCGGAAATTTTGTTTGCATATAAGCGAGTAGTTGCAGGCAAGAATGGGAAGAATAGGGTCATCTGCGATCTCGCCCGGGGCTAACGGGAGGCACGAACCCTCGGCTATATCGAAAGCACCAAACTCCCGGGTGTTTTCCTATAAAACGCACGGTATGAAAGAGTCGATCCTATCGTGCCAATCTTTTCCTAAAGTTATATGTCAAAGATGCGCGCGTTCTATGAGGTCAAAGATTTCGCACGTAACCGAGATGCTTTGTTGCATGGATGAAAAGTTTCACAAAAATACCTCGTTCCGACGATAGTAAAGGAAAAAGTAATTTTAAAGACGCGCGATAGCTTCTGCTATATATGTGTGTGTGTGTGTGTGACACGTAACGTAACGTATCTGGATAGTTCCAATGAATGCGATCTGGCTACTTGGTGAACCGTATCGTATCCTACTTATGTTTGTCGATTAAGTAAAAAATATCGACTACATTTATAAAACATTTTGAATATACGTACGTCCGCATGGGTTCATCTAGTGTAGATTTCCTTTCGAAATTACAATCCAAGCGGAATGCAGAATGTCTTGTAATCATGATTCATCATCGAAAGACCATAGAGGGAGATATTAAAACGTTGTGGTTAGGTAATCGACTCACCGGTCCGAAGTTCCGAAGAGACATTAGCGGAAGAAGATAGAAGGACCTGGAGCGCGAAGGCTTCCTTTCCATCAATGATCGCCGAAGAGGTGAATGCGCGACTAGACGATCAAGGGATCAGAGGATCGGCTGCATCGCGCATACAAATAACCGATCGAAGATTCCATGGTCGGCGGAAGTGCATTAAACGTGGCTTAGCTATTGAGCGTAATAGGTGAACCTGTTCGACTAGGCGTTTATTGTGCTTGGCACGTCCATGCTTTTTCCTCCTTCGATCTAGCCAGTCCTTCCTTCCTCTCTCCTACCAATATATGCCAGGTCAACCCTTTCTTCAATGCGAAAGCATCCAAGTACCTAAGCGAGATAACCGTGGGGCGTTTAACTACGACAGTACCCGAGGGCTGTTGATGTTGTTGTTGCTATTGCCGTTATCCCAAACCCTTGGCAAATAACAGCAACAGAGCAGGTAGTGAATAAAGCGGTGTCAGACCTGTCACTTGGATGCAGAGGATCGTTTAAACAGCCAACTAGTATAGGTATACGTACGTATACTGATACTCGCACGGACGGTTACCATGAATGGGAAGAAGGATCGTTTTAAGGAGGTTTTAATGGAAATATTTATATGTTCCCTTGCGACGTGGCCTAGGTAGACGAAGACGGATAGCCTGCTGCGGGAGTAGAAATCCTCAGGGGGCACATTATTATTTATTCATGCGGTTTGACGGGGGAACAATTCGTCGTATTTACCTTGATCTTTCATGCTCCGCGTTAGCAAAATTGTGCCCCTTTTGTACGCTCGACGTGTATTTACCCGGTTTTCGGGGACTTGGTTTTCACGCTCTTTATTCGAAAATCGTTCGGCCGTACATCCAGACATCTGCCATGTCCGAGTCGTTCCTTTTCTGTTAAAAGCATCTCGGCATATGCCTCTAAATTATTCGTGTACCACCTGCGAGTGAATAAAGGGAATGGATCGAAACGGACGACAACTACGACGCGGAGAAGCGAGAAATAGTACACCGGATTGCCGTGTACATTCGTGAGACGTGTTCCAGTAACCAACGGAAGCTTCGTGACTAAGATAAGACAATGAACAAAATTATAAGCAGGAGAATGTCGAATAATAACAATGATCCGGTGAGAAGAGTAATTTACACTGGTATGTTTCCCTCTTGAGACGAATCGAATCGGTTAAATCGCGAGAAGATAAAAATTTAATTCTCGCTAAAGTCGCGAATTTATAGCTAGGGAATTTACTCGACGACACGGTGGAACGTCTTCTCAGCATGCCGGATGATACAAAGGAGATCCAACCGGCGGAAAAACTTTCTTTTCTTCGCTACTTCGCCAAGTTTTTGTTAGTAAAACGAAGCACTCCAGTTTTCCCCTCTTTCAGCGGAGCTCGGGATTATTTGTATATCGTCCCTCCGCTTTTCCTTCTTTTCTTTTCCCTTTCCTTCTCTCCTTTTTCTCTCTGCCTGTCTCCGTTTTCTTCTCGTTTTTTTCATCGGCGGTCCTTGCAGTCTGTACGGAAGCGTCTCACGAGCTCGAATTTCGCGCCAGTCGCGATTCTTAACTGGAGCACCAGGAGAAAGGTCGACACTCTCAGGTCAACAGAAGAGCAGCGTTAATATTCTGTAGAAGATGTCTCCCGCCTTTCGTGAGTTCAAAGGAACGATGATCAAAGAGCGAAAGAGAAGGAGAGATGCGAGTAGGAAAATTCGTGAGACAGTCCAAGTCCTGCAGAGGACCTTTTGCAATTTTAATAGCCACATAGCGCTCCACGAAGCATTATCATTATTCATTCCGAAAGACACCTTTTGCAACACGCTCTCTGCTTCTCTCCCCACTTATTTCGAGTACCCTTCCTACCCCCGTTTAATTTCCTATCCGATAGAAAAGGACTCGTTTGCTGATCAAATATTACACCTACTTTTCAACCCCCGTCTACACTTATTATCGAATGTCGTACAAACGAAGATTTCCAAACATCGGGCTCCTTCTCGGCTTTTCGAGTTCTCTGATCCTGTTTAAACAAAACACAAATAGGATTCCTGTTAATGTGACGACGAAACGCGAATGCGCATACGAGAAATCAGAGAATCGGTTAAACTGATGCGGCAGAAGCGTCGAACAAAGATAGAAATCGTGAAAGGACGACACGTTCCTCACCTTGCTGCATATATTTAAGATGCTCAACGAAGCAAGGGTACAAGCGACGATCGAAGATACGACGTTGTTTCCCAACAATCTACCAAGAGTGCCGCGCCACTCCATCGCCCACGTTTTCGGCATCGCAAGAACGCTCACGGCGTATCCAACGATCTCGAAACGCCTCGCATGTGGGCAAATATATCATTACTCATTCCCTGGCGACACCTTTTGCTCGGTCGCCCGGTTATAAATCTGCAAATACGCCGCGTGTTCCGCCTGCTATGTCCACTACAACCCCACCAACCCGCTCACACCAGCTTGTCATTCTCCCATCTCTTTTACCTTACCGTCTTTTCAACTTATCCTTCCTGTACCCCCCCCCCCTACGTAGTTTCCAACATGTTCGCGAGGCGGTTGTCGTGTAGGAATTTCAAGCACATCGCGTGTATTCTCGGCACGTATTAATAATTACCTTCGAACCTGATGATGAGTGGCGAGGTAACGAAGTGACGAGAAAATCTGTACCAAAAATTCTGTACCTGAATCGCAATAAGAGTAAAAATCGAATAGGACTGAAGAAGGAGAAAAGAAGATGGATCTGTGTACGTGTGTTCTACGAGCATTCGTAGAAGCGAACCCATTTAACGCGATCATTAACGTGTTTTGTAACGTGCTATGCGCAATAAATAAAGCAATTGTTCGCCACGATGGTTTCTTGCTCGCAGCACGTTCATTTCAGTTAATTCGATTTCGCAATTTCCTCGGGCCTTGAAATATTATTCGAACCAATTGTGTGCAACATCAGCCGCGATTGTTTAAGCGTTTCATATAGAATATACTCACGAAAGCAGAGAGCTCTGTTTGGTGGCGTGCAAGGAATCGATGTTGTGATTGAATATTAATTTATGGTTCAGATAGGAAAGTTACAATTATTAAATTGCGGATATTTACGCATTTATGAAAAATTTAAAGGTGCTAAAATGCACAGAATGCATATAATATCTACACATATATAAAATATTCACAATATAATATTAAGTTTAGGAAACAAATCTGCATTTAGGTTCCATTCGGTTTATAAAAATGTGAATTTCCATAAGCATCCACTATCTAATCATTACATATCTATGATTGGAAGATTAACAATAAAATTATCGTGTGAAACGATTTTCAAACGTTAAACGCGAATATCCTTTTTAATGGATACTGTTTGATTTTTTCTTTAATCTGTTACAAAACGATCGAGCGTAAGTATCGGAGTTGTGCGCCGCGTAAATTCCGAGGCTGATTAAAATCGCGTCTGCAATTGGAACGGAGGAGTGGGTACAACATGTTTTGCGTAAAACAGGAAGAAAAAAATAGCACGCCATTTCGTTGACTACGATATATTCCGCGGAATCTCGTAATAAAGCTGCTCGACTGAAATCCGGACTAACATCACGGATTCATTCGATTAAATCCGCTAGCGAGAATAAAAAGGAGCCAAGCTAGTAACACGAAAAAAGGGAAAGCGAGGGAGATAATAGACAGAATGGCGGGACGATGGAGCGACTACTAACGTTGGAAAATCGTTCGTGAAATATGTCAAAAATCATAAAGATACGTCGACTCGTTGTTAGAACCCCCTCCCCTTCCCTCTCATCCCCCCCCCAAAATCCCACAACGCATAAAAGTAATACACCGAGGAGTCCTGTTTTGCGGCCAAGTTTCAGGACAAAATACAACACACACAAGAATACACAAAAATCACGCACCAATGCGACTTAAACCCAAAAAAAACAAAAAAATAAACGCAAAAACCGAAAATCCACGACACATATTAGACCATGGCTACGTCGTACCTACGCGTATCGGTACTTTTGCCTAAACACACTATACTCAATTCATTGTTTATTGTGAATCTCAAAAATGTACAAAAAATCAAATATTGGCTAAATAAACTATTTAAAAAAAAAAAAAAAAAACTCGTTGTTAGAATTGCACGGCTTGAACGTTGACCTACGAGGAATTTGCTATAACCGTAATTAAGAGATCTGCGACCTTTTAATTACAAATTTAAATCTAGGCAAGAAAGAAAGAAAAATTGTAGTATTTACAACAACAAAGAAGCAATTATAACGCATTTATGAAAGTGATTTGATTTTGACTAATTTCAAGTTGGTTTCTATTAGTTTACTCAAAGCAGAGGAACATCAAGCTGCTTCCGTATTTCTGCAGTTCCTTCGCTTCATACCAATATTGAATTTTAATAAACGAATCGTTTTCTTCAGATCTACGCGTGAATCGAATTTAAGGTGTTCACTGTCCCTTTTGTTAAAACTGCACCATGGATCGCACGAAATCCTCCTACAGTCGTTGTTTTTGTACAAGGCCCGTGTATCCGTGAGTAGCGCAGATACACGCCATTTTATCGCGAATCTTAATAAAATTCATGAACACGAGCCAACCAGCCGACCGAGCGACTACGACCAGCGACGAAAACTTTTCTCGATGGCAGACTCGCGATAAAAAGCAAATTACCGGTCGCGACACGAACTCGAATAGTTAAGGACGAAAACTGGCGGCGAGAAAATGAGAAGAAACGTAACTGCGTAAAACGACGAAGGGTGAAACGATTTGGGGCGCCGCATACTCGGACGATGGGTAAAATTGTTATTTCGAATTAGCCTCCATTAATGAGAGTAGAAAGAGTAATTAAAATAACGCTAGCGCAAGTGCGTCAGCCAGCCGTGCAGTTCGAAAGCGTACCACCAGCGTACTAGCACTGTATGGTCCGATAAAGTCCTCACGTTATTAATGTCACACGTTCGAAACGATTTCATAGCCGGAAATACTCGCGGCAGGACAATCGTGCGTGCTTCCACTCCGCGTTTTTATCGCGCCGTTACGTCGAGCTATTATATTTTATTACCGCGTTATCCGGTTACTCCTCCTCTGCGCGTATTTTTCGCGGACCTGTTGCTGGCCAAGATGGTGGACCGATCCTCTCCTTCGACGATGCAACGTCGCGAAATTACGTTAATCGAATTCTACCAGGCGCGAGACGAAAATATTTCCGCACCGGCGTCTGCAAGTTCTTCGACCGTAAACGCAATTAATTAATCTAAAATTCGCCGTGTCTATTGCTTACCATCGCCCCTGCTCTTTTTCCACTTCCGTTCATATAACAAAATCTCATTTGTTCGAGTTTTAGGAGGATCGACATCAGCGAGGATTGTAGTGTCGTGAGCAAATGCAAGGACGCAATGCGAAATTTTTCTCGTTTGATCGATCGAACCAAATAGGATAGCGGGAAGCAACGGGAATAACCAGGAGTTAACTTGGTTTTAATCGAGTTTCAACGATCACCCAGCAGCAAGATGGATCGAAGACGCGAGCTCGTGTTTCGCTGGCGAACGTGTTGCCTCGCGCGCGTCCTTCTATATCGAATTAAAAAGTTCGGTAAATGAATTCTCCGATAGCGAGTACCGGTTACTCTTCCAGTCGTTGCAATAGGGATAAGTTTCCTTTTTGCACACTGACAGGCGGACTTGATTAAAATCTGAATAGCCTGGCCGGAAATATTATTCCGAGTTTCCTCGAGGAACGTTGCCGACCTGGTCCCCTCGTCTGATTTTCCAACCTTTGAAAAACGTAAGAAGAGGAAACGAAAGAACGAGAAGGAACAAAGGACGCCGCTACAATTTGAAAGAGAGTGCTTAAGTTTTTATGCGTTTAGGGCGGGACGAATCGCGGAAATTCGTTCAGATTTCTTCCGCGCTTCGTTTCTGCTCGTTTTTCCTTTCTTCCTCCCGTTTCATTCTTTCCTTTCTTTTTTGTACAGGGAAGAGGAAGGAGAGGATATACGTTCGTTTCTGATCGAGCCAAGTACGGCTCCGCAGACTATGCGGTCCATTTAAACGGGTACTCACGAGTAAATAGTTAAATTCGTCGACGACGCTAAACGAGGAGAACGCGTAAAGTTTTACGACTTGAAAAAACTTTTACCAGGGATTAACATAAATTTGCTTCGTTCTGGGGGGAAAGCGCTTGCCTCAATAATTTCAAAATTTTACGAACACCGACTAGTTTTAAGTGACTCTCGGAAATGCAAACACTACGCTCGTTACCAAAGCTAGTTAACGAATCTCTATGGCTGGCCTAATTGCGGTCATTTTACTCAACTTTCGCAAAAATATTATCTTTCTTCGATTCTTTCACTTCTTTCGCTATCAGCATTAGGATATCATAAATGAACAACGATCTGATCCATTAACTTTCTATCTTTCATTCTCCAAATTTAATCCAAAATCTTTCTATGATCTCACAAAGGATTAAGCATCGCCAAAACACTCGTCGAAAATCCCGTTGATAACCCCAATCGAAGAACAATTACGGAATTATCGCGTAGACGACACCCTTTTTGTGTATAACTATTCGGAAATACATATGTCTACAACGGGATGCATTACTGACGTTTTACCGTATGAATTCCTTCATCTGTTCTCGAACACGTTAATTTAGTACTTTGAATTTGAAATTAAGTATTTAATTTTGAATAAATACATACGCAATAACAAACAACAATTACTTGTTATTTAATTCTCTATCAAACAATATACCCTTAAATCCACGATCAGTTATAATTTCCCAACAATTCCTGATTTTGCAAGAAAACCGATATAAATATGTTTAAATAAAAATACTTTGCACGCCACTGTATATACGATAGATTTATCACGTCTATATCTGACCCGCGTTAAGCCACAAATAAACAACGTTGTTAACCAGGTACATAGCATCGGTGTATCCCCTCCGTTTAAAAGTAGCTCAGAGATAACCGGTTGTCCCTGACTATCTGTCAAGAACTGGATCGCATCAACGGAATGCTGAGAACCTTTGCACGCGCCCGAGGTTTCTTGCCAGGCAGTGTTGTTGGTACCGCGCCACGTCGTTCAATGGCAGCTGGGACTTACCAGCCGGTTTAAGCGCCACTGGAGAATGGACCCTGACACGACGTATTGGTGGAGGTCTCGCATTACATAAGTACATATAAGCCGGCAGCGGCAGAGCACAATACCAACGCTGTCTGGAAGACGCCCGCCTCACTACGTTACTCCTTTTGTAAACATGTATCTGGGGGTCGAATGCCTGTATATATCCATGCACAGAGGGATGAGACCGAGAGGAAGGCCGATGGCTCCGATGCGTCTACACAATGCAATGTTGATATTGAACACACGCGACTCGCTGCAGAACTGCGAAATGCGCACCGGAAAACTAGACTCCACAATGCGAGGGTCTCCTCTTTGATCGGGTTTCCGCTCCCCTTGACCCTCACACGCTCTCACCGACAGATATGATAATGCCCGAAGGGGATTGCTTCTTTTTATGAGATCGATACGAGTTTCTGACTGGACGAAGTTGAGTCCAGTACTAGTTATGATTTTTCGAGTGATCACCGCACAGGATTAAAAACAACAAATCCAATTGGACGTAATAAATTAAGCTACAATGGATGCATTTGTAGATTGACGGACTATCGTTCTGACGGAGGAAACATCTGAGGACTAAAATGTAGTTTATAACAACATGCATCTACCGTAATCGTAGCCATATGCTCGCATCAATGTTCACGCACATTTTCGGCTATAGCGCGTTATTGACCGAAATAGATATCTGTTAATCGTATTGTTTGATGAGTAGAACCTCACTCCGCTGATATTTTCGATTCTCTATTTGTAATACCTCGGAAAAAAGTCGGTGAAATTTCCGATAAATTCTAGGATTCTTGACTGATCGAAGGGTATTCGGATGCAGTGAACCTTCTACTTAGGTTGATAGTTTCACGGACGCGATGATAATTATAAAATGCCATTCTATATAACAGATACTAGACAATACATAATCGATGACTGGGTATCCAGACATAAAGGAAAAGCCATAGAAATGGTGTCGATTTAAATGGTTGTCCGATAGATCCTCCTATAAGTCTTAGTTCCGTGTATTTAACAGAGAGATCCTATTAAAAGCGTATCAACATTACATACCGTAGACGACATTGATTTTTTCCAATAGCCGTACCAACGTATCGCTTTCCTACGAATACCGAAATTTCATAGAGCGGGTCGCGTTCACCCTTGGGAAGCTACCGTGACCAACAAGATCGGCAGGCTTTACGTCGGGTATCCACGTATTAACCGAGAATCTATATTTCCACGACGAAAGGCCATGAACGCGACGGTAGGGAAAACGGGCAGGGGGATACATAAAGCAGAAACGTGACGTAGATCTGTGAACACAGAACGGTTGAAATGGATACGTTCTGCCGCTGGTTCGTCGCGCGATATTTCAACCGTGTATATAATCCCATATCAGGACCGGGGGCTTAGTTTCGACACCGTGGACGATGAACTGTAATCCTCTGCTCTCTTCTCCTGTAGCAGGACCAAAAGTGGGTACGCCGCGATGCGATGTAAAGAAAAAGATTCTACCACCGGCTTATAGGAGTCTGTGTTTCGGAGGCGACGGTGAAAAGGATCGCTGGTTCCTGGTGCTCGTTGAACAGACGAAAGAGAAGAAGGAAGAAAGATGAGAAAGTACGAAACAGCCAGCCCCGTGAGGATTATATGGGTATAATAGGCGATCCCGAAGGCAACCTCGTGTCGATGGCTGGGCTTTTTGTGCGAGTGGTACCGAGGGACAGGACCAAGAAGCACACCGCAAACCTACGACCGGCAGCCGATTTATTCGCTCCACGGATTACCGCCACCTGCATTAGTTTTGCGGAGATGCGCTGAATTATTGCGCGGAAAGTCTATCGATCTTGCGTTCCGCTCCGCTTTTCAAAGCGACAAGTTCTCCTAGCCTGAGCAATTGCGCTCCAACTTCTCCCGCTCGGCCGTCCAGTAAGAATTCTTCGTCGATCCGTGTCTCTTAGAAGATCGGATTCATTGGCCGGACGAATTCTATGAAGGAATTTCGAAATACCGAGGATCGCGTTGAACAGGGAACATCGACAAGGCTCAACGACGGCTAACGGGATTTCAGCGATCAAGCGAACGACGTGGCTTTTCTACAAATACGTACAAATTAAAAATAATCCGTTGAATCGGTTGGAAAAAAACTTCGGGTCTTAAAATACGACCATCAATGTCGGAACTGATTGCAACAGATGAAGACGTTCTTCCGGAGAATCTTGCCAAAATTCATCATGACGAAAAAAGATCTTATCAAGATGTAGTCGTTCTTACGAAACTTGTGGATCCTGCATAAAATTGTCGGACGATTTGGAGTATTCCGAAAAACTCGGTGACTCGTCCGGGGTCAAGCTCGGGCGAGCACGAAAGCTAAAAGAGCTGAAAAAGGCGGACACGAAAGGACCGCTTGACCGCGACCGTAGCACGAGCTAATGAAATCCTAATTAAGACGTTGTTGAAACGAGTGGAACGATTCGCGTCTGAGAAAGCCGTGGAAAAAGAAATAGCTGGATGCACCGATGGTTAGACCGAGCAATCGACCGACCGCAAAAGAGCACTTGCCAGCCGGCTACAGTGCCAGGTTTGCGCGCTGCCTTGGCGTTCTAACTACGTTCGGAGAGCCGGAAAAGGGGGAGAAAAAGTAGAAGAGAACGACGACGAAGGATGGAGTGGTGGAGCACGGAGAAGAAAAAAGCTTGAAGAAAGGAAAGAGAGAAACCAAGGCAAGAAAAAAAGAAGAAAGATTCGCAGAGAATAGCGCACGCGGGATGTCCGTACGAAAGCGGAGTCATTAAAACAATTAGAGAAGAGCGTAGTTTCCTCGCAGCGAGAAACGAACAACTAAGGTTGTCAAGGCGCCTTTGCGCAGACCACGATGGCGATACACCAAGTTCCAAGCGGTTCTTAGAGGAGCGAAAGTGTTTGCCGTGCAGAATAAGGTCTACACGAACGCAAAAGCTGGTCTACCCGCGTATTAACGGCTCATTAACGCCAAGGCGTCGTCAGAGAGGCGTAAAGCAACGTGGAATTCACGTAATTGGAGCAGCCATTATGACGCGAGATGCAGGTAAGTGTTACATTGAATTTAAGAAGACCGGCAAGAATTTATCTTGTTCCAACGTGGCTCGATTTGACGCACGCTCGTTATTGTCCGTGGTTCGGCCAGGGTGAGCTCTTTGTTGAAAGAAGTTCACGCGGCAATCTGCTATGGAACGCGATTTCTCTTTTTTTTTTTTTCTACATGAATTCGATATTTCAGAGTGGATTTAACCATTTCCAGTTTCAATGACCTAGGACAACGACGTATAATTAACGAAGATGCGCACTTTAAGCCTTGTGCATTCTATAAATGCAAATTCGTTACGTACACGTACTGAACTTTTCCAGCAACGAAATATATAGGAGCTAGCGTAACATGGACGAAAAGAGAAGCGCGAGCGAATGCTTTTGAAGAAAACGACGCGACTTCATTTTGGAACACGCTAGATGCACAGCATCGTTTTAACCTCGGCCGTTTCTTAAACGTTCAACGAGATATGCGAAATCATGACCCAATTCTCTTCAACCACGCAGCGCTCCCGTGTCTGCTATGTGTGCGCACGACCGTGTACTAACGATATACCACGGAAAGCATCAGAACGACGTCGAATTGACACGAAGCAACGCGGGATTCGCGTAAGTGGAACGGCCATTACGTCGAGTAGCGTAGGTAAGTAGTAAGTTAAATTCAAACCGTACAAAGTGAAGTCCGCCGAGTCGCACGTTTGTATGCTCCAATTAATCTTATATAGGTATCTTAACGCGAGTTTCAGCTAGATCAGCGTTTCTCGCTTTATGCCATCGCATAATATCCCGTTGATTTTAAATCGTGAGACCCTGAACAGGCACATAGTCGAAGGATCAGAGATTTAACTCGATTTTATGTTCGTCCCCTTGACAAGGGAGAAAGGACGACATACGGGAGTTATATACTACTTGGAACGTTCGGCGTGTATACGTGTCAGTTCGTTTATAATCTGTCCACCCTCCTCAGAGAATATGGGACAGGAGAGAAGATTCGAATTCCGACGAAGTCCAACGTCATTAGCAAATGAGAAGAAAGTGGCACGCGTATTACTGTGAGTATAGGGCGTGGCGAATAACTTTCGCGTCGTCTCTGACAGGATCGATGTCGCTGTATAAAATGTACACGAGCAGACTTTAATCAAGTGTCATGAGCTGAAGCTAAAATTATAACTGAGACATATTAAAGTTACTTTGTGCTCCATTTAAATATTCAATTTCGTTCACGTTTATTTTTACTCTTATTTGGGAAAAAGAGAGGGTCGTAAGAGGAAGACCTCAATCAAGTTGCGACCACGCCTCGCACTCCGGTTTGCTCTACGATCGCTCGCAGCGGCAAAACATGTTCGCATTCGGATCCAGAGAACGCGAGGATAATCTTTGTGGGAGACGCGAATACTAATCACGAGCTGGTAAGCGCGAATTTACGCCGGTCGACGATTATTCTCGATGCCTTTGCTCGGTTGAATGCCTTCGGGACTTCTCAAAGGAACGATGCCGATTATCATTAATGAGCCGTAATGGCATGTTAATGGCAGTATGCTCTGCAGTGATGTTATGGTTGAATCGTCGCATTAGTCGCAGAATCTCTCCGATCTATCCTAAATCACGAGCTTCATTAATATTTGAAAATTCCTCCATCTAGTTGCGTTTTCAATGAATCCCAGTTTATAACTATCTTGTAATTTCATGTATCAAAGTGTGTATCCGCTTGCTAGGTTAATAGATCCCTGCCACGTGATCATAAATAGCGATTATATATGAGGATACTTAAAGTCATGCCAGAGATATATAGTTATTAAAGTTTATTTGAAAGTAAATGAACATCACCTAAAATTACGAATTCACGTGAAGATCAGGTGATATCGTTCGAAAAACATCGAAGTTCGTATTAAGGTCAGGACAATGTCAGATTATATCGAGAGCAATTAAAAATTATTCCACGGGAATTGATTATTTCAAGAATATAAATCATCGAAGGATATCTAGGATATTTAAGAACATGCGGATAGCATTTAAGGTCAAGTTACGGACGTTCGATGCCACGGTAAGAGCATTTGAGGTTGCGAAAATAATATTCGTGTCAGTTCGAAGTCGTGGAAGCTCGTGTCAAGGTTATTTGATGCCTATCGAAAATACTGACAGGATTATTGGAACATTATTATGAGTCATCCAGAATTATACGAGTGTTATTTATGACCATTTCTGATAGCGTTAAAATTGACGAAATCGATTTACTTTTATTACTTAGCCTAAAGATAACTTCATCTATATGCGTTCTTCCTATAGAAATTTTAAGTTACCTCTTCACATAGTGGCAGAGATCGAGCAACAGCCAGACGCGAACAGCAGGTATCGCACCGAGTCATTGAGGAATCTGCCAGTTGTCACGCGAAGCTCGTTTATCCTGATCGAGCACGGTTTGTTGCGTTACGGATTAAAATATTCAGGTGCACAGTTTCTCTGGAGATGGAACTCGGTCGGGTAATCGCGCTTTAAATTGCTCGGGTGCACCATGGCGCGATGTGTACGCGTGGCGTGGCGTAGCAAGAGCGAGGTCGTGCCGGTGCAAGAATGCAACGAGATTTACAACGAGGACGCAATTCCGGCTGACGCGTTTACAACGGGGAAACGAGCCGTATTATAAAGAGGAACACGGATGTCCCAGCGTAACGCATCTTGACGGCAGGAAATTAGATCTCCGAGGATGAAATTGGTTAACCCGGACGTCGCATCGTTTTTCAGGGCATAAACGGTATTTCTGTCGCGGTCTCTGGATTATAAACGTTTTAAGGGATACTCGCTTTTTCTCCTTTATTTTTTTCCTTTCTGTTTTACTTTTCTGACACCAGGAAGGAAATGTCAGTTATACGGGCTACGTAACACGGTTTTACAGAGCACAATAGCATTCACGAATTTTTATCGACAAATAGATAAACGTGTATTTTTCTTTTCTCTTTGGCAGTCCTACCTGCAGATACGATGTTTCTGTATTTTCGTTAGTTCTGCAGAAAACGTTACACAAAGGAATGAAGATATTCGAGTCTCGTTCGAAGCACGAAATATCCCAACTACGCGATAGGTCCGCAGCTTTCGCAATGAATTTGCAGACATTTAAGACCTCCGAGATATTCGAAACACGTTTCCATAGGAATTCCAGCTTGCAATTAAAATGTTAAAACATAAAAAGTATTGCGGGGCTAAGAAGTGTCGCGAGATTGACGATGACATTCTTCGTCGTGAAAGGTATTTTCTAACGAGATTGGACAGATTCGACTCACCGACAAGTCCTTCGTCAAGTAACGTATCAAATAATACCAAGAGTTGCTTACCTGAAACAAAACGATAAAAGTGGATATTAATATCGAAATATTTCTGAATACTATCTCTTCTACATATTTATCAAATGTATTAATCAATTCTGGTATAATCTGATGACGAACGATAGAGGCCAATTAGTTCTGTTACGGGCAATATTCTCCCAATTAAAATAAGTCACGCTAATTATCAGTTCGCCATGTACGTTATAATACAAGAACCGAATAAATGTATATATGTATGTATATATACATACACCAGAAAAGTTGGTCTGGCGAAAATGAACCGGAAACAATTTTCGACGTTATACGCGGTAGCTAATTAATGCATCATTTCCTGCGATACTTGCTTACACTGTGCCCGGCAAACTGACAAAATTGTTCGACTGTGCGGCTAAACGAAGTTAATATCAAACATGTTTGAGCTCGCTTCTATTCTCCATGTGCCAACCCTTCTAACCAACTCCCACCTTCCACCCTACATCATACACTTTCCAAACAATTCTCATTCTCCTACACGTTGCTCCTCTATTCATGTTTCTAATAACGCATACCCTTTACCACGCGAACGCGGACTAAATTAGCGTCGGCGTCACCAGAATACACTAATCGACGCGTTCCTCGCGAAAGATAATTGCGGCAAACGCTTATTAAGTCACGTTTTTGCAGAAACCGAACATTGTTCGGTAAACATTTCATTCCCGCGACAACGGTGAACCTGTCAATTTCCGCGACCAATTACTCCAACAAGTGATTCCGTTAAAGAATATTCTACGGCAATCGTGTACTGTGCAGAGTTGAAAAGGAAATGAACGCAAGGAATATAGGTCAGATTGGTCGTAATGGATTATGTTCACCTCGATGTCGTACGCATTTTCCACTGTAGCGTATTATTGGAAAAATGGTCACATTTATTAATTGTGCCGCTTCATGAGCGTTATATTGCTGAGATACGCCCATATATCGTGAAAGCCCAAGTGACCCCTTTAAGGATAGAGGCGTATTTTCTGACTTGCGAATCCAATGAATAGATGTGGCAAAAAATGAAAGTCACTTAGTGAGAGTGCACCGTGGAAAGCGCATTAATTTATCCAGGTTAAATCTGTTTTTGCATTCACTTCGTTAAAGTAAAATTATATTAAGTGCTTTATAAATTGTTCCTGCAATCGCTACTTTATAAACAATTCAAATCCAATAGATATCACACCTGTAATTTTCTTTCCACTTCTGCATAATACGAGATTTACACACAATCGATGTCTACGTTTATATTCATAACGCGTACGAACGAGCGAATGCAATCGAAAGTGGTACGTCACGCTATTATTTCTAATTATTATCACGAACAGTTCCGCTGAAGTTGTCGAAGGTCTTTGACCGTCGCGAACTTGATGCATTCCTTCGACGCTTTTTTCTTGCCGATGTTCTTCGTTCCAAGCAAACGCGTTCGCGGTTGAATTCCACGGACGAGCGCGTGGTCGATTGCCTTCGACCACGGTGGTGGTGGTGTTAGTAGTGGAGCGCAGTTCGACGTTTGCGCCACGTGTGGGAACACTCAGATGGAAACGTTCATCGAAAACGGGACCCCAGTTAACGATCTCGCCATGGGATTGTGCGTCGGCGAAACGGTCGCGGATCAAATTAGGGTTCTCTATAAACGAGAAAACTTTTCAACCGGAAAATAACTCAAGGATTGATACTCGAAGCTATCCCGTGCACCGACGATCCTATTTCCTATCGAAAAAAAAAATCAAACCGTCCTCTCTCGTGTCATACTCCTCGTCCATCGTATCCTCTCTCCCTTTATCGTTCGGTAATAGTAAACCGGGTCACAAGAGGCACTCCTAGAATCGGCAAAATGCGTGGCCACTGCATCGTAAGAGTGGTCATGGAATAAAATAAATACGGGTACGATTCAAGTGTAACGAGATCCGTCCGCTTGTATTTTCACGCTGGACAACAGAGATCATGGATTTTCTGGCAACGACGAAGAAGCGGAAACACGATGGCTGGGAAAAAGCAGAACGGAGACACCAGGGTGAAATACACACCGGAGGGACGAACAGAGACGCAGCATGATGAAAGGAGAACGAACAAGAAGAAAAAAGAGCGGGGTAGTTGGGGAAAGGGGTGGAAGAATGCTTGGCGAAATTATCCTCGGGTTCGCACGAGCCATCTGCTCCTGTGCAAACGCCAACAGTGAGCATAATAGGATAATACAGAACGGACTACAAAACAACCTGCCGAGACATTTCGTAATTGGCCGCGGCTACACAGAAACTCGTCGACCGCGTCCCTCCGATGTTTCCCGGAAGGAAAGTGCGAAAACCACCGCGCATACCTGAAGGGTGCCGGGACAACCATTCTAATGTCACTCGTGGATTGTATGCTTCTTCGAGCCGGATGTTCGCACAGAAATACCAAGATATAATTCCACGATATAATTTGCACGATAAAAGAACGTCGCGTGATTTCCTCGAAGGTTGTGTATGTACGAAGATTCGTACGTACTTATATACTGTGAGAATTTGTCTTTCAGGGACGACAGAGGCAAAGCTTCCAAGGCTATCGAGGCAAGCTATCGAGGCAAGCTATCGAGGGAAACAACAAAAGATAAACTGCAACGATTCCGCGTAATGAATGGGAGAACGTGTAAGTGTCGTCGAGAGCGTTAGTCTAGTTTCCTTTGGAGCCAGAGACAGCCTTAATTAATACGGCATTGGAAGACAAAGTGTAGTAAGATGAGAATATCTTGAGTACAACCGCCTAAAGTGAGAACGCATTCACGATGCGGGTATAATATCCCTAATGTCATTTGATAGCGCACAATAGGCTGGTGTCATACACTCGTTCCTCATCTCTCTGTTCCCCGCTGGTATCGATCCCTTTCCCGAGTCATTCCGGTCGCCTCTAGCTGCATCCTCTTCCGTGCTCTCAACCGGGTACCGGCGTTAAGACGTAATTTCGTGACCAGACCAGAAGCCGAGCTACGGTCACCATTATTAGGAAAGGGGGGGGGGTTAACTGTCATAAAACTCGACACTAACCAAGCGTAAACATGGAACCGAGAGCAGTATCCATCGTAATGGTAATTTCTGGCGAGGACATATGAACACTGAAAGACGGATGAGACGTCAAGCTGCTCCATCTCTCTCTTTCTCTCATCACTCGCCCCTTCGTTCTGCCGCTGTCGTACTATCTCCGCGCGAGTAACGCAAACGCTCGCTGGAAAATAGATGCATACGCGTCATAAGTTTGCTCCTAATTTCCCAAGCACCGCTACTCACGGGAGCGGATGACGTATCTTGGATATATGCACATCTTCTCAGTTTTCGTCCAATTGCTCTCGGATCGTTGTAAGTATAAGTGTCTCGCCGGTGTATTACCCACTGTCCGCGCAAAGTTTTCGACCACTTACGCGTTTCTTCGTGAACTTGACCAACTAACCTCCTGTGCGAGAAAAAAGTTGTTTCAACCAGATACGTCGCGTCGTCGCTTATCGTCACGATTCCCGTGTGTGTCTTGTGGTCGAAAATAAAAAGGAGGAGAAAGGGTGAACGGAAAACCGATAGAACGAAAGAAAGTCGGGGTTAAATCGACGACAATGGGATCACGCGATGAAAAAGGAAAGTTCGGTAAAATTAATGTCGGTCAGTATACACTACAGCGAGGCGTGCAAACGTTTCGGTCTTCAAACGGTGATTACGAGGGCTTCAAAGATTCGATTAGCCGGATGTTGAACCGGGGCTGGGGGATAGCGAGCGTGAAATTAGAAGCACGCGATCGCAACGGCCGATTAAGTCTTAAGCCTACTGTCAGTAGCACGATAATAACGTCCCTGTTTGCGTATCGCTGACCGTTGTCTGTTCCCGCAAACCATTCTCCGTTTACTCAACGCTCTAGGTTATTGCGATAGCAAATGTCGAACCGTTCGATCACGTTAACGTTTCACTTTTCATAGCCGATATTTTGTTCTGCATTGCAATTTTCCTACCGTTCCCGTTTGCATAATACGAAAGAAAGAGTACCGCGTCTCGGTGTTTACGAAGAGAGACGTTTAAGCGAATCGGCAATTGCTTTTATCCAGGAAGAGATACAAATTGACAGAATTATTATTATTAATACGAGGCGAACACTCGCTTCCTAGTGGCGTTACTGAGTCTGATAAGTTAGTTTAGATATCGTCTGGAAGTAACGTTGCATTTATTTCGAGCCTGCGCTTTGGTTCGATCGATTTTCGCTCTGATCCTTCTGCTATTGACACTCGATCCTTTCTTCTGTCATCATGCAGGGATAACGTAAGCGCAATAAGCTCCTTGCGTCCAACTAGCTCTATCGACGATCTCTCTCCGGAACATCGCATACGAATTAAACGTTTTCATGAGAGAGGAGACATCGAGGACGGTGGTCTAGTCGCGAAATCTCATTATAAAGTTACTTGGAAGACGACGGATGGTCTATACACAGAGTGCCGTTTCCACTCCAGCGAAGTCGATATAAATTGCGCCAAAAGAGATCACCGTCGGAGATTCAATTTCGAGACGAGACAACAGGAACTCGATATTCCTGTATCGAGAAAGAAACGGCCACGTATACCTGACAGGTTGCGTGACTACATGAATCGCAATATAACGTTAGAACGATGTATAACTAAAAACAATAAATAAAAAAAAAAGGGAAAAATGGATGGGAAAAAACAAAAAGTGAGGCAGGCAGACGGTGAGAGAAACACAGAGAGAGAGAGAGAGGATTTGAGTCTGGACTTTATGTTTTGTTTCAGCCCTTTTATCTACCATTCCACGTATAACAATATTACTATTCTGTCCCTCTACGCGTCAGCGTGTACAACAGGCGTACTACGATGGTATTATCATCATTCCGCGTTATAATCAAAATATCGTTTCTCCACGGTCGCAGAACCAGAGTCACACAATATTTATATTTTAACCAAACAAACCTGACGTAGATTCGAAAATGGTTGTCAATAAATAACGTCGACTAAAATGACGAGATTATATACCTTCTCTTAATAACCGATGAACAACATCGCGTCCATAGAATAATATTCATCTTCCAAGCGCGCGTAGACGTGCCTTCCGCGAGATCGTTCGATCTCATCCATAAACAACGGTCACGCGGATCTTACCAAGAGACAGAACGCAGCGGCATGCGGACGGAAGCATCGCGGTACCTACGTAACGCGACCAACTGAGTTAGTTACGGAAGGAGCGAGAGGACGATAGCTCCGCGTCCGAGAAACTGTTGTCCCGTGGCACGATTTCTGACTTATGCATGCCAAGGCTGAGCCACTGGACACACGAGGAAACCCAACGTACGTGACCAACGTTACCGGTCCCGGCTCTGTACGAGTTTGTATGCACGCTTACACCATGATGCAGAAAAATATGCGAGCGTCCAGAGGAAAACAGACGAACCAAGCGTACACCCGGGATAACTGCTCTGAGAATATGTATGCTTCGTACGGTGTAACGGTACCATAGAGACTGTGGATGACCCCGCCTGTGTAAATGCACGACCTCGGCGAAGACGAGACCCAGGATCGGCAGGCAGCCTCTTCCTCCTCTGTCCTTACCTTCCTCGTTCATCTCTCTTTACCTCGGTGTGTGCAGCTCCTACCGGTTGGCCGTCGTCGCGCGAAACACGTAACCTTCCACGTACATATAGGTATATGCCGGTGTGATGTAGAAGGGAAACACGCGAGCAACGTCGGCAATCGCCGCCGAGTTACCTGAGGCCTTATGCATTACGTGCTTTCGCCGTATCGGCGTGGCTCACGTATGCACCGCACTCCGAGAATGTATCATTTTGATAATCTTGCCTCGCGCAGAGACGCGGATATTAACGCCAGGGATCGGTAGCTTTGGAATTGTCTCGTGTTTGTTCGCTATCGAGAGCGTTTCCTAGCGAAGTAAGGAGCCCAGATTGCAGACTGTTGTTCGAAGGGGTGTCTGAACCAGGCATTCAAAGACGATAGACAGCTGTGTTTGAATATTGCATGTGCACGAAGTATCTATACATGTGGTAGATGATAGATACCTTTAATCGTCTTGTTTACTATACTTTCTTTTTCGTATAATATACATAAAAAATATTGTAATCAGACAGGAAAGTTATAGCGGTGGAGATACGATGCTGAGCGACACAGCGATAAAATTTCAGGCTTTACAGTGTTATCGATATTTCTCGGATACTATCATATTTTCCAAACGAATATTAATTCGATGCGTGTGGCAACATGTCGTACGTAATGCGCCGAGTTTTTATGCGACGAATATCCAACGTCTATGTTATTAACACGCAAAATACCAACGAGAGATGAAACGTTATCGTGTTATACCGATGAAGTACGGAGTCGTTATTTCTGGCAATGATCGTATTGGAAAACACGTTAAGAGCTTCAAAATCGATGCAATTTTCGATGCGGAAATTCTGCGACTGTAGCGCACTCCTATCGCTTTTGCGTCTAATTAATCCCAAATTCAATATTTGTCCAGGAATTTCAACGAGAGCACTTTTTTAGCATGCGGATGGTATCGGCGATTTGCAAAATTTCCATGGCGTCGTGATCAGATACGAGGCAGAGATAAACTAAATCGAAAACGTGCCGCGCCGTAGATGCTCTTGAGACGCGAAAAAGAAGAAAAGTGAATACGAGTCACAACACATTCGCAAGTGCAGCAACACTCGGGGATGGGGACGGGAACCAGGATCAGAGTGTTCCTGACCTCTCTGCCGGCTCACGCGACCTCCGTACTTACTATACGTGGTGAAACACGCAACGGACCAATCCGCTATACACATATGGCTCCGCCGGGCATCAATTTACGCTGGAATGTCCGCTTACGGTTTTATCAATATGCAACCTTCGACCGAGCGAATGGGAACTATTTACCGTACCGATTCGTTACCCACGCTCTACGTTTCCATCGAACATGTGCACAGACTCTACGTATTAATATCCATGTACCTTTCTCTTTCCCCTTTGTTGCTATCCTTTCTTTATTTCTTTTATCATTTCATCCCCCACTCTTCTCCCTATTTCTGTACCTTTACTTGGCGTTTTCGCGTTTCCCGCGAATCCCTCTCTATGAACTCGGCTATTTCGTATTTTATCGGATATTAACGAGTTCCGTGTTCGCGAGTAACCATACGCGTGTTTAATTATCTAATGAATCAAAAAATTCGTTGCAATGATATACCGGCCGTTTTAATCACCGAAAACGACCGCGATCCGATGTGTCACGGGCCGAGAAACGAGCGTACAATTTAATCACTTAAATGAGATTCCGTGAGGTCGTGCGGAACACGCGTGCGCCTCACTCGTTTTAATTTCGACCCTATCCCTGGCTGCGACGCGGAAGCGCAGGAGAGAAGGACAGGAAAAAAAAAGGGTGAAAAAGATACGCGCCGGTAATTACACGCCTTTCGTATAAATTTGCCTCGGTATCGGGAATATTTAGCAAAAATGAGCAACGATAAAAGACAACAGAGGAAGAGGGAGCGAGAGAGATGGAGAGAGTAAAAAAACGAAGTAATAGAGGAGATGGTCGTAAAAAGGCAGCGCGCGAGTCCATGGGAGCGGTATGAGCGTGGCAGCTCTGCTGGAAAAATGTTAGTGGAGAGGAAGCGGAACAGAAAGGAAGCGCGAAAGAGCAGGTTTGCCAAGGTGAATTACTGGTACGAGAGGATTCCAAAAGGTTCTGCGGGTGCTGAGTGGAACCAGTGCCCGACCAAAGCTACGCTCGTAAATGGCAAGCTGTCATTAAAACGAGGGAATGCGAGCTGGCCCGTGTTCCCTGTCGCCTCGAGTACCGTCCGGTTCACGCTCGAATTCGCTCGCCTTTGACACCCACGGCACCGTTGATGACTTCGAGCGTTGACTCCTTTCGTGACGTGTTTAACGCGTAGACACGAATTTATCATCGACGTACAATTAGTTGATTTCACGGGGTGCTGTTTCTTCGAGCGATTAGCAAAGCAGGGGTAGATTTCGAACATCGAAAAACGAGTTCCAACGGCAAAAGGAAAAATATTTCGTTGTAACGCTTCAACGACGTCGAGTCAACACATTTTGGATGTCGTCGATTTATTTAACCATTCCAGACAGCAGGGGAAATTACGTTGTCACGCGGTACCCGGAGAATATTCCGTGACAATCATAGGAATCATCGGCTGGTTGGAACTGAACGTGTTCACGAGTCGCGATATCTTGAACTGTCAATTGGATATTTCATCAGCCGTGTTATCATCGAGTACTTATAATACTTCATTTCGAGCACCGAAACTACCTTGAGACTTGTCGATAGCAATTAACAAGAAGTAATCTAGAGACTAACCTTTTACGAGAGGGAGCAATTCAGAAAAACGGCTGATAGCTCGGATTAACCGAGTAACCGTCGATGCTGCTGCGGCTCCTGAATAGGAACGACGTTACAATTTCCGATGCGACGCAGCAGATAGAAAAAACTGGCACGAAACGGAGAGGAAGGAAATCAATAGACCTTTGAATCCCATAGGAACGTGTATGACCGGAACTCGCGTTTCAAAGCAGCTACGTCGCTCCAGTGCAGCCAAATCGCGGGAGCAAACAAAAACACATTTTCACGGATTAATCCACGACGATTCGTTCCACGAGACGCGGACGGACAGTGATAGTCGGGGGCTGAGTAAGCTGAGAGAGGGACTGGTTTGCGACGACAACGTAGACGCGTCGACAACGGCGGTAATGCGCCGGGCCCGCGCCTGCATTTATCTCTTGACGACGAAAGAATCCGGCGGGAGAGAGGATATCAGGGGATGACGCGTGGCTAATTACGGCGTCAAGGGGCTTAATTAGTCAACGAATTCAACTGTCGCCGACTCGGATTCTTTGTGCGGTCGAGCATAGACGCTGTGATGAGCGCCGCGACGTTCGGTCGTGTCGCATACGACCAACGAAATCAGGACGGACCGATCTCCGAGCAAATATTCGGCGGTAACGAATGTCGCGTGACGCGCTACTGCAACTGCTTTGGGCAAGCACTCGACGACTCTTAATTAAACGACCAATTAAGGCGAACGTGTAATTAATCGCCCACTCATCGGTCTACACGGGCAACAGGATACAGGAACACCACGTTCTATCACATACGCAATACTAATACCTGTGTACGTTCCGTTAACGCGTGTTGGAGGATGCGATAGCAAGCTAACTACCAGCCCGATTTTTCCGACCTGCTTGATCGATGAATGAACAAACCGAGGCTGACTGACGCGCGCGGAGTCACTTCGATAGCTTGAATTATGATCCGCGATATATAACAACGGGGTGAAGGTGCCTTATCAGTTCTATCGTTTCCTAGGGGGACGTAAATACATAGCACATCCGGGATCGATTCATTGGTTTCGTTTTCTCCACAAATTTGTTGAAATTACGGTACACATTTTCGAATATCGACGAGAAAAAAGGAGTATCGCTTAAACTTTTGTCGCGTCAAGGTGGCCCGGCTTTCAGAAAATAACGTGAACAAAGGCTTCGTAAAACGATCGGGTATTAGCGAGCATGGTATTAACTGGCAAAGAGCTTTCATTTCCAGGCATAATAAAATACCAACACACTCGTGGCGCGCGTTTAAAGTAACAAAAGTCGTCCCGTTCTTTGTGTAATGAAATAAATTTCTCATTTCCTACGTAATGGAACGGTTGTGCCTTCATTAAAGAAAAGGAGACTTTACGAAGTACTGTTTTTTTATTCCCTTTTCGTTACCCAACCTTTCTCGTGAGTCTTTCACGTAAATTGGCCATCATCAATCTGTTGTACGTTATACTTCGATAGGGTTCGGAACCAAACGACGTGCTCGTTGTCCACTCGTTACCGTGACCCTCGACGCCGTTTCCTTCCTTCGAGCTTTCTCAGAAAAAAAAAAAACCCGGCAAAAAGGCAACGTCTGTTCGCGTTCAATAGGATTACGACTATCGGTTGCCAGAGTTCAGCCACGATCACAATCAATCCGCGCGTAATGAGGTCGCGCGAGTGATGCGCTCCTGCGGACGTGCCTGCTCCTTGCGGAATCTATCGATCTTTCTAACAGAACTACCCTGTGTATTTAAAGTAAATATTAGTCGTACTTCTTTTTCCTCTCCTTCTCCTAAATCTGCCTCTTCGTTGCTTTACTAATTTGCTTTACTAATTATCTAATCTATCGTAGTCTTCCTGCTTCTCAACATTTTCACAATATTAATGATATTCGCCAAATGAAGAATTTTGATATCAATAATATCGATATCACTGAATGAGTTGCTTTAGAACCTTCTTACTAAATCCAACATTAATAATCGAGCTATAGCAAAATATGATTGTTTTGATTAGAAATGAAACGGTTAGTGAAACTAGGAAGCGAAAAGACGGTTTTCGACGACCGATGGAACGTTCCCCGGTATATAATTGCAATCTCTCGAACCATGACGAGCATCGATGATAGGAAACACAAAGCGGAGAGCCTCGTCGTGAGCCCGTAGAAAAGAACTTCATGGTCTCCCGTCAAACTTCGTTATGACGGCAGTAGGCGTACCTAATTATGTGATACGGTGTGTTCGTTTGCTCGTTTGTCGTCCGCCTCGTTGGTTACGCTGGGAGTCCGCACGGCACCGGAACTCGACTTGACTCTGCACCGTCCCCGAACAGACCACCGTCGACCCCCCTTTTGCTCTTTCTCATTGCTCCAGGACACAGGGAACCTCCGGGGACTTCCGTAAACTGTGTTCCGCTCTTCTCCTCTCGCACCCGTACCGCGTTCGCTATTACCGTGAAGATTAAATTGTTGTGCGACGCGAGCTTTTCATCTTCAAAGGGCACTCGTCTGTTTGATGTGGCGAACCGTACGTAGCCGGCCCGATTGCGGCTGTTCCGTTGTGGAGCGTTGTGAAGTTAAACAGAGAGAAAAAGAAAAAATGTGTAGCCGAGGGAGATGAAGGCGGACGCTGATGCGCTTCAGCTCCCTAAATAACCGCTCGGGATGCGAACGACGCGTTTTTCTTCGTGCACGCGTCAACGAGCTCCGCGTTTGTTGGCTTTTACGAGACCACAGAATTAGAACCGAAATGCTTACGATCTTTTACGAACTTCTCCCGGCCCCGGATGAATAGATTGTCCGTAGATTAACTCCGAGAGTTTTTTCTCCTATGACTCATAAACGGAACAGATATAGAAACTCTTTCGTGCACCAGATGAGAAAGAAGTTGATTATCGTTACGTAGAAGGTTCTTTTCTTTTGATTCAAAGGAACCGGAATACCATCGGAACTGAATACTGAACTCGGGAAATGAAGCAATCCCAGATTTTGCGCGGGAAGCCACGGGAACTCGATAGGTCCCGAATCTCGGTGGATAACGAAGGCATTGTGCTAGATCGCCGCAGGCGGTTGAATTCCGTAGAAATGACATAATTGTCGTTATTAGAGTTTGCCTATAATCGCGGCAACGGAACCTTGAAATAATGGCCTCTGGCAAATTACTTAGCTGTCTCGGGGATGGAGTCATGTACGGGGGATCAAAGACTCGCGGACAATGGCACCTCTCCAAGTGATATATCGTGGCAATCTATACGTACAATAAATCTGTTCTATCTCCCATTACGTTACAATTATTAAGTTAAGCAAAAATAACATCTGTTCCTATAAGGTTAGATCTATATATTTATGTATCCGCGTTTCGAGATTCAACGAGAAGTTCAATTCATACCGTAAAGTTACGTCTTACTTACTTACATCTTTAACAATGAACAAAACAATGTGTAACAGCAACTTCTATGTACAGAACTCGAGAGCACGATTGCTGGCGTATTTGCAAACAGCTTCGGTAGTTAACATGGATTGGTTCGATGTTATTAGACGGTGTAAGGCGATCAAGAGTATTCCGGTCTCTCGCGACGAAACAATCGCTCCCCGCTGATTTCGTAATACGGACAAAGTCTGATTCGTACGGCAAACAAATTGAAACGTGGCGGTAGCGCGGAATTCCCACAATGTAATCCAGGAAAATGGAGAAATATGCTCGTTGCAAGGAACGTGACGATGTCGCGACTCGTGGGAACATGGTTCACGACGTTTAATTTCTCCGGTACGATTGATTTTTATATTGGGATTACGGTAAACATTCATTGCTCACGTTGATTGCAAGTAAACGCAATCCGCGTTCTTTAACGTGTGACGGCTGTTCGTTTGTCGCCTGGAGATTGGTTTCGAAACAATGTTTGCCTGGCGACAATGGACCGGTAAATATGCAGGAGCACGTGCACACGCCACGTCTCTCATTATCGAGTATCGAAAATAGCGAACTCACCGCCCCAGCTCTCGACATTCCCCTCAACGATAAAAACTAATCGATGTTATTACGCTACTTCGTTCGCATCGATGCAACGAAGGTCGAAAGTCAGCCGACTACCCCTCAAAACGCTTCGTTTGCTTATCTTTAATCGCTCATTGACCCAAAACTGTCGAACTTTCTTCGCTAAATTTTAATGCATGTTTCAACGCAAAGAAAAAAAAGCACATGTCGTGCGCGGCAGCATCCACAGCAGCATCCAGAAAAAATAATTGAATATTCCAGTAATTACGAGGACGTCAATTGAAAACGAGTCTGTAGTTAAAAATTCCACGGGATATTCGACGGGATATTTATTATTCAAGAACGACGGTGATAATAATTAATCGAATGAAAAGTAACTCGATTAAACGACGAATAGATTTCCCCGACACACAGTCTGCACGCAAAGATCAGATGAAATATAGAACGTGATTTCCGACCGCCTTATTAATTCCTTCATCCGTGGTATCGACCGTAGTTACAGCCGTCTAGCTTAATCGGTCAAGCGCGCTTCGACTCGTATACGAGGGCCTTACACAATTTACACCCTTCGTTTTCCACCGGGTGGCCTATACACATTGCTCCGCGTACGTATTAATGCCGCACATTAGCATATATTGACCGCGAACGGAGCTCGTTGAGCGTGTCTGCCGTGGTACTTGTAATTATGAGTTACGCTCGGCTGTAGTTAACGAACGAAAGCGGCTTTCGCGAACGTGTGCAAACGCGAGCCGCACGAGACCGTAAACGTGAACTTGTAGCGGAAAAAAAGAGATTCGCATCGCTTTGCCGATTTAATCTTTTGCGTCGCGACGCTGGTAACATCACGATTTTTTTATCTAAACATGATCGAAAGAATTCCATTCAAAGGAATGTATATGTTTAACGATTAAAATCGTTCGATTGATATCGAATATTCGCGAAAATCGAGTATGTTGTAGATTTAAGGAATAACGAATGGCTTATTCAGCGGCGATAATAAATCGAATCCGATAGATTTCGTTATCGATCGTCCCGATTATGCAAAAGTAATCGTTCAATGAAATTTCCTCTGTTTTCACGTTCCATTAATTATCATAATATATTTGAGAAATAGGAACGTCGTTTAATTAAAAAAGAACAGATCATTATACGAGGATCAACTGCCGTAAAGTACCCAGGGTGTGTAGCTATATAATGAGGATGGAGACGTTGGGACTACTTCATTTCTACCCCCTAATATAAAAGGAACCCTGCCAACTTTCAGAGTGGTTTGCCAAGTGGTCTCTACGACCGTCGTTGAACTCCAACGATCGTCTCACCTGCTCGTTCAATATCTGAACAGTATTCGTGAATGTAATCCTTCCATCCGGGTAACAACCGCTGCGCGATCAAACGTGTTATACAGAACGATCAATTTTACCCCGGGTCTGAAAGCCTAGGTCGTGCTGACTTTATTAGCAGCGATACGTCGAAGAAAGATAAAATTTCTCGGCGAAGCATCGAACATAGCAAGCGTATCTCGAATTCTCGGATGATATTCTCAGAACATCTGTCGTTTGCCAAAATAACGAAAAAGGTGGTAAATTTTTGCGATCTCGCTCAACTATTAATTATCGCTCATCGTTATAAAGCTAGTATTTGCTACGTACGTCAGACGCATTTGTGCCGTTACAATGGACAAGCATGCTTGTTTTCGCGGCGGTGTCGTGTGATTCGGGTTTAAGAATGTGCCAAACGCAGACGCGCGTGTTGGATGCATGTAAGAAATTCCACTTTAACGTTCCCCTTCCCACGACTTTTCCTGGCCAGGGCTGTAAAGAAAGTCGTGAACTCACCAGAAATATTCTCCGAGAAGGAGGAAGAAGTATTATGGTATCCCGATGAAAAAGTATCACGAAAGTCCGGATAGGTCAGCGCGTGAACGAAAAAAACTACCACGTTCATCACGCTAAAGTGACCTAATTACGATCTGAAAATTGCGGGCAGTTTAAACTTTCCGCTTTTCTTTTCTCCTGCCTCCTGCTTTTCTCTCTTTTCTTTTACTTTTTCTCTTATAAACCGCAAAGTAGGAAAGTAGACCGCGCGACGTGACGGATTCACGCTCACGCACACAGCCATTTCCTGATCCTTGCTCCATGCAAATGCACCTCGCGTCTCTTTCTCCGCCTTCGTCATTATAAATTCCACCTATGCTTCTTTCCCTCCCACCCTGCCCTCCGGTAATTCTACGCTCTGCCCCGATAGAGTCTTCTACGACTTCGAGAGTAATTACCAGCGACGCACCTAAACGCCACCCACGATCGCCCACACTCTACACCAGGGGTGTTTGACGAGCCAGGGATCGGCGCTATAAAAGCGAGATACTGGCACAAAACGAAAGTGTCGTAAAAGTAAGCACCGAATATATTATAGAATATTATGGGGGCACGTGAAAATTAATTTCTATCCACGGTGGCATTTTATTGCCTTACGTAAGATCTCGTTGCTCTTAATATAGGTATAGCAATTTGGTACAGTGTAGCACCAAGAGGAAATATGCACACTGGCTACAAACAGTATTTGCACATGTTCTTATTTCCCAATGAAATGTATTTTTATTAGGTTGCGTACATTTCATAGTATCAAACTTGTTTAGTCATGTCAAAGTACGTACTACTAAATCGTATGAAACTTATTTTACACACGTAACGTACTTTGCAGCATCCGTGTATCTTGCATTATAGAATGCATACAAAAACAAGAGCTCGATATTGCATTTGCCGAAAAGTATCGAAAATTGTGTCAAGTTTATTTAACGTCTTCTATGAATACGATTGCAATTTTTCGTCCTTTCTCGTTATACGTATCCACTTTATACATAAAAGAGAACGGTACACGATTTCTACCATATTTTCTCGTTAAACTCAGTAGTTCTGCTCTCCAAGCCATTCTAGTTATTTGATACAAAACATAGTGTCTAGTATAACGTTAAAAGTGTTCCACTGATCGTTTATACATATCGATCGCTACAATTCAAGCACAATCGTACAATATCTGGTATCGTTGAATTTTGCTGGATATACGAAGGCGACGTTATCGTTCGCTCGACAGAAGCCATAGAGAAGCTGACCGGTATTTTATCGATAGATTAATTTCCCCAGAATTTTCGTGTCACGGCGCTTCATTGAGCTGGATGGTTCGAGCGTATCGAATGGTTCGTCCCATGGGAGTCAGTTTCTGGCAAGCGGACGAGCACGCCGTGTATATTCCCGGTAGACGTGCACGCCTGTACAAGAGAACGTACGACCGCCCACGCTCGGCATACTTAAACCGATGCGCGTGTATTTTACGCGGACGCACGGGACCGAGTCACGGGGGGGTGGAAATTTTACGCCCGTCGGTGAAACACCAGCCTCGCGTCGAGTATTATCGTATACTGGACGATTTATCGCTTATTATAAATACGCCTACGCGTAGTGCTCGGCAACTGCAAAGACACAGACGAGCTTTTAAGCGAAATCGAGATCGAGCCACGGAAAGTAAATTCTTCTATGAAATCCACTTCCCACCGCGTGCGGATAGTCTACGTTCGTGGAATCTCGTCGTTTACGATCGACGGAAAGAAGGATGTGGGGTTGAATACGGGTAAAGGCGATCAATGGTAAAGCTCTGGAAAACAACTCCACGGAATTACGAAAGATGACGAAGGACAAGGGGAATGAGCCTGGAATACATAGCCAGGGATTAGGGGAGCTTGAGATCGGAGAATTTAGATTAGCTCTATCTAAATTCGGGCCACGGAACGTTTCCGTAGAATCGTAGAAAGCCGAGATTAAACGAGATTTAACTTAATTTAACGCCCCGGAGGAACCCCGGCCTGGAAACCGGTCCGAAAATATCGGTGGCGAAATTCGAAACTGGTCTGCCAGCTCGGGAAGCCAGGTCGACCAATCGAGGAGAACCTACGCGGATATTTTCCTCCGATCTCGGTAATAACGATTTCTCACGATCGTATAAACCGACTACTATGATCCATCATACACGAGATTATCATAAACACGCCTACGCACCAGTCTTGAAATCGAATGTTTCACGCTCCGCTTGAGAGATACAAAACCATCAGGCTCGTTAATAATATCGTGTTATATAACGTTCGAATGGCTTAACGCGTCGCGTATTTTCACGACGCGACACTCTCAAATCGAGAAACTTAATCCTTAGGCTGGTTCTACGCGACATAATCCTATCGAAATTAATAGTGACTCGTGAGCGTCGTAAGTTTTATACAACAACCAATTTACGTCCACAGAGATACAATATACAAGGGGGCGAGCAAGGGTTCCAGTGACTTTCAAGATTTCACCTAGGTTTCACCCTGGGTTCTTCGACCCTGACTTTACGATTTTGTTTTACGAGCCAGCACGGCGTATTGGAGAATTCAAACACGCCGCGTAAAACCATCGCATGATCTTCCTAGCCTGCGGCATGCGTGCGTGCGAGAATGGCGTTATTTACGATAGGATATAATGAGATGTCGGTTACTAATGAGACCTCCGACGCAATGGCCAAATTATAGCCATCGTTCGTACAAAAATAACGTGATACATGGCACCTTGGTTGCAAAATGGTATAACAAACTTGGCGTCTGCTATTGCAATGATGTAACAGTCGCCCTAGAAAGAAAAATACTCGTGACTGGAGCAAGTGCACCCGGGTACGTGCGTTGACCTATGGATTAAAGCGATGACCTAACTGTCTAACGGGACAGAAAACAAAGCTATTGTATCTTTTTCTACTAAATCTGAGTGGACTGGTGTTTTCTTCACAGGCTGGTACCCCTGACGCGATCGCAATGGATTGGAAGTACGCTTCATGCCGCGTGTGAGAGTGTTCTCGTTCAATTACAAAGTGGACTATAATTTGATAAATGGCAATTGGGCGAACAACCGGTACCCGGTATTTAATTTGCCGCCTCGGTATCGATGTCTCTGTGCACGATGACTGGAATCGATACGGACGTTGCCGGGAATAAAAGTTTCAAACTTCCATTTTCTCGGATTAGATCGTGATTCGATATCTCTTTCTGTTTGAATACGAGCACCACGTCGGGCCGGAGGAAAACAAAATAAATTTGTGTTCCACCTACGGGGTTTCGTTTTCGTCCTCGACTCTCTGGGTATATTAAGAAAAGATACGTATGTACGCCATAAATTAACGAGCTAAATAGTGTAACGGTGGACCGAATCGCGTAACAAAAATAACGAGGTTTCAATGCGTATGCAATGACAAGCGAAACATACGATGAGCACGGTAAATCACGCGTGGGAGTGGTGTTCCGCAGCAACCTTCTAACGAGCTACGGCCGAGCGGCTAAGCGTAATAAATAGTCGGCATTTTTCGAGTTGGTAATTAGTTTCGGGCGTGAAGTATCGACGATACGTCGAGGCCAATGGGGAACAATACCTACCGCGTATGCGCAAGAATGATAAAACACGATCGTCGAACGCGGCAGTGCGCGTGAGATACAATACCATCAACGTCGAGCTTGGCTGAAGCAGATCAGTCCAACAACCGGGCTAACGTTACCACGGGGGAGTTAAAAATGTTCCATAAATCACATTACGATGAGAAATGCTCGGCGCCATCCACATATAACGTCTCGCCACCATTCGGATAGACGAACGACTGTGTTTCGCGTCGATTTTGATGAAACGCTTTTTTCCCTGGAATTTTGTTCCGCGCGTCATAGGACAAGTTACTGAACAAACCACGCAAGTCATCGATGTACGAGCCTAAAGATGGATAAATTTCTTCAATAGTACGAAGGGTTTGCTGTTACTTATGGCGTGAAAGTCAACCGTTTTAATAAGATACCTGAGCTCTCTGAGAGGAGAACAATAAATCGTAGCGTCCACGTACGCGTGTACGTTGCATTTACCGCGAGCTATAAATCGTCGAGACATCGTCTGTATCTCCTGAAGAGGAATAGTGTATGTTCGTCGTCGAAACGACCGAGGAGAAGTTACACCTTACAAGCGTATACTATTTGCCACCTGCGGCGGTATCCGCAGAAATAACGTCGCTTTTAACACGAACGGAGTAAACAAAAACGCCACCTTTTGCTCAAAGTGCCTTCAACGACGAAACCGAGGTTCAATGGGAGCGATTTTCTACGTTACGACAAAACCGTTAAACGAGAACAGAATACACAGAATAGCAGCAACGAATACTAGTCGGATTCGTCGTGTTTACGGGGATAAAATCCCTCGTTTCGTCAGGACGATAGGATTTCGCAGAAATTACCGCATAACATAAATCTTGGACCTAGGTAGGTAACTGGCAACCGGGATCCTTGCCACTCTTAATTACGTTTTTTTTCTTGTGGCCGTGCCCATTACGGTCGGCCATTAAGTCTGTCAAGTTAAGTAGCGACGTGATATCCTGGCTCGCTTTTACCGTAATATACGCATAATGTACATATATAGAGTAGCCAGCGCTCGTCGTCGTTGTGGTCTCATCCCTTTCTCACAGACTGTGCACTTGTCTTTTCATTCCAACCGCATGCTCTCTCTTCTTTGCTTCTCGCCATTTCCTCCTCCTACTTCTACTTCTTCTTCTTCTTCTTCTGTTCTACTCTCTCGTGGCTGCTCCCACGGTCTCCGTGTCCCTCGCGCCACTTCAGCACCACGTCCGACGTGCTGTGGCCAACTTAATTATATTTTATCGCAGCTTCGTCGCGCTTATTTAAATTTAAATCGTGCGCCTCGCGCTTAAATCCAACGTCCTACAACGGAGAAGGATGCTTTAACGACGCGCCACGGACCCACCGACCGCCGACCACCGCCACCACCACCATCGCCACCAACATCGCCACATCACCAACCTGACGGTGGCTGTGGCGGTTCTGGCGGTAGTTAACCGTCGCTTTCTCGTCTACACCGTTGAGAAGGAACTCGGTGAAAGGAACGTGCCAGTCGAGAAAAGGAAGAACCCGGGAAATGATAAGTTCCCGTGCTGGGATGAGAAGGGGAGCCAGACCGTACATGTAAACGATACCGTTGAACGACGCGGCGGAACGAAGCAGATGTTGGAAACGATTTCGAAGGCACGGCTGTGTTTTACGAGTGACAACACTCGATGATAGCCTCATTGATTCCTACATACGGTCCATTTCCGTGTAGAAATACCGATGTACATTGCCTAAGTTTGGGATCAGCTTGCACAAAGTTCGAAATCGACTTGTTCTATGAAGATTTAATGGTTCATAACGTACGTTGATCCCATGGTGGTTTAACGTGGTACGCGATGTACTCGAACGTTGCAGGTAACTAAACGAAGATTTGAAAAGCATAGAGGTAAGGTAGTTTTTCCAACATTTTTTAAATTCCTTTTTAATATTGCATAGCAGGATTAATTAGAGATTAGTATCGAGGGAAAAATATTACGTTATACGGCTTATGCAAATCTGGAGAAAGCAAACATCGCGAAACGAAAGAGCAAAAATGTTGAGAGAAAACGAGGAGAAGCAGAGAAGGAAAAACAGATGCAGCGAATATCAAGTTGTTCGTGCTTTAGTACAGTACCTTTAGCGCGCTCAACAAATGGAAGTTTAACAACGTTAGCAACTAGAGCAAGAAATGGGAACGAGAAAATGCATACATTACAAAGGAAACTATGCAGTCTGAGCAAACAGGCATCGCGAAATATTATATAGCTGTACTGCGTTTACGTCCTCTGTCCTATCCCTTGGGTATACGCGATAGATATTAAAATCGTGACATTGTTTCAGGAGATCTAATTTCCAAAGCAACGAATTCGTTAACGTTCAAAGTTAGCAGAATGATGGAAAATATTTGGGGCGGCTAAGCTAAGAGAAAGGAAACAGATTAACGTGTTAATTATAGAGATATCGCGATGATTCGAATTTAAAGCAGCAAGAAACAACGAGAGTATAAGATAAGGCCGCCTTCTAGAACTCGCGATAAATGGTAAAAATATTCGTTGCTGCAAACAACGAGATAGACTTACAAATTAAGCTACTTGCAAAAGAGAGACGGGCGAGTACAAAGACGCGCAGCAAACCAAAGAGAAAAGCAGGAAAATAAGTCTTTTTCCGGCTTTTCAGCCGGTATTTCAATGAGCGTCGTCCGAGGTAATATCATCGGTCTCATTGTACGGCTGGGGAGTCTCATCTTTATCTTTCCGTCAGTTCCTCATCTCGGGGTGATTTCTTCGGTCTATCGTCACAAAATTATTTCTTCTACCCGAAACCGGACTACCGATTCCATAATATGGTTTGAATATTTATAATTACTCCTTTGTGATATCAGTAATTACTGTGGTTCCTTTAAATCGCTAAAGCTCCAATTCTTCCTGCGTTACGGGATGACTGCACCACAAAGAAAGACAGAGAAAGTATAAAGAAAGGAACAAGTAGGGAAACAGAGGTCCTCTCAAAGAGAATTAAACATTTCAACGTCGAGAAAGAGGACTAGCTAAAATTCGACGATATTAAGTAATAAAGTGGCAAAGTGGAACTTTTCGCATCGGTCAGACCCGTTTCCAAGAACCGTGACCAAGCGCCATCAACGCTCGCTCTCGTTTATGAACGTCGTTATGTTCGTCTTTGTCTCTAAGCGGAATGAATCGTTCCGTCTACACGGTAATTTCCTAACCGCGTCCCTTCGCGAAATAATCATTATTCTCCTCCACTGGGTTAGGCAGTCAGTGGGTTGAAAGAGGTCGGAGTCGAGCGGTTATTAAAGGACAATACTCGGTCGCGGAAAAGAGTAGGCTCCACGCAAGAATTAGCATAAAATCTTTCGTCTTTCACGTTTGACTGCTAGGCAGGTATATGATCACTACGGGACGAGGTCAGCTGACCTTTGGCCACCACGAGAAACTACACGCATCGTGTATGCTATTCAGCTGCATTAAGTATGGGATACAACCATCAATTTGCTGCGCAACTCCTACTTCTATATCTCGGTCAAAGTCTACGACAATTTTCGATCCGTGTTAATGCCTGTCCCCGGTTTGCGCCGCATAACTCGATACTTGATGCTATTGATGGCCAACGGAGAATTTACGACGCGAACTGGTTCACACGATAAATTAAATGTTAAAATAGCATCGTGTTTGGATATTAATATGCTTGGATTGTCCAACAAGTCCGTGCTTTTTCCTTTTATTTGGAAGCTTTCAGCTTTAGTACAATTTATATCTTTTTTAAATATCAATATACGATTGATTTTGGAATATCGAAGACTCTGAACTATTCTTCTTGAACCAAGGATCTCTTTGTGTTAAGACCGTTCGCGGAGAGACGCGGTCGCGAGGAAAACGCGTCAGCGAGAGGCGTAAATTCTCGCTACGATTCGTAAAATCGACGCCGCGAAATAGACGTTCCCCTTGTTTCGGTTAAGATAACAGGGGTGGTTCCATGAAATTAACACTATGTTAACATTTTAATATAGCATGTATTTTTAACAAGAAATTAAATGATTATAAAAGTGTCAACTTGTTTCGTGATAAATACAGTTAGTGATTCGACTCGACTTTTGATATTTCTCCATGTTTGCAGTATGAATATTCGTATGAGACTGATTGATCTTAGACCGATTTTGTCTTTCGGGGAGACAACCCCCACTACGCTCAGATCACGCCACCGCTCGTGCCGATGATCACATAGGCCGCCTTCTTTGTGAGAAAAAAATAACGGTTCGAAATCGACGGTTCCAAAACTCGCTGCTTGGTGACAACTATGCGCTCGTCGATATATTGTATGTTTTTCGTCGGGCAGATAAGAGGATATGTCTGCTACGCTGGAGGACCGCGAGCGACGGTTAGAAATACAATCTATACCGAGCCTCGTGGCGTAACACTTTGTTTCAGCCAATTCAGGAATTTTGTCTTTAATGTGAAAAACGTAACTAACCTTCAAGGTAAACATTTTTTAAAAGCGATTAAATTATGTGCATCTTTATGCAATTATTGTCTATATTCATAAAACATTAGGTAGGAAGAATGTACTCACGTGCATTGCAGCAAGAACACATTGAAAATCTAATATTAAGGCTCCTCATTAACAGGGCTTTGCGAGTGTATCTACGTGCATATACAGTGGCGCGAATAATAATAAATTCAACCGCATTTTTATATGTTTCACAATATTAAAACAAAAATTAACAGAAATTTTTACATAATTTCATACTATAATATAATACACAACTGAAGATACAACAAGCGAGAATTTTCTTCTTTTCAAGTCTGCAAACAATTAAATTTTTATTCAAAATTGAATTTTTATCTATGAAAGAATATAAACTCAATGTTCATTTTCTTACGTTTTCATTTAATGTCTTGTAGATTTCTCTTTATTTTTTATCACTTCTATTAATCCAATAGGAACACCGTTCACTAACTTATTTGAAGTTTCGTTTTGAAAAAAATTCACGCAATTTTTTAAGTTCGGTGATATCTTCTATATGTAGGTTCGTGATCGTAAACTTTTCTTGCTAGAATTCCTCACAGGTTCTCGATCGAGTTCGAATCAGGACTCAATGCTGGCCATGATAATAATCCTATTCCGATATCTTGAGACCACTTTTTTTGTAATGGCGGCTGTATGAATAGAAGCATTGTCTCGCTGAGAAATTGTTTTTTTGTCTTTTATCTCGGTCATAAGAGGCAACAGTTTGCCATGTAACGTCTCCTGATATCCTATAGCGTTCTATCTACCCTTTATAAAAGCAATTTCACTTAACATATCCAGGGATGAGCAGATTCCTTGGAGATATTGAAAAAAAAATGATTTGAGTTTATAATTATTAAAGAACAGGGGGTGAAGCACATAATGATACAAATTACGTACGATAAAGTTGTACAGTCAAGAAACAGAATAGGAAGAGCGAAACATACAGTTCCTCTGTACGTTTCACTATATAGATAGCGAAGTAGCAACTAATCGTAATGGAAGGAAACGGAGTGGAGAATAGGGGCGAGGGTGAAATAAAAGTAACACAATTAGCAAGGAAACCGTGTAGCAGTTCCGTGCGATCAATTGTAAAGTTCGCCCTCCGTCGTGACGGAATTCTTGGCACAAGCGGAAACGCCGATAGAGTGATGTTAATTAACGCTTCGGCACATCGAAGCGAGGAATATTTCTTCCGAGTAACGTTTCATTTATTAAAGCCCTCCGAGATAATTGTGCAAGCGCGCTGTAGCGATAACGAATACTTTCGCGCAATTAAATGCCGTTGGAAGTGCATGAAAATTATTTAAGTGCGCGTGCATCATGCACTAGCTGATTGCGTCTAACGCTACCGTGGGGATAATAACGTTCGAGGAAAAAACACCCCTAAAGTGGTTGTAGTCATACGAGTTCCACGCGAAAAATGATTAAAATTAATATCGCAAGCCCGGTAGGCAGTGTAACGCCAGAGAGATTATTAAACCTATAAATCTCGCAATTACGCTTAAATTGCAAACAAGCCCGTGACCACGGCTCGTAATAAACACTTGCGACACGGCAACGATCCTACTTCAAGAAGGCGAAGGAAAAATCCAATTGATCAACAAAGAAACATAAAACAAACAAACGATCAATTCTCTGATTTAAAGTTCGTTCCGATTAATATTTATCAATCGGTTTAGATCCGGCAGCAAGGCAAAAATCTCGCTTCTCTCGCTAAAATAACAAATTTGTTTCTTGCTACCAGCCATTCGATGATTTATTGCTTTATCTCGAACAACCGCGCAGTCCGTCTGACTTAGCTATGTGTAACTGCTACGTGTATAATCATCGATACCTATATTCCGTTTAATCTGCTCGTTCGTTTCCGTCTTCCCGCGAAAAAAACTCTAAACATATAACTCAGTCAACTTTTCGAAAATTCTCGATGTTCAGTTGATCGAATCCGGTTAATAACCGAGGAAGACCCGTGATATGATCTGAATGCCGGTCAGAAACGAGTAACGAGCAGGTAATACAGGGTCACGAGGAATTCCCACGTCACCGGAAGTCAATAAGCCGGACGCGTATCGAGCCGTACGGATTCCCCTTCGCGTAAGCTCGAATTTCCGCGTTCCGCGGTACCGGCGCATTGCGAAGGGCTACAAGCGGACAGCTGTATTCCTCGTGCCCGCAATGAATTCCTAAGCGAAGCTCAACGTGACATGAATTCCCGACCACGAATTCGGATTTGGGATCGTTCACGGGACCAAAAACAAGGCCCAGCTTTATGGTCGCAGGTTCCCTAACGTGACCTAGTTTCTTGTCGCGATACTAGAAGGGGAAATTCTTGCTGATCGTGTTTAGCGCTGAAACTATTGAAGATGTTAAAATGATGAGTTGCGGGTCACATGTTTTTGCAAGTATTAAACTTTGCAAGTAGGTATTTGGTAAAATTAATCTTGACTTTCATTAAAACAAAAGCCTTGCTGTGGTTATTCACGGTCCATGTACAATACATATGTTCAGATACATATTATTAATCTGCATTTTTAGTGTTGTCTTTTAACTGGTATAGCAGGGGTCGAATCACTGACAGCCATAATGTATTTTCTTTCATACATTTAGCATTTTTTATATCAGTGTCGTACTTTACACTAGCTATCTTTGATACTCTTTCGATGAATAGCCAGTTATTAGTCGAGCTCTCGACTCATTAATTCTTCATCCATTACTGATTTATCATGGATCTAACCCTCACGACACCAGCTGAAAATTAATAACGTTTCCAAGCAACTGTTTCTTACGACTTTCTTACGAAAGTGTTGATTCCAACGGTTTAAGAATAAACGATACTCTACAAATTTTTCATCAGAAATTCGACAGATTTGTCGAAAAAAAGGCACGTGTTGCGCGTCGGAAAATTACATCTGTCAGGGTGCTAGTATATTTTCGAATGGCTCGGCTCTCCGAATGGCAGCATGCGGCATGACGAAGAAGGATTGTCAAGCAGCTGTAACCCTGGCTGATTCGTCGCGCGAGACTAACGGGCCGCACGTATTTCTCGAGAAACACGTCTCTCGAAAGTGAATCGTGTGTGACAGGCGCGGCCACGATTCGCGGCACGAACGTACAAGGGAATGGGAATGCAAATACGAAGAAACGCGAAAAAGAAACAATCGCTCCTCCCACGTAAACAGCTTTCTGTTTTCCTTTTCGCGGCTAAACGCTGACAGCACAACGATGAGATACAATCAAAGGATCACATCTTTTTCGTTGTGCTTGAATCCTGCTGGGAACACGGCCGTATTTCACGCAACACATTTGCCATCGTAAAGAGCGTTAAATTTCTATTTCTGAACTCGTTTCGCGTCTCGAACATCCTCCTCAGAACGCTGACAAATAAGTACAAGGAACATGTTCGTTCGATAGTCGGCTATAATTTATATTCCCAACAATCTGATTGAGATGCATATTATTGCCTTCTATCGTAAACTTATCTTTCGCCCATTAACTGTTTTGATTTCCACATTTCAAAGTCCCTTGTACGAGTGCACACTTTGAAAGTAAAGAAGAAGGAAGAATGTTCCAAACAGCTCCCTAACCTCGATCGTTCGTTTCATTCGACATATTCGGACAGCTGCACGAGTGGATTCGAATTGCAGGCGCGGATGGTGGCGGGCCACACGCATCCCGGTCCAGAGAGACACGCCGTCGCTGGGGCCGCGTAACAGACGCGAGTACGTACACTCGGAAGCCGGCGAGAAAATCGGGGACGCGTATACGGAGGCGCAAAGGAAGGAAAGGCAACGTTTACGTAGACAAGCTCGTCCAGCAAACTCGCCGACTCCATCTTGCATCAATGTCCTCTTCCATCCGTTCTCCTTCGGCCGTTATTTCCCTCTTCTTCTTATTCTTCCTGTTTCTCGTCTTCTCGCCTTCCTTTTCTTCTTCTCATCTTGATCCCTGTTTCTACATCGTCGTAACTGTTGTCGTGCAACCTGGCATCTGCCCACGTTAGTGGAAGATCGCAGCCGAGCACAACAGCACGTAGGAGTGTATCTTGTTCCCCGGCCACGTCCACATATTTATGGTATCCGAGAGTAGCGCGAACGGAGGCACTATTCCTCGCGGCAGTATGCGTCTCGATTAGGTTTCACAGGATGAGGCAGCGGTAGGAATACCGAAAGCCACTCGCGTAACCGACTATTTACGATATCCTCCTGCCGCGTTAGAAACCGGAACCAGGTAACTTGGTTCAAATCACTGAGAATTCTTATTCCCTGTTGTCACGAGCCCCGTTTCGTATTTCCTATATAAGACCGTTTTCATCGGGGAACCGTAAAAGATCTCGTCGTGTTCGATAAATATTTACAACCACCCGACACTCGGGCTACATGACGCTTTTATATAAATATTTGTGTAGGTGGCGGTCGATCGATCGCCAGTACCCGTGAGAAACTTCCCACTGATCGTTTTTCTAACCTGAGAAATACATACCTGCCCAGGGGGCAATGTTCGCCATCTCGAAACGTTTCCAAGAATCGGCCATGTAGAAAGACTGAATGAACGTTTTCCATGATCGACTTTCGCGCGCGCGATCAAATCGATCGATTGTCAGCGGGACACTCCCTTTCACCTGCAATCGTTCTTGATCTCGACGGGCGTCAACGACGCTCTGCAGCAGCGAGCGCCTGGTAATCGTGCAGAGAGCGGAAATTGCGCGTGAAAAAGCGCGCTCGCTGACCGGACACACGTACCATATGTATGTTAACCTACGTACCGAGAGAGTATTTATGGGACGTTGGAACCGGTGCGAATGGTATTCGGCCTCGCGGCGTCGGCAGCGCGCGAAACGACGAGAAAATCGTGTTACAGCAAGCGGCCGAAACGAATCATCCGATTCCGTGACGAGCGCAGGCACGAACAGCGTGAGCCTGCTTTAACCGTAATCGTCGATTCTCGATCGTCCAGCCACCGGGTATCTCGGAACACGCACGGAACATGAACACGGTGCGCGCAAATCCAGACAGGGAAACGCGAGAAAATGAACAGTGATTTATTACGGAAAACAAATAGCGTGTAAAAGGGGCGAGAACAGCTGAAGAAAACATCAAGAGTAATGCGTTGCCAGAACGAAGGAACATCGTGGAGCGAACAAGAAGCAAATCGATGATGTCCGGTGATAGAAGTATGTAGCGGAAGAAATAAAGTTCGAAGGTAAGAGCGGAACGCACGAAGAGAACGTTGCACGCGAGTAGAAAGCGAAAGGGGCGATGAAAAGCAATCTGTACGGTTGGTTTCCTTGCGAGTCAATGGCATAGTTGCTGAGGAGAGAGAGCAAACGGAGATTATCGCATAGTCGAGGTGGCCTCGTTAGGAAGGAAGGCAGTAAGATACTATAATCGAAACAGTATATCGGCTGCTACCGTAATAGCGCGAAGAACAGACGTACACTGCAACTACACCACGCGCACATCGTATACCACGTCCATGCGGGGCTATCTCGTTACATTGTTTCGCGTATACACGTGTTCCGCGTGAAGCTGTCCCTGTTCGTATTCAAATAGATGGAACTGAAACGCGTTCGGCATAAGAGGCGGGAACAGAGCCGCGGTCATGCGTTTATTCGCGTTTACTCCGTCATAAGATTTACCGCGAGGAATCCGAATAAAACGCGATCTTTAGGAAGGTACAGAGAATGAGAGAAACGCAAAGCTAAATTCGCGGTGGAATTCTCCATCAAGAGCACCCACGCTGCTTCTATCTTCACCCTTGCCTTCCTTTTTCCCTTCTCCTTTTTATTCTCCGTACGACGTTTCGGTATATTGTTTTTCTATTTTCTTCGAGGTCACTAGTCGTGTGTCTCAGCTCTACTTCCACAATGAATTAAACTGGCACGGTCGGAAGTGGAAAACGAGAAAACAAAGCGGCTAAAAAACAGGTCATATTTTAGCTTGAGCTGTACGCGACCAATTTAAAAGCGAGCCGTCGCCATCGTCTTTAGAGAGTATGCGCACGTTTTGAACGCGGATATAACTCGGATTTATTTTGAGAAAGTTTCCTTGAACCCTAGACGCGAGATAGGCGTACGAGATCGTACGCAGAGGGTACAGGGTACGAGGTGAACAGACTTTGTTCAACAGAGTAGAGAAAGCGAAGCCGAAGAAAATGAATGACGCCCGAAGCGGGTAACCCTTATCTAATTAGTTCCTTCTAGGTGCATGAAATCCAAGCTCGACTCTGAACTCGACTCGTAAACGGTATGGTCTCGTTAAAACGACGCTCGACTGTTCTAAGGGTGCTCCAAGCTAATTGTCATCCGCCTAGCTAGACGAGCGATAAATTCCCACCGGCTGTACCACCATCGGCCGCTCGCGACTTCTACCCATCGACCAGAAAACGCGTCGAACCGTTCAAGCCGCTCTTGATGGTGCGCCGAGTTTGGATCCCGCTCTGATCCAGCTAAATTCACGTTAACCCGACATCCGCGGCGAACGACTGTCGGCGAAACAGTTCGGCTAACAAGCGGAGATTTCACACGCGCCTGCACAGACAAACGTGTGAATCCCCAGGATCCTTGTAGCGTGTATTCAGCATCGTGGATTGGCCTCGGCGATCGTTCAATACCTATACGATATGATACCAGTCGGACGTTAGTCGTTAGTTTGTTTCTTACGCCTATTATCTTTAAACGAGCGGTAAATTATTAACATCAGTACGAAGTAATCGCACCAGGAAGGATCGTTTTGAAAATTTTCAGCAAAAACCTTTCACGAAAGTGTCTAAATATACAAGTATTAAATTAGTGCATAGAAGATTAAGCAAATAGGATATTATATTTATGTCTCTGTAGAATTAAAGCGCTTTTAATGTTATTATCCTGCAATGTGATTAAATTACCGCATCATTAAAATGTTATAAATGAAATATATTTTAAAATGTGCAGTGAAACCGGTAATCCTCTAGATTTAGCAAGTTCCATGGAATAAAATTAGTAAAAATAATTATTGGCGAAACGATTTTCTATGTATGATATATTCAGCAACGTATGCACAAATCCTTGTGCGTTGGAAAAGCACCTGAATTCTTTTCTACGTAACCAGGGTTAACCGTTGGCCACATGATCTACTCATTAGAAGGCGGTTCTTCCCCGCTCGTCTGTAATATTCATCAACCGCTGAGAGGAAACGAAGGAAAGCGGCAGAGCGCCGGTTCGAGATTAAAATGGAGATTCATCTCGAAGAAACGGCCGAAGGGAATATCGCTCTCAGCTGGATCTTAATTGTCCATGCAAACTGAGAAGTCAATGTCGTCGGCGAAATTGAAATTATTTCAATCGCGACGAATTAAAGTGACTTCGAGTAACGCGCATCCGCGCGGTATAAATTGCTAAATTTCTCATAACAGGTGGCATTATCAGAACTAAGATATTTCCTGGCAGAAATATAGTACGCATATACAGAGCCAGAGATCTTTAAATTAATCTTCTCGTAATTCAACGAAAAGAGAAAAACAAAAATACCCTGTTTAATATTTCATTCTCATTCAACAAAAACTAGCTCGATCTCCAGACACCATATCAGCAATTATGTACTACCCCGCACGTGAAATAATTAATCCAAGTTTTCGATTAACAGAATGTAACGCAAAGTGTACTCATTAAATAGCAACGCACCACGCATGCAAACATTCCGTAGCGTCGAGAACGGTACCGCGCGCGTATCGTTAAACAGAAAACGCAAAGGCTTCGTTAAAATCGCGCGATTTAAGAGCAGATAATTTGTGTCCGACATGAAACGAGAGACTGAGGTAAAAGGAGAAAGAGGGCAAAGGATGGTGAAAAAGAGAAACAGGTGGAATAGAGAAAAAACACGTCGCACTCATTCCTGTCGCGATTATAAGCACGTTCACACGCGGATACAGATCGTTGCGAAGCGTTATACGTTTATCCGCTCACGGCTCACCCCTTTGCTTCATTGAACTGCATACTTCGAATGCTTTCCATAACGAGCACCGTGCGACGAGAGTTCGACAAATTTATTTACTCGACTTGCGCCCCATTCCTTTCCCCTCCTACTTGCCCCTCGATCATTCTCTCTCTGTTCTTCCTGTTCGTGTCCAATTGGCGCGCGCGTACACGTTCCCTCTCAATTTGTATAGCGACGTTATTTATACGCGGAAACGCGATAAAGATAATTAAAAAGTAATGACTGAAATACCGAAACGAACGAGTGTATTAGTGGGCCGGTTTTCGAGGACGCGGCTTTCATCCGTATCCGGATCAGCCTCGTTCCGCTACCCGCTCCGTCGCTAATTGTGATTTAATTATTAATTCGTTTATAACAATACTAATAACAAAGTAATTGCGTCGTTAAACTGGACCGACACGCTAATTGCAATTAAAAATCAATTCGTGACGCACGGATTGCCAATTCGCACCGACTCTTAATCGTGTTAAGAAATCGAGCCGCGGTTAACTGGTCACTGCCCCTCGACGTCTAGGTTATCTAGCATTCGACTTATGTGTATGTAGCGTCATGAAATGTAAATATAATTAAATCATACTGAAGCCCACATGTATTCGGGCCGAACACTACGAGATTAATTGTTTAGTTTTCAGAAAAGTTAAACGGTGTTAGCGGCACTCGACAACAAAACTTTTCAACGGTTTTGCCGGTACAAAGTATATCACCGAAGCGTAAGTGCCGAAAGGTCTAATGAGCCATCGATATCCGTACGGTCCTTCCGCCGAATATTTCGAAGAAGGCGGATGTGGCAACGGTCGCGGACGTCTAACGAACGCGTGCGTAGTGGGAATATTGAGAAGCGACATAAAGAAACGAATCGGATCAAGAAAACAGTGGAGTTGTAACCGACAAGTGAGAATCGTCAGTTGGAATCGAGAGTTGTATGAAAAGAGTCGAAAGCGAGAATTGTTAATAAATATACTGCTATAATAAATACCGCTGAGTATTTCTTTGGCACCCTATACGTCCTGCACCAAAATCACCTCACGATAACTATGAAATTGAAGATTTTTTAAAAATTCGATTGATTTCGCTCCTAAGAGCCGAATTATGTTTGTATTGTAATGTATATATTAGCTCTCAAAAGAATAATTTTACGGTGAACATCACAAACCTGTATATGCACATTAAAAGAAATTTTCTTGTTCTACTTACAAAAATCAAGTCAGTTAACGGCTAAGAAATATGCTTCATGTTCTTTCCCGTGAGACATGTTTTCTTTCCGAATACACTCGATTAATAGGGGTACGGTACCTTTATCAGATAGTCCGCCTCCTTACGTAGTACGCCAAAGAAGCAGTGCCTTCGCGACTTTATTTTAAAGTTTCCTCGTTAAGCTGGCCCGAACGAGCCACGATAGGGTTGGACGCGAAAGTTTTTCGCGAGGAGTGTAAGAAAATGCAGGGGTGATCGATGTTTGCCTGTGCAGCCTGACAATTCGGAGTTACGAAAGCAGGGAAGCACTCGAGTTCCTAAAGAAAATGCCCGTTGCACTCGAGAATCCATCGAGAGAACTCGAAGTCACGTCGAGAAGTGTGCAACAACTTGTTCTTGATGGCTTTAAGGGCTTCTCTCTTGACTCTCTCTCTCTCACTCTCACTCTCTCTCTTTCTCTCTCTCTCTTTCGGACGGACCAGAAGATTTCCGAATTAGTATGCACTCATGAGAATAGCGCATGATTGCAACCACGTAAATGCATTCTCGACGAGATTGAACGAGCTCGTACAGTGGCTGCCTTCATTCGAAGAACAACAAACTGCACGGCTTTATTCTCTTCGTATAGAACGACCTTCTAACGAGAATTGGTCGATCAAGCTCGGATGACATTAAAAGGATGAATTGCTATTGTTCGCAAATCGTTAAAATAATAATAATGGTAATCGGCTTTTGTCGCATAAAATAAAACTAGGTACAAACGATAATAAAATTAAAGAGAAAAGCAGAAATAGCGCAAATTGGGTATGTAATTGATAAATAAACTTTGCACTTATACTATAAAAAACAAAATAAATGTACGCTTAAAATATAGCGTGAAGAAGTATCGTATTCTAGTTGTAAAAAAAAAGACTTGATTTTCAAATTATTCCATGTGTCAGAAGTGAAATATCGACAAAGTTAAACAGCAATCACAGCGGAATAAATGCGGTTAATTGTTCAAAAGCTCATGGCGATAGGCGAACACGATAAAAGTGGAACGCTGTACGTCTAAAAGAAAAAGTACTATCTTCGCAAAAGCATCTGCGTTTCCTGAGGATGGTCGAGCGAATGAAGGGTATAAATGACGGACAATTTAATATTTTACCCCTTGGTGGCGCAGCCCACCGCCTGTTATCTCCCTGCATACTACTTCGGAGCCGGATGAGAGCAGATAGGGTGACACAGCGTTCGGTGTTGTTCCGTGTGCAAAGCAACCAGCGGGATGACTATAAATACACACCAGAAGCGGTATAATATAATTATATACGTGATATATGATGCGACTCGTCCATTTCTTAGCTGTAGCATTTGTCATCTAACGCAGATGACACGGCCGATCTGTTAGCTTTACGGTTTACACGTGCCAGAACATTTAGCTTTGTGTTTCCTTTAATAAAAAATAAAATCGTTATTAGAGTATTCGGAAACTTAAAACGAAACGTATTACGCGCAGAGTGAGAATACCAATAGTTGCAGGTTAACTTGAAGCTGTGGTTTTTTCGGGCTTTTCGTGAATAAACATTTCACGCGCAAACACGCGGCAACCAACGCGGGGAAAATGAATGAAATTTGAAAAGCCGGTTCGTTGACCCCAATACGTGCATATCGACTTTTTAATTTCATGACATTGCAACGGTCGCACGGTCTATTTTGCGAGAATACGGATCGATCTTTATTCAAGAAGCAAAACCACGAATGGCTTCGTGAATGAAAACTCGGCTCGACACAACGACCGTGTCTTTTTTTTTCTTCCTCTCTCTTTTTTGTTTTCTCCCCATCTCTTCTGTTTCGTCCACTTGTCCGACCGAAAAATGGAGGGTGTTACATCGACGTCGGGATCGATTGCTCCCTCGCGCCACGATATACCGATATTCAATTAATCATTTTAGTTCATACCGTGAGGTTTCGGCATGCGACAAAAGCGTGAATCGATGGACATCGGCGAAGCGTAACGGAACGGGCCAGACAATACGTTTTCCATCGATGAAATTTCTCCGAACAAAAGCTAACACGCTCTTTTTTCAGCCAGAGCCGCGCAATTTCAATTTCAAATTAGCAAGTCAAAGGGGCCCGTCTAGTTTTCATATGTCCCTGTCATCGGCCAAACACGATGGCACAATTAATTATCGCGCAGCGAAATAGCCCGATTTCGAACGCGTTCACACGATTTTTCCTTTTTCGATACGCGCAGGCTGAAACAATGCGAATTTACAATCCTGCGCAAACACGATGTCTCGATAGTACGGACCGTTGTTCTACGGAAAAATGAACAGCCAACCCTCATAGCTTTACCAGTGTTTTTGACTTAGCGAAACTGGGAGGGCACACTTCCGATATTCGTTGGAAGAAATTGGAACAAAACCAAGGAATGGTGCACAAGAGCGTGTTGCTTTTCTATGCAGTGGAATATCGGAAATACGAAATAAACGGTATCGGAGGTATTCGCTCGCGAATAAACCTTGCGCCATAATTACGTGTGAAAAGCGAAAACATCGAATGACTCATACGACCGACACGAAATTAGCAAGTCAAAGCGATGCTTTTCGTCGTCTTTCGACTCTTCGCCCTTCCTCCTTCCTAATTCTCGCGGATAATGTATACCTCTGCTGCGACGAAATCATGGTTTTCAGGGCGCAGCTTAATCTCGTCGCCCTTCCCAAATTACCGGGTTCTGTTCATCGCAACCGCTCGCGACTCTCCACCGTCGTAATTTGTAAGTGCGCCTTTGGTCCCACTACTCCCTTCCCTCGGACCCTGTTCCCTTCCTCTCGATGTTGGCTCTCTCTCTCTCTCTCTCTCTCTCTCTCGATGTACTCTCCGCCGCCATCCGTATCTTTGACATTTCCATGACGAAATTACAGATCAGCCTCCTGCGCTGGGAATTTCGTTTTCTCCCCATTAGTATTCTTTTCGACTGTCATTAGGACGGTGCCTATTACGACCCTGGATGGAATTTAAAGGCAATTAACACGCTTCACAGGGAATGCGATAAGGCGACGTAGGAGTATGTCTGCCTCTCCAGAACGTTTCTTCTGTTCGACTACCGACTACATCTACCGTCGTATAATAAGCTATAAGTGCCTGGATATTCCCTATTTGAAGTTCGTTGCAATGTTTCGTGTGAGGATCAAACATATATCTCATGTTTTATATCAATTTCTTGCATGATATATTTTAAATTCGTTTTTAAAGATCTATATATCCTTGTATCTAGTTAGATGTTATGTAACATCAAATGCTTTTGAATCGTATGCCAGGGAGTCCTAAATTTCCTTCATCCCTCAAACTCGAGATCCTCTAATTGTCTTGGCCACTTTTCGCGTTGGTAGAACACATCAGTCGGAATGAAAATTTTAATAAACGTATGTCCGCGTGCTGCCTCGTTTGCAACTGTTTCACTGATACTTTTTCGGTAAAACGCATAAAATGGGAATTTTTCTGAATTTTATTTGCTAACTTCACGTTTGTGTATCGCACGACATAGACAGAAACATCAAATCAAGTCAACATTGAAGAATTTATACATTAACAGAATATTGTAACATCACACACAATAAATAAAGGATCACAAGTCGGATTCCAAACGAAGAAACAGACGAGACGATCTCTGTAATTCGGTTGCGTACTTTAACGAGACAGTGAAACAAAGTTTACTTTGCATTAAGATAATTACCAGAGTGCAACGAACTGTCAATGTTACGCCTACAGATCAAATTAATTGGAATTAGCCGAGACGTTAATCACACCGCTGACGAGTTGCTTTGCGCTTCCATTGCAAACCTAACCAGCATGAAATTTCACATTAACGTAGAAAAAGAAACTTAAATATATATGTCGAATAAAGGCAAATATAGGGTATGAGTATGCATGCAGTTATACATTCAATTATCCCCTGACACGCTAATGCTTGGAATAACAATGGTGCCAAGTATGGTAATACCAAGGCACACGCTGTAAACGCGTACCAACGACGATACGAACGGAAACACGGATAAAATGCGTGATTTGCTCGCTCTCTTGAGGGAAAAGGAGACGTTCGTGCCGCTTGAAAAAGGGAAGAGCTCACGCTATAGAATTAGCATATGTTACGCTCACGGCAGGACACCTCCGTCTCCCAATTCGATGCTGCATGCTTTCTGCTTGAATCATCATACTTCTTTACAAGTATCATTTTTCACTATGATAACTTATTTACCTTTTTTTTTCTTTTGCTTTTCTCTCCTTCCTTTTTTTCTTTTTCTGTATGAATTTTGTATTACTGAAAAATTTTTTGAATAGATTCTACAAATACATATATGCCTATGATGACTAAAATAAAAGAAAAATTCTCAAAATGTTGATTCAGGAGTAGTGGTCGTAAAAATAAAGTTAAGCTTGGTTCTAAAATTAAAGTATGCGAACGTTAAAGAGTCAAAGTACACGCTATTCCGGAATCTTATTAATCCTTAAATTTATGTCGCCCTCGAGAGAGCGCAAGTCGAGGGCAGTTCTGCATTTTGTCACACACTTGTGAGACCTACCGCATTGAAACGCAATAAACTAGGACTTGGGCTCTTGGCTCTGCCGAGTGACAGAAGCATTATTTGAGAAGGTTTAATATTTAAAAAGGAACTCGTGGATCAAGCTTGGTCAAAGAAAGCTATATCAACTCATACGAAATCTTCTCTTGCAGTTTTAATTCGACATGGACAATTATAAATAAATGAAATTGTTACACAATGTAGGTAAAATTTCAAAGTGAAAGGGGAATGAACGGTTAATATTTAACAGAAAGAAAAGTTATCAATACAGGAACTTGTAATTCAGTGCTAGAAAAGGAGAGAAACGCAACGCCCGTTCCGTGCATTAATACCGGACTCTTAATTTATTAGCCGCATAAAATAAGTCAGGTCGATACGAGGCGCGAAATCTACGCGGGAAATATACGAGATCGTATCGCGCGGCTCGCAAAACGAGAATTCGCGTGAGCGAACCGTTTGTAGGGTGATAGAGGGAGGGAGGGAGAGAGAGAGAGAGAATGCGAGGGAGAGGAGCAGTTCTGCACAACCGATATCGACCTTTAACGTCGCCTTATCTGTTTCTACGATTTAGACGGAGACCTAACGATTCAACTCCTTCGAGGCCCACATGGTACGTGTTTAACGTCATTATCGAATCGCTGTTGAATACGCAGGATCGCGATAACTACCGAAGGAAATGAAGATCGCGATATAGTCCGACTATAGCGAAGGAGGTAATCGTTGCAAACGACGAAAAGACAAATGACAAATAATCGGTGCGAGTAAGTAGAAATGAAATCAGTTCTCCATTTGAATTCTTCCAAGTGAAGTTCAACGTGACCGCGATACCATGCAGAAAAATATCAGCATTCATTCAAGTTTTATATCCTGCGAAAGCAAAATTCTGAACTAAACTGCCAAGCTTGCGATGCTACCGAATTACACAAAGACGAAAGGATAGAGAAGAAAAGGGAAGAGAAAATTATATTTGACAGTAGCTGGAGTCAAGAAATAACACGCAACACGCAGGGAGCCGTTCTCGCGTGATTTCTATGCAGATGCGACGAGCAGAAAGCACGCGCTGCTGTGTTGGCCGCAGGAAAGAAAGGATGCGAGAAAGGAAGCGAGTGCAAGAGATGGAAACGCAAACGGTCTCGCGCTTCAGACAAACGAAGACCTTCGGTAGAGGGGCTTAAAGGAGATAGCCGGTAAAGATCGTGGCACAGGACAAGCGAATAATGTATAGCAGTGGTGGCGCTATCCGCCTGCACCATCTCCGGTCTTCGTGGCGCTTTCGCCTCTCGTGCGACAATCTTTTCTCACTTTGCGAAGAAGCCATCCCTCAACTTATGGAAATTTTCTTTACGCCTTGGCCTGAAACTTTCGAACTGCTGCCGCTGTTGCTGATGTTGCGACGGCTAACGACGACGTTGCTCGACTTGCTATACACGACTAACCGACCAAACCGTATACGTACTCTATATCAAAACACGACGCACAGGCGAAGACGAGGCCGATGTGGTAGTTCTTTTTCTTCGCGAGCTCTCATTTCTCGTGCTGCTAGAGGGCTTAGGCGTGACGTAACAGGATGTAAGACGCAAATGATACGGAAGACATTTGAGCTCGATCCTTTGCGGAGCCAAATAGTTGTACAGTTTCAAAGTGATTTGTCAAAAATATTCGGAGAAGTCGTTTAGAACAACGGTCCAAAGACGCCGAGCCATTTGTAATGGAACCGGCTATTTAGAGAACGTGGCTAATTGTACGGTACCCGTGGAAATACATGGAATTAAGTCGTTCATATGAAATTCATCAGCCAATCGTACAAGTAATGTCACACTACCATCGCTAGCAATTAATTACGAGAGTTTAATTATTGATACATTAATGGCCATCGTTAGAACAACACGTTGCAGAACTCTTGCCAAAATCGTAATGCATTTCAATTATGTACAACCTTTGTCAAATATGTAACTAATTATTTGCATGTTCACCTAAGACTACCAATAATCCAAATACAATTCGATCAAATATTCTGTTATGCTAAATTAAGACTTATCTTCAGCCTGCAAAAATAACAAAAGCTCATAAACTATTTCTTACTTGTTAAAATAGAAATGGTTCCTCGATCTGCTAAGCGAGCGAAGTCAGATTTCTCGTTCTTTAAAATCACTGTACTCCTCTGATTTCCCGTAATTTCGGCTAACACGTTTGCATTCGTAGCATTTTCGATGCAAAACGTTGGAAGGAGAGAAAAAGCGGAGCGGGGATAAAGGTGTGAGGAGAAACATATTGCACGAAGAAAAAAGAATTGATATCAACGGGGTCCCGGTGTTGCGCGCAACACACTTTGAACCAAGAATAAAAAAACCTTCTCTCCTTTGAATCGTTTGGCTCGAAATTAATGGGACGTTGTGGAAAAAAAGACGAAAGCCTAGAGGGCACTAGCGTTATACACTATCCGGAGAACCGTCGGCGATAAGCGTAATTCCTCAAACTCGAAATTAATGTTTTCGGACGCATTAGAATTCAACCCGATCTCTCTCTTTTTCCACGGACGTGGCGAATAAAAATCTCATTTCCTTCGTAAAGCAATATATCTCTCTTTTATACGCGTTGCCACATGTATCACGTAACCATCAAGATTACAGCATAAAAACGTACTGCCGGTGTGCTTTTATTTCTCATCATTTCCGTGTCGTATTTTTTATCGTCACTATCGCCATCGTCCTCCATCGGCACAGATACGGCCGAAGATGGTCTCCCGAAGATTTAGAGACATTCAGGATATGGCGGGCGAACGGGAGAAGGACTTTTCCAACCTAACGGTGGACCTTGAGCAAAGAGTTTCATTCAAACTTTTCTTATTTCCGACTCAGCTCCGCTACACGACAATGCTCTTAAATTCTCTGTCTTGCACGATGGATACGGCCATTATACTTCGGGCTCTTCATAAGAACTATTTGACTGGTCCTGTAGAAATTAGGTTATTCATCATCATCGGCTTTGAACGAACCAAGCGATGTATAAATCGTGTCCACGATGCTCTATTATGAATTTTAGAAAATCTCTTTCAGTTATGGAATATCATTAGGATTTTCTAACGTACTTCAAAATTGTTAAGTATTATACATAATTATATATTACCGAGTAGTTACAGAAACACTTGTAATTTTACGTTTGAATCGATACCTGTATTTTATCATATTATTATAGTTTCAAATTCAAAGTATAATTTAGTTGATGAACTGGCATAGTTAACCGCATCGCCTGAAAGATGCTATTTTAGCCTCGCAACTGTTTGTTTGACCTTGGTGTCCGTTTCAAATTTCAGAGCCGAACTGAGAAAACATAGGGGTTTGGCGATCCAGGCACATAAGGAAGACATCGCGAGCGGTGTAATGTTAAATGCGAAATATTGTTTTCTTTCATATATTTTATATTCTTTTCTAATAAGTATATTTACATTTATATTGCTAGATAACGATCGCTCTTTTCTTATAGATCCTATCTTATCCTACAGTATTATGTTATCATCTTTGTAATTATGATATGCATTATTTCTATAACTTTATTCTAAATAACTTTGAAATATAATTCGCTACATTCGTTAGAATAAAATTATAGGTCGATGCATTATCAGTTTCCAAGAATTTAAAACGAATTGATAAGAGAAACGGAAAAGTTTGTAATTCAACATGTCTATTCCGAGTTCTCTAAAATCCTGCTGAAAGGCCGGAACCATAGTTGTGTTTTTAAAAGTTTTCTAACCTCGATTACTCCGAAATTTCGTCCTGCCTTTGCTCCGCTGCACAAAGTGAAACTCGAGCATTTTCCACGGTATCAAGATAAACATTCGTGGACACAGTCGTTGCTTAGGAGCAGCTTGATTGTGAAAATTCGAATTGCAAAAAGCCAGGGAATATTGCAGTCGAACTGGGTTCTGACGATATATTGCGTACGCAACCAAAAGCGACATACACGCAAATTAAGCATTCAGCCTAGTGAATAGTAAATTCCCCGGTAACGAACGCTCAAACTCTTGGCGACCGAAGAAAAGTGGATACTATTTCAATTGAAAATTTTGAAGCGGAAAAAGTAAGGATTAAGTATAAAACAAAACCAATTTGATTTTTTCTTTCTTTCACCATGTTATTCGAATAAACGCAATCTCACTGATCAAACAACGTCTGATATATATATATATACAGTATTTTGTAAAAGAATAAGAATAACAACATGCTCGCGAAAAGGAGTACACGAATTGTTAAAGGACGTCAACGGACATAAATATTGAACGAGTAAGCCGATAAAACATTGTGTGACAAGTTGACGAAAGGAGACAAGATCGATCTCTTCCGGCTTTCTATTATCGGATAAAACGGAACAAATTGTAATTCGTACTCACGTTACGTTCGTCATAAGCGATAACAAGCCCCATCCACGAACGAACACGTTTCCATCCGTCAAGACCGGCGACATCGCCGGCCATCAGGGAAAATTCGATCGAGACTACTCGATCCGCGATCCTGTTGCGATAACTCGAAGTTGGCGATCACCGCGGGGTAGCCATCTTTTTTTTTTGGCGCGTAAACGTCAGTCGCGCAGCATGCGATCCTATCTACGATGTGGCACGGTCAAAGCACGAGAAGGAGATGATCAGGTAAAGTGCACAAGATAAAAGGAAACACGAAAAAGTAGGATGGGGCCTATCTCGGCGAGTCGCGCGTCTTCTATTCCGGAGCATATCGAGGGGTCATCGTATTCGTAAGTGGACGACCGATCAACGTCGATGTCGTCAAAGAGATTTCTTTGTGAGAATCTCTCGAACTCCTTCTATGGCGTACAAATCTTATCAATCGGAAAGTCGAGTAAAGTTAGACGCAAGTATGTTCGATTCACGATTGTATGTACAAAAAACAAGGGAAGACAGATAGAGAAGAAACAGATAGAGAATAAAAGATAATAACAGATAAAACTTACCACTCGGCGAATGAAGTGCCTTGAAGTTGCTGCCAGTTTTAATAGTCGGTGAGCTCCTCGGCTGAAGAAGTACAAGTGGCAGAAAAAATCTTAGCGAGCTATCTTGGCCGTTAAAAAAAGGTAGGGTAAAAAGATAACTTCTTCCTTTTTCCACTTTTCGCCCTGTTTACACACTTCCGTCACTCTCACTCACTGAATCACGGTTTAGAGTCCTTCGAGTGTGGTCCAAGTTTTTCACCGTTTATACCCGATGCGACGATCAACGACAACTGCGGCAGCTACGATAACTAACAAGAACACCACGAACGTTCGTCCCGCAGTTTACACTATGAAATCGTCGACTAGTTCTCTGCTAATGTTTCAAGGAGACCTCCGGTCTTTGTTTGTTTATGCCGCGTATGCGTGTACGTTTCGAAGCAAAACCTCCCTTAGTAAGTACATCCAGACACGATAGTTTTGTGTATGTTGTCACGGTTATATTATTTTACTGACGAGGTTTATTTGTTAGGAATATTTTGAATGTACGATGTGGTCACACGCGATTAACGAAGTGTAAGCCATTTATACAGTATGATTCGACAGTTTCATTCACTACGAGGAATACCGTTATTATCGTTCGATATTTTCCCTTGAAATTAACACGTTGTCGTTCACCGTATGGGACTATGGAGGTTACAAAGTTTTCACCGCTTCCGATAACTATCATAGGAATATACAACCCGAAACAGCATGCAGGGCAACCGTACGGTACGGCGCTCGCCTGTAAACTGAACACCCGTCGCGACCTGAGGCCGGGACTCGACTGGTTTCTGCTAGGGAATCTCCCCACTCCCCGGCTCTCTTCTCGCGCGACCCTAGGCACACCAACCCCTTGTCCAGCTTTCTCTCTTTCTCTCTGTCCCTCCCTTGCTCCTCTCTCACCCTCATACCCCTCGTCGTCCTTTTGCCCTTACTCTCACCCTACCACGCTTCATTTCTTTTTCTCTCTCCATCTATCCTTTTCCTCGCTATTCCACGTTCCAACTGCCTAACGCCGACCCTTCACGTACGACCGAACGACCACCCGTTTCTTCGGTGTATACCCTCACCCTCGTACCTCTTCCTCGATACTTCTTTTTCTCTCTTTTCGCTTTCTTTTTTTCTCCTTCTTCACTGCATCTTTCTTCTCTCGTCCGTCTTGCGTTCTCACTTTTTCCCGACACCGCGTCTTAGGTGCACTCTTTCCAAGGACTTTCCGGATCTCGTTCCCGTCAGCCGCCGCTCTTTCAGAAATATTTCGGCGCTAGTACACGCGCGCATGTACACCCTCGCACCCGATTCGACTCGACCCGACTCGCATCGACTCCGCTTTTCGAACGAACAGCAAGAAAGTACCCCGGCCAATCCCGTGGCACATGCTCGCCACTTCGAGTCCTTCCATTCTTCTAGAATAAGAAAAAGAATGGGGGCGAAGCAGCGGGGAAGGGAATACAGAAAGCGAAGGGTGAGGGAAAGGAAACGATGGGTGGGGAGATCTTTTTATCATACTCGCGAAGGATGGATTTCTCGCTGGCAAGTGCACCAAAGTGTTTTGACCCTTCGTGTTTGGGGCCAGAACGATGGCCCTTTTAAGGATACGATGGCTTACATAGCACGATGCTCGGGATCCAAATACCGAGTGGCTCCTCGAAGACCGTTTCGTTTCATTTAAAACTCGAGCGTGAGAGGGACGAAATAGTAAACAGCGAAAGCTGTCGACGAACTCCGATTAAAAACGTAAAATTTCATGAATCACGAAGACACTTTTTACTTCCATCGAAACAGTGTTCGCTTTTCGTACGAGTGATACATTTAGAAAGTATAATTAGCGTTTGACAAAACTGTGTTTCAATTTGCGTGACGCGGCTTTAAATCGACGAAATAAAATTCGCCTGATGCGTTGTTTTTTTTCTTTTTGGTAGTATCCTTATATTTTTTTAGTAAAGCGTTAATTAAAGTTTGACACTACGACTAGCAAAATAATTTCATTTGCGATATTTATAATATTTGTACATCAAATTTTTACGCGTCCTTAAATTTTATACGAATATAAAATATTAAACTTTGCATTTTACCGAGTTTCAGTATGGTCAAAGATAAAACGATCTCTATATGTACAAACGGAAAATTACGCGCAGGGAAAGGAGGGGAAAGGAATACTAATACTGAAAAGTGTCTTTTTAACCGTACTATCTGAATATTAAATTTTAATAGTACAAGTTTGCATAAAAGCAAAAATTCGACGAAAAAGCTTTATGAATTCCCTCAAATCCCTGAATAGAATCATGATACAAAATCGGTATTTAAACATCACGAGATTTTTAAACATAATTTTGCGCAACAACTATACGTATAAGAGAAATTAACGTTTCTTGCATCCTTTCTACAAAAATTTCTCTAACTCGTACAATATACATATATATCGATGCAAAGTAATTGGAACATTTATTATTCTTATTCGAAAATAAGAATCGGCGCGAAGTAATTCAAGGAAGGTTCATCGTCAACCGGCAATGAGCTCAATTATTTTGTACGCTGGCGACTCTACGTTTTTCATCACGAATATATTCTTTTAATACTGCCGAGGACGAATATAATTACATCCCTGGGAGCCACTTCGCTATGGATTGCTACTTCCGCCGTGTAAATGAGCTTTTATCTCCCGCAAAACGTAATTCCACCTTAATCCGTATCTCACTCACGTTTGAATATCATAAACGCGAACGTAATAAGTTCTTTTGTCGATATCTTGTATTAGATCCGCATCAGAAAGTAGTTTGAATTTAAACCGACATCCTAAACGTTTTGCTGATCTTCTCATTTCGAATGTAGCACACGGCAAATGCATAAACTTAATACGCGCATCGGTTGGTTTAGTTCTCATGCTCTACGAGGTTTCGCTAATCTTCACCATGATACCCGCATCACACGAACCAAGCAATTAACTAGCTGAATATGTAGATCCGTTTACTTCGAGATGAGACCGTGTTGTAAGAATAAATCCCAGTTGCATGTTTACGGCAAACGCATACACATTCTTAAACAAAAGAAAATCATTTTACTTTCATCTTCATTCTGTATATGTCTTAAGAATATAAAAAATAACATCATTCTTGTTTAGCCGACTAATCTACGAATATTCGTACGTTCACTGACAAAATGGCATTTGTCGTCTGCTTCAGGCATCTCTTAAGCGAACCAAGTTTCATGCTTCCGCGAGCGGAAAAGGAAGCGCATAAAATTTAATTCTATCCCCTAGGTTAAACGTAGTCCCTCTCGAAAATTAGATTTTTTAATGAAAGTTCATTCGCTCTTGAACCCTTAATCCTTAGTAGCCAAGGATTAAATTCCTGTCTGGCGCGAGCTAGAGCTACTCGCCTTTCGAGACCTTCGAAACAATTTACGATATGAAAGACGATAACGTCGGCGAGGGTATATGTTTTATGTACCGATATCACAAATTGTCGCCAAATCGAATAACAATTACATTTATATCAGGTGAAGTAATTAACGTTCAATTCGGCGTGTAATATAACGATAATTGCGTGCAATTCATTGAAAGAGCTGCACATTAAAAATTGATATCACGCCACAATTCTGAATTCCATTTCATGTGCCTTCCACTAATGCACCGAAATTCGTAATACACCAGGACAAGAGATCATCGTTCAAATGAACACATTTCGTTCTATTAAATTTTTAATCAGACGATAACAAATTAAATTCAATGTGTCATAGTGATATAATATAATTATGGTTCGGATACTTCATCATTTATGTTTTGGATAGCGTATCAGTATACCGGTATTTGTATTTGAAAATTCATCATATATATTTCGATCGTTTCGCGATGAAGAACCACTATTGGAGAGGAAATAATTTCACTAACGACTGCTTGGTGTCAAATACTAAATCATCCTATTGCCGGAAAAGCAATTTAGATGAGGTACAATATTTTGAAGTCCTCGAGGAAACACGAAAATCCCATTTCGACGGCAATGAGCTCGCTCAATGGGTCGACCATTAACGAATAAATTGCGAATGATGTATTGCCAGTAAACTAATTCCAGAGTTTATCTGTTTATGACTCTCGATACAATGTGCTCGTACCAGGCTCAACTAAATGGCGTTTTTCTCGTCTTTCTTTCTTTTTTGTTTCTTTCTTTACATTTTGGCGTCTGCCCTTGAAACCTATGCACACGTAACCTTGACGATCGAACAATCGTAAAATTTCTACTTATTGCAATTTCTTACTCTCGCTTTTACGGCGTGACAGTCAGATTACGAAGGTGCTGTCGAATGTCGTAAAACCAGCAATAATCGTAATTTACGTCTGTTCCATAACTCGTGATTTACGGGACTTGAGGATTTTCATACACATTCTACAAATAGGTATCGGTGCAACCGGTTAGGATAACGCGCGTGCCCGGTCTTGAATATAATAATGCTAGAATCCCATTTTATGGCGATGAGGAATATCCACGTATAAAACATGAAATCTTCCTTATTATAACTTAATCAACGTACTTTCACAAAAATTGCTATATACTAGGGGTAATGGCAAATACCAGTACATATTTCATCCTCGAAGCAAGATTAAATTATATACGACATTTTTTTCGAGTTATTCGGAGGATGAAGGATGTTGCGTCTTGTCTTGTTCTCGTATGGTCACACGCATCGTTTCGAGACACTCTATCAATTCATTACTCTGTGGCGACTTGCGTACACGGAATTTCGGTGAATCCCAGGAGCACCTTCGCGTGCTCATCGATCATGTTCGCGACTGAACTCAGACCGCGGAATACCGAAAAACGAAGCACCTTAACGACTCCGTACGTTTCATGCCGTGGCAGCCATACAGAAACACAATTACGGAGTTTTCACTGCGGAAGCTTTCGCGAGACAGCCCGGCAAGACGTTGAATTTCTTGCCGGGTACGCTCGTCTTTTGCAGCCTTCCGGTTTTTCTCTCAGCTGTGGCTTGACGATCTGTAGCTGAAGCAACGTGGCTGAGAAACGGATGTATGTGGTTTGTCCGGCAGGTAAAACTAACGAGTGCGTCTTCGAAACTTTTAAAAGCTATTTTACGTCAGGACCGTTTTCAGACAGTTCCATCGTGTTGTTCGGCTCGTAGTTGAACCAGTTTTTACCCGGTCGTTTAGCTCTCACCAATCGTAATACTCGACCTGCAGAAAACGCGAGTGGCTTCGTTCTTCCACGCTATAATGCAAAACACCGGCAGGAAATAAGTATAAGGATTCGGTGTAGTTATTTGGCTGCCTCCACGGTTGTGCCACGACGTTGAGGCGCGGAACATACACACAGAGGCTCGGCTGGTACAATCTGAAAGCGTAATTACTACGACAGCCAGCTCAACGAAGATGAACACGTTCACCTCTACCGGCATAGCGGTAATGCCTTCTCTTCTCTGTCCAGTCGTTCGCTGGTCTCGCGTCATGTTCTACTCGATGTTTCTTTCTCCAAGCTGTCCTTTCATCAACATTTCCCCGTTCGACCTGTACGACTCGTCAAGGGTGAAAAACACTGAGAGTTTCATGTATGTACGCTGCTATACCAAAGGATAGTGGTGAACGCGAACATCTTTGTCTTCGCCTTCTACTGACCCTTCTTCGTCACGACCCTTGCCTATGCCCATTAGAACCTACCAACACGCTTTTTTTACCTCACCGTTCTATCGTTGTTTTAACGCCGTATAACGCTGGACACAGCCCGCTTCCTCGAGATAACGTCCTTTCTTAAGTGGCGATCGATGTTCATTAGGGAAGTGTGATTTCTCGAGAATTGGTTTAATGAACCGGCGCCATCGCCGTGGTCTTAAAACATCGGTATTTATCAAGTTTTTATGGGTTCCTTTTCAAGACTGTGTTTGGAGTTTGAATTATCATTGAAGATAATAGTTGCCTATGTGATTCGGAATTTTTTTAGTAAAGTGATATATTGAAATAGCGTGTATATAAATATACATACATACATACATATATGTGTATGTATATATATGCATACACGGCGATACATAGCTATTATTAAGAGGCATAGCGCGGTCGAATTTTCCAGAATTCTATATTAACTCGATTCATCAATACGCAATTTAGGTATTATTGGATTCATTAGGGGAATCAAGAAAGTTATGTTGCTCTAATGAAATCGCTTGACATTTAACAATTCCTATTCGATACTTGTCATTCTAATTACCGTTGAAATTTCTCGACAAACATCACAGATATATATCATCATTGTGTAATCATTAGTGCAATTTTGCAATTCACTAGAAGAATAATAATTCCACATACGAAAGAAATAATTCATTAAAAATGAATTTAAAAAATTCCAGGTATTAAAAAGTTTCAACAGAGCTTATCCGTAGCGTTACGAAAACACGTTCAATCGATGCATTACAAGATGCAAGACCGCTCGAGCTGCACTAACAAGGAATCGACATTTCCATGAAATCCATCAAAAACTTTTGCCAATAGGATTTGACAAACGCGGCGTGGCTGGTTCCCTAAGTCTACCGGAGCCACTCCATCGTCAGGACTGTCGTATAATTCCATTAGTTGCGCGAACGTGGATGTTCCCACGTTTGTCGTCTCGGCGTAGCAGGGAAGGGCCGGGTATCGTTCAAAAAGTTTGTCGATTACAACCACTTCGTGCGATTAGTGCCACGAAGTATTCGGGTGCGGGTTTCCTCACGGTATATCCTCCGTCCACTGTACACTCGACGACGAGCATCGTCCTACGGAACTACTTCCAACTTGAAAATATTTGCGTATATCCTTATTACGAAGTTTCGTGATCGAGGAGAGTGGCGAGAAGAGGGAAGCCAGAAGAAAGTTCGTGAAAGTGTTACCAGCTAGGAAAATGTTACAGCCGAAGGAGATAAAAAATATTAAGAGTTTATTCGCTTACTTAAAGTGCCATACGCTGCTACCGAGCAACGATATCAGCCAACGATACACTTGATCTTTCCATAGAATATGTTTTCTCTGCCTTTTTTTCTTTCGCTTTTTCGTTTTACCAATTGTACCTCCAACTCTCATAACTCAGGTGGTGTTGCATTCTGGAGAATTCTAACAATTTCTACTGATATTGATATAAAGTAAAATATTTCAAGTGTCTATTTTTCTCTCTTATGTTTATTACAAATTAAATATTTTTTACGATATTTCATTCTCTTAAACGAAATTAAAAACCATGTCATAATATTATTAACATGTTGAAACACATAAACTGACCACTAGAGTGCATTAAATTCTATAAGCTATCAATTTGCCAGTGTTATACGTATCATATACGAAAGCATCTGCATGTGCTTATAGAAATTCAAAAATTGCCTGAGGCAATTCTGAAGCACGGGCCATACATTGAACATGTCTATTCTTTGGAATAACTTACAATGTATTACTTTAGCGCCCTACTTGCGACATTTGCGATAAGAATAATTCATGTCGTTAATCCTGAACCTAATCGTTCGAGTGTAAGTGAATAAAAGATTTTCCTTTAATAGCATCGAATGTAGGGTACAGCGACAATAACAACGTTGGCTAATCCTCACTGCGGTAATAAGGTGCACGCAAACTTCATACGAGCCATACGATCCTTGCCAGGTATCCATAACCGGTGAAAGCGGTTGTCCTGGCGGAAATGTTTATCCCACGAAGTGGCGAGATTTGGAATGCTGCCACTTGCTCTACATACGTGAACTGCAGCGTCAAACAGCTATTCGCATTTCGGCGCACACTTCTGCGATTTACACCCAGATTGCATTACATGATCTTGAACAAGCCCTACCCTCTCTTCTATCCGACCTTTCCTTTCCTTGAATATTATATTTTTTATATACGTGTTCTCGGCCTTTCTTTATCCAAGGCGTTCGTAGGCATTCCGTAACTTCGAGTTATGCTAAGCCACGAAGAAACGAGTCAATAGGATTCGTCTTCAATTTTATTAGCCAATTTGGGTATAATTTCAAAGAAATGTGACGAAAATGTTTGCGTCGCGATCGTTGCCAAGATCTTTGGATGAAAAGATACGAGCAGGACGACATTACAGAACTGGAAACATCATGCTATACTATTCTTCTACGTGTTAGTCTTTTATCGCTTGAAAGTTCTTTTTTAGGGCATGATACTGGCTAGTCGTTTGATCGTATCAATCGTTATCAAGGAATATTCTGCAAAAGAGGCTTATAAGTAGATATATAGATATCAAATATATCTTGTAGTTAAAGTTTCTTTAAAAGCTGTTATAATTATCGATTCAAACGTAACTAATACTAAAAGATTGGCTCTAAATCTTTCAACATAAATTACTCAATTCCGTATTTTATCAGTCAATCCCCAATGTTCCTTTTATTACACGATCTGGAAATCTTCTTAAAAAGGGATTGCGTTATCTATTGTGTTCCATAAAATACATGTAGTATACTATATAAGCAGGAAGATTATACTTTGCGAAGCAACGCTAATACAGACACGAAGTCAATAAATTTCGTAATTTTCTGTTATCTATGTCTACCCCTCCCGTTCTAAGCCTCCGAACGAGTATTAATGTAAAAATGGGAGCTCTCCTGCTAGGAATATTTCTGGATATTATCTGTGAAATGTGTCACGGCTGCAATATGCACACGTATTACGATACATCGGCCGCAAACACCGTTTCCCGATACGATGCAAGCAAATTGCACGCGTTTCTCGTTTATACCGGACATCATGGCTTGAAACGTAATTCGCATGACCACTCGCAGCAAAAAGTGCACGGGCCATATCGTCGGAGATATCGAAATAAAAAGAAAGGGCACTTCGTATAATCGGAAACGTCAAATGATACATTTCTATGAAACCCATTTTGTAAAAGGAAGATATATCGATAATCAATATGGGACATTACGATTCATCATTTTTTAATCGGAAATATGATTACTTGAATTTTATTCATTTCAGCGAAGTAACATCTAGGTATAGTTATATCATAAGTCGATACATGTTATATGTTAGCACTTATTGTACAAGTATGTTAATGAAGTTAAAGAATTTTTTATAAAATATTTTCCCGTTGTAATCCGTGCTTCGGGTCTTTGTCGGTGCTTCATCCGAAAAAAGAAAATCGATGCGAACCCTAGCGTCCATCAGAACTAGATGTTTGTTCGATATGCTTTACCGAATACCGAAATACAAGCATGATGTGAATTCTTGATTAAATAGCCAACGGCGTATCAGAAATATAACGGAAGTTTCATACGTGTAGCTGTCGAATCCTTTGATTCTTTCAAAAATCGGTGAATATACATTATACACGTGTATCTATAAAATCTCAACCGCGTATCTCCGCGCAGTTAAAATTTTGATATCGTTAATCGTTTGAAAATCATAGTTTCAGCTATAGATAATATAAAATGGGATAACTCGACAACACTTAAATGTTTCGTCTCACAATCTCGGTTTTCGCATAATAGTAAATCGGTTGACGCTCAATCAATGTTTTTCATTCTATCCTGCGGGTGATGTACGAAGAGTCTTCACTTGCAAAAAAATATATTTTTATTGCAAAATTGAAGATCAAAAATAGGAAGGGTTGTAAAAACGATCGTTCCGCAGGAATTCCTTTTTGATATTGTATCGAAACGTGTGGATACGGTAAAATGATGTATCACGTTAAAGTTCAGAACGTTCCTGGCTGCTCGAACTGTTTACTTTCTACCAAGGATGGACCGCATGCGGTCATGCTTGCTATATAAACGACAAGGTTCATGTTGTAATTCGCTGACGTGAAACTCTCGCGCATAGGAAGAAAAAGGTTGCCAAAAAAAAATCATTTCCGCCCGTAATTAGTAGCATCGTTTACGACGAAACAGTGAGTTCTGGCATCAGCGAAATGAAAGAAGGGTAGAAAAGAGATAAAAGGTGGAGGAACGATTCCTGTGTTAATTAACGAGACTTTCGTAATATAATCGTTATGTTTTTCCAAGCGAAAAATCGTAAATATTATTACTGCAAATGCGCTGCAAGCTCGGTTTGTTTGCGAAAAAGGCTCGTCAAACGACCATATAGATATTTTACCATATTACTCAGTTATTCTGATCGTTGATATTTTACGTAACTTTTTTGAAATATTGTATAATATATACGTATGAATCGTAAATAAAAGTTAACTGGTAGCTAGAGAGAGGTTTGAAGAAACGAATGATAATAGGTAGATGTGGCGGTTCGCTTCGAGGGAAATTAACAATAAATTCATGCAACATATACGGGAATTGCCTGCTACGGAGCTTCTGCTTGCCTTACGTTCTTCATCGATATTCCTACCTTCGACGTCCCGGATAAAAAGGAGCTGTATGGTTCTCTGGAGAGAATGCGTATACATATCGTGCACGTGTTCGCGGATGAATTTCACCAAAGGAGATGTAGGATTCGTATTGGTTGAAAATCCGGACGATCGAGCGAATGCATGGATTTGTCGATCGGTTCGTGTCGCAAGAACACTTGTTGGTAATCGAACGGAATGATTTTGCGTAGAGGAAATCACTGGCTGACTCAGCGAAGCAAATCGTAGCCAAAGAAGACTAGACCTCTTTGCCGTTAGGAAAATTTCAATTACTCGCTAGGAGACGTAATATCGGGTAACATAAATATTGCATTGACAGGCCGGTAAATAGGGATTCATTGTAAAAACATCTAATGGTCGAGAGAGGGGTGCCATTTCGGGGTTGCTTTCCATTTGGTTCCATGGTGGGCTGCGAAGTAACCCCAACAGAACTCCCGACTGTGACCGAACTAGATGCTATGGGGGAAAAGGTAAAGTAAAAAAAGTAATAGAACGAATTTTGCACGTGTTAAAAATATGGGAAGAACTTAATACATTCTTTGAGGCGAGTGACTAATATAGTTTCTCACTTGGAATATTCATTTGAACGTGACTGATGTGACGTTGTTATTTTATCTTGATGACAAAATTTTTTGTTTGCCTATACTATTTCTTTCTTCCTGCTTTTTATTGTTTCTTTCATTTCTTTACCTTCCTTTCTTTTAACTTATCACTTCTCATTCTTTTCTTCTTTCTCTTTCATCTTTAACCACAGCTTCTTCCTCTTCTCTCTTTCTCGTCCTTTTCCCTTACTATCTGCATTCTTCTCGCTTTCTCTCACTTCTGTAGTTTTTCCACACTCCCCTCCTTGCTCTCTCTCTCTCCTTTTGTCTTCCTTCTCTTCTCACCTTTCGTTTCTTATTTAGTTCCATTCCGTATAAAGTATACTTCAGAAGAAGACAGTGTTGAATTTCGCGCGATTTTAAAGTTGGGCTAGCGCATCTGTTTGTTCCACATTATGAAAAACGTTTAGCCTGTAATGGCAAAACTTTCCCCCAAGAGCTACTGTAAAAACGAAGTTTCTGACGACAAAGAGTCGTTCTCATTGTAAATTCATAGTAGGCGAAGAATCCCAAAAGTGTTTCAGGGTGGTTCGAATGAGAAATGCGGGACTATCTTGGGGAACCGCCTCGGACCAATCAGGTCGTCTTTTCGTCGTGTTAAAACTACTGGAATGGCTTAAACGGTCCTGCGAATCGCAAAGGGCAAAACTATATAGGGTCGCTCCCTGTGAACTGCACCCGTGAACCGTCGTTATTCAAGTGTTACACGAACACGTTATACTACTTACCCTGCAACTTGCCTCTTGTATTGCTCCACTAGGAACCATATTGCCTTTACTCACGAGTACTGCTAGACATTGCTCCATGAATATATCTTTTCTAAGAATTTATACTATTTTTTAAGTTAATGAAAGGTCGTTTCCGTATCGATGAATTCGTAGAAATTTAACTTCAAGTTGGAAGGTTGTACCATTCTTTATTTTTAAATAATTTTATCGCGAAACATTACGAAAATTTACTGGAAAACTCCATTAAAGTCTGGCTTATGTACCACGTTTGTTATAAAAATAAATCATAATTTATATCTTCACACAACACTACGCTGTACACCATATCTCGAGGCTTTGGAACTAAAATCTAAATTGCATAGCGCACGGCAAGCTCTAATATCTTTCAAGATTGAATTTCAGTTCGTATAACACGAAATCCTATAAAATTCAGTTGTACGTTACACCCCGTAGCATAACCGAGACAGCTTAGGGCGTAAAACTGTAAAGGATTAATCCCGTTAACCGCATCCATGTGCACCGAGAAGGGAAGAAAACCAGTCTAATCACGGATCACAGATATCCTCCATACGGATTAAAATAACCACTGATAGCTTTCTCGTTTCCACCCACTTTTTTTTTCTTTTTTTTTAGGTTGAAACGAACGTATAGATTTGTTTCTTGCGAAGAGGAACGATGCGAGCGACGCCGGCGTCGCCGATGTATGCCATTTATCGGTTGACCCACTCATCCTCGCGATAGAATCCGGCACACGAGTCCGATTTCCCCTAACTCCCCGGTTTATTAGTGGGGAGCCGATCATCCCTTTGTGAGACTCCATTGTGAGCCATTGGTCCACGTAAACGAAATTGCCGAGGGGCAACGGAGGGATTGAATACAAAAGCGAGTATAGTATCTGGGCGTGACTGGCGACGATTCGCCGTGGCTTCGCCCGTTTTCACGCTACAGTTCCCGAAAAACTGACCCCCTTCGGTCGTCTTCGTCTCCTTACTTATGACGTTCTTCTTCTTCTCAACTTCATAATAAATTATTCAACCTGATACTGTTTAATCTATGATAACAGCACACTCAAGCTGTCAGGCGTTATCCTGTCTTTCTATTTATTTTTAGATACTTATTCGACTGTTCGATAAGAATAGTTTAAATTTTTTAATATCTCGGCGAGGTGAAGTTAAAATTAAACGAAAAAGTGAAAGATAGTATAAATATATTTTCGTCTGCATATGTATTCATTTGAAAGATTTCGTTATGAATATTCAAGCATTTATTATGATCATACATAGTAATGTATTTGAATGTGAGAATTGTGGATCTTAAAAGTAAAAGAACTAAAAGTAAAGGAACACTAAGATTACACTTAGAATTTATATTAAAATAGTTTTAGATTTATTTAATAAACGATTTTCAGGATCCTCGCTGATATACATTTGCACGCGTCTCAGCACTCTTTTTGTCTCACTATCTTCTATACCGCACTGCCAACGGAACAGTTGCATTCATCTGTTTTTCGAGACGCTGTGCACACACATACTTCCATACACTCATATTCCATTGCGTGTGTCATTACTACGCGCCTAATCTAGTCTAGTACACGAAATTATACATATCTCAATAGAATGTTTAAATACATAGATATATATTTTTCTATTGAAGTTTGTCTCTACAGTTTTCTCAAATCAGGCTTTTATCATTTGCACAACTTTTCCATCGAGCCATTCAAATATAGTCGACGGTTATTCCTCTTCCTTTCATCCACTGTACATAATTATGTCAGTTACGAATTGACGAGCAGCGAAGAAATCGAATTTTATCGTTCAATTAATTAGTCGACACGGGTGACGAATAAATCGGCGATATATCGGCCACGTTTACCTATGGCCACATTGCTCCTCGTCCACAGCACGAAATTCCATTTATGCGCAGTGAAAAATTGGGCAAATCGGTTTTTATTGGATTCGATGTGTACGCGCCGATACCGCGTGTGTACCTTCCGTTCAATGTTTTCTGTTATTGAATCGAGAATCAGAACACGAGGCTCGGTTTTGCTACCGAAATTTTCTTGCCTCCGATTGGACACGGGATATTTTCGAAAAAATTACAACATTTCTCTCCGCCGACTTTCATATCTTCCGTTCTGCCCGGCAATTTCGTTGCTTTAATCTTACGATCGCGAGTTTCTAGTTAAACTCGAACGAGCCACGAGGAAAAAGAACCAGGCTTCATTTCGTATCTTTTCACTGAAAAAACTCGTCCATCGTTTTAATTTCGTTGTTCAGATTGTGATATTAATAAATTGCTAGGATTCTTACTGTATCCCTTTAGCACAATAATTAATGATATCGAGATACAATCCTTTTTCCTTGTCGACGGAAATTCATGGAATCCGCTTGATAATCCGCTTCCTTTTCCATTTGGAAAACTCTTCCGGATTTAGAGATAAACAAGGCGTTCACCGTATCGAGTGTATCGATGATGAAATGGAATTAAAATCTAAATTCAATTATTCTTTTCGTTTTTTCAATCGAACCTTGACAGCGAACCATCGGTCATTGTCTTCTGTTATCGAGAATTTCAAGCACCGGAATCCCCATAGTTGATTTCAGAAAAATTAATCTCCAGTGCAAAGCGATTCGAAACACGCGAGCGATACGGCACGGTATTTAATTCATCGCCGTCATTCACGATTTAATCCGTTAATTAAATTTTGTGCACTGCGATAGTGCCGAATAAAGTTTGTTCTGTTGACAGTGCGCTTAGCTCTCTCTTACGCTTGTCAAAACGCTCCAAATAACCGCACGTTTTCTATTAGCAACTTAATTTTCTTTGAAATTTAACCATACTTGAACGCACACGAAAAAAAAGAACAAAAAAAATATTGAGCGGACTTTTCTGTAGAACGAACCGGGTTAAGTGTAAGTCAAATACTCCACTCGCACTTGATGCGACCGAGCATTCGAAACTTTTCAATGTTACATCGGTTCGTTGGAAATATTCGTACGTTACGAATTCTGCAAACACTCCAACATACTACAGAGAACAACCGGCGATACTTACTGCGTTAGTCGCATCGCTCTGAAATATCCGTATACTTCAAGGAATGTAGGAGAATCAGTTACGAAACGTAGGGAAGTACGCTCGTTCCCAATATGGAACATTTGAAACGAACAATGTATATCTTGAATATAGCCTTGTTCGGAAAATTCTCTTTGTCGATACAGATTAATATTCGTAGGAAAATCCACTTACAAAATTTCTCCTTTTTTTCCATTGTGAAAATTTTAGAGAACTTTCTGTTTATATATAAATAACATATTTTCGACGGATATATAAAAAATAAGTTTAAATCCCTTTTTCTGTCGAATAAAAAGAATATAACTGTTCAAATGCACGAACTATTTCCAACATTCAACGAATAACCAGCATGATGAACTTTGAAAGCCTTTGAGCTTCTGAGGGGTTTTCTCCACGATTTGCCATCGGTAGGCACAATCTTGATACGCTATAAAGATAGATTAGGTATACGACTACAGTTTCGATCCTGATGAATCGAATTATCCTTGGGATTAATGCGAGGGGCGTGCTGCGTGTACGTAATCCCGGAATTTTATGAACACGATTTGTTACGGACCGTCGATATCCCAAGTCGGATATTTTTTTCTAAAGGGCAACTGCCTAAAAGTTCTAAAAATGGCTAATTAAAAGTCTTCCGATTAAGAGAAAGAAAAAGTAACATTTTTCTCGAGTAAACTAGGTATTGCGGAAATTCCCAATTATGAAGATAAATAAACTAATCAAATAAAGAATAAGTAGCGTAATGAAGTGTATAAACTTGGATCATTATCCTTTCTATCTAGCAACTTAATCAATCCACTTTGTTTCTTACAACAGCGTAAACGAATAATCCGGAAAGTTACCAGTACGTTATATTCATCTTATTTTCTGCAGACGCACACTCCAATATTCGTTATAAACAATGCAGAACAAGTAACACATTATGTTTCTGATGTATCCTGGACTGTCTCCAGAAGTTAAACGAAGTTTTCTCGGGATTGTGCCTACAAACGAGTACGCAAGAAACTTTCTATACAGCAGCTCAGCCTACGAATCTTCGAAGAAGCCGTCTGATGAACACGAATTTGTCGTAGGTTTCGCGCGCGAAACTTGTTGTTAGTTAATAAAAAGTTGCGTGGAAGTTCGGAGCATAAAGAAAAGCCGATCAAAGCGGTATGGATGGGCTTTAAAAAAAAAATCACGAATGGATAATGAGACCATATCGACCCTTTGCGAAACGAAATCGTAGCAAAAAAGTCGTCTACGAAAAGGTAAACTCATTATCCGTTACCGATCACAGGGTAAACATTCATTAAAGAGTATAAATTATGAAACAGCAACACATATATACGTGTATAATGCATGTACAATTTAGCGGGGACTATTTAAATGATAATTGACGCCAGCACAAATGACGCTCGCGGTGTGTTTAGCCGGGTGAACGCAAGTCTCTAATTAAAACGTCGTTTACAGGATTTTCGACATTTATGTAGCGACAGGAAATTGCGGTTTTAGTACGGACAGTTCACCAACTGGAGATTTACTAAACGCGCTGAAATATTTACGTTCGCGGAAATTTATTGCATATTTGATGGCGCACCGCATAAAACGCCCGCACTCCTTGTTCGTGTTAGTTGCGCTTAATAAAAAATGTATTATGCAACTTCTCGCATTATCGATCGAAAAGATAGCATAAAGGATTGAATTATGCAAACGAGCTAACTTCAATTTGCATTTTTGTCTTTCTATCTCTCTCTCTCTTTGTCTCCTGACTTTTTCGCTTCCCCTCTCCTTCCTTTCTCTCTCTATCTTTTTTTTTCTTTCTTCACGTATAACGAGAAAAGTAGGAAGGAACTCTTGATGAAGAACAAGAAAAGGAGTAAACAAAAGTACGCATATTATCCGTGCAACGAGAGCAGCACGTTCGTGTTTTTAAAACGAAATATCGTAACCGGTTTAAGGTTGTTATAGATCGACCTATACTCCATCTATTATTTTTCATTATTCGTTCGTTCGACAGCGTAGCGTCGTACCATCGAACCCTTCTGCAAGCCGCCACGGAGCAACGCTTGTAGTTTCAATTTGATTATACCACCCGCCAGCATCCCATCTCTTCGAGTCTCGATGTAATTTAAATAAGATAATCGCGCTCGGATCGACCCGGTACAGCCATTGGGGTACGTGCAAACGGGTGCGTGTCACACGAAGCTGCTGCGGCCACTGGCATGCTCGGAACGAGAGGCTCGCGTCAGGTGAATTGAGCTTTGTTTAAGCCGCGCGCACACGCTTCTTTTATATATGAGTAATACGAAACTGCGGGAGGCATGAATCAGAATCAAGGGAAGCCGGTGGAAATGAATGACAACCCATTTGTATGACGTATCTCTCCTCACCCTCTTCTCTCTCCACTCACTTCACCTTCCACGGCCGTGATTTTACGTTCATGGTGGCGAGACCGCTTCTTCTTATGTCTCGTGTCGTAGGCAGGTAAAATATCACGGTCGTACAAAACACGATTCCGTTTACCACCCGGCGTCACAATGGTAGGCGCGTGGGATAAGAAACCGGAAATCTACCGTACCGTAACTCATTCGACTGGCAATGCCCGTTACAATTGCTACGAATTCCAATTTAACGTCTCGCCGGTGTCTCGTGGAACCGAGCTTAGTGTCCGCTATTTCGGTTCGGAGAAACCCCATGTTCAGGCGCCAGCAAGTCGCGGCGTAGGTGTGTCGTTGTCGTAGCACAGGTCATACGGCTCCAGTTCTGTTCGGCAAGTGGCACAAGCCGATACAACCACTCGAGGAAACAATTACCTTAATAAAGGGTGATCCTTAAAATTTCAAAAGATTATTATTCGCGCTACCAGTATAAAGGCAATCGATATCTTTTCAATTCCCTGTAAGCGGCTTATCAAAACTTCTTACTTTGTCGAGTAGGAAATCTATTATGAGAAATGATAATGTCTCTTTGTGCTACTGTACGATTCTTTTTGCGCATCTGCGAGAATGGTTGTCAATTTTCCAACTCTCTTTCACGTGCGCTATTTATTAAAAAGAAAATAATAATACAAAAATTACTAATCATTATAATAAAATAATAAATCCAATGCATTGTTGAGTAGAGTTCTTTGACCGTTATCATGAAACAGTATGGTGCATCGGTCGAGACAATAATATAAATGCCGTGCAGGATCCTGCGGCGATATAGTTATAATTTTTATCTGAGAAAATTGAATCGAGATGAATGTCACCATATAGTGCAGCGGGATGTCGGCTCGTGGAACACGAGTAGAGAGACTAAAGGTACCCCGGACGGAACTCGCTAGCCTGAAAATCCCCTCGGGAGGGTTGAAATCTACTTCTCCCCCGTAGTTCCTCCTCTTCTAATTCTGAGTTCCATCACATTGATTCTGCTCTCCCTTCTCTCTAGACCTCTATCAGCATATACAAGGAGGGTCCAATTTATAAACTGCCCGCAGATTCACTCGGCTGTGGTGTCTGATTAGATGTCCCTACGATTGAATATATCTTGATGGTAATTGGGACAGAAGACTTCGGTTGGGACGGGAACGCGTCTATTTTCAATTTACGTCCATTGTGACCGAACCAGAAAACGCAGCGTTTTCTTTTCTCCATTTTTTCTCCTTTTCCCTTTTCCAACCTTTAGATTCGATTAAACGAAACGAAATTTCACTTAATAGAGCACGCGTCTTTCGGTACGTTACGTCGTGTTCGTTCTCCCGTGACTCGTTTCGTGCGAGACAAATGTTAATACTACGCAAGATCTTGGCGCACCGATTACATGTAACGTAGCCCGACATTAAATGTAATACGTCGTGTATTTAAAGAAAAAGAAGGAAGGAAGAAAAATCGTGTATCACGCGAACGTGTTATTGAGAATTTGCACGTTACTTCGAATCGTGTTTTCGTTGTTGGTCGCGCCAACGGTTACTTTCGCTCTAAAAACGCGTGTAAATGAAGAACGCGCTGGAACCGAGATATATGTAACGCGTGAAAACGGTTAAAAGAAATTTGATAAAGAAACAAGCAAAGATGTATTAAATGACTTGTGAATAGATTCGCGGTGGATATCTGAGTTTACTATAGAAAGTGTTGCGCTAAAGAATTTTTTGCAAGCATTCTCTCAACGCTCGCCATCGTCCCAAATGAAACGTCTAGAATAATTTTTTCCTTCGCGAAAATTGCATTTTACTGATTCTGTCGTGTGAGAGCATGAGTACGCATTTTCCTTCAAACGGAATTCGAATGCGTTTTACTTGCCCCGATAATTCTGTTTCGCTGTTCGTAATTCGTTTTCGTTAAATCCTTCCCGATTCGGAACTGATTCGATATTGAATCACTTGAATAGAGGGGTTACGGTGTAACGCAAAATAGATATGTATGTATATGTACCTATATGCGAATCTATTCACCAACTGAGATCCCCTATTCTGATAACACTGCGTCACTCTTCCATGGGGTAGTTAGAGATATGATTTATACGTGTACTCGACAACGTTGCTATGCTAGAACGATAACGTTCGAATAAGTAATTGCACATTAGCAAAGAAGGTATAACGAATGTCTTATTTTTAAATCTTTATACCAGACGATATCGCTCTACGATTAAATTAACTGGGAACCACCATTCTATAATTATATCAATAAAATAGACTATTTTGATCTAGAAAATATGTGTCATTCAGCTATTTCCGATTAAATCATGACTTTGTTAAGAATGTTATTTCAATTTAGGTAGCTATGACACGATTTCGTTAAAAATTTAACTTTAATTTAGTTATAACTGTTTGTAAAAAATGATGAAATGAGTGACAGATACCCAATGTGGATCACTTTTTGTGCCATCAATCAAATATGCAACCATAATAATAGCTCATTTTAGACAATGGTGTCTATAGTTGAGTCAGATTTTAAAATAGAATTCATGACGTGCTACCTTATTGTTGTAAGACCTGCTTTAGATTATTTCAAGTTGAGAGACACAAATCTAACGTTCGATCAGAATTCCAGGACACAGACATAAAACACGCCACAGACTACACAGAGCACTCTAGTGTGATTCAAGATGTTCCACGAACTCCAGGGTAGAGTCTTTTCACTATACGGTGTGTCGTGTCTCCTGTATCCTGCAGCCTCAGGGTGATCATGATTGCTCCTTTAATCAACGGTATCCTGCGAGTGCATTGTCAAGGGCGCATTCTTCACCATTGTCTTTTATACACAGCAGAAAGCATGTTTTTATTCTTCCAAAATATTTCTTTTCAATAGAACATAAATATTAAATGTTGAACGTAAATATTAAAATTTATTTATATGATTTAATAATAAGCTCGAACTTGCCATATTTTGGAAACATCGAAGAGAATTGTTAAGCACAACCTATTTACGTCTAAAGTTGAATTATGGTGACTTATGGAGGAAAAGCAAGGTAACGTCTTTGAAAGTTCGATATCGAGGACATTCCGATGCTTTGACGGAGAAAGTTTGGAATCTTTTAATACCATCTTAAAGTCCTGGACCTATCTGTTCTCTCTGAACTTTCTTCTTTGTACGCGGCTCGCTATCATCATTCAGTACCTTCAAGTCACTTGGACTGGCACTTCGGAAGCTTCTACGTTAACTTACAATTAGATAACGTTCGGTTCTAGGATCAAACCTGCCAAAGTATGTAATATTTGAATCGCTGGAATTCCCTCCGTACTTTTCAACTGTTAGTCTAATATTATCGGAAAACTTGATTATTTGACTACATGGTAACATCGTATGTTTTATAAAGAACGATAAAATATTCGAGCTTCGAATAAATAATAAATTTCATAATAATAATAATAAATCTTTAGATATACTTTCTATTCATTGCACGATAGAGGTTTGCTCTGAGAGAATGTAAATCGAAAGCAAAACATTTCAGTAAGTTCAAACATTCAGGAAAATTTGATATTAAACGTAGACTTTCAAAACCAATTTCCTCGGCTCTCTCGAAAACGTTTGAAGAATAGCACGGTGTATTTCGGAAATACTAGCATTAGGAGCAACCTCAGCATATTTCTTGAAAAACCTTCTTTATGTCTGTCGTGCGCCATTCAACTACCTCGGTGAAGCTGCTGCGGAGTGAAGCACTCACCCCTTGGGACGAACTAAGAACAACGTTTCAATAAATTGCTCCATCAAGCAAATGCCAGATTTCTGTCGGAAAAGCAATTCCAGAAGTACCATTTGGTAAATCGAAAGTGGGGACCTACAAAATCTGAGTTGTCAAATTCGTTAAATGCAAGACGTTGTCCCGTGTGATGTCTTCACGATTTTCTCTTTTCGTTCGCTCGAATCTATTCTACATTCTTAAAACTTTCAACAAAAATCGAAGTCTGCCGAAAGTAACTACACGGTCGGTGACTCCTCTAAGTTAGAACACGTCGCGAACGGTACCCTCCAAGGATCTTTCTTCCACTAGGTATTAAAATGATCAAATCGAACCCTCTGTCATTTTCTTCGTAGCGTAATTCCCGCACGATGCTCCTCGCTGCTCGACGTGGACTCGTCGTTCTCGTCGTTATCCGGTACATTTAAATAATTGCGAATGCCGGGTGTCGTTTTAGCAAGGATAATTTATAGGAGCGATTCGCGACGCTCGCTGAACCGACTCGTTCCGTGGCGAATTCCACCGGAGCCTCCTGCCTCGATGTAATCGTCACCGTTGCGTATCCAGGCGGATTCATCCCCCCGTTCCACGGTCTTCTTTCATTGGCGCTAGGAGGGTGAACTTAAGCCCGCCGGTGTTTCATCTACCCCGGTGACGCTAGCGCTGCCGTTGCTGCCTTTCGCTCCGACAAGCCGCTTGTTATGATTGTCTCGGCTAGGTATGTACGCGGATTCGTGTTCTACTCCCTGCCCAATGCCGTCGGTGAATTCAGGGGGTGAAATCGAGTCGCACCCTCTACACTCGATATGAACTTCCAGTCCTTCTGACCGGGGACCGTAGAGTGAAACAGGAGACCGTAACGGAGTCAGTCACTAGTTTTTCTTTCATACGTCCGTTTTTTTTACGAGGGAAATTGTTGTAACCGGGGAAAAATATTTTTAGGGTGAATATCGTTTAAGTGTGAAATTCGAAGGGTGTTTATCTCGGCTAACGTGTTTGAAATTCTGCAGATTTTTATGTTATGCGTACCGTAGTATGATTTTATTTCAGCGTGACGAGGGGATTTTAGAATTGTAGAGACGCAGGATGCACGGTACGTTACGGTTTCGTAGACAGGTTGCGATTTAGATTTTTAGGTTTTACAAGTAAAATGTCCGCTGATAACGTCTCTCATTTGGAAGTCCATTTATTTTAATAATGTGCGAAAAGAAAAATATACGTGAGTATCTCGGACCAGAGTCTTTGATGCAAATGTACAGCCCTGCCTCGGCGCAACCTTTAGCCACCCCTCTAGTCCTTCGTATCTACCACCCCGTGCAATTCGACTCTGTTTGGTAAAGCAGCGTGCAGCGCGGAATTTATTCCCGAGGGAGAGGAGCAACGCGCATTTCGATAAATCTCTTCACCACCAATAACGTATTAAATTTTTCGCTCTCTTTTTTCTCTACGGCCCTCTCCCCCTTCTTCGGCGCAGACCGACGCGGGAAAGGAACAAACGGACTATCGATTTCACGTAAAAGTTAATGCCGCGGGTTATAAATAAAAATAGCGAAACACTCGCGTGACGTAATTCCGCGATTTATGTCTGAAAATATGCGAAGCATATTTTTACATTTTTTCGCGTGAGTGGAGAAATATCGCCATTGCAACGAAACTTGTCTGGAACCTCGTTACGAGGAGGGAAGTTCGTCTTTTACGAATAGTATAACAAGCGTAAGACAGGTAGAGAACGGTACGACAAGTTCTCGAATATAGTTGTGAATGGTTCAGTTCGGAAACGGATTTGAATAATCTCATGACCCTTCCTGTTCGACTATTACGAACAATCCAGCTATGTCATGTAAACCGTGTATTAGAGAAATTACAGAGAACAAGGGCAGATTAATTTACTTCCATAAAGCTGATTTTCACGCGACCATGCCGCTAAACAAAATCCTATTCCTTTGCTTTCTACGATTCTCGTAATGGTAAACTGGACGGAAATTTCGCATTTCATGGTTATCGTCAGCGATACCATTCGACGCGATTTAAATTTGCACGCGCAGTAGTTCCAGACTTCGAGACGATTGATAAGAAAACGTTAAACGAGTCGTGTGGACACGGTCTGATTCAGCACGCCTTTTCAGCGACCCTTATTCCTTCGTAGCTCACGCAAAACTTGACTCAGCATTTAGGTCAAACACAAATAATAGCCCTGTTTCGACAACTGATATGACCGGAACACCCTTATCCCTCTATTCAATAGCCGTATCGATGACCATTTGCAAACTAGAGACCAATAAAATTTAATAGGAACGTTATATGCGGAGCCTCTCAAATATTTGTGGATAATACTCGTTAAGATATCGTTTAAGATATTTAAACGATTTTGTATCCGTCGCTGAGTAAAAGAGAGAAAAAGAAAGATAACAGAGTTGGAAGAAAAGGCAAGAATGTACAATTTCCAAATTCAACGATAGTCAGCGACTGAGAATAAGGAGGACAGCAAGGACAAACAATAAAGCTCTCTAGGTTCTATTCTAGTTTGATACTCCAAGTTCTCTCTGACATATTTTATAGCAATTTAGCCTATTCCTCTGGAGGCACGTATCTAACATACCGCACAATTCAACTCTATCAGACAAGCTGTTTTCAAGCACAACTCGACGTCTCCCGGGACAGGCTGGGATAACGTTCCGATAAATTGAAGTACTATACGAGCGGCGAAAATTTTCATTTCGAAGTCAATTAGGTAAATGTAGATGGCCCTGACCGGCTGCATTTTCTTCTTCGTGTAATTTAATTCTTTCCCTGTTGAATATCAACTTCGTAATGAAATTATAATGGAATCATCTTACTAATCGAATTACTCCTGTACGACGAATTCACAAAAGCTTTTGTATCGTATTCGTATGTAATATAGAAATGTTTGTTGCAAAATTGTAAAGATATAATTGAGACAGGAATTTCATGGAGCTCCGCTTCAATGAAACATTTCCAGCCACAGACTCGGTCCACCGTACGTATAGTCGAACTGTATTAGAAACCATGTGGTATACAAGCAGCAAAGGAAACGTTACTATACAGGCGAACCCGAATAAACCGCTGTACTGCTTTCTTCGAGCACTAACCGGCGACGCGTAGTACAAATTAATTTAACGGCTTAAGTTCTCTCGACCGACGGGCCCGCGGAATTTAAATTGATTCACCGGGAAGCGTGTTCCATCTTGTCCAGCGGCAATTAAATTACAAAATATACAGAGCGGCGGTCGGACGGGCAGTGAGGTGGAGCGACTGGCCACGGAATATCCCTTAACAAACCCCCCTCAGTCCTTCGAGTGCACCGTTGCTGTAGAATTCGACTCTATCGGGCAAACCGTTGCGCAATACCAGAATTCGGTCTCCAGGGACGGGAGGAGAATAGCGTGCGTTTCAATAAATTTGACTAGCAGCCCGTCCGCCGCCGCACCCGCCCACTCGTCCCACACATCCACCCGCCAATGTTCGCCACCCACACCGCATATCCGGCTGTACTACAAATTAAACCCGCGTGTACTTCGCTCATCGAACAAAATTTCAACACCGGCTTGACTCGAAACTCGGCGCCGAGGGTGACGAAGCATCGAGTTAACATGATCGTACTTCTGCCCCCTGATGATATTGCACCAGCGAGAGAGGGACTTTATTGACTCTCTGTATTTTAGAAGTCGTCGTTTTGTACGGACGGTCCCTTTCCTTTCCGTTTATCTGTTGCGATTATTCGTCTAGCTTTACATCGTGTCGTTCAATTCAATATTTATTTAATTTTCAGATATTTACAGATATTAAGTCTAAACATACGCTATTTACTGTATTTACTGTAAGAGTGTAATGATTCAGCTGTTCAAAAGTCACATTGATGGACTTTGATACTAAGAAATTAATTAAGAATCGATTCTGGTAGATTCACTTGTCCAATAAAATTATTCTGTACGTTTAGAAAGAAGAATATCAGAATTTAAAACGATATTAATTCAGTTTTTAATAACGGATATTATACACGATATTTGTTAAGTAATATTTTTTTCAAGACCCTTAAAACCCAAAGACTTCTTTTTAGATTGAACAGAAATTAGTTCGCTGCAAAATACTCGATTAAGTTAAGTAACTAATAACCTTGCACTTAGTGTATAGTCCAAACCGAGCTACAACATATCGATCATCTTTGATTAAAAAATCAGACAGGTATTAGTTTACCATACTTCCATTTGAATGTTCCTCCGTTTGAACGTTGAGCTGAAAATTTACCGTTTCAGTATTCGTTGATAATGCGTCTATAATGTCTCGAATGTGTGAATTTGTCAGCGGTTTACACGCGGCTAGGATCATCGAGCGGTACAGGGATGCAAATACGCTACATATTTCATGACGCCCCGAATATTCGCTAAATATGGGTAAAGCTGTTGAGAATATTCATTTCAGCCCGAGTGTTTCATATCATTATGCATGAGTTTATGGCACCCAATAACGCTCGATGGCCGAGCGATGTGGCTACGATACGCGAAGGTTCGCTAAATCTATCCTACATAGAAGAACTTGTTCGAAACGTTCCGTTTAAAAGATACGATCCATCGAGAAAGATATTCAATGTTTAATTCAATATTTATCTAATGGGTTTAAAACAGTATCGTTATATGCTTGAAAATATTTTCCATCCTATTCTCCTCTTACGAATCGTAACGAGTCAATGTCCGTTAACAGATCGAAAACCCGTGGTACGCTTCACGGTATTCGCCACTCGAGCGACTTATCAATTTTCCCTCTCTCATCCGACGCTTCGTATCGTGTAATCGGCCTCGCGCCAGGTACCTCAATTTATACCCTCCGATGTCAGGGTGAAACCACTCGTATTTCTATTCCCGGATTACCAAAACGACGGCAAAATATGAAGGGTATGAACGAAGGGCGAACACTGAGAAAGAGAGAGAGAAAATGAGAGAGAAAGAGGGAAAATGAGAGAGAAAGAGAGAATGAGAGAGAAAGACTAAAAGAGAGGGAGGGGCTGGCAATCTCGAGGTAAATATTCTGCAGCGCGGTTTTGAAGCCCTGGCCGACGCGATGGAGGGAAAGCCCAAAGTGTTGTTTTCATAACGCAAGCACCGACTGCTGTACGTAAGCGCCGACCTCGAAAATATTTCCTGCAACACCAACAAATAAACGCACCTCCGTTATTTGCTAAACGTGCTCGTTGTTATTTTTCGTGCCCGTTCGTCCAGTGTTTTTAGGCTCCTAATCCTAATGGATGAGATCTCACCGAATTTCCCTCAAGATCCTCTGCAAAGTGATTTATTATCGCACACGTTCGTCCGCCCGATCCTCCTGTTCATCCTTCTCTCTGTTCGTTACCTTTCTTTTTTTCTCCCGATTTCGAAAGCAGTTTGGTTTGCCTTGGACCTTTTGTCCAGACGTCCCAGGAGGTAGTCCATCGTCCAGCCAGTTTCCTTAAAACTAAACTATCTCCTTGTGCAGAAGGTGAACGAGCCTGTCCGCCCTCCGCAGAATACTTAATTTATTCCATGACCGCCCCTCCTTTCCCTGTCTAACCGTAACGGAACCGGGCCAGTTCCAGCGGAGAGGGAAATGGATCATTTATTACATTCAGGACTTTGCAGTTCCGCAAGGGTAACCGAGGATTTGACACGGTTGACCTTTGTACAAGCAATATTCTTGCCGAGTCAGCGTGATAACACAGAAACGCGAGATACGAGCATTGATTGCTTGAAAGAGGGTGATTACAAGCTATCGTGTTTTATGATTGACTTGAATAACAATGCAGGCGTGTGCATAATCTCTACTACGTATCAATTAAGTTACTATTATTTTACACGCAATAACGATTCGTTCTCCTTGCAACAATCAAGATCAAGTTTATGTTTAAACAGATACAAATTCCTACAGGCTGAATTTCTAACCGTTTGATCTACGATAGTAGGTATACGCTCGACGATATTGCACGAAAGGGGACTCGTTTTCCTGTAATCCCGTACTTAGACGCGAATTCGTCCCACGCGGCCCCTGTCACAGAATTCGACTCTAAACAGGCGAAACACGACTTGCCGTTGTGCTTTTATTTACAGAATAGTAATAAAGTGGTAATAGTTCGTAAAGTGGTTTTATTGAATATAAATTTCTAAGGACGAGAAAGTTTACCGTGTTTCTCGATGGCGGGACTTGCGACGAGAGAATTATTGAGGGAAGAAGGGAGATACAGAGGGGACTATACTCTTCTCTTGAATCCCCATAGGAAAACCGTCTGGGAAATGTAAAATAATACACGTTGTACTGCTTTTATGCATTGCCTCGCGGCCGCTGCGTTGCTATTTCTCCAACTGCCGGGTTTTACATAGCTACACCACCGCCGTCGTAATTTCATTTTCGACGAGACAAGTGAATTATCCGACTATCTGTGTGTATTATCCAAACACAAGACAGCGGAGTGCCGCGACGCTGCGACGGCTGCTTCCTATTCGTGGCGTCCTCTTGCCTCCGACCAGGCAAGATTATTTCGACGAGTGCCGAATCTGCGTTCTGCAGTGTTTGTCTGCGGTATTACACTTTTCCGAGAAAGATGAGATGCCGGTCGCGATAACCGTAACACCGTTTTTCGATGACGCAGTACCAGAACCCCATGCGTCGCAACTACGTAACACGGCTGATATACTAATGACTCAGTATTTCACTCGTACTCCGCTGAAATCCCAGTACTTTAATCCTTGCCACGTTCAGGGCGAAATGCTGAGTGTGTAACACTCTCAACTGATTGTGTAACTAAACGTTAATTTTAATTATTGGGTTGTAACATATCAAATGTCCATCTTCAATTTACTTCTCTTCGGAATAAGTCTATTAATCCAAGTATTATGTCAAAATCGATGCAGCATTGAAAGAAATATTGTCTCTGATATTATTTTTGAAGAAGATTATTTTGTATTTTATAACTTTTCTCTTATGAAAATGATTCGTATGTCGTGCGTATTCATGCGCCGTTACGAATGAAATATCAAAGAACTTGCAATATTATTTCGAGCAAAAGATACCTATAATAAAAATGCATAAATCGACGTTTAAATTGAGGTAAAGAATCTGAAGTATTCACGTACGAATATCTTACGTATTACAACGTAACGTATTCGTTTATTACGTGTGAAAATAGATAACAAAATTTACAATTAGAAACCTTTATCATTCTAAATTGTGATCCTCTTATAGTTAGATAGATTTGAAAGTGTTTCTAACCCTGTTTTAGAGAATTCTATGTAACAGCTTAGTTACCTGTGTTCCTGGTAGTGGCACAACCGAGTTTTCGTCACGTATCTGGCATCGCAAACGGGTTAAGGGTCGAATTTCGTTTACGTTGTCTCCGGGAAATTGTATACCCTACCTCCATTTCCCCCTTTCCCTCTCTCTCTCTCTCTCTCTCTCTCTCTCTCTCTCTCTTTGTAGATCTAATCGCAGTTCGAAAATTCTCCTAGCTTTATCTCGAAAATGAAATTTTTAAGTTGCAGAACACGGTTCGATAGTTCTCCTCGCGCGGAAAGTTTGGCGGTCCGCTGATCTGTTTGCCGATCGATCGCAGATTTCTACCCCTGGCGGATTTCGCTTACCCTATCTAATGATGTGGATCGATAACACCGTGACATTAAAAAGCAACCCGAGCCGAAACTAAAATCTATTTGTTCAAGTCGTAAAACAGAAATCCATAAAGATAGGCATCTCTGTGCCATGGAATTTATAGCGACCGGTAAAAACTGACCGTACACACGGATCGTGCTAGGATCAGAGCATAGAACGAGAGACACGTTCTCCAATGTGGCGTCACGGAAATAAGATATCTCCTGTTTAGACGCGATTCGACACCAGACTACGTCGGCAAACACAATCGTCGCCCCCACAAAGCGAGCGTGTGTACGAGGAGGAAAGCATACACAAGGGAGTCCTTCGATCCTCTAGCCGAGCACCAGGGTCAATTGAGCGTTTATACGGTTTTCTACCTGCTGCCACGGAGCACGAAGGAATCCAGGAAAGGCGGTAATACCTAGGACAACCAGATCCAAACCTGCCCAAAATATTGACTGTACCCAGGACTCGGGGCAAACTGCCAACGTATACGGCTAGGATCCTACATTACTGCAGGAAGCAACAGTTATGAACTGGCAAAGACTCACAAGCCGATATCTCCGCGCACATATCGTCGTTGTCGTGTCAGCTCGATCTAACTGGCACTGCGTTCGATTAGTTCTATTACTTCACCTGATCGAGTTCGATCGAACTCGTAGCGCGTAACGATCGCACGTTATTTCTTCGAGCACGCAGCATCACGTAATAACGCTGACACCATATGGCCCGGTATCGAGAAATTCTAGCTCGTGCACGTCGTAGTATACTGAGACGATTTTAACTCCTTAACGAGTGGTACTACAGTTGGAATATCGATCGCAGTCGGAAAAAGGACTATCGATATCTCGGTGTCGAAAGACAGCAACAGACCGGATATGTTTGTTGATTATTCCTCCATAGTGGAAATGGGAAAAATCCATTTTTGGTAATCGAGAAGGTGAAGCTCTAACGAAGTAATCTCTTCAGAATGATCCGGCATCTCGCGTAATCCCGCAAATTTTCGCTCTTTATGAGGTCTTGAACTGATAGAAAATATTAAGGTATAATAGAAGTATCGAGAAAAGAGAGCGTGGCTAGGACGGAAGAAAATACAACGGGAATTACATATCCGTGAGTCTGATATCCCGTGAAATTTGTAATTTAACGGTATTGTTTCGCGTTAAACGTTTCCACGAGGTAGGAAAACGGATCAACAGAGAATCTAAAGTTTACCTAACGATAAGGAGACTGCCAGGCAGGTTGCCAACTGTTCGAGTAACTATCGAACTCTTCGGCCACGGAAAATAACAGTCATGCTCGTTTACCGGTCCCGTCTGTTGGCTGTACCATAAACACGCAAACCAATTTTCCACGAGTAGAAATCATATTGTTCCGGAACCGACGACTTATTACGGCTGTCAGTAGGAAATCACCGGCGCCACAGATTTAATCGCCCGACCCTTATTTTTCCGGAACAGGAGGAGAAATACGCCCTAGAAGGTGGACTAGGTAAAAATTTCGCTACCAGGAATCGGCCCAAATTCCGCCTGGCTGTGGTTAAAAGCATAACTGCAACAACCACGATGACCACAGGTTGAAAACGACACCGAGTGTTGTGGATGCACGAGTTTCCATAGCCACCAGCAACGTTACGGTTCACCGTTTTCGAAGCATAATAGAGCGATACCATTGGAAATCAGAGGGTGGATAACGTTTAAGAGCGCTGGAGGGTGTATGAATTATGGATCCGAAGGGCTGTTTTTGCTGATTCCGTATAGAAAGAGACGCGCAACCCGGGAAAAACATCTGACTCGATAAACTATGACGTTTTCTGAAAAACGTGTTAAGGAAGCAGCCTTTTGGTAGGCAGTGTAATGCGTTCCTTCGCAAAAACTCTCCAGTTGTATATGCGCCGCTCTGCACTGGGAAAAGGTTTCTCGCAAGAAAAATGACACCATCTCTTTTTTTCCCTTTTTTTCCGTGTAACGTAAACTCTCGAGAAGAACAGATCGAACGGAGAAGAAATGATCGAGTCTGCGCTTGGCCGTTTCGCCACGGCAGCCGTAGTAAATCACCAATTTCATTGCTAGAAGGTGGCATCGACAGAAGGTGCAACCGGTTGCTTCTAAATCGAATTCGCTAATTTCTTCCGGATCGCGTGAAGGCAGAGGCGATACCTTGTACCCATACGGTCTTATCGTGCGTCGTGTTTGATCGGGAAACCGTCTATGGATTTGGGAGGCGAGTCCGGATGTCGAGGAGCTTTCTTAATCAGGATTACGTGTGCACGGACGGCGTCGTTGTTTGGAAACTCACGATGAATTATACTTACACGCTTTCAGCTTAATCACACGGCCCGCTTAATCAACGAAGAGCCGTACCTCGGGTGAACGATAGCGGATAATAAATTAACACAATTATCATCGGCTACCAGAAAACGCGCATGAAACGGCAAACACGCTCTTCATAATATCGGGAATGGCTCGGCTCGTTTGGAGACAACGGCTCCACGATTTAATCTCTTTAAGTGACATTATCGAAGAAGCCAAGTTGTCGGTGAGGAAAGCAGAACATTTTAAGCTTCGTTAGAAATTTAATATCGGCAACGGACGGTGTATTATTTTTCTTAATAACGCGATCCCTCCAAATATTCCGTGTTTATCAGCGGCATAATAAAATTATTCGTTACTACTCCCCTCTCGTTCGCTTCCTCTCCAAAATAATCTCTAGCAATTTCTCTAGGTGGGAATAAATCAAGATAAAACACTTTTTAATAGAGACGTTCGCGGTTCACGCGCTCAAGATACCATTAAAATGGTGGCTTGCGATGTACGCGGCGTACTAGCTTCCCCATTAAATTTATGTACACGCAGTAAATAATAACCAACGCACGGTTCCCCCAAGTGTACATTAAATCGGCGATACGCGTATGAATCGACATTATACCAAGCAGGGGTTGGAGGTGCAAAGTTCTCATTACTTTCTTGGCCCACACGTTCCTTCTCGCTCTCTCTCTCTCTTTCTTCCTGTCTTTCGTGGTCTCTGGGACGAAAGGGGCGGATTCGCCATTATTTATTGCCGCAATGGTTCGCCAAACTTCTTGCGAACGAGGGACCGACTCTTGGGGTTGACGGTGAATTTAAGCAATCCCATTTTTTATCCGGCTCGCATAGAGAGGATTCTCTTGGTCTAGTAAGCCCAGACTCGGTGACGGCCCTCTCGCTAGAATGAACAACGTCCTGCAGCCTTTTTTCCCCCTTTCTCTTCTCACCCTACGCGCGACCATAATCGCGTCTGGCTGTTGAATAAGCACGAAAACCGCATTCCTTGTATCGCGATAACTTCTGCAGCTCACGCTGCTCAAGAGATGGATCGAAGGTTGCGAGATCAAGGAATAAGGTGGGTATGATAAGGTTATGGTGGTTTGTGAAGTAGGTTTAAGCCAAATCGTTCGTGAATACTAAGCCTGAAACTTAATATTATTTTTGCTTCTTTTCCTTTTTTTCTTTTTTTTTTTTCCTAATATTGATACCGATTTTGAATGTTATACGTAATCGCGAATGAAACAGGTTCTACGGTTACCTGTTATTTCATAAAAAGGAAAAGGAACGCTTTTTTTTTATGGACGGAGTGGGTAGAAGATTTATCGGTGATAATCTTACTTTTTGTCAGGCTCGCATTGGAGAGATTCTCTTGCCTCACTAAACGCAGACTCCCTGACGACTCTTTCACAACATAAAGCAAATTCATCCTCCCTATTGTTGCAATCCTACCGGCGTAAAACGACGCATCTGTAATAGATGGGCTTTCATTTTTCTATGCTCACGTAGCATATATCGTGGTCACCACCTGAAAAAGAAACTTCGATATCTCAGTTGTCCTGGCGAGTACATAAATTCTCTAAAATTTATAATTTTCTACTTACGTGCGGTAGTAAATGTATCATACAGATTAATGTAGACTGCTTAACAATCTCACGCGTGAAATCTAATACGTCAAACGTAACCACCATCGAACGTAATTGAAAAGCTAAACAGTCTCTCTGTTATTATCGTATTAGACGCTTGGGGCTGTGATGTGATTTCTCAAGAATCGGCTGCTACGAAAGAAATCACAAAGGACGTTAAAAGATTCACGGAACAACTAGCTGATTTACGGATCGCCGTGATAGCCACGCGAGCGTAGTTCCCGAAGGGACATGCATTTTAAATCATCCGGGCGACGTTTTACATGCGCTACCCGATATTTCACCGGGCAGCCTGTAAGGTGCAAAGTTCTCATTACTTTTCCGCACGAAGTACGGCCTCTGCACGGCAATTGCGATATTATTTATCGCCCTGCCAACCGGCTAAATCGCTTAAGGAAGGGTGCACGCGTCCAAGGGATCGCCGCTTCTCCTCGGTTGACGGTGAATTTAAGCAAACCCATTTTTTATCGGCCACGCGCACCACGCGGATTGTCATGGTCCAGCGAGCACCGAGTCGAGAACGACGTCCGTACCCTCACCGAGGAAATCTCGATAAAGCGCTTGGAAACTTCTTCGACAAGTGCACTACTCGACCGGCTTCTCTGCTGACATGTTTACCGATCTCATAGAAAGTCTATGCCATGGACGATCACGTTCGAACCTCGTGTGTCACATATTTATCGTGATGTCGAGGATTCGGACGTTCCGTTTCAATTAAAGAGGAATTTTTTCACGAAGAGCGAATTTTTCATGTTTTTCGTATATCATTCGTTTTCTCTTTTATGCGATTATCGCGAGTATTTATATTTCGTTGTGTTTCATTTTTAGCTTGGCCAAGCCACGAACTCGCTGTATATTCATTAATTTCCTTGATAGGGAAAGTTCGTAATTACGGAAACGCTGACTACTTCTATTAACGAATCGAGCATTGCTTGAGATATTTGTGTAACGGTCGGTTTATTAATTTCGATCGGAACGAAAATAATTGGAACTTCGTATCTAGGTAAAGAGCCATTAGCGAATGCTCGCAAATCCACTCGACATCAGAGTGAATTCGAAAAGCGATTTATTATCAAATCATCGTTTTCGTATACATACTGGGACTTAAAATGTTATAATTTTAGCAGAAAAAAGGAAGGAGGAAGAAAAGTAAAAAAGTAAAGAAACGAGAGAAATAACACTCCGACAAGTACACGATATAGAAAGGTACGTGTCACGCAGCGAATAACGATTCGCGGTTTTCCGAATTCCATTTCGATCATGCCACTGCTGCACTGTTTACCTTTCCGTCTCGCAAACGCAAGCTAGCGTACTGGTCGTTATTTTCCTAGGTTGACCCAAATCGCTGGAACATAATGAACATTTCGATTCCCACTGTAAATTTGCTTATGTTCTTCTGGTGTTGCGAACTGTCGAATGCTGGCTCGAACGGAAACATTCAGGGAAAGACAGGTGTTTGTGGAACCTGCCACAAGTAGATTACCAATAGTTTTGATGAGTGGCGTCCAGAATACTTTCACAAATTTTCATTCATTTTACTACGATTCTTAGGGAAGTTAGACAAATTTAATTTCCTCGTGTTCTTTACGTATATATTATATATTATATATTATATATTATATATATATGTCGTGATGTCCTTGGAAAACGGGGCGTGTAATGAGTCTTGCTGAGAATTGTCCATAGTTGTCTTATACCAGATGAATTTTATTTATGGAAATGTGTTACAAAAGTTAACAAATGATATCGATGATTAAGCGATCGTGATATCTATGACGATGAATTTAGCTCCGATAACGAATACACGGCCAACGGGATGACAAGCGTTCTCTATACTAGTCGAACTTATCGAATTGAATCTCCGTCCAAGTGGAACTGCCCTTATATACTCCTCTCCGTATTCCTCATGTCAATCCCCGTTTTGAAGGAGAGTTATTTAATTACTTTGTATCTCTGTTAGGCACACGTCCCTCTCGTGACCGTGGCTACGTTCAGTGACTGATTATGTCACTTCGAACACAAGCCCACTGTCATAAATCTCGGATAATCATAATTGACTTGACTCATAAACAGCTATTTCTCAGTTTTATTGTTTAATTACGGCTATAATAAAAAGTCTGGATTAAAGTACTGGAGACTTTCCCAAACATTCCGAAAAAAAGCTCCGGTGTCCTTTCATCTCCGACATATATATAAGAAAATTGAATTTGTCTAATTATATCGTATACATATTCATTTGAGAAAGTAAAGGACGATAGTAAAAATGAATATTTAAATTATTAACTCGTCAGTTTAATTGCTAATCTCTTGGGTATAATGACTGCTCCATTTAGAGATCCATTTCTTTTTTTTTTTTTCTTTTTTACGTATCGCCTAAAGGAATATTCAATTGTGAACGTTGTAAAATTTAACAATTTTCATGAATTTCAAAAGAATAGCATGATAGACTCAACGTAAAAATATAATTGCGGTATCGACGAGAGCTAATATATAATATACGGTATAGCCGGTTAAAATTTCAGAGAAATCGACCATGTAGTTTTTAAGATTTTATCTACGTTAAACGACAAAACTATATTTCGAGAAAAGCGCGTTTAGAGTTTTATCCCGGAAAAAGTAATAAATACGTGAAAACGTTACTTGTAACACCGATAGCTGATCTCAGCTTCACATAAAATATCTTTGGCTTCCTCGTATTTATCATATAATTCTAGTCACGGAGCTATGCCTTCCTAAGATTTACATAGCATCTGAGATAAATTTAGCTATCCTAATCCTTAAATTAGGTATCTTAATGGAAGATCCTGGTGTAGAGACGACCTGATGAGTATATTAACATATTCTATACACTCGTAATATACCATAATACTTTTATTGATTTGTCCATCTGACCCGATATCGCTGGCAACTAATAACACTTTCAATACATTGAAAGCAAATTTTATGGTACGATCGTAAATACATCGCTCGAAAAATGCAGGGAAATACAATTATTGCGCGTGAACCGCAATTTTGTCCTCGTCGATCATCATACCTTCCACGTGTTGGGCGTGGCCACTGATCGAAGATATATCGTTAACGCGGAGTTTTACAATTCCCGGTGTCGCCGGTGAAGAATTTCGCTCTTTTGTGACGCAAACATTAGTACCCTTCGTCCCCTTCTCGTACGCGAAAATACAGACGAACTAAAATTGCCGTGGGGCGCGCTCGGTATTGCGAAAAAAAGTCGTCTGCACGTACGAAGAGCGAACAGGGAGGGTTAAATGCAGTGGCAAATTATAAATCATTTTAACGAGCTTTTGATTACCAGGGTTTTTTATGCGACGGACATAAAAGTGTCACCACCGATCGAAATACCTGGCACGTTTGCCCCCATCGTTCACGAACCTTATCCACGTGACACGTATTATTCCTCCGTGCGATCTACCGTGCGATGCAAAGCATCGCGTGATAATCGAATACTATTACGTTATGAACACAAAATCTACAACAGCCAGATATGCGCTGTTATCTATTGCTGCAACTAACAAAAGTATCGGTTACATTTCGTGGAATATGATATTAGGGATAGTCCATTAACAAAGAAAGGTTTTAAGGTAGAAAGGAAACATCGGGAACGTCTGCGTTTTTTATGGAGAGAGTGAAAAAGGCGATGCCTGCCACGGGTGATCCCTAGCAACATGTAAATGAGTCATAGCACGAATCCTAGCCTGTCGGAGTTAGTAACAAACGATGACTCATTAAGGAAGTCTATAAGTTTCCATTTTTGGACTTTGCAGACTCTTGCTAGCGAAAACCTATTTCGATAGGATTGCGAGACAAAGTAAAATATGCGAAATAAAAAAGGGGAAAAAGAGCTCTGAACGAACAAGCTTTCATATTGCATAGCTAGGGCGTTACGTATAATTTCAAGGAATTTTCAGCGGCGAATTTTAATAAAGTTGCTCGCGCAAGCCAAAAATTTCCGTAGTTTCTAGTAGCGAGCTCGTTCAGTCAGGAAACAAGCAGCGGATAAAATCTTCGTAACGTGGCGTGTCTCCTTCTAATTAAGTTGCCAAAAATGCAAAGAGACGAAAAACGTGTAGGACCGTTTGCTTCGTTTCGAGGAAAATTCGCGATTCGTATGTATACATTTTCTATTAGATGCGGCCGTTCGTCATTACGAACGTCTCGTTAATAGCATATCCGCCACTTCGTCAAAAGCGTCCGTAGAAACATCCATGAACCAACGCCCGTTCGCCATTGATGTTATCTTTGCAGGAGAGCTCGTCGGTTCTTTGAAGAACCGCTTTGAAAAGCGAAGCAACCTGCGGCCATATAGACGTCGAAACGAGTAAAATTGGAACCCGAATCGACATACGTGTTACAGACGATCCATTAAGTCTGACCGATTGCGGACACCAAAGAAAAGTAGATATCGCTGAAAGAGCTTTGAGCATCGACGGTATTTGCATTAACGTCTTAGATTAGAAATACAAACATCTCTTTACATCCATTTGCCTGTATATTAATCATTTCATATCAAGGTTATATATTCGTTCAATAAATATTGCGAAATTATCTTTTAAATTTTGAACAGAAAAAGAATAATCTTAATACCACTGTCTAGATATCTTTGCTGATAGATGTTAGGAGACTGCCTCGCTATCTGTGTTTAGCAAACACACCCAAGAAGACAAAAATAGTTTATACAGTTCTAATAATTCATCGTCTGCATATTCGCGAAGTTTCGTGGTGGAACTAAATAAGGTCGCTACGGTGGGGTTTCCGTGCGTTTCATTTTTTAGCAGGAACATTGAACGATCGCCGGAGAAATAAGACACGAAAATTGCCGTTTTATCAAGTTTTTCGTGGGAATTCTTTGGAAGGCTCATACATCACTTAGGAAAGAGCCGGCCGGCGTTATCCGCGAAAAAATAATAGCCAATCCTTTATGTTTTTAGGCGGCACTTTTTCTTGACAGAAAGTAAAGAGAGAACGCGACAATCCTCGGGCGACTAAGTAGATTTTGATCGCGCTGCGAATACCTGTCGATGCAACGACCCGGAATATCGACGATCGTGTACTTTTAACAACGTCGTAAACCAAAAATCGACTACGACGACAACCGGCTGCAGCATAGTGGATGGAACGGAAGCTGCTTCGCCGCTATAAATTCAAATTAATATGGAGAAGTTTCACGCGTGCCTCCTTGCAAATTACTCCGGCCTCTCCCTAACCCGTGGCGATCAAATTATAAAGTTGCGCATTCCTCAACTTACTACTTTACGGCGGCTAACTTTGCGGCAAGGAGGAATTACTCAGATTTAAAAGCTGATGGAAGTCAATCCGTCGGCATCCACGCCAGTTCACCATTGGCCCTTTAATGGCCCCGCATATTCTATTTCGTAAAGTATCTCATGCGTAGGGACGATCGTGAACTTCCTTCCTCTAACGACCTTACTTCGAATATTTTCAATCTGACGCTTGAAAAATATTCCGAGGATATGTATAAGCGTACAAGAGGTGAAAATTGAATGTTATTTTAAATGACCGTGAATTTTCAAATTTTGTATAGTATTTTTCGTTGAAGATTATAGCGAAACGTCGTTACTAATAATCTGCTTAGAAATTATTCGATATAATTTCATTGAGACAATGACGAAGGCATGTTCTTTGCAGTTACCGATTAGTGCAAACTGAAATGGATCGTTTACTGTTCTAACTTGGACTTGTTAAAGGAAATTCGTCCTCTATATTATATATTTCAAGCGTTACTTAATTAGAAAGACAGTCGGTTACGAGTTTTCAGATTTTTAGAATTTCCAGGAAGAAATCACGACATTTCTGTGATTCACCACGGTTATAAATTCGTTTAAATAATTCAGAGAACCCGATATAGCCACGCAATAATGGATTCTGTGTAAATGTTACGTAACCGGTGACTGTCTTCGAAAGTTAGCGGCACCGGAAAGGATCTGAAAAGTAACACCGTGGAAAAGAGCAGAGATGAATCGTTTTCCTCCAGCTAGATCGTTGAGCTAAAGTTTTCGAGGAAGAACTTGAGTTCGTGCCATTCTACGGGGTAATTAAATTGAATGTTCCTCGCGAAGAAAGTGGCAAGCAGACGGTCTTCCCTCGCACACGCCTAACCGTTCCGAGGATAGCTGAATCGAATGGAGGGAATTCGTCGTGAAAGGGCCTGATTGCTCGCTAATCTTCGCGAAATTGCGCCGCGCGTTGAGTCGCAGTTCAGTTAGTCGAAGACCTCGAACTTCGAGGCATTGTTTCGCAATTCGAGGTTTCGAAGTCGCGAGGGAACGATTAACGTACGACAACCTGCGCTCCTTCCTGTCTTCGTGAAATCAACGATCACGCTTGCGCGTTTTCTCCCTCTGCGGTTTTCTACTCTTAAATTCGTTCTATATTAAAATAAATTGAAATATAGATTGAAGAAATGAATGGTATTTAGAAGTTCTTTGGGAATACGTAATGTAAAATAAAATTGGATTATCACAAGTAACGTACAACTTAATAAATATCGATAGTTCCAATATGAATAGTTCCGAGCATAAAATGCAGTTTGTTCTTTCCGGAAAATACGGATTTTTCGGAATGCGACGAAGTACGTGCTAACGCACGAAGCTGTACCGATATCGGAAGTTTTATTGCACACAAACAAACGTTCGTGAACAAACACGCGGGCCAGTTGATTTATTAACTTAAAACAAAGAAACGGTTGCGCGCACACCAGTCGAAAACCGAGTTGAGCAAGTCGAAAGTAGCTTTGAACATTAAGGACGATATATTTATGCGACGGTCGCGCCATTGCGGTCCCAATAACACCGATACGCAAGCACAAGACACGAAATTGTGTTATCTGTTCGACTATAGGGAAACTAACCGGAATTCCACTGTGGCTATAAACATGACACTCCAGCGTGTGTATGGGAACACGAGCTCGTTGCCTTGGGCATTAGATACCGTCCTCTTCTATGCTCGAACATTTAGACAAGCTTTCTTCCATTCTAAATCGTATGTTTTTCTTCGCTTCTATTGTTACAAGCTTGTCCAGTAATTGTCACGCGTTTCCAACCGATGCTCTTCTAAAACTCGTCTATGTTCCATTGGTTTACCATGGAACGTTCCTCCATGACGAACTATTCGTGCAACACACGGCTGTTCATATAACACGCGTTCGTTCGATATCTATGAAACATTTGTCTAAAAGCAGAAATCATCGTCCATCGATTGGAAGCGATGCACAAAGCATTTTATTCCGCGAAATTTCGTGCGAACGCGTTTATTTTCTCTCGTGACAATAGCGGAACGTTAGTCACGGGGAAACACGAACTTCACGCTGCGCAAACACGCACGCGACAGTTTTTCGTTTTATCCGGATGGACACGCGATACGCTCCGCGATTTTATCGTCGAATTTCTCCGAATATCGCGGAAACGACGTTACATTTTTTCGTTCGTCATTCAGAGCCATCCGTTAGCCATCCATAGCGGTGTGTAAACGAAACGATATGAGTTTGAAAATGTCGGATAGAAAACGATGATGACCTCGAACGCGTCGTTTATGAGTCAGAAGAGACATCGCCTCGAAGAAGAGGCCCTCGTCGTTCCACCGACAATACCCAGCAGACCTGGCCCAGCAGACAGGCCGTCGTTATTAAACCTAAATCATTTGCGTCGACCGCGACTGCCATAATTCACAGCCGCCTTAGTGAAATATGATCGCCGTTCAAATTATTATTGTGTGCCTCGAAAACTCTTCTGGCTTCGCGCGAGACCGCGTCTACGGATCTCTTTTTCTTCTTCGTACAGGCGCGGTCCTCTTCGAGAATCCGCTCGGTCTGATCTCTTTCCGCGCGTCATCCCAAGACGTTTCGCAGTCGGAACGATTCCGTAACGCGTCCATGATTTACTGCACGTGTCAGGATTTAACTTAGGAGTTTTAAGGGACCGCAAACTCGCACGGCCATTCTTCTCCCTACTCTTCTCTTTCTGATCCTTGACAGGCCTGTGTTCGGGTTCCACCGAACACTGAAACTCGTTGTCGAATCCACCCGTCTTCCGAGAAATTTGTATCCACCTCAGTACGATCCGACTCGTTCTATTTCCGAGGATTTAGCGAGTTTGTGGTTTCCTCCGAGATTCCTTCGATCTCCGTATTACACACATACTTAGATTATGGTTACAGTGGATGCGTGTCCTGGCGTACTATTGTTTTAACGAATACGTTGAAACAGTCAAATACTTGGATGACGATAAGAATATACGTTTCGGTGTTCGTATGCTTCATTTTTTAGAACGGCAATTCGACAGAACTTATAGGTATAATTACGCGTAGAGATATCGATGTCAGTTTTCGGATCGGTAACGAAATTGACGATAATCACTAGGGAAAACGTTGATTCGATTGAAATGGAAATGGTCTGTGACACGTGGATAGAGATACGTTATTATTATTTCACCGCAGAACACCGGGCTTCTCTGGCTGGATTTTAAAATATTCAAAACAAATCAGGCAGAAACGACCGGCTGAAAGAGCACAGCCGTCGTCGCATCCCGCGCTTTCGTTTTGTAAGGCCGTGGACTCCCGCCGATAATGCACAGGTAATTAAATATCGTTATGTGATTATCTTGTTCAATTGTTGATTACAATATTCGATGAACCGTTAAACGATATTATCATCGTCTGCGAATCATTTCCACCATTTCGCAGTTTGACCTTTCTATAATGCACGCTACGTTTCACTGCGTACATCCTGGCGCGCTCTCGTTATTCAATTAGGCGTTATTACCGTCGTTTCATACGTCGTATCGGTGGGAATTGTTCCTCCGTAAAATGCCCGTTTATGAGGATTCTTTTCATCCCGGGTGGTTTGGTGGTCATGTCGTTACGCTTTGTTGGTTTCGTGATTATAAATAGCTGCACGAAGCTATTTATTTCAAACTCGAACGAGAAACTATTAATAATTATTCATGTTATGTAAATGAGCAAGCTGGACGTGTCGTGGACACGGCGCATATATACGCGTTTCCCTTTCTATAAAATTAATTCGCTGTTATAAATTATGACGATCGGTCGTGTACACCGGTGTCGCGTGTATCTCTGCCCGATACAAATACCCGTCCGACCATTCGGTACAGTGTAATATCGAAATCTCGCAACATACGCCGCATGATGTTGTACCGCGCGAGCAAATGGCTGATCGGAATCGTTAAGGCCGCGTACATCTTATTTATTAGTCGTGTAACCGTGTCGAGCGTGGCCAACAAGGCCGGGCCCTGGTAAGAAACGATGCCGAGCCGAGCTTTGATGAATAGTCCCTGCTTACGTATTCACTTAAGCCTCAATAATGGCTTTATAAAACACGGTCCAACGTTCGATGACTCGTTATCGTTCGTCTTTCACCAATCCTAATAGCTAATTGGAATGAGAAAAAGAATACCAAGGTTGAAACGTGATGGGAAACGATCCGCTGCTGTTTAATTACCCCCGAGCATTAATCGAGCGTCGATCGAATGATGAAACGTCATCGGTTGTAAACTGGCCATACCGAACAAAGAATCATTATCGTCAATCGATCTAACATGCATTTCGCGGAATGAAATCGACATATTTAACGAATCAATATTTGATTTATATTCAGCCGTTTCATCGTTCTGCTTGTACTATTACATTTTAATTACTTTTCGATCAATAACGTGCGTATACGTTCAAAAGAGTAAATTCACCGGAATTGTTCTTTTGTCGGCAATTCGACTGAGCGTCCCAACAGGCAACGATAACCGTGGATCGCGATACGCGATGTATTCGTAGTTGAAACGTATACACGATGAATACAAAATTACCGAATGAACTCGTATTGTCCTGACCTCTTATAGAGAAAAGGACACGCCTCCGGGACGTACTCGACAATTCCTTTATATCATTTGCGTTGTTAGGTAATTATACGCACATTCGTTTCCACAGAAAAGACAGAGTTATTGTGTTTGTATGTAAGTATGTACGTGCTATGTGTGTGCGTGCGCGCGCGCGTGTGTGTAGGTCTACAAAAGGAAACAAGTCAGAACATTACAAAGTATAGGTGAAACCTGACGAAGGCTTGATTACTTGAAATTAGATTCCCAATGAGCTTAATTTCTAGAAAGGGTTTCTCACAATTGGTGTCCTCGCGCACCAGTTGGTGTTGCTCGACGAAAACTCCGTACACTTTTAACCAGCAAAGTACATACATGACGCGGGAAACACGGTCATCTCGTCAACAGTATATTTAAAAGTAATTGGTACAAAGCAGCGTGTCTGCTGGTCTCGCTTTTGCCCGAATAACTTGGCCTCGTTGTTACGACGCAGCTTCCCTGGCCTGTTGTGAATGTAGCATTAATCACAGAATTAACGAGAACACGTAGAACACACGTTTTGAATAATGTCATGACCGAGCGTCAAGCGCTTACGTTTCTCTATGCAAGAAAACAAACGTTCCTTGTCTTTATATGTACACGTCCCTCTACTGTAATTACTGCGTAACTATAATCTAATTTTTACTCAAGCACGATTGCGTATCTTTTAAAAAAACAGACGTAAAAACATTAATTTGTGGCAATATAGCGTTGTTAATAACGTTGATGGAAATAATAGCCGTAAGGGCTCGCGTTTTGTATCTTTGAAATATATTTGAAAAAATTGCCTGCCTATAAAGGAAAACGATTATAATTCGTTTCTGACGTCTAGAAACTGATATTTTGGAACCTGTGACATATCGTTGAACCATTAAGGATGATAGGAGTTAATTTTAAAAATCTGACGTAAAAGTGCATGTTGCTTACTTTATTTACCAGGTATACAATTTTAGACTGTAAACATATTCAGTAATTTCTCCGTAATTGCCTGTAGTGGTATTTTCACCAATAAAACTAGCTTTCAGGTTCGAATTACAGTAGTCAACTGGAAGCTCGAACGAAATTTCATTCCGATTCTACTACCATTTATATTTCCTGCTTCCAGTTGGCCGTATTTAAATGTATATAGTTAGAACGATAATGGTATAACGATCGATCTAGGTATAATTCCAGAATATATATTTCAAAGAGCGTAGTCGGAGCTATTTACGTTTCCGAACATCGTGGCCTAGCCACAAGGGTAGAAGGATTAGTCAACCACTCGTTATATATCACGGGTTTAAACCACAGACTGCCCGGCCAGGTAAAGTATCTACAGGGTATAAACATTCCGACCTGTCGGCCGTACCGAATTATGGCGGAGGCGAGCGTGACGAGAAAGGCGCTTTCGAAGATGTCTCCTAGAGATCCGGCACACAACTCATACAATCGGAATTCCTCGTTTTCACGTCGAATCAGCGTCCACTGTCCCTAATTTTGTCAACTGGAAGATGGTACCACCTTGGTCAGCCTGACATCATACGAATGGTGTGAAATCCTGATTTATACGTTTCTCTGAGTAATTAAGGGACCACGTGTTTGGATTTTAGAGGAAGTTATATTAAGAACGAAGAGAATGTCAGCTTTTTAATGAAGTAATATTTCACTAAGAAATATAGTTGATTATTATGAGTCGTTTAATCCTCTTATACACGTCCAGAATCTCACAAATGATTTTAAACTGAGGTATTCTAATCTCCGACGCGCCGCCAACGACTCAACAACGCAGAAACTATACCTTTAGATGGTACAAAAGAAAAGTAGAGGAAGGAGCTAGGGAAAGCGGGCAGTAACTCGCGCAAAGATCCAACTGCAAATTGCTTCACACCGGCTAACACCTCCAAACTATCCTGGCTCGAATTATTTCCTTATTAGCATTCGGGATCGATACAATCTGACCCGATACGCGGCAAATTTCCAACTTACTTTCGGCTACCGAGCCAAGGAATGTACAAAAGATCGTTAAAAAGATAAACCGCAGCGTATTCCAATCACCGAAGAAATTTCTCGTTCCTCTACCCAACTTCGTTTCTCCTCTTTGGTACTCGTATTTTCAGCCGCGAAATGGGCTCTCCTCTCCGCTTGTCCAAACCGTGAAAATGTAATTGTACCATGGTGGAAGAAACTCGAGGACACCCAGGAATCAGGAGTCGGTGGTAAGGGGTAACTACGTGTCCCGGACGACTGTTTCCTCGGGAATACAATGGACGTAATGGGCGGTTGCTGCGGGCAGACGTTCCTGGCTGTGTCTCCAGACGAACGTAAGAAGCTGTTCCGGGGACCGGAGACGTTGGGAGGTCCTTGGGACACAGGGGCTGGTTCGACGTCACGCCGTTTACAAGCTCAATACATCATTCTTTTCACAATTTGTCCGAAAGCCGTGAAAGCTGTTGGTTTGTCGGCGTACCACGGCTGCCGGATACATCTACGGATCCGGCAAATGTAGCCTCTGACGCAACGGAAGTGACAGCTACTTATCCCCGGCGGTTAAGTCCTACCACACCGTACATTTTCCTCGCTTGACCCGTCCAATCGAACTTCCAACCAGTGCTTTATCCGCCGACTTTTGCAACCTTCGATCTCAACAAGAAATCAAAAGAAACCACACGGAGAATCCGTGAGAAACAGGATGTTACGCGTACGACGGATTTATACGGAATATAAGTAACGCGATCAACGTTGTTTATTTTTGCTGGGATTCTTCCTTTGATAAATGCGTGGAAACACCCTGAATAAATCCGTATGAAAGGGATGTTCCCGTAGTTCGTTTACCATCAATAATAGAACATTATCAGGGCGACGATGGAACAATTAACGTCACGTAAATTATACATCAACCCCTTAAATGAGTAATTTATGATCTTCGACGAGACAAACCAAAAATCTGGTGTACGTTAACGACGAGCGAATTCACGTTCACCCCAGCTCGTTAAACAGTCGCGCGTCCTGCGTGAATACCTGAGTAAACAAATAAAAGCAGCACATCCCGTGGGAACCGAAATTGGCCCTCGACCCTCCTCGACACTACACCTTCATCAGCCGAAATGTCGGCGAAACTTATTACCTCGACCCCTGTCGTCTCATCAGTTATCCGGCAAATATTTCATGGAAAAGGTTGCTTTCGTGGCAATCGCCACACATGACCGAAGATTAAATCAAAATAGACGCATAAACAGGCACATATGGATCGATCAACTAGACGTGTGCGTATAATAACAAAATATGAATTAACCTCGAAAGGACGAGAATTAATTTATAATTCAGCATTACCGTCAAACATCAATCTCTTTAGTACTTTCCACCCCTATATCTCGTTGTTTATCCTTCAACGCCCTTCGTACTCTGTTTTTCTCTATGTACGAAGGGCTAGGTGCGTCCTGGATGGGTGTACCATAACAAGAAGTGGAGGTTCAAGGGTGGATCGTGGATGATAGAGAACCAGAGGGGGTTGAATATCGCGTGTCGGATCGAGGCTCATTGTCTTGCTGTCAGGACCGCGCAAATATTGCCACCATCTCCAGCAAACGCGGATATTTCGTCTATATATCTGTACGGAGCGTACATGTGCACGTGTATGTGCGCGTATTAAGGCTGGTATGCGCTTGATGCCACGGATGATGGTGAATACGTGAGATGCTCCGTACGTAGGTAGTAAGTGGAGGGTTGGTTATTTCTGACAAAGCTTTCTACGATCGTCACTCCTTTGACACGAGTGGCAGGGTCGACGCTAGGGAGGACGACAAATCCTACGCGAGGGATTTCCACGATAACGGAACCATGTTCTGATGGAAACTCGATTATTCCGTCTGGATGTCGTAGGTCGCGATACAGAAAGCTACAAAATTTTTGCGGGGTTCTTGCATCTTTTATAAGGAACCTTTGTCTGACGCGATGTCCAGATGTACGAAAATGTTGTCTGATATGACCACCATATCAAAAATTTAACACAAATAATCGAAGTATCCATAAAGAAATTGATGAACTCGCGTAAGAGTTCCTCGAACCGTAAAATTTCAAAGGAACCTTAAATCGCTACAAAGTTCAGGAATGCTCTCACTCTCTCTCTCTCTCTCTCTCTCTCTCTCTCTCTCTCTCTTTCTCTCTCTTCCTCGTAAGCTTTTAAGTAGACTCAATGGTATACGGTCCCTTCTGTTTCCATTTCGTTTTCTCTCTTGCTTTCGTTTCTCCTGACGTGAAATCTTTTTCCGATTGCACGGCGCTAATTATTTTCAAGCGCACCACGAAACCACGACATCCCGTCCTAATGCATAATGTATGTCCGGCTTCCCCGAGACACCCTCGGAGCACGAATGCACGGACCGCCGTATTAACAAAGGCGTCGTAGACGGTTTAACGATGTTCTTCTCGTGGAGCTTTCTATTAACCTTATGCCACAATCCGACGCTGTTACTGCGAAAACATCGGAATACCACAAAGCGTCGTATCGTTGCCATCTGGTCTATCCTAGAGGCCATGAATTAACTTCAAAGAACCCGTACCATCCATGTGCCTCAGGTAAAGAACCGAAAACATAGATTTTTACCACATACAGGGTGGTCATCTTCACGGGTGTCTTATTTGCTCGTTAAAACAGTTGAAACGATGGAAACGTTTTACCGTAAACAAATAAATCTTCTCTTTCGAGGCTGGCCTCTGAAGAAATCACACTTTTAAAATGCAAATCTTGTAGCACGGTTATTGGTAACTTTGAACGTGGGGTTTCCTTTAACGTTCGTTTTATCTTACATGTAAACAAGCGTAGAACGGATTTTTTTGTTCGATGCAGATATTATACGCGTCTAACGAGAAAAATATAACGGGACAGTAATTGTTTCGAAAGACTGAAGATCGATGAGAAGAAATTGTATTTCCAATGCTCGAGGAAGGGGTGCCAACTAATTTTCCCTCTTTTCCCGTTCAGAAACAACGATTACAGTTTAATAGAAATCTTACGACGGTGCCGCAAAAAAGTTGAAGGAAAGGAAGAGGGACGACGCGTAACGAGATTCTTTTTCAATCTCCTTCGAGTTGCAGCAAGTACGAAAAGACGCGATATTAATTCACGTCGCTATTAAACGGGAAAACCGTCACGAAGACGACGAACTACGCGTTTCCGTGACTAAGCCGTGAACGTTAGTTCGATATTTAACTGTCTTTTTTTTACAGTGGACATGATACTTGAAGCAAAAATTTTCTTTGGCTACAAGCAGAATTTTTATAGTCTGTTTCGATCTTAATATTCGACCAATGGAACACGGTTCTCGGGTGTATCTCCTTTTTTCCATTTCATTTTGGCGCTGATAGTCGGACATAAACGAGTCGGACGCTAGTGTCGAAATGTGAAGATCAAGCAATTATCATTCCTAAGTTATTTCTACACTAAGCCAATATAATTAACCCATATAATTCACCCTCGCCATATTGGGTATACGATGAAGTCTGTTGCGTTGATTTATCACGACTGTATACACCTAACAAGCTCAGTATCGATTTAGTTTTACGGTCGATAAGCAATTCGATATTTGACATTCGCAACGCGTTTAGCAGAGGATAATACGAAAAGCGATAATCTATGAAAGGAGAGTAACGCGGCAAGGAACAGCAGGTTAAGCAACTGCTGGTATCTTTATCATCGGAAACACAATTTCATTACAATGTGGCCGCGGCGCTTACGAGTCCCAGGGGCGAACGCGCCGTGTGCGGTTTAATTAATCGTCCGTAAGTACAGTTTGCATCCTCCGCGTTAATTATAGCCGGTACACTGTAGCGCGAACTACAGCGTGCCAACTTCTGTCCGACGTAAATCGACGACGCGACGAGTTCGGAGCTTTTTCGTGCGTCCAAGCGTAAAGACGTTCTCACATGCCGAGTTACGGGTACCCACCAAACTGGATCTACAGAAATTAGTCTGCAAATATGTAATATTAAAGGTTGGTGTACTGACGATGCTCCAACGTGACTAAATGATAATAAACTCCATCACGTTTTTTTCATCTTATAACCACACAAGGCTTCTCGTTTATTCGACGGGATAGGAGATTTTCTTTGGAAATTCTGAGAGGACAAGAGCAGATAATTTCAGGGAAATTGCCATTGATAAGAATATCGAAGTACTCGGTGAAGGAAAACGAGTGCATTTTTCAATATTTATTTAATAGAAGAATGATACGTATTTTTCATGACAATAATGGTATTTAATTTTTTTGATGTTTGGAAAGATATAGATTTTCTAGTAGTTCTTTCGCTCCAAAGATTTTATCGCATATATCCGTTCAATGAAATATAGCGATGTAGCTTTAACCGCGTACGAACGATTTTGTAAGCATTTTTAAACGCGCAACAAACGTTCATTACTCTCGTTACGCTCTTCCGCTCACAAAATGAATCATCGGCTACAGTAACATACTTTCATCGACACTGAAACCGCGCTACGGTATCGATTATGAAAATAACGCGAGTTAATTGCTCGACAAGCGAGCTCGATGAAAGCCAGCTCCGTATCGTCCTGGTAATATAATGCTCGTTACCTATCGGTTACTAAATAGCGTGTACGCGCGCGCACCAGCTCGTTATCTGGCTGGATCTTCATTACCGTCGTGCCAACGCTTGTTTCGCGCCGACTACTCGCGCGACGACCATTGTGCGCGACGATTTGAAAGCCGTTTCGCGACGCTCGAAGAAAAATGCATGAACAGGTGCGAAATACGGGCCTGATAACATATGCCGCGTCATAACTCACTGCGGCAAGAGTAATGTTCGTGTCGCTCATAAAGAACGCGGGGCTTTGTCAGTATCGAGCTACTCGTCGTTTCATCGAGCCCAACGCGTTTCTCTCTCTCTCTCTCCCTCTCTTTTCCTCTTCCTCTCTCTTTCGTCTCTACCTGACGCGCTCCCGTGAACGATGAAAAAGGAAGAATTCGCCCTGGGAGGACCTGGCGCGGTGCAATCAATATTTTATCGCCTCCCCTGTCATCGAGGACCATTGTAGACCGCCTTGCGCGGACTTCGACCATAGTTCAGCCGATGACATTTCAATAAACCCTTTAGGGAATAAGGTCAGCCTAAAACCCCGGCCGTCACGACCCATCGAGGCCCATTCGTAGCCAATTCGAGACCACGTCTTTCGCATAATGTCGTGCTGCACTGGTATTATAATATATAAGACTAAAAGAGACAACCTTTCTCTACTTTAATTTAATTCATCGTCCATTTTACTACCAATGGAAGCTCGTATTTATAAGAAAGAATTTACTACTGTTTGTTTGTTAAGCTGATCGTATTACAGATTTTAGTAGTTAAGAAATTTGCAATAGGCCAGATTTATATCTATATTTACCGTCTCTTTGCCTTCCAATTTAATTCATTCGCAAACTTTAGCATTTTGCAGAAACGTTTGTATGCATGAATATAATATTGCCGCAGTCATAAAGTGCCGAGGTACTAAACAAATTGGACGAGCGCTGGCGATGTAAGCGAGTCCAACAATTAAGCATAGCTCTGCCAAAATTGTAACCTTGCTAAAAATTACAGGACATTTTGTTGGACGAAAATACCGGGCACCGAGAGATTGGGGCTCGTTCCTGTTTTCTCCTTTCTTTTTTTAATCCGCTTGTTTCATCTCTGAATCAGCTTTCTTGAACAAAGAAACGAACGACCTTAAGCCGGACCGAGCTCGACGAAAGCGGCGACATTTCAACAAACTTGTTAGGGAATAAGGTCACTCGAGTCCAACGGTACAGCTAGCACTCTCGAGGACCTCGAATTGAAATGCCAGCTCGTAATCGCGCGCCGCGAAACACCCTGCCCCGTCGAGATGGTAATTTCAGGAAAACTCGACGAAATTTTCAGTTCTTGGTGACGCGTGACGCGATAATAGCCGGTGTTAAATTGCTCGCGAGCATTGTTAACGTTCTGACTCATTACGTTCTGACCCTTCGTGTCTCGCGAATTGTAAACGAAATACGTCACGATGCGTGGGACGATGCGCCTTGGAACGTTTGCATTTTTCAGGGGTTTGTAGAGTAACGCGTTGCGGAAGTAATTAAACACAACAACGAATTAAGAAAGAGGAAATTGAATTAAAAGGAAAGTGCGCGATGGCGTGCTGCAGGATGATTTAAAATTTAACTATTAATTTCCATCGACGAAGCTAAACTTCACTCGTTAATACCACTCGTAAATGGCTTATTAAAGTCTTACGAGGGATCGCTGTAATTAGTAATACACGCTATTCCAAGCGCACAAGTCGCATTTTAATGTACATCTTCATTTATTCATGTATCTCGTTATCTGCTTTTACCTTCCCTAAGATTTCTGTAAAATTACCTACGCTATTTGGCATTCGGACAATTGATACAAGGAATTCTAAGATTTGTATAAAATTATCTACGCTATTTGACATTCGAACAATCGACACAAGGGATTTTCACCAGATTCAATTTTCAGAAAAATTCAGATCGCAGCTGCGAACTGGAATTTTTAAAGGAGATCAGTTTTCATTCTAGGAAGGAGGAATCACTTTGAACAAGAACGTGAACAATAGAAATGGAAGTTAGGAAATTAAAAGTTGTTATACGGTGTTTTTCTGAAAAGAAACATATGGTCGGCAGATCTCTCGAATTAGTCAAGGTCACGGAAAAAAGAAAGCGGAAAAGAGGAAGCGCACGTTCTTCTACGTGGTGCGGAAAAGTCACGAGAATAACTTTCATGTGTCACGATGCAGAGAAACGAGTGGATTCGGGGAGCGAAGGTTCTCGCTTGAAAAAGTTTTCACAGACCTCCTACGGCGGCCTCCGCGACGGGTGGGGTCCGTGGAAGGCAAGTCCTAGGTCATTGTGCGTAAATACTGAATCATTGACGGCCATAAAGGCGATTTCAGCGTGGTATTTAACGGCCTTTAAGGTGGCTCAAAGCAGAGCCAGCTTCGAGCATCGGTATACCAAGACTCCCTCCTTCTCGATATCGTTTTTCATTTTTCACCTTTTCACATCGATTCCCATGGCACAATGAAGTTTTAACGGCACCCATCGTGCAGCCCACGCCGACCAACAGAAAAAAAGGAAAAAAGGAGATAGGGAAAGAGAGATGACATGGAACCAAAAACAAGGGGGGAGCAGAAAGGTATGAAAGGTAAGCTAGAAAGAACAGCATGATTTCTTGGAAAAATTTATATGTTTCGCTCCAAGTGTACTCTCGTCAGAGTAAAAATTCATAAAGTACCGGGCGATAAAATGGAAACTAGTTTACAACGTTTAATGTCTGAATTAATTATCATTTTACGGAGTGGGGAGGGGTGGATCCGGTGTGGAGTACACGGTACCCCTCAATTATTTACTGGCCTCGATAGTGCGTTAAAACTTGTTACGTCCTACCTGGAAGCTACCATAACGATGCTTGGAAGTTGTCCGAGCTTGGTCGAGTAAGCGAACTAAAAGAGCAAGAGAGAAAGGAAATTGCCAGCTATCTCAAGAAGGATCTAAGCTGGCTACGCGCTTCTTTTCTATTTAGTCTACTCGAAATTCCACTTGCGATATCAACGTCAACCACATGGCCTACAACTTGCACACGTAAAATTGTTTTGTACGGGCCTTTGCAAATCTGGTTCAAAAAATTGTTTTCTTTTAACAGAAATATATATATATATAGATCGAAATAATGTTTTAGCCACCCATATGCTATATTCTATTTTTTATTTTTTATTTTTTTTTACCAATATGATATAATACTTTACCAAATGTCCTTCAGGACAAATTGTAAAAACCGAAATAAACTAAAAAAAAAAAAAAAAAAAAACGTTACTCTAACCACGCCCGTGTCTTGTAACGATAACATATGTAACGTACAAATCAAAGGTTTCAAACTATTTACTGACATTGCGGTGTATATTGACAATTGCAAACGCAAACGTTAATAATGGTAATGATTATAGACCAACTTTTGTCCCGGAACAATATGCTTCGGTGACAAATAGAAACCTCGATTGAACCAATTGGAAGGGTGTGAACGTTCACTGTACCACCTTGCCAATTACGCCATAGTTTAGTTTGATTTGCTTTATGCGAAATCAAATATATTAGTGGTAAAGAGAGAATGTAATACAGAATGGGACTGTCATTCTAGCAACGTTACCACATTGGTATCATCAATATGTTTATATCATCCGCGATTCCCGTGGATTGCTCGTGCCGCAAATCTTGTTGCAATTTCCTATCGATCTGGCCGCGACAATTTCGAAACTCCGCAAGTTGGACGCGGCTTTCCACGGCGACGAAGATCGACACATAATTCCCGCTAGCTACATAACTCTGTGCCGTCTTCACAGCAAAATTCACGGCGGATTCAGTGGTGGCGCGAAACGACAGCAGAATTTCCGTGGAATTTGGCGAACGATCGACGGCGCATCGACGTAACGTCGAATGTGACGTTTGCCACCGACGATTCACCTTCCCCACGTACTTTCTCGTGTACCTGATGACGTATGCATGAAATTGCAGGCTAGTTTGTCGCTATCCCGTCAATGCAAATTGTGACAGAGCCAGCCTGTTATCGGGCCTGGTGCGTTTACGTTCGCGTATTCGCGTCAGTAACTCGACCACTTTCGCTTAGACGCCAGATTCCAACAGATGCGAACTAAATTTACGAACACTGACAACCATCAAGCAACTCTCCCTGCAGACTGTTTAGGTACCTGAAATTTCATTAGTTAAATGGACTGTCGTTAACTTCGTCGAAGTTCCCGTCGAATGCCGAGTACATTTCTCACTGCTAGAAGACTGTTCCTATCGCTCGACCATCGATCTATCTATGTAATGTGAAAACATATCCCACCCTTTTGACTACGGTGAGATAAATAATTGCGATTTTTTATCTTAGGGAATATTTCCTTCTTTTATCAAACATTTAGAACTTGGATAGAAATTTGTGAAATATGCATTTATAAAGCCTTTCAAAAAACAGGAAATGCCAAAGCACGTCATGATTTTGTAAATTTTTTAATCTTCGAAACGGGAATGAAACTTTCAAAAGCGTAAATTTCGTGTGAATCAGAGTTAGTTTGAAAAGGTGCCATTTTGCGTATGTAGCGAAGAATTTCATGGGATCCCAACATTTTTTAAGGTTGACACCTACCTTACGATTTTCTGGCGTCCGCCAGATCAGAGTTGTGTCACCACGGGTGATCACGTAACGCCGCAGGTGTGCCAAACATTTTTCAGGGAACGTGAGCCGCCCGTGAGCCAAAATTATACGAAATCTCCAGCGGTGAAACGTCTCTTCTGTAAATTCCGACTTCCTCTTTCGCTTCACCCTCTTAAACTCTCGTGGAAGTCCTGCAGACACGTCGTTGTTACGCGACTACCGAAACTTACGTCTTTATGCTCGAGGACGAGCCTCGAATACGTTACACGAGATACATTTCTAATTAAGGAATATACATCACGAGGAAACTTGGCTTGATACATATCCTTAACAATGTTGAGAATCCATTTCTTCGATCATAAAAGCAAATTGACGCGAAAGGATAACATTTCTATCGATTATGAAAATCGATTATTGAGAGAACTTTTTTTCCCATGATTGTTCTAGCATAAGTCCGCGTATGAAATTAAATTTCAAGCGATGTCGCACCACGCGAAATCAATGAAACGTTCGACGTGATCCTGCAACTGCATTAACGCCGCTCCCGATTTATTTATTTACAGAAACATAATCCGGAGGAAAAAAAGCCGCAAGTCCGGCGGGAACGTTTTCGATAACAGGGCGGAAAAACGAAAATAAAAAATGATATTGACGAGAGAAGGAGACAGAATGAATGATTACCCGCAATTTCAGCATCCATTCGATTTCCATGAATTCTAGTTCGAATTTTATTTTTAATCCTCTCATTTGCAATCAGTCGTAAATACAATTACCGTCACCGGTGAAACAGCGAACGCTCGTCGACAATTATTGACTGGCGGTTATGGATACTCATCGAAATGAAATTTTCAAAGGCAGCCTGCCGATAAATCCAGATTAACCGCTGTACATACATATATGTACGCATATCCTAGAGATATACCCGTCTCGGTTAGACATAATTCATCGATGACGATTCGTGCAGGCGTTTCAAATATTTTCCCCTCCGAGATACCCAGAAACCACATGAATTAAAATTACATGAAATCTCCAACAGAGAGCGAGGTCTTTCGAAGATTCTTCCACGCATGGGTCTCGTTTCTTTCTCTTCTTTGCTCCTTTTCTCGTTACCATCTGTTTCGTTTCCTCCCGTCGATCCTCAGGTTGAAAAGCATCGTTTGGTGCTGGACGTGATGCGCGAATCGACAATGCATGACAATATAGTATATATCTTTCAGAGGTAGCGTGAGTAGTTTCAAATATTTTCGTAATAATGTGCGATCAGGGGGAGGGGAAATGGTGACAGCGGCAACAACGGGATATGTCTCAATGTTTTGGTCCGCTCGTTCAGCTGTCTCCATTGTTAAAGAAAATCGACAATGGCACGTCTCGAATGACGTTTTCTTTTCCACCGCGGTCACGGTGTATACCTGCAAGGAGAGGATCACACATCGTGGAGGTCCCATTTCGAAACGATTTCCACCGCTTTTAGTGACACTTAAGATGGCTGGTTGCTTCAGTTTGCTCTTTTGTGGCCTCCGTTTTGGAAATACGCACGACTACGCTTCTGCCAACCATGGATATCGTGGAAGATGGATACCTTCCTGGCGGCGCAGCGCAGCGCGAACAATGGTGGCTAGTCGTTCTGCTCGATGAACTTTTAATAGATTTGTTACTGCTCGTTCGTGAGTACCGGAAAACGAAGGTCTTTAGGGAAAAACTGAGACGTATCTTCCTTTTCTTACTCTTCTTTCGATATCGTGTTTGTATAATAAATAGTTGTTAGCGGTGTAAGAACTATATTTTTCACGGAAGAATGAAACATTTTTCTTCCACTACGCTACAAACTTATATACACTCTCGTATACGTTGTTAATATAAAAATCTATTAGAAAATTCACTATAAATCTTTGGTTACGTCATTTCTGGATTCTCGTGGGAAACGAGCAAATTCCACTTAAAACGATCACGATTTTTTACTCTTTACAACATCCTAGACGAGCACTTGGTTTTTGGAGAATAATAGCCACGCGAGGAAGTTCTTTCAATTTTCTAATATTCGAATCGCGTGTAGCGTTAACTCAGAGGTAAAAAGCGAGCAAGTAAATTTCCACCCGAAAAAGTTGGCAAAAAGCAGAAACCCGTAATCATGGAGCGACAAGGTACGTTTTCAGCGTATTTCGTAGTGGATAGTTATTCGTATGGTTATGATTAGACTGGACGAAATATAGTATTCCGTCTAATTGCATAATTGTACCGTTTAAGGGGACCCATTTAATTTCTTCACTTTGTTGCGCAAATCGTGGTCCGTTAATAGGCCGGGTCGATTCGAAATGAAAGGGTTCGACACCCGTCCACATATATCAATCCCAAGAAATCCGAACCACGTCTCTGCAGCCTCTTGAGCTGCCTAGATGAAATTATATAGCGAGGCAGCACTGTCTAAACGGCGGAATGTAAGTCGGTCGTTCGTCAAACCAGCTATAGACCAGTAATTACTCGACAATCTCTAAAGCTCGGCTAGCTAAATGCTGTAGAAGATCGTAGGCGGAAGTACTCGATCAGAATAATTCGAATTAATTCGTAGAAGCGTCATGGAACGTCGACGAAACCGACGAAAGAAAGAGGATCGTTGTTTCTCTTAATCGTACGTACGTATGGAGCACGAGCATCCGAGCTGAGAGGAAACGATAAGTTTCGTCTGGAAAGTCAAGCCGGAAAAGGTGGTAAGAAAGTAGAATCATCTTACTTGTTTCTTACAGCCAGTCTCCATAAATCTTTTCTCGGTCGGCTCAAAGAGAAAACCAGCTCCCGCACAGAATCGAATTTCTTTGCCACGTGACAGACCGTATTTTATTGTAGGTTCCTGAACAATCTTTACAAAAACAAGAACAGCTGCCTATCCACGGATTATTCTGTTTGTTGTAAAGACGTCGAAGGGATAGCAGGGATCGTAGTTTGTGTTTGCGTTTAACCGCCCTCCCTCGAACATCTTATAACAGAACAGCTTTCGCAAAGATTAACTTCGAATTAGATCATCGCCGCTTGAAATTGAGGGATTTGCTAGATTGTCGTGTATCACAATATTGTTGTAGTAATTTGTTACAAATGAAAAGCAAACGCCTTTAATGCTTCTCTTGTCACTATTTTATTATCAGGAATACTTTACATCAAGAATAGCAAAGGATATCTAAAAGTCACTTATAGCGACGTTTAAAGACTGTTCAAAGATTCTCGAAGGTTACTTATATTTGTTTGATAGTTATTCGAAGTTCATTCGAGGTCAATTGAAGAACACTTGAAAGTAGACTAGGGTTGTTTGATGTTCGCTCGAGGATCGTTCAAGATCGTCTAAAATTATAATAAAATTGCTCAGAGTCATTTAACAACCATCATTTTAGTGTCGTGTCTACAAATATTATCGATAATCGTATATTTACAAAGCAGAAATATTAAATTCCTATAACATTATTTTCCTTGGCAGGACTGATTTTAAAACTACGGCAAGTTTCAGGATGACCCAATATTTATCATCTACGAGAAGACGTAGCTTGTCCCGCAAGCTGCTCGAAACTTTTCCTCCGTTACATTTTTCAAGCGAACTTACGTCACCTTCCGTACTTTCGAGACTACTTGACATACAATTATATATCAACATGAACAAATAGCAGCAGCCGTGGACCGACGCGAACGCAACATCTTTACAACATCATTAAATTGCAAGAGATTCGAGTAGTAACCGAGCTGACGGCGCAAACGGCAAGCTTCTCTCGCGAATTGAAAAATAAAGAATAGTGACCGGTGTTTTTGCGAGAGTCGGTCGTCTTGTCGACGCTCCATCTTGCTGCCACGCGCAACGTTTGCTTAACTCTTTGCAGAAGGGACTGCTCGGCTCATCGCCTTACAAAATGAGATAAGCAAATGCTCTCTTTCTCATTCTTCCTCTTTCGTTTCCTAGAAAACGAGGTTGCTTATGAAAACACGATCAAATTTACGTATATTAAAATTATGCTTATTCTTCAAATTATTTAAAATATTTACTGCTTTCATGTTTCGGTGAACTGATGAATTTCAGTGATTCGAGATACGTATTTATTTGGACCGTTCGAGAGATTGTTAAAATTTTAAGAGATTTCGCGAATTTCTGATAGGTATTTATAGAAGTTTGTACCTACAATTAAGTTTCTTAGATTCACTAGTAAAACGAACGAACTTTTCGATAGGTTTTTCTTAATGGTTGTTATCAACGGCCATTAGTATTCCACACTGGATTACTGCGCTTTCTATCTTCTCCGTATGTTCAACTATTAAATCAATCATCTTAAAGATTGGGTCGATTGGATCGAGCGTGGATAACGCCCATAATTACGACGCTACGTGACAAGTTTAACGATATAGTCTGTAAATTTGCTCTCGTTTCTATCGATTTTCGTAGACGATAATTTCATATTTTTCGTGGTTGTTTCAAAAAGCCCGCAATTTATTACTTCGTAAGTTTTAATTCCTTACACAATTTTCTTTCATCCCTTTTTGGATGTATCCTACAAAGTTCCTTACTCTTTGCTCTCATTTTGTTCTGGCTTCACTACTATACACCAGATAGTCGTTCAACAATTCAAAATTTTTCGTCCTTGAATTTCTCATCTGCATCTGCACTACCGACTATAAATATTAGAACACTTATCGATATCTGGCATAAAGATATTCCATCTGCATTGTATGCATCTCATACTACAACATTAAATAAAGTGAAATTTGTTAGAATTTGCTAATAAATATAATAAGTGGGTGTCCCAATATTTACGACCGGTAGTGTATATAATAATACCAACCCTCTTTTTCCAACTCGATAAACAAAGCACCTAAAACAGCGCGATCCCCGTTGTTTTTCGAAACCTGTCCTTTAAACGATTTACGTAACCGGTGCATCGGGGATAAAAAAAAATATCATATTTATGAGACGAATTGCCGATCGAATCTGCAAAGATGGTGGAACTGAGGAAGAGGGGCTTTGCACTGAAAAAGCTGTTTTTTCGACCCTCGTCCGATACCGCCCTTTCATGCTCTGGTTTCCGTCACAGGCAACAACACTCGTCATTTATAAAAGCGACCCTTTAAAATAAATCTACATCGCCTCTCGCAAGTATTGCTCCGAGGGATGCGCCCGTGTTCGCTTCAACCCCCGTTATAATCCACACTGAACCATCACCCCACTTCGTTCTCGCGCTCGCCGCCGAAATTGCTCGCGGCTCTGTGATTAACTTCCATTCATCGGTAGCTTAACCGAGCCACAAAATCGGAAGGTCGAACGAGAATGTTTGGCAGCGATCGCGTGCCACCTTACTTAACGATGTTATCAACGAAAAGTTTTTCGGAATGCGCCATTACGAAGAGACTATCTTTGATATATCTTTGATAAATTAAAGGCTAAAATAGAGTTAGTTGAGTTCAGTAGGATTTAGTGCAATCAAATTAAGTAATTTTACTTTGTAATGGGGCAAATTCGATTATGGACAATTCTTACGCGATTTAGATTTGAAAACGGACTATTTAGATGAAATTTAAGATTTTGAATATATCGTAACGTAACTGGGCCATATCGATATGGAGTATTATTTAGAGGGTATTTCGTGTTACAGTTGGATATAGATAGATCCTATGTTTGTCAGGAAACAAGGCTCGTTCAATCCGGATAACGTTGTTAACTATGTATAGGTAAAATAATAGGAAAGAATATTCGTTGATTTTCAGTAAGTCGTTACAAGGAGTATTGGAAACAGGAGAAAACATTGGGACGAAGATTTCACTATTGGGAATAAAAAGCGACGAAGGTAAAGAGAAAAATGTTTTTTACTATCCGCCCTCGTAAAATCTGCTGTTACAATGATGGTAAAAATAAATCAGCGGATGCAGTTGGTTTGCACGTTTATCGTGAAGGGTGCTGTAACTAATTTATTCAGCCATGAAATCTATGTGCATCGCTGACAATGAGTTATATCTTTTTTTAGATAAAAAACAGGTTTTAAAAAATATCACAAACCTTTGTAACGGAGAACGTTATCGATAGTAAATAACGATATACAGTGTATTAAATTTAACAGCTGTCGTATTTATGATCGTACCGAATAACTATTCTCAGATGTGTCGAACTTTCAAGTTGAGCATCCGATAATGGCATCTTTCTGGTTCACGTGGCACTATATCGGCAATTTCATGGTTCCAAAATTCGATATCAACGATGTGTCCGTGTCGTGAGAAACAACGATATCCTTTCTTTGCGAATAAACAATCGCATAGAGAATGTTTGCAAGGTGCATTTCAAACATGCTTAGCTGCTCGCGTTCTCGTCACAGGGCGTTTCTAACCGAGCACAGACCACAGAGATAAGTCCTTAATTAATCGAATAATTTGCACATGGGTCGACGTCTTGGGTCAACCTCAGCGTATGGTTATCCATCAAACGGATGGTTTGTTGGTCTAATGCTGAAATTATGCTTTGTAAGCTGCATTATGGTCGATTAAGGTTCGTGGAATTAGGCCAATAGGTAAGTCTTTTTCAGTTATCCCCGCGAACGATCCGATATCGATGCGTGAAAAATTAAACAAATCCGAAAAAAGTTAAATTAATAATTCGCCTCTAATATAATTCCATGTCCAATAAATTCGTTCCATTATCAATACATTATTAATTTTTATTCGAATAAAAAGTCATTGCAGAGTAGCTCGACGAATAAACGAAGTCCGTTCAAAAGATTAAGTCTCCCACCGCAATACCGAAAAAGCCTATACTTTCAAAAAGCTTCCAGTCAAACAACGTTCCAGCAAGAAACAAACTCTCATCCTTGTCTTCCTGTATTAAGCACACGATGAAATTCGTCGACATACCAGTTAGTGGAATCCACGAGAGCGCATATTTCTTAATTAATGCGGTCGGTGTTCTCGATTTCATCTGACGTCGTACAGAAACCCTCCCACGTAGTCAGCCAGTCATTACTTCGTGCTTTCGTCTCATCATCTGGCCTCAATTTACTTTGCAAAGAGCATTCGATAATAAAACCGGAATAGGCGGTTATCGTATAGCACAATCGTATGTATTCGAGCTTTCGCGCGAAGAAATATCGCCCGATAGGATCTGGCTGCACCAATAAAGTTGTCGTCGTTTAATCTCGCGCATTAAGGACGAACATGCGCTTAATTAAATTGTAGATGCGCGACATCCCGTTCTTGGCTAACGATTTTCTGCTTCTTTCCAACGAGCGAGGTCATTAGGATGAAATAAAGAATAAGGAGAAAACGAAGAATAGCTCGTTCCTTTTTTTATTCTCCTTCGTCTCTCCTTCGCAAAGTTTGTATTTCTCATTGCCCTCCATTGAAATTCGCGTGCTTTGATTAATTAAACGAATGCAAGCTCATCTTTTAAGCCGACGGAGCAGTTCGCGATGACTTGCGAAAGAAATTATTATCCGTCAGATTCTCACGAGGTCTCTCTAAGAAAATGGTGACTCTTATAACGGAGGCACAAAATAAACCACCTCGGTGAATGGAAGCTTTTCTTTAAGTGAGCGTTTAATTAGACAAATACCGGCATACCAGGACTAACAGCTAATGCCGCATTTATTTTCTCCTTGTTTTCGGCCTCTCAAAAGCTCTGCCATCAAACTAATCATCTTTTACCGAGAAACTGTTCGCGCAATTTATCGTTGCCTATTCTTTAAAAATTCATCTCTAGCTAAAATGGTTATTGAATTCCTCTTTAGCAGAAAGAGAATCCTCTTAATGATCTCTTTAGCAATTACTGGTTTCGTTCGCGTCTGGTTTTTTCAGCGTATAATTTCATCACTGAATCGAATCGAGCCGACCTATTCCACCCTCCTTTTCTCATCGAGTTTCCCTTTATCCGGATGTATCGTCGATGTAGAAGCGTTCCGCAAACTATTACAGACTTAACGCGACACAACAGCATCTCGTGTTTAAGGAAACAACTCTCCGAAGACTGTATGCGACTAAGTTTACTTCCCAGGCCTGGACATTCGGGTCAAGTACCTGCTTAATGAAACAATTAACATCCACCGCATTTGCATATAACAGTTGCATTGAATTTCCTTAACGAGCTAAGGAAAGAACGGATTAACCGACGCGGTCGTAACTGAAACATCGGATTTTCGGATTTCGTCGTTTTCATCTCACAACATTCGCGCGAATATTTGCTGGTGGGATAAACTCAATAAAGACCGGTCTCGTCCCAACATTTTTTCCTCCATTTTCTCTAGCGAATGTCGGGCTCAGCTTCAGCCAATAGGCACACATCGCAGTTAAAACCACCCACTCCCGCCGTGATTTGTAACACAGAAACCCTGCATTATCCTCGTTGAATTTTCATTTCATACTCGGCTCGTTGAAGGCGAGCAATTGCCTATAAGACGATGCAGGGCGCGACGCTAATTGAATTCCATCCTTCTCTCCTTTTTAATTAAAGCATAAGTGTTCCAACTATACTTATACGTTTTACGTTCCGGTGAACCTCGTGAAACGTAGTCTCGACCGACTAAACGTCGGTTAGTCGAGCGTGGGACACGTCTCGTCTCTGGTTCAGTAATTTCGTGAAGCAATTGGATGTTTCGAGGACAGATAAGCCGAAAAACAGTGATCGTAATTAACGCGTCTAATCTGGCCACGTTTCCTAACGGCTCCGAGGACGACCAGCGAATAGTTCGTACGCGATATTACGAGGTTGGGAACTGTTATCCACGGATCCTCCTCTTTCGTTCTCTCTATGGCAAAAGTTTGCTTAACCTGGTGAAGCTCGGACGTTCACTGTGCGGACAAGCGCTTAATTAAGCGAATAACATATATCATCTTAACGCCTAACGCTGAAGCCAAGTTGGTCTCGACTTCTCCTCGCACGTAGAGGAACCGAGCCAACAGGGCGGGCCCCTTGTAACATGCGCACCGTACATGTACATATATAGTTGTACGTTTGTATAGATAGGATACGTCGGACCCAGGAGATGGGCTGCTTTTCACCGGTTCCTTAGCTTCCTCGTATGTGAGCCACAGAACCAGCTCTTCCCCGGTTCAAAGATGCCCACCCATCCTACTCCTTCTCCATTCTCCTTTGCCGACATTGCACACCTTAACGTGTACTTACATCGCTGCACATTTGCCGGTTAACTAATAGACGGTCCTTCCTACGGCCTTCCTCTCTTCCTTTGCCCCTTCATCCTTCTGCACCACCTCCAACACATCACCGGCTACCGAATATGCAGCCTCGTAACAAAGATATCCTGGAATTACACAGCCGGCTTGTATGCCGCACCCTCCGGCGACTCGCGACTTAGATATCCTTCCGGTTGTCAGGCATCGATCTGAAAGAGATCGAACCAACACCCACTCGTTCACCTTGCTATCCTTTATTGATATGTATCGTACATGCACGTAGATGTGTTTACTCTATAGAATTTTCTCAATTTTTTCGAGCCGTTGTTTTGTTACTGAAAAAGAGAATCTCGACGATCATTGCACGATGTTGCGCGTGGAATGTTTCTGTTTGCGATGTAGCTCGGAAAATAGATTTAGTTGACGCGAAGAATGTTTACACGATGCTTCGAGAGTTTATGAATTGCTGCTCTTGAACCGAAAATCGAAGAATAGATTACCTCCGAAATAGGTTACAGTCGTTGAAGATAAAACAGCAGGTTTGAACGTGCAAGCGGTTGGTACGTTCGAAACGATCGTAGAACCGTACGCAGGTGTCGATTCGGTAGTCGTAGCGAGTAGAAAAGAGCCTGACCGATATTTAATTATCATTAGGAAATTCCATTAGCCAGCAAACATCACAGTCGTTCGCTGATTGTAACTAGTTAGAGTCTTTAACTATTTGAGTTAGAAATTACCGGTCGTAATTTCAATGCTGCTTTCACGGCCGTTCTCTATTCATGCACGACGAGAGGAGCTACTGTCACACTGCCGTTTAAGGACTTCTCTCTCCTAAAGACTGAAACGTGTCTGGCATAATTGAAGCGCCTGAATGGGTGCGCGAATATTTCAGCAGTCGACTAACGTCGATGTTTTGCACGGTAATGTATTCAAAATCGTACGTGTCGTACGGTAATTCCCATCCCACCCTTTCAACCCCCGCCCGTTGAAACGCTTTAATAACCCGACGTAACGTTCTCTCGACTTCGCTCTCGAACTCTCTAGCTCTCGCGAGCAAGCTTCGATGTAAACACTAGTTAACGAGCAAGCTACTGTGTAACGCGTGGCAAGCAGATAATAATTCCGAACTCTCAGCGGAAGTTCCTTCGTTTCAGTGTAGTCAAATCGATAACTATGAATACCACCACCATCCAAGAGTTATTCGTTTTACTTATTAGTACATATTAATTCTAACGAACGAGTAAAATTGTCTCTGGTATCGTACCTATTACAACGAAACAAATAACGCTGTAACTACGAGTCTACATCTACTATGTTATAACAAGTAGCACTAAATACCACTAGAATGGAGTTCCATAGCTTGGAGAAATCAATTGATTTCGAGCGACCAATAGCAAGTACGGATGATGAGTCTACACTGAAATCAACCGAAGACGCGAATGGAATACGAATGGCACATTCGCCAATCTCCGACGTCCCTTTTATACCCGTGGACTTGATGAAATCCCCAGTCAATAAGATACAGAAGGTTAAGGCCTATTCAGCAGGGAGTTGACGAAAGATCGGCCATTATTCTTCAAGAAATTTTTATAAGACCATCCAATACCCTTTTCCCGTGAAATTTTGTTCTTTTCTTGAACGTCTGGTCCTTTTCTTCGCTACGCCATTCATCAGACAAAATGCTAATTAAAATATCAATGAACGATTGTATACTAGGCTTTTCACACGAGATTCCAGTTTCTCGTTACTCTGCATATCTTCCATGTAACCAGTTTTACTCCCGAGAAGGATTACAACCGTTCTTATTTCATTCAATTACACGGAAATGCTTGGCTGATATCAAGGATACGTGCGTTTATATCTCTCCACGGCTGACGTGCCGACAGGTATCTAACTGCCTGAAAAAGAATTCCAAGCGGCTGATAGGCTATGGTAACGTGATTAATGCGCGCGAGATAAGAAGCGGAGGCTCTCTACTTCCGGCCACGAGAGACGCTACCGGTAACAACGGCGAATGATTAAGTTACAGACGCGGACTAATGAAATCATCAAAATTACCTCGGTTTTCCTGTATCGGGCAAATAACACCACGGCCTCGATCTCCGTCGAGGATCTTCCTCCGGAATCGTATTACGAGGAAGCACCGAATAAATGAAACTCCCTGCCAGATGTATGGGGATTTACCAGCACCGTCTTTGTTGCTAAATTCCATTTCCTATGATTCAATCTTTCGTGATAAGGGTTTCACTGATGAACTACTATAATTTTATTCCTTTCATATTTTATATCGCGTTTTATGTTATTTTATAATTTTGTAAAAATCCAAAAGAACAATGGAGATATAATTTAAAGTCTTAGTCTTGATACTGGGATATCGGGAAGAAAGTAACTTAAAGGTTCAAAGCAGTATAACGAGATTTTCGACTTATGATTCGCGATTATCATTTTCTTTCATTGATATATACCCGTTTGTAGTTCGATTATATACATACTACGTGCAGTATACGAGTACGAGAGCAGTCGATAATGTGGCCGCTGCTCCGATCGCGTTATTACACGTAGGTACATTTGTAATTGGTATTCGGTTACAAGAGTATTTCTGCATTAGTTGTAACGAGTAGCAACTAATGCCAAACGTAGCACGCGTTCAACCAACACAAAGCAGACACGAAAAGCTACACGTTTGTTTCGACCACTGTATTGTGGTCAACAAGAATCCGCTTTGCTTCGAGCCGACCTTTAAAACTTTGCATCAGTAAAGACATCAAAGGCTTTTGTTGTTACCTTTGCTATTGACACCGTTTGCATACCGTTGGTCGTATAATATTTACAAATAAAAGTGCATAATTGCGTTCTTGGAAAGCAAAATGAGCAAACATAAAGAATTCGAGAAAATTACCTTAAACAGTATTTGAAATTCAACTTGTTTTTATTGCGGGAGAAAAATTTGTGCCATAAATGGCAGAAAACTATTAGCAAACTGGGAAACGAGAGACATCTTCCTTTAAAATTGCTTCGAATATTTTTTTAAACATCGCGGAATAAAGGTGGTTGTAAAAAGAAGAGAATGTTGCCCTATTTGGATGTAATTAATGACTGTCCGGGAAAATAGAAGCGTAATTAACGGATGACCAGGAAGGTAATTTTCTTGGTAGTTTAGTGTGTCACTCTAGCCGGTAGAGGTAACAGTAAGCCTTACAAACGAGTGAAAATACACCGTAGCTCTGTCAAAGTGACGTAAACCAGGTGGCCGAGGAATCGTGGCGAAATTTAGCAAAACGAGAAAAGGGAAGTTAGAGCGAGGATGGGTTCAATATTTTTGAAGTTTAGAGCCGTGGAATTCGCGAAGAAATCCTGTTGTTTCTAGAGTTGATGGCTGAAAAGCTCGCAAAAAGCAGCTCAAATTTATTACAGGCGACCTATGTAAATTCCCTGTTGATGAACGATAAATTTTAAAACGACAGCATGCAGCTCGAAACGCGAGCGTTCAAAACAAAGACGCGCATTTTACGCGCGCGTAAACGCATCATTGGAGCTGCAACTATGAAAACGAGATGAAAAGCGTCGCACGTTCACGTCAAACTGTGAGATTGTAAAGAATATCGTTAGAAATGAAACGGAGAGAGCGAGAGAAATGGATTGCTGAATAAAGGTACGTTAAAAAATACTTCAAAAAAAAAAATAAAAAAGGAAACATCAAATTAGAACAGAATTGATGTTATCAAACTTGATGTCAACAGAGCCCTGGTTGATTGCTACCTACTTCAATCGATCGCTAAAAACATCAATGCTATGAATACATATACATATATATTTACGGCAAATACGTAAAAGTTTAATGGAAAGATCAGATCGTATTTTCCGTTTCTCGTAAATACAGTAACGAAACAGAGGTAACGATAAATTACCTTCTAAGCAAGAGCGACAATGAGAGTATGCGTACCACGTGCCTCTGGCTATTTCGAGCGTATTAGAGGAATAGAGTTCCGTTCCTTTGGGTTGCCATAAAACGGAAGGGCGACCAATCGTCAGTAGATTAATAGCCTGTATGAAAGGTTATCGTCGATTGATTACGGCAAGAAGTCTAGCAATACGATGGACGTACGATAAAACAAACGACAGTGTCGATTCACCTATCTCTCGTCTCAAAGACCTTCCTATACTCAACGATAAAAATAATATTTTTCATAAAAATAATATTGTAATACTTTTTTGCGCGCTTTTTTATAATGGCTAGTAATAAAAGTATAATCTTTCGGATAGGATGAAAACGAAAAAAAGGAAGGAACAGAGAGATAATGTTATAGGCGTGAATTAACGTGTGTTCATTGTTTCTTAGAACACTTATTTTCTCCGAGAATGTATTTTATAGTTGCGAGCACCCCCGCTGTCGCTGAGAAGAATATTTCCCGTGTAAATTTAGCCTACATCCTGGCCAGGCCGTGCGTAAGTGGTCTTGTCCGAGCAAAAAACGGTTCGCTATGAATCCGTCGTCGTCCCCGCAGCGTACGCGTGTCTGCAGTTGAAATGGAGCGCATGAGAAGTTTACGTTCACGATCTGTGAAACTGCTGCCATCCTGTCGGAACAGTTGCTACCTCCGCGGCGCTGCCGCGCGGACACGTCACGCGGAACACGTGTTTATGCTTTCTCGAGTGTCGTGCCACGCAAGAAATTAAGGATCGAGCGAACCAGAGAGAAAGAGGAAGAGAAAAAGTGAAAAGGGGAGCACAGGGGCGGCACCCGCTTGTCGAGCCCCGAGTTTGATCGATTCTCCAGCCACAGCCAAGACGTGTTCCGATCTCCGACGGGTTTCTTATGTCCGCTTAAACGAGGAATTAGCTTTCGTTTAAAAAAAAAAAAAGGGAACGTTTTTTCGTCCTTGACCTCTCGTACGTGCGACTCTCTGTATAAAATGTGAATTGCCGCAGTATATGGATTTTCGAAGAGTCCGTCGAAACCACGTGAAAAGATTGAGAATTTATTTACGACCGTTGAAAAATTCGCGTATACCGAGCTTCGGCACATTACAAACTACAATTCGATTTTTCAACGAAAAGCCATATCGACTCCATATCGAGCCAAACTCCTTCAGCCATATCGACTGAATCGAAGTTCGATTGCAATATTGAAATACATACATTGAAATACATACATACATGTACATAGATTATATCCATAATGTCGTTGTAATAAAATTTAATACAGATTACCCCCACCTCATGTGCTGTTTTTAGTTGAAGTGTGCAATTAATGGAAGCAGATGCAATTAGAGAGCCATCGAGTTTGTACTGAATCGAGATCAGAGGCGGCGCCATTCTCGCGGGAGCCGATCGGCCTGCGATAAAACGTTGAATAAAAGAACAATTATTACGCTATCTGATTCCATTGTATGCAAATAAGAATATAAATGCGGACTAATTTCACGTCTGACACCTACAGCAGGGACACCGAGAGGGTGAAGCGGAGAGGCCGAAAGAGTCCATCTTCCTGCTTCTATTCATGCAGTAAAAGCCCATTATCGCGCGGACCTGTGAGAAATAAGAACAGGAAAGAAAGGGTGGGCCTCTTAACGTCGCTTCATTTTTTCTTTCACCCCCCAATCGACTACCTTTAGTCGTTCCCTACACAGCCCGGTTCACCAATAATGTCCTTTAATACAATTACCGCAGCAGTCGACACAGCTCTGCTGCAATTACTTATTCATTATCGGAAAATACATTAAATGAATTGTGCTACCGCTGACGTGTGCGCTCGCAATGAAATCTGTAAAGCGCGGTATCTGCTGGGAAAAGAGCGGCGACGATAGAGTCCCGAGTTAAAGGAAATTAAATTACCAGACGTCTTAATACGGGTATTACGGAATAGAATTACAGGAGGGGACTGGAGTTGTACCGTGGGATAATTAGTTGTATAATTACATTGCGATTTGTCTGTTCCTGGATTACGAACGAACGAGGAAAAACAGCGCTGTTGTAATACCAAGATAGACAAACAGCTACTTTATCTCAAATGGAGAAAAGTTCACGCCCGTAGGAAAGAAAAAAAAGAAAAAAAGAAAAAGAACTCAGAAAACTTTCAAAGTTTACGTTATTTCGATATCCACCATTGGTCTCGTTCGACGACGCAGATGCGCATATGTAAATAAAAAGAAAAGTAAAAGAGTAAAAAAGTGGTCGGAGAAAAAAAATGTACCGAGAGGTCTTTCGAATTTCTCTTTCACACTTGTCAATCCTCGAAACGCACTATCTCCGTACAGCCATCAATCTCGAAACGTCCCGGCCGCTAGCTACGCCCCGAACGACATAAATCCAATTTCCACCGTTCCAGCCTAGGCATTCTATTTACAAACTATTCCGAGGTTCGCGCACCTGACCGAGCCTCGGCCGATGTGAAGCGAATTTTCATTGCATCCTTTTTCTTCGACACTCGCACAGCCGAACGAGCCGCAACGCGCGGCCGCAAATTCAATAAACTTCCTACTGCCTGCTACTTAAACGGAATTGACCGAATCGCGGCCATTCCATTCTGGAGCATTTCCATGGGGGCAGCGAGAGTGTGGCCCCGCGTGCCGCTCGGCCCGCAGCTGCGGCGAACGTTCACCGTCGGGGTTTATTTAGAAGGCGTTTTGCATTAATTATTCAAATGGATTCCCGTCGGGCGAGGGTTTCGATAAATTACGCAGCTCAACTCTTTACCATTTTTCCATTCTTCGTTTACCCATAGTTTAGTATGTGCTTTTTTTCGACGCGTAGACAAAATGATTTCAAGGTAGACCAAAAAGTTATTTATATTGGAAAATTATATTTGTAGATTAGAAAGGGGAATACATATATGAATAAAAATTGTATCTTGTATCCTAAAATGAGATTGCGAAATTATAATATTCCTTTTCTTCAGAATTATGCTATCAGAATTAAGCAGAGTTAAGCAGCTTTTTTCAAAAGCATTGAAATTTATTTGAAAAATTTCGATTTTTTCTTCTACGTGCTTGTCCTTAATGGAAGATATTTTCTAAAAAGGAACAGATGTCTCGTTTCCTAAGAATCCAACTCTTTTCCTCGTCGAATCTTTGAACGCCATTAACTCCAACTTCATTACTTTCAGGCTTTATCTTGACAACGTCGATCGGGGGGAAAACCGCGTTTTATCACGTATCCCGTTGCCATCGGTCTCGCACAAGTAATACACGGAGTAAAATAATACGAGTATGGACCGAGTGGAATTAATGTACTCATAACGAAATCCGCGTTCGTTTGAATAGAAAGCGTGTCGATGATAGTATAACGGATCGAAGAAAGAAAAAAAGATGTGAGAAGCACTTGGAAACCGACACTGTGGCAGGTTATTGAAATATTCGTTGACACGGGCACGACACGTTGAAATGACAGGAAATTTCCAGTATTAACGTTCGTTTGCTACCGGCGAAGAATTGACGTTTCTGGAATGAGACGCGGCTCGAAGCCTTCGTAACGCCATCGTGACGCGAAAGTCAAGAAAATCTCGTGCCGTTCGAAGTTGTGGCAAATGACATAATATTACATCGCCAAAATACCGAATGTTCAAGCATGATACGGACAAAAAGCTATATATGAGGTGGCAGAGTTGTCGAAATACAACTGTAACGTATTCTCACCTCTTGACACGAGGTATCTATTGCACTTTGTCACTTTACAACCCTACGTCATTATGAACAGACCACCCTTAGGCATAGATTATAGCATCATCCTTCCTAAATCTTGCTCTATCCTATCATCCTCACTCCTCTTTCCTAAATCCTGAAAACCTCTATCTTCCCTTCCTAATTACATCCCTCCAGGGAATCCTAATTGCATTGTGACCACAGACTGTCAATCTACGTACCACCAGTTGTAGTCCGTTAATCAGAACGTTGTATACTTGGCAGAAGAGATGTAGTGAAGTCATAAATTAAATTAATCGACGACACCGATTGATGCAGGTGCATCCACAGTACTACACAACTTATAAGAATAGATTGAGTTAGATGCTGCAAAAATTAGTTAATTGATTTCTTTATACATATATATGAATCAATATACTTCTTTATAATGTATGTACATTGTATAAAAAATAACAAATTGTATGTTATGAACATTTTGTTTGGGTACCGTAGAGAAATTAAAAGTTTTGGAGTGAGACGCAGCTATTATTTTATTTTTCGCAAGGACCGTATTTTTAATTGTATGTTATATACTATCTTTCTAATATGTTACAAAAGAAGAAACTCGAAGATGGTATCCTGCTGGGGGTAGCCATCCACATGTTATTTAGCAATTAAGTTAGAAAAACTTACCAAATGGACAAATTGTAAAGTACAAATTAAATAATAAAAAAAAAAAGAAGAAACAATTCTGAATTAACACCATACGTTTCTAAGCAAGGTTTTGCGCTCCTTGTCTCCTTCTATATGTCCAAAATTATTATTTTGCCTCTTGAAGCATGAAAAACTTCAACACGTGACCGATCTTCTATCCAACACCTAACTTCTTTTATCAACAGCACATCATTAATTAAAAATAGAACAATTCAAGAACATGTAGCATAAATTTTTCTGATTATTCCACATCGAATTTCTGCGTTTTAGTGCGGAGACGCGAGGTTCCAAAAAGCGTTTCGAGTATAATCATGGAAACTTGCATACCTGCATGGCTTCCCGAGCGAGCGATTAAAAATTGATCGACCGTTCGATGGTTATTCATCAGGGCCAGTTTTCAGCGGCGCGCATCTGGTCGGTCGCGACAGCCTATGATCGCTTTCTTTCGAACGGTCATCTTTCATCTGACCTGCCGGTTAAAATTTATCACTTTTGATCCCTTTCGCATGCCCCTTCCCTCTTGAACCAACCTATCCCAAACGAGAGTTCCGCTATCGTTGCCCGATAATAATTCACGCGGATTCACGAATTCCACGCCACGGTGAATCATTCATGAAGATCCCCGAATTTTTAGTCTTTGCAGGAAGATCAGAGAATAGCGGAGAGTTTTTGTGGAAATCGGTCGAACGATCGCGTGCAAACTCTGACCTACGATGAAATTTCTCGATTCTGAGCAAGATATCCCCATATATTTTTTGTATCCTATTGATTTACGAGAATCATTGTTCGCTCGCAGTTTCTGATAATTTTAAGAACTCATATATTTCATACATATCGTAAATCTGCTAAAAAAGAAAAAAAAGAACAACTAGAAAATGTGAATTTTTCAAGAAATCGGTTTAAAATATAAAACTTTAGTAATGAAAAAATTAAATTTCTTTTGCAATTTATTTGATGTTCTTTAAATTTTGATAGTGTCTGATAAAGTATGATTCATGTGCATTCCTTATTATTAAAAGGGAAGTAATAAAACAATTTTTATAAATTCTTCCTGTCAAGTTAGTATAATTTTATTGTATAATTATTACACTCCCGTGCTATTAAGTAATTTTTACGCATATCTCAGAATCGACAATTTTTTAGGCGTATCGCTCCTTTTAACAAACCAACGATATGCATATATCCAGTGGCTTTTAACTCACGAGTGAAACGAAGGCTTAGCCGATAAGGTACAGCTCGAGTTGGACACTTATGTTAGCACGTTAACATTGCGATACCCGGCATGGCGTGAGCCTTCAAAAGGATCCATTGACCGACCCATAAACGGTCAACGTTTCGACTGGGAATGAGCGTGCCGCTTCAAATTAAGTCGTAATTTAGTGCCCTGCTCGGGTCCTCATTTACGTACTTTTATGAGAGGAAGATAAACACAACGTTGAATCGGAGAGATGACTCTTTCCATGTTCTTACGCTGATCGTTAAAAGGCTTACTTTATGCTGATTAACCATCGAGACACAGACGTAAGAGGGACTGGGTATCGTGCATATATACGCGAGCTTTTTGCACGTATGAATATGTATAAACATTCATGTATAAATGAAACTGTTACGACACTGTTACCTCCGACGGTATTCTCAAGACGTCGTTTCTCTGGCTTCGATTGATACCTCTTCAAATTGAAATTCTAGATTGTTTCGTCGTATCGATTCCGATCGACGTTGAATAATATTAAAGAAGTTAAAGTTTTTATCCATCTTACTAGCCTCTTAATAATAGTCGCGAAATAATAGAGGCGAAATCAAACGTTTATTAAAATTAAAAGCTTTAATTATTAGTCTGCGAAGAAATCAGAGGAGATTCGATTCGCGGCAGATCACCCTATTTCACGAGTTCATCGTTAATCAACGAATCTCGAGCCAGCTGGTTTATCCTCTCGAATTTCCATCGTTCGTTATTACTTGTGAATTTCCGACGGCTCTTCGAATAATTCGACGCCTGACGTCAGTGGCATTTACATAAGACGCGATAACATTTTACTCGGCGTATACAGTAGCAGACCACGTTCAATTTCGACATTTTCATTTGAAAGTTTCTTCCTTTCTTGCACGCTTTCTTTTCACACATCCCTGAGGACTCACTTTTCGTTCTTTCTCTTTTTTCCTCTCTTCTCTTCTCGCTTTTTTCCATCCCACAAATAAATCTGCTTCGGCTAGCGACACGACTTCCCATGTCCCAGCGGCCTCCTGGAAGCATTACATCTTACTACAACCAGAGGAAAACGGAACCATCGTCCCGGGACAAGGGGAGGAACTTTGAGCGGTCTAATTTCTCGATCGTCGATGGTCGCGCGTCTTCTCCCCGACGACTTTCGACCCCTCCTAACCTAACCGTTCCCTCTGTTATATCACTGTGAGTAAAGTGGAGCGTCAAGCTGGCGTCGCAGCGAGTAACAAAGACGATCGACTGTCTCCTAAAATTGGCTGGCGTAAGAAAACTCGACGGAGTCGGACCCAGCCAGCCAGGTAATCGCACAAATAGCGAACATTGCCTTCGACTGCTCGAGGACAACAGCGTGGCGACCGGATGTTCTCAATAAGTCGAATCTTCGATCGACCTGGAACACGATTACAAAGATATACCAAGTACACTCTTTTGAATTTTCTCATTAACTAATATTAAAATGCTCAGAAATCGCTATAATGAAAATAAGGATATATAGAAATTACCAATATCTATAAAATCGGCAACTTAAATGTTCTCCAGGGAAATTTCATTTTTACAACGATTATCGAACTCGCAGTGCTCTCATTCGAAAACACGAAGCTTCAGAATTTTCGTAACTTGGAAAACGTTAGCTGCGCCATCGAAGCTATAACGGAGAATGATGAAAACGAGGCACAGGTCGAAAGAAGAAAATAGGAAAAATGTTGGGAGATCGGATCGAGGACAAATCCGATTGTACAAATCTGTCGCATACATCACAGGAGACGAAAACATTGCGGTTAAATAGAATAGTGGTTGCAGTCAGGCTGTGGCATGCACGGTACTCGCGAAAGGGATAATTCAAGCGTTCCCAGCAACCACCTCGAGGGAACGATCGCACGACAGCCAATTGTTTCGCGTGATCGTCCGTTCTCGCGCGCTCGCGCATGCACACCTGCCATTCTTCGATTCGACACAATTCGTTTAGTCGACGATCGGTGGAACGCGACGAACTAAAGCGATTAGGTCAACGAGGAAAGGGTCCTTTTGTTTCCACGTGAACGTTGGTAAATTTACATCGGTTAACTGCTGATAGATAAAGCCGATTTGGTTCGTGGTCGAATTGAAAAACTCCACGAGTGGAAACCGCGGCCGCGTTTAGCACGCGGAATTGATCAGTATCTCGCGATGCATTATTCGTCCACTTTGTTACACAGGTTTGCTCTTTGTGCTGCGGATAATCATGTGAGTTGGTAACATTCCGAATATCACTTTGTCAATTATTTTTCGTCTTTCATTCGTGTATTAAAAGTTGATGGTTATTTTAAACGACGTAAAAGTCATTTTCCTTGGAGGTTAAACACGTCATAATTAATTTATCGAAGAACTCTAAATTATCGTATCTATTATCGTTTCAATTTAATTTATTTTAATCATTTAAAAATGAAATACTCGTTTCCGAAAATAACGACTACGTAAAATAAAAATTTTACAAAGAAATTAGATTTTAGTGATTAAGGCGAAATGTCTGATAAATATTTTCATCAACACGAATGCGATCAGAACTCGTTTGATTACAACTAATTTGAGAATGATAAATTATTTTCGTTTGCACTTAAACCCGTGCACGTATTACTTATACATTTTACATCGATCGTTATTTTAAAGTTGCCCAGATTCAACCTTAGTAAATTTACTCGTAATTTTCAATAAGTCATTGTTTTCGCAGCGCAGATCAATAGGGTAATCTTTACTCGGCGATCTTTGAGGTCAAGAACATCCTTCGCGAAATGAACGTTTGCTACTTTGAAAGCAGAAAAATCGACGAAGTGAGTGTTTTTCGCCTTTCAGATTAATGGAGATTGCGTGAACGTTATCAAAGGCTGCGAACCAACTTTCCGTGTCGAACATGATAAATTTATAATGGATCGCAGGAAATTCCTTTTAAGCCTGCAGTCTCCAAGATCGTTTAAGAACATCGCGCGCGGATTTTACTTCGACGGAATTGTTAAACGCCTCGCTGGTATTTTTCGGCTTTTTTGAGATCCATCGCTTTTTCGCGACGCTGTATAAAGCGATGCTCGCGTTGCTAAATTGCTTTCAGCAGTATCGTTCGAGACTCTACGACGTCATTTGCGTCAGACAAGTGACACGCGAAAGAGATGCAAAATACATTCGAACGAAAAGGCGATCATAAAAACGAGTTTTGAAAAAATGAAGGTCTACGATCGAGGCAATCAAGATAACGTATATCGTAAAAACAAAAACTGAATACTCGAGGCGTCGAATTTTTGACGAAAATACACGATCGTCATCTTTTCGTACATTATCAACGCTGACAGTGCGAATTGTAAAGTACATAATAAAAATTCGTTTGTTGAACGATACCGGACTGCTTTCGAAGATAACGTCTTGCATTTATCGACCGCGTTAAATTATGCGCTGTTGTCTAACCAAATATAATGACAAGATTCGTCGACGTCTCTCTTATCGATTGCCTCACTATTTAGTATATGGCTTTTGTAATCTTCTTACATTAATATTTTGAAGTCAAAGAGCGATGATAGGTTGTCGATACTTTCCGAGTACATTTACGTCCTTTGACAAGAATTGTAAATGTCTAAGATAATATAGGTACCAATGGGTACGTCTTAAAACCAAGACGATATTCTTATTAACAGTCCGCTCTCATTTCTTTCTCAGAACAAATTACTTACTTTAGATTGCTTCGTTCGAAACGGTCGAATCTCCGTGCGCGAAATTTGGTTTAATTATTACTAGCCAGACCTCGCGAGTTCGTCATTAATTATAGCGCGATCGTTAAGTAACGTGACTCCTCTGCTGTCAGAGGATAAAAAAGGAGTGCCGACCAAATGGTGCCATAAAGTGAACGCTTGGTTTTAACGAATAGAGCATTAAACGTTCCTCTCGTGAATATTATTAAATTTTACGACCAGCCCGAAAAATCAGTCACAGAAACGTATCGCCCCTACATTTGTAAATAATCAAACGGTCTAATGGATTTTATCGCAACATATAAAAAGCCATTGCTCGCAATACTAACTTGCAATCGTCCTACGAGCAATCGTAAACTCAAAGCCTTTAAACTATTATTCAAATAAAATAATTTCATCAGCGGTTTAATGAATCTCTATAAATATTCTCGAGTTGTTTCGTCAACTGACGACCATTATTATCCCTTCCACGGCTCGCTGGTCACTAAGCCTTGTTTTTCCAACTGGCCGCGAATTCTCAGTAGTATGACGCGCAGTGTTTAGCTAATAATATAATACATGAAAATAAGGAAATATACATGTTTCCTTATTTTACTCAGTAGTAGGACACATAGCCTTCAACAAAAATGGCCGTAAAATATAATATATGAAAATAAGGAAATATAAATGCTTCCTTATTTTACACTATTAATCAAATAAAATAATTTCATCCACAGTTTAATGAATCTTTATAAATATTCTCGAGTTGTTTCGTCAACTGATGACCATTATTATCCTTTCCACGCCTCGTGGCTCGCTGGCCACTTAGCCTTTTTTTGCTAACTGGCCGCGAATTCTCAGTAGTGTGACACATAGCTTTCAACTAATAATGTAATATATGAAACATGAATGTTTCCTTATTGTAAATGTCGATCGCGTACATAAATTCGACAATCACGTACCAAGGATCGTTGGAGAGGTCGCATGGCTCGTGCTATGTTTCGAAATTATCTTCGACACATGTTTCCTTGCGTATTTCCACTCGCTACCAGAAAGGTGTCACGCTTAATTGCATCAAGTTTACACCGGTCGTTAAACTTCCTCGGGTTCTATCTGCGCGACGGTGCAAGAAATTGCCACGACAAATGGGGCTCGAGGGACTTCACAGTTGACATACAGTTAACATAATCAGGGAGATTTTAGAACAGTTCTTCAAACATTCACCCTTGAAATTTCTTTTTCTGTAGTAGAACTTTGGTTTGAATCAAACGAATTGATCTAAATTTCTGTACCAAAGCCAAGAGTTAACAATTAAGGACTAAAAATTAAAAATTGAAGATTGAAGATTAAAACTCTGTTATAAGCCATTAACGTGACGTTGAAATTGTAAGAATGGAAAATCAATCATACGGGCGAAAGAAACCGATGTCCAGCTGCCATCGTTAGGCATTGACCCCGTTTCTTTGGTTGCTACGTCATGAAAGCATATGGCATTTGAAATCGCGCATTATCAAAGACACAGCAAGGGCAAGGATGCGGCGAGACAAGACCGACAGAGATCAGGACACGGGAATGAAAAGGATGCTGTTAGTCGTCGGTGGTTTTGTTGGTGCCAGAAAGAAGGTCCCCTGCTGAGAATTGCGCTCAAAGAAACCGACGTCGGCCTTGCTGGCCCCTTTCGCTCGCGTCTGGCCAGCTGTCCATAAATCTTCGGCCTAGACAAAAGCAGGAAAAAATGGAGAGCATCAATTAAAGGCAGGGACTCAGGCCGGACTGATGACGCTTAAAAATTCGCCGATGAGGGCGTGTGCACCCTCTGGCGCCTCAGGGGCATAACCGCGATCGTTAGAGAGCGACGTGCACGTGTCTTCAAGATGTTCCATTCTCCAGATCACTGTATATCATTTTAATCACCGTGTAGAATTCTTCTGAACGCACAGATGAATACTTTCGACACTTTCTTCGTTGTTTTATTTTTTTTATCGTCCCTTTCTTTAGCGAAGGAATTTCAAAAGTAGGTAACGAGCGGTATAATTTTTCTTTCGAATGAAATCGTTTGACAAAAATATCTCGGAAAATGGATTATAAACGGTATAGAAATCGTACCGCGGTTGTTGAATGTTTCTAGAATTGTTCGACCCAATAATGTCATTTTCATTCGCTATTAACACGATTTTTCTGTAGGAGGAGGGAAAATCATAATACGACCACTTTTATTCAGAAAGCAGAATTCATTATAACGGTAATGGGAAATCACGATAACCGGGGTTAATCAACTTTCCTAACAAAACGAAACAGACCAAGCGGCTTTGTGCCCTATTAAAAGTATTAAAATGCTTTCAAGTATTACGCGATCGTTCGAACAGGTAGCAGTATCGCTCCGTTCTCTCGTAAGTTATTGTACGCCGCAGCAACGATAACGGCTTTATATAAGTGACAGCGGATTCATCGTTAAAAATGCTTCAAGGAACAATTCTAGTGGCTTCATTACTCGGCTACGAACAAGTTGCTCGTATCGACAAACTCGCGGATGACTGAAAAGGGGAAAAAGAATCAGGCCTGCCCGCTCGAATGGCCGTCCATTCACTTTTGAAAAAGTACATTGACTCGTTTCTAACGAAACTTGAAAGGGTGCCATTGAAATACGATTCCATTGTGTTGTCGAGATCTGTGGATGTTCGCTAGCACCGGCGGACCAGCGCGGTTTCGTTTCGTCCGAAGAAAGGGCTTGACGACGACGGTCAAGTCGTCGAAAATATCCCTCTTGCTACGAAACGCTGCGTTCGCTAAGAAATAGTTGAACGGGAACATAGTCATCGTCTTCGATGTACTTAAACCTCGCTATTTCTTGACGACACGACGACGACTTTCGAGATTGATCAATTCGTCGAAAAAATCCTGAACATTTCTCAACGAATACATCAAGGTCCTCCCGCTGCTTCTGATCCGATCTGATCAGATGGTGATAGCACCTGCTGACTGAGAGTCAACCACCTGGACTTGCTCTACCGCGTGCATGATTAATAATTCTTGTCTGGCAAAGATAGCAACGGAATCGCGTGCGCCTAATTCATAGGTGAGACTTTTTGAATTATCGGCCTTTGTGCCTCGTCCAATGAGATGGAGACACTCGATCGAATCTGCTAACACAATCGAGATCGTTTCGTTTGTCATGTTCATATCGCGGACATGGTGCGAAGTGGAAAAATGATGTTGTTTCTCGTAACTATTAAATGTAATCGTGCATGTGATGTGCTAGACAACGGTCGCTTTTTTTACGTGAAAAATGTGTGCTTGAAAGCTAAATTAACTCACATCCTGGTTTTTTAAAATTAAGTTATTATCAAAGAGATATGAAAAATGACTTGTTAAATAAGCTACTGAAATAATTAAACAAGCAATGATTATCTGAATAAATTAATCAAAATATTGAATTGATGAATGCGTAAAATATCGATAATATTACACATAATATTTGTTCATCTGGAAAATGTATAAATATTCACAGATATATATATAGATATATATTATATACGTTGATATTCGCTTCTGTACGATGACGATGTATCGTAATTAATCATAATTGACGTATTTGATCAACATTTAGAGCATTTTAGTAGTGAAAGCTTAGACGACTGTTTACAGGCTGTTTACAATTCAGAGTCTCGATTGATTTATGCCAAAACACATTTATAATAACGCAAAACGTTACTATGGTTCTGCGTAATATAATCGTATAAATATTCTACACAAACTCATTCCTGCGAGAACTCCATTAGGGACAAAAGCAAAGATACTACCATCTCTAATGACTTCTCTTTCTTCCTTTTTTTTCATTTTTGTACGAAAGTAGAAATGAATATCGTTATTTTTACTGATATATTTTCTCTTACGTTTCATTTTTATTTCAAACAACTAAGGGGAGAACATATATGAAAAGCAACAGTAGCGGCAAAGAAAGATGGTGTCGCGAACGATGGTGTCGTAGGAACTTTGGCGGCGTCGCGTCGACAGGAAAATCCACTAGGCATAGGGGGCTCGGGCGGCAAATTGGGAAAACATGTCACCCCATAAGCTCAATCTTATTTCACTCGGGGCCCCGTTTTATCTCGGCTGAGAGCCGCACCTGTAAACATCCAGCAGAGACAAAGGAGGAACTAAAACGTGCCAGAACGATTTCGTTTTAACGGTGAATTTATAGCGGCGCGTGATTTTCGCCTGGAAAGATTTCCGCGAGACCAACCACTCTCTCTTTCTCTCTATCTTTCTTTCTTTTTCCTTCGGTTCTCGGTGTTCCGCAACGGTGGAAATACTTTTCCCGCCGATAACACGGAAACGAGACCGAACGAGATTGCAATAGCTTCGGTGAATGTGTGCATTATAAAGAAATAGCGTAATCTTCACCATCCCCGCCGAGAGAACAACTTCGCCACAGGGGAAACGACAAAAGGAAGGGGTGAGAGCAGCGCGAAATAGAAGTGGAAAGGGGAAGAAAAGAGGATAAAAAGTCGAGAGAGGAAAGGAGGATGACAAAAGCAAAGGAGGGAGGCAAGAATGAAGAAGGGAGAAAAGAAGTCGAAAAGGACGAGACGAGGTTACGCATTACGCGACATTCGGGTTACACGAGCAGCAACGTGCGCGTGCATCTGCGTGCACATGCACGGCAGGAAAGCACGAGCCACGCGTAGGATGGCACAGGGGTGGCAGCGCGTGCGCGTGCACACGAACACAGAGAGGCACTAAACGTTAGTCGCGAGCATGCACTCGCGCCTGCACGTATATGTGTCTCTCTAAGAGCTAACCCTCAAGTGAGATATGGATCTTCCAGCTCGTTGAACATACAGAACAGAACGTTACGTTACGTTACGTTACACGCGGTGGGAAGGGGTTGCGCGAGTGAATGTAAACCGCAATGCCACCCCACAGCGTCCACTCGACGTTACTATTGATATGAACCACCTATCTCCACCGTATTTCTGTTTCTGTTCACCTTTCCGCTCGTGTTGTCGAATCGTCAACACGAACGTAGTGCCTCTTTTTCTATGTATGTTCTATGTATTGCATGTGGCTAAACGCTCTTTCTCGTCGAGGTGTCCCTGTTGTTTTAACGTACCTATAATCTTCTCCAGATCGAAAAACAAGAACGATTTTTATACATTAATTGGTAAAAAAACTCTTCTCTTTCTCTTCGTTCTTATTCTCAATGAACAATGGTAGAATGAAGCTTGAACGATGTGAATTACAACAACGAAACTAATTAAGTATTTAGGCTTGGTAAATGGTAAACAGTAATTGTCCGTCGATAGCGCAGATCCTGTACGGTTATATGCATAATTATGTACTACTCTATGCATCTATACGTATAACAATAATAGGATGTTAGGTTACGTCACGCGTAATGGTTAGGGGTTACCCGAGTGAATGTGAACCGCAACGCTACCCCCATGATGTTCATGCTACGTTACTATTAATACGATGCAACGTTCGTTGTCTCGCTCGCTTTTCTATCGTAAAACTGAACGCACTATGGTTTTCTCATGCTTGAAATTTGCGCGTTACCTTAGACATCGTTTTATCCCATGATCCGCTGGAAAAGGAAAGGGACGGGAGAAAAAAAATGGCTGAACTATTGTCCGCGAAAGAAATCGTTGGAAAGTCGTGCCATTAAAGATTCCGGTTCGGGGGCATCGAGGGAATTCGATGAAATTAATAGCAACCGGCTGTTCTTGAATTATCGTATCGCGCTAGGTACTCGAGTGCCGCTGTGGGGATGAATTAAAGCTCCCTCCATCCTCTTTAAGCATCAGACAAAGCCTGAAGTTTAAGCATGATTCGTCGGGCTACTCTGGTGAATACGCGATATAAATCAGCTTCATTATAGAAACTGCACCGGAAGGCACCTAAAAGAGAATCTCGTGATACGTAATACAGTAGTCAAATATAGTAGCTTCTGCGCTTCCTTCGCGGAAGAGTTCAATTAATTCGTAGCTATACACGGTCGCAGTGGGACAACTGGTTTATGTACGATTCAAAGTTTCATCAAAGGTGGAAATAGTGTTCTATTTGCCAGCGAACAGCTATTGTACCAGTCAGCGAGTCTTCGATTTAGAGCTACAGATGAGTATAATTCGTTTAATAATTGAATTTCTTAACGAGGGAATAATTTGTTTTGGATATATTTCGTTTTGTTTCTAAATAATATTACGTTTTCTCTCCAAAACTTCGCTTTCTATTCGAAATTGCAATGAGAAACAAAACTACTGTTTTATTTCGTAATATACACAGCAGCGACTGGAAGCAGATTACTTTTGCTTATTTCTACAGCAAAATGTTAAGAGTACTTTTAATTAAATCGTTGGCTATTTAATATTCGTTATTGTATCGTTAACATATTGTGCTCCATTTCGTTTACGTTATAATGATTATTCGCGAAATCAATGCTTATTTTAATTTCGTGTAAAAGTAAAGGAGAATGTATATGGACGGAATGACTACATATATGTAGCCTATTTAACGCATTTAAAATATTTATTAGCAATTCAAGCATATGCCCATTGAAATTTACAGCTCATTCGCCGAACACTAATTTCATCAACCAATCCGGAAGTTTCGATTTTCAATATCAAAGTTGGCCACTGTATTAATTAATGAAGTACATCGTGCTCGTTTCGCACGACATGTTTGTTTGAACGAGTTGATATTTTTCTAGTTTCTGAGTTTTTCGAAAGGTAATCGAAAAAGATGGAATTTATTTGGAACGCCGAGTGAATGCTGTTCGATTTCTGATGAGCTTGTTTCATATTCGCTACAAACATCGATGCTTTTTCGTTTCGCTGCAACTATTGGAACAAAACATTTCTATAACGTTTATAATCAAAACGAATAGGAGTCAATGGAGCTTCGTATTTCAGAAATTCGATGAATGCAGTCCGAAAATTGTGGAACCCGACATCAACAATCACGAATTGGCCGAATTTGAGTTTCATAGAACTCGATACAAGCAGGGTCACGACTCATGAGTTCCTGTATACGCAGTCTATAGGAGTCTGAAACACTGTTCAGATGACTACGGATCCATATGACCTAGCTAGATAATAGTAACATTAGATTCATGAAGTCCGACAAACTGAGATGCCCTATCGATTCTAATGATTCACGCATAATATAGCATTTAGCTGATACGCACCAGTTTCAATGCGTTTATTAATAACTATGGACATAGACAAGTACGTATGTGGCTACGAATTCCAAAGTCATTGACACCAAATCCAACAGGTTAACGGGGATTTTCATCTTCTCCCACAACTCGGAAATTCAATTTCAGTTCCATGTCTAACAAGACGTAATCGAATATGAGGAAGCTTTGTTTCATGCATTCGAGGGAACACAGTCGAAAATATAGAGATCAAAATACGGGGACAAGTCAACGAATGTTGAGATAATCTGATTGAAACGGGGTCGTGGAATTTAAGTCGCGTAACTAATCACAAATAAATGAAATCAGGTCTCAGCTGTCATCGCGATCAAGAACTCGGTTTTCTTCTAATTTACCACTGAGACAGTTAGCCGCGGAACGACAGAACTTTGGTGGAACGATTAATCCGATAACGATAACGATGTTACCGATGATGTAGCGGAGTCATGCAGCACCGAACAATCGTTTTGCAAACAGTGTGACGTAATCCCGTTCTAGAAACTGATCCCGCGGGGACTGGCGAATCTATTCGACCGGGGGACGACGGTGAGCACACGTTATGCAACGTAGCTCACCTCATTCGCCGTGCAACCGTTCATTGTGCCAGCCGAAATAAACAGCATCCTCCCTCACAACGAGGAAATAATCTCCGTGATAAGCCGATCCGCACGACCGAAATTTGATTTTCATCTTAACACGTGCTTTATATCGACACGCTCCAGTTATTGATTTTCTGTCTTAAACAAATGGAATGTTTAAACAAATCACTTTTCTATTAACTTATATTATTTTTATTTTTGTTTATTATCAGTTTTGTTTTCTTTCTTTGCTTTAATGATTCAGAAGTATAAGGCAAATATTTTATGACAAATATAAGTTTCCAGGTTTCAAACAAAGCGCTTTTTGTGTTGGGATTGGTTGTGTGCATGACCGTGCGTCCATATACCGTGTCTCTCTAGAGACAATCGAGAACTTAACGCGAAGAATCGCACGCTGACTGAAAGTTTAAATTTGTTCTTTCCAAGAAAAGGGAACACGAAGCATGGTAGAGATACAGAGATATAGCGTTATTTAGAAACACCAACAAAAATAAGATGATACGCGATACGAATTGGAAGAATTTACTCCGTCGAAGGAACACTGTTGGTTAATTCGAATCTTTTCAGTCGAATAGTCGTTGTTGGCTCGTTGAGAACTATATTCTAGTGGACAGGTACCAATCGATGAATATATCCTTTTCTCAATAAATCATTCCCAAACAGGAGTATAATCTCATTTTCCAAAACTCAACAGATGAGACCCACGTGACGCAACATAATTGCTGTCATAGCGGCATACCAATTTGATGGCAACAATGATACTTGTGATTATGAAAGATAGTCGATTAAGCAGTTCGTATTCAATCATTGTATTGACTTTTAATTTCGTTAATCCGAGATTGGAATATTTATATAAATTTGACAAATAGATTTGACAAACTACAAATCATCTCAAGTATAGTTGGTTTACGATGTAGCGTTAAGAAAATTGTATATACATGTTAACTCATGATTATTATTTACATATAAGAAGAAGTTTTATCATATGATAAAATAATCAAAGTAGCTAATCGAGAAGCTGTCGTAGAATCGCTTAATAGATTCTAATTCGGAGAGTCGACGTGGCATCGGGATTTGCGAGACAAAACCGAGTGGAGTTCACTCCAGAGGGAAAAGCGAACTCTTAAACGTCAAGCTCGTTATGCGAAAACACAAAGCTCTATTATAGGCTGGCAGAGTCAAAGCGATATTACGTATAACACAATCGGATTGTCATGCCTTGACGATTCGAAAGAGGCCCGCACGACGAGACGCGACAGCGGCTGTGCCGTTGCTGTTTCAGTGTCGCCGCAAATCAGTCGTTATCGATAACGATAACGACATTCGTGACGGTGATGCACATTTGGCCATCCAACAGTCAATTGTTCCCCAAACGACGCAATCTTGCTCCAGAGAACGCGATACCGATTACTATGATCAACCTGGAACGAGGTGGGCACTAGCCCATGAAATTCAGACGGAATGATTTCAATTATCCAAATGAACATCTATATTAAGCTCCAGCGGACTAATGGACGCCATCTTGCTCGCGCGCTCTACGAACGCATTGAAACACTATCAAAGATATTGGCCGACGGTTCGCATCGTCGGACTTTCCCTTCCTGAGAGAATTCTAAGCCGTTTCTCAATGAACACGTCGATGAGACTTTTCACTCGACTTGTCAGAAGTTTAATTCTGCAAGGTGGAAGAACCGAACGAACAAGAGGAACCATGGAACGGGGCTACGGGGATGCACGGAGTGGGTGTCTTCCAGAAAGGAGAACATTGAAAATCTGTTATTCTTCTCGCGATCGAGGCCCACGGTAAGTTTACATCTTTTTCTAGTGAACATACACGAGTAAACAAGCTTTCTGCCTGTAGAAATGAACAGAGGAGAAGACACAGAAAGGGCTCTACCAACAAAAAGTTAATTAGGGAATCATCCCGAGCAAAGAAACCGCACCAAAATTTCTTTCTTATAGCATCTCGTCTTCTTGTTTCTCCCGTTTGTTTTTCTCACGTTCGGCGGATCGGTCTCCTCGATTTCGAGGCCAATTCCATCCTACCTGGCTAATAATGTGGCTTCTTGTCCCTCGCCACGTACGAATGCAAATTATTGCTGCCGGTGGCCAATGAGGCTTCGGCTGCCGATGCGCATTCTGATCGAATCATCCGTCGGTATGATCATTGTCTCGATCGTGATGCAACGAGTGCACACGCCAAATAACACCTAATAATGATCGGAGATGCGTTGAATAAATGATATCGATAACGTTGAATATACGTGGCGTTCCTTCAAGAGTGAAAGAAAATAAAATAGCGTCAAGTTTAAAATTGATTCTTTCTGTTGGTACAATCTCGTTGAAAGCTATTCTTTGGGAAGGTCTGTTTCAGCGATTCGCAGACGAACAAGTTAATACGAAAATCGATGAAATTCCGTTAGAAACGGCATAGTGGAGAACTGAATTCGCGTTCCAGGTTAGTTTTAATGGCCATTGTAGAATCGTGGCGAAAGGTGTCAGGTCATAGCGGGAAGAAGGGGGCTGAAAGAGAACGAGTCAGTATGCGAGGATACACACGTCTGCCCTGGGTGCATCGTCCTACGCGCGCCCGATCCCAGATAGGCACGCACGCGTTTTACCAAGAGATTGATTAGAAGCGTTGTCTCTATTTGAATCGTGAATCCATCCTCAAAGACAAATGAGCGTCGCGTCATTTACGTGAACGAACCACCCATGGTTGCACAGCTGGCCACCTTCCTCCATCACGGATATTAATACGCGAGTATACGTCATTTCGCTGCGTGGTTCAGCAATGTTTATCGTCCTTGCAGATCGATCATGCATCACGACAGTACACCAAATTGCTCTATGATCTCGTGGCCGTTCTGATTCGGGCCTGGCAACCATCAACTAGTAGTCGTTGTTATCGTTTTGCACCAGTCATTTCGTTTTTTATTACGTCCCTCGTAATTTTATATATTTCGAACTTTTATTCTTGATTCGAAGAAGGAAAGTACCGTTTTGAAACATTCGCAAACGATTTTCTATTAACACAACCTGTTATGAAAACGTAACATTTTCCCCTCTATTTTCGCTTTTCCCAAAAATGATTCGCATTTCGAAATAAAGACCTATCCATTCGAAACGTATCGAGGTTTCAGTCGACCGAATTCCACCGAAACACGGCGCATAATCAGTAAGGCGCGTGTAGCGAGACATCTACATCATGTCGCGTTTCGAGGCCTGGCCATGGATTAGACTCGGTGGTCCTGGCACTCGACCGCGGGAAGATATGTGTGTGACCCAGCTGTGATTCTCATTGAGCGCGTTCATCAATCATTTAAATGTAACACACGGTCTGATATCGGGCACCCCTTTCCTGGCTGGAGGCTAACCAAGCTCTCGGCTCACTTTGTCTTGACATCTGTCAAATCGTGGCCCGCCACGGCATCGTCCTCTATTGTTCCTTTTTCTCTCTCGGATCAATCCTTTCCCTACCTTCTTCTCTCTTTCTTCCATTCTCTCCTCCCTTTTCTCTGGGCTCGTGCATAATTTCGTATGCACTCCTAAATAAGTCTGCTCGGACAACCATTACCATTGATACCGACGAGCTTCAACCCTGCCTTTCTTTCTCTCCTTTTTCGTCGTTTCGGACCCCTTCTTTTCCATTTGTTAGGTCGTGGGCGAAGCCTGCGTTCCGTTGAACGATGGAACGTGGAGCGCAATGGGCGCGAGCCCCACCCTTTGCCTGTACGCTCGAGTGTCGTATACATGCTCGCGGCCGGAACAGGTTCGTGAAATATGAAGACTTTAATCAAACGGGTGACAGAAGAAGAGCGACCCGCTCGAAACGAAACTGTAGCGATGCGTACAATGAAAAATTAACGATCGCTCGCCGGTATGTGCGCTGCGCGGCTTATCAACTGTTTCGCGGACGCCCGCTACCAGTTAGGTAATAACTTGATCGCGCTACGCTTCTTGTTCGGTCAACCGACCGGTTGTTTCCCGAATCGTTTCATTCACAGTGAACCATTTTACAAGACCACTGGAGTTTCCTTTTGTGGTGAATGTCACGCGAAAAATCGGTAAGCTTTAATGCACGAAATTTTCATTGTTTTCTTGTAGTATGTTATTTTCTTAAGCTAAACTAAAACAATTCTGACTGGCAATTTGCGAGAGAATTCGGGCAGGAGAGTTAAGTTAATGAGAAAATGTTGAAAATCGGATGACTCAATGAGGACAAAATATAATTATAAGTTGTGACCTGTCAGGCAAGTTTCATAAAACCGAGTTAAGGAGAAGAAATAGTAACACGCGGAAGAAGACGCCAAAGTAATGCAGAAACGTATCTTCAAATATTAAAGTCCAACTTGTACCAGTCTTCATTATGTCTACTCGCGCATCTTCAACTTCAAGTCAGACAATCTTAATACTTGCTATTAAGCTAATTTACAAAGTTTCCCTTTTCTCCTGACAGATGACGACGATCGCTATTTTGATTAGCCGAAATGTCGTATATTTTTATTAACCTGCTATCTTAAAGAATATAAACATACCGGGAGGGAAATACTGGAACTGCGGAACGGCGAGGTGAATGAAAAATTAAAGAGGCGGAATCCCCGGTCGTCTGTTCTGCATTCGAGACACGCTTTCTCGATCGATCAGTCGGCACGCTACATTTTTCAACGGTCCATTGTGCATTAAATATCCGACAAATTGTATCGTGGCGTTCAAGCTATCCGGCGACAATTCGTTTACGCGATCGCTTCCCGTTCTACGTTGGCATAAACTAAATCCACCATCAGCCTTTGATAAGTCAAACCACTGGGCAAACATGAAGCAGAGACGGTGCAGAGGTTGACAGGATCACCTACATCTAGCTTCTCTCAGTTGGGAATCTGGTTAAAGCCGTCTGAGTCGGTGTCAGGTTGTGATCGTGATGATTGGACAAATGGAAACGCTGATTCTACGAAAACTGATGGAATATTCGCTTACATCGTTGCTAAACGTTGTTTCGATGAGTGGACGTTATAAAGTGATTGTTATAAATCGTCTTACTTTTTAGTTGGAATTAACTTTCGTTGGTTTTTATTGAACGAGGTTACATGTAGAAGAAAGATTTCTCATCTCGTACAGTGGCAATTTCCCTAGAGAATCCCTCTCGTAAGAAAACACGATAAATTCATTGAGAAACGATAAAAGTTTTGTAATCTTCGTATTATCGCACATACGCGAGAGTAGGATGTTCACGGGTGGTTAATAAACCGGCTGTTCGAACGTAAAAGTACGGGAAATCAATTACCTCGCCACCTTAACCTCAGAAATCCAAGCCAGCCGCAATTTTTCTCTTTCCACTTTCAGTGATTGCCAAAGAGATTTAGTGCTGCGCCTGAAGTCGTGTTCGTTTAGAGTGAAAGTGTAGCTGCGAGATCCAGTACGAAATTCATTCCGCCGTCTATGTGCTATGTATACCTGTTTATACTTAATACATATGCTGTTTTCACATATTATATATATCTCGGTAGTATTTTTCGCTTCTATCTACAATGTACGTAACATAGAAATTGAAAAATGTGTAGCGACGTAATAAACAAATTTAAGAGTTCGAGCATTCAGATTTAAAAATTAGAGGATTATTTAATAAGAACATGAACTTTTATTGGAACAACTCGATGTAGTTTCACATTGAAAATCGAAACCCAACACGCGCAATCCTACCAACGAAATCTGTAAGTTCTGCGCTCGACGTAAAGATCGTTTCTGTTCCCTTCAATGCAACATCCGCGCAGACTTTCGCAGAAATATCGAACCGTGTATTTGATCAGTCGATGCCTTAGGGAAATTACCAAGCCGCGCTAAGGAAATCCTTCCCGCGACTGACGTCCAACAATTTCTGCGCCAATTGCGGAGCATTCTTAACGCGTCTGCTGCGTCAATCGCCGTCGCGCAATCCTGGATCTGCAATTGCTTTGACGCGACGTCGTTAAAGCGACGCAGACGATTGCATAAAATCGTAAATATTATTAAAGGAGGAAGCGTGGATTTATATATCGAGCGTTGATTTTATCTTGCTACGATTTACGCTAACGTTCATAACGGGTATACAAGAGGAAAATTTATAGCAAAAGTCGTTACGATTTTGAAAAACACGTTCGGTTATTCGTTAAATAACTTAACAAAGAGAAGTGTTCGTCCTAAATTCTGCGCGTCAGTAACACATTTTCGCAATCGATGCTCGCCATATCGGAATAAAGTATCGCTATCGAAAGCACAAAACTAAAAAGAAGTAAATGGAAGAGACACGATTGACATAGGGGTTTAATTATCACGATCGATCGAATAATCCCTTAATCGGGTGGGCGTGGACGCATCGATCCGCCGAACAAAGAAAAGGACTTTCCTAACAAGCGAACAACGAGGGGATGTTTTTGCGTGGTATTCAAGTCGGCTTACGGTTAGCATATAAATTGGGGTAAACACGACGGAATCGCGATCGTCGTTGGGTTTGTCGTACCTCTGACGGTTCGACGGTTCGGCAATCCAAAGGAGGAGGAGAAGGTTTCAGACGAGAGTTGACGAGGATCGGCTGACGAAACAATGGCTAACCCTAAAATCAGCTGAGCTTAATCCAAGATGCTCCGTCGTATCGTCGCGTCTCGATGCTTGATTAACACGGTCCATTTGATCGGTAAATTGGGAAAACAGAATCAACGAAGCAGCCCGGCAGACTGCTTTTCGGTCAGCTCCATTACGTTTACGTGTACCTACAACCAGGGTTTTTATTTCGGACTTTTTCCACCGGCAATATGTAGCCTCTATTTTAATAAAGCGAAGAGGATCGCGATGGGATTACCCCCCACTCTTTTTCCCTCCTTTCACCCCGCACAGCTCTTTTCACCATGCTACAAAAGCTGCATTTTATGTATGAGTTTTATCGATCGGACAGGGTTATCTTTGATCGTTGTTTAAAGCTATAATCACGTTACACACAGGGAGGAAGAAGTACTCTATCTGTGGTAGTAGTGAACGATAGTGGTGGTGGAATGCAATAAAATTCTGCGCGGCGCGAAATTTTCAGTGAACGCGCTATCGACGGTAATGATCGTCGATGTTTTTCGCGAGCCTCGCGAAATTCGACCGAGAGAATAAAATATTCAAGGGCCACGAGCACCGAGTTAGGCGGGTAAGGGATGAGTTTGGAGAGGTGGAGAAGGGCACGAAACGAAAATAACGAGAACGGTAGAACGGACTGGTGCTCCACGCCGCCGCGTTCGCCGCCGCTTTTACGCCAGGATTTACATACAATTGGTCGATTCGAGCTTCAGCGTTAAACGCTGAACAAATTCCGCTTTTAATCAACCATTTGATCGAATCACCGGAGAATTTCGCCGCACTAATTCACTGTCGTGCGCGTCCTTCCAGATTCCGGGCCAGGAGTCGGTCGACCTCCGAATCACGACGTTGGAACGTTTTGATCTAGCCCGCCATTCGGAAACTCCTGATGGAGTGGAGGAGTAAGGGTAGCGAAAGGATGGGATAAGGGACAGGAGAGGGTTCGATTAGGATCCAAAGCTGCAGAGGATCGTAATGAAAGCAGGAAACGGGGGCTGGAGCAACGTCAAGAATCGGAAGGGTGGTTAGTTCTGAGATTATACGAGTTTCCCCGGCGCCGTAGTCTTCCACAAACCTTCCTAAAACCTCCTACCGGGCCAGTATTTTGTTCTCTACCCAGCATTAACGATTCTCAGCTCGGAAAATGTGTAACGTAAATTTCACCAATGAATACGCTTTTGCTTGTGAGGGAACGAAAAAAGAAACGAGAGGAGAATACAGAATATTAGCAATATTGGTGTGAATCGTTCTTTCTCTCTTTCTCTCTTTCTTCCTTTTTATTCATGGTATATAGAAAAACTGTGAGATAAACAGATCTTCATTTTTCTTTTCATACAATTTGAATCGAGTTTTAAAAATACGAGGCTTTCGAAAAGTTAAGGCATTGCTAAAATTGCTTTCATTCCTACACGGCGTGAAATGGGGTTAAACCAACAATCAAATTATTTCTATTTCATTTATCAAGCTAACATCGATTGTATTTCAATCTCCCCATGATTTCTAGCTGCATTAGAAGGGAGCAACGTTTATCCCGTGATCGAACGCTGACGAAAAGCATGCGAGGCGAATCGCAATAAATAAGCGTCGGCCTAAGGAGATTCCATCGGGAGAAGACCGGTTCACCGCACCGCCAAAGAATGCTCCATCAAAGCGCAATTAAACCGCCGGGGGCTACGCGGATTATATAAAGCCGAGTTATTGGCTTTATTGGAAATTCGGTTGGGAGCGAGTCTTTTCGGGGCAATCGGCTGCTTTTCTTCCCGTCCCGGTTCGCTACACTCCGAAAGCGTTATGCGTCGCTTAAACGATGCCCTGGCATGAAAGCTCCCCGCTACTTTCTTTCGTCGCGAAATTGCTCGTGATTACAGATAATTGCCACGCCATCGTTCGTTCAGGTGAACCACGCTCGACCGCGATCAACGACAACGCTCTCGTTAAACGTTTTTTGATCAGCTACGCGTAGATAACGTATTCTGTAGCTCTACTATCGCGCTTTGCTATTTTGTTTTACAGCGACGGCTATTGTAACGTTTCTTTACAAACCGTGGCGGTATAATCGCTCGATAATCCCTCTCATTCGTCCTACACGACTAGTTTAATTAATAGAAAAGAAGGAGTAGTTATACGAGGAGAAAGGTTAAACGCAGAAGTTCGATTGAGAAACTTTGAAGTTGCAGCCTCGTATTTACTCTAGGTTCGGTTCTTCGGAAACAAAAGTTGTTTCGTATCTTTTTATTTCGTGTTTTGTCGTGATTGCGGATCGAAGAGATTGTAAATTTTATTGCTTGTTCAATCGTAGCTGCTAGATATTTGTAATAAGATTCGTCTATTTAATCTGTGGAGGCTGGAAGTTGGAGTTGGAAGTTGCAATATCGTGAACTCTATGGCAAAACGCACGGTCGTAAACGTATACGAGGATCACGGTATCGAATGAAGAATTTCAGTTCTTCATTCCATCGTGACAAATCCGAAGCATATTTTTTCACCAGGAACTCGACGAACATTCGCACATTCGTGTTCGCGTACGATTTGACCTGGGAATAGACGATTCTCGTGGAGATTCGCCTAAAGCGTCTCCGGTCAAACCGATAAATTTGGAACTACCCAAATGGATTCTGCGAGCGGCACGCAATCTAGCACCGCCTAAGCCGTACCTCCGTCCAGGATTTAGTTATGAGATTAGAACTTTGGCAAGTCGAGTGATTATCGCATCATCTTCTTTTATTGTTATATCCGATGCTACAGAGATAATTTATGTCTAAAGGGGTTCACGAATTCTATCGCTTACGAAACGGCAAACCGATAGACTTAAACTCTCAACGAAGAAGGAAAATTGATGGCCAACCAAAGCGACCAAATAATCGAGCTGAATTTCTCTGCTGCGTTTCTATCTTATTTTCTCATTTTCAATCTTGCTTGTTGAACAGCTGTATCATTTATTTCCCTATCATATTTGTTTCACGATTCGTATGTATCGTGTAACACGTGCATTGCTAAGCGCATTCTGGCTGTGCGTAATGGTTATTAAGATTCGTCTTAATCATCTATTATACGAACAGGAAAACGTCTCATAAAGTATGTATTTTGTGGACATAGTGATATAAGAGTTCAATATTCATTTACTAGAAAGCTACCACTCTTGCAGCTCCTATTCTAGAGCATACTGCATTTAAAACTTCCACTTTCACCGTCCAACAGTAATGTGTTTTACTTCCAGTCCTCCTTTATAATTCTTGGATACAAGGACGATACTGAAATTTCCATTGTTGTCCGTCCTTGCCCGCCGGTTTCAACTTTCTACGAAAGCAACTACTCGATACACCGACTTAGCGAAACAAACTCGAGAGATTCCTTCCCATCATGCTCAGCCGCTGTACTTTATTAAATCAGCCGGTTTCCCTGGAATTTGTTTAATTTCGCAAAAACGTTCGAGAGTTTGACGAAAAGTTCTCTCTGGCGGAAGAACCAATTACGTATCAAGATTACCATGGAGAACAAATTAGATCCCCTAATAATTAGATTGGAGACAGCAATATCGGGAAGTTGCGCGCGAGACACTGAAATCCCTTGAATAATTTCTTGCCTTCTTCCTTATAATTATTTCATCCCGGAGACGGATGACAGAGGAAAACCGTGTAGAGAACTCGGTGACAGGCGGCGCTCTCACGATCGAAGAATTATATACACGATAAAGTTTTACGTGTACTGTCATTCGATGAAATATCGTACGCGTTCACATGGACACACCATCCCATCGGTTGGAATCGCAGTATGTATACAGATTTCGCGACGGCACGTTGCCCGTGACAGCTTAGCCTATTTCGAAGATGACAAAGTGGTTATCTATATTCTTGTCCGGCCGCGTCGAGTGGCCATTAGTCTTCAATCAAACTGACCTGGAATAAAATCCAATGTACCAAGTATAATGAATTATGACATTTCGATGTCGATAAGATCGAACAACCAGATAAACTGCTACAACTGACTCTGTCTTGTTAGTAATATTATAAGTTGAGAAAATAATAAATTAATCCAGCGTTTCGGCTACGAAATCTAAACTGACGTGACGAGTATTTATTTTGTGCATAATAAAAATATCTTCTCTTTACATAGCACAAGTATGTATATACTGCATTTATCTTTTCCTTGGATGTAAGGAAACTCATGCTCTTTGTAATGATAATAAGAGCAGCGGTTACGTTCAAGAAAAATTCGTTAAGAGGAAAATCGTCCGACCCTCCTCTTTGTTGCGAGACCTTTGTCAAAACAAAATCGATCCCTCAGAGAGATTTAATATCAGGGCAAGTGAGGGGAAAAAGTCGTCAGACTACCAAAGCTCACCTACGCCACTCAAAGAATCATGGCGAATCGTGGTCCGTCTACTCGTACCTACCAATCCTTTCCCGCAGTCCCCATTGATTATAACGTTGTTCGAGGAAATCGCGGGCCGATCGTCGCGTCCATGCGATCTACGAAGAGAGGGCTCAGGAGCTTGTAACGGCCGCGCATATGTACATATTGTTTGAGGGCAAAGGACGCTAGAGGCATGTCAGAGCCTAGCTAGGCGGACAGGCGATTCAGCCAGACAGCGTCTAATTATTATAGAGAGAGGCGAATGAAGGAGAACCGGCTGCGTGGCACGATGTCGATCCTTCACGTGTGTCCTCGTGATTGCACGTCGCGCTATTGCCTTGTAATCTCAGCTCTCCACTCGACGCACCCTTCCACCCAGCCTCTACGATTTTACGCCCTGACATCGCGTCCCTCCGACAGCCTCTCCCATTTCTGTCATCGATTGCCGATTACATCGGACTTCGATACATCGTCACCTGCCTGTGTCGATTTCGATGCGTCTGCACCTGTTGTGAGTATCTCTCTTCTCATTTTTTTCTCCTACCTTTTGTATCTCTCCTTTGTTTCTTCCGTATTTCTTTGACGAGAAAAGATTACGCGATCGATAATACGCAATGTCTTTCTGTAACTTGTTTCTGAGGTAATTAAAAGACTCGTTCGAAAAAGTTATCGCTAATATTTTGCAGGGTTAATTAGCCAATAGACACATCCTATATTAACGTTTTTAAAGTCAATTCGATATATCAGCGCGTCTTATGAGATCATTCTTTACGTATTCATTACATCATCCATATGTTTTCATCGTCTATTATCGTATGCATTCTATCGGCTATCGATTGGTTGTAAATTCAAGTGTCATCAGTCATGAATTTCGAGCCCATTTCCCATTACCATCACTCGCTATCGATCATAGGAAATGTTCCAATATCTGATCAATTACTAAACACCGTCGAATGTTATACCAAGTTTAGAAATTGGAATATCGTACCGTTCACAGTAATCCTATTTTGATCGATATTATCTAAAATTAAACGATTCTCCCTCTCTCCCTCTCTCTCTCTCTCTCTCTCTCTCTTTCAGGTTCGAAAAATCACATGTTTAGAGTCGAGTACAAAGAAAGTATTTTTCAATCAACGTCAATCTGTCTCATCGATAATCCTATTTTATTCGGGTACCGTTGGAACTAGTAAATTATTAACCAAAAATGAATCGTTACGGATGGGAGTTGGAAATGCTTGCTGCGAAGTGCGAGCTTGGTCGCTGGATCGAAACCTTCACCATTTCGCAGATGAGTTGGTAATTAGAAGGTCGAAGGATAATTAAGGACATCGTCAGTGTCAATTTTCCGGTAATGAGGAGCGAGAATGCAAATTAAAAATTAAAACTTCGATGCCCCGATACGCGTATATCCTCTCGCGTATTTATAATGCGCGAACGCCGCCGTTAATTATTTATTTGAGACTCATTAGCGATCGTAGGGTCGCGGGCACGAATTTCTTTGGTCACGCTTACGTCGTAACGTGGAACCGTTATTCAATCCTGTTCATTATCGATCTCGATTTTTTTTTCATTTTATTTCCAAACCAAACCATTTTGTTTGTTCCCGGATAGTTTATTTATACTGCAGTCGACATCCCGTTGATTTCTTTGGGATGTAATCTTCGAAAACAATAAGTTTTTCAAAAACCACGTAAAAAATTTCGTTAGAAAAGAATTCATTTCGTTGGAAAGGAATTCAATTTTTCCTTGAATCGACTGGAAAAACGTGGTTCGAGCAGTCCTTTCCTATGGTAAAGGTTCCGATGTTTCTATAAAGTATACTTGAAAGTTCGATGGCGTTTATTATATTAAGGAAACCGATGTGGCCCGCCGCTGTTTTTAATTTTTAACTCTTTCATAATTGAAAGACCAGACCTGCGGCACGGTTCCTATCATTAAAAAAGTTTCTCATCCACCATCTGCGCGTTTCACTTCGTCTTCATATTTTATTCTTTATAACAGCATAAGCTACTTGGCGAAAGAACCACTTTATATTCGTTGAAATTAGTTGCTCCAAGTATATCCCATTTCTCGTTCAACGTCATATCCGTGATCACGAAATTGGGGGAACAAAAGACAGACGCGTTTTACATGATTTTTTATTGCTTTCGCGATAAATAATTTACATCTGTCTCTTTCTTCTCGTTGCACGTTTAATTTCGCTTTACGATTCTCAAAAATATAAAAACTTCTTCCAGATATTTCAAAATATATTCTAAAAATATTATGTGTATCCTTCAATTTTCATGAACATGTTTTCATTATATTCTGGCTGTAATAATAAAATTTGTTCCTAAAGGGGTTGTAAGACTTGAAATCACGAGTCTCTTGCACGCTCGTTTAAGAATTTCGGCACGAATCTTCTCGCGTGCGAACACGAGCGAACGTAAATGGATCAACGTTGTTTAAAAGCGTGTTTCGGCCCACTGTGGATCGTACAATGTACACTTTCGATTACGCAGCGGTTGGAACGTAATGTTACGATGTCGCGCGTTATTAAGAACTGCATTTGCCGATGACGTACATTGCACTACGATAATATTTGATCCCAAAACTCCTGGAATTGATATGTGCTTCCGAAACGTAACCATCGTTAATTGTGCGTGTTTATTGCGATAGATTCGCGAACTAGCAAATTCTACGCTCAAATGGCGCTGTCATGGAAATGAATGTCTTTAACACACATTGAACACTTTCGTTGAGGTTTGATGTGTGAGAGGGAAATAAATGTATAAGCTTAATTCTCGATCAACAATTCGGTATACCATGCCTTGATTAATTATTACGGCTGAATTTGCGTTATTATTGCCCTCTTAATTAAAATGTATATTATATAACTTCAAAATCGAAAGAAACTGAAATTTTATTATTTTTTATATCATCTTTGTCCTTTTTCATTCAATTTACAATATTCAGTGATTTCTTCATAACGATCCGTATAATATAACCTTACTTAAAAGATAGAAAAGATTTCAACGTAACTTGAAAAATGGAAGAATGCGAGATAAAACATTTTAACTAAGGAGAGCAGCATAAAAGGTTACAACATTAACGATGCTATCTACAATTTTATAATGAGGCCACATCGTTAATTCAGTTCTTGCGCGCATATTTCTTTACGAAACAACTTTAGAGAACAATAAATTAGCAAAAACGTTTATAACACATCATTTTGCCACCTTTTTTTTCATCAAGATGACGTCGATCTCGGCAATTTAAACCTTTAAAAAAAGCATTCGTCGCTCGAGCCCCTTTTAGGTAATAAATAGTACCTTTTTCAGAATCGAATCATCGGGTATAATAACAGTAATCGAATGGGATGTACCGATTCGAATGGTCAGAAAGAGAAAACGACAGGGTAACGAAAGGTTGTGCGGTAACAATTAGACATTCCGCTCAAAACATCATTATTGACCTCTCTTCGGCAACAATGTTGGCGGAGATTAATGAAAAGATACGTAAATGTACGTGTGCTCTTGCACAGTGGACACACTGAATCGCGTCGATCACCCGCTGACTTTCTCCTCGATTATGGCCAGTCACCATTCGACAATGAGCGTGTTCAAAGCGATAAGTTCTCCGCTCAGGTCCTGGGCCCCAGGAACGGTAACAGACCGAAAGGAACTTTGATTACCTGGTCCTTTGTTAATGTAGCATCGGTTTAAAGGCATACTGACAGACAAATTGTGCTTTATCTGTATATTAATCGAGATTAGAGTCTCGCGACCACACAAAAGGAATGTGGGCGCCATTTCGCTCGACACTGTGATATATATCGCGTATGCGATTTCTATGGATAGAAACAGGTAGATTCGAATCCCGTTACGTTTCCGCACCTTATATCCTGCATCTTAATGCGTGCGTCCCGCAGGTTAGCCCTTCGACCTTTCTCTTTCCTCGAAACCGGCGTTTTTCGGGTTACTTCATAATGTACCTTCAGCGCCATGGAAGAAAGGCAAATCAAAGTTTATTGCAGCAAAAGTACAAAAGTAACGGAACTTTTTGCTGCTACTAAATTCTGCAACTTTTGCAGTTCGATATTAATTGCTTTAGCATTTATTAGAAATCTTGAGATTCAGTGTTCAAACTGTAAACGTGGGTATTTCTTCCTTTTTTTTTTTTTTTTACTTTATAGTTTAAGAACTAATTGTTGTTAGAAGCTCGATTAATGGGTGACCACAAACAATTTTTGACGGTTTAACAATTTTCGCTGATAATCTGCATAGAGAATCGTTCCAAACGTTGTTTTCCAATTCAAAAGAATAGGACCAAATATGTATACGGGTATCTCGTTAAAATAATATCCTAAACTTCAACGAGCAACAACCATTTGCAGCGTAGTACTTGCAACATGTACATCGGTAGGATATGCGTGAAAGCTTCAATAAGCTCGGCTTACTCATGCAACAGCGTTCACGAAATCTGCTAATCCGATGGTAAACGAATAATTGAACATCGAGTCACTAGCGAACGAAGCATTATCAAGCAGCCCCCGTATTATTATAGTCCGCTATAGTTCGCATGACTATCGCTGCTGCGTCTGATGGTGATTAGGCTGTATCAATTAACACAAGCCTGCAATTGCTCGCATTAATCTCTCCCCTCTAACGGGTGTCTCTAACAAGCGGCAGTAAATTCACCTCTATTTCTGCCAGTCTGTGCGTGAGGATGAGAGGAAGAACTCGTGTGAGAGAGGGAGAGAGAGAGAAAGAAAGAGAGGAAGAGAGAAAGACAGGAGGAGAGACGATGGTGTGTACGCGCGTGATCAAATATTCTATTAATGGTATAGCCGTCAAATCGTTATCATTATGCTTCTCGCTAGTCAGATGGGGTTATTGCTAATGAGAAACGACGGGTCCCGCCGCCAGCCTCCACACTCCATTATTAATCGCAGGACACGGTGTCTAATGCGGTTTGGCGCGTATTTTTTCTACCCCGTTCATTTCCACGGATATCAGCGGATCCCCCTCGCGGCCATTTCGAAATGAAATCGAATTCAACGAGCTGCATACCGTCGCGTTGTTTCGTTAAATCGTTATAATCACGGTACATACACACTTTGACTCTGCAATATCCGTCGAATTGTATTTTTAAATGTCATTATGTGGAAGAGAGGAGAACAAAGGTTGTTTGTTGAAGTAGATCGTATTGAAGTTTCAACGTCGAGTGTTTGAACATTGGATTAATTTTGATTAAGTTGCTGGATGAGAAGTTTGGAAATTTATAAGTGGTCGATGCTTGCTTTTATTGCAATTACTTTTTCTTAAGGTACACTTTAATTTTACTGTAAAAGCTGTAATTCGAATTTTGAAGAGTGAATATTATTTTTCATTTCTTTGAAATCATCGATACACGACTAATGAGCAACATTTTGCTGATGAACGTAGTTGGACGTTGAAACAGACAAAAAGTTTCCGTATTGCCGATATTCAGATTCATCAGTTCCATATTAATTTAGCTTCATATTATTTCGGTTCTACAGTCGTTAATTACAGGATTGTTGCGCGGTGAAAAATACGACCGTGTTATTACATGCCGGTTGGTTATTTGGATTTTCGTAGTCCACAGGATATTTGGCAACGCGACGTATTAAAAATTCTATAAACATCATGAAACTTGCATGAACCTGAGGAATTATTAAATGGTCGCTGTGAACCATATGAGTTACTAATTTCCCTCTGGCGAACGAAAAAGCAATAGAAACGGCGGATTTCCGTCGGTGCTGTACAAGCCGCTCATATCTCGCTCCTTCGCGCTGCAAATTTCATTGAACTTTTCAACTGTTGAAAACGGTAACACTAATGCAGAATGTTTGAAATCTGTTTATCGTAATGAATACAATAGTGCATCGTTAATGAACTAGAATTTTATTCTAGTATTCTTAACAATTCTTGGAATTAATTTCAAATATATATGCAAATATATCAAATATGCAAATGTGTCAGTTATTCAAGTATCTCACTTATACTCAACACAGAAATTTTTTAAATGTATATTATTCTCGAATAGATAGATCGAATAAATGATCTCGATAAATTACCAGCTAATGGAATACTATTCTGCTTACGAAACCTGCTGTATGAAAGCAGTATATAAGAGTAATCAAAGTGTCTTGAGCATTTTCATCCAAGTTAATCTTGTGAGGGTTTCATGTGAAAACTAGATAAAGCTTGCATAAACGGACAAAGATAAAAACTTACAGTTCGCCAGTAATTCCTCGTAAAAAACGACTAAACGTTCGTGTCCGAGTTGATGGTATTTTTGAAAGAGCTGTAAAGTACTTCCCCTTTTATTTCACTTTTATGTGTTCGTTTCGCTATGTAATTACTTCGGTCGGCAATAAGTATAATAATTAGAACGGTTTCGTCGGCACTGTGTCTCGTTTCTTTTCGCTTTTATGCATCCACAGACACGATGCGTGCCAAGGACCATCGAACTTACCAATATTTTTCGCGTTAAAAATGCTAACGGTCTTTTAACTTTTGCGATTATAGCTTCCGGTTTATGAATAAAGTTCCTGCTTAAAAATAAGCTTGCCCACGAGGGTACGTTAAACACGGCTTCCGATACGATCGAGACCTCGTTAAAACGTCGTGATTCATTTAAAGCTGTTGAAATGAGATCGACCAATACCCTCGAGCACCACGATGCTCGTTTCATTTGAGAACAGGCACGCGAGCCACCGAGAGAACCCAATGAAGACGTTCGTGCGAAATATACCCAGTCTTACTTCATTTTTAAGTTATTTCTCCGAGTACAATCGCTCGCAAAAACATAACACGTGAAGGCGCGAGGGAGTCCACGTCTACACATGTGGAAGAGAAAAGAACTTTTTGGAAAAACAAACCCTTTACGCCTATATCTGCGCATACGTATGCTTTACATTCATCGAGAACTCAATCGAATTACATAATCTGTACTTTTTTATCTCGAAAACGATACAGCTATGCCTCTCCATTTTTCATTCATTATAAAAGTTCTAACATAGTTGCACATCACATATTAGGTTTTTGAAATATTCCTGGGAAAATTTTGGCTGTAACGAAGTGTTGGAAGTGTCGTTTGGTCGATGGCTCGATATAGGAATTATCTGTTAAATATGGAAAGTTTAAGACTCAATATCTCGACTTCGGTGCTCTTGCACCTCGACCGCTTCCTTAAATTTTAATTACACGTACATTGTATCCTCCTTAACCCCGTAGGAATGAAATTAGAGATAAAATTTGAAGAGATTCTTAAGAATCTGATTTTCTCGGAGAGATTAATTCAATCCTTAATTCTATCGTGCTTGTTTTATTTATATAAAATTTCTTATGTTCGAGGAAGATATAAAAGAATTGTTGTTGAGACAAAAGTAAGATCCAGGCATAAAAATTCCAATTCTTAAATTAACCAATATTACTTAAAACATCTATCGTGAAAGATTGTACAAAATGTTACGAAAAAGATCTTAAATTCATGAGTTTATAATATTCATCAAGAGCAATTAAAAATGTGATCCTAGATTCAATCTTTTCAATATAAGACAAACATTTTCAGATTTTTAAAGATATTCAATGCGTCTTCTTTCACAGGGGTTTAGATACTTTCCCTGTAATATCCGGTATAGTATCAAAGAAGACGGATTGAGAGGAAAGAGAAGGAAGCAAGGAAATTATAAGGTTTTTCAAGTTCTTGGATATTTTAGACCTCTTGCTCCAAGTTGATCAAAATTGATGGAAAACTTTCGTGGTAAAGTATCGGGAATCTTAGGCATTCATAAACGCTTAACAGGATATTTCGCGGCTCTTCCTGGCACTTTGTGAAATTTCGAATTGCTTCGACGATCGTTTCGAGGTTGAACAGATTGAGATATTTGGAAGCTTGGAAAGTTCCGTATCCTCGAAACGTTTCGTAAGTTTTCAACCGAGTTCGCAAGCCACTCAAGAAATTCTTAATTCCATCGAAAATTTTCAGCAGCCAAAGAACGATGTATATCGGCACGGATATCTTTATCCGCGATCATCAGGTACTTCTCCTTTTTTCCCCACGTGCTTTTTTTCTTCAGTAATAATCGACCACTCGACTATTTCCATGAATTCTTTCGGAAAATTTCATTTCTCGCCAATGCACTTCCGACCAATTTAATAACTCGACATTCATTTGCGAAACGGACCAGATATCGAAATACTATATCTATAGATATAACACATCAGGGCCTTTTAAACTTATTACTACATTCGCACAGATATAGACATGGTTCCGACCGAAGCGAAAGCAAAGAGGATGAACGAAGTTAATGTATCATTCACATGGAAATTATTCGGAAATGAATTTTTAATTGAAAACGTAATTAGCTATTGTCGTAATATTCAAAAAGTTGCAAAAATTTTCTGTAATTCCAAGTTTGAAAAAGATTCCTAAGTTTGACCTAATAACATGTAAAAGCGTGCACGATGTAATTGTGGAAAAATAAAAGAATAATGTAGAATAATATTTTATTCATTCTCGGTTTAGTTTTCGAGAAAACCGTAGTTTGCGTAGTTAAACGTGACTAATTCCGAACTGGACAGAACTACATAATCGATAGAAAGTCACTCTACGTACGTGTGAAAATAAGTAGAAAATGTAGAATAACATTTTTTCACAAGACACTGCATATTTGGATTTGAAAATTTATCATACGCGTTCAAATTCTACTTTCTTGTTAATGAAGCCTGGAAAAGTTGTATTTTACATTTTTTGCTAATCTTCGCATGTAGAATAACATTCTATCGTTTGTTTGCTCAAATCCAATCGGTAATTGGCAATAATTTCTATAAGAAATCACTTTGTGCTCGCTTTTACATGTTATTCGGTCAGACCTTGTATTTGAGATTAATTTAAAAAAAAAATCTTAGAACAGAAGTGTAACAGAAAATTCTAGAGAAAAATTTAAGGTAAAATCGTTGTTCTAGAAGATTTTATAACTTTAGACTACAGTGTAGACTAACGACAATTCGATCGCGATCATCGTTAATTTTATCTTGACTAAACTATTCATGAGTAGCCAAAGGGTTACTGGATAATTCATAGCAAATCGAAATCCACCAACTAGACTTTGCTTGAAGATCGAATCTATTACCCAAGAATAATTAAAACCTTTTTGCGGCTCACCGTCTTAATTATGAGGAGCATCGCTGTGAGATGACGGAGGATGGTTCGACAGCCGGCTAAAGACGGTTAACCATCGATGACTGTGAAATATATTTCTATTGGAAGGCAGCGGACTCGAAACGATCAGAGGCCCCCCGTTGAGTGACGTTCTACCTCCTGCGGCTCTTTGTCCTTGTTTAGATCACTCATCGCAGCGACCCGAAAGAGTCATTATAGAAAGACCACTCTGACTGCTCATTAACTCCTTTGGTTGTGTCTGGCCATTGTTGTTCTCTTTTGTAACGCTCTTGGTACTTCCTATGCACGTTTCACTCGGCGTATCTTCTTAAATTTCAACCAAACGACGAGAAACTCGTTATACACTCTGCAAAATGGAAAACGGAATTACTTGAAAATAATCATAAACTTTTTTAAGCAGAATGCTATGGTAAAAGGAAAATGTTGATACGACGGTGTGGTAGAAATAAACGAATTCTAAGTAAAGTAAAAGATGTGATACTATATATACGAATATTTTGCTCGTTGTCCAATTGAAATTCTTCAATGTCTGCACGGCTATTCGGGGCAAGGTTATGTGGTTTTCGTACTGAATAGTTTGTAACTATAATTTTATAGAAGCGCGCAAAATTTTGTGAAAGCAGCAAAATGTCAAAATATAAACGGACTAAGTTGTAAAAGTCAAGCGGCAACAGCTTAATAAACCAGCGTATAAGAGAAATTATGCTACTTTTACCTTTTTGTTTCTTTACGTCTCTTTACGCGGATATAAAAGTAATAAGAAAAAAGAGATGAACAAACGAATGTTAAAAACATACGAAACGTTTGTTGAATCATGCAGGGTACCGTTTAGCTCGCACATCGTTAAAAGCAGTTCGTTACAATTTAAAGGGGACGATTATGCCAACGTGAATGTCAGCCGCTCTAGAAGTCGTTAAAAATTTCATTCTCTAGATTCGAAACGAGTTTCGCGGTTAAACACGGCCACGACGGCGTGGCAACGCGAATGCAAAGGCACACGCGGCGTAGAATTTGTTTCTGAATGCTCGCCGTGGCTAGCCAGCCCAAGCAGAACTCCGCTTCTGCACCACGATCTCCAGGAAACTTTGAAAAGGCGGCGGCTTGGAGATGAAGGCGCCTGCGGACGTTTGAATTACAACCCTTGGATTCAGGTGAATTCAAGTTTGACCTCTATCCGCGGGCCCGGATAAATATATTCGTCGTACTAGGACAAAGCCTGGTGTTCGCTTTTAGTTGCCGTAATGGACGAGTGCTAACCCGGAATAGAACACCCGCGGCGGCTTCTGTCGCGGTTGCATAATTTACGAGCATCGTGTTTTCCCCAGCGTTTTCTTTTACCTTTTAATGGAATTGAATTTTCTTCGTCGAAAGTGTCTAACGTTGCGATAAGGAATATAAGGTATAACGTTCCAGTTCAACTTAATCACGCCACCAGCCTGCAGATGCTAAATTTAAATAATCGTTTCATCTTGGCGACATAGATGAAAAATTTGTATTTTAACGTAGCGCCACGTTTTACCATTAAATTTCGCAACATTCCGTAATTTTACCGAAAAAGTACCCGCTTTAATCTGCAAAACTGAGCGATTTGCGTCATCGTTCGGTTCAATTTTATCGGTAACCAAGCACGTTCGAGAGATTTCCACGTCGATGCGTCAAATGTTGCAACAGCTGTGAGACGACGGTCCCGGTTCGCGATTCACAGAGGAAGCGACGGATCCAACAGGAATCATCGAACGAGGCGCAACCTGTTCGAGTGGCAACAGGGTCGATCTATCCAAGAGGAAGGTTAGTCTTGACGATGGAAGGTCGGTATAATCTTTGTCGAACAATTAGAGGAGAAAGTTTGGATCGAAAAAGCGAATGCTTGGATTTCGGGTTTGATCGCCAGGCCCTGGGCGTAATTGGCCGAGTGGGGCCGATAACACATCGTAATCTTTTGACAGATGGTACGAAGATGGAGCAAATTGCCGCTTTAAACTCGTTCGTTCGCCTTTGGCTCGTACGTTGCTTCTATCTATCCCTTCTCACGCTAATACGCGGCGGCCGGACGTTGTTTTGATAATTTATTGAAATCGTCGAGGGTCTAAGAGGCATGCCACTACGTACACGAAGGATCCAGCCTGGTGAAATATGGCTGTGCGAATTACACGAGATGTCGGACCCGCGTCAGTAGCCTACAGTCTAGAGAGCCCCGACGATACGGAATTTCCCGGCGGAGAAACGAGCGGCGTGCACGCGCCGCCTCACGCGACTGCCCCTCTCGTCTTTGCGTCTGGAGGGAATGTCGGTGGCCTGTTTCTCTCGCGCGCCATGGGATCCAATGATCTCGATGATTGATACCTCGTTGCCTTGGAATTTCACCATCTGCATCGACTGCCTAGCGTGCCAAGATTGCTCGTTGAATACTCCATATCAAACGCTTTGATCTTCAAAGACGAAAGCTTACGACCAAAGTGCGAATTATGGACAAAGCGATGCTGCTCCTTGTTTATCGTTATTTGATCGAAATCTTAGTATAGTCAGTGGAATTGATATAGCAAGTTTATAGATTATCTGATGGCATCCATAAAAAGTTAATCAAAAAAACTAATTAGGAAAGACAGAAAGAAGCAATTCGTGGTTAACAACGTATAGTCCTTTAATTACTTATTCCGCTACTCAAAATATAAGAACCTTAATTCTTGACCTATTTTACAACCTTATCATAATATCATAATCAGGCATTTTACATTCGCAAAAATCAGTGACTATATTTCCAGATTGTTGAATCGATGATGGGTCTCAGCTTAGCGACTTCGATACTTGAAACGACTGTTATAGAAAAAAAATTTGGCTATCGTGCACATTTTAATATTCCACGTTCAACGTGGGACGAGGATTTGTAATCTGCGCTCGTTTTCGGTATTTCGCTATTTAAAAAAATAGGCCGGGTTATGAAAGTCGGCCTATTACTCACGTAAACTCGCACGCGTTTATATTGTTCGTAGGAGCGTGTTCGTACCAACGAGATAGCAACGCAACGAGAAGGACGAGGAGCTCACGCAGAAGTACCATATGCTCACGAAGCGTTTTGAATAATGCGACTAATATTTGCGCCCCGTGGATCGCTCGATTACGATGACGGCCCCTATTCGACGATACTGCGACGCGTACCATGCAAATGAAAGGTTGCGGGGCTCGTAAAAATGACAGTCATATATTCGACGGCGCGTAGCTCTCCTCCTGCGCCTGATGCCGCTTTATTGAAACATCGGGCTCCACGCGGGAATACCGTGTGCTTCCTGATGGAAACGAAACACGGAAATCCGTAATTAATTCGGTGTCTCGAACGCGCGCCTTCGAACCGCAATATCGCCCCGTTCGCGAAACGCCGACACGATTCTAGTGTTCCGAAAATTTCAGAGCCAACGACCGCCTATTGTTCTCGTTAGGAGCACAATAACGAAAGCTTTGTTTGACAGCGACGACCCTTTTGTTTCGCCACGAGTTTCGAGTACGCTAAACAGCTACAATAAATGTTCTTTGCAGTGAAAGACGTGGAATTCGCAGTAACGTAAAGACAAAATAAGGGCAATTGGAGCGTTTCAACGGTCGCATCGTTCCAGATCGGTACAAGTCTGATTTATGTCAGCAAAATAAAGAACGGACGTATTCGATAATCATAATTATTCTCAATTCAGAGATCGTCTAATAATAAAGGTTAACACTTCGCGTTGATGTCTCAACATTGATCTACAATATTCAGAAATGAAATCGTTATGGTTTATGAGATTCCCTGAGCTTATGTGAATTTTTATCGTAACGATTTCTTATGATCAGTAGGTCTAAACTTGGCATCGGTTAGGTTAATTATACAAATTATTTAAATTAGTTGTATGAAGTGCCCGGTAAAAGTTCGTAGGCTGTTTGCCTAAGCATAAGCAGAATATAAATAGTTATAAAAATTCTAGTCTACAACGGGCCCCTCGATATATCGTCTCCTGGCCCAAGAGTCATTTATGCTCATGAACGATAGCGTGGACGCAGCATTAATACAACTCGTAATCATATCGTTATCTGTTTCTAAAATCTATTCTTAGGATGACCTCAGACCGTCGATATACGATATTGTCAATATTTGAAAGTTCTCACCTAAAAGGATCAATATATATTGTCAACACAATATTGTCAATATTAAACAATAATGTCGAGAACCTTGGAATATTGACAGTATTATTGACAATCTAAGGGTTCCTTAGAAATCATGCCTTCTAACGATTTAAAGGAAGATATTGACCCTGTTATTAGCGCAAAGATACTTAACAAAAATTTCCAACACAATTACTACCAGCGATAGCTAATCATCCTCCTTGAACCAAACATTGTAATCTAAACAACAGAATCTATCATCGTAAAACAGGCACGACTGGTTGTTCACGAAACGACACGGCGTTCCAGCTTACGAATCAAGTGCTGTAAATGTTCGACCGTCCCGCCAATTAACCCCGATACCTAGCCTATTTACTTCTACAAAAGCTATCTTTCAATAACGCGGTAATCGGCCATCATCCACTTGCCCCGGTCTACGTTTAGTCATTCGTTAATCAAAAAGGATATCGAACAAATTGAATTTTATTCCCCCGTCACGCGCGATACCCGTTTTTCTGCTCCAATTACGTCGAGGCAGGGCGATCGACGCCCGACGTCGCCACGCCGGAAATTTCGTAGGTGTTTGCGTGGCCAGCGGCTGATTATAAAAGCGGTCACGACGTCGTTGATGTGACACCCTCTATAATTACGGATACTTGGATGGAAAACGTTGACAGCTTGGCAGCCAAGGGTCGGCAGTGTTGGCACGCGTCTTTTCCTCGTTTGCTCAACAGGCGGAGCGTTCCGCGATCGGCCTTTGACATCACCTCTCTCGCAGTTCTGTCCCTTTTTTATCATTAGTACCGCGTTATTTGCATTTACAGAAGCGTTGTCGCGCCGTTTTGCTACATCTAATGAAGCAATGAGTTTCGCGAACGCAAACGTCGCGATCAAAATTTCTCCGGTAGTAGCTTCCGTCAGTCTGGATCATTTAGAACTACCAATTATCCTTCATGCATCATTTGACCCGATGCTTCTGTGCAACTTCCCTTTGTTACAAGATATATTGTATATTATTGTACGCTTTTGTAAGGTTATCAGTAGATTCCATTGTTTAATGGTGCGAACAATTCGTTTCCTCCATCGTGAGAAAACCACGTTCGAGCAGTTAAAAGTACGGCAATTTATTTTTTGAAGCGTAAAGGATGCAAGTTTCTTGTTGCAATTGAAACGGTGTAGAAATACGAGAAAGTACAAGAGTAAAAGGAATCCTGTGGACTCTAATCACCGCTAACTGTACCCGCAATTGCACCTTAGACTTCAGACTCTCGTACAATCTGCTCGTTTCTTTAACCACGAAGGGTTGTACCTTGAGCGGCGATCGAAGAAACCTAAAACGTGGCGAACAAGAAAAGTTGCAGTGTCGAAATTTCCTTTACAGCCTCTAATCACCGATAATTATCGCTATTTCGACTTGCACCATGATACAATTCTTGCAGAATAATTACCTACACCTATACATTTACATCTATCAAGAAAAGAACTCTCCACGATTCGATCGAAATTCGACGAAATGCGAAAGAATTTCAACTAACTGCTAAAAAATTCGCGTCTGCTGGCGTTAAAAAGATTAACATGCACAAATTCACTGTTATAATTCGGTTACAAATAACAACAGATTCTGATTGCAAACAACGTTCCAGTTTCCATATCGCGTTCCTCTTGGGAAAAAACAAAAGTAATGACGCACGAAAACGATACGGCATCGTGATACTCTACTTCACCTAGTGCGCCGTTTCATCGACGCGTGTCGAGGGCGAAACGAGTAGAGTACACTGGTAAATGAATTGCCGTGTCGAAGCTGATGCACAATGACGGAATATGCAGGCGAGAACGGCTGAACGAAAAGGTAGCCTCCGGCCAAATTAACGCAACGGGCAATGACAAGGGACACGAATCACCAAAAATTGGAATTCGACCGAGATTCCACCGATGGAAAATATTTTACGATGTTAAATCTTGTGTGATTAAGGAATTAAGAATTATTCAGGTTTATTATCCGAAAGTTTAATTGTTTTTATTTTTGTTTTAATTTTTCTGCAATTGTGTTATTTCACCCTTAAATACCATGAAAACACCCTTTGCGAGTAGATATTTATTTTTTAATATTCGGAAAGATATTTATTTCTCAATATTAATATTTGAAATTATATTTTATTTTATCCTATATACGTTATCGTTTGATTCTCATTCTATCAGCGGTAGCTGTAATTTAGGTTACAGAATATTTTTCTATTTATTTTTTTTTTTTTTTCGAAATGGAAAAAATTGTGGAGGTGATGGTCCGTGTAAATATAAATCAAGTTTATCGATATACGGATAGTTACGGTACTATGTATAAGATAACGCAACGAAATGAAATGATAGTACCTTTTATACAACGTGAGCCGCCTTAAACTATCCACAAATATCTGTATCGTGGTCTACGAGTTCTATGTTTTCAATATGACAGTGCAGCTATTCGATCCAATCGAATCAACCAAGCCAGATTCTTCCTCGGATCGCAATATTCTGAAACAGCCGCGCTTTGCATGGCATAAATATGAATTTATATTGTACCAAGAAATCGATGATTCTTACATCTTGGAAAACTGGGCCGGTGTACTATATACTTACAGGTATTACTTATGCAAATATTCAATTTCAATAACAGCAATAATTTAAGGAGAAAGGATCGTCTTGGATTCAACTCGTCGTATAAGAAATCGTGCAGATAATCTTTAAAGCCAGAACTATCGATCACTAAACTTGGCATAAATAACTTTTATGCCGAAGAAATACAGATGAAAGATAGATGCATGTATGAAGATGTGATGTATAAGGCAAAGAGAAAATATTCTATACAGGTATTTTGCAAGAAGTCATTTAAATTCCCAAAAACTAAAAGCATACTAAATCTATAAAACTTCTAAGCAAAATTTGCAAACTGTTCATTTCAACTAACCTGATATAATAGTTCTAGTATTAAAGTAATTACCCACTCAGAGCGCTAACAATGTCAAAGATCACCGTCGTTCGAATATATTGATCAAAGAATAATCCTCAATCCTCAATGCGATCTATTATACTTTTGCTCGCTTACGATCCTTCACTGTGTAGACTTGAAGTTATTAAAGTGGATTCTTTGCAACGGAACGTCCTCTTGCGATTTACCGGCCGACAAGTAACCAATGAATTGATAGTCGATAACTTCTCGTGCTCGTAACGGTACCTTAATTATCGGATTCGCTAATTCGACCCTATTGATTCTCACCTTGGCGGTACCGGATGACCGGACGAAGGTGAGAGGATATTCTCGTAAGCGAGGACGCCAGCAGGCAAGTAGAATCGCTTTACTTCTCTCCCGACTGGAGGACTGTAATTAAGGCCCCCGTGGAACGCCGTTGCCCTTCGTAACAATTAAAATAATGACCGGAGTGCTATGGTACCGAAACGTTCGTGGCAAACGCAGGAATGGCGATCAGTGATTTAAGCCGATACGATATTTTTTCCGAGCGATCTGATCTGCTCTTTCTAATCGTTATCGATCACGTTGAAGCAGAACTCAGAATGCAGATAAATTACAGGTGCGCGCGAAATTTATCGAAGCTTATGAGAATATCAAAAGCGTTTCATGATTCTTTCGTTCTTCGTAAGATTTGGGAGTCAGATTTTGTCATCGTTGATTCTTCGAACGTAACGCGACGAAAGAGCGCAAGAAGAAGCGCACTAAATCGAAGTCGAAGATCGTAACACGAAGAAATTATTGTAGTCGACAGAAAAGATATGTAAGTTCGGAAGATTGGAATTTTAAAAGAGCTGGATCATTTTACGGGCGACGTATATATAAAAATATCGATAGCCTATATAAAAGTAGTTCGTCCCGTAAAAACTGCTCGGTGGAATGAAATACGCGGAAAAGGTAATAAAAAGTAAGCTTACGGAGCGAAATAAATCAGTTCCGATTCTTTTAAACGAGATACAGCTGTTGTAAAATGAAACAGTTTGAAGCCCACTTTCTTCCACCGTCATGTGTATGTCATTTATTTCCAATGGTGAAATGCGCAAGATACACGCGAGCGTATATACTTGTATTCGATAATATTCAGCCAAACGAATAGAAACAATTATAACTTACAGATGAAACGATCCACCTGTCACAAAGCAGAAAATTATTTAGTTATTAATTTTGTCCAACAAAACTAAAATTCTAATTGTCGTTCAACAAAACACATATATAAATTTCATTTTGCTCCAATTCTATCGGAATTAAAAATAATGAATCGGATCGATGATGCTTGTGAAATTTCGTTGTGGAATAAATTATCCGAGCTTTTCTCGGCTGGGTAAAGAGCAACAGTTGTCTTCCAAGCTATTTCAATTCCCCGATACTTCCGAACAGAAGAGAAAACGCGCTGCTTCTGTAACGGCACAGTTCTCCATTGTGCTCTCTCGACTCGGCGCAACGTAATGTCAGCAAACGCCTTGAAAGGTTCTCGAGGGGAACAGCCGTTCAAAAGGCTATTGTTCCTCTCGTGAAACAAGTGTACGAGTCATTCTTTTAAATTTGATTTAGCCACAAGACCAGGACCCGTCATCGCGGATCTCCTCGTGCGTGTTTCTTGTGTCTCGGTTCGTGCGACTCGCCCCAAGGAAATGGGGTCGAACAACTTTCCGTCCTCGCCCTTATCATTCAAGTTCAGGCTGGTAACTCCAGGTTATCTGTTTGCAAATTAGCGCGTAGAATTCCTAGAGACACGGGCAACCGGCTTCCGCAAACGTAAACGCAATAAAAATGGAAATTGACAGCGGTGCTTCCCGAGGGATTCCCACGGCCAGCCTTCAGAATTTTCTGACGGTTTTTGCCACTTTTTGCTGATGAATCAACCTCTTAACTCGGATCATCCTCGAGCTCAGGATCAGCGACTTTATCTTCATTCACGTTTCGTTGTAACTAATAGATATCCTATTTTGAAACGAAAGATCTGTTCGTTTAATGTATGTTTTAGAAAATTGTCACTTTATTCATGTCGATGTAAGATAGAAACAGGAAATTATATTTGAAATAGTAGTAATTTCTTCTAAATGGCCCTCCAAACTTTTTCTAAAAATATTCGCTTTTATGGCAACGATGAAATGTCTTTCATCTCATCTCTAGACTCTATATTTCACAAAGCTTCGCGCGGGAAAATGTAAGGGCCTTAAATTACGTTATTTATGTTTCAATTCTAAATTGAATAAAGCATTAAGTTTTCAAAAAATTATAAATTTTATTTAATAAATATATCTCCGAGTTCGAAACGGATCATCTGTAATAAATTAAATCCACAAATTTAATAGATTAAGGATATTTAATAGATTAATTTAATAGATTAGAGGATATTTTTCCGAACCATATATTTTGGAGCGCTTCTTTCTGAATGCGCCATAATGTTAGGCGACTTACAATATACCACGAAAGAAAGTTTATTTCACGTCTGAAAGTTTCCCCGGTTGAGTATTCACAATGACGCGTAGGTCCATGCTTCCTTCCGTCTTATTTCCGCAAGTTACAGCGGCGGCGCGACATTTCCAACACGGGACAGACGTACTTGTCATGTAGATACTCCTCGAGTACTTTGCCTATTCTTCGCCAAAAGTATCCACGATGAAATTATTCAAAGGCTGACTGAAGACACGCGTCGTCTTCTTAAGATATAAATGTTCGAGGACAGGGTGAAACTCGCTTTACCTCGGAGCTATCAGTATGCAAGTTCACGTGTATGCGAATGACTCTGACTTTTTATACAATTCTCCATAAAACTGGTCGTAACATAGTTCTCTAGCTTTACAAATATTCGTAATAACTTCTTACGAATTTTTTACTTCTTTTCAATAGAAACAATAAAATCATTCTTATGAACGATAAAAGTCGTAACAAGTATGTTATTACCATTATTATTATTCTTTGTCAAGTTATTAATCTACTTTTATTATTATTATTATTTTTGCTATTGTTATCGAATTGTATAAATCGCAATACCACAGCGTGTGACTTTGACAAATTTGGAAATGTACACGTCAGTTTTTGTCCCTGCTTTTTTCTATCAGAGAAACTGCATATAACGCATGGGTGTAGTAAATTTTTTGTTCACTCCCATGTGTTCAGTGGCAACTACTGTACTGTACTTTTCAGAATCATCGATAGAAGATCTAACACGATACTCCGAGGGGAAAGAAAATGAATGACACGGAAACACCGGAATGCAATTTCGCTGCGTGTTTTGCTCGATCTGTTCACCTTGATTTATAAACGATACGCATACGATCCATATGTATTTACTTTACCATTGGCTGACTAACCCCTGGTCAGAAAAAAGACATCTGCGAAACAACAATTTTCCTTCATTCCAATTCCACGCATTGTGCAGATTGGAAAATAACTCGGTAATAAACTTTTAACCTTTATGCGAATATCTAGACAGGATTTATCCAACAAATTTCATGTATGATCCTTTGAAAAACCATTTAAAAATCATATTCTCCATATAATAAGAAAAAAGCAGTATTTCTCTCGTTGTCAGACATACCGAAAGAATATTTTCGTGATATTTTTCAAAGTTCTATTCATCCAATTTCCATTCTTTAAAACGACGCCATTCTTTCGAAAGGATATTGGACAGTGAGAACAATGCTGAAAAACAGGAAAATAAAATTAGCAATTATTCCTTTCGCAATTATTCTCTTGGAAGTATGAAAGACAACATATCTGAGTTAACAAAGCCCAATCCTTCTTTTAATATAAAATAAATAAGACGAATATAATGACCGATAAAAATAAACGGACTAAATTGAGCAGTTGAAAGACTTTCCAATCGTCCCCTAAACTGGCTAACATCGTGTGGACGATTGAAAGAATCGAAGCCGACGACGTGTGCCTGGTGTACAGCAGGGAAGCGGACGTGATCGTAAATGAGGAGCAAATGAAAAAGCAGTTCCGTCGAAAGGCGCGTTAAACCGACGGTTAGTTCGGACCACGTGCTCGGTGACGGTGTTCCCTATCGGCGCGACAAAAAGAGGACAGGAAATTGTATCAAATTGGAGAGCGCTGGGATTAAGGATCCCTCGAAGCGGGAGCAAGCGGTTCACCGAGCGTAGGGTTCGCACATGCCGCGGTGATCCGGCCATTGTTGTGCAAATCCAACAAAAACCAGCCCTCTAATCTCGCGAACCCACTTGAGATCGCAACACGCACTCCGCAATCGTACAATTAATTTATATAGGTATCTAAAGTGCTTGCGACGCCGTCCCCGTTTCCCCGTCCATTATCCACACCGGAGAATTTCGACCCTGCTGTCCGTTGCATCGTTGATAATCTTAAATAATCTGCCGACGCACTCGAAAAACGATCCACTCGAGCATCGCCACGTTTCTTTATCTCGTTGAATACCCAGCTTGAAAACTGATTTCATCCGGTGTGAATAGCATTGGGGGACTTTCAATATGTCGATATCTTTTTCACCATCAAAGATTGATAATTATGAAAATTATACTCATCGCTTAGTTGCAAGAAATTGTTTTGTGAGCTTTTGGATTTTGCAAGAGAGAATTCGTTAGAAGGAACATAATTAGTATATGATATTTTTGCTATAAAAATTTGTGGAAAATATTTTGTCTACCCTGGACATTGTTCGAGTTAGGTTGTAATTGTGTCTTGTTTTTACAGAATACGATGACTGAACAACTACGAATGTTTCTGTGGAAATATAAAATTTATTAGCTTAGCTTCCAAAATATATTTGAACGGTAGTGCTCGTAAGACAGTTACAATAGACTGATAGTAAACAATTTTCCAGCAACGTACCTCTCACGATGGCGATTATTTAGCTTTACGTTAATCTCATCAAGAAAATACATTTATCGACGTGTATTAGCGAAAGATAATACATCGATAGGACAATACACAGTGGAAACACGTTTTTGAGTATTGTCAGAGTTAGTAACGAACGCAAACATCATGAGATCGTAACTAAATCAGGCGCGACAGTGGCGGTTTTCAATCGCGCCCAGTGCACGATGCGATGATTGATAATTTCCCATCGATTATAATTTACGACAATTTTCCGTGATAACATAGGAAAACACTCGTTGCTTAATTAAAAGTAATATCGATTTATTTCGGTGTTTCATATGATTAACGTATCGCGCCAGCACTGTTATAAATGATTTAATTAAAGCCTCGCGTTGTCGTTACCGTCGCGTTAATTTGATAACACGTTTAATTAACGCGAGATGACTCGTTGATGAAACAAGTTACTAAATCGCCGACTATGCGGATGGGAATAACCATCGGAGGCATTAAAAAACCGGGCAAGTATAAATTACGATCCGGATAATAGAACGTTGATAATCTTTATGTTATTTTTTATATTTTTTTACAGCTTTTATAAATACCTACGATAAAGGAGGCATTTTTTAAAAGCATGCTAGTTTCCTATTTGTTTACAAAAACGTTGTATCTAACCTACTGATTTTTGTTGTCCATGCATCTAATTTCGCATTTAAATTCCAAATAATCCAAAACCGATGGATACACGATCCGTTCTACACGAACCATTACTCCGTGACGTATTTTGTAAAATATTTCGTGATCCACGCGCAAGAACGCGAATACTGCTCAACCTGTAGGAATAATCGGCGAAAATATCGGGAGTCGATGATAAAATCTCACCGAATTTTATCAAATGTCCTGAACGACGATCGAAATAGAAGCTGCGTTAATCGCGACAGTGCCTTACGTAACATTTAAGCGACTATCGACGGCGCCTGCTGTTCGTTGCACGATAAACACGGCCCAGCCGAATTACGCACGGTCGATAACACGAGCTTGCACGCCGATGTACACTAGCGATGTTGCTTTAAATCGCGATCGAGCAGTCGTTCCTGTTCTACGTGATACGCGTTCATTTCCAAATACGTATCACCGTTTGCCGTTCGCACTACTGTACAACCTTTTCCCATTGTCCTCCATTTTTCTACTTTTCATGCTTCCTTTTCCACTGTCGAGTCGTCCGTACATCTCTACTATTTCTAGGACTCGTTTCTTTTTGAGTTTCGTTTCGCCTTTTTATTTATTCATACTACTTTTTTCAACCCCTCTAATCTCGTTCCTTCTTTTCCTACTCTGTTTAATTATTCCTGTACTCTATCTGGTTCTCTTTTGGTTACTCGTTCTGTATCTTTTTCCCACTACTCGTTACCCCTTAACCCTCTTGCTCAATTTTGGCTATTTTCCTTCCCCGTTCGTCCCTTCGCATTTTCATTTAACCGTTTTCTCTAATTCCACCATCTTCCCCGTCCTTTATCCACTTCAACCCTCTAGCTGCTAATTGGTTCTGCCGCTATCCTTTACCCTGGCGTTCGTCTCTCCCTCTTACGACCAACCCTTTCCCTCTACCCCGCAAACACGTTCACGCAAAGTGTTTATACACGGTGTTGCGAGGGCGTGTTTATCGAACGTACGGCGGCCGTGTATCGCCGGCACGAAGGCGACACGGTAGTGGCCGCTATCTTCCTAACGCTGGAATTACACCATTATTGTGCAAATTAGCGAAGACCTATGCATGATAGGGCGGCCGGACGTCTAGTGGGATTAGAATTAACGCTCCTGCTGTGAGCACCGACCGACAAACGCCTCGTGATTACTTTGCACTCCTATATTCTTTTTACCGTATCCTGTCTTACTGCATCTAAAAGCGCTAAAAAGATAACGAATTGTTTGGAATAAAAAGATTACGTTACTTACTAGCCAAGATTAACAACGTTAATTATTGATAGTATTTAACGTTGATTATCACATGCCTTGCGATTATTTCGCACTGGTAGGTATATTCCTTTTATCGCATCCTATTTTACCCCATCTAACAACGCTAACAATGTAAGAAATTGTTGGAAATAAGAAGATTAGAGAATCGTATCAAATGGCTTCAAATACTGCGACTAAGTTCCTTATCAGCCAAGATCAACAATTTCAGTTATTATTAGTCAAAAAGATTATCTTTGTTATATGCGTTTACCAGGATTATTTTATGATCTCCAATCCTTGATATCTTCCTTAATTATCACAGAGGGCACGTGGCCTTGTTACTCTATAACCCGGTACAGAATTACACAAAATATGGCAGCATAAGCATCGCGCTGGAATCGAAAACAGTTTCTGGAGCGGGCAGTAACCATCGCGATTGTGAGTCTACGACGTTTTTCACTTAGTGGACGCAAATAGAATGTAGAATCGCGATGCTACTAATTCACGAACAAGCTCGAAATACGAGGCACTTTCGTATTAACCCCTTAACCCGCGCTGCGTTCGACTCCTATTTCCGGGTTCGTGTTATCTGTGCGCGATTGCGCTTAAAATTCCGACTGCACAAGCGTTTCCGTTGTATCAGCCCAATTATACATCCTCTTCCCTTAACGGCGAACTAAAATTATACTTACGATAAACAACAACCCCGGGGCTGCGTAACAACCGAAAGAAAATGGATTTAACGAAGACCTCCTATCAAGCGTACTCGCTTACGTCTTATCGCTAACGAGTTTCGTTTCTCGCCGAAATCTCGTTCGAGGAAATGTCTGCTCTTCATGCATCACGCGTGTACATCTACAAATTGTTAACAGTTTCGTAACAGTTGGGTACAATCTTTGTACTGGGGGGGAAAGAAACTTACCAGATTGGTATCGAATACGTGACGGATAAAAATGACGAGTACATCCTAGAGATGAGTTTATACAAATTTATATAAATTTTATGAAAATAATAATTAACGAACTAGGATCTATATAGAGACTTGTTTCGCTTACTAAATATTACATCGCGATCTCTTTATTTTGGATATCTTATACATTTCTGTATGTTTCCATATTTTTAGATTTCCCATGAATACATAAATATCGGTAATCTGGTGATGAGAAATATATTAAAATAAACTATATCGTGTTTTGAAATTGTATATTTATATATTATAGATTTTTTAAATGTAGCAAACGATTTGTGGTTCTTTTTTCGTGTCTTATGAGCCCTATCTTTTCACTCTTCCAGAGAGAGCGTAATAAAAGTTTCGATAACATAGTACGATCAGCCCAGATGTTAGATCCCTGGTATTTTTTAAGGTGCTCCAAACACAAGTTACGAGTATAATCTCGACCCGGCTGACCGGTCACGAGATTCAGCTTCACGGGTCATTAAGGTTCTAGGGAGGAGTCGAAATTCATCCCGAATAGGACCATCAACGCCAAAGCGTGTCCTTTCTCGACTTCGACCACAACTGGCAAGCTCACCCCTCCCACCTCGACAAAAGTGCATTGTCCCATTGTAAATATAAACTGTATATTCCGCAAACCGTTTTCCTCGCTATTTGTTGCGTTTCGGGACATATTGCGCGGTATGGCCATTTAACCATGCGCCTGCTTATTGTACGCAGATGGCAGATGGCGTGAAAGTAACGTCTCTATTATACCATACCTTCTGATAAATGACCGGCTGTATTTATATATGACTAATCGAGCTACACTGGTAAAACGCGTACAAAGTAAGGAATGCACAGATATGTATTTAAGTAGGTGGTCCTTTTTAAAAGCGTCTCGTTGAGTTCTGAGCAGTTAATCATCTTTGCTTAGACATGTACACCGAGCGATGCTTTCGCACAATAGCCAAGATTACAACTCGCCGAGGTATTCGAAACACGATAAACGTCGCGACGAAGAAAATACGGCTGATGTTTGCTAACTTATCGCGATTACCCGAGGAAAGTCCTTCTTCGAGTGATTCGCGTAAGGAAGTTCTGGAAGAAGCTCCCTGCGTAAGCTGCAGACGCTCCGCGATAATATTTATATACCAGCAGCAAGAAGAAAATCGTGATCGAGAATATCCACGATCGTTCTCGAGTCTCCCGCGAACCTACGTGCACGATTATCGAAAATTACTCGACCAAACGTTTCTCTGAATAACCCGCGATTTCCACGATTATTCAAGGGAAAATACGTTCTATCGATCTCCGGTGCGCGTGACTAGATCGATCTTAAACAAGCGGTCTGAAATACGCGTTACCAGTAGGTAGAATCGATCGTAGTCGTTCATCGAACCGTGTCTACTCGTTAACAGCCAGTAAAGATCGAAGCACCACGAGTTCTCGAGCTAGGTAGATGCATTTCGAGTTGCGGAGCATTTCAATCTCGACGCGTGCTCGTTCTCGCGTCGCGTGGTCGTAGGATCGGTTACGACTACAACCGACGACGATACAAACGGTAACTCGGCTCACAGCAACGGTGACTGCAACAAATCCGATGGTTTAGAGGCGAATTAAAGCATTTGTGGTGAAGCCGGAAAATCATGGAGACGGGATATCGTGCCTGCTCGTTTAATAGCGACGGTGGTCGCACACACGCGGGGCGTGCAATCACGAAGGAGGATTAATAGCACGCCAATGTATCGTGTGGCCGCTAATTGAAAGGGAAAGGCGCGCACCAGCAGCAAACGAACGGCAAGAACGAGATACACTTTCAACGAAATCTAATAACAGGCGGTCAGGAAGGATATACACACGGGCCCCCGCGGTTTCTTTCGTGTCGCGAAATCGAATTGATATACCTCCCCACAATGTATACAAGCGTGCTGTATGGAATCGACATGGCCAGAGACTGGCCTCTCCCCGCAACGAGATTATGGTAATTGACTATCCGACTTGGAAACCCCCATCAGGCATATCAATTACGTACGTATGCATCCCAACCGGGAATTTGCCTTTGATCCGCTCAAACTCGGAGGTAACACAATTCACGCCTGCGTCTAATCTCAAATAGGATTGCCTGATGGCACAAGGGACATCGAAATGGGCTTTTCCGACTTCACAAGAACGCGAGACCGTTTCGATATCCGTGCCCGTTCTCCTGATACACCTCTTACGCCGACGATAATCCGGTTACTCTTCTTCCCTCTGTACGCGGCCGCACGTATTGAGAGGGGAAATGATTTTCCCTGAGACTCAGCCACGCGGCCGTCATGCTTCCACGCGACACTACTATGTCGGATTTTCGCGAATCCGCTCGTACTACTTTCCCGCGGAACAGACGAGTGGGGATCGTTGTTAACGCGCCAGCGAGATCCATTCGTGAGAACTCTACATTCTATTCTTCCATACAGGACATTGTTGTCTATATCGTATAATGCGCTGACATACTAAACTTCATTCAAATTAAAATATATACTAATAATATAAGTAGTATCGTATTCAAAGTTAATTATGTCAATTTCAAACTTTTACTAAAATAACTAATAAGAATAATTTTTTTTAATTAAAGAAGTGAAATATAAACAGAAATTTCAGTCTATAGATATGATAACGAATATTTTAGATATACAATTTAACATATTATGTACGTTCTATGCATTTTTGTACATTTAAAGTTCCCATAAAAATGTGTAAACACCAGCAGTTTGATAACAATTAAAAACATTATCTGTCCGATAATCATCTCGAACACACCACGATCATAAAGGCAATATGACATTGTTCATTATTTTCGTGGCTCTTCTGTCAGTACAATTCGCCGCCGGCATTTCGGGTAAATCAACAGATTTATGGTTCTTCACGGGATCCACCCTTTCTCTGTTGGATCGTAGCTAACCCTCCCTACGTTCCCTTGCCACTCGTGCCGGCCCTCTACTCCCTTCGCTTTCCGTTTTGTTCGAAATTTATTGCGCTCATCTTTCGAGACGTGAAACAACTAAATCCAACCGAAAACCCGTATATTCGATTCGATGATTTCGACGAGCGTTTCGATTTTGATATGAAACATTTTTAACGATTCGCAAACAATTTTCTGTTCATCCTCCTATCGTTAGTAGACTGTAGACGTTAGATAGGAGGAAAGATACTTTTGTTATTTTGTTGGAATACAACGATATTTCAAGCATAGGCACAATACTCTTACACAGACACCCACACAAGCATTTGAACAGGACACTTACACAGGTCATACTCATTACTGTATAAAGAGTGGGGTTCAAAATATTTAAGGGATCATGGGTCACTACCTACGTCCAGTTTGAGAGTAACTGGTCAAAAATCAACAATTGTCCCATACTTTGTTAATTATATCACTCGCTTATATACATTTGGTCCTGTAGTTCTGTTTAATAAATATCACTGAATATTATTTTAACACAAACATTGTGTCTTCCACAGATTATTAATCTTAACTTCAAGATCAAATTCTAACATATTTATTTATTTGATATTCTTTTTTGTTTTACAATTGAAAGAGTGTAAATAAAAATAGAGATTTGTTTCACCTATCAAATGTTACATACTTTTATTTATTTATTTTTATTTATATTAGATGTATTGTGTTTACAAACATACACAATTTAATTATCATCGACAAGAAAAACATATACCTGTCCCGTATGAAAAATTGTTAAATCAAAAATCAGAGGAAAGGTGTACATGGGCTGCAGTGATGACAGGTGGAGTCAACAGAAAGAGTATTTTAATGCATTTATTGTTACGGCAGTCGAATGTAAAACGGTAGACACAACATTTTACCGTACGAACCTCGCGAGAATACAGCGGGCGCTTTGTCCGTAGATGAAATAGTACAAAGGCGGCCAAAACTACGTATGTACAGGGACTCGAATTCTCCTTTTTCTTTGTAACGCAACGGTTAACACGTCGTTTCAAGCCGTAACGTTTTAAGGCAAATTGTCAGAAATGTCTGTTCTCTTAATAGATCTGAAATGAAATGATTTAATTTATAGCAACCTCTAGAAGGGAAACTAGATTCGGCATTCGAGAAAGATATGTTGGGGCAAAAAAAGAGTAGATTAGGATAAGAAGAAGGCAAGGGATTACTTTCTTTTTGTCAGAAATTGGCAAAGACAAGATACTACGTGTGATTTATCTTAGTAAAAAAGCTAAAGGGGATAAAAGTAAGCTTTGTAAGATTATATATCAGAGCGTGAAAAAACTGATTGCAAAGAAAGTTAATTTAACGGAGAAATCGAATGTTTAAATCGCCAGGGGAAATGTTCGTAGTTTCTCCGTTTAATCTAGCGAATGTATTATACCCGGAACAATTTATCTCGAATATACCAAAACGACGATTATTTATAAGACGATAAGATTGCGATCACGATAGCCGGGTCCCAATGGCATCGATATAATTAACACAGGCGAGTGAACTTGACCACAACATTCTGGTCCAAAGAGCCGATCAATATTTCCAATATTTCTCTTGCATCGTCGGTTAATAATTAACGTTCTCCTGTTCGTACCATAAATTATCGGTTTACAAATCGGAAATATTCGAGATCCGAAGAATTCGCGAAATCGAATTCAATCGGCTTACAGATTTACCGCTATTAAATTCGATTTAAATATAATGAATGTTTAAATGTCGATCTCAATAGAAGGAATAAAACGTTGTTTCGCGTTGTAAGAACAAGGAGGCAAAAAATATTCATAGCTTACCGATCGTTTAACGCGGATATCGAAATTCGAGAGGTTTTAATAAGTTTACGATATGAAGGCCGCCCAAGTAAATCACTAACCGCGTAATTATCAAACATAGCAGCAATGTTAATCTCGGTTTCGGTATACAGAGCCGGGTATCGACATCTGCTCTATTTGGTTTTAGTAAATACCACATCGAGTTACCTGAAGATTATAGGTATTCAGGAAGTATCGATTATCAATATGAAACCTCCGATTTCACATCGTTGATGAAGTTGTCACTTTGCTCTTATCCATAAGCACAACGTTAACCCTGATTATCCCCACTAAAATTTTAGTTAATTGTAACGATTATCATTGTGTATCTATTAAACCGATTTTCTAAACAATTCGTTCCCATATTCTAAGGTATGAACACGAAAACTATTGACTATTGGCACACCATTGCACTCATTATAAACATTTACATAATAGTTATCTAAGTCCAGGTGCATATATTTTATTATATAATATTTTACATTCTTTTATTTATGTATAATTATATTTTATTTATAATATTTTTATTTTATAATATTTATTATATAGAAAATTTTGATACTCTGATAGTGAGATATAGAACTCGATAAAAAACACTTCGTTAAAAGATAAAGATGTATGCAAATACTATTTGTAACCACTGTACGAAGTCAAAAGGAAATCTGGTTTCAATCAATTTCGGAATAAAAAGATCATACTAATCCAACGATACGATCGCAGTAGGAGAATCCATCGTATTAACTTGCTGCTTCATTCGCTCATAAATTTTGTTCCTGATTTTCAATCTAGGAATTTTCGACTTCTATCTTGTCGGCAAACATAGAACGGCGGGCAAAGTAGAATTTAACATTGACATACGGTACTTTTTGATGGTGCAAATGCGGCACTGTTATTTCTAACGAGCTCGATTCCATATGATTCCACGTATCTCACGCGTGTTCATATTCTTTTTTTGTACGTCCGTACATATTTACCATTTCCTATTCCACGCGTGTATTTCCTTTTTTTACTAGGCGTCACGTAACTCGGCTCGCTGTGTACAATAGCGGGCGGCTCTTGTATTGCATATACTACGGTGAGCAACAGCAGCAGCGCCCCCGCGCGTTTATTTATTGCCACATGCACTATTATTTACCGGAACAAACGGCTGTACACGAGTGTTTCTGGCTTTTAAAAATTCGAATGGCTATGCACTGCAGTGTAGTCATAAAGGCTAAGTGCTTTACAATACGGCAATAATTATGGATCGACGCGTACCCAGCGAAACGCGCCACTGATCTGACCCGTAAATCAAAGCGGTCGTGCGAGATAGTTCCAGGCGTCGAAGGGGCGATCCGATTTTTTTCCGTGCGCTTCATAATCGTTTACCGTCTGAAAAGACAAAACTCGTATGTACGTGTCACTCTATTAGAACTTCATCGTTTCGAACAATTATCGTAAACAGTTATCTGTGAGACGAGTAAAGAATTATGTGATTATTGTTCCGATTATATATAATCCGAATAAAGTAACTAATGCATAACAATAATAAGTTTTCAAACATTGATCAAACATTTATAATTCCTGACGTAGTGGCGAAGAAGTATTTGCACATAATCCTATTTTCTAATGAAGCGTCTTTTTATCAGACTTTTGCAGTCACATAAAGGTACGTACAGTAAAGTTTCGATTATCCGGCACGATGTGGACCGAACCTACCTCGGATAATCGAAAAGTCGGTGGAAAGGTCTACGGCTGTTAATAAGACGCGCAATAAAATTTAAAAAAACATTTTGATAAAGTAATACTGTACGTGTATTTAAATTTAATTAACCATTTAATTGGCTAAAAGTTTGATTAGCTGTCTTAACAATACCGGACTGTTCGTACTCTTTACGTTAATCTTCTGAAAAAAAAGAAAAAAATGAAATTATGGTAAAATTCAAAGCACCTTGGATAATACGAAACTTCGGTTAGACGGGACTTGGATAATCAAGAAAGACTCCACTACTAAAATCTCCAATACTAAATGATACGAAATTTAACTAGTATATGCAAATTTTGTGTAGCCTCTGTATAATAATTTTATGTCATGTTATAAAATTGCAGAAAGATGTGAGAAATTGTGAAACTTCTTATAACCTTTTAACTTTCTACTATCCTGTTTCAATATACTTAGTCTAACGAGCAATATTTTCTTTAATTAAAAATAATAGTCGTGAAAGTGTTAATATCACAATCATATCAAGTAACTATAGCATCTTTATTTGCATCGGTGTAGGTTCTCGATTATCAAAGTACGATATTCCCTCTCCTATATCGGTTCACTCACTTTAAACAGGTGCGGCTACAAATAATTTCGACCATTGTTTCGTTTTCTCCTTTTTTCCATTCTCTCTTTTTTTTTTTATATAGACGGAAAATTTGATACCATGAGTGAAATGACCCTCGATCCGCGTAATTAAATTAGCAGACGGTTAAATTAACGGGTGCCTCGTATCGCATCTCGTTAAATAAACTGTGATAAACGTTAACAGCGTTTCTCATTGTTCTGCATAAATAAAAGTGCTCGCAAATCCCAAAGGTTTGACGTTTCTCGCGAATCTGCATATTCAACGATGCTCCCACTCACACTTCACATTTTCAATTAAATTCATGTAACTTCACGGGTACCAATCATTCCGGCTTCGGCCTCGTAGAGCGTTCCGTTGAAAATTGGCTGATAAATTAAATCCTAGTCACCGTTACAAAATATTAATGCACGTTCGACTGCTTTTAAGGTATTAACCGGGAAACTCTGCACAGTGGAGTTTCATTACACTCGACGCTATATCAGAGGTTTATATGTTTTCACACGCCCCTTCGTCGATATAACGTTAATTATCCCCGATTGTAATTCTTTTCGTAAAACAGTCGGCAACGTTTCCCTTCGGGCCTCGAATTACAACGGTTATTTATTCGTTCCACCCTATGTACGTTCAACAAATGTACGAATACACCATATAAAAAAATATATCCTCGTATTTCCATGACAATTATAACATTCTCCCCGATTGTCCCACTCATTCTCTCTGTTTCGTCAAAAAACATTCGTGATACTTTTACATGGGCTCGAAAGTTTCAAAAGCGCATACGTTTATTCGAAAATCAGACGAAAACAAGTAAGAACAAGGGCAAAAGTATCCAAGAACCACGCAGCACGAATACCGAAGCGGTTTCAATTTGCAGTCTCTTACCTTCCGAAACGCAACATCGCTTACAAAGAATCACCAATTTCGTTTGCCCGTTCCGCCTCATGAAAACTTCTTCCTCCCTTCGTGCCGGAATACCAACTACCGCTTGATATACGCGAACACGCTCGAACGAAATCGATTTCCTCCGAGCATGAAGTACGGACTGGAGGTCACTCGCGTCCTCTCTAGACTAGCTGGAAACTTGTGAATTTCCACGTGGCAAAACTTCTCATTGACCGTTTCATACCTTCCAGCCGAATAAAAGAAAGAAAGAAAGAAAGAAGGAATATCGTCAAGAACATCAAGGAGGGAAACCCAAGAAGTTTACCGCTGATTTTCGTTTCAGACGCAAACAAGAAGATATTGGTTGGTGGACGTGTGCGGCTGGATCGACCAGGTATCAAGCGTGGAAAGCATGGGCGAGCTTGACCGTTCCGTAGAAATTGATGACGTCTACATGCATTAGAAGGAAAGGTCGTGAACGGTCTGACTCCGATTTGGATCAAACTTTATAGGCTTGAAGGACAGCCAAAGATATTAGGTACATATATTCTTTAGCTTAAGTTTGAGGGATAAAAGCACCTTCCAAAGTTCGACCCTTAAGAGCTTACGCGGGAACAATTACAAATAGAAACAAATTTGTGTAACAAAAATTGAATGGTTTTTGACACGTTAGAAGATGCTGCTGGAATTAACAAAAGATCTTGTTTAAATGTATAAAAAATTAGATCGACTATGTTTCTTTGAAAAAATACAGTTACTGTGCATAAACGCTAATTTTGACAAAAGTATTCTCATATTTGCAGTATAATTACAAAAAGGAAATATCTGAATTTTGTCAATCGACGAATATGATAATTCTAAATTTACTGAAAGAAATGAAGCAAAAAAATCGAGCAAAATCCTAGTGAATTTTAAGGCATAAGGCTACTAGGTACCTCACTAATGAATCGATTTCGAACTTCTTTTTCCGTTTTTCTTTTATTCCTACCTCTCATTACAAGCCACAGCATCATTAAAAATATAAACCTAGCAAACCATAAAGCGTTTCCACTGCTAAATCGTATCGCTCGTCCGTACCGTACCTTAATCAGGATCGCCAATAGCCGTCACGGCGATTTTTTCCGGTATCCTTTAAAGCTTTGAGCTTGATTCACGTCCGCGAGATACGGCAATCGCCACTGGCAAAAGATCCATCCATCGGCTTATAGCCCCAGGAGGTGGTTCGCGCTGGAGCTTCCTTAGGATGGAGTGCGTCTCAAAAGAATTTCGATATCGATCCCTGAGACCGACGCTCTTTTCAACGATGTGTCGATGCCCGATGCCGGGTCCCAACGAATCAAAGTCCATCCTGTAATTGGAAACGGCAGCGACTCGTTCGGTCGGAAGATTCACGACTGAATTACCGTAGGAACACAATTTACTGGAAGCTATCTTGCCGTCGTGGGCCTGTACCCTCAATATTCCTTCGAAGGAAGGAAATATGCTAACGATCTGCAAAGAGAAACGTCGGGGGTTGCAACGAACTTCCTTCTTTCTCTTACTCTCTTTTACGATATCAGTTTCGAGCAGTCCGCGCCACGATTTAAAATGTATAAGCCAAAGTGCTTTCACGTAAAAATGTAAATAAAATTGATATGAGAGGGGAACTCACCTTGCTCGTTTCCTTCAAGTTTTCTCGCATTTTTCGAGCCGATTTCGGCCGACCCTTTACATAATGTCGGAGGATAGAGAAACAACCTTCGTAGTACGCTGATGTGTATACAGGCGAGGAAAAACAATTCAAGCATTTCGGTGTGGCAAAATGAAATTAAAACTGGGATACACGCAAGAGCCATGACTATTTTCTTCGTGAGCCATGTTTCTATCTTCCTGCCTTGCTCTTTGTCCGTTCTTCTTTTTTTTCTCTCCATTAACGAACTCCATCCTGTACAAAAATAATTTCAACGCAGACTGTCGTTGACAGTTTTTGTTCGTTAAGAACCGGATTTGTAAGCATTCGTTTTCCACCAAACTCGATTTTCTTTGCGCGAGAACCAACGTGCCGGCAGAAAAAAGGAGAAGGAGAAGGAAGAGAGCAACAGCAAGCGCGAGAAAGGGAAGGAAAAGAGAGCAACCGATGGGATGTTCGCGAGGATTTCAGAGCAGCGGAATTACTTCCATTTACAGCGGCCCGATAACGAGTTATTGGATTTCGAAAGATTGAAATTGTTATCTGACATTCCTAAAGACCCACATTACAATATTTTCTCGAATACCTGACGCCCCGAGCTGCTATTTCTGTTCCGTTGGCGTTCAACGAATAATCTGCTGTATAATGTTATTATCCACTAACTGTTCGGGTTACGTTGTTTCCAAACGATTTACTAACATAAGAAAACATAATATAAAACATGAATTAATAAAATTTTTATTACGATGGTGAGAGATTTTCAAATACGCAACTATACATTAGGTAAACAAGCAGGAAAAATGGTTTAATGGTTATCGATTAATAGGAAAAAACGCAAATTGCATATGACGTATCGTATAAATTATCGTTGCTGCGTTTATAGACTAGAAATATATCCACTGCATCTGCTGCTTTAATCAAGCAAATCTGCTTTTATATCCAGCGAATGGCGGTTAATTTATACAAACGATTTTCCATGAAATAGAAGATCCAACTCGAATAACTGGTAATAAACTTGACTGTTTTCCCTCGTTTCCAACGAAAAACCAGAAAATGATATCATATAGACGAAATACCTTGTACAAAAAAATAATAAAGCCATACGAGACTTTTCGACAGTTGAAAGAAGAACTAACAATGGATCAATTAAAGACTGTAACCAAGCGAGGCGGCGGTGTGGGTTAGTATGCTCTTGTTGCGTAAATATTGATCGAGTTGGCAAAGAAATAGAATGAAGCTAGTTTTGCAATGGCAGAAAGCGACTATTTCTTTTACAACCAGAAAACAAGAACAAACAAACATTCGAGGAACCGTTTACTTGCTACGTTTGCAACATGTATGCAGACTGTTTATTTTAATAGTCGAGTTCTGTATTGTTACGTATATCCGATGTTGTTTTCTTGCAAATATATGAAGTATACCGAAAAGATAAACGTATATCACGTTAAAGGGATTAATTTCACCATCTACACTTTCCATACTCGACTCGACAAATACCGGCTAGAATGAATTTGAATTAGAACTTCTGCTATAATTTTACTTGTGGTTTTAAAACTGTTCATTTTGACAGGAGATATTTCTTGCACAAATAAACACAATTACATGTAACATAAGTTTGCAATCAGGATATAGAAGTAGATATGTACATAAATATTACAGCTTCGTGAATAGATACAAGGACTTCGAACGAGCTTGAGCTACCTAAGCGCAAAATACACATTTCCCGTGACCCACGACGTAATTACGGTGACCTGTCATGACCTTGGCTGTCAATGGTACAATTTCGACGACCCCTATGTGACACCAGATAACAATGGTGTTGTGTTCGATGATCTCCAAACAACATTAAATGCCAATATCATGACCTCAATGGCCTTCGTGAGCTTCAAATTACTCTGAGTATCATGGCAAGACCTCAGTGATCCATGTAACCTTGAAATGATTATACGATTATATTAATGAATTATATTACCGAAATGATCTGAATAATCTTTATATATTTTCGAAATAACTTTTAAAGTACACAATCACTCAGTGGCAATGGTACGACTTTCTTGACTCTTCGTGTAATTCTTACTTTGTAAAAAGCTTTTAGGATTATTTAATGCAACCTCTATTTGTTAATTACAGACGTCTGAGTAAACGCTAGCCGACCTCTTATTCGCCATTCAATCCCATTGAACTCGATTACACGAAATCGAATCCCTTCCCTAGTATTTCGATTCCTGCTACAGAGACCCGATACGCATTAAACAATCGGATTCGTTATAGGGCGTGGTGATAAAGTGCCTTTGATAGAATGAGAAAAAGAAATCCTCCGTAGCCAGCGCGTACTCTCGTTGCACTCGAATCGCTGAACTTATTTGTGAGTCGGGTGGTTTAGCATTGCCACTGCATGATTAAGACCCAGACCACCACCGATAGCAATAACTTGTTCGATTTGCGAGCGACTTTGTCACGATGTGCAAGTATATTCCTCGATTCATTGAGGATCTAAATTGCCAGTAACACCTACGACGACTACGCGTTTCCTTGCACGAAACTCGTCCTGGCTCGATCGTGTTCTACCCACACGGAGTTTGTTCGTGTTTCCTTTTGCCTCGTGTCGTCCCACGCATTCTAATGAAATGAGACTTTCCTATGGAATCTAGGGTAAGTACGAAATGAAAAGAAACGAGTTTCGAATTGGTGCGATCAACGATAACGTTTGCTGCGGAATTAAAAAGGTTGCCGGAGTGCCCAGGCGGTACAATTGCGGGCCACCGGCAAGGAAACATTTCAAAGACTACGTATTCTGAAGTTGTGGTTGTCCAAGCTAGAGCTCTAGTGTATTGTGAAGACCGTATGTCCTCTAAGTGCGTGACAAAACGCAAGAACCTCTTGAAAGTATCTCTTCTCAAACGTCGTATGGGTTCAAGTTCGCAGAACGTAAGTTTTCTGGAAGCAATTCAATAGCCAGAAGGTTCGAGTGTAGTGTTCGTGTTACATTTCTTTCCTTTTGTGTCGTAAGACAAAATGTTTCCAAATGTTTGTTATCTGGAACATCGTGAGACATCCAATTTGACGAACGGATTTAAAGAACTTCATCGTAGCGTCAGAGCAGACCGTAAGAAAGGATTAACCTGAAAGTAGCGGGAGTGTACTAGACCGTTGATCTAAATTACGGGGAAGACCAAGGAAAGGAGCAAAGACGTGTCCTGTTACAGATGCTTCCATTTGCCCGCCCTGTCTCTTTACCTTTATCCGCCCCTTAGCCGTTTCATTGTCCACGAAAATTGTGCTGACTTAAACGTTCAGCGTGTGTGATCTTCTGTTATTATAGTTTCAAATAATACGATATATGTTTTAAAATACCCAGTTTGAAAAAAAAAGTAATACAACTGCATTAATACCTACATACATACAAATATACTACGCTGTGACTCGAACGCAGCGAGTACAAATTGCATAGCGATCGATTTCTTGTCACAGATACAAATGAACGAGCTGATACGTGTAAATAAACAGCCCCGAGATGTAAGCAAATAAACAGAAATATAAATAAATGTTTCGATAGGTATAGGAGAGTATTAAGCATCATCTAGCAAGCAAATTGGTTCGTTAAATCCCGAATGGAAATCGACGAATCGTTTTAGCCGAAACGAAATTATCGTTAGTTAGTCTGTAGTCGGTGGAGGTCGCGTTCCTTCGTGGCTAACCATTTAATAAATTCAGGTCGCCCGATTCGAAGGCACGGCAATTCTCTCGGCAAGCCGCGGTGGTTTACGATCGAGAGGACGCTACGGACAGCAGCTCGTTCAGTCGCGCGTTATCACGCACGCGCCCCAACTAAGTACAAAGACGGAAACGTAGGCGGTCCAGGGAAAACCGGTGGAGTCGTAACGACGGGGCGAGCCACGGTAAATCCCCGACTGATATCTTGAGCCTCGGGTTAATCCACCGCCTAGATTACTCCTCATTGCTTAGTACTGGCGTACAGCGCACGTGTGTACGCGTGTACGTGTACGCCGGTCGTGTAGGTGGGTCGTCGAGTTAGAGATTGCGAGCAACAAAAAGGAACCGGCTACGAGAGCGAAAGATTGCTGGCGTGCTAGTAATTTCCCAGGATTAATATTTAATATCCTGAACAGTGAACGGAGAAACGTGGAAAGGGTTCCAGAGGGAAGATATCGTTCCCTCTTCTAGCGAAGCTATCCATCTTTCTCCCTGTACGATCTCACGACTCTACCGTCGCGCGTTTGTTCTCGTTCGAAGAGAGCAAATGACGAAAATCAGCAGCTGCGCCCGCGTCTCTGTGTTTGGCTTTTATCAGCCGGTACGATGCTTAACCCTTGACCCACTATCGTGGATCTTCGGAAAACAATAGGACAATCTAGCGCGCAACGGAACCGGCGGTCCCTCAAATGAGAACCGATCGAACCGCGCTTTTCCGTGCTGCTGTCTCGCTACGCCGCGTAATCACGCACGCCCTCCTTCTTCTCCCATCGTGTTTCCAGATTCTTGCAATCATCGCAGCTCGTCTAGACGTCGTGGAACAGATTGGACCTTGTACGCAAGAAATGTCGCGGGGAGCGGAACCATCATTGGAAACAATGACGCGACGATTTAAGTTTGACATCTTTCTTCGCCACCTCTGACTAAGCTCTCCGACTAAGCCTTTTTCTGGATACCACGGTCACGTTATAATTTGTTCCTCCTAGTCCTTTTCTTCTTTTTGTCTTTGAAAATCGTTCTTTTCTTCGTTCCATTTCAGTCAAGAGAGGTCGCGAAATTTAAACGATCAATTTATGCGACGGGATAGAATCCGACCAAAGGAATCCGCTATGACAGGGAAATACTATGTCGCGGAAACAATTCGACAGGATGGAATTGCTGACCGATGAAACGGAAGTCGATCGAACTTTTCTCTATTCGAAGCTCCATGCAATCGTACACGTTCCATTCTCTCTCACTCTCTTTCTCTCTGCACATCCTCTGTCGTCCCTCTCGTTCCCTACACTACGCCGTCCTTCCGCTCCAATCACCGAATCCGACCGGGTGCAGGTTGCAAGTACCTACTTCTGCAAAAATCTTGGCATGCCGGTAGGTACAAGCCGGGAGCTCGGAGAATTCGAAGAAAAGCGCGAGCGGAATGCACGCCGCGTTATTTCAAGCGCAGATTATCAGCGATCTCTCGCGATTTAATCCAGGATCGCGTATCTGGGCCACGTCATTTCATTTGCCGGTGAGGCGCTTGAACAGAATTTTCTTCTATTTCTCTTTCTTTCTTTTTTCTTCTTCCTTCCCTCGTCAGCTTTGACGAGCAAAGAAACCTTCCACGCAATATCGTTTGATCAAAGCAAATAAACAGCGACAGTCTCGAAGAATCCGTTGAGTAAGACAAAGTATTGAGGTAATTATGATTTTTATCTGTCGAAATTAAATATGAAAGTTCATTGAACGGAAAGTTTCAAGAGCAATGCATTACTAGAACCATATGAATGTTTTCGATTTCACGAAGATATTAAAACTCGTCAAAGTACACTGATACATCGCCGAGGAAAACTGTTAGAATACAATCCACTGAAGATGTTGGCAAACATTGGCGAATATTGCAGTGCTTGCCGCAACTATTTTCTCGAATCTAAGGGAACTGTACAACGCAAAGATAGTAACCCACGCTACTTTCAATCTTATTTTTTCTTTCGCATAAAGTTTATGTCTTTTACGGTATGTTTAAGAGCTAACGTGTCGCCGAGCTTTACGTCATATATTTTGTATTGCGCATTTCACTTTATCTAGTGCACTTTTAACATTGCACCATTGTATTATCCACAAAGAAGACAATAAAATCTAACAGAAAATAATAGATAATAGATTTTCCCGATAAAATTTCATTGACCATGAGAAGCTGGAATTAGCACATTACATAAAAGAAGAGTCTTTCTAATAACGATAAATATCATAGCATGAAGAAGGGAAGAACACGCTTTAACATAGGACACAAAGGAAATTCGCCGATCCAATGTAAGAATCGCTGCTTGCCAGAGTACGAGATTAAATCTGTCGGTCATCGATTCGATCGGGAAGCGAAAGATCGAACAATGGCCGGGGAACGGCGGTTCGCGGTTGCCGTGAACACGTGGACAAGGGGTCAGGAACAATCGAATCTCGCAAGAGAAGCAATCGGTCGGCTGTCTCCCTTCTTCCATTCACCCCTACTACAGCTTCGTGGGCGGATGAAGGGTAAACTTCGAAGCCGCTTTTGTAAAATTCCGGCGGCCTCGACCAGCCGCGAAAACACGTGTGGAAAATGCGTTAGCGGTCGCGTCTCTGCCCCTCCCCGTTTCAATTATCTAATTGAAAGTGACGGCGACGTTTCCCCGCGTCCCTTCGTACCTACACTTCAACCCCTGACCTATCCATCGCCTCCCTTTAGGCTCCTTCGTCCCCTTGGTTCCGCTCGTAACACGGAAAAGGATGGCCAGCCAGCACCAGCCTCGAACGTAACCTCCGATAAATTGCTCATACCTCACCGATGCCTTTCTACCATCGGGGTAGCGACGTAGAAACAGCCAGCCCCAGCCAATAACTGTTAAGGATTCCCATCTGCTTTGTTCGCAACACGAACGGTGACCAATGAAGGCAATAAGCACCGTTGGAAACGCGTGTACGCTTTACTGGCGCCGGAATATACATGCGCATGTTCTTCAACCTGTAATTACACTCCACGCTGCATTACACGCGTTCCCCCGTTTCTCAACTTCTCTGTGCACCGATTCTTTGTTATTTTTACGTTTTTCCTCGTTCCTCGTCGCTACTGACGAAAGACGATGGCATAGTGCGTTTCCCTGTGCTTCCGTTTATTTGGAAGGTTTATGGTTGAAGCTCGCGTATATATGTATTTGGTAACAAGCACACGAATACGTGTGCACAACGACAGTGTTCTCGAAGACCTCGCCCACCGTTAGGGAATCTTTTTCGCTAGACTGGGCTCAAATTCTGCCGCGAGGGCTGATACAACCCTCGAACTCGCGATCCTTACCGCAGAGATCCAAGAGGTGCGACCGCGCTCCCTCGTTTACGGTTTTGTTGATGAAGAGCGAGGGCCCTCGTACCACCGATGTTTCAGGCTGAACGCGCTGACACAGAAGCCCAGCAGACGTCTGCGGATAAGTTGTAGGTATAAACGGTAAATCGCGAAATTCGGGGCTGCTCGTGCAGATTTTGTGGTCGTGAATCGTACAATGCGTTCAATTTACTGATTAACCGCTTTTGGTGGATAACATAGTATTATTCTAATCGGATATCTTGAATATTCTCGAATACCGAATCCTTAGTCGAATGATCTCACCGTAAGAAAGGATATTGCAAGATGCTGAGCTACAGATAAGTTTTTAGTCCAATTAAATATGAAATAAAATAATGAAAATTATTTTTGACAATAATATGATAACAATGACCTCCAAAATGAATTTTCTTAAAAGCTTCTTTTATCAATTTTTGAATGAATTTTACACTTCTTCAATTCTCCAATGGTTCTCACAATATTCTTTCACAATATTACTTACTCACTACCGATAGCATGAAGATTCGGTCGGTTTTCGATCTCTCGTTATTCACTGTCATTCTAAGCGAATATCTCGACTAGCTAATATACTAAGATATAAAATATTGTATTCGAGTTCTTTATGGACCGACTTCATTGTGAAAAAAGATATTATTTTTCTTCTCCTAATGGCCACGTAGAAGCAAACAATGAATTTGTCTGTTCTAGTTTCGAACAACGCTAATAAAGAATCGCGATTCAGACAGTTGAGAGAAATGTTCTCTCGTAAACAGGGCGACTGCACGTCGGTTCTAGGATGTGGTACGACAGGATGGCGCGTAAGAAACGAGGAACGAAACGCGATAGAAACTTTTCTGCTAAGCTACGCGCGAATCCGGCGCTACTTTCGCGCATACCATGACCGCGATCTCACTCCTGGAATTTGTTTCCGAGAAAAGATGCTGTTACTTTGTACCCGAGATAGTTTTCTTGCGCGTGTCTGCAGAAGCACATTCTATTAGTACCTTTCGAGTAATAACGCGCATCCCGAAGGAATAGAATTTAAATTCAACCGCGGGCTGTGGAACAGTTCGCAACGTTAGGTGCACCGTAGAAGAAATCCAAATGGTGTTACATCGTTTCACTGACAAACTGCGCTCCTTATCTCGAATTCTGATCCATATGAACTCCGCGTTTTCCTTCCACAGCGATATTCGTTCCCGTACTTGCCTAATGTATTATTTCTTTAGTACATATAAAATGAAAGGAAATATATAGGAAGAACAGAAGGATGAAGGAGAAGAACATTAATTTTTAACAGTTTGGTTCATCAGTAAAGAGATAGAGTTTGATAAATTGAATCGTGTTATGTATTACATATTTTAATTAAATATTAAACAAAATGGACAATTCTGTAGTTTCAGATGTTATTTTTAAAACATGTTATATACACTGGAAAATCATTAACGATATCGTGTCTTTCAAAATTACATAACTAAAAATTCTTTCTTTTAAGATTAATCGAAAAAAAAGAAAAAAGAGCAAACGGAGAAATAACGCAGCTATGAATTATAGAAAATTGAAGAGGAAAAATTATATACGAAGCAGACTAGAATTTGATCAAGTACAATATCTAATATACATTCTCCACAAGGAAGCTACCATCCGTGCAGCAAATGATCGAAGAGTAATTGAAAGAGGAAACGGTCGGAGGGTTGATCAAAATTCGAAGGACGGTAACACATAAGAGCATCAAATTCATACGTTCTACGAGGAGGGAACGAGCGAGTGGAATAACAAGAAGCGAACGTATAAAAATTCACGTCAGGCAGCGTGGAACGTTAACAAGAAAGTGTATGTAATCAAGAATTTCCAAGGCAGTCGCCTGCCATCGTCACGGACTCGCATTAGGTGCTTCCCTTTATTTGCTGCAACCAGATACCCCCGTTCTCTCAAAACCGAGAGAGAGACAATCCACGAGCCCGTAGAACAGTGAAATACTGAACAGCAATAAGACCGACAGAGTTTCGCGAGGCTCACGGATCGCTGCAACTTTCCTTATGATGCTTAAAAGAACCGAGTCGCGTGTTTCTCTTTCGCCGTCATAAATTGAAACTAACACTTCTTTGCGAATTTTAATGCGAGCATGGGCTTCGAAGTTGATACGTCCGTATTCACGGAAAATTGTCTTTAGGGATTTTCAGTTCGTGGAAACAGAAGAGGAATTCAAGATAGTTTACGTAGTTTGCACTGTTTGAGGATTCCGTAAGACGTATCCTTCTTCGAACCGAGTTTCCGTATTTCGTCAGCATTTTCAGCTGGTTTAATCAGAACTACAGGGATATATTGAGATATACCAATTCGGTATTCAATACCTAACCGCAGGTCCAGAAACTTTCAAGTTCCCGGAAGAAGCGAAACTTTGAAAAGCTACGAGAATTTCATTGGATTCGCCTCAATCTTTATCGCTTTGGTACGAATGTTTGTTATTAAACATGCCCAGCATGAGAGAAGACCGTGTTCTAAACGACGTTTGTAAACTCGTTATGTATTCGGAACGCATTAGAAAACTCGAATCTTATCAGAAATATCGTTGCGACGTTACGCGGCTTTGCCTCGAAGTTCGTAACTGCATTCGAAATGCCGTTAACGTCCGGATCGCCGGGAGAGAAACGAAAGCAGTGTTTTCACAATCCGTTCGCATCAGTTGCAATCACGCCGCTAACCGGACCGACTCCTGGCCAAACTGTATCCGATGTTCAACGTTTCTCTCTATAAGCCTCAAACGTGATACGCGATAAAACGAAACTGTAACACACAATGCGTCGTTCGTGAGAATTGATCGTACGAGTACGTTACAACAAACTTCTCGAGAAAGAAACACCTCTGCGCTAGTTTCAATTGTTTCTTCGTACATTTCGTTCACGATCGCTGGGATCTATTTCGACTTTCGTTCGATTCATCGAATCAATAGGAGCTATGATAAATTTTATTATATACCATATCTCATAATCAGATTAACTCCATTTTTATTACAATATTATTATTACGATATTAATGAAAATGAATATTTTCATAATAATATAAAATAAAGTAAAAGAATTTTTATGACAATAAAAGACGTTTGACAGAAGAATATGCACGAAATAGGGGATGGGAAATTTTTTAAATTAAGTTTTTACGAGTATTTTTCAGCTTTCCAATTATTTTTTATAGAGTAGCGTATATTTTTGTCTATCGAACCAAAAGAACTGTTGTATGTAGTAAAACGAATTAAATAGAACCAAAGAGCAACGAAAAGAAAGGATATGTATATGGAGGGGAGAAAAACAAAATAAAAATGACTGTCCCGTTTCATCGGTCCGGACGTTAATAACGGTGTTCATCGACGATGTACTTCGAGCGCGAGCTTCCTCCTATAAACATCGGGCGTAGTTTCCAATAACAGGGCACGTAACGCTGCCCTTTTTTTGTGTGTTTCCGGGCCCGAGTCCCGGTATGGGAACATCGTGCAAAACAGTCAGGAAATGTCGCATGCAATTCGACGCGCCGCTGAAAAAGCTCGACTATATTTGCGAAACGCGTTTCTGTGTGCTTTTACGGTGATCAGTCCTGGCTTTTGCCCCACAGCCAGATCGCATCCCCTGCACCGCCATCGTCGCGTGCCGCGGAAAGGGAAAGAGTAGTTGCATTAAACGCAGATGGCGTCAGTTTTACGCGATGAACGGCACAATTCAGCGAGCCGCGTGGGAGAGAACACCGCGAGAGGCTGCCGAGAGGGTATTTCTGTCTGAAAGAGGGAAAACTTTACCCTCTATCCGTCGTTTCATATATTCTACTATACGTAATATATACTATACAAATCCCCATAGTCTCCGATTCTCCCCAAAAAAAAACCATACGCAACCGAACTCAAATTATCGTTCAAGCGAAAGATTTTTGTCTGGCCCGGAACAGACCCCTCCGTTCTCTTTCTCTCTATTCCCCGAGAGGGGTTGAAGCTTGCTAGACCGAGAGACACGTATGGAGGTGTAATAAAAATTCACATTGCATTTAGCTACACAGAACCCACTGTATTAACCCTCGTAACCCTGGGGCATAATTCGTGGTGAGACATGTCGTGTGCTTTGCGGAATAAAACCTTATAAAGTTCGCGGTGACTCGTGATCGTTAATTATATTTCTTAACCGTTTGCTCTCTTTTCTCTTTCTCTCTTTTTGTTTCTTAAAGTGAAATATTCTTATATGGATGGTTATATCGACGATGGAACAATTGCAAAGTAAAAGGGGTGAGTTAAAAGAGAAAAGGCGGTCCCTCTTCGATCTCGGCGTTCGACATTAAGACGTGAATATTTATCAGGAAGTGGAGTCGACGTTCCGCTGTAATTGAAACACGATTTCTCCATTTGAACGCGACCGTCTCCATTCACAGATCCGAAGATTCGCTTCTTTCTCTTCCGAGCTCTGTTCGCGGCTGCTGAATCACTTGGATCAGCAGCAAATTATTTTTATCCACACGCATGATATCGAAGAAAAAGATTCTTTGTAATTTTACAATTCCACTTTAGTCCAAAGAATACAAAATCAAATAAAAGACAATTTCTTCTTATTACGTAGTATCATTAATTACATAGTATATATTATGTTACGTACTGCAATCCTATTACATTTTCCTTTATCCCTTCCCGATTGTCTTACACGATAGTTATTTCACTGAGATACCCTGTAACCAAAGATCACGTCACAAGGTTCTACCATCGCTGTTAACGATGGTCTCATCTTCTGACCGCACTAATCATGACAAAGAAAATATCATGGAACCTGTAACCGTTGTTCTATATCTATATCGAATAGTATCGTTATAGATTTATCCTTTGCAAGGGCATATCGCGTCAGCGAAAAGTTTCCGCATCGTCGAAAACATTATCGCCGCTACCCGCCTCGTTATTATGAAACACAATTCACCATTATACCTTGCAAAGGGAGCACGATGGATCGGGTGTACGCGTCAGGTCATCCGAATTTTATAACGTATTAAAAGCGCCGATAATGTAGCTACATAATTACTTGATACAATATACATAATATCATCAGTTTAATAGGTTCCGGTATCACCTGCAACGCGCTCGATGCAATGTGACGTTGGATCACGCGACCGTTAACAACCGTGAAGCTGTGTACACGGCGCGAGCTTAATGGTAACCTGTCGTGGAAACAAACTTCAAACTTCGATCAATTTCGTAGTCGAGGAAACGAGCTACATGTACCACCCCTCTGGCTATACGCGCTCTTCAACCCTTTCCCTATATTCCAACGTCTCGTTTCACGATGTAACAGCTGCTTACTGCATTTTTGTTCTAAATTATAGCGCTATTCGTCGTACTTTTGCTACGATATCCACCGACAGTTTATCCTTGCTGTTCTTTTGCTCCACGCGTGCTGGTATACTTGGCGCGTGACGCATGCAGCTGCACTTGACGCACGTCGTACACTCGGCATTTCGCGAGTCACGTTGTCTCGATGCGACTATCAAAACTTCTACGATGTACATATATATAAGCACACAGATCGATGGTTTTCTTCCGTTACCATTGGATCTGGGTTCTTGGTCTGAAATTATTATTATTGCTTTTTGTATAAATCTCATTAGTTCACGTCTTGAAATGTGAAAGTCATTTTCTAGAAGAAGAAAAGTCGTCTTATATATCTCTAACGTTTCAGGATAGATATTATTTCTTCGTGTTCGATAAACGATAGGCTACATTCGTTCAAACGAGTCGGTATTTCTTCGCGTGCCTTCGCTCGAGATTTCTTTCGTTTCCTGTCGCGTCTTGATCCGAATCTCCCAGTGGAGGGCGCAGCGCGTGGCATGGCGTGTCGCTTCGATGCACGCTCGGGCTCAGCTTTCCGACACGAGGGGGAAACCGAGAGTATCCCAGAATATCCGGCGAGAGAAAGCTAAGAGCATCCTAATCGCATCTTAATCTAGTCAAGGATGCACAAGACTCGCCGTGATCCGTAGGACCTTTGGCTCGAAGGGACAGCAGTTAGTATCGAGCAGGGACCACGCCTCCTCCATCTGCAAAGGACTAAAGCCCCGGTTTGATCCCTCGCACGTAAAACTAAGTCTCGAAATAATTCAATAACAACATTAGTAAGCAACGCCTCCTTTATCCCGTCTGCTTCACTATGTATTCGTGCATGTCGTGTGCATGTATGTATGTGTTTCCCTTTGCGAAGCCAACACCGTGACCGACTCGTATCCCGCGTGAGCTGAATTACCAAGCTCGCTCCCTCTTACAGTTCTACGTCCCTTGAGATGGATTCGATGCTAATACTGGCCGACTAATTGCACGCTACTAAGAATCGAGCTGGAACACGACTTGACAGCGCGCAACGAGTTAGTGACGTCTCCCGGCTGACGATTCATCCTACGAAAGGGGAAATTCTTGATCTTTCGCGTGACATGACATCGATATTAGTCTCGTTGGTTTGCTTTTCTCGCGAAACGAGCTTACCGGGCACTTACAAAGTTAAGTTCGATCGCGTTGGCGGAAGATCGCGAACCGAACGTAGAAGAGAAGGTAAGAGGCGAAAATTCTTATCGGTTGACGTTTGAAGTTTCCAAGTTTCCGTGGAGCTCGCTTCCAAAGGAGTTAACGAGCTTTTCAACTATTCATTCAACCCTTTGAGCGACAACACGAGACGATAAGTAATGCTTGGACGGGTGTAAAATCAGACATTTCTGTCCGATAGAATAAAAATAGCTTACGTTTTTCACGGTTCTAGACAGATATCTCTCTCTATATCGAGATACATGGAATCGCATATATGCACGTGTATCGTGAAATATGAATCTGACGAAGTGGAGCAATTGCATATGGCTCAATCCACCGGCGACACGTAAGTAAACTGTCAGCTCTCGTGGAGTACAATAAATCTAAGAAATGTCGGTAACCTGAATTTTCGCCATAATGCGCCTCGAGCTTGCAGATGCAAAAGGGAATAGAGTAGGTGCATTTTATCGTATCAGCGACCTCGCTCGTGTATCACTCGCATAAAAGTTCGTCGAATTACACCTTACATCGGTATACCCTGTGTACACCGCTGCTTTAAAGCGTACCGATATATGTATTTGTATTATGCGCTTAAAACATTCGTCACAAATCATTTTTTGTCCTGCGCATGAATCTTTGGAATTGACAATTCAGTATGTATTCCGTCTTTCACTTCGCTATGAATTTCGACGATTCTAATTGAAAGCACTATAGTAAGCTACAGGCAACAACGTTGTCGTTAATCCTCCGCGTGGGAAATCGTCTTCGAGCATTAATCTTACACTGGCGGTGCGCGTCGCCGGCGGAAACGAGACGCGTTCGGCACTAACAAGAAATTGCACAATCACGTCGTGCATCTTCAACGGCGTACTTTTGATCCGCGCCGGTTTTTTTATCTCATAAATAGCCCGACTAGACAGACAACACGCAGGCAAACACATGGCCAGACACAAGACCACCAGAAAGACTCGTCCTGGGCGGCTTATACACTTGGGAACATCTGGCTTTTGCAGTGACGATAGCCTCGTTAGTCACACCACTCTCGCCCTCTTGTAATCTTATTACCGCCTCATGTAAGATGCCTCGTTCAGGCGCCATCGCTTTCTAATTTCTACTCGAACGTTCCTTTGCTTCGCTATATTAACGCACCAGACTTACAAATTTTTTGTTCAGACCCTGACGTCGCGGTCTACGTGTTGCGTCTGGTGCTCCTCTCTGTTTCTCTAAAGGAAGAATATGCAAAATCCATCTCTTATTTTCTTGGAAGCACAAAATCAATCATTTTTCACCATATTAGTTTCTGATTATCAAATAAGAACCATACACAAGAATTTCATTTTTCTAATTATCACACTGTATCATAAGTGGCAAGGCATATATGTATAACGTCTTAGTAATTAATAAACTTTCCTATCGAAGTTTACTCGCGTCTCACAAGTTCACTACAAAAATGAAAAATGTTTCGAATTTTTAATAGAAGCAATTTGATGGTCAAAAACTACATACTTATAGATATCGAATGGTTCTTGTTAATATATGCAAGTTACTAAACTCCGAAATTTAGACACAGAACAATACCATTTCATTAAAAGAATCCGTGAATAACGAAATCGTCGTATAATATCGATCATCAGTGTTCTATCAATTTTTCTTTTCGCACGGACATTCCATCACTGTCCACGCGATATAGAATATCAGCGGACAATCGTTAGGACGCTAATAAACGGTGGTTTCGCATAATTCCGTTGAAAGAACGAGCTAGAAGAATGGAAAGAAATATGACAAGGAGGCCTGGTCAATGTATTCAGCTCCGGGCGATCCGTGACGATTAATTATCACCGCCTAACTGTCACGACCGATGTGAAATCATTAATTTCTTCTGGAAATTTTAACGCGCACGCGGCCCTGGCTTCATTCCTGCCGCTACGACGGACGCATACGCGCGACGGGGAAGCGCGAGATTCCAGGGTGGATATTAGGTTGAGGTAATTACAGCCATTAGTTCGCGCATACATCAATTATCGATGACACGATGACATGAGTCTGCCGCTCGGAGGCATCCCTCACGATGGCAATGCTTGCGCGCTCTCTAGGTATGCATCATCCGCGCAGAATCGTTACCCGCTGTGTATCCACGTGCCTCGTATTCTCCGTTGACTAATAATTCCTAGGCTACCAGCAAAGGAACGACATTGAATGCAAATGTGGAGTATTTTGGCAAAAGAAGGTTATATCTCGTAAAATTAGTTGTTAACACTTTGCATGCCGAAATTTGAACGAGCTGCTGCAATAAGGAGGCAGATCCACTTTTCGATAATTTTTGTAGATCAATAAATGCCAATTTAAAATCGATCAGAATCAAGTCATGTTTTCGAACGTGTTACAGGCTATTAATCAACTAATATTTGTACTAATAAAGTTTTGCATCTTTTAATGTGAAACCTATAATTTTTCTTCTGCTGCGATGCATATAATTCAAACATCGGAGATGGCTTCTTATTTCTGCAAATGCTTCAACTTTTATGATACGATCGACTTTTATGATGATCGTGCATATTCTTTAGCACACTTTTGCAATGTAAGGTTTCAAAAGCAAAGCCTTTGTACCGAAATAAAAATATTTTGCTTCTTTGCTTCTATGATCTTTATCGGTGAAAATAATACAAGAAACAATCTTCGTATTGCCGATATCGCTATAGCGGCGCTGGAGCACAAAGGGTTCTATCTTTATATTCTAATCTGATCATTCCGACCGTTCACGAGCTCGAAGAAGAAAAAAAAAATAAGCAAAACTCGTTCTCAAACCGGAAGATTACTCGAATCTGATGAAAAGCTCATTAGCTCAACTAGGAATTAGAAACGCGTAACTAAAACGCATTTAATGATGGTTAGGCCCCATTTCTTTATCGAGTCATTAAGAACCAATTTCGGCGGCTCCTATTAATCATGTCAGTTCAGAGCGACGGGTCACGATGATATCTGTGATCACGGTTATTGACTCGGCTTGCGTCGCGTTTAGAAATACCTACGTTACTTGACTCAGCATCGTAATTATTTCCAACTTCTGTAATTTCGTGATTTCTATCGATCATTTGCCACTTTAATATTTAGCAATTAATAAACATAGTAAGAGTAATGATCTCGCGTTCTTTTATTTATCTTTGGAGCACGAACCTTATTTTTATAACTTAAGAAACTTTGTATACCTTATACGCATATAATGCGTCGATCATCGATTATTAATTAAGCACATCAAACTATTAATCAAAAGTGAGACGTGCGATATTTATCATATCGTATTTATCATAAAAATAAGAATCTGGAAAATGTAAATTTTACCTGTGTCATGCATTGATAGCGTATTGATTCGAAGCGTGTAGAATAATGTTTGTATCTTAAAAAGAAGTCGGTATTCCAACGTCTGCTTAAGTTCTCGCGGTGTATGTTCATTAATGATCCTCATTTTATTTTGTTCTTATTTCTGATGCACGAAGGATAATACAAGCTGCGTGTCCGAGCGTCAGACTTGAAACGACCGACGCTGCATCAAACCGGTTCACCGATATTAAACTATTTTCCCATATGACCAACGGCGGAAAAAATGATCGTTTCACGTTAAGTCGTGCCGATGTAATTGCCATACGACCAGTTTTCCTGTATTTATACCCACGGAGCTGCGATGTGGAATTTTACTTTAAGCTTCTCTAAACCGGTTCGATTTCCTGACATTTAATGGTTTCGCTGGTCGATCGAACGACAACTACTCTACGACTAATTTCAACGTCTATGTCGGAGCAGTGGGAACGACATTTATCATGTTGTCCATGGTCGCTCGACTCCACGAAATAAAACGTATATTGCGTATTAAGGTATAATCTCGTTTGCCGCCTTTTATTCTTACACTATGGCGCGACTATATTCTTGTATCCATGGCAATTTGTATTTCCTCGAATAAAAAACAAAGCTCCATGATCGACCTAGATCTTAAATAAGGAAGCCGAAGGAAAAGTACGAGTAACAAAGTATTTAAATTCTAATGCTTCTAAACATTGAAACACATTACTATATCGAGCACGTTTATATAATTTCATACTTTTATAGACATGTAACTAAGGAAATGGGATCCGAATAGCGATTTGTTTTGACTACTAAATATTATAAAAATACTTTACTTTGAATATTTTACATATCTTAGAATATTATGTGGATTCTATAAGTTTTTGAATCGCGGAAGTTCTCATAAACAGATAGACATTCGCAGTCCATACGTTACTATATTACTAAAAAAAAATTCTCTAGATACATCGTTTCTTAAATTTAACTCACATATTTCACCGAAACACCTGATAATTTGTGACGAAACGATGCCTTATCGTTGCGCCCAAAGAATTTCGTCGATAATTGGAAAACAAAAGATCGAACTCCAGCTAGGTATACAACGACTCATTCGATACAGAACTGCTCTCTTGGGTGAATAAACCCATATATATATATAAAGCATGGACATCCAGTCGGGCGAGCCATGCGATAAGATATAGGGAGACGGCGTACAAAGTCCCTTGGGACCAGTTGAGGTCTTAATTACTACCCTCTCATGCTGGAATGCTGCGTTATCATGCGGTTACTTCTGCTCGCTCGTGTAAATGTCCACGGGTCCGACATTGAATTACACTTTCCTTTTTGGTTGGACCTTCCCAGCGGTCATCACCGTTGGGTAAAGTGTTAATTACACGTGACATTCGAAGATTCTGAAAGACAAACAGAAATTAGATACTTCCAAGTTTCGAACAGGTGAATAGAAACTCTGAAATAGAGCTATAGCATAAAATAAAAAAAAAAAAAAAATATATTGATGTACTTGCGAGTTGTGAAAGTTTTACTTTCTAGATTAAAGATAAAACTCGTATTTAGAATTTAAATAATCTTACAGGAGATGCTCCGATAAAAAGTCATAAATTTAAGAGGAAAATTACAAAAGCGATGTAATTTGCACGAAACGACCGCTTTGAAGACTAACAGATAATTTTTCGCAATTTAACGTTCATTGATCGAACAATTAAAATTGTTCGTGAAACGGTATTTACACGACAAAGTGATTAATAAACTGTGTATAGAGATAGGTGCAGCTTTGATCACAAGTACGATGCTTGTCACTGGCCAGCTTTAATAGACCACAGAGGAGCTATCTTGATATAATATCGTGTCTATACATACTAGAACACATTTTAAGTATTTCTCTTATACAAACTTCATTTAACGCACAAAGTTCGCGTTAAAATCCATAAAGTGGAAAGGAGTATCTTTTTTTAAATAACCAAGGAGGCTAGGATCGATAAAACTTCACCGATAACTGTAGAAATGGCTTTCTTTCTATTCTTCGTAACCGATATCAACGACAACGTCGGCTATATCTGCATGAACAAACGTAAATCCAGACGAGGAAGGATCGGAGAAAATCTATATCGTTCCAGTTCTCTGGTCTCCATGCTCTGCACAATGCTGATAAATGCGCACTCAACAGAAGCGTGCACGATCAGGTCCAACGTCGGTAATAGACAGTTTACATTCAGCAATTCTGGTGAACAGCGAAACGTTTAGTAGCAGTAACCGATCGTTACACCTACCATCCATTTCCCGATATCCAGACCTCTCATGAGTTACTGAATCCTCGATCGGCTAACATGGAGGTACGAAAATTTACAGGCTAACGATCAAAGCTGCGCAAGAAACGGTAACATCGTGGAGTCGGATATCCGATTGTTTGTACGATCACACATTCCACTCGACTACACTGAATAACCCTTCTGTAAATGACTGGCGTAAACTGTCGTAAGGAAAGGTAACAAAAAATGATTGCATGTATCCTTACGAAGCACGGATAAGTTACATCGACTATATCGCAATGAAAGATGGTTATTAAAACGATCGTAGCATATTCTAAGACGAAGTTCTGCAAGAACTCAGGTTGAATTGTCTACCTCGCGCCGGGAACGAAGTAAATCGGTTAAAACTTCGTCTTTCCCCCGCCTTGCTTAATTATGTTCCAGCTAGGCATGCATTATGTATTTCACTTTGTTGAAGACTTCGACCGCCTCTGGAAGTTTGTCTTCCGTTGGAACTTTCCTATGGAGTTTCCAATTGTAATGTACCACTTAAAATGAATTATCGATAACTTTCCCGAAAATCTCTTTGAAAGAAATGACAGTACCGGTGCGGCGATAGAAACGATCCAACTTTTCTTCGCGAGTCGTGCGAGCAAAGAGGAAAGTTAACCGAAGAAAAATCGGAACTACGATACGAACACTTTGATATTTCGGTACGAATGATATCGGCCGACCGAACAACCAACCATCCTCTATTTTTACATCGGCCACGGGTGCACTTTGTGAATCGATCATCGATTCGTCGATCGGTATTCGGACGTAACCAAGTGGAAGTCTTCAGGGAACTCTGAGTAACGGAGGATGTCGAAGAAAGCTTCTCGAAGATCAAGACATATATACGTACACACACGTTGGCATCACGCATCAAGCCATGCACACGTTCGATGTCTGGTATCCGAAGTTCTTCGAATTTTTAGCGGTTCACCGCTAACTAATGACGAACCAAGAGACATCAATGGAGCAGATGTAAGGAAGGGCCGTTTGGGTTTCAGGTGAAAAGCCCGGTTGCACGTGCATAGAGCGGATCCCGGCTCGTTTTAGATGCAGCCAAGCGCAATTAAGCCACTTTGAAATGAGATAGGTTCGTTATTTTGATAGCCTTCTCGATGCTCGTCGATGCATCTATGATCGAGTCTGCTTTAGACATCGCGAAAACGGATTAAGCTATGCTGCACCGAACTTCCACGAAGTCGTGAAAAGTTTGCAGACTCCTTACGAGCGTTCCAAACGCTCGTTTTACGCTTGTAATTTGCTCGATGCTTGTAGTTGCTGAAGCGATGAAAAAAGAAAAACCGCCTGACAAACTGACGATAACGAAGTTAGAAGTTAAATGATTATTCACGTTTTAAAGATATAAACGTATTATTTGAGTGATTCGCGTTTGATATTATTCAAATTTAAATTTTTAAAATTTTTAATTATTAAAGTAACTAAAGAAGAAACCTTCAAATAATCTTGAGAATATTTAGGTGCGTAAATTCGTGACAGAACATCGAACGCGCACAAAGACACAAACATTTTGGAACAAGCATAATATACGTCAGATAAAGGGCGACGGTTTGCGGAAACAGAACTAAGGGCCAAACACGTCGGCATACGCGTACCAGTCTCGGTTCTCTTAGACATCATCTCGAGCATGTAATGCATCTATGGCCCTATGAAACCCAACCCTCTGCCCTAAATACATATCGCTCTCTGTTACCTATAAACACACCTGCTGTTCATGGACCTATGCACAATTTGAAAAAGTTCTTTAGCCGTTGCTTCGTTCGATCGAGCCATTCTAAATATTTTGATTGACCAGCTCTTACAAATTTTTTTTCGATCTGATAGACAAGCTTCGCACCTTTGGTTTACGTTAGTCAAATTTGTTTTCTTAAACAAAACAATTTAAACATCCAAAATGTTGCAAGTGATACAGTGTAAAAATTTAAGTTTTGCAGTTTCGAACTTCAATTTTTAAATTATATATATTATCATAATTAAATTTAACGAAAATTTTCGAACATAATGTTGAAATTTAATTAGATTCTTGACGAGGTACGTATGAGATGACAAGTTGTTTTGAAACTGTGTTGTGTGTGTAGAGACGAACGCGCTGGTTTGCATAAATAGAATTAATTACGAACACAGAACTTAGTTTTGCGGGATCGTCGTCACCTACCACTTCTCCTAATCGTTATTCCGGCTACATCACCAACATCTGCGCTTGTTATGTACGTATATCCAACGTAATTTCCACACAAATACGTTTTAAAATAAATACAAAAAATTCAGCTCATCGTAGAAGTACGATATATATGTTTAGTGAATTCTTCATTGCTATTCATTAAGCTGAATTCGCATTAGTACCCGTATTTCTGCTTGCGAAATAATTCTATTCAGTTATATAGAATTTACATATCAAACGAACATTGCATGTTTGTAAAAGTACGTGTATTTAAATATTGGAAATATTAAAGCACTAGGATCACATAATATGAACATTGTTACAACATATTGTAAAAATATCAAATATCGTTTTTCTTATACAATATGATATAATCACAATCCAACTACAAGCAAAATAAATATAAATAATACTAAAACAATACTTTGTAGGTCACAAGCTGTCAAATATAGTTATAAGATTAACATTTTGGATTCGTTAATTATTAATTTGAGTATTAACAATAAGTAAGATCAAGTTTCATGTTATGAAGTATTTACTTGATTAAGTGCATTAGAAATTAACAGCTTATATATATTACAAAACAAGTTATCAATAAATTATTAACCATCCCCTCTACCATCCTTATTTTCTCCTATTATTGCATCCAATTTTTCTTCATTATGATTATTTGACAATTTATTGTTCTTTATCGTATCACCGCGACATAAATCATCAAAATTTTCCCGAATATCACTATCTGTCGCAATAGTTTCCTCTTCGCAAGACTCTTTTAAAGCTGGTAAGGCGTTCGATTGGTTGACTTTCGAAACATCTTGTATTTGTGGTACGTCGGTACCATGAGCTACCTAAAAATGTTTCGAGTTTTTAGACAACTACATACAAAAGATTTACAATTAAATCTGGGATAAATTTAGTTAAAAACAAAAACATTCCAAATAAAACAAAGGAAATTATATATTACCTTAAGAATTATTTGTACAGGTTCTCGGTTTTCTAGACTGTGTAATGAGTTACCTTTTCCAGCTTTTCTCTCATGGCTAATTCCAAATCTCAATAATGGTCCTAAGCCTAAATTAAATGATGCTCCAGACAGAAAGAACGGCATCATTAGTATAACAAAACCTATACATATATACAGCATACATTTTATTATCCATCCATACGTCCAAGGCAGATTATCTAAAAGATTAAATGAAATTATTAAATCAACTGAATTATTAGGATGTAACTATGAATAAAACTTATCAATTACCTGTAGCATTATTTATGAAGCCAGATATAACAGTTCCTACGTGCGTAACTGGATGAAGAACAACAGTAGTAATAAAATGTGATAATGCAAATGCAGGTGTAATTTTTAGTTTTGGATTAGACATTACTGTTTCATAATATTGCTCACAATCGTCGTTAGCTACAATGATAGAAAGATAATAGTAACCTTCCAAAGCATTTTTCAATGTACCAAAATAATATATACTTACAAAAGAATGAAATAAACTTGTGCCACAAATTCATCTTATCGGGTTGACATGAAATTGGTATGTCTGAAAATTTCATTTGTGCAGCAACAGACTTAATTTCAGCTTCCTTAAAAGAACAAATATACTTAAGGAATAATATTCTTTTAAAACTAAAATAAAATTGTAAGTTAATGTTATTTACCTTTATAAGCTGCCACCAAGTCATAAAGAAGCTCAATATGAATATAATTTGTATAATACACAAAATAGGAAATCTTTGGCCACGTCTTATCATTTTAAATGTCAAACAAGCCATTATCATTGTAAATAAGATTATAGCTCCATCTGGCTAAAATATTAAATCAATAAAATTCTTTTCATATAAATATATAAACCAGAAATATAATTAAATAAAACCAATATTCTTACATATTCTTGTACTGTTCTAAGTATTGTGCCAAAACCTTTGTGCAATACATCAAATATATGTGTAGCTTCAAACATATAATTATATCGAGGTTCCTGTATTATATTACTCAAAATTTCATCAATTTCTCTTAAAGATGTTTTATGAATTTGAAAATTTCTAAGTATTTCCATTTGAGAATGGGATACCTCAATCTCTAATATTCCTGTTATTGATACTTCATTCTCATTCTGTTTCCAAAAAGCAAAATACATTCTTCTTGAACATGTTTGAGAAATTATACCATAAATAATATTATCCTGTTACCTCTATGCGAATATTTGATAATAATAGATTAATAAGACGCTTATAAAAGATAGCTTCGTGGTTACTATAATTATTTTCATGTTTAAGAGGTTCCAACTGGTCTTGAGCTTCGGTGCTTTCCTGTACCATATTTTTTTTACTGAAAAAGTTAATACTTATAGCATTTACAACATCTGAATATACATTTTATACATACATGTCGATGTTTATTTCTTTATCCATTGTTTTGCTGTGCTTATCATAAAAAAATGAATATGGATCTATTAGTTCTTCTGAGTTCCTGTAAAATTATGTATTGTTTAATTTATACATATAATAATATAAATTTCTCATAATTTTAGATGTAAAAAAAACTTATTAATATTCTTACTCTATATTTTCAAAGTAGTTTTCATCTTCACAATGTACAATTAAGATGATTGCAAAGATATAAATCAATAAAAAAATAAATTCGTTTGGAGGCTTCATTCTGAAGACAAATAGAACCGCTAAACACAATATTTTCACTAGTTCGTATCGTGTATCAGTTCATTGAAAACGCAGTTCTAAAAATATTGGTGCGTCAATTGTTTCGTAACCTATCTTTTACCTTTTATCGAGTGTACTCTGTATGCATACATGTATATCAAAGATTCATATTTTAATAAATTATGATTAACATATTAAATTTATATTTACAACAAGTGGTTGAATTTAAATCACAAAATTCGGTAAATTAAACACATGGAACAGTGATACCATACTAGGGTAACATAAAAACACCATCACATATGAAAACGTATAAAAATATGATGAACTTTAATTTATCAAACATAAAATTATTGCCTTTTTTGTTTTTGTTTGTCATTTAATGTCTTTGACGCGTAAAATCCAAAAATACAAGTCTTAATTTTAAGAATCTAACGATTTAAAAGTTACGCGTATATAAAATTTTTAACGTATTTTACGCATTACTCTGACACCATGGTGGCTCCAATCCATATTTCGTTCAATGAGTAGAATCGCTGGCTGTACACAAATATACATGAGTATCGGCCATTTTACGGCGGGATTTTGATTTTCGTAAATATTGGATTAGATTCAATTTCATTCTATCCTCTGCGACCACCACAAGACGATTGGTTATGATAATACAAGCCAATATTTGGCGAAGTTTAATTCAATGCTCATTTGTATCGACCAATCAAATGATTGATAAGAGTAATACATATAGCATCATGCTAACCTGTAAAATACGATAAAAATGTGTATCTTACGTATGCATAATTTTTGAATCGCTGAATTTCTAAAGTTCAGGTTTGCATTTTTGAATCCTACGCGTTGAAAATCATTAAATAACAAATAATAAAAGAACAAGTAATTTTATATCCGACAATATAATCAATTTATATACGGTGAATATAGAATAACAATAAAAAGGGTGTCACAAATGTTACTTAATTTTTTTATTGTACAGAGACTTTGTTATATATACCTTATACAGTACATATACTTCATTTCTTAATAATATATTTTACTATTAATGGCCAAGTTTAAAATATGGTGTTTAATCTTTCCCTAACATCGCACATTATCAGTACATTTGAGCAGGGAAGTAAACAAAAAATTACTATTAAACGTGCCAATTTTGAACATACGATACTATATTTGATTTTAATTATAACTGATAAATCATAATTACTACATATTAATTTATTGCCATTATTCCTTTATTGCCTATAATTAATGGTGCAAAAATTCTATAAATATTCTAAATATTTATTCATTAATATTATGATATTATAATATTTGAATCATTATATAAAAAATGTTAAAGAGAAATGTATCTTATGTTTTTTATAACTAGATAGTCAATAAAATTACTTATAAAAATATTATTTAAATAGTTTGAGTACAATTATTTTTTTAATGTTATACTTTTATTGTAAGAATTCGACACTTTGTATTACATATGATAACATATTTAATACTTTTATATATTTAAATATTTAATATTTAAAATACGTTATTTTATCTATATAATTTTTTGATTTGTGACGCATTGCCTACAGTAAATAGATTGCAGTGCAAGTGCAATGTAATGCATTCTTATGTGGATAAAGTTTTGATTCAAGGTAATTTGATCTGAACATCACAATGGAAGTTTTAAATCATTTTGGCAATATTGATGAAAGGTATGTTGTTTATTGATTTTGTAATTTTGTGAAATGTTTTTTTTTATCATAATATAATCATAAAAATAAAATAATGACATATTCTTAATAGAATGTTTTTGTTGATTTCTATGAACTTAAAAAAGATATGTAAAATAATTTATTTTTTGTTAAATATATGAATTTATATTTATGTTTCGTAAAATCAAATGTATATTTTTATACCATATGAAAATTCGGAAACATAAATGTCTGGCGTATAAGGTTATTTAATACCACATTTTTCCGTGTATGCTTTTGTAAGTATATAATATTTTATAGCGTGGATGAAAATACAATTAGCAATGACAATGTCGGCGTAGTTTTAGAAGAAGCAGAAATAATAGATTGCGACACAGAAATAGAGACAGTCACAGAAGAAGATAATATTCAGTATCAATTATGTGAAGTAAATAGAAATGATAATGCAGTAGCGTACCGTGTGGTACAAGTTGGTGATAATCATACAAATAACACTGAATTATCAATAGCTGCACCTATAAATAACACGGTTCAAGTTTTGACATCACCTATAAATGGTCAGTTCTACGTACTTAGTAATAGTAATGAAGTAGTTACCTCAGAAACTACAAGAACAGTTGCACCACGTGTTAAACTTCAAATAGATAATCCACAAAATATCCTTACTACCATTAAAAAGGTAGAATATTTTATGTGATTTATATCTAATAGAAATTACTGAATGATATTAATTATTACTCTATATAATATCATATAGAGAGATGAAAGAAGAAGGGTAACACATAATGAAGTTGAAAGACGCCGTAGGGATAAAATTAATAATTGGATTTCAAAATTGGGGAAGCTCTTACCTGAGTGTGAACAAAATTCAACTGGAGATGGAGATGTAAAAACCAATTTTGAGTTACAGGTAATACAGTACATATTTTTTATACATCCAAGTCCTATACATCATCCACTGGTTTTTTTTTTATTATTATTATGGTATTTTAGTTCAAAGTATTAGATTGTCCGATAAGTTTCTTTCGTTTTATAAGGAAATATAGGATGCACAACATTTCCCGTTTTATATTATTTTATCGAATTACGTATGATCCATTTTGTTCTATCAAGTTAAAGAACACAACGTTTAACAGATTAGGTTTCATGTTTCTATAAAGATGCGTTGTTGTAAAAGACATATGTATGTCTAATACATATTGGTGTTTTATGTTTATAGAGTAAAGGAGGAATTTTAGCAAGGGCATGCCAGTACATTACAGAATTACGAGATGTTCAAGAAAGTTTCTCACAAAGTTTAGATGAAAATGCTCAATTGTTAGAAGAAGCTAGAACTCTAAGGCAAGTGGTAAATCAATTGAGGAAAGAGAATTCTGAATTAAAAGCTCAAATTGCAAAAAGTACCACATACATACTAGGTACCTAATTTTCATGAATACATATAATAAATAGTAATAGATGTGGTCTTTTTTTATTAAATATTTTCTCCTTGAGTATGATTTTATTTAAAGTATACTACCTTTAACAGTACTTGTGAAAAGTAATGTGTAGGACATATATATAATTCAGTGCAATAAAGTAATAATGATGTAGTAATTATAAAATGTTTATTTACATATATTTAACTGAGTATATATTTATATTTTGAAAACAATTGTAAACATTATGTAATTTCAACTGTACATATCATAAACGATAATTATTTATAACGTGAACAATCGAGCAAAAAGGGTAATTTATTATTAAATCATTAAATTAAATATACAAATATACAAAACATTGTGCTATTAATCAATAATTAATCTTTATCCAAAATTTATGTCATTCAATTTTAAAGTTTCTTATGGCCTAGAACATGTTGAAGTTTCCGCTAACGAGGAGTTCTACAATATTTACACTTATAAAGTACAATACCTAATTATTTACATGAAACAAAGCGATACATTATTGTATCAGTTTTTATTTTCAAATTTTCGGAAGTGGAACGTTCACGTGCATATTAATAACAGACAATTATAAAATATGGCAATCATCAATATGCACGCGCAACTATTTATGTTAAATATAAGGGAAAATATATGCATTCACATACATATGCAACAGCCTAAACTGTTATTACTGTAACGCCTAGTAATATTATTGCTTCAAAGCACATCATTCTGACGTTTGTGCAAAGTCTGTTTTAGTATTTTCAGAGTAACAATACAAATTTATCAATTCCTAACTATAGAAAGGATATATATTGAATTATTAATTACTTTACGCGTCTTTAACAAGATATAGCCAATGTAAAGAATAAACCATTGCTATGTTGAAACTCCCTTTTTTTATTTTGTAACTAATGTGTCTTGCGAATATTTGTAATATTACTCTGATAATTTACAGAAGTATTATTTCTTTATTGATGTTAGTAAAATTCAATGAATGAAAAGTTCTAAATTGTGCAATATGCGATATTATCGTTTCAGCGTTTATAATTAACATATGATATTTTTCTCCTTATGTTTAGTCACATTGGCCATTATAGTTGGCCTTATATAACAATGCTTACAGAGAAATTGCGTTCGAACAAATAAATTTGTCCTATAAAAATAACTCTTAAATGAATTAGGTTCAGCAACAAATGTATCGCTTCTAGTCTAAACATCAATGGTTAATGGTTTCTGTACAGTTGAGTAGGAATCTTGCTCTTTCATTTTGTCATCATATTGTCCTCGTCATATAGTAAATACAATGCCAGGAAATAAGCAAAAATATACTTCTGTGTATTGTTTATGTTTCACAAGTATTTTCTTCTTCTTTTTTCTGCAAAGTTGCGATCGAAGATAGAATAACAATTATTTTTTTTTTTTTTTATGAACATATATTTCGAAAAATATATATGCATTAAGACGATGAAAAGTGTCAGAAACAAACAAAAAAATATTTAGTAAACACATTGGCAGTGTTGAAAACTTTCACAATTGATGGATCAGCTTTTTTGAAACGTTAATTGAATTGTACTCGATGAAGAATTACAGTGTGCACGTTTCCATTACTTTTTACGTACAAAACACAGAGGTTTTTGCTGACTGGCTTTCATCATAATATTCTCGCAACATTTTTCTGTACAAGAGTAGAAAAACTTGAAAGATATCTCAGATGATCTTATTTTCCGTTTAGAAACTGCTATAGCAGCAGTAGAAAACAAGCTTGATATGCGAGTATTTACATGTTTAGTGGTACCTATATCATTAATACTGTCGCTCCATATTCGACGTAGAAATATAATTCTCCGTCCATTTACCAAAAATTTAAAACCTTCGTATAAACTACGATGAGTATTATGATTTACTGCTTTAGATGAAATGACGATAATTTTAGGCAGTAAAAGGGCGTACCGTGAAACAAGTTAAGATTCTTTTCTTTTTTTATGATATTATGTACTGTGATACGTTTTGCTTCACTGAGAGAAAATTTCAAGGTATGATATTTGTGTCAACGTTGTTTCTCTTTATTTCAATGTGCATACTAGAGAAGACTATCTAAATGGTTATCAAACTAATAATGCATTTGGAAGGTCTTTCATTCTGCAGTAATAAATATATCTACTTTTAGCGAAATTCTGTTACGCTTTGACTATACTTTTCTCTCAGTGCTACTCTCCGTACCTATTTGCTCAAGCATTTCTCAATCAGTCTTTATTACCATAAAAAACACGTGGCCACTGCTAATCCATTCATTGCTTACAACGTACAAGCGGTTGCATTCCGATAATGCTAAAGTTTTATCACTGGTGTTTTATGTGATTCCGTGATAAGAGTGACTAGTACTTTCTCTTTAGTACCGCAAAAGCTTGCTATCGGCTTTACACATAATATTCATATATATCTAATAGTAAGTGCATTCATTTTTTTAGTTTATACAAGCTTTTTTTCTTCAATAATATTTTCTATTTCGTCCCGCCTCGATACTTATCTCTTTGCCTTTGATAGTTCAAACTTTCTGCACGTTATTCTTTTCCATTTTGTAATATTGTTCGTTTCGTCTAAACGTTGCTTATATGAATTTATAATTACGCTTAATTAGTAATATTTCTTGCGGTTATACTTTGAACAAACAACGGTTATCATTTTTCTGAAAACAACTAAGTGGTGATACCTTGTCACTCCGTGATTGCAGTGATCTGTGTGATTGTAAGACGACAGAGCATAGAATCTAGAAGAATCCTCTTCGAGGCAGTGAAATAAATATCGCCAACGATATCGACAAAGTTATACTTCCTTTTTATCGAACTGCGTGTGATTTAAATTAAACGAGAATAACTACATTCGGACTGATGAAAATCGTAGCGTTTTGCTTACCCTTTTAACAGGACGTACCGATATTGTTGAATCGACAACGACTAAGAGATAAAACTTAACGATTAGATAAATAAAATACCTTCGTTCCATACATATGACAAGCGCTTCTTATCGTTTGCTTTCGTACAGATTAAAACGAATACGTTGTCCGTTTATTTATTCGAATATTCTTAAATGTCGAAACATTGAAGAAAATGCGAATAAATCTTGATATGAAGAAATTTTCTGAGAAATGTTTCTTGAACGACAAGTAATTTGTGAATCACGGTTGCGAAGCAACGATTAAGCGCTTCTCGTTAGACTTTCACAAGTCAATGTATGGTACGAAGGTAGGCCTGTCTCAGGACGGCTGAAGTCGCGTGTTTTTCTTGCTGCTACCGAACGTGAACCAAGTGCCAACTTTACGTCCTAACGAGTTTGTGGTGGCTTGCCCAACCATTGTAGGCATTTCGTAAGCAGACTCTCTTTTGTACGTTTTGTCTGTAATTATTCAATCCAGACAATTGTAATAATATCATAAGTTTAAAGTACTTATTGTAAAGGTTCAGACAATAATTATTTTACGTACTGCGAGGTTTAATTGGCGGTCTGTTCTGCTGTCTCGTTGCTGCGATCCTAGCCAATTGCCTGGCCGCAGCAGGGAACTCCAATCCGTCATTTCTGTCCTGAGCAACCAGTCTCCTTTCCTCGGCCATGGCTGCCAACCATCGACGCTTTTCTTCCGCTGTACGACAGCAGAATAACAACCACTTATCTCGAACACAACTGTATACTTTCAAACAATGCCTTACTGTTACACCTAATTGGTGATCTGTGAACAAAACATTAACAATTTACGACTGAAATATTAAAAATAAAACTAAAATTAGATGATATATTAATGACAAACGGTTTGAAAATTTACCTTTGCCATCGGGAACATCGATCACTTCGCTCGTGTCGAGATAAATCCGTCCCTTGTACACATAGGTATTTCGCTTTAAGATATCCTTCTTACAATACACTAGCTGGTGGTCGAATAGGAAAAGTGTGATATTATTTGTCCACATGCCGGTAGTAACTCTCACAGCTTCTCCTTGATAAATTAATTGCGACGAAACTTCTATGAGATCTTCACCCTATGGTATTAATAAAAGATATTAAAGTTTAACATCATCGAAATAAGTGAGTGCTTCGAAATAATATTGTACAAATAAATTTCATTTTCTTTCTAGGATTCCTACCTCCCATCCTTCCACCCTTAGTTGCCACGCAGCAAGTTTTTCTAGGCTCTCCATCCGTCTCTTTCTTTCGTTAATCAAAACCGCAACATCTCGCATCGCTTCTAGAGCTTCCTGAATCTTATGGTAATCTGGATGATCGGTTTTCGTATATTTCAGTAATTCTGCCAACTGGAGTGGATATTTGCATATCCGTTGCACTGGTGTCAATAAATATCCGTCCAAAGGAATTTCTATCAGCCCTCTCATTAACCTGCACGCTTCGAAGAACTTGCTATAACGATTATGTTGATATAATTCCTGTAAAGTGGCGGTAGCCATCGGATGACTGTTGCAGTACTCCGAATACATACGAAATCCCGCTCTCTGAAACAATTTTCAATATCATAAAATTAAAGCAAACATTGCTTTGAAATAAATATCTAATGGATATTAAATAATTTTGATGTCCTTACATGATTCAGAAAACATTCACCGACGCAGCTCTTGTACGGAGCATTCCAGTCGATTCTAGTTTCCAGATCTTTCAAGAATTCAGATTGGAAGTCTAACAGCTCCTCGAGATTGATGAAAATCGTTTCTATCTGTTCGTCTGTAAACATATCCGTGCGCCGTCGACATTCGGCTATGTAACCCTCCGCAACATCCCTCAGTATTTTAACAAAATCCCTTTCGGTTTGAACTAGTTCACGAACTACGCTCGTTCTGACTTGTTCATTTGATAACAGCGAAATACTGGTACGTCTTCTTAGTTGCGAATTTGATGCGCCTCCAGAGGCCATCGCCGCCAAACAATCCTCGACAGTATCTTCTTGGCTTACGCGTAACTGAAGATATAAAGTTTAATACAATTCATTGCAATTCCACAGTCATTTTGACTCATGAATTAATCGAAAAAAGTTATAACTTTCGCTAATAAGTATATATAATTACTTGTAGAATTTTGCTTTATTTTTTATTTCAATTAAAATAGTAGTGATTGCTTTAAAGCGAGAAATATTATATTAATCGAAATTTCTGATATTTTTAGTGTAAAAATCTTAAGAAAAATTGGTCACATACCCTAACAAATGCAGCCGGGAACCAACCATGCTCTCCTCTACAACTGCCCCACCACCAGTCCTTGTCCAGGTTGTCCAAAACTTCTATCACATCGCCAGCGCGAAAAGCCAGCTCCTCTGATTCCATCGCCACGTGGTCCCAAACAGCTTCAGCCAGGATTGCAACTTCTTCGTCCATCGTCTGCTCGAAGGATTTTTTTCTGTCCGTCAAGGAGGCGATGGAGGATTCCGAATCAGACATCATTTCATCGTCGGACGTTCCACCTCTTCCATCTTGTTCGTCCTCAGACAGGACGTTTCCACCGGGCAACCTCGCGCCTGATTTTAAACAAAACGACTCTTGTCTTTATCGTGAAAAGGAAAAAACGAGCTCAAGATCCGAGGATCTTTTGTATTTTGTATCTGTCGATGTGTCAGTATTGTTTTGCTTTCGTTTTGTTGCTTAAATCTGTTAACACGAGAGAACAATCGTATACAAAAAATCACCCTGTGTAGGTATCCATCGCAGGCTTGCTGGTGTTGGCAGCGAAAGATTAAAAAATCGTTTATCACGTTTCATGTGAGTAATTAGTCTTCTCGTAGAGCTTTACGAAACATAGTACGCGTGGAAATATTTCTTGAATATTTTCGGTAAAAAAGAAGATAGAATTCATTTCTCTTAGTTATCGAAATGTTTCGTGAAACTCTCTAAGGGTGGTTAATTTCTACTGCACCTTGCAAACATAAGCGTATTCACAGAAAGCAATCCTTACAGAACGGAGATATCAACACGTTTAATACAGGAGTGTTCCGCATTCCTTACTGTTAAGAACTCTTCTTACAGGTGCGTTTTGTTACGACGGCTTTGAGATTTTTACAAAGGGTGCATGCTAACTTAGAGCACTGCCGGAAATAGTGATCTAGAGAGAAACTGGATATCACTGGAGTAGAGAAAGTGTGCACTAATCTTCGTCAACGGGTTGGCTACCAGTGTGCTTTCGTACCAAGCAAACAAGCAATGTGCTCCTCTCCGAAAAAGAAAAAATATAAATGATCACGTATTTTTTCAAAAATTGTATCGATATCCATATCTTCAAAATTCAAAAATTCAGTGTTACAACGTGACGGCATGTCAGTGTGTTAATGTGTAACTACAACAGTTTGCAGTTAATCAAAGTGTATAACGTGAAAGAAAAGATTACTTATTTGCTTGGAAGGAAAGAAAGGAAAGTATGTGGTCTACGTTAGAACTCAAACAATATCAACAAGTAAGGTTCGATTTTAATTTGACAAGTGTTAGCATTACCTGCAGTTTTGGTGCGCATCAAGGGTGATAGCTGATTGATACCCAGTGGTTGGCTAAGTGAACGCCTCAAATTTGTCCGAGAACTCCTCCCTTTCGCGTTACTGGGACCAGAATAAAATCATTGTTAATTTTTCTTTTTAACTGCACATGGTCGAGAAAGGATCAACAAGCTTTGTGTTTACGTAGAAGCATCGATACAACATTCAGCAACGAATTACAATAGGTAAATATATATATATATATACATACGACAAGGTATACATGTGTATACAGAGTGGTTCTGTAAATTGTCCTACCTCAAAAAATGCTCGTTTCTTCGTTCTTAACGTAACGCTTTCTGGTCGTAGATAATGTCTGGTATTTCTTTCTTTTTTTCTTTATTTAGTTTTCTGTTATAGACCTATTTTGCTACTTTCTCCTAAACTTGGTGATGTATTGCTAACGTTTTATATTTGTATTGATATTTTATATAGGTTTTTAACGTTTAATTAGTAGATGAGGATCTTTAGATGGAATCATCTATCGCTACCACGTTACCATAAAAGTCTGTATTAAAAAAGGAAAATCCTTTTACGTAAAAAAGTCAAAAAAATAATCGGAAAAGTACGAAAGAACCACTCCGTACAGTAACGCGTGACAGACCAACTGTTTTACGAGGAAAAATTAAAAGAAAGTGGTTTGTTATAATACCCGTCTACCTACCACTATTCTCCCTCGATTTACTGGAAAGGTTCGAGAATAAAGAATTTAAATTTCGTCAAGGATAATCTTTCAAGGGATTGTTTTGATGATATCGTAATGTCATGCTATGATTTCTTTCGAATTGAACAAAATTTAAAAAAAAAGAGGAGAGAAAAATAAATAAAAAAAAAAGAGGAAAAGAAACAGCGAATCGTTCAAGGGTAATGCCTGGCTCTTTTTTGTTTCTTTTTTCAAGAATAGACCATTTAGATTTTCAAACAAGTGACAAACGGAGCACCTAGATTTTTCCATGTTTTTTTTCCTGCGTTCACGCACTCGTTGACTAACAGAGAGAATAATATATCCTCGAGTATTTGAAACCCAAGCAATCGCCGTGTACATTCCGAAATACAGATATAAAAATTTTAAACGTTACAGCCCACGTCTCTTTCAACGTATACAATACTGTATGTCAGTTGGATTTTCGTTAAAATCAACATTTACAAAGTTATTGAGGCGTTTCGAATCTGGAAGTGTCCGACCCTGTACGATAATAATAACAAAAGTTTCGAACGTATCGAAAATAAACAGGGAAATTTCGCCAGCGATTGCGTCAGGTTTGCAGCTCTCTCGTCAGAATTGACCCTCGCTCGCAGTATGGCAAAAAGTCAATGAGGCGTTTGCGATAAGGGTGCGAAAGCACGGGACGGATCACGATCATTAAACCCACCTTCTCAGCGTAACGATGTCATGGGAGGAGTGCCTCGGACTGAGTCTAGGAGGCCTCGTCTTGATCGGTGATGGCGTCGAGAGCATCCTGCGGTAATTGTGCGCGTGGCTGTAACCAGACCTCGTATCCCACTGGAGTAACCTCTGACCTCCTAAATCACTGTTCGTTCTGCGTACATGCTGGTGCCTCGACGTGCGGCTCTGAAGATCCGCCTGAAAGTATTACACATCCTTTCGTTAACATCGACTTTTCAACGTGGTTGTTCGAATGGTAAGCAACGATGCAGCTCTTCTGGGTGTGTGACGTTAAGCCAGTCTTCCAGAAAATTGCTTGATCATCAAGCTAGCCAAGTGCCGTTCCCATCTCTGCTTACGATTAGATACACACCGTGGAATTTTGTTAATGCACAAACACCAATAAATTCTAGTATTTTCAGTTGCGTTCACAGCATGAAAGTTTATGTACTCGTGGCAGATATATTAGTAGCCAAATTTGTGGATCAGGATGCACACAGTGATGTTAGAAAAGAGGTGCCATATTATTGGTGTCACGCTCGTCGAATTAGATTCACGTTACATTTATTATTCACATTTTTATGTTCTACTATTTACCTGTCTTTCGCGCAGGTCAAAAAAACTTTTAAACGCTTTTAGCCCAATTTTGAATCGTATAAAGCTTAAATTTCACTGTGAACAGACACGTTAACAGGTTGATATCTTTAAAACACGTCTTTGTTATATACGATCACACAGGCAAAAACACGGTGACGAAAGCAAACAGCGGTGACTCGACTTTCGTCCATGATTCCATAAATCGTGTTCGGTCGGGTGCTCGGCCCGATATCAACTAACCAGGAGTGTGCTTCCTCTCCTCGTATCCTGGCCAACGCGATATAGTCTATGACTGCGTATCAGTGACTGCCGGTGATCTGTACGAGCGTGGCTAAACCGTACACAAACGTGAGTAATGCGAGTTATTGTGTCAAAGGAAACAGTCATATATGTCGCCCGATAATGGTTACAAATGTGCGACTCTCTCAATAGCAATTATACACGACCGGCCAGGCAAGAAATGGGAGAAGAAGGATGGGCGTCGATAAAGATGATGTGACACGAGGATTAGAATTGCACACGAATCAAATAAAAGCAGTAAAAACGTACATATGCAACATCCATAACAAATGGATTGTTTTCACTCCATCGAAAGCAAAAGTGTTTGTCTTCGGAATCTTCGTTTCTTGGTATCATACCCATACAATTGTTATATGTAATTAATTATTCACAGTTATAAATTGTTCACAGAATAAAGTTATAATGGAGAGAGTGTTTCGTATTTGAGAGATTAAATAAGAACAGTAAAAAAGAGTTGTCGATCGAAATGTTTCTGGACCCAAATACAGTGGAACGATACGAATAACGCCATTGCGATCTTATAGTAGCGATATTTTACGATCTGGTTAGCTTTGTATTTCTAACGAAATGATGCAATATACACGAGAGTACGATTCCACTATCGAAAATGTAATCCTAGTGCAGGCGAGAAACACGACGTCGCGTCGTTGCGATTCCGTGACAGTGATGTTGTGCAATTGCACGGTATCTTTATATTTCTCGTAGCAGGATCACACGCTCGTATGTATTGCAACATTAAAAATATAATTCTACAGCGGTCCTATATAATCGCATAGGGTCATCACGAGATCGCAACGAGGTCGTGTCGCTTTTCTGCACCAGATATGGTGCACAAAAGTTATACAAAACACTTTCTAGTTTGCGGTGCTCCTATTTAGTCAACGACGTTAAGCACAGATACAGCGACGACGGGCAACTTCTCGTGCGGCTGGCGGTTGTTAATAATTAACACGAAGATTGGATGTAGCAGAGCAAACGGGGGCAAAGAACGATAGTCTTTACCTTAAATTTGTCGATCAGTATCTGGTTGATGAGCTCGGACTGGGGTCGTGATTTGTCAGCGACCCGCCTACGAAGGGCTGGAGGGCTGTCCGTCTCGTCTTGGACGTCCGTATCGTGGGACTCGGAGCTATCACCACCCCCCATCATTCCACCACCACCACCCCCAGTCAATGCTCCACCAGATACCATCTATATCGTTTACAATTTACTTCGTTACTCGTCGAATCTACGCTGGATATGTTTCTTATTTTCCGATACAGAAAGTCCATCGACTGGCGTGACGCTTCATAGGAAAATGAATTTTCTAAAACGGGACTAGTTGCATGGATGGTTGTATCGGTGTACACTAGTATCCTCCAGGCAGGGAAGATTCAAGGAAATGCTATGCATCTCGTTAGTTTTGCTAATTTGAAATTTAGATCTCTTCTCCTACGAACTAAAGTGCGAACACGTTTTATCCACGGTTCACTGTTTTCTTACCTCGATTTGTATTCCGCTATCTCCGCTGTTGCATTTCGCGTTTCTGGCAGCTTTGCTGCCCTTTTTTCTCTCTTTACTGCTTCTCCATACAAGAGGACCAAACCTGTGACGAAGATTTAATACTTCTTTATTTTTATTCAAATAGAAAATGGAATTTTTTATTTGCAACGATTTAATTCTCTTACGAAATAGAAATAATCATTTCTTCTATGCGCATTTCTATGCAAATTTATATTTTTATAAACAAAACTGACGAAATACAATTTAAATAGATATTTACTTATATATTGAAAGTTGCAACGACAACTTTACTTTAGATGTTTTACATATCTTCGCATCTTCGAATTTTTGATAAATGCATAAAAGTTCGCAATTTAAAAATGACAATCAGACTAACCGGAATTTCTGGTCATTATTGGTGTCTTCTTTGTGTTGAGGGGTCTGTTCCGTGACAGTCGGCGGTTCCCTTTCCTCCTCCTCGTCCAGAGGGCCGGATCCATCGTTATCTTCGGCCGGGCACTCGCTTTCGTTGCTCTCCTTGCTGCCCTTTTTGTGGAACCTCAAGGAGAAGCTCTTTCTGAATTTCTGCAAAACGCTCTCTTGCTGGCTCTGCGTGCTCGAACGAGGAGGATTCTGGGTCCCGGAAGCGGTCACAAGATTGGCACTTAAGTTAGAGGGCTGCTCTTGAAGACGTGAGTGGGAGACCAAGGGAATTGTCGCCTCCGCCAGAGGATGCTCCGTTGTTACGTGACCTGTTGTGCCCTCATCCTCTTCGTCTCCCGACCACTGTCGACTGTTCGGAAAATAAGAAAATCGAACTTTCAGTACTTATAGATAGACGCATCTTACGTAAAAATATTATTCTTCAAATCTAATCGAAACGGCTAAAGTTGATGGGAAGCTAATTTAACCTAACTTCAACAATTACTTGATTAAATATTAAATATAAAATATCAATGCAAATTATATTCTGTTTAAAAATCCCTTTGTTAAAGAAATTTATGGTATAACGTTTGAAAATGGCACCACCGAAGCTCACTGGGACATAGAATCTGATTTCAAATTATATTATATAATTATATTATTATTATGAAATTATATTATAATTTATTTCTTCAAATTTAAGTGCACCGTAGTCCGTATCGTTACATTGTTGCGATCCATTGTGGATGGGTTAACCGAGGAAAATGTAAATCCATACATCAATTCTGAGCTCTTTCTATAGAAAATATTCTAACCATATCGAAAAAGAAATAAAATAGAATCGCATGCATCAAAGGAAGGAGTATACGATGATTTCTTTAAACTCCAAAGAATCAATCAATTCAACGTACACTTTGTCGTAATGAAAAGAAAAGATTATGTCTGACTATTCCTCGAGCTTCTCGCACACATACATAGGAATTAATAGGCGCGAGCAGCGATCGTTTCGATTATTCGTTTAATCAATGGCCCATTGTGATCGTGAGAGGAAAATAATTTACGGGCCCTAGGAAACTCAACACCGTTTCTTCCCGCGGCGCAGAGGCTGCGGCAAACGCAGGTCGTAAAACTGATAGATCACGAAGGTGCGCACGGCAATTTATGCGGCTGAACATCGAGCACGGCAGCTGACCAGGTGTCTACACGAGGCTGTATAACGGAAACGATACCGTCGCGAGTAGCCTCCTCTGCGTATGTCGCTCCTGGAGAACGGAAACCTGCGGCTTCCAAATATTTCGAAATTTTCGCGAATTACAAATGTATCGCGTTCGCATACTTTTTCAAAGTATGACGTATTACGTATCATTTTCATGGACCGCTGATTCGTTCTATATCGAGAAATTGCACCACCGTTCGTTGCTTATTTAAAAAGCGCGTACCATTATTTTGCCGGACGTATCTTTATCTTATTTGAAAACACGTAGAAGTTCTGTGAAAATATTAAATGATTTTATACAGAACGAATATTACTGTCAGAAGTTCTTCTTCTGGTTTGAAATGACCGAGACTGTCGATACGATTTTTAATGAAACTATCGAACCGAGTAAAACATTACTTGGCGACTGTGCTACTTGAAGACGTTATTAATTAAGAGTTATTCATATGATCGCATATAATCATGAAAATCAGATTCTCGAGTTTGTTTTTAAAATGCCTCTCGTTTTACGCGATGGAAGATATGTGATTCCTGTTTGGAATGAGATCGGATCTGGAGAAATACGATCGAGAAAAAAAGAAACTTTCTTCTCTTTTCTTGTATTTCCGAAGGTAAAAGATAACTACGTACACGTGTTTCGTGTTTTGCGTTCTCTTTTCAAAATAATGAAATTTCTGAGTCATTACTTTTGTCCTTCGCGAGTTAATTACACGCCCATAAAACATATTTTTTCTTTTACGTCGCAAATGCAAAGGCGATGAACTAACGTCACCAAATTGTAGTTGCTAGAATCAACGATATTCTTTCGTATTCGCGGTTTTTCTAAGTCAGATTAATAGGATAACATGCTGCAGCGTCACGTACCACATCATCGAGAGGATTCTGTTCTCTTCCAGGTTAACGTTTATCCGATGTATTTTATTATTTTTTGCTTGACCAACATTTTACTACGTCCGTGGTCTCGTCACGTTTTTCCCTCTACTCCGTGAAACTTCTCGCGATGAAAACACGAGCACTTTTTACACCGTTCGAAAACACATTAAACTGAAAATATTCACGCATAACCGACGCCGGTGTCCTGTTTATTATGATAAAAAGTTTGTTTTAAAAAATTTGGTACAAATTTATCACTTCTTAGAAGAAAAAAAAAAAAAGGAAAAAAGTAAGAGGAACAAAAATATTCTCTCCTTCACAGTTCTCTATTTATACGATTCAAGTCTGGATAATAAAATCCTCGAGATTATTCGACGCACGAAAAACCACTTGCAACCACTTTTAGACAGGAAATGCGTCGAGTGACGGTCTAGAGGCGACTAAAACCTTCGGCCAGTACACCAAACCACCATCATATGCATGTGCACGTTCGTGTCTCGTGCTGCGCTCGCAGGCCTATACAATCCGTGGCATAAAGATATTCACGGAAATCGTTCTTCCTGTACGCTAGAATTTTTATTTCACTACAAAAGCCTACCGCCGTTGTTCCGACGTTCCACCGAGGAACCGTCACTTGTTGATCGGCTGCGATATAATCACGTGCACGCACATTATTCTTTGTAATTCGTCCTTTTCTTTACAACGAACGAGTTACACTTAGACTACAAAGCTTATAAAGTCAACGTCTAAAAAAGCGAATCTACGAGAAACTTCAATCACTCAAACGCACTCAAGACACAATCACCAAAGCGAGCAATACGATTCTCACGATTGTTCGATCAAGGGTAGAAATTGCAGCGAAGAGTTCGAATGTCTCGGTAAAAGCATCGGATACATTTGTACGATAGCGATTGGTTTCGTGGAGTCACAGAAGAGGTATTGTACGCGAAAATACAAGGCCCACGCTCGAAATAAGAAAATTGCTTGAAACTACTTTGGCCCAGGAGGAAGTGCATTGAACGACGAGCTGCGGCCGACTGAAGGCTCCGGCAGCCACACAAATCCAGTCTCACGTGTGTCCCACGTGCCTTTGTGTGTGTACACGTGCATGCGTGTAAGGTTTGTGTGCCAGTGCACCTCGTGAACTCTTCCAAGAACAGATTTCAAGGGTCGCTTCAGGTATACCGACACGCCGAGGGGTTGCTCGTTTTCCCCCACCACGTTTTACACGCTGTTTTTTTTCACTTCTCCTTTCACTTCGTTCCACCCTCGCTTTTCGTTCCTTTTTTCCTTCTCTTTCTCTCTCTCTCTCTCTCTCTCGCCAGAGCGAACTGTGGACGGAAGAGGTGCAGCCAAGAAGAGCCATCGTTAGTCTCCACAAAAGGTACTATTTATCCATTGTAGTGACAGTGGCCCGCCGGCTCCTCTTTCGTCTTCTTTTTAATCGCCAGGATTTTTACTGTCCTATCGTAAATGCGCCACCTTCCACGTACAAATTTGACACGCCGCGCCACGCCGCGCCAAATCTCTGGCTCTTTGAGGGTTCCGCTAATCTCCGTTGTCCTCCCCTGCTTCTCCTTTTGTTCTCAGAGCGCCTTTTCCCTTTTTTGCTTGTATGCCTCCACGAAATCAGTATACCGCAATCTTCCTGTGTTTGCGATGGTTCAGAGAAACTGTGTCGATCTGGTGGTCCGTTTTGTTCTTCCCCTTTGCGTATTTAAAAAGTTTTCGGCAGAGGGAAGGGCAACACATTTTTCAATCGTAGATATTGTAAAAACTGCGGTAGGTCTATGTTCCTTTTTCAAGCGTTTCTCGGATTTGCTAGTATTTCCTAATAGACAACGTTCGGAAACGTCGTTTAACACTAGAAATATTAATGACTGAAAAAGTCCAAATGAAATATACATTTGTAAATCAAAAGTCATTGAAACATCTAGAAATATTGCAAAGTAAATTGAAAAAATGTCTGCGAAGAACTTCTAGAAAGTTGTATCTCTCTGTTAGTTCTATTGTTAAAGTAACTCGGGGTACATTGGAATTCTTTGTAGATAGGACGGACAAAAATTTGTAAAAAAATTTCGCTAAGGCGAAACTTGGAAATATTGGTCACGTTCGTAACATTATTATTTTTCATGAGGTAGCGGTCTGTCGACAAACTCTTCTATCGTTTTCTCGACTATGTGACTTCTGTGTAGCGAAGGCACGTGGCACATGGAACAGACGATAACTTTCCTTTTTATCGATTTGTGTTTAAATCTAGTACCGGCGCGTGTAGGTGGAGTACATTCGATTTTTGTAAGTATCACGTAGGCGTTTAAATCAGCTCGGTACTGTTTTCACGAGAAACCAATAGATAGTTAATTTGTTCGATCATCGATCATTTATAAATTTCTCCTCGATCCCTTTGATCTCTCGAAGACGATGTAACCGTATGTAGACTGGAACGAATCGCTTGTAGATCTTTGGGTAACGGATCTTTAAGCATTTTATTATAATGAAAATTGTCTTACAGATCGAAGTGATACGAAAACTTGCAACTTGTGCCCTCTATATAGATTGTTCCTCGTAGAGAAATTTTTAATACGGGTTGCAAATTTTTCTGGAGAGAGATTAATAAAGAAAATTTTATCAGTTTTTATATGGTTAAAGGAAGTTAGAAAGTTTTCGATGTTCGTGAAAAATAAGGCAAAGTTCTTTTGTTAATGGGCCATAAGATGGGCTGAGAATTAAAAAATATAAAAACTTAATATCCTCCGTTAAAAGCTTCGTAAAAAATACCGTTGATATTACAAAATAATTCAAAGGGTGGATTTATATGATTTTTAAACAAAAATATTTTTAAGGAGAGACAAGTTTGAATTTTTAAATTTGAAACGTTGTATTTAGATTCTGATTCAAATCCTCACACTTTTAATTATACGTAACTTTATCTGAAATTCAGCAAGCTTTCGTTTTATTTTCACATCGTCAACTTCAAAAATCAAATCGAAGATGAAGTTGCCAATTACAGAACGAAATTTTATCGAACTTCAGAAACTTTTAATTAAATTTCCTCTCGGCAGGATATTTTTTTTTAAACTCGTTCCGTTGTCTTGGAATTCAAATTTTTAAATACAAAACATTTACGCGCAATTGAGAATTAGTTTGCAGCGTCAAATAGAGCATAAGTGGAAGGCAAGTGACTCAGGCGAGTCATGAATGCAGAACTTGTCGTTCTCCAAAACTTCGAATTAGAATAATGCCAGGCTGCGTCTCATTGTCGAGACTACCAACTTGTGAGAACTTTCGAAGCGAAGAAAATTAACGTTCCGATAAATTGTTATCGCTTCGATAAAACTACCACCAGCTTTTACCATTAGAGGCTCTTTGATCGAACTAATAACAAGGGGATTCTACGATTTTTCTTATAAATTGTAATACATTTAAGAAAAAAAGCAACGCGATGCTAGAAACTTAGAAATATGCGAACGAATTTTCTCACAAAAAAAAATCTCTAGCAGAAATTTCAGAACATAACACAAGCATTCCATGTAAAACACGATACTCTTACAATATGGATTCGTTTTAACACAGTTTGAGTATCCGGGAAATCCCCGCACAACATGGTTTTGCTTTAACACGGTTTGAGAACTGGGGAAAACTCCGTTACAAAAAGCCACGTAATGGGAATTTTTAAACGCCATTTGCTATTCTTCATTCGAGCAGGTGTGTTTGTTTGTGTTTTGTCCCAAATTTGCATACGGAATTTTGGAATATTGACGTTTTCGATTCATTTTTAGTTCGTGGAGTATTAAGCCTTTGCGCTCAAAAATTTTGTTCGCTAGAGACACGCAGCAAGTCAGAGCTTTCCTGACAAAAAATCGATGAAATTCTTTATAATTAACATAAATGGTGTTAACACGTAAAACTGTTAATTAATTATTGATTCTTTTAATAAACATACTTTTAATAAAATTTGATAAACACACCTTTTACGAGAAACAGTATATATTTGTTAATTTAATAATAAGAAGAATATTTTGTTAATTGTTGGAATCTAATCTCCACTTTTACCTTAGTTTTTTATATAACACGAATTTGCATAGCAAGGCATTTTTTCGGAACCTAACTACGAAACGTGTTATACGAGGGATACCTATACAGACGAAACACGCTACAGTGATTACAGAAAGGAATTTCCTCTAAATTAAACACAATTAGCGTATAAAATCAAGAAACACGACGATGTAACGGCTATTTTCGAACAATTTGCAGCAAAGGGTTACTCGTAAAATATTAACGGGGGCTGTTTTGGAGCGAAACAGACCGGCAGCAAATATACGCTTCCGTGAAACTAAAGAGGATGTCGCGAGAGATTTTCTATTCAGTTGGTAATTAGAGCAACGACCGGATGAATGTTCGTCCAGGTACAAAGTCGATGGAACAGAGCCGGGTCATTCGAAGTAACGTCTTTATTCTTGCCTCGACAAACAACCCCGGCTGCGAGACACGCTGAAGGGATCAAGAGGTCACGATGGAAAGCTGGAAAGCAAGAGGCACTTCAAACGAACCTGGATGCGATCAACCCACCACCTTTGATCTATGCTCCGCTCTTCGATCGACTGTTTTTTAAAACCATTTTTACCTCTCGACGTTGTCGATAATCAAGCAAAGTGGAAATCGCTGGTTGTTCATTTTTCATTCCTTCATTGATTATACCGTATTTTGTATAAATAGGATAAAAATTATATCGTACCATATTTTGTAATAATAAACATAATAGTAATAACTTTGTGATAAATAATTGTTATTTTTTTGTGTACGAAATATAAATTTCATTGGAGTTGTTGCTTTAAGAAATTCTTTGTTTGTAATTTATTATCACGTTCTGCTTTGAAGAGCGACGCTTGATTCTTTTACCTACTTTTTCTAAAGTCAGTCGTGCGTGTTCTCTTAATTTCAAGTATCTACCTTGTTTGCTTTCAAGATTTATAATAGTAATTTACACTGTACTCGTTCATTATATCGCATTATGTTACGAAGATTATGTTACGTTATGTAAAAGGAAGCTGTGGTTCTCAAATGGACTCGCATTAAAAGTACATAAATCCGTCGTTTATCGTATTTATATTTGCCTCGCGCGAGGAAAGCTAACTTCAATATTTACCTGTACAATATTTTTCGTCCGAAGCAAACAATGCTTCCTGAAACAGGGAAATTTGCGCGCACAGTCTACAAGACACGAAACGGACAGGTATCGTACTTTATCTGCCGCCTGCCAGCTGTGGCTGCGAGACAAGTTGACAGAGAATGAAAGGATAATACAAGGCATCCTGAATTTTAATTCTAGAATAGCAAACTCGATGAAATTTGAGTGAAACTTCTCAAAATTATCTTTTCTTATTCTTCTTTCAATTTATTATTTTTCCAAGTCACGTTCTTCCAATATATTATTTTATTTTTACACCGTAGAAAACTAATCGTCCTTAAAACCTGTATTGCTGTAAATTACATTGCAATTGTTCCAAAACGAACGATCAGCAACGACGTTGAAAATTAAATAACAAATCAAAGCATCGTTTTCAAATGAAAAATAGTTGGCAGATGCGCGAAACGTAAAGACACAGATGAAGAACAGAAATGTCTCGGGACGCGTCGATAAAATTTTCTCTCAGGTCTCGATGCGTTCAGAGAATCGAATGAATTATAAAAGTCGATTCAAAAATAACAACTCACCTTTCCACATCACGGTCCAAAAGCGCCGGCGTGCTCGACGCTTTGATACGCCTCTGCGCCTTGCTCAGCCCAGGAATTCGTCTCCTCTCCTTTCCAGTGTACGCGTTCGATCGTTGATCGTGCAGCGGCTGCAACGGAAACATAATCGAAATCATTTTACACGCTGGCTCACGCATAATTACGCGGGGGACCCACTCTTTCTCCTTTGAATCAAAGCGTTAGATGCAATGTAACCCGGTGATAACCTCGCGCACGAGAAAGTTGCTCGGCCGTCGATCTATTCCCATGATTCGTCACGCACGAATGCTCTCGATTGCTCCTATCTAGACAGGCTTATCGAACCGAGCCTACCATCGAAGAATATTCGACGTCCGACATATATCTCGTTAGTGAATTATTTCGTAAGCACGCCGTGCTCAATGTTACGTCGACTCTGGGTCACTATGCCTCCATTCACGTTTCCACGCTGAGTCGTTAGTTCCTCTTCTTAAGAATGAATAATAGGATGCGATAATCAATAATAAATCGTATTGTGTGCTAATAATCGTTGGATGAGATAACTACGTTAATATCGGAATATTATCCGAATGAAGTTCGACTCCATCGATCGATTCTTTGTAATGGCCTAGGTAGAAAGTAGATTTTACGTTAAAGATTCTCTATTCATGGCGAGGAATTCTTTAAGTTGGTTAATTATAACGATTACCGTTATCAGTCGATCACTTTACAATTCGTATTTTTTTTACACCAAGCATTACAGTTGTATCCATCGTTTCAAAAAAATAATTACACTGCTTGTCAATAGACATTAGTATTATATTATCAATTATTGACAGACTATAACCACCGAAGGATAGAAATCGGTATACTGATGGGATATTATTGAAGAAGCTTAGTACTGACAAACTAACTGTTAGATCGGTAGAGGATGCTTCCATTAGCAAACGTCACAGTCGAAAATCTGCGTGTGCCAATGATCGCGGTGCGATTTCGTGGATTCACGGAAATGAAAAGGGTAAATGGCATAGCGCCGCGAAGCTCGTTTAGTATCTACGCGATCGTCCCCTGGCGGAAACGATGTTTTGCTGATTTAAGATCGAGTTGCTGCGCAACGACGTTTTACTTTGTTTTATTGTTTTAATAAAACGGTTAACTGTTTCATCGTTATGCATATGTCAGTTAATTATTGGTTTACTATGCACTAAAAAGAAAGCTATAATTAGGCATATCCATGGTTTAAAGTGCTACCGTTTGATTTACGGTAGCGCAACAAGAAAGTTTGTAAAACCTTTAATGACACGTTATAAATTTAGTAGATTAACCATAGGCTGCGGAATTAAACATAGGAAACGTGATTTTTATCGTGGAATAGTTTTTACCGAGTAACACGTAAACCGTCGATTAAATATTTTTGTATGGAACTTGAGACAAATTGTTGCGTAATACTTAATACGAATCTTACATAAATTTTAATGATTTTAGTATTTTATAGCTCTAACAGGTTAGCACTCTTACTATGCGCCTATACATTTATAAATCGTAGCGCAATCCATACATCATTGTCGACCGAGACTGCTCGAGTTCAATTTCAAAACACATAATTTCTGTTCTAGTCTCGTATCACATTCTTCGGTTAAAAACTAGTCTCTGTATTAGTAAGTAAGAACTTTCACTTTCCATATATGCATTATCTATAAGACTAATACTGCCTCTATTCACAAATTTACCAACGTTTTTCGGCTTTACTATCGTCGTTTTATTTCGAACAGACATTAAATATTTTTCGTTAATCTACCTTAATAATCTATTACGTTTCGTCAAAATCGGTTTACACAGCTTGACGGGGTTCTCACGTTAAACATAATGGTCTCCACAATGAAATATAGATGCTGAATCGTTCCACTTGATAGAATTACCAGTGTTCGGTGGAATACTACGAGGTAAAGGAACATCGATCGACGGTATGTCACCTTCCGGTTTTCTAAACGAGCTCGGACCACATTTCTGTTCACGACGTCGTTTCTATAGCAAAAGAGAGGTCGAGAAGTCACTTGATTCGTCGAGAACAAGCATTGTTCGCGCTAACTGCACAACGAAAGAATTCATCCCCACCGAAATATCTCGATACCATTGTCTGGTCTTCTTAATTACAAATGGTTCCCGCTTCGCCCGATTCTACTTTCGTTTATTACTTTTTTTTATTCGCCACCTCTTTCGCGGACCACTCGTTCGTCGTTTTTTACTTCTCGCAAGGAATTTCGATATTAAATACATTTTTTCGCGTCTCTTTCTCTCATAATAAAGATAATTCGATTTTCTGATATTTTATTTATTATAAATGTATCGCTATATTGGTCAAATTATCTAGGTCGACAAGTTCCCTTTTTGTTTCGCGAATTCTAATATTTTTAGAGTACAAAACATAACGATGCAAGAAGAGTCCCAGTTCTGAAAACTGTACAGAGAGGAGAGAAAAGTCGGTTAATTGGATTGCTAGATGAACCAAGATCGAGCTATTCAGGTCGTCACTGAAGTAGTTCGTCCTAGGTCTAATATTCGGAAAAAACTGTCGCCTACGATAAAAAAACCGCAGTCACGTTTCTTAAGTTCTCTTCAACGTCCTAATTATATACGTACGTACATACGTACGTGCATACAACAAGCAACCGTGGCTAGGCGTTTCTAGTTAACATGGAAGTCGATCGTAACGGGACAATTTGAAAAGTTACAAATTTTCCAATTAAAGTTCCGCATGATGCCAAGGATAGACACATTCTAATTCTTCTAAATAGTTACGTCAAAGAAACACAGGAGAACGAAAGGTGAGAACCGCGAAAAATGTTTTACAGCGTTGAATATGCATAGGCCGTGCTAGCGTTCGTGCTAACCTTTAATTAAAACTTTTAATTAAGGTCGGCGCGAGAAGTTCGATAGCATCGAACTGCTTTTCTGTCGGTGCTGGGTTTCTTCGGCGTGCCTTTGGCGCCGAAACGAACGAGAAATAAAAGTTCGATCGGTACGATCGAATCGAAAGCAATTCAATCGCGTGTAACATCGCGAGCGAAATGGTCTCCTCATGAAAATATTGCATTTTGTCTCCGACACCGTTTTCACGGAGCAACCATTCAAATTCAAATTTGTAAACGTCCGGCCTGGCCAATTCGAATACAAAACGAGTCTGCCAGCCGGAAAATATGCGTTGACAGTGTTTGCTACTGTTGCGGGAAGCCACGATATATGATTCAAAATCGTGGCTAAAATCACTGACCTAAGTTTAAATTACATTTTCCGCTTCATTTCACCAAGTTAGTGAGAAAGAAAAGCAGCTTCTTGGTAAAAATATGGAAATCTTTATCGACCATCATTGAGGCGTTTCATCGTCCTACCATAGTGTTCACTCGTACCACATGTTTAATACAATACATGTTCAGTTCAATAAACATCGATTAAAAACTGATAAATTATGTCATCGAATATTAGCAAATATTGATGAATATTTTATACATCACGATTTAATATGTCCCAAATTAACGGTTAATTTTGTCCAAAATGGAACAGTTATTCTAGATTTATTTCACCTTCAATATTTGCTATATTAAACACATATTCTTTCTTTATTTCCGTCTCTCCTTCCATTATAAATGACGAATTAAAATAGCAACTAACAGTCTGAAATTTGTGCAGACGACTTGATTCGCAGTCTGACAGAATTTTCAATGCGCATCAGACCTTAATTAATAGTATTCTGAGAGCATTTGCATGTTCTCAGTACAGACTTTAACCTACATACACTTCGATCCTATCGTGCCCACGGTACCGATAATTGGAGGTTACCGAGGTCACTGCCGAATTATTCATCTGTACACGATTTTGGCGCAATGGAATGATCCAGACGAATTCTGATCTCTGCTTGATTAGGCATTCAGCTAACTTACTCTACCGGAAGAAATTCTGATTTAATAGGTAGGTATACGAACCAATCGGCGCGCGTTTATTTCTCCGCAGAATCGGATTCCAATGCCTTTCGTTCGTTTTGTCGAAATCGAATAAAATTTAATAAAATCAGTGAGAAAAATTGATATGGTTTGTAATAGCTATCGAAGTTGTGTGCCAAATTTCGAAGAACGATAAGGAAAACGTTATCTATATAAGCTATATACGATTGACTTTTCGGTAAATAGAGAAAGTTGCTCGAAATCCTCGATGTCGATATTTCTGCAGATTCATTAAATAAACATCAATCATGAAGAAGTCGAGGAATAATACTAGAAGCGGTAACGTCACGAAATTATTTTCAAAGAAATATGTCAGACGCTTGATCAGTTAAACACGCGATTCGTAATTTCCTCCTCGGAAGCGTCTGATGATAGAAAGGTTGGATGAATAATGGTTTCACGCTTATGACGTCTCAGCCACGAACCTAAATGCACGCTGTCACAGGAATATATGTTATTTGTATAGGTATGGTACCGTTCGATCATTACCTTCGAATGTTCCAATGCTCTCGATAACCTACGTGCTCTTGACGTTCGGCTAACTTCTCTTAATTACTTTTATCTTCCAACCACGATTCTGTCGCTTGTTTTTGACGGAACTTAATTTAAATTGCCTCGGTTATTTAATATTTCTGATTTGACATATTTTGATATATTTGTAAATATAAAAAAAGAACCGTCAATTTATAGAGAGGAAGAGAACATGTGTTAGAACCTGTAGTCGGCGCATAGGACTCATACAAGAAGAATTAGAATTAGATAATTAAACACACGCGTAGGTATATAAATAACTGTAATCAAAATAATATGGCAAAGATAAAGTTTCCACTTGAACAAAAATTCACATTAACTTGGTCAAATGTGTCTACGTCTTTTTAGTAATTGCAAGGAAGAAAGTCTAGGTTTGAGTATTCCAGTCTTAAAGAGAGACCGCAATTACGGTTTGCGTATGATTCATAAAGAAAATATAGTCAGGGGAGAGTAAATCTTATTAAATCGCGCGATGTTTCCCACGACCGACTTCTTCTTTCCTTACTTAGAAAAAAGCTACGACTCGTCCCAATTCCTAGAATCGTATCCTGTAACAGGGTTGAAGCTTTTAGTATATTGGATAGCTTAGCCAGTGATAAAATCATTCGAACGAATGTTCTTCTAATTATTTTCACTTTTACGATGTACGTTCACGCATATACACGTTTACACAAAGTTGCGTTGGCTATTAATTAAAACAGAAGGAGAAGAAAAAGCGTATCGTCGACGCAGGCGTTTCGCATGAAAGATCAGAAGACAGAATTTCATTAACTCCTTCAATTACACCTACGTTTGAATTAGAGCGTGTTAATATATACCGATTACATATTGCATTCTAACTGTACGTGTAGCGGCGTATCGTTTCTTGCTACGACATGCATCATTCACACCAACGACATCGCATACCTGCACGTTAACATTACCGGTAACAATGTCGTGTCGAATTGACTGTATCTACCAGGTTTATGCACAGATCACTGTCATATCACAGGACAGGTATTTAGCTGACAATTAGATGTAACCGTGGACATCGCCTTTGCAAACTGCATCGCAGATTCCATCAGATTATCTCAATGATTATCTTAATTTCATGGGAATATTCTAATCCACGATTTTATATGGTTTGTATGTTTATCGAAATCTATCGTCTCCTATTTATATCGGAAGATGTCTTCTCATGGTCTAACAACAAATTAGATAAATTACATCTTCAAAACTATTCACCTTTCTACGTTCCTCTTTTAATAACTATCAAAAGTATCGTTCTGCGATCCTACATAATCCTGTACTTTTATATCTGCATCAAAAATGTCTAGCATTAAAGAGAACAGAAAGCTAATATCTTTAAGACCACCCTCATTTTCATAGCGCATGCTGAATTTTTAATAAGTATTAAAAGCATCGTTCTATGATTTTGCATGTTTTATCTGTCTCTCCAATTCTATATTCTGACGTTCATATTAAATAGTATTTTCTTCTCGGCTAATATAGAACACAACAAGAAGAAGCAACAAGAAGGTACCACGGTACCATAAATCACTTTCAGAAAACCACCGCCTACGCCTTCCTCTCTAAAAAGTATTAGAAGCGCAGCAACTTATCGATTTTGTTCCTCCTCCTCCATACCACCCATCACCACGTTTCTTTTCGTTCAAGCAATTTGACCTTCTCGTGGACGGAAAGTTCTACGCGTCACCCTGAGCGTCCCGGATAGCACGTAGAAAAAAGTATCGATCATGGTGGCGCGTGACATATTGTCCCGGAAGGCGGGTGCGTCGCTTTAAAGTCGTGCCACGACGTCGTGTTACGTCCTTGATCCATTGTGGTTCGCGTCCGACGAAATACGGAAGAAAAGCTCGAACAGGCGACAGAACGACGGGATTTGGTTTGCGATCAGAGATTCTCGTCGGAAGGTTTCGGTCTACGGGGACGCGCGCCACTCGAATGATCGAGATCCGGAGGATCCAGCAAACCCGCTTTTCGAGCCTGGATATCGACGCGAACACGCCGCATTCCGGATTCGTGCCGCGAGATCGTGGAATTCCCTCGCGAAGATGCAAATCTTAGACACGTTATCGTGGCCGTGACACGACTTCCCGTAGGAGAAGTGGAGAAGCGAGCCTCGCAACGTCTGCTTCGCCGCGCTTTGTCCGTTTCCATCCACCTTCGGGTTCTCGACAATTCGAAAGGATTACAAGAGTATCGAGAAATAAAAGTAGCCACAACGACTTTATTATTGCGCGCGTTCACTGCCGATCGAACCGCGTTGAAAAGCTTTCTATCGGATTTCTTGTAATCGCGCACGAGGATCGCTGTTGGAAAGGCATTAGAAGGGGGATGGAAGTACTTTCGATGGTTTAACCAAGCCATTCGTCAACGACAGCAGGCGTGTACAGTCTACACATAGCGAGCAGACTATATAACGAGAACAAACACGTAGTCGGTTGAGTGTAGTTTAAAGTAAGTACCTATATCTTAACAAGGATTGAATAATATTTGACTATCACGATTAGCATCTCTATTGCAGCTAATAGAGACAAAAGAGGACAGCTACATGTACTTAATGTCATGAAATTCACAATGAAATTGTATTCGTATATGAAGGATGTTAGTGAATCCCTTTCTCTAAAATCTCATGATCTCTATTTTTGATGAAACTTTGGAATTCGATGTAAATAGACTACGAGTTTCAAATTGTACGCAGGTTCGAGTAAATTGTTAATATATTACGATATTATTAGTGTTTTCTTATGTGAATTCTATTTTTTCATGCCTTTATTACGCGCACAATTTTTTCAATTTTGAAACTAATCTAGTAACTCTCCGAAGAGTTTTGAACGAGGATGTGTAAGTATCATTACATACGAATGAGCAAATTAGGTTCTGACGCATCAGCATATCAGTCGAATGTATTGAACGAAAATTATCGGAGTTATTCTTCTATGAAATCGTTACATTACCTAGAACGACTGTTTTTGAACATCCAATGCCGTGTTTCACACAAAATCTACACGCTATTTTTATTTCGCGTCGTTGGAAAGTTCTGGCGAGAAATTACGATGAAAGTGCGTCCTGTTAAGAGGGCTGATCCTCTCCAGGAGCTGCAAGCAAACGCTTTTAGCTGTGAAAGCGTATGAAACGTTATAAAAGCTACGCGAAAACCGTCTTTTCTACGAGTTTCTTGTACAAACTTAACAACAGAGCTCTAGCTGCGTTGATTCGGGTCAGCTTAATTAAACCTCGAAACGTTTTGCCCCGACTAACTGTCGCATTGTTGTAAGTTTGCGAATTTATCTGTGAAGGACGTACGAGCCCCGCAACCAGAACTGTTTCTCGCGATAATTTATCACGTAGCCCGGTGATATTAATTGAGATCGTTATACGTTCTGTCGCTAGCGTTTCACCGACTCTCGTTCTATTCTCGAAATATTATGCTAAGTAGGGATTTAGTGCTATAATATTATACACGAGAGAGCAACCCAGCTTTCCTCGTTGGGTACGATTGAGAAAATCAGTGATAATTTCAGAAGACTAGGGGAACTCTTGGAAACCTTTTATCGATCGTGCTCCGGGACGCTATAAGACGGCTGAAAAGTTCAAGAGAGCCGCTCGGAAGTTCTCTTGGGAAAGAAAGTTGCGAGAGCCTTCCGGTGAATCGACCACGAAACTTTTAGAAGAAGAGAAACGCGGCTACGCTGTTCCTCGAATGTTAAAAACATCTGAAAGCATTTTTCCATCACTTCGTTTTTTCCATGCTTCACTCGCTTTTTTTCTTCGGTTTTTACTTTTTCTTAAATTTTAAGGTATCGTTGGGGGATGGAAATTGGTTGATGATTGATAAGGAATCGCACGCCGATTGGTGTAGGTTCTAGAAGTCGGTATAATGGAACGATAGATCGTATAATAAAAAAACGATTCAATTTCCGGAGGGATTCGGATACTCACGGAAACAGGAGCTGTGTGAGGCGTGGCTGCTTCCTGTGCGTGGTGAAGTCGACTGGGGCTGGGGCTCGACCTTTGGGAATTCTGGCCACGTTGCCAGGATCCTCCTTTGTTATTGCTGAAATCAAATTAAACGATCAATTTTTATCGTGTTATCGTAGGAAAAATGTTCTTGCTCGTTTAACGAACAATCTTCGGACGAAAAAAAAAAAAATGAACGCGCATAATCTTGACAAGCGAACAGCTGGAATGTACGTACGGATTCCAAGGTGATTCGCGTTTACGCAAGACCTTTGACACCGTGTCGCAGAGTGCCAAGACTTTCACATTGACAAGGGGTAAAAATGAACGCCGGGAAGCGATTAGATCTCATAATAAATTATTATAGGGCAAGACTTGTCATCGTGGTCAGGTAGTGGGTAATAAATTACGCGGCTGAGGGTCCCTGCGCGTGATTTACACGTTCGTTCGTCGATAATCGCCCTTCGGATATGTCGATATATTGCACCCGACAATGATCTATGAGAGGGTGATCTACGATCGTACGATCAAATCCATAGATCCTCTTGTTTGCCAATCGTTGAACGCATCAACGCTCGGAACTTTGTTAGCTGTTTCACCGGAGAAAATTCTCTCTGATTTATAAACTCGTTATCGTCAATGTTTTCTATGATCGTTGTAGTAGTGGCCGTGTATTTCCTGACGAAAGTATCACTTCGGGAGACTTATAAGAGCTAGTGCGTCGTGCAATGAATATATACATAGCACTTGGAATTATATACTCAAAGCCCTCCTTTGTTCCCCTTTCATAAATTAGAAACTCGTCATCAATTCCTCTATAAGCGGATCGTTCGACGAGCTTAAGGAAGAAGACGCGTTTGTTGTTTCTAAACCGACAGGTTTCATCCGAACCACTCCCAGGTTACGAGAAAGGACTCGCCACGTCCGCATTTCAACCGACAACCACGTAGAAAGTGGGATAAATCGATGCGCTTCTGTTAGTATCTCGTGATCCTTCGCCTTCAGATGAAAACGACTCGCCTGTCAGTCAAGCGAGAGACTCAAGAACGTGGAAACCGTGTAAAAATTCGTTTTGCCAGCATGAAAATCATGTCTTAACGTGACACTCGAGTCGTTCGGGTGCACGTCGCATCGTTCGAACGCACGTCACTGAAACACCGTTGCGCCTTTCGCCGGCTGACGACCAGATCGTTCGTTCTGTCGTCTATCGAACGGACCGTCGTCTGTCGAACGAACCGTCGTTTATTGTACGGCGATATCCTCGCGCCGATAATGACGTATTAGGTCAGAGTGAAAGCATCGTGGGAAATGATTTGCGCGGTCGCGTGCCCTCGCGAACAGGAAGCGTTCGACAGCCAGGTAAGATCACGCTACGGTATTAGGTGGGACGATTAACGCCATTAATGTCCGACTTTATGAGCTTTCCCAGAAGGAGTGTCGATGAGAGCATTGAAGCCAGATTTCACACAGAAACCTTGTTATCTGTCGGATTTTTCCACGTTGGTCGTGGCAATTTGTACGAGGTGTACGTGGGATAGATTCTAAGCAAGAGAAGAACGCGTGATGTTGGCTGTGTGATTTATTTAACGGCGTAACAGAGTGCTCGAACGTCGAATGTGTGGCTGAGTACCAACCATCTATAGTTAATATTTACCGGTAGCACCGGAGGGAAACAGAAAGGAGAGAAAATCCTGCCTCTCGTTTCGGAAATTGAGACATCGAGACATTGCTTGTGGTGAATCATACGCTAGCGCTCACGCGGATATTAGCAACCGTCGCGGCAACTCGCCGCGAGTATTTCTCGCACCGCGCCTTGGCTAATCTCGTCGTTATCTAGAGTTTCGTAATCATCGAGCACGACATACGTGTACGGAGAACGAGGTCGGAATATTAGTTGGTTTTCGCGTGGAAAGTGCAAGGAACTCGGTCAATATTTCCAAGGCTGATGGGAACGAAACCATTTCCGTGCCATCTCGAAACGAAACCTTTACAGAGTCCCTGGATAAATATCTGCTGGAAACTACACGCGTTTGTACTTATAATTATCTCGATTGTTTAACGCTTCGACATTGCGACGCGAGAATCTTTCCGTTGACACGCTTTGGTTTTTTAGTTAAACTCTTGGAAATGGTATTGCGTGCTTTGTGGTTTCGTGTACGTTGAATTTTCAACATTGAAAATGGCGATCTTTTACGAGTATTGTTTAAACATTGATCTAAACGCTATTTTCGCGAAGCGGAGCCAATTACAATTTAAATTGTGGTATTTCGTAACTGACGAATTAACGGGGTAATACTAATAGCCTTTGCTGATGCGGGACACAGTACATAGATGTGTAATTTAGCGTACGTAACTTATTTCGTTGTTTACCTTTCCTTCTAATCTAAATATGCTAAACATACGATACGATTATCGTCGAAGTTAAGTAGCACGTAAAACACATTTTAGCGGAGTTCGATAAGAAACATGTATTTTTTCTCAAGGACGATATTTATGAACAATATTTTACGATCGAGGTGCTCACTTTATCGATTGCTAAAATTCGCAATTATGCAATCACGTTTTTATTACGATCGCAATTAGTACGAATTCGTCCGTCAAGGGACGTAATTCGATATTTCACGGTGGTATCGAAAAGATGAAATTTGTTCGATAAAGACTGTTGATGCAGACAGGTACACGCGACAGTTTCGTGAAAGCTCTCAAAACATTTTCACTCTGTAACAAGTTACAGCCGAATTGGATAACTCTGATTTGTGCAAACGAAATCTCAGTTCGGCGTTGCCTAGGATATCCAAATATGTTATTCCCTTTCTGTAAAACTCGTATCTCTGTCATAACAACGTTTTACCCTTGCTACCTCGTTCGTTATCCGTTACTTCAACTGCGTACGTAATTTTAAGAGATGGTCCAGCGAATATAAAAACGAACATAAGCCTCCTCAACGTAGAAATGCAGACGGATAAATAAATATATACAAATGAAAGCAAATAAAATTCCGAGACCCTAATTGATTACCATATCGTCAACGAGATCTACGACAAAAGATAAAAAGAAGAAGATTGAATTATGGAAAACGTAATCAAGAATCGAATCGGAACACATGCCGTATTTATTCGAGCATTCGTTCCTCCTGCAGAGAAACGGGGTGTAAAATACGAAAAGCCGACTAAAAGGGTGATCAGGACGAAGGGTTAAGGACGACTGTTAAGAGAGAAATTTATTCGACGCTTATATCGGTGCTTTCCAACTCGTTTCGCGTCGTTTTTTCTTTCTTTCCTTTTCTTTCTTTTTTTTTTCTTTTTTTTTTTTGGACGATCGACTTTCCGACACAGCGCACAGATAAATCGATGCACCCTGGCCAAATAAACAATCGTATTTATCGCCCTAAGTTCACGTGGGTGTGCTGTTACAGGCCGCAAGAACCGGTCGTAAAATCTTACCGGTTTCGCAATACAGCTTCCCTCGTACAACTGCAACGCACCAACGCACCTATATACGTGAGTACGTAGCTGCGCTTTTTATCTTTACCGCTCTGGACGTGTCCTAGCCGTGATTCGAATCGATTCAAAACTACCCCTTGCGCCGAGCTGCGTAAAAATGTTTGTTACCGTTACTGTCTCGCTCTGACACAGGAATTCGCTACGATTTATAGCCGATAGTACCGTGAAATCGATAATTGCCAAGCTTGGTAGTCGTCCGCTATGAAAATTTGTAATATCTCAGGACGAAGCGTGGATGATAGACAAGCGAGAAATCACAGTAATGCCGAGTTTGCGTAAGGAAAGGAGCAGCATCTGCATCTTTGTCGAACTAGACCAGCTTATTCACTGGATGACTGGTGTAGGGCTAACTGAAGGTGAAAAAATCCTGACAAGTACATTGTTGATTTTCTGATTTCATTGATAACAATGATTAAAAAAGAGTATTTTAATATGACATTTGCACGTAGCGGAAAGTAATTGAAAAATGTAAGTTTTGTAGCTCAACCTAAAATAGCATTTTTATTATCATTATTATTATTATTCACTGGTATAAGTATTAAGAATCAATATTTTAATATTACGACAAGTAATATTTTTATAATTATGGAGAGGTTGGAAAACACATTTTTCGTTTCAAAAGCAGACAGTTTTGGCAACGCGAGATTGATTGACGATATATCGAATATTAAAACTGCTCTTCTGTGAAAAATGGAAAATCTTATCTGTTATTCTCTTTGTTCTCTTCGATACGAGACTAAAGCTGTTGTTCCTTTTTTTGTTAGTTGAAATCTACGTACTAGAGGTTATATTTAAATAGCAGAAAAAGGTTAAAAATGCAAACTTCAAAATTTATAACCGACCAGGATCAACAATAATATTTCAACCATCGAGACAAGATCAACACTTGTAAAAATGCGTTGTTTCAAAAAAACGGGAGGTCAAAAAACACTTCCACAGCGGGTTCGATTCATTTTAGAGTGCAGCAGACATTTATAACGTGAATCAAGCGTAAAAAATTCTGGCTGAAAATAACGGAGATTTTCGCCAGACTCGATTTTCCAGAAAAATATTTGTGTGAATTTTCGCGAATCCGGGAGGTTTCCTTTTTCGAAACGAAAAATGCAAAAGTTACAAATAAACCCATACCATAACAAACTTCACACCATATCCGACTTATTTCTCCTATGAGGAATTCTTCTCTGTTTGCAACGTATTTTCTGCTCTCACTTTTGCTCGTGTTTCACGTATCGAAACTGTTTGCAGTTTCGATTCCATTCCTGTGCGGTGTACCGGCATGTTCAATTAAGCAGATTGCACGTAATAATTGCGAAACGTATAACCTAATTCGCAGTGTGCAGGATATTCCGCAGAGCTGGCTTTTCCACTTTCAAGGTACACGTCAACGCGATCATTGAAACGAAATTACGCCGCTTATTAATACATTTTTCTCGGTATCGTGGTAAATTTGTAGGTAATGCGCCACCTTGAGAAACTCCATTGACGTAACGCAATTTAATATATATGTTTTCAATAACGGATCATACTTTCTAAACACTCTTTCGTACGATAGGCATTCCACACACGGTTAGTCAGTTTTTACTTTGGTAATGCGTGCGGAATAAAATGTTCGAGATCACGGTTCGAAAAGTAGAACACTACGTGAGCCAGCTAATTAAATTTAAAAAGCAACACAGTGGATAACTTAACATCGTAACGCGCGTAATCTGTAAATTCCTAACTGCATCGACATTCGTTTTACGAGCGAATTGAATTTGCTCCGGGTATAAATTTAATATTAATGTGCAATACAAGTAGCTTAATGAGTCATGAAGGAGCATAGTAATCGATGCACGAGCGACATCGTCGATCGGAAAAGTTGAAGAGATCAAAAGTAACGAAGAGTCGTGCATCACGGAGCGAAGTTTTATTGCCAGCTCGGATTCGGATGTATAAATCTCTGACAGCCATAAATCAGCGAACGGTAGTGTGCAAAGGACAGAGATGGAAGCGCGTTTCTTTTTGCTCGTCGCTCATCGAAGTCGCAAAAAATTAGATTCGATGGCAAGAAGATATCAGCGAATTTCCACGCCGTACACGCTAACGACAAAATAAATTTCCTCGGTTCTAGAGATTTTTATACGGCAGATCACTATCACCAACGTACGCGTCGTTTCTTGGAGATATTGAGACATTAGGACGCGAGGAGTGGTTTTCTGATTGCGAGCCCGCGACGTTGGTAAATTTTCACCGTTGGAAAGTTACGATAATGGCAACTTTCGAATTATGATATTGCGATTCCGGGTAACTTTCGTATCGCGAAAATTACGATATCAACAAATCACTGGTTCGCGGAGCTACGGTGTATCGACAAATTACTCGGTTGGGGATCACGATACCAACAAATTTCCACGTCGTCAGGTCGCGATAGTGACAAATTTCAGACCGTGAGAGCAAGCGATATCGACGATTTTCGGGTCGTGGGATCGCGGCTACGAAACTGCAAATTTATCGTTGGATTAAAGACCCAAGGGATGTAATACACTTTCGTGATTGCGGAGCAAAGTGGTGCTTCGATTGAATTTTTCCTGTTTCGTTAAGGGGAACTCGCTTTCCTCAGGGATACGAAGTTTTTCGAACATATAGCGGAACCTATGATCGTCACGACCACGTGTCGACCAAGTCGTGGCAAGGATGCCATGTCCCACGAACTATGCGTTCTCGTGAAAGCCGATACAACCCTACTCGCTACACGACTATCGAATTTCAATTTACGATATCATCGTTTAATTATTACGATCCGTTGGTAATATATATCTTATGTTATATGTCTTCCTTCTGATCTATTACTTTAAAACGTAGCCTTTTCCATCGAGGTTTCAAACACATTTGGAAACACGTTCGTTTAAACGCATCGATCTTCGCTTTCTGCTATAGAAGAGAATTTTTCAGCGTTGCCAACGAGAGATTGTGTGCGCGCTCTGTTGATGTAGCGAAGTTACAAAGAGAAGAGGAATTCAGGTGATCTGTCGTTTACGAAGGTTTTTCGCCGTGCTTTCTCGAGCTCTCGATCCATTTAATGGTCCGCCAACAGGATATAAGTTTGCTGTTTTTTCAGAGATAAAGGAAACGATATTTATTTCCGCGTTTGTTCGCGTTCTGACTTCGCTGCTGATGAAATACACCGTGAAAATGGTAACGGGAATAAATCGAAAATAACGTCAAAGGGTGATTAGAAAAATAACAAGCATAACAAAAAGTATAAGTACGATATAAAGTACTTATGCACGTTTATGTAAATACAGCTCACGTGCAGATACTTTTCTACGGTAGAACATTTGGTTACACCGAGTGTAAGATGTGAAACGTTCGGACGAAAAACAGCTGCCGAAAAGCGTTCGAGGAATTCCGTCTGGATCGTCACAAAAAGCGAACGCATTGACAAGCGACTCAAACGATATATAATAGAACCGATGCGTCGAGAAGAGAAGATCGGAACAGCCGTAAATCGCTCGTGATGCATTTCCGCGTGCAAAGTGCTATCCTATTTGCCAATTCATATTCATGACGGCGTGCTTTCAATAATATCCGAATAATCTTGACGTTGGAATCGGACTCTATGCACGAACAATGGCACTTAACGAATATTTGCCATTTCACGCTTAGCCTTTGCGTATGCAAGCGCCGGCGCAGCTATTTTTATTTCGAGGGTTAATCACGAGAAAGCGAACGTTCTGTCGTTAACGTTCTATTCTACTATTTTGTATGCCTCAAGCTGAGCAAACCGAAAGTATGTAAATTACTTTCGGTACCACGCGCTTGATTAAGCGATCGGGCAACTGATAAAATGCTAGAAATCCATTTGACGATGTTTAAGTTAAAATTAGTAACTAATGACTGTACATTTGTAACGTTTGCGTAAATCGTAACTTTTCATTTCATTTTCACAAATAATCACGAAATCGAGAATTTTTTACTAAATGTTAACAAACATTCTGACTATATGCAAATACAGGCAACACGATTCTTCGAGCGGAAGAAAAAAATAAAAGCTGGAATGATTCCAAAACCGAGGAAAAAGAATACAGCAGGTCGTTGCAATTCTACCTGGAATCGCGTCTAGCAGTTTGTTATCCCTGTTTTTTTCTCTCTCTCTCTCTCTTTTTTCATTCCCCAGAAAACAGACAGACCGTGAAATAAACTTTCCGTGGTAATCTTCAAACTATTGACACGTTTGCGAACAAACGTTCCCCGTGAACAAGGAAAGTTCTCCGGTGTTCTGATATCGATGTCGCGAACGAAACGTAAAAGCATTCGTGAAATTAAAATAAAAAGAGGAAAGGAATCGGCCGCGGAAAGTAACTTCGAATATAAGGAAAAGAAACTACGTTCGAAACGAGAAAATGAAAATAGTAGAAGAAGGAAAGACGTTGGCGAACGACGATCGATCCGAAAACTTTTTCTCCGATTCGGGAACGAAAATACCGAATCCATTGAGAACGACATATCTCACGCGCTCATCTCTTTAAATTCGTGGTCTCGACGAACTTCGTAACAATTTTACCGGATTAAGTTCCCTCTGCTAAGAGGATTAACAGTTTAAATCAGTCGTTGAACCGTGTTCAATGGCAATTCGTGTCACAGTGCGGCAAACTTGTATTCTTTCCGCGAAATCTCCGTGAGGACGCCGACTTTTGGGCACCTTCCACGCCATTCTAAGAAACTTCGGCTAAGACCCCCTCGTTTGACCATTTCCATGGAGATTACGATAGGGGGATAATGTTTATGCCTTTTATACTTATCCATTTAAATTGCTCGTGGTTGACATAAATTTACCAGCGGATCGTTAATTATTAACTGCGATTTATGATTGGTCAACCGATTGATTAAAATGATGGTAAAATTACTAAATTTCAAACGTCACTTATTATAGCGTCATTATAGCAACTCGTTATGGGTAATGAATGTTCGTAATTTTCAGTTTGATGTATTTCTCACTGCTTCTGATATTTGATACCGTATATTACGCAATGAAGAATTATCAATTTTATTAAATATTTCATATTCTATTTCGTTCAAAATTACGAGAATTTCATGCTTCGTTTAAAGGACCGTGAAAAATGTAGCTCCGTTACTCACGGTGGTTTCGAATAAGTACACCGGCGGAACCAAACGCGAATAAAAATGATATGCTGCTCCAATTCGTTCCACGAGAAATCGTTCGTTCGATTCACACAGCCGCTGGCTCATTTCTTTCGTCGAAAACACGTTAGATCAAGTTCGAATCAATTCCGTAGACTTTTATTCTCGGTCATATCCGAAAGCGAATTCATCGATTCGCCTATAAACTTCATAGTAACGTTTGATGTCGACTCAAATGGATTCATTCGATTCGAAGATGATATTCTTGTCGTAGCACAGATGGTAGAATTTTGAATTGCTTTGCGATGAAGATAGTGATCCATAAATTGTTTAAAGCGTGCCAAATACTTATTTATCGTAAGATATTCTAAACTGGAAAATTATCTATATCTATTATGTATATCAGAGGCGGAACAAAACAATTTTTATATTTTCGAAAAATCCCCAATGTTCCAATTCTTACTCCTATGTTAGAGAAATAACATGTTAAGATTTAAATCAGTTGCAATTTGAATTAAAGTGGCCGTAGAGTAAAAATTTGCCTGGAGCAAGGATGCAGCAAATAATTTTTATTCTCGAAATATTTCCAATATTCCGATTCTTGTGTCTGCAGATAGATAACAATTTTGGACGGCTACGATTTGAATCGAAATTACTATCTTATCCACGGCGCTGGATAATCTTAGGGTGTCGTGAACATCCAAGAAGAAAGTATTCCAAGGAAAATTCTTGATATCGCGTCACTGCCGACTGTAGAAGATGAGAAGAGAACAAGACCACTCTCTCCTTGTGCGCTTTATTTTCTTTCCACGGTGGAAGGTCATTGTCAGTGAATAAAAGGGAAACGGCTGCGAAGCAATCAAGGCGGCCATATAAATGGTAGCAGGAAGGAAGGAAAGGCAGGCTCGAAGGAATAATGAAAAAGAAAGTAAGAGGGAAGAAGAGAACCGACGGTCGACTGAATTCCAACATCGTCGTTCCTAGTAGAATGGCGATGCGTAGGACAAGGTGGTTTTTCTAAGGCTACGTTCACACGGAACGGAACCTCCTTGTACCGTAGCGGTCGCTCTCACAGTTCTCAAAAAGGTCTCGAGCGTGGTTATAGTATTGCCTTTCTTTTTATAATAATGTCGCGTCGGAGTTGCCTCGCTAGATGCTTCAATTTTATTCTTGTTTTACTTCACCATTAGACGTTATTAATACTTTTCGGTGGAACGTCGTTAGAGAAATTGTCGAAGGGAGACTTCTGACACCATAAGTTTAAATATTTGTTCTTAAAGCTTCGCTAAGAAAGAGTCTATTCGAAAATTGAGAGAGAGAGTATATTGGACAAAGCTGAATTTTAAAGTGGGACTGAAGCGTCAAAATGTCTCACAGGGACGATAAAATGTACCTGATTTTCATTCGGCCGTTTCTCATCCATGCCACGAGCTTTTATACGTAAGCTCGATTTGTAAGTTAAGTCAAATTGAAGTTACTACTTTTCACGAGTTAAATGGAACAAATCCGTTCAGTTGGAAAGGATTTAGATCGCAAAGAGATACGTCGAATCAGAGGTTTCCAACCTGCCTCTTTCTTCCCTTTTTTTTTTCTTCCGCTTTCCACCACATCGCGGCACCGTTATTCAAATTGGGCTAGAACAAATCGCCGAGAAAATTGCGTTAAATTTAAACTCGATCGAATTGAATTTACAAATCAACCTACGTAGAATTTTTGCGAGAACCACTTTTTTGGCAAAATTTCGCAAAATCCCGCCGTACGTTTTTGTCTGTCGCGTGTTTAAATGGAAACAATAGATTACGCGGTCGAATCGATGAAACAATAGGTCAGGGACTTGGAGCGAAAAGTGAACGATGTTCCAACAGAAAAACCTTTTCGACGAGCAAAGCGGTTCGTCTGAAAAGTAACCTAACGCTTCGTTGGTCGCGTTTGAAGGTTTCTCCTCTCTTTATTCCTCTGTTTTATTGTTTCGTCATGTTTCTTAATTATCGACCTGTTATGCGTCTCGAGATTGGTTGAGAATTGCTGTATTAAAGGGTGACACAGAAGCGCACTTGTTTCTTCTTTACAACTACAGGCATTAATCTCAATTCTTTGACCTCGACCTCGATGCAGACGATTTCAAGCAGCTAAAGAGGTCGGATGGTAGCTGCGGGGTTCAAATTATTCTCCATAGATTGAAATCCCTTTCTTTGCGGATCAACGATGTGCCAGAAGGAACAATCGCAAAGCCATCGAGGAAAGTTCATCGATGAGATAAACAGCTACGAGCCTCGTGGATATTTGAATTCTTTGCTCCTGTTGGTATTCATACAGCGGAGTTCGAGCTTACAGTATTACTGTACTATCACAGAAATAATTGAAGAAATAATTCGAGACATGAGATCCTCGATACAGTCTTAAGGATATTCGTAGTTGACGACACGATACCTTCGATTATCAGGTCAGGAGATATCAATAATGGAGAACTTCGAGTCGTGAAATGCCGATATCGACCTCTATCTGACACAGAATTCGACACTCATAACCACTGGATCGTGGAATCACTATATCAACAATTCCTGGGTCGTGAGATCACGACTTTGACAGGTTTCAAGTCGTGATATATAAATCATGATATATAAAAAGAAATGTCCTGAATTTCAAGTTTTCGGATTGTTACATACGTAACCGGCTGTCTAATGGAATCCATGTCACGAGCCGTCGATATAGCTAACTCGTAAGTTGTGAAAGTCGATATTGTCAGCGAAGGATTGCACGAAACTCTGCCATCCATCCACTATTTAAAGTCCTTGTACTGGATTTCGAGCCTGCGATCCAAATAGTATCAAGGTTCAACGAAAATTTCGTCAATATCGAACGATGCCCTTCGAAAGAAAACTACACCAATTTACCTATACTCTCCAACGGTATCGTGATTCCATGATTTCCATCAAATTTCCAATTTTGTCTGTTCACAGCTACACGTTATCTATCGCACGAAGGAACCAATCTTTCGGTCGAAGCTGTTCGCAATTAAAAACAACACGAACGGCCATTATTGGCTTCAAACGAACGCTAGCGAACAACGAATAATAATGACCGATACGTGACTGACATGCTTTCGAGCCTGGATGCGCGTTGGCTAGGCTATTACGAAGGGAAGCAGAATACTAAGAGAAGAATCAATGGTTAAACCATGCGAGACGTACACGCGCGTACAATTTATCCGACCGATGCGGTCCTTTTCGTTGAATACAAACGAGGAACGAAGGTAGGTGGCACGCGCCCCGGACTTCTCTTCGCGATTACGCCAAGAAATCGTTTATACGCTCTGGCTCTTTTATCATACCGATCTCCAATGTGTGTATACCGGCACGTATGTCTTCGAATCGGTTCCATCGTGTCGGTTATTTCTCTCGTTCGGTCAGGAAAACGCCGTCCACTATAAATACATGCGTCGATGCAAAGATGTAATACGAACCACAAGGAAACTTTTATCCTCGCCTTTCTTCAGGATCCAAACCTGTATCGGAGTAATCGTTTCAATCTATCTCTCCGCTGACTTCAATGCATACGAAAGAAGAGGGTGTGCGATCGTGAACGACGTTGAAACCCGCTTACTCGAACATCGGGAGCGCGTTCTTTCGAAGAAAATTGTCTGTTTCTTATATTATGGACGTGCTGTTTTCTTTCATACAGGTACAATGATATTCGAGCGTGGCTGCGATCGTTCGAACGATCGATACCGATACCGACATCGGTATTGGCGCAATCGCGTGACTCCATGTCTGACATTAAATTAATTACAAGACAATCGATTATTTTCTTTGATGCAAGAGTAAGAGAAGAACAGACAGGACACAATGTTATGCGTCCAGCACGGTTGCGTGTAAGCATGTCGTATCGGCAGGCAGCTGCTGTCCAACTACCGACAGCGCATCTCTCTGGACCGGTTTCTGCAACGCGGAGAACCACAAGGAACCACGCATAAAGAGAGGCGGCGTTTATCGGCTATCAAGATTTATGCTAATTTCACGATACCCCCCTGTACAGCAGGCAATGATGCATTGCGCGTCTGTTTCGCGACAACGGAATTTCGCGATCACCACGGGGAACGTGGCAATTTAGCCAGGGCCACGTTCGCTTCGGAGAAGTTTATCATTTTGGATGGTGTAGAGATTTAAGGACCGTGTAATTACCGACACTCTTTCTTTCTTTTTTGATTCGAGTCGATACAGCTTGGAAATCTTATGGGATCTGTCAAATACACGCGATGATAATAAGAAGTTTCAAGATGGGGTGAGAATATTTACTCAGCACGAGGTATATTGCACGCGTGAGAAATCTTTTCACGAGAAGGGGCTGTTAACTGCCCTACTCGTCCAACTTTTTCAAAGTCTCGAGAGTGACAGTAAGAAGAGGGTGAACTTACTCCCTTGGAAACATGTGGCACGCGTGCCTACGTCCTTATTAAAGGAGCCATAATGCCGGATGTCTACGAAGAGATTGAACGTTCCGGAACAAATCACGTTAGAACGGTTCTCATTCGTAACGTTTGCCATCTTTCCATTCTATGTATTTATATCGTATTCGAGCCGATTAATTCTGTGAAACGTCACGGTTTATCACACGATTTATTATTTAACATTCGTCGATTGAGAAGAGCGGTCCAATCGATTTTACCAAAGCTTATTTACGTTATTAAATTGCTTCAAGTGAAATATACGAATCCGTGCCGTGTTTAAAGCACGAACTATGGAGAAGTATTGTATATTATTTTTGAAAGGAAATATGTCTTTCGGAGTACATATACATAGGACGGCAGCTGGTATGCAACTTAAATCCGCTACATCTGGACCGGTTTCAGGCAGCCAGGCAGCTAGGCAAGGATGAACGACTTTGTGGAAAGAGGGTGCTTTTATTCTACGAAAGGAAATATATGGCACGCGAGTCGTGTGCCACCAGTCTAAACGTGAGTGGGTGTACTATTTCTAGACACGCAGAATAGATGCGTTGCATGCCAGTAGCTCTCATTCAAGTTTTTTCATCATGCGAAAGACATTTTTTCTTTTATCATACTTTGACGACTAATTGATCTTTGTCGATAAATTAAAATTATTAAAAGGAACCGCTATAGAAAACATTGAAATAACTCTCACTGAGTCTATAGAAGCTGCTGCTCGCGTGACATTTTGCCTTTTGTAAAAATACACATAGCAACCGTATAATACCTCCATTTAGGTAAGGTTACAGTGCTATAAAACAAGGGAACGCGAGTAAATATCACAGCAACTTCTGTATATCGAAGTTAACTTCCTCTATTTGCCGAGTAAATTCTCAAGTAGACAACCAGAGTATGGTTTCTAAGACAGTCGTTGGTCGGTACCTACTTTGTTGGCAGATATCAAATCGCCTAAACGAAGGAAGAAGCCGAATGGTGGCGCACAGCTGTCGCGTGCCTCGTATGAACATCTGCTTCTACCTGCGCCTTTTGACTCCCCCAGGCCATTCCTTCTTTTTGCCCGCTCTTTGTATTATTATTTCGCGGTACCATCCACGATTTTTCCTCGTGGCCGACGGCGCTCGTGAACGTTCACCACCTGCCGTCACACAGTGGAATTTTATACGGTCGCAAGGTGAAATTCTATGAACCGTAGAGGACCGTTTATCATACACGAGCTTCCTCTGTACTTTGGTTTTTCTCTTGAAAATAAGATTCGTATATATTTTTCGCGCGACGTCCGACGAATTCACTTAAGAATCCATGGTTCACCGGCCGATTTCTTCGATCGCGGTACGAGTCGATAACGTAACCGATTAGAAGTACAACGTGTCGAGAAAATATGTTCCGAACGAGCAGAGAACCATTTCTGTTGCTGGCAAGTTCGTTATCGTTGCGAGATTGGAGGCTAAATCGAGGTATTCGTTTAGGGAATTTCGATAACGTTCGCTCTCTGATCACGTCACGATAGTATCGATTCGGGTTATCTAACAAGGTCAGTGAACCTCCTTGACCATTACGGAGGACACCGCGTATCGATTCCTGTTCCTGTGCTTCGGATCTTCTAATATACGATGATAGTTATCGTAGGCCAAGAATCGATTCTTCGGTCAAAACCTAAGGAATATTATTTTCTCGGCTTGGAATCGGGAACGATCGAACGTCTTCCGTGAGACAATTTAATACCTCGACGAACGGACAACGTAATTTTACATTGCATAATTTTACCTAATAATTGCGCCCAAGCTCGATCCGCTCGCAATCGGCAACCGTAAATATTTGTTTTTACTGGTTGGTTCGTCGCGTAACGAACGCGTAACGAGAAAAACGGCTTTTGAAAAGCCGCTTTTAATGAATCAGATTGCATACGGGCGACTATTAAACGAAACTGCGCATTCTGGAGTTGGATAGCTTGGCTTTTGTGCTTCAGACGGTTTACGAGAACCATAGTGGTAGCACTGGCAGACACGATACTGAAACAATTAGTCGAATAATTGTTTTGTAGGACACAAAATTCACGATGAAATTTCTCAAATGTTCCCATAAATTGTTAGTAAAATATGCTTCGCATTAACCCAATTTAATTAATTCAATGTGATTTATCACAAAGACGAGGTATGGTTAATAATCCCCTGAAATTCAATTAAATGTTTTGTCGCTTTCATACCGATGCCTCGAAATATCGTCTGCATAAACAAAATAGATCGACTAAACATTTAGTAGATTTAACAATTAAGAGTTCTACGAAATGCTGTATCAACGTTCAAATTGACAACTGCCAACAATTGAAATGATTAATTCAACCAGATTAATTTCGGGTTGTTTCACCGTGTTTTATTCTATGTACGTCTGTCTACAAATTTTGAGATTTTAGTTACTTCTTATACATTAATTATATTCAACAAAACGGTTGTGTACGTTTTCAATCCATTCTCTTCCTCTATCCTATTACACGTACTCACGACCAATAGAATATTATATCGATCATTAAAATTATTTTATTCGATTAAACGTCATCCAGGCCATAAAAATCTTAGCGAAAGAATTCATCAGCTGATTATTTCAATGACACGTTTTTAACGACAACGCGGTCGAACTAGCATCCGAAGGAGGGATCAGATTTTTACAACATCTTAACTATAGTCTCACGTCACCGTATACGGTTACATCAACGTATTAAGCTCGCGGGCTTGTTACGAAGTGCGGTTGCAATTTAGGAAATTTAATGATCCTTAATAAGCGCTTCGAAACATTTCAAGAACACTCCCTTGATTATGTTCGGTGCCTATTACCCTCGAGTATTTCAGCATCGTTAGCTTTTAATCCACGCACGAAACAGTTGCTTTTCTTACGATACAAGAAAAATGCAGGAAAGAAAGATGGTAACGTTACGAAATACGAATAACATTGCACTGGTCGAAACTGTGTTTCATGCATTCGTGATCAAGCCATTATGTCGCCAGGCAACAATTTTCTTCTGTGCACGCTATACATCCGTCACTCTGCCAAACGTGTATCAACGTGTATCTCAATCAAACTTCAGGAGTCGCTAATTTGTTTGCAAGTCGATGTCACGCGGTATCGTCGATGCAATCAGGGTGCAGGTAATCGCGACGAAATCTATTTGCACTGATTTCGAGCTTCAACGTTCGAGACCACTTTCGACAAATTGGATCGATGTCATAGAAACGACGTAAGTATTATGTTACATCGAAAGTATCTAATTGGAAGAAAGATAGCGAGGGAACATTTCCTGACTTGTACAAGATCTTTAGAGGAAAATATATGTATGTAGCTAATTGGGGTGAAGAGACGAAAGGTGCACTTCACGGTCTGACGATCAAGCGGAACTTCGTCGATGGCCTGGGTAATTAAGAAAACGATAAGCGTGATTTTCGTAATTAATAAGCTTTAAAACACTCTCTAACAAGAAGGTAATTAATTTGTAATACGAGCGAATATTTTCGCGTTACCGCTCTTTCAACGTAATTCTTACGATTATCACGACCGAAACGTAGAGCAAATACGATTTATGCTTTAATTGGTACACGATGAAGAGGTTGTTTGTATCTGACGAAGCGATGCTAAGATGCCTTCGACTGATAATATCAATTGAATTCATGCATTATTTCGTCGAATGGAAATGTTTACCTCGAAGTTATCAAGATTCGTCGAATCTTAGATTATATACATTACACTTTCGAACGAATTTCCTGCACTTCATTCGAGGAGTCGCGTGTCCGTCATACGCAACAAAACGTTCTCCCACGTACAGTTGCGTGAGTTTACTTCGGCTTGACGACGGGGCCGCGATAACTCGGAGGCAGCGCAAGTGCGTTGACTGGCGTAGTTCGAATTGCATTTGCATGGCTAATTCGTCGTAAGAGGGAAATGGCACCGTCGACATTATCAGGAAGTCGTACGAACAAAACGTTGCATACAGATGGTCGGTCCTCCGCTGCCCTTATTTGCTCTCGAGCCACTATAGCAAAGAACCTACGCCATTTGCAATTGCATGTTCGTATATGAAAATTATAAATGAAAAATTTCTATGTACCTGTTGTAGATTCGTGAAATATATTACATTATATATTGAAATGGTATATATATTAATGATAATTTTCCATTGCGATTGGAATTGGTCAGAAAAGTAAATTAGCAATGACTCTAATGCAAAAAGAATCTTCGACGAATAAATAATACAAAGCATAATATATAAAAGCAAGGTATTCAAATTCTTGTCCATGGCTTCATTGCAAAAATGAATACAATCTTCTAGCGTAGACTTTCCATAAAATTACAGATCGCGAACTCATTATGGTTACATTTATTTCACTTCTATGGTTTCAAACTTCAAAACGATGTTTCTGTTAATATACCGCATATATCGTATTGAACTGACTTTTGGAAAGGATCGCGTAATTATCTAGGAGCAAACATTACGAGCTGAATCAGCTCGCTCAAGGTTTGGCCAGGTTTGAAATGTATCTGTAAGCGAACACACCGAGACTATTTGGAAACGAATTTTCCAGCCCAGAAACGACAGGAAAACGAGTTAAATGCGACACTCGGAGAAAACGGGGCAGCCAGTTTCACGGTATTTCCGGCATCAACTCGAATTTCAGGCCAGCCTGCTTCTGCATTTTCATTCCCATTAATTCCGCCGTGCGAATTTCCGGGATAGTTTAATATCAGAAGCGAAACGACTGTTTCGAGTGTTATTGTCTGCACGCCGGAGGGTAATTCAGAGACTCGCACGTTTCGTAGACTCAAGGCAAGCCTTCCTGGTTCCTCGTTTGGGGTTAAGTTCTCTCACTCCTTCCTACTCTCGCGCAACTTTCCCGAATTCGACCGACCAGCTTCTGAAAAATTGTTCGTATTTCCTCTACCTACCCATATATCCCGGTAAGGTCGTGTTCAACTTTGTGGCTTTTCTATTAAATTAAAACTTTGTAATTGAATTACCGTTTCATCTTCGAGTAAAATATTTATTACGAGCGATTTGATCGTTATAGGAACGAAGTTTTTAATTAAAAATTCATCGTAGATATAGAGACCTGTATTTTGTTTGGAAGGAACTTGCTAGTTTGCTGTTAAGGCTATGCGATCGCGTAACTTGGTTTCGTAATATACAATGCTGACAAGAAAAAACTCATTTGAAATGTGTGGATAAAGTAATTGAGAAATATGATTACCATAGTAATAAACGATTTTTTAGAAGTACAAGCAGATAGGTGAAAAGTTCAACGAACAATTTTCCATTCTCCGCGTAAACTTCGAATTAATCATGTATCCGATAATAAACCATAATTATAATCTTAGTAGCCTCGAAATAAAAGCAAGTGATAAAATTACACGAGCCAATATTACCATTTTTTCACCGGGCTCGTTAAGTATTCATAGAGCGATCTTTTGAACTTTCACTAGCAGCGAAACGAGACTTGGCTTACTATTTTTGTCACCTACATGACTAGAGATTAATCTATCTTGCTCTTAAATTACGTCCACAAAAACTGTACGAACCGGTGCACGAGGTTACAAAGCGATCAGCATACCCGTGGCAATTAATATCGCATTTGAAACGCCGCACCTCTCAGCGCCGGGCCAATTTCTTCCACATTCACGCATTGACTTGTGAGATTAACCGGGGTCCGAGATGGTAATCAAATTTTCCGGCTCGCTGTAAATTTACCTTCTCTAAAAGGATGTTATTCAACCATTTACTGGACATAAACCGCGATTCCCGAGCGCATCAACCTGCGACTCATCCGCACAAAAATTATGGGTTGTGTTGTAATCTTGGCCGCGTCGACATTGCCTACGGTGATACGATTATCCCATCGCGGCTGGCCGACATTCGCGTATCGTTTCCATTCGATTTTCCTGGCAATTATGTTTTCAAACGATCGATCGTGACATCTAACGATGATACGGATCGCGGCTCGTTATACAAAAGAGCTACCTTTGACGTCGGGCTGTTTAGTCACAGCAGGCACAACCTCTCCTCGAACGATCAGTTGCGAGTGTACAACTAGGCTAACGATCCAACCGGACTACGTTCAATTGCGCCGTAAATACAGAACCAAAGAATGCATTCCGCCTTCCATGCAATTATCCGTATGAAGCAACGGTTAGAAGCCAGTTCGTTTTACGCGAGGAGATTCGTTAAGAATCGTTAATTCTACGTAATTAAATTATCAGCCCGTCGTCGTGACTGACTGATACGTAACTAGAGATTCACGAGGTGGTATTCAGAGGAATGATTTAGAGTTTCGAAGAAATTAATTACCATTTAATTTCCAGCAGTATCATGATTAATGCCTTTCATCTTCTTGCACTCGCAGGCTTGTCTTTTCAGAATTACTTTCGTTCGGTATAAAAGTTATCAATATTTAATGTCACCTCGTCGTCTTCTTCCAGTCGGTTCTCTTTTCGCTAAATACCCGTTGCATAAGGAGGTTCAGATTCAATTCCGTTTCGCGGCGCGCTATTAATTTTACGTCCATATTTAGCTCTTATATATTTCCTGTGCAGGCATTGAAGAACGACTTCGGCCACATAATTGACGAGAACGATCGAATCCTGGTCTGCAGCGGTCGGGGAATTCGGGGCGAACGAAAATCCTACGTGGTAATTCACGTAGCCTCGAGTGTACAATTCAAATCAATTGGGCCGTAATTGCGGTCGCACTGGCGGAATATCTACCTCTCTTCCACCGTAAAGTGTACCGAGAAATGTGGAATTCTCAGAATTTTGCCATGATCCGTTTCAATGTTTGCGAACAACGTTTTTCTGTGATGTGTATTCGTACATTTACATCGCACCTACTTATTTACCATTCCGCTTTGCATTCCTCTTACATTCTTCCTACCTATAAGTATAGCAATATATTACCACCAACCTGTTAGAAAGTACGATTCGACTCTATAAAAACCTATTTTTTCCCGTTCAATGGTACCTGTTCAACAAACATCAAATGATAGTCGTAACTATTAAAGTGGTCAAAGTAATCATTAAATAGCTACTTTCGATACGAGAATGAGTCAATAATGGCAAATTAACCTTATTATACCTTCCGCGTATAAAAATTACGAAATTGACGGTCTTAAGTACTGTAAGAAATGCTTCGCTTAATATAGATCATCGAGTACTACGTGTCTACCATGTTTGTAACCGCTTATCACACGGAATGCGCCAACAAAAACGTGCATTAGAAATATGTCCGATAATAAGCGAGTAAACACCCATTTCAAAGGAATTAGTTTGATCATAGGTTTCTCTAATACTCATAAAGTCTTGGGCGTTATAGTTGCTTACGTATGTACGCACGTACGCATTTATAAATATGTACAAAATGAATATCGATTAACCATGCCCATGGTTAATCAAACGGTAATAAAGATAATAAACGAAAGCATAGTAATTGCGCATAGTCCACGTTTGTTATATGTCGGTTAGTAAAACAATCTTTGTTTTATGTAGGTAATATACATGTTACTACCATTAGTATACCGGCTTACGAACTGGCTTTCAAATAGACACTGAATTCCGTTAAAAACTTCATTGAAATGAATCTGAAAATGTATATAAAAGTTACAAGGTACGATATTTATCATAAACGTATACTTAGGCTAAAATAAGGCTCATATAACACGAATCATTTTAACTATATAGTAAACGTTAATTCTGATCGTACTGAAGATGAAGGTTTAATAATATACAATCGATTGTATATAATTCAGTTGCAATTCAATTCCACTCCGTATAATTCTGCCATTTTCAGATTTTTGGTATAGCTCCTTTAAAATTGTCGGGTAATCCAAGCAATTTCGACGTTTATTTCGTTCGAGAACATCTTAAGATCTGTATTTATCGTATTTTTACATGTACATTTCCTTTTATGTTGTTGTTTCTTATGTTATTTCTTTCTGATGTGCTTGCACTATTTATGATATTATGACTATATTCCTTCTTTAATTAATTAATTAATTAATTATCATAGACATTTTATTTTATTTTCTCTTAGACTTCCTTTTCGGAATTTTTCCTGGAATATCCCTTCCGTTACTCCAAATATAGGAAGTTCCCAAGTCTCAATATCATACGATCTAATGAAAGGAAGCTCGTAGGGATGATCACTTCCTCAAGTAATTCAGATCGACACAGATCACGGAAGTAATAATAGGAATCGGAAGGGATCCTCCAGAAACGACCAAGGTAATTGAAGCAATCGTTAGATAGGTACGATTTTGGAGAACTTGCCCACTGATTGACCAGATGGTGGACGCCGTCTATGGTAAGTAATTAACCCTGGGGTAATTGGTAGTCGATAGCAAATTCAATCTCTTTGGTAATATATGTTGATAGAGATTGAAGGTATGGAAATTAATTATAATCCCTATGAAAATTGTCAGCATTAAACACTCTCTTTTATGAGTCTCGACGAGTAATATTTAAAACTGTGGTATTTGTTTGGCACAAAAGATCTACGGTAACGTTTCACTCCAGTTAATTATTTTGTAATAATACGTCGTATTCCTTAACACTCTTGTGGGCATATACAAATTCTGAGAAACGAACAAAAAGGTATTTGTATCTCGCTACAGCGTAGATATACGTATTATTGCATAATGCGGCAATTCTCTGTGCGTGTTTGAAAAAAAATGGAGCTTGTAGTCATTGTCTCTTCTTTCCTATTCCAGTGGACTGTCGAAAAAACGAATGTCACAATCGATCAAAGTGTCAATAACGTATATTAGTAGACATATACATTGAAATACAACTCTAACGTTGCGACCGCAACGCATTCAAACGTGGGCGCCATAACATCAATCAGTGCCGTTATTTGATGCTTTAATTTAGCACATCGCTATACGATGAAGTCTATTATACCAGTCTCTAAATATAGAAAGAGATACATCGATGTTTCGCGTGCAAGGTTAACGCGAAATTGTCGATCATTCCGCTGGCACATGCAAAACTGGATGCCTGAAATACCAGAAATCCGATTTCTCAAGGCGGTGTTCGGACACGTTGGGTTCGCTGGTAAACTTATTAACTGCTGCATCGCGGCCTGAAACACAGGTTATTAAGCACCGGCAGTAATTAACTTAATTACTTTCCGGCCGTTGCATTAGCGGCGGCGCGGCTCCAGTCGGCTTGGCCAATCACCAGATGCAAATCAGTCGAGTTTACGAATTAATGAAATACAACGGACCAACGAGTTGCTGCTCGATCAAGATGATGTGAAAATCCCAATGTAAAATTCTCTCACAACCCGGACAATTTTCACACGGACACCAGTAGGAATAAATAAATTTTACGCGGTTTATTTATCGAATGATTTATTCCATGTACAAGTTCTTCGAATCAGAGAGAAGGGATCGTTTAGTTTTCTATTTTGACGAAAGTTCCCTTTCATATAACAGCACCATATGCATGTTTTCTTGGAAGAGAAAGTACAGCACGAGTAACAAGTATTCGTAGAATTCCTATTTTTATCTCGTTTTGTCAAATAAGTTTACCATCATCCGGTGCGATCAAATGTTAAACGCTGGCTGATAATTTATTTCCAATGGTTGCCAGCTGTGGCTGTGGCTTCGATGGCTGCTAAACAGCGTTTCGTCATATTGTGTGAACGCGTGTCTATTATTCGCCGTTTCCTTATAGGCTATCCATCAAGTCGAGAAGGAAGAAACGTTTTCGGATGTTTGGTATTGCCTAAGAAACGCTATTATGAAGCTAATGAGCCTTATTCTACGTAATATGCCATTTCGGAGGTATTTAAGGCATTGAAATAATCTTCGTATATTTATAATCTACATATGTATATATATTTGTGTTCTTATATGCAATTTTATTCTTGTGTAAGTCCCAAATGATCAGTCGCATATGTCACATTCTCTTCTGTTTTTCCATGTTTAAGAGTATGATAAAACAAAAACTTGTTCAAAAAGAAATAAAAAAGATAAAAATGGAAAAGGTTCGTACATCGATTCGAAAATAAACGATCGCCTTACTCGATGAGACACACATAATATTTCGTAATGTCAGTTGGCTAACGAACGCCATTCAATGGAAACCCGGCAAACATTTCCGTTGCATCGAACGCGAAGCCGACTCGTTTCAACGTGCAATCCGCGGAGGCACTCGATGCAACGTGAATAGTGGCGCGTGTACCAAGTGCCGCGTTAGAATTAATATGCCAGCGTTTCGTTTCAAGGGGGAAAATAAAAGAGGAAATAAATTCTGAACACCGATACTCTTTTCTCCCTCTTTTTTCACACACTTTCTCGGAAACAGTGTTTCATTATGCATGAAAAACTGATAGCCGATTGCTTTCCAGGAATTTAAATGCACATCATATTTCTCACGTCCACCTATAACGAACCAACCACGGGAACGTTCAATAGGTTTCTAATTAAAGTCAAATAAAAAATATCGCTTAAGACGTTTGGAAATGAAATTCTCTGCGCTCAATCGAACGTAATAACGCGGCAATCTGGTCGCTTTGCATACGAATTTATTTTCCTACCATTTTGCCGGAACAATCTGTTCCGATACAAACCAATCTACCTAGCACGCTGTTGGCGTAATCGGGCAGAAACACGAATCCAATCTTAGACCGTTTCGACGACTGTCGCTCAATAATGTAAACGCTGGTCTCTCCGAAATGTAGCACCACGTACGATACCATGGAGATGTCTCCCGAGGAGCTGACTTATGTATCAAAGGTTCGTTTGCCTATTCAACTCCATTCATTTCGAATTACACGGTGATGTCAGGCACGTGAATTTACCGATGGCGATATCCCCACACGATCCGTGTCCGGTATGTTGAACAAGCAGCCTCGTGCACGTACGTACTTACGAAGGGGAGAGCCCTAACGAGTGTCGCAGAAAGGAAAAGAGAGAGGAATGATCAAGGCCACCGAGAGAGAAGTGAAAATTTCGCTTTTACATCAAAGCGAGCATCGGTCGAGTGTACGTACACCAATTGAGGCGTGCACGTCAAAGACACTGTGCTGTTATTCGCATTCTATTCAAGCTTAATGCCTCGTGCGTAATTGCTCGCGACGAATCTTTTGTGCATGCACGGTTTAAAGGCCCAACGGCCCCTCCCCCCTTGAACTTATAGGTACGCACGAAAGTCGTCCTGCTCGGTAATGAAGCTCTCGTGCCGCATAATGAATGACGTTACGTAAAAACTACTTATCTCGCGTGCACAAATCAACAAAGAATTTCGTCCCGATGGTTTCGATCCTTCACGACTTTCGGATCTCGTCTCGTTGGTACCTCGTCGATCGGTCTGACGACGCGTACACGTCGTTTACGCGATGAGGTTCGATAAACATCGACTTTCACCGAACCCTGATAATGACTGGTTATATCCCGGATGGTCGATAGTTCATTTGAATAGCGAAATATTGCTTTATAAATAATTGCCTGTTCGATAAAGTTCTGCTCTCATGAGTTTCGGTTTTTAAATTTTTCTTTCAGCTTTCGTACGGACTAGATGCGATCTATGGGCTGTACAAGCTTCGCTCGGAAAATGAAAAAAATTTTTTCACGAGATATTAACAGCTGAATAATGCCTTGTCGTGCGTGAAGATGATAAGGAATTATAAAAAACTTTGGGACACGCTCCCACGAGATGGAAAGTACTTATAAGCAAATTATTTGCAAGGTTAGGGTTCGCGTGACTCTCGATTTGTGAGATAACGCGTGAAGGTTCAATCACGAAACATGTCTGCGTACACGTTAGCATACGCGTGATGTGCACATATACATGGCGTGTTAATAATTTAAATTACCACATGTCGTGTAGCGGGAAGTTGAATATTTAAACTCATCCAGCTCGCCGATATATTTATTTAATTAAACAGAGAGTTTATCAGGATTGAAAATTGTTCAAATACTTTACACATTACAAAATTGTTAGGTTTTATTATCCAATTATTTCAAGTTAGAACATACGATTTAGTCGATCTCGATGACAAATGCAAGAGAATTAGCAACCAGTTTTCTTTCTTGAAGAAACAAACACCCGTACGTATCCACCGAAGATTAAAGACATTTTACGATGTTAACGGGATAAAATTCATCCTCGATATAACTCCATTTCATGAGTATTTATTAAGCAGAAATCAAACGACGATATCCCGGGCGAAGACTCGCAAGACCTCCTGGGGCAAACCAATATTTTACTAATGAGTAACGATGACAGAATTAATTTCGAATTAATTCGAGGTTCGCTGGATGTTTACCGCGATTATCACCGGCTTTTGTTTGACCCTCAATCAACATAATAACAGAATAATAAATCTCGAAGTTCGGTGTGACCCAATCTCACGATTCGTTTTGTCCGTATGCAAGAGTAAAAGGTTAAACGTGAGGCAGAGAAATGGGCGTGCATAAAACGACAAAAGGGATAAAAATTAAGATGGGACGCCGATGAAGCCTCGATGGAATTCGCTGACGCCCACGGGGCTTTGTATCGGGGGCCCACGTGCCCGTTTAAATAAGGGAGTGGGCTCGTTGCAAAACACTTCGATGTTGGTATTCGTATCATATTTTAGAAATACATCCTCATCTTTGACTAGATGCTACCAATTTTGCTAATTGAGCTTTATGTCGATAGTGGATACACACATATATATATATCAAGTGTATTCTTTTTGACGTGTTACCTAGGGTAGTTCTTAACAAAAAAATTCTATAATTATATAATTAAGTGTTAGCGAAATTAGATTAATTTCAGTTAATTTGAACTTCTGTAACTATGAATATGTTACAATTTATTTTTAACAGAAGTTATGTGACGTATTGAGAGATAGATATTAGGTTTTTCAATTTACACTGGTTATATACATCATGTTATTTGACACATTACTCATATCAAGTTTTATATCAAGTCGAATTTCAAATCAAACATCGTTCACAAATCAAACACCGATCGACTCGTTTCACCTTCCAGACAAAGAATCCACTGAAGAGTTTGCAAATATAATTTGCAAGGCACACTTGGCGCGTCAGACGCACCTCAAACTTTTCCTTTCGTCGATATGTACAAAAGAGAGTAGTGCACTTAGCGACACACCCTTGCTTGGAGACCGTGACAACCCGAGCCACGAAACCAGTCGCAACCGTAAAACGGCGTAATTACGCGGTCTAATTACGGAATAGCGCGTCTACTGGCATATATGCACTTCGTGCACAATTGCACTTCCATAACATACGGTGAACACGTTTCCACCTGTGAGTCGAATTATGACTGGCGAGAACGAATTACAGTTGCGATCTACGCTCGTCTGGAATGCAGACAGTAACGTCGTTGTCCTTCCGAACAAAATGATCCTAACTTAGTCAGCCGATTTTACATTCGCCGCGGTGAACATTCAGACCGTTTCTTTCGTCGATCGGTGGTAAAACCGTTTCAAAGGCAGTTACAGCGGACGCGTTTATTATTAAGCGGCACTGTACCGTATCAGCACCGCGATTCAATGCCGCTCGTAAAAAGAGAAATGTTGCAGAGGCTCCGAAAAAGAAAAGATCTAAATTATTGGAAGTCTTCTTTCAAGCATAAAATCGATGTTTGCATAAATATTCCTGACTCTCTGTAACTGCAATTTTATTTAGTTGCAAGATATGAAATTCTGTAAAAGTATTTAAAAATTAAAAGTTGAAGTGATTAATTGTAAATATGATTATATCCTGCAACTAATGATTTCTATAAATGACAATTAAAAAATATAATTACACACTTAAGTGTGTAGCTTCTCAGTTACATAGTGTAGCAGGCGACTAATCCTCTGTCTTTATAGAATTTATATTTATCGTAAAATATCAAACTTGGATCAATTTCACTCCATAAAGTTTTAAAATTTAGGAACACCGTACGAATGAATGTTATTCTTCTTGACTTATAGCGACAGAATTTTTGGAATATAAACTTCGCGGTGAACTTCATGATTGGACATGTTGGACGCCAGTCGAAGCTTCGTCGACCAACAAGAAATTTATGGGACCGAATAGTTCGCTTCTGCACGGGAGCAAAACGATCGATCTGTTGTGGCTTGTTTAATCAGAACGGTAGCAGGTGGTTGGCAGAGTTCCGACTTCGATTCGAATAACACGATCGCAAAAGCTAATATTTCCTCGAATATCACCGATTGGATTTGAAATTCTCACGCGTATATTTCGACCTTTGGCTTCTTTCAATTTTGACTATCGCGTTAATACCGTCGTCGAATATTTCACATTTGACGATCGCTCTGCTTTCTAGAAAAGGGAGAACCTTCGATGAAGTTTGGAATTCGTAAAACTGTTGGCCGACACGATCGTCGAAAAATTATCGTTTCGCAGTGAATTCATCGTCACTCTATTCTACACAGATTCTTGTAATCAAGCGCCAATTGGTTTTTCCTCTGATTACAAACGAACTCCAACTTTTTCCAACCGGACAGCATTCAATTACATTCCAACGACTTATTGGTCGCCTTTGTGCAGAAATTTCGAGGGACATCTAACGAGGTTGACAACCGAAAATCAAGTTCTGCCGTAAAAGGACTAATTGCGACAGGAGAAACGCAATTTTCCAGAAATCCTGAAACGCCATGAACTTCAGCCCTACTTTTCCCCTCCTCTTGCCTAGTTTTCGTTCAGTCTTCTTTTCACAAATTTTAATCCAGACAAGCAAGAAATTAAATGGTTCCCGAAGTTACTCAATTACTCCACTTACCGTTAAAATACGATTAATACCTCGTTGAACTTCATTCTTGACTGGAGAAATAATTTGGCAACCGAAAAAAAGAACAGACAAGTTTTCATCTGGTAAAATTCTCCCACTTTCCTTTCGACATATCTCTGATTATCCATTGATGCTACTCTTATTGGCAAGTGGGATCTTTTCACGGGATCTTTAACTAGTGAGAGAGAAAAGGAAGAAATTTATTGAAACCTGATTAGCTTAAAACAACTTTGACCGAGTTCACTTCTAGTTTCGTTCAATTGAACTCCTTCAAAGACTGTTTTATCTATTTTTCCCGATCTCTTGAAGAATACATAATCGTTTTACGTTTTAGAAACATTCCACAAACTTGTAGCAAAAAATAGCAGAAAACGATTATTCAATAGCGTGTGAATTTCTAAAAAAATTGGTATTATGTTGCCCCGAAAGAGGTCTGGAAAATAAAATGCTGGCTAAATATATATAATAATAAAATACTATTATATATATATGTAAATAAAAAGTTTCTCTTGTGGAAATTGAATCTCCCGCGTCATCTCTTTTACAGGATCTAGTACACTAGAAAAGGAACGCCGGAAGAAAAAAAAGAACAAAGTACACGAGAAGGATTCGAATACGGGATTCCTTCAAGCTTCCGGAAATGATATTATCGTGTATTCGCATAACGCAATAATCGTACAATGAACGCGTGGGTACCCTCGTCAGAAAACAGGATACGCTTCTGCAGTGGGAGACAATGAGATTTCCTCTCTGGTTACGAAAGCTATTTGCTCGTTGCGTATTCTGGACTAAATTAGATTAAAATCGGCGTTAAAAGTTTGTTCCCGCAGACACATTCTCTTTCAACTGTCAGTGTAACTGCTTTTGTTACACACCAACACTACATCTAGAACTGTAGCGAATTCCACCTGCGTAGTTATTTTTCTGTTGCGAAAACAATTACATATTTCTGCGATTTCGTGAGTTCACGCGAACGTTCTACATAGATTCTATGACAATTTGTTCAACGTTATTTCGCCTGTGCGCTGCGATTTGTAAGTTACAGTTTGCCGTTGTTTTACTGTCCTCGGCTGTTTCTACATTGCTCAAACGATACGACAACAACACGGAAGTGTGCTTGGGTCGTGTTTTTATATTCCAGAGTGAAGCAGGGGTGAGATTTTCAATTATCGTAAAGTTTGAACTGCTGCCTCCTCACGCAGCGACACCTGAATCAACCAGGATTTTACTTTATGTTTTCTCAATTATCCAACCCCCTATTACTCCCCGTTTCCATTATCCGTTTCGTCAGAACGTATCCTGCATTTCGTCACGAAGATAACACGTTGCAAAAGTGGATGCAGAATTCAATTTTAACCGGGTAACGCTTCGTCCTATGCGATATTGTTTCTTAACAGTCGATAAATTACTATCGGTCGTAAAGACGAGATTTAATTAACTTGGCAATTTCGTTACTCTGACTGCAACTGATGTTAACTTTCAAAATTAACAGCGCACGTTGCTACTATCTCAGACATGTAGTTTCTATAATTGATTTTTAACAGGTTCGCGGCTTAACGCGTTTCTTACGATAGTACATCTATCCTGATCAAATGTATTACCACGGGTTAACCTCTCGTTCGCGAAATATTTTCTATTTAGCCTGGTTCTTAGAAGAGGCTCTATAAGATAGAAGCAAGATTAAAGAGTTGACGTTTCTTTCTTCTTTTTTTGCGACTGGTAACGGTAAATTCGAAAAGACTCGAAAGATACTGTCGAGTCGGAAGGACGAGAGGCGCAGCCGGGTAATCGTGTCAAAGAACGGAAGAAGGAATTCCTTTTCTTTTCCGCAATTACAACTCTCTGGAACCTTATCTAATGGATTTCGTTCCTATTATCGGAGAAAAAGCTGGGATCGGACTGTCGTAGGAGACGTCGCGCGCAGCTTAAATGTATCTCGTGCTTAACGAGATCTTGACGCGGCGAAACTTTGACGAATATGGTTAGCGATCGCGAAACGTTTCAACGAAGTAAACCATTACCGTTTCACAGAGTGTAAAATCATTCTGCTCGCGGTTCCGTTTTACGAGCTGTTTCGAAACGCAGTACGAATGCGGTCGCGATATACGAATCGCGATCCTTGAAATAACACCGCTGTAAATCTTCCGTTACAGCAAGCGTATGAGCAAAGCCGTACGATGACGATATAGGAGAATTGATCGAGTTAATTCATTACCCCGAGTTATATGATGGTGGTTACAGCAAAGCGTGTGTTGGAGAACGCACCACGACCACCGGTTGGTAACGTTTTCGTGAATAAATTGGCGGAACGCCAGATTACTTCCAAAGTCAGGAGAAAAAAAACTGATGGAATGGAGACCCTTTTAACCGGCCAACTCTGCTGTAACCAAATACGACAATTACGAAGGGACCTCCATCCAAGAAATATTCCACGTTGCTTTCGACGTTATCTATTTAACCTTACGAATGAGCTTTCGTTTCTATCGTGTTATTTAATTTAATGAACCAGTTAATGAATATGTATTTTGTTAGCACGAGCGAATACGATATCGAAACGGACATGTATGAAAAAGTTCTTTTATGTCTGTCAAACAGTTTCAAAATTTACTCACGATATTGAAATAAAAATGTATAAAAAAGTATTTTTATATCCGTCAAACAGTTTCGCAGTTTATCCTCTTTTTTTTAGTATGGATTATGTTTACCTCTCTGTGTTTGTTAATACGTTATCTTGCAATCGCATTGCTCGATGCAGCAGAACGTCTCTACAAGTCAAACAAAGTTGATGTTCTTTCCGTATGCCGTTTCTCATGTCCCGTTAGACTTGAGTTTTTCGCAATGTGCCACGTCGAACGAAACTCTCCTCTCAATACGTACAAAGTTTCCTATGTACAGGAAGCGTGAATAAGTTCCTTGACGACATATCGATCTGTAAAACTCGGAGAAGACCACCCGCGTTCGAGGACTCTCGAGAAATCTTCAGGAACGTCGCCGTCTCTTTACAGATACTCCATTACATCATTCCCTCATCGGTGTCACTGCGGCTCCTTAAGCCGGAAATCTTTGGCAACTTAATTGTTCCGTCCCTCGAGGAACGTCCTACGGGATTCAACATCGATCATGGAATTAAAGGTCGAGCATTCTTTTCCTCGTCACGCAATTACGATTCGTTCCATTCGATCGTCACTCCGGATTAGATACAATCGGAGGCAAAAATGATTTTATTTTAAATTATAACGACTAGTGAAAACATTAGTATAAATAGAGTTTTCGTTAAATGATACATACCTTCAGTTTAGAGAAAAATATAAATATTAGTGTAAATCTCAATTTCAATTATTTACTAAATGATGTATGTATTATAAAGATATATAATAAATAACATTTAAGTATCATACTAATACTAGTTCGACCAAACATCATAGATGCCTACTACCACTATCTGTCCATTTATTTCTGTTTCCAAGTGTGCTTCATGATCGCGATAGTATCATTTCACTATATGTCAAGCTTAGCACATAATTGTGTAATTGCAAAGGCGTTTAATCGACCATTTTATAACGAAGTAGCATAAAGATCCCGAGTATTCTTCACGGTTGAAGAAGTATTTTTAATGGTAATTTTTTATAACTTATTTTGAGTAACCTTTTTCTATACACGTTACCGCCGCTCGAATTTAGTTTGCGAGATATTGGAAAAAAATTTCAGTTAATTGTAAATTGAGATTACACTATATTTCGGCGTATGCAGCGGTCTTGCATCATAACATACGGATTACTTGATCAATTAATTATTAAATTAATTGATTAACTAGTTGTAAGTTTAGGGCACCGGGTTTAGTCTAGATAAGGGTAAGGTCGTGATATGATCAGATTGAAAGTGTATCCTAAATTGAGCTAAAGCTGATCTAAACCTTATCTAAATCTAATTCAAACTAAGTCAAATCTATCCTAAACATTGGAAACACGATATATTCTACCTAGCACACTCTCGTGCATAACTTGCAACGTAAAGGCGAGCAGCAGAAACATATATAGGAAAAAATTATTCAAAATAGAGTTCTTAGCAACATATTTCAAGGCCATCGGAATCGGCGGCTCCTTTTCTGGGCAATTACCGTTTTAATTAATAGTCAGACTTTTAACGAGTTTCGTCGAAGACCCCACGGATTTGGTACGTGAAAGGAACTTTAGCGCAGACTTACATACTACTTAAATGCGACGAGAAGCAAAAAAATCACTGAGTCGTGTACACAGAGACACACGTCTTTTGACGAGGTTGGTCGCCACGCTCGAGCGACGTGCTCGTCGCCGGACCAAAAGGGGACAAAAATACATCGGCGAGTAATTTTAAAGTTGCGCAAACGTCTAGAGGCTTGACATTGTTTCACTCGCATGCGAACGAGCACGGGAAAATATTCTTGAGACGAATGTAAGCGGAGAAAAGCGTGCATAATAGTCGTGGCGAGAAGACGAGACGAAATTATTACCGTGTCCTAGGTAACAAAGAATCCTCACCTCGGCCTTCGTATTTGGAGACGTGGTCGAGGCGAACTGGGTCAGTTACGTGTTTGTGTGCATGTGTGTGTTTCGCAGCTCGCGGTTGCTGCGGGGCGCGTGAATTCAAGACCGTTGCATTGTCAGCACGGAAAGGAATTATATCCCGAGATGAGGTATCGTTTTCCACCACCTTGGAAATCCGTCATAAAAGTTGCCGGAATTAATTGCATTCTGGTAGTTTCTGTTCGAACCGAAGTTCGGTGAGTCCTTATCTAATCGGAAACACCACTGTTTTATAGGCTAATTAAGTAAGGTTAATTCGGGAAGAAGGAAAACTTCGTGGCGTTTCAATTAAAGTAGTAGGCTAATTGAGCGAGAGAAATCCAGTTCTTTTTTATATTTGGACCTTGGACTTCTCCTTTCGTACTTTTACTTCTTTTCTTTTTTGGTAAAATTTATTTTCAATTAAAAAATGCAAACCTCCTTCCAGAAGACGTTTACGTATAGTCGTACTTGTAGTTTCTGTGTCTTGAAAGATAGCTTTAGTCATGGCGAATCCTCTTCCGTTTAAGTCTTTCTTCTCAGTGTCTTCGCAACGAAGCTTCACCCCTGACATAAACTGTTTTATCTGTTAATTTGAGCAGTCTTTTCAGGAGCAGCTGCCTAGAAGGGATTTACGAAGGATTTTCCAGAATTACGAGTCAGCTCGAGCAGCGATGACAACGATCCTACGTTCGAAAGCCAAGGTGAATGCAACGCATCGGCACGCGTATTTTATGCGTGACGTAGGATCGCACTGAATGGACAGCCGCGGCGGAAAGGATGCGGTTAACCTCGCTAGTTTCGTGTTTCCTACGAAGGTGAAACGTTGATGCACACACGCGTGATATTTGCCGCAGGTTCATAGAAATATGCCGCTTCTTTTCGTCCATCGACCACACGACGATTTCTTTACAACGTTTAAGGAACATCGCGTGAAATACTTTCGGAAATTTAATACCGAATCGTTCCATCTTTCAATCATTTTAATACGCCTTTGATTTATGTTAATAACCAAAGCAATTTCCAGAAATCGTAACGCGAGGTGAATTAAAGCCGCTCGTGAAACATCATTACCATTTATACTACGGAAGATTTAAAATTGAAAATAGCCCTCCGAACATGAAGATGACTCACGATCTTAATATCGTTCCATGAAAACTCACATAAATTGGATCGTAAAGCAACTTTACTCGAAGATCATTCGTTTTAAGCTAATAGAAGCGAGTTCTTCTTCCCTTGTAACGAGCTACGCAATAGAAAATACGTTACTTTGATGAACGATTAGTTCTTTTTTTTATATGCGAGACACCGCAAATATTTCATCAGAGTCAATGATTGAAACTTTTTTCTCGCTCAAGGAAGAAAAAAAGCGATTTGTACGAGCGAGCTTCGACTAAATTTCTTTTTTATCTTTCCTTCTGCAACTGACGGATGATGAGGTGCGCGCGTTTTTCAAACGAAGCTACGGAAGTTAACCATAAAATTATCTTCCAGTCTTCCACTCAAATAATTGCCGATGAAAATTTTAACGTCCGCACGACATCTCTTTACGGATGTTTATATCGTTGCTCACGGCGGGAAACGTTGCGTACATAGGCAGCGAGATCCTCCTTCGGTACAAGGTAGGTTCTTCCAAGACCAGTTTTTCTTTAATACGGCACGCCAGTTGGCTCTTCATGAAGTAGTTTCTGCTGAACCAGACAATGGACGATGCAGACGAGGCAGCCTCAGGGGGCTCGTATTTCATTGATATTGCATCGTGAATTCCCGACCTAAATCACATTCTGATAGCCAACCAACCCCCTCGCGCTCCATCCTTCTTCCTTCCTCTCCTATTTTTGTCATCCTCTCTCTTGCTCTTACTCCTTTCACTTCTCTTCTCATTCTATATAGCACGGCCATTCTCTCTCTCTCTCTCTCTCTCTCTTTTACCCCTTTTCGCTTTGTGTATCGTATCGCGAAATTATTCACAAGAGGAGCCTCGAGGAAACTCGGAGAACTCGAACCGCCTTCTGCCGTAGGCCTCGTCCCTATTGCATCTGTTTGTAGCCATCTCTCGTGATCGCGTGCTTGAATATCCCATCTGGACCTCTTTACCGGTTCATTATGCATAAATTACGTAGTATGTATTCTATATGCAATTCCCGATGTTTCTTCGTTTCGCATGACAAACCATTTCTTTCGTGTACGTAGCGCGATATCGTTTCATCGTATTACATAACAACAGGTTAGGCTTAGTTTTATACTTATCGAGATCATCAAGCGAATATGTACAATATATTGAGAACAGGAATGGAATTAAATATCAAAGTTGGAAATATATCTGTGATTTGGTTGTTCCTAGAACGTTTATTTAAAAAATTCACATGTACCATTACGAGAAATTATATCGAAATTACATAAGGGGTGAAGAATTTTCATTGAATGCTTCGGATTACTTTTACTTACTCGTTACTTTGCTTGGGTGATTGCTTTAGAGTGGAAGAAAAGCGAGGAATCCCATTTTATTCCTATTCCTTCAATTGCTCCCACGTGATTTTCACCGAGTACCCAATCAGATCGAAGCAAACGAAAAGTTTGTTTCCGCCGCACCGGAAGGCGATTAATCTTCGTTCCTGTCGAATTAATAATTCATTCCGAACCGCCCTTAGACTTTGACGATTAATCGTCTTCCCGTTTCGACTTCCTCTTCCTCTTCTCTTCCGTATTCTTCCTGGCCATCGTTTTATCTCGCGGAGAAATTATGCACGAGGCTTCGAGGAAATTCAAGACATAAGAAGAAACCGTTTCCGACCTATCCTACTTGAGAGAGGGAGACAGACAGACTACGCGTTTAATATTATTTAAATGTTACGAAATAACCAGCAGACTGTCCCCTGTTTAAACGAATACTTTGATAAAGTATCTCGCCTATCTTTTAACCACGAATTACCTATGCGCTAAGTTGTTTTCATTTCACCTCCGGTTTCTCTCATCTTTTTTTCTGTCCTCTGCCGAGCCAAGGAATTATTCGAGCAAAGAACTTAGGGAAAGGTGGAGCGAGAATTCATTTATCGCGGCATCTGTTTCAAGCCCATTTTATGCGGAGAACTGTTATAGGCTGTACAATTCATTGATCGAAATAATGGTAGCATTTCACAAAGCCTCTTTAGTCGTTGGATCATGGAAAGCAATGAATAATCGAATTGCTTTTTCCTTTCAGCTATTATTCAATGATTTTATACAGCAATACTGTTCAATTTGTATGTTCTATGTCGATCGTTTCTTCTCGATACGTTTAAATCAGAAGACGTCGATAAAGATAGACTCGTATAAGTCTGTATTAATTCTATAAAAATGGAAGGAGATCGAACATATTTCTTCTTTCTGACTTTCTTAACCAATTAGTTTGGAATTAAAAAGACAATGATAATTTGAAGTCTTCATTACCGTTATTAAATTTAATGATTAATAAACAAAATAATATTTAAATTCATTTTACGTTTTCATTTCGTCGTCTTGAATGAAAAAGGCATTTGATAATTTGAATTCATCTTTACCGTTCTTAAATTTAATCATTAATAAACAGAATAATGTTCAATTTCATTCTACGCCTCGTCGTCCCAAGTTAATTAAGCGCAAGATGAAAGAAAAGATTCTCGGCTGCGTTAAATTTTTATCAAAGCCGTAATATTCTGTCCTTATTACGAGGTAGGTGACTGTAAAGGGAAAGTGGAGAATCGTCTGAGCGACGACGACGATGCCGTCAGTTTGTAGACATTTTTGATCCGTCGTGCTGACGCGCAGGAAGTTAATTAGTGTCGAGTCACCCTCTCTCTTGTAGCCGTTCTACGGCGAAAATTGTTTTCCAATATGAAAGATCGATGACCTCGTGTTTTTACGCGAGATTATCATGCGTATATAACTTCGTTGACGCCGTTAAAAAGGAAAACGAACACTTTCGTTCAGCGTTCATCGGCAGGATTTCACCGATCGTGAAGTTTCACCGTCGTCCAAGTAAGATTTTTTCCCCACTTTTTCACCGATAAACGCGAACGTTGTGAAATTCTATTTAGATTAGCCATCACATCCTAAACCGTTTTCATCGCAGTTTACGACGGCGAGATTCAAAATCCCGGGCTTTCCAGTTCACTAATAAAATTCATGGCACAACGTAAATTGTTGGAATAAACAGCTTAGCGGCGGCAGAGTGTCTGTGTTCGGTTAATCGTATACAAAATAAGGAAATGACTCGAATGAAATTTTATAAGCGGCTCCTGTAGCGTGTACACGCTCGCCATCGCAACATTTGCATTCTACATGCAAGGAAAATTCATCACGAAGTTTCCATTGGCAATTAATCAAACAAAATTTACGTGAAAGCTAACTAATAGAGTTACCATTAAATAAATAGCCTCGTATTAGATCCGTGCAAATGAAATATTGTTCCTCCGGAGTGTAAACTTCCACGAACCATTAATTAGATTTTGTTCTATCGTCAATTATCAAGCGCATTACAGAAGAAGAAATTTCCTATAAATAACATATATTGAATGTTAAGGAGATTTATTAACTCGGTTATTGTCCACCATGAATAATCGAAATGTTCGCCTGACTCTCCTGTGTGAGATTAAATTTGGAGCAAGTGTCATTGAGGCTGCCGGAGACATAAATTTATTAAATATAAAAGCTGCAACAGCACCGTTCGCGGGATTTTTTTATTCAAGGAAGATCATAGTTACAAATCCGGGATAATGAAGTTATGTAGGCATTGAAAGAGCGCATTAAATAGTACAGAAATTATCTTTGTTAAATACACGATATTTTAAAGAAACTAAGCGTGATTAAAATGTAATTCAAAGAGACAACATTTAATTGCGCATTAACCTGATAGCTTCGAGTTTGTATCCTTGCTCGTTAGCATAACTTCTTTGCTGCTTCAAATCGTGAAACAGCTCGATTAATTTAGCCAACGTGTCCGACTGTAAGTTTCCAAGGTTTGAACTGGAAAGAATTTCGTACTTCGCCACGGTAGCAAACGTTTATCGATCGTGACGGAAATACTAGCCAGGAATCACGAGCACCGAACGGTTCTCGGTCCTGTTCTTTTCCCTTGGCAAAAATGTAACGCGCGCCGAGTATAATTACCTTGCGTGACGAACAGCAACGAAAACGCGGCGAGGTTTCGCGAAATTTATAACACCAGACGCGAGCTCTGCTCGCGATCTTCGTGAAACATAAAATATCGCGTTACGATAGGAGGACGAATGCAGAAATTTAATAATGTACACGCAAGGTAAGTACTAACTTTGTATGTACCCTTTTTCGATAGCGCAGTAGCCTTACGACTCGGACATCCGATATGTATTTAATTTTTTGTTTGCACGTTTCACGTGCGCAATATGTGTAGGTATGTTAAAATCGAAATAAAACTTTATGGTCGAACGTATAAAAAGTTAATGCTTTTCTTCAAAGGTTTCGCTCGTTAATTCATACGTACGTATGAAATAATGATGTTGGTAAAAAAAAAAAAAAAAAAAAAAAAGAAACATTCACTGCGATACAAAGCGCGATATGCGTATTTTCGAAACACTTAACATTACAAGCGTGTAATTAAAAAAATGCAAATAAAACACGTATTACAGAAAAATGTGTACATAAATTCGAGTACTGTTACTGGAATGCCGAATATGTTTGACATCACTAACGAACGAATAACTTTTCATATTCAGAAATTCGTACTATTATCTTTGATTTCTGTAAATAGACTTATGGTAAACTATGATTTAGCTACTCGAACCATTCGCAAATAAGAAATATCTCTTTCGGTACATATTACATACCCTACGACTTTACGAAGTTTGATGAGTTAAAAAAGAATGCGGCAGAACATGCTAGTGAACCTACACGTTTTATTTTATAGATAACCTGTATATTTCTTAGTCATGTCAACCATTGAAATATGCATTCCTCACTCGATAAGGAAAAAAAGAATGTACAAAAGGTTCTTAAGCTCTTACTTGTTGGTCTTGGCCCGAGCCATGTTGTCCCAGCTACGAACAGGGCTGTTCAGCTTGCTAAAGGACAATTCCCTCGATAAATAAGCAGAACAGTGCCAGCTGTGCCTCCAGAAGATACTTCCGCTCACCCTTTCACGATTCTTCAGCGACGACACCACACCTTTTTCACTCATTTCACTCGGCGTTGACGATAATTTACCTCGTCAAACACGATTCACACGTGCACACTTTGGCCGCATCGCATTATTTCGATAGTTAACGAGCAACATACGTTTCCGGAAAAAATATCGTTTTCTGCTGCGTCCGAGTTTGACAACAACCTCGTGCTCACATTTTGACGTTCATCGATCTATCGAAGTCGTTACACATATTCGCGAAACTACATACTCAGACACGTTCATGGAACTGGGTTTGTTTTTTCTTTTTTATCTGGCTTGGCGTATTATTGATCGGGGCCGTTATCAATCACGGGAAACTCGTGTTACGAACTCTACATTTTTATCACGCTTCACGGAATCACAGCTATTCGTTGTTATCGCGAATTTCAGCCAGCGTCGAGATGTTTTCACATTCGCTTCGCATCTGTATAGGAAACAGAGAGAAGAAAAGAAACAAAATTGGCGAACGTATCCAAAAAGGAAATGATTACGACAAAGTTCGGTGATCGAATCCGGAGTACAACGTACCATCTACGTACCAAAAGTTTTACCAAGTTTCTGGAATTTCTCTACGTGACCGGTTTCACGTACGGTCGACATTCAAGGTACAACCTCCGTGGCTCAACTGAACGTCTATCGCAAGCTGTACGTCTTCGTTCAATAAAACATGTCAGGTGAATTCTTAATATTTCACGAATCGTAAGATATGAGTTCAAACTTTAGAATTTTGCGCTATTATTTACTTACGCGTTAATTTGTAAATAAATGAAATATTAATTAGAAACACTTACAAATGAGAGGTTTAGTGGAAAAATAGTACAAGCGATATAATATTTTTAACTTTAAATGCAAATGCAACAGATTAAGTTAAACTTTAAGAGAGGAATCTATATGTTCTCCCACACTAAACATGTTAAACATATTATTCATTGTACTTACTCTTTTACTATTTTCAGAAAAGAGTGAACTCGTATCACTTTTCCACTAAGATCCTTGTATGTTTTGCAACTAAAAAGAAAAGATATTCGATCATTCTATTCTATAGATTTCGCAGAAATTCTTAGCGACTTTATCGAGGATACCTAGGTTTCCACGTCGCGACAGATTTTACATTTTTAACGCTTCTTCGAGGTTCAAGGCTCGCGCTCTTGTGACTTTTTTGATACACGGGAAAACCAGTATTTCCAGTGTTTCCCGATTGTTTTCATCAATTCTCGACTATTTTCTACGAAGTTAATGGGATTTCTCGTACTAAATTTCTGATGTCCGCGATATGATGGAACAGTCAGCGTGGAAAATCGAAGTCGACGTTAAACCAAAGAAGAGCGACCGAACCGCAAATCGATCGTAGACAGACAGCGTTCGCTTCCGATCGAAAATTGTTAAGCTTCCGGTTAATTCAACGGAATTTCAAATGATTCTCAGGATGATCGACAGACCACGGTACATCTCTGGTCGATATTCTCGAATCTTGGAATTCCGTGCGAAACGAGTTCCGCTCTTAATTAACAGAACAGTAATTCGAAATCGCTGACTAGAAACTCCAACTTGAAATTTTCCCGATAATTAAGCGTTTTAGTTATGAAATGATGACGTAGCAACCTGATTGCATAATGATACATATCAATATACACGATGAATTCTCAGAAATTTCTTGAAAGTTACAATAATTAGGGGAAAATTAATTCTGCTCGCATGAAAGAATTTCAGATGAAGAATCAGACACGAAGGGTATGTAAGTAATGTTCTTTCGTCGATTCTTTCTGTCTTTCTTTATGATCTGACTAACGTTCGACAAATTCTCAGGACTCAGTTAAGCGGAAGATGCGAAAGACGAGCCACGGATGTGTTCGATCCGAGGGCGAGGACGAAGGTGAACAGGTTTGCAACGAGAATCTCACGAGTGCAGGTCCACGCGAGACGACCTACTCCGCTACCGATGGACCTGCAAACATATTTTTGACCGTTCAAGGACGGTCGATCCTGAGAGTATCACCCTACGTGTGCGCGAAAACAATCCTCCTTTTTCGCGAAAACCAGTCGCGTTCGTGTTTGTTCCCTTGAATTTCCTTCGTTAGCGAATTCGTCGAGTTTGGCAAAGCAAACGAACGAATCAAACGAAAGGCAAAATTTCGCATTGTACAATCGGAATGAAATTAAGGATGATATAATTCAACGAATGATATACGGTTGTTAAAGATCCAAAAGTATAAATTTGATATAATATTCTGGCACGTTTATACAAACGACCTAGTAGATATCGATTGGTTCATTAATTATGTAATAACGCGCTACGAGACGGGGCATCAGATGATGCACTCTTACGACGAAAAAAGCAATGCGATAAAATAATAAAATGCTGTTCCAAAACACACGCGACCTGGTGAGGTGATAAATCAATACGCCACACGTACCGGTAACTATGTACTATGTACATTTACAATCATGGAAACTTCCTGGCCAAACAATACTTTAGTAACGTTCTGATCAAACGAGACGAAAAAATAAATACATGTTACTCACCGGTAAGAACGCAACGTTGCGTCGTCAAGATTCGATCACCATTGTTGATTCATGTTTAAAAAGAGCTTTTATCGCGTCCACCGTGAACCGGTACGACTCGATTCGTGCGCCGGTGGACGTTTACGGAAGAAGAAAAAGAAAAAAGATTAAATGGAAACCGTAACATACCGCATCAAGGATTTCTGATTTCTAGGGTGGCTGGTAAACAAAATGCGCGCGAAGGGATGCGCAGAGAGGCGAAGAGGAACACGTTGATATGAGCGATAAGCGAACGTAACAGAACACAACATGTAGACGAGACGACAGCGCGCGGTGTACTGGCATCTCGATCGCAGCGCCGCGCCAATACACCGGCGCGTTGCGATGCGCCGTGGCAACCACTTGGTTCGAGCCGGTTCTCTAACCCAATGTACCGGCGGCCACTTGTTTCCTGCATAGAAACACCATGCATATTCGAACTGCTGCGCGTGACCATCTCGATAAAATACAATATATGTGTTTTGTAGGTACGACTTTATATTCGATCCCTCGGCGAAAATAAAATTCCTTACAAATATATAAATATTTCCTTAAGCTTTTTATAGCGTAAAAATATTAATTGTTATATTTTTCGTTGATTAAATGCTTTTAAAACGTGAAAGCGAAAACAGTCGTGCGAATGAATTCTATTAACACGTTAATTGTAGAGCGTAAGTCGCGTGTTCGTTCAGTGTGACTGAAATTTCTTTTTTCTTCACACGTTGAATGTCGATGACGCCAACGTAGCGTCACCTCCCTCTGAGTAAGATCGGTACCAGACTACCGACACCGTCGTGAAATTACCTAAACTCAACGTGATAATGTATATTTCCTGATCATTTCCAACCATATTGGATCTCCTGTCAACGCAAAATTTCTAAAGTTTGTCGAAAATATAAAAGAATCGTTTTTACACCACACTGTTGCGTCGTTATGAGTGAATTAATTGTATATCAAACGCGTGAAATCGTTGTTTCAAACAAACGTCTTTGTCATGAAAGAAGAGTGAAATGAGAATAGAAATAAGATAAAAAAGATAAAAATTAATGAGAATAGAAATAAGTTAATAAAGATAAAAATATTGAGTCGCAACAGAGTTAAAAGTTGATAAGACCAGTTGAGTCGCAAGAGTACGGATTTATAAAATATAAGTCAGATGTTTTCCCGACACGCTGGAATTAAATATCTACGATATTTGAGTCACGAGACTCGATAACGTGGAGCTCCGACACGTGAGACGCGATACACGACGATTCACGACTCCTACGTACAAAAGTTCGATACCAATAACTCTGGATATGTAGGAAGCAAGCAAAAGTAACCTCGGGCTCGTAGGACTCGATATAATCGACTCATAAGTTCGAGAAATCAGGGATCGTAGAAAGTCCTGGAGAGTTTAAGACTCTGAAACAATAAAAGCTCTCGAGTAGTTTAAGCAACTCGGATAATCCCTATAAACAAACTTTGATGCATACGTGTGGAGAATGCCGAATCTACGATGTTGCGGAATCATTAAATCTACTGGAATTTAGGAGTTTTGAAATTACTGAAACATACGGCACCCATGAGCTTCTGGGATCCTCGAGAACATAAAAATTCGTAAAAGCTTAAAGGGTCATAGGGCCTTCCTATTTGGGTTAGGTTCTTGATTACTTTTACAACCTCAAAATCCTTAAGAATCCAGCGATCGTCGAGATTCTGGAACCTTGACTTTGAACCCAAGCGTCGACTTTGAGGTCTTGGTAACCTTGGTATCATGGAGTTTCTGAAACATGGACGATCCCGACATTATGGGAATTATAGGGCTATGGCAGTTCTGGCGTCAGAGGAACGTGACGCTTGTATCGATCTTGGTGTTATGGAAACTTCAGCGTATACGTTAATTCCCTGGACGCCATGGAGATCCTGGTATCTTCACAACCCTGACACCTGAAAGGATCTCGAAATCTCGCTAACTGTGGAGAGTCACAGAGATGTAAAAATTTCAGGAATCTTTGAATGTTGGCGATTCTGGCATTCTCGGGAAGATCGAATCTTGAAAAAAAGTTCACAACTAAATTCTTTGAAACTCGTGGTATCACGATATTTCTTTTATACACCGAAATTCTAAATTTTTAGATTTTTTAAACTATCCCTCGCTTTTGGAATATACTACCAACTCAAACGTGTTCAGAGTTGTATGGATATAACTTCGCTCGTTTGGAAGAGAAGCGTATTAAATCTCACAAGTTCCGGGTCGGTTGCGTTCTTTTTTTCCCACATCCACTGTTCTCGATATCGACTTTTGCGCGTTTGGGGTCGAATCCTTTGCATTTTACGTGCCCGAAAACCTTTGTATCAAGTCTCACGAGTTCCCGAATAATACAGAGCTCGGAACAGCCATTGTTAGTGTCGTATTCGCAAGCTTATAAATCCGATATTTTGACAAATAACAATTCCTATATTTGAAATTCGCTGCTGTACTACATTCGTGTCCTCGTACTTTCTACTATCACTTTAATCATAGTCATTCACGAAGACGCATGAGATATGTGAATAATGGAGTCAGAATCTCGAAAACCCGAAGAGATATCTTGTCGTTTTAGCCTGACGTTTTTTTCCATCATTTCCCACCGGTAAAAAAAGGAGTCTAGAAGCACACGATGTCATTTTTATCTGCCTTCCTGGAGACTTCATTTTATCCTCCCTGTTTTTACGAGACCGACAGTTCTCAGGAATCGCCTGTTTTTTTTTTCTTCATTTTCTTCCTGTTTATTTTCTTCTGGGCTGTGTTGAACTTTCTTTATCGTTCGCGAATTCAGCTACTTTTTGAGGATCTCGTTTCGTTGCGTCTTAATTCCTCCATTCAGATCATATCGCGAAGAACTTTCCAACTCGGCGCAGCTTGTGGTATTACTTTGATATCGATGATAACGATGACAGAGTTGTGAAACGCGAACGAACGATCTTCTTTACGAACGATCTTCTTTTCAAACGAGAAACTTTAAATATCCAGTTATATGAGGATAGTTGTACAAAACTAATATTAATTGGAAGCAGATTAATTAAACTTTGTCGCTTGACAAACTCGATATTTTATTAAATTGGGAAAAAAGTACACAGATATTCCTAATTGTACTTCAATGTTAAAAATAGACATATCTATATATTCTATAATCAGATACGAATATAATCTCTATAATTTACAATTTATTCAGGTATATAGATATTCTGTTTTGGATAAGTTCTCGATTATAAATAGCAGTATCTAAAAAACCTTCTAATTGCAGGCTCAAGAACTTAACGATTTCGATGAAGAAATCGCAGAAATATCGATAATAATTACGTGCCTGCGTTCGATTAGTAATGATTTGACTAATTTTTATCACGGCTCCTACCGATTAATCACGCCCGTGTTCGATAGATTCAATCAGGCTTATGAATCACGATTCGTAATGCTTACTATTACATATTACATAGTCGTTCCTTATCACGTACTATGTTCGAATTGTCAATTCCTCGTTTGAGGTCTGCTTCGCAACGCGCTGTTTTGTCTAACCTTCTATCTTTTAGGTAGAATAAAATCGATCAAATACAGAGGCGCGCGATCAATTTTGCAATCTTCTGCGCATATGTACCATTGGTCTAGTGTCTGGAGAAGAAAGATTTGTAAAGAATTCGTCGTGAAATCGATGCAATTTATTGAACTCGATCATCGAATTATCGATCGGTGATTAATCACGAAGGTTTCAATCAAGGAACCTCGCGTTAAAACACCGTGTCTTGTAGAAGCGGAGATTAGATCAGCGCATACTTTCTGCGTATCGTAATACAGCTAAAGCCAGGACTTAGCGTTCAAGTTGGTAGAACAAAGGCGCGTAACGATCATTACATTCGGTCGTTAATATCAAACGTCTGCACCAGGTATGCGTGTGTAGGCGCTACCGAATGCATCACGACTTGCAATTTGCATTCAAGACCGTTTCAAACTGATCCCTGTTTCGAGCCATATATATCATGTTAACGACATTTACGTCGGCTCGATATACCGTGCTTTCGAGCCACTCATTATTTACGCTTTAATCAATTGCTTGCTCGATTTTTCGTCCATACCGAGATATAAGCGTTTTTCCTGTTACCTCTGCCGTTAATTATGGAAAAATTATATTCTGTTATGCATCAAAGGTTGTGAACGATGGCAGTAAATAGCTTAGTATAATGATTCTCGTCTGAAACATTTTCGCTGGTCAAGTCAGCGTTCCTCTCAGAAAAGTTCAATCGGAATGCTCCGCTATTTTTCAATGGCCAATATACGTTTCCTCGTGATCGACTCCCAAAAGAGTCGATCCTTAAACTTTCCCAAACTCATCCACGAACGATGAAGGCGTTCGAGTGAATCGATGAATACCCTAAATCGTATTCACCAATCCCTTTTGTGTCCGACTCCACTCGAACTGATTCGCAAAACGTTCCGGTTCCATCTATTTTTCCGGGCTCGTTGATTTATGAAACACCAAAAGAATTCGTTTACGACAAACGGGACTCGTTTACCTTTAACTGCAACTGTGCTTTCCCCGTTCCATTTTTTACCCTTCTCCGTCGTAGTTTCTTATATAACGCGATATGCGCGTTAAAATAAGTGTTAAATAAATCCAGTCGTGCCCGTCGGTGAAGTTTAATTACTCGAGACCGTCCGCGTTCGAGCCGCTTCAAAATCCAATTCCATCTCCGTAGAATTCTAATTATCGTGCGTGTAATTTATTTTATGGGCCCGGCGTATAAATTTTACGCGCTCAGGCGCATCTGTTTGAAACTTGTCAAACGTTACGCCGCTCGACATTATACAGAAACTCTGTGAAATTTTCGCGGAGAAGATGAGAGTAAGTAGGAGAGAGAAAAAGCGATGAAATAGGAGGAGAGAGGGAGAGCGGGAGAGAAAGAGAGAGAGAGAGGAAGAGTAGAGAATCCAGCCCTTTCTCGTCTTCGACGCTATGTTACACGCGAGTGATCCGAATATCACGGCCGAGTGTGTTCTATTCGCCTAGTACCTCGTAATTTATGTTCACAATCAGACCAGCATCCATCGCGGAGTACATGCATCGGTGCAAACAGACCAAACGAACATGTACAAAGTGACACTGGCACCATCTCAGAAGTCACTACACCGATAATGCTTTGGGACAAATGCTATGCGACAACGCTTTGACTTTGATATTGATCAAGCTTGTCTATCGAATGACATCGCCACGAGGAACTAATTTATGAAAATAACCAACCGTAATGTTACAGTGATTGCGCTTTTTAAAGATTCTCCTAGTATAAATATAATTTACGTTTAACGATGCCATCTTTGGCGGTCAAGTGCTGAATACGACAGCGAATCACGAAGATATATAAGCAAATTATTGAGAAAATCGATGTTAGTGTTTCTTTGTTCCCTAACTCCGTGTGACCATGGATTCTGCGAGGTATGGACAATATTTTAGCACTACTAAAAAATTTTATGCGCGGCTGTAAAAGCATTTATTGGATTATTAAGCATTTTATAACTTCAGAATAAAGCATTATTCGATTGAATGACTTTCAATCGGATGACTTCGAATAACCTTCGAATAACTTCAATAACCTCAAACAATCCTCAAACGTCTTCAGTACTCTTTCAATAATCTCAATGATCGTATTTTTACGATAACCTCTCAACTGACATAATATTTTCTTTTCCATTGAACTTCGATCCGCTTTACCATCGAAGCGGTTCTGCTGCGTTTAAAATAAAAAACAATTGCCACGCATACTTTTATTTCTTTCCTTTACGCGTGCAAGAAGTCAATAAAGCAATATTACATATGAGTAATACGAGGAGTAACGTTAAAATGGCCATTGAACAATTCCAGAGGCTTGGAAGTGAATTATTTTCTTGCCGTAACGGATTCAACGAGATGCGTAATTACAACCGCGCATATTTTACGAGTTCGTACCGACATCCTCAGGAATTCCCGTTATTAATCCAGCTCATTATATGATACACTAACGTAGGAGTACTATATGACGTATTTATGGGACCCATAGAGACAACGTCGGGATTAAGCAGAATTAATTGCTCTTCCTGAAGTATAAATGCCCGAGTAATATATTTTATATAGATACCTGGCTATATAAAAAATAAAAGATACGTGGATGAATTTTGAACGTTTAAAGTTTGGTATTTTATAACATATTTTTACAAAGAATTAATGTTAAATATATGTTTATGTCTTTGTCCTTGTTGCATTCTGTATGGCGTATCATGGATTTATATACAATACTAAACACGAAACCAAGGATGTGACATATGCACCAACCATCAACGTTTTATCCGCGGACCTCGAAACTTTAAAGCCTCATAACGCCATGAAAAATGGGTACGGGAGACGCAAAATAAAAAGCGTCGCCAAGACGAGAGCGTCAACATAGCCATGCAAATAGCTTTATACGCGTCCTTATCGCAATACACTTGTACGTAACAACGGCTCTTGGTGCCGGACCAAGATGCACATGTAAATTTTATTCTGTCAACTTTGCACAAGAATGAAAATTACTCGCGTCTCCATAATGCCGTGTGAGAGCCAGCCTGCAACTTTGGAGAAGGATAAATTTTGCACGAGCCAAAAATCTTTACCTTGGCAAAAAGTAAAATATCTTGCAGTATTTTATATTTGATTTTAAGCATTGATCTTGAATAATGTTATTTAAATTTTATGAAGATCGAGCGTCGAAATTTGTTGTCATTCTAAGCAAATTATATTGCGATCGAATTATATTGCGATTAAATATTGTTAATCGATGAAATGATAAGAAAAAATATATGTTGGACGACATGTTGCAAGTATCGTCTTTAACAATATACGCGGCGGTATTTTAGCAGCTAGAGATGCAAGTTTCTGGAAGCAACACATGGAATAGGTGTTCCAAGTTTTGTTGGTTCTGTAAAGTTTCACGCGGACGACGCCGGCGCAGAAATGAATAATTAACGAAACAGAACGGAGCAACGTCTGAGTTAAAAGTTAGTCAACCGTGGTCTGTCGTTCCTGAGGTGAAGATCTCCGGCGCAGGGTCACTAATTACATCCAATTGTAACTCTATTTCTTTCTCCGGTTGTAGCGCTTAATTCAATAAGAAAGATCATGCGTTCCGCAAGAGGACCGACCTTTATTTTATAACGCACAATTCGCTTTTGAAATATTTATTTCTTGCTAGAATTTTAATCGACCGTTCTAATTTCTCATGCTCTTTGTTTAAAATCAATTGCAGAGCAAAGCAATTACCAACCAATACTCGCCATTGTAGGCAACCTAATAACGAATTCAGAACGAAAAATTGGACGGGGACAAATATTTTCACGCACAATAAACACTGTGTGAGAGTGCACGAGATCGAAAGTCAACCGCTCTCAAAGAAATAATTGATTAACTTTGAATTCAAATGCCAGTTATTGAGAAAGCAAAATCGTGCTAACGTTTCAAAGCGGTAACAAACGAAAGCATTGTGTTTCTTTGTTCATCGAATAATATGATCATTTCTCTGCAATAAAATTCTCCTCGTTGCTCGATACCAAGCAGAAAAGTTCTGTTTCAATAACCTGTAGTTCTTGGCGTCAATGATAACTTTATTCATGCATACATGCCGTTTGAGAAAAAGGCGAGTCGCGAAATATTCCACGTTGGCTTTGTAAGAATATAGAATACGTATGGTCACAGAAAAGTTTGATGTTTTCCAGTAATCTTGAGTTCAATTGATCCTCTGTAAAGAGGACGCTAGCTGTGGCGAATCTCGAATTATTTATTATTACTATTTTACTCTGTTATTTTTCTCTTTAATTCAAGAATGGTTCCCTTTCTTTATTTGATCGTTTGTTTATAAAATGCACCAAGGTAATGAAAATAAATTTGAAACCCTCCCACATTGATTCACAAACTAGTTTACCTCCAAATTTCGCAAATTATGTTGAATACGAATCGCATTAACTAATTATGGACACTATATGGTATAGAGGGCAAAATTTTTTATTTCTGGATGGTTGAAATTGCTAACATAAATTACATCCATTCACATAATAATTACCAACGGAAAGATCGCCGGTTAGCGAGCCGTTTTGGAAGTCACCTTACACCTCACTTGATTAGTTCAATTCGATTTTTTTCAAGTTTTTCAAACATCGGCATAACGATTTTTCCTTCGTTAAAATGACACGAAAAAACACGGATTCGAACGTTCTCGAAACAGGACCGAAACGCAAAGTCAGCCGGCCATCGTCTCTCGTAACGTTAGTCGATCTTCTGCATTGTCGGCAGCAAAAGCGTGTAATTTCATCGCCTCCTTCGTATCATTCGAGCTGAACGGGTGTAAGTTGCAGGTGCAACGTTCCACGCAAAGATAAAACTCTGTTACGTGAGCAATTCCGTACGGACGAACTTACGAACGGGATACGGACTAATTATATTATTGGCCGAACGATTCTTTCCGTGTCTGACGAAGTCTAGTGATACGTTCATGCAATCGTTTATTCTACTGCGTGTCACACGAAAGACCAGTGACAAATATATGTTATGCATCTCATTCTCGATATAATGAAATACAATCACATTTGTTGATCCGATTTGCGGTATTAAATGTGTTCAATTAAACCGGATAATTGAAATCAACGTGTAATTGCCGACGCGTGAAAATTACGGACCACAGAATTGTTCAATAACAGCACCATCTTCTAGAATAAATTTTTCTCTGTAGCTTTGACAATTACGTCGATGGATAGAGTTTGTTTGTTTAATTATTCGAAAACGTATGGCTTAATTGTACGAAACGATATATCGAACTTTGAGCGAGGGACTATTAATAAGCTTGCATATTTCTCGAACAGTTCACGATTCCGATAACGACGTTTCATAACATTTTATTAAATTATCGATAATTCAAGGCACAGTGGGAACAGCGAACCTTTTCAAGCTGTCAGATGAATAACCAGTGAACTTAATCAAATTCCTGGCCAATGGAGGTTGAAGAGTAATTTGCAATAGCTAACGTAAAGCCTCTGATATCGATCGTGCACTATCACGTGATACACACACGAATTATCATTTATTATTTAAATAACAGAGAGTATAAAATAATCGTCATGCATAATGGATGATTGTTTGCAATTTCGTTTGCAATACGGTAATTTAGCTGTTTAAGCTTTTCTATTGAAAATCTCTCTTATTTCAAGTTCTAATTACAGAGATTGTAATTAATGCATGCTATCACGAGAGAATCTGAAGGGTTTGTTCCATCCAATTTACCACAGACAAGAAACTAACTAATCCCAACTGCTGGTTACGTTCCCGCGACACGTCGTTTCGACTCGATTTTTACTTTCATATCACAGCTTTTTATTGCCTGATACCCTATTCTTAACCTGTACGCACGAGATACAAAGAGTTCGTTGAAATCGTACAACATCTACATTCAGTAATCGACTTTACTTCGGTGAAAACGATTTTTATTTTCTGATGGATGAAAATATCTATTGTTACATAGCAAATAATTACGTACCAATTTCATACGAGTATAATAAAATTGGAAACACTGAACGAAACGAAGATAAAAGCAATCTGTTATTCGTTCCCTTGCTTTTCGACGAGAGTAATTTGTGCTTGAATCGATACCGAGCAGCTTTTCAATTTATTGAAAATCATATGTCGTCGGAACGATGAAAAGTCGGTGCGGTATGACACGCGTCGCGATGAAATATACGAGGCCCGTCGGCGAGGAAACACAGGTAGCACTCCGGACAGGTGAGAGAACGGAATGCGAGGCCATCTGTTAGTTTCAGAATAAAGTAGCCGGCGCAGGTCGATCGTAACAGAACCTCCAGGTAGCGCTTACGGCGAAGAAATCACCACCAAGAGAAAGTACATTCGCATGGTGCAATCGATGCGCGTCCATTTAAACTTGACACTTGTCAGCGAGTCCCTCATTCTCCTGTGAAACCGGTTCGTCGGTCGTCAACCACGTAACCGATTACATGCTCGACAATACGACCAATTTTCAAGGAAAATCGTGTCGCGTTTATTTCAAAAGAATATCGCCTCTTTTAGTAGTAGCACTTAGCTTCATCATGTTTGGAGAAAATTAAAGTTTGCATAACAGACGCTGCGAAATTGGTTACGCAGCAGTTCTACCAATCGAAAAGGTTTTACTTTATGATATTCCAATTAAAGTATCTTTTAAATTAACGTCTCATTTGACGTAACTAGGTTAATAATCTTTTTTAGAGAAATAATCATTGTATAATCTTATCGCCTCCACCTAGACAAATTTTTGTTCACTCAAAATGTTTGCAGTAATAAATTAAAATTGAACACTTGCATGTTAAGTTAGGCTACTTATAGCCTCAGATAATGTCTCAGATAATTATTATACTACATAATAATTACACAGGATACACAATTTTCAGATTTCTAGTAACGAAGTTATAAGTCTAGTAACCTGTGCTTCCATTTGAAATGTGCAAGAGTTCATCAAGGATCACTAAAATTACGAAACGAAAATATCTTAGCGATTGATAGAGGAACGATCAATTACCGTGTCGTGGTTAAAACGATTAATTACTTTGTCGATTCGATCAAGAATTTGTCAAATGAATAGTAATTCCTGTAGTCGTTCGAAATTCAAGAGCCTCGTTGGTTTCTATGAATTTCCGATAGATTTGAGAACCAAATTGCCACCTGTCGCGTAAATTCCGATCCTTTGGAGATTAATATCATTTACATGGGCATACATATATAGCCGCTATAATGTTACGTATCAAATCTGAAGTCAAGCTCTGTAATAGCGATATCTGTCAAATGTTCGATGACACGTTTATTGTATTCTATCAATAACCAAGCGAAAAAAGAACAGAATGGAAATTCATATTTCACTCATACGTAAGTTGCCAATGGAAATTCGTACGAGAACCGGAAAACTATACAAAAAGTATTCAAAAAGGAAGATTTTGAATTAACCTTAACGTTAACCCAAATCTTGATGAATTTTTGTTAATACAATCTTGTTCTATCTGTAACCGTTTCCAGGCCTTAAAAGATTGAACTTTGGAGGGTGATAACTCGAATTAGCGTAGCTAAAAAAATATACGTATCTAGTATCATTGGCTATTTTTCAAGTCTATAAAGTTCATCCATATCGGAGTCGAATCGTCTGCGACCTTTTCTTGTTGGAATAGCCTCGTCTGGTATAGAACAGAATGAAAATTCATATTTCACTCATACGTAAGTTGCCAATGGAAATTCGTACGAGAACCGGAAATCTATACAAAAAGTATTCAAAAAGGAAGATTTTGAATTAACCTTAACGTTAACCCAAATCTTGATGAATTTTTGTTAATACAATCTTGTTCTATCTGTAACCGTTTCCAGGCCTTAAAAGATTGAACTTTGGAGGGTGATAACTCGAATTAGCGTAGCTAAAAAAATATACGTATCTAGTATCATTGGCTATTTTTCAAGTCTATAAAGTTCATCCATATCGGAGTCGAATCGTCTGCGACCTTTTCTTGTTGGAATAGCCTCGTCTGGTATTTACGGAATGGCATTTCCAAAGATTAATAACTCAAACCTTCTACGGTCGCCGCAGATGTACTGGAAATACGAAATTAAATAACACGAAGTTAATCAATACGCGGTTCGTCCTTCGATACTCGCGAACATAGTTACTCAACTCTTTTTTGTGTGTTTTTTTTTTTATTACGAATAGGTGTCATCTTTCGAAAACGAACTCGAAAAAAAGAACAAACGAGCGGACTCTGTTTCGAAAACACGCGAATGGTTTAATAAAGAAAAAAGAATAGTCTATTCACGGGATCGTGGAAACTGGAGATACAAAAGAGAGTGGTGATCGTACGAAATGAATATAACAAAATATCGTTATATAAAATCCCGATAATGTAAAGGAGAAAAAGAAAATACGTATACCTATCCGAAAACTACATTTGTTATATTTTTTCACAAGCGCCTTGAAATTCGCTGAAGGGATTTGAAAATGCGTATCGAAAGGAATCCGAACATATCGATATTTATATGTATTTTAAATAGGATCGATCTTGAATCGCATTCATAACTCGCGGAATTATCCTTCGCCTTCTTTTTCATATCGCCTTTCCTCAGAATATCGCGGTACGATTCTTTACAAGTTTGCCTATGCATTTGTTCGTGACATCCAACGCGAGATACGTGAATACACAGGAGGGTGAAACGCTCTGGGAACTTGTACGACTTAAAAGAATATATAGAGAGAGTACGGGAACGTACAAGGAACGAAACTTTGCGGAAGCTCCCTCTCATCGGATTAACTGTTTGGCCAGAAACTGTGAAGAAACTTGCCCCGCAATGTCCCATTTTAAATTCGAAAAACACGCGAACCGCATTCAGAGAATACATTGTTCGGAAATTCGCTTCAATCCGCGTTCCTCCGCGTTATCCGACTGTATTCTATTCGCTAATTTCCAGATAAATTTTTCTACGTAACAAGTTGACCGACTTTTCGTTCTCCATACACGTTCATTTATTTCGCTGGCTTTTTTCCTCTATGTGTATTTCGTTTTTCTCGCCGTATTGATTTTCGCTGTCCGATCAATTTTCATACGCACAATCAAATTTGGTTAACTGTTCAAATACTCTTTAAGAAGTTTCGTTAAACTTCGTTTTTATTCCCTACAAATAAGCTAGGGCCTCGTTTAGAGCGAATTAACGTATTTGTTAACATTTGGTCCCGCGTTTCTGGCCGCGTTCGGTATGAACCAGAGTCACGCACGACTAGTGCTATAATGTTTCTTTGTGCGTTGGTTCGGATGCACTCGCGGACTCTGCGTGGGCTAATGCGTGGGTGATCTTAAGCGGGATCGGGCCCAGTTGAACGAACGTGCGGTTACGTCGCATTACACTTGGCGCGTTTGTACGGTCGTTGCTTGAGGGCTTCTCTCGAGTTCTCTCTGTGTGCCATAAAGCGGAGAAGCATTTAGGCGAGAGCACGCGACAAATGTCACACCTTTGTCGAACTATAAATCGTTCCATAGATCGGTATACGATCGTCTGAATGGCACTCGTGTCAGTTTGAACGACGTTTTAGTGCTACGATATTTTTAACGACGAATAGGCGCGCCATAAACTTGGTAGCCATTTTTAATTTTGCATGAAAAGGAACCGCGTTCGCGACGAATGGAAAAGTTACGGATTAAGTTTATTGCCGCTGTAAATTACAAATGTAATTACGTGCTATGGATATGACCCCGATCTCGTTAAATTATGTCAGTCCACCGATATCGTTATATTGTTATGCGGATATACATCGGCGCATCAATATTCTTGCGTCGTTGCATCGATATTCTAATATCGTTATATTGCAGTGCGGCTATTCTTATATGTGGTTAAACATTTTATGATCCCGATTGTAATTTTTAATTTCGCTCGGAGATATGTGTCCTCGATAAACGAACAAATTTATGGTTGAAGCTTACGATAAATGTTCTGGATAATCGAATCATCTTACTTTGTTCATTTATCGCTCTTATGGCAAACGTGTATAATTTGGTCAGACAGGTTGATCAAGATATTAATGACACTAAGAAATTGACAAACACGCGTGGATTTACCTGGAGAATAGACTATCTATCAGGGAAGGAACATCTGCCACAAGTGATGTGTATGCAACTGTACTGATAATAACTTTAGGTCACTATCACTTGGAGGTAGCTAGTACAACTAGGGACGAAGTAATCGAACTTCTCGAAAATTTGATTGCATTAACTAACGTTGATAGCGCGTGTACCAACGTTGAACGAATTACAACGACTGTATCGTAAAAGTTACGAAAAATATGTACATGCTTGCGTAGTCTTCGATAAAAAGAGGAACATATTTACTCTGTACGTATACGCGGGTCAAGTGCAATTCTTTTCATTAAATCTTGTTTTCCAACACGGTCACAAAATAGATAGCTTATCGATCGACCGGCGGGATGTATAGGAAACGAGATTATGAACGGAATGGAATAATTTTTAAAACTTGTACAACTACCGAGAGATTCATTCGAAGCACACGTAATGCAGTACCAGATAGCATTTAAACGAAAGCCAATTAAAAGAGCGGTTGAACTTCTAAACGATCGAGAAATGCGGTAGAGTAAACTGAATGTTAAGTCGGTACTTTTGTCTATTTCCCGCGTTCCAACATGCATGATTCTCATTGTATCGAAAATATATATTACATTTCTACGTAGGAATCTTTAATCATACTTGGAGCATCATTGAATAACTTACCCATTATGCGCCAGAAAGGACTTTGGCAAGGAAAGAGACCGCTGATGAGGATCCAAGGAGACGTCCCCTGGCAGAGAATCCTCCCCTCTCGTTGGTGCACTTCCAGGCCTGGACAGCATTCCATCTTTCGGCGGTTCTATTAGGGTCTTCAGAGAACCAATCACCGCATCTTCCATTGGAGTAGACGCCCCGGAACTTTTTGCGTTCCTCGGACTTTTCGTCACCGTTCGATCGGATGTGGTGACCCAAATGTCACTACTAGAAGACGACGATGTAGTCGACGAGGACGCGACTTGACCACTCGGCGATCTATTCATGATACTCTTCCCCTGAACCGGTGACACTTTTCTATCTTTACTTTCACAACCTTCGAAGCTGCCAGTGAATTCAGGTTTCTGATAGTATCGATGATATTCCCTCTTTTCTACGCTCGACCCATTCCCATTGGATCCTTCGAGAGGCGACCATCGATTCGACTGCTTCAACACGCTTTTCGGTTGCCTTTCTTGATATTTTGACGCGTTGCTGTTGTTCTGTTCCCGGTTAGCTCGATTCTTTCGAGAAGTTTCGCGATCACGGAACTCCCGATCGTCCATTCGCTCTAACGATGCTGGGGATGAGCTGGCGCTTCCTCTGTTCGCGTGGTTCCCCGTGTCCGTGGGGAGTCTTTGATGAGCCGGGTAGCTCTGGGATAGCTTCATAAATACCGGTGCCTGATTAGGGGAGTACAGAGTATCTCTCTGTGAGCAATGTGGCCAGAAATCGCATGTACTGCTGTTGCAGCGTAGTTTCGTGTCGGGACTGATGCAAAAGTCGTGGTTCGAAGACGAGGGATTTGCATTCGGGGTCGTTGCCCCTCTCTGAAGCGTCTTCGGCCGTCTGGATTGTTGTTGCTGTTGTTGTTGTTGTTGCTGTTGTTGCTGTTGCGATTGCTGCGGCTGCTGTGACTGCTGTTGCATACACATGCCGCTTGATTTCGAAGATTGTTGTTGCTTAGACGAGATAAAATAAACGTCGTAAGTGTTGGGATTGTTCCTTTGTCTTTGTTCTTGGCTGTCTTCACGGCGCTCGAAGCGACACGAGAGAATACTCCTAGCCACTGCGCGACTCCTCGTACCGTAAAGGAACTCGGTTACTGCCTCAGTCTCGCGAAGAAGTTCCTCGTTTAACGCGTTCTCGGTTGACTGCGCTTTTCCTAGGAAACATGCACAAATATACTACAGTATACTATAGTAATAAATAGACAAAGTACAAGAGTGTAAAGGAGGTTCGAACACTCGAATACCTATAAGATATTCGAACAATGAAATTGCGACAAAGATACGATGTTCGACTCGTATATGAAATTCACAAAAAAAAAAAAAAAAAAAAAAAAAAAAGAAAAGGAAAACTGCTGCAACGAATGAAACTAGTCAACGAATATACGCACTATTTTGGAGAGCATGACGTTTTCTTTCGTTGCCACGATCGGTGGAAATTTTCATGGCGACTCTGTGGCTCTCGTTAGATTCTCTGGAATGCTCCCTACTCGGTGCGGCGGTGCTGGGGGACCTCTTCTCGGGTAATTGAAGACTTCTGGATCTTCTTACCCGCGACTGATGGGAATCTGGGGACGCTTGCGTCGTTCTGGCACTCTGATGTTGTCTAGAAGCGTTGCTACGCCTGAAAGGATTGGGTGTCGGAGATCGGCCTTGTCTCTCCGCGCTGCTTGACGACGACGAGGAGGAGGAAGGCGAATTGAACGATAACTTGCCGGATTCCGAGGATCCGGGTGATCTTCTTAATCCTTGTTGACTTCTGTGATGACGGCTCTGTCTATTCGGTGAAATCCTTTCCCCATTAGCGCGAATAGACTCTGTAGATGAATTCAGCGCTATTATCGAAGAAGAAACGAGGCTTAGATTCAAAGAGGAGCTAGGATTGTCGTCCTCGTCGTCGCCGTCGTCGTATCCCTCCACCGAAGAATCCGTGTTCTCGGCCAATCTGGGCATCGTCGATCTCGTTACGCAACTATCCAGACTTCTGAAACCTACTGACGACGAAGATGAGCTCGAGGACTCTAAGTAACGTTGGACGAACTGCGACCTTCTCGAAGAGGACTGATCTTCCAATGATTTAGCTTGCGCCATTCGATATTGTTGTTGCTGTTGTTGTTGTTGACTGTTACTGTTTTGCCTTCTAGGTCTGGACGGTGTGTTCGATGTCTTCCGGGAAGATGGTGGCAAGGAACTCCAATTCACTTGATGCGGAGGCGAAGGCGGAGGACTGATGATGTCACTGTCCACTATAGCATTAGATCGTGGTAGGAATGGCGGCTTGCCATAATTGTTACGCCCGGAAGAATGCTTCGAGGAGGTCTTTTTGCCGATCACATCTTGAAAGGCAGGTGGAGGTGAGATTATCGGCGTAACCGACGGCGGGGAATAAGATTCGGGAATGCTGTGAGGAGATGTGCAGGTGCTGCTCGCTACAGATTCAAAGTCTTGACCATGTAGAGCTAGATAGTCCGGTCTCTGGGTATCCAATCGTAGAAATTCTTCAGGACATTTCCCTGGTTCGCTGTTGCAATGATAGTCAGCCAATTTTACTGCGGCTCGTCTCGGCAACGGCAGAGTACCTGTGGTTGCCGTTACCAAGCTACTCTCATAGTTTATCCGTCGATTCTCGTCCAGAGACCTTTGTTGCACTTGCACCCAACCCGATCGACCTAAATAGACACCGTCCACCTCCCTGTCGCACCATCGCACCGGTGACAATTCCCTGCTGCAATCTCCGCTGATGAAAAGTTCGCCCGAGGTGCCGCTGTTACCCGACAGGAACGAATTCGAGGATTCTCGTCGACGAGAACCCGTCACCTGTCCGTAAATTCATCGATAGAAACAGATGTCTTCCAGACATTTTGACAGCGCGTCCAAACTTTTTCAACGTTCTCTAACAGAATATCAAACTCTTTCCTCTCTCTTTTCTTTAAAGTCTATCTTTCAAAGGGTCATAACGATTACTGGGATCGAAGTTCTCGATCGTTAGGAAACGAGCGCGTATAACGGAAACTACAATATTTCAAAATTTAAATAAAAGGAACAAGAAAGATTGTAAAAGTTTCGAGCACGGAATTTTACGGTTTGGAAAGCGATAGTTCGTGATACTATATCGAGTTACGAATTGCACGATATTCCGAAAGAAATACGGTACGATAAAACGATTTTTATTTTTCAAACGTTTTACTCGCCTGTCCGTGGCTGTCCTGTCGATGCTGCTTCAGGCTGGAAGTCGACGATGCCGATGCCGTTGTGTCGTGGCGCTTCAAGGATGGTATCGAAGTACCACGCGTGTACGAGCCCCGTGCATTTCCACTTGATTTTCCTTTGCTGCCAGTTTGACTTTTATTGCTACTGACGCTATATGATGAGCCTTGAGATCCAACTTCCCAAGGATCGGATGTGTTGCGTAAATGCAGGATCGACACGGTTTGGCCTCTGTAAATGAAATATTAAATCAAACTTTTCATACTGATAATAAACATATTATCTGATCGTGTTTTTTCTGATTGTACATATATATGAAAGAAGCATGCATTCTTCGAGCACTCAATTCGAAAAATTGATAGAAAGCGTACAACGAATGAGATACATTTATTATTCACGAATATTTGAAGTTGACTCTCCAGAAAACTACCCTTATAGATAGGCCCAAATACATACGTATAATACATATATATGTATATTTAAGGTTTGTATTGGCGGAACTCGATTTGAGGAGGTTGTTGCACCGTTACAACGTGGCTTCGGTGCATTTGCTCCCTTCCTCGAACCCGGATACAATCTGCTCGTATAAATATTCATCGAGACTACGCGGCTGGCGATATAGATATCGCGAGATAGAAGAGGAGCAAATAAAAATGTCACAAGGGGAAAGAACGAAAGGAAACGGGGCCGTTGCATCCATCTTGCTTCGAAATGTCTACAAAGGCGGGATTCTTTCCTACCGCCACCGATACCGAAAGCACTACGATACCGTCGCGAAATGTATATGGCAAAAGCTGGTAACGTACGAGCCGCGGTAAAACGGATTCGTCGGCGTTTCGCGTCCCAACGAGAATAATCCTACTCGTCGCGTTTCACGAGACACGAAAACGCTTCCAGTTTAACTGTGATTAAATGTACAAGAGTTTCTTTCTGTTTTCTTTACGCGTTGCGTGCCGGTACGCGTATAGCCTGCTAACATAGCGATAAAACGTGATAAGAGAGTAAAAGTAACTCGATTTAAAATAGAGTAATGGAAATTCGAATTCCCAACCAGATTAACAAGAACACTTTCGCGTATACAAGAATATCAATTTCTAGGGTCGAACAATGTTTCGATGTTACGCGAACAACCGGTGCCACGTTTTAAACGTTTCGTAAAACGCGAGTGGACAGAATGTAAATTTCGTTGCGTCCAAGTATACATATGTAGGTCGTTGGAATAAAATTTTCAAAACGAAATCCGTTATTTCTCTGGCCGGCAAGTTAATTTCAGAATGTCAATGTGACGGTACCCGGTGCTTCGATAATTCACAAATGTTCCTACCATTTATCATTAATGAATCTCGGTAAATGTAGTCAGCAGTGCGAGGAAAGACGACAACGACGACATGAATAATCCTCCGCCATAATGATTCATGAAAGAAGAAGCAACTAGAGAAATGGAATCGTCGGTAAGCTTCGAGCCGCAACATAAATGGTTAAAGCGCAAGAATAAATGACATTCTGATCTTCCGAATGACTCGATTCATTTTTTAGATTGAACGACGTAGAATTGGTCGCGTACGAATTTACTACTGAAATTTTAAATGTATAATTCAACGTAAAACGTTTCGATGATGACTGATATCCATCGATTTTTCCGAAAATATAATCGATATAGTTAATATGCTGCGCGATTTTTAATCCTAAAATAAGTTATCGTAGTTCTGAATATATATGTAACTACTTTATTCTCGTTAACAGCTATGCGACTATTTGTAGCGAGATGCAGATAGACGAATTTATATTACATGGGCTAAGTATGACGTTATTTCTGAATGACCTTATCAGAAGATATATGTGAATGTCCTGGATTAATTATATTTACCTCATAACTGACATCATCTGCAGGGTCTTTCCCTGGTTTTCACACTTGGATTAAGACTACTCTCGCGTGATAAATTAATATACCAAATATAATTATGTCGTCGAGGATCGATGCAGCTTCATCTCGCGATCACATTAACATTTACATCGATCGGCGAGATATTGATAAAACTTTCACACATCTCATGAATCAAACTTCACTGGTACTAAAATCACAGCACAGATTTAATATTTCAAAATGACGATTACTTTCCTCGAAAGAAAACGAAATCGTAAAACGGAGAGTGATATTTAACGCGAGAAAACTTCAAGAAACAAACGCACGTTTCGAGAAAGTAAACAAGCTTGCTTTTCCGCGATCCCATTAAACTCCGTAAAAATGATCCGAGACAACTAATTAACCGTATAGGGCTTTGCAAAGAGCTCTAGGATCGCTCCCTCTGTCATTCAACCCGTTGAATTTTGTATTCCCGTGTGTAAACAAGTTGAACTCCGCGGGGTAGTTCCGAGGACAGAGCGAGCTGTGTAGGAAGCGGTTGCCTCGTTTCATTGAGCTTCATGAAACTTACATCGCGCGTAACCACCGAGTCAAAGACTACAAGAAGTAAACAGAAGAAAGGAAAGAGAGAAAGAGAGAGAAAGAGGGAGAGAGAGAGAGAGAGAGAGAAACAGAGAAAAAGAGAGAGAAAGAGAGACTAAACGTAAACTCCAACCATGATCGAATTAATTTTCTTTTTATCAAATCGACGTATCGACGATGCTTATCGCCTCGGTATTAATCTCTTGACGAAACGACCTCTCTCACGTTATTCGCCAAAACTAATGTCGTTAATTATATTATCCCCTTCTGCTACTATTCGCCTAGCCCGACGTGTCCTTTTTTGGTCTGGCCATGTCACACCGACGAATAAAGCACTCGACGAACGGGACAATGAACTCCCTGGCCCACGTAAAAAATTAACACGTTCTGCGTCGTGTGGTTCTTTCAGTGACCCATGGTATTACTGAAGAAATTATTATAGTGCCGGTCATGATATTCATCAGACTCGATTATCAATCGAGATTATCGGGAATTCTCTTGAACTTGCATTTTTCGGATATTCTTTCATTGAACGTAGCGTGACGTATTAATCTAGAGATTAACTGATTCACCTTATCTCCTCTTTCTTATAAAAAGATAAGAACCCTCTAATAATAAGCCAGAGCGATTATTTGTCCGATAATTTGTATGTGACAAGCACTATTTCGAATAAAACTATCAACACGTATAAAGTTGACAAGAATCAACGACAATCATAAGCAACATCAGCCGTGCAATCACGTATTACGATACATATACCAATACGCAACGTTGAAAAAGTGAAAGTGAAATGTAAAATAATTGGAAATCGGGAATCACGAATAACGATCGTTAAAATCGAGTTACATTCCTCTCTCATCTGCCCACCCCTTCCATGAACGAAAAAAGAAGAAATAGGAAAGACTGATGGAAATATTCTTCTTACATCGAAGGAGCACCATACACACGATATATGTAGATGAGGAGAACAGAGGTAACGAGAGATAGATGAAGGCAAAAGGAAAAGAATAAAATGAAGCGAAGAATATATGAATGGAGAGAAAAGAAGCACAGAGAGAACACACGCGTTACCTGTCGCCGCGGGAGCCAGTGGCCGTGTTCGAGATGTCGGTAGAATTCGCGGCTGAACTGACTCTACGAGGCGGCAAGGCTGGAGCAGGGGCCTGACTCGAGGACGAGGTCGAAACGGGCCCTATGACGCCTACGTTGCCCCCACGTACTCCGTCCTCGACCGAATGTTGCCTGGAGGATTGCGAGCTCTGCAACAGCCAACGACGTCCGGCGCTCCTCGTCACCACCGTGGATCCGCTCGACCCTGTTGCTTGATGGGACACCGTCCCTCCGCTGTCCAGTGACGTACTCTGCGATCAGAAATTCAAATCAGCGAGGTTCGTTCGATCGTTGTCTCAGTACGAACTCGGGAGGGGGTTACTTTCAATTTTCCAGTAGTTTCGTAGATATGGCAATGGGATATTATAAGAAAGTGTGATTACGGAGATAAGAATTAAACGTTCACTTGAGCATTTCAGGCGAAGAAGAGATGGAATATTCCGTCGCAAAGTTTCAGTCGTAGAGTTTTGGGACTGTTCTTTGGCATTTTGTGAGATGTTTGGTAAGACTAGGTTGATATTTGGAAGATTGAAAGATAAATATAATACATAATTTGAATTGTAGACCTTGGATACTTTCTATCCCTACGACTCGTATTCTGATGAGTTTAAAGACGTATGGGTATACTTAAGAGTAAGCAGCGTTCAATAGTATTCTCTATTTCAGTATTTCATATTTCATGGACGTAGGGCACATTTAGCACAAGACAAGGGATGTTCCCTTAATGCGGCCACTTGGATGCGGTTAGAATAAATAGGAACGTATTTGACTTCTTTTCTTTAGCTTTTGCAATTATTCCTTCGACGGGGAAGCTAATCGATTCAGTATAGGCCGTCGCTCGGAGGTTTCTCATTGGTCTCGTCTATTCACTGTCTCCTTTTTATCTCTTTTTTTCAATTCGTTTTGTCCGTATCTTTCGATGAACGACAAGCTATAGTATTCCCGGTCGATAGAGAATTCACATTTTTCGACAGGGGAATTGGGGATTCGATAATCGCTTCGAGGAAATCGCCATAGAATTTCTTAAGATTTCGTGGAATATCGAGAGGAGAAGGTTTATCGTCCATCTTTATGCAGCTTCGTTAATCGCATTCGTGCCTTCCTCACATTATTCAAATTCCATCCACCGAACATGGCTAGTTTCGTGACTGGTGCTTTTAACAAGAAGAACGTTAATTTTTTATCAAAATAGGACTATACATAATACTTCTCCTTTTACAACTAATTCATTTATTTCATATGATATACTTGTTATACGTTTCGTAACTTCACAATAACTCTTTATCTAATTCCATAATTATCACGTTTTTATCTACTTAAAAAGAACAAAAGTTAAACGTTATTACTCCGCTTTATTATACGCATTTTACAAAGAACATTTTGCCCATTTTACTACCTCTGTTACATCTAAATGTTACAACTTAACCTTTTGTTCCCAGTGACATCCACGAATCTTGATAAATAGAAGGATCATGAAACCATTTACCACAAAAAAGGCTTCTGAGTAAATAGAAGGATCATAAAACAATTTTATAAGCTTTACCATAAAATAAAATTCGTGTCAGTACGATTCCTTTTATTCGGCTGAATTTCTAACATTAAAAGGAAAAATGGTGAATATCTTTGGACGCGGTCGATATGTCGGCTTGAAAGTCATACGCATGTTTGTCGAGATTGCATAAAGGAATTCTGGAAGTCGTAGTGACGAGCGGCGGCGCGTCGCAACACGAGATGAACTGTAGTTTATAAACTCACGGTTACGCGCAACATAGGTTGCCGCTGTTTCTACTTCCAAATACGGACGAGGTGCGAGAGACTGGCTACGCAACTCCTTCGATGAAAGTATTTTTATTTTCGTTGTGTGTTACGCCGAAGAAACCCGTCTTCGCTTGGCGATCCACCGAGAATCGAGAGGGAACGAAGCGAACCGGTGAACCTATCGCTTGGAAACGCTGTGTCGATCAGATTCTCGCCAATTAATCGTGGCTCATCCTTTCCCTATTTCATCGCTACCGATCGGAATTGGTGCCGTTGATAAGAAATACGAGGAAATCGACGTCACCGCGGTGTATTTTATCGCGTGCACGCGTTGGATTTCTTTCGGCAATTTCGGTTGTTTACCTAATGTGGAAAATTGAAACGACCGCGCGTCTCGAAACAGGATAGAAATCGACTGGAATATCTAGGTCGAGTCGATAATTTAACCACTGTGAAACTGAATTTATCGTATTCCTACGACGAAACTTTGCCTTGTCTGAGTCTCTGTGTCTTTGGAATTCGATGCATTCGATCGGTTGCAACCAAAAAGCTCAACAAACTTCCTAATAAGCGCAAATTATGGTTAACCTGTTTGAAAGCGGTAACGCACTGGCTGTGTCGTGAGAAGGAAACCGTGTTGCTATTATCAAACAACATTGGAAATACAATTGGAGAAATAAGTTGGCGCAGAGGGAATATGCAGCAAATAAAAGGAGTATACGTGGAGCAGAGAACGTCGTGAAAAATTAAAAAGTAATATTGGTTTCGCGTATGTATCGTTTTATAGTTATAGGTCTCAAATGGATTAAATTTTTATGGAGAACAGAATTATCGAACACTTACGTTTAAGTGATTTTTCCTGGATGTGACGGAAGAATCCTGCGAGGAGCCCCTAGAGTAATGCCTGGAGAACACTTCCGCGAGTCTGGACCTTCCCGAATTAGTTGCGTTCGACTTGGATTTGTTCGACGGAGATTCATCGCCGGTTTTAGCTAAATTCGGGTTGCTGCTCTTACGCTCCGGGAAAACTAAATGCTCGATGTTTGGCGTGTATCCAGGATCGCTTCTGACGATATCCTGGAGGGTGACGCGGCCACCAGCGCTCGGTCCACCATTGCTGGAACAGTCCAAAAAACCGTTTTCGCCAATTCTCGCGTCGCGATATCATCGTATTCGTGTACATCTCGTTTATTTGCAAGTCAAAAGATCAGGTACTCGTTCGGCCCGATAAGAATGTGGATCGTAGAATGTTAATATTTATAGAGGCCACGACGCTAGCTATTCTCCCGCAGGAAAAGTCTTGTCTCAGGGGTGTTGAGATTCTTTTCGCGTGAAAGGAATTTTGTCAAGGGACGTGGAGAAAGGGTGGGCACGAACGTGAAAGAGTAGAAACAACGTGGAGGGAACAAAGGAGAGGGAGAAACAAAAAAGGGGCAGAAGGCGGATCAGTGAAATGCACGATGAATGCAATGTCGCGCACGTAGACACGCGTAATGTCGGCTTAAAAGGGTTAATTATGCAAGCCCACTGAAAGCCGCGGATAGTTTACTTTTCTCTGATATTTTTGTTTGAGATTTCTACTTTTGCTCGTCATAATACGTCAAAAACGATTAAAAAGGAATAGAAAAAAAGGCGGAGGAGTAGAAAAAGTAGGAAGGAAACGGTCGGATGGTAATAAAAATGTCGGCAGCAGACCGGCCTGGGATCTATTGCGAATATATGAACGAGACGAGGAAAAAAATTCGATACCTAGAAAGTGTTTCTTTCTACGGTCGGTGCTGTTATACATTCTTTTATCCTCTAATGTGTTCGGTTCAAAAAGAAGATCAGGAAATATCAAAGACGAAAAAGTAATGGTCTGATATAAAAAGGATAATTTTCGATTTCTAACCAGATGTCACAGCTATGTGTCGATTTTTAAAATAAATTCCTCGATTATCTGTACTTCTATATTTTAATCTTCGATTAGGGTCAAACTAATTTTGTCACCGTCATTGCACGATTCAGTCTTCGTTAGCAGTTAGCTAAGCATAAAAGATTGGTACATTCACAGCTTGTTCTTTGGCTTTTGCGTACAGGTGGACGCAACGTTAATTGGACGTGCGTGCAGTATACACCTACTATCATAACTACAGTTTTGCGAGCTGACCTGGGTCCAAAACCGTGTGACTGTCTTTGGCCTCGTCTTTTCCCGCTGCCACGGCCAGGCTTGATGTTTGTCACCTCCGCTAATTGCAGCAGGCGATTGCGATGCTGCCGCAACAGCGGGTCCTCCCTACGATTCATTTTAGCCGGTGCAAGTGGAATCCTGTTGTTCCAGCATCCTGCAATCAGTACAAAGAAGGTTCCTATAATATTCCACTCGAAAAAGTCTGACGCTTGAAAATGCATCCTGCTAACGGTATACAGTATAGAATTCTCGTATGATTGTTGCAACAGTTTATGGGAAGCAGGAAAATTCTCTGAATCGTCGGATAGAGAGAACGTAGCAGGAACCAAAGGGTTGAAACAATGCATTAATCTGCTTTGATATCCTTGATCCGATAGAGGATAAATTCTGTTGTTAAATGTCTCTATTTTTCTATCTCTCGTGACGTCGAAATACAGTTAATCTCGAATTTACGTAACTTTTTTTTAAGATTTATATGCCACGCTAATTCTGTACCTGAGAGCCGAAGTTCTTCGTAAATCCCTTTTTACGTTATTTTTCAAACCAGCAAAAAAAACAACGATGTTTACACGCTTCTTGTATATAAATGTATGAAATTCGTACAATACGTTCAAGAAAAATACTGCATTTACTTGCATACGCGAAGAACGTAGATTGTTTCTTTATTGTCATAAAAAATTAAATATATTATTAAAATAAACATTTCGTATGCTTGTATACGTTGCATCAATGTATTGAAATATCGCTCTTCGATTTTTTACTTTCCGATGAAACAACTGACTACAGTTATAAAAGTTCTTTATTAATTTGATTCAGGTCAAAGCATACGGAATAATCAAGTGACCACAATAGCGAGTTGGTATTAAGCGCAGAAAATAATTTTCAATAAAGAACGATTACTAAAACATTGTCTTCCTATAATGTTTACCCCGCAAAGGCACTGGATCGCAATTATTGGTCTGTAAATTCTTCTCTCGGGGCTCGTGTCGGATCAGGAAAAGAATTTACTACTGACACTGCGCCCGCCATACTTTTATACCTCTTTGAAGCAGAACTAGTGAAAAAAGTCTTGGCAAATAGGACCGAAAATGTGCTTTTTTCTTCCTCTGCTACACTGCTAAAAACTTGCGGCATCGTTTCATCGCTGTATCGTCTCTTTAAACGTCCCTTTTTGTCCTTTCAATTGAAACGGTTTCACATTGAATACAAAGAGCCATGAATCTTTTATTTTTATTTGTAAGCTTTCCTGGAATTCTGTACCACAAAACCATCGGTTAATTAATTTATTTGCGCGTGCACTTAAATTAAAAATTACTGCCAGTTTTTTTAAACGATAAATTTCCACAAAACGCTATGAATGATTTTTATTATTGACGTCAATTAATTAAAAAGAATTTAATTTAAAAATCCATGTACTTTTTCTTCTTAATTGAAGAACATTTAATGTTGCTTTTTAATATTAAAAAACTATTTCCGATATAGTTTAAAGTAATAATTAGTCTCATTATAACGTGAGATATCGATGGAACTTTTCGGCACACAATTTGTAGTCTGTTATGAAAGTAGTATGTCGATGAAAAACACAATATAAATCTGAAACTAGTTTTTTATGAAAATTCAATTAACGGAAATTCACGTGAAGTATGTGAAAACAGTATTCCATATAAGTATGGTGTATAGGAATCATGAAACCATTATTACACATCCATCAAAGGTATAATTAAACTTTAATGTGTACGCTATTTTATTCAACATCGATGTATCTGTATGTGTATTATTTTACAATTCTTACCAATATCGTGAAATTTAAAGAGAACAATTTATTTAAAGGGTCAATCAAAGTGCAATTCAAATTCAGACGTTTAATTAAAATACTAAATTTCGAAATATTTATAATGCAGAAAAATTGAATGTACGACTTTTTATAATCCCTCAGATACCGCAGTGTTAGTTTATTCCTTCGTCATATGTAGTGTCAATGGTGTACGTCAAAAATTCGATAAAGCAGAATTTATACACAGATAAATATTACGAAATATCTTCTATCCTGTGGAGCAATATTTCATAGGGATCAATTTTTCCTCCTCTTTATCAAATATTTACCAGATATATATTTATATATTTTACATCAAAGGCAAATTATTCGTGAAATAATATAAAAGAAAATTCGACTTGTTTATTTAGAAAGGAATACATATCCGCATGCAAGGTAAAGATTTCGAGAGTGTGAATAAAGCACAAGAATGAAAGATTCAGGCATTCAAAGATTCAGAAAGATTTCGATAATTCTACTTTTCAAAAAATCATCCCTCCCTTCCACTTTTGTTTTGTTTTAGTTTCAATACTGACATTGGCATATTTTAATAATATTATATAACCTAAATAGAACAAGCACGAATTATAGGGTTTGATAGTCAAATTAATCACTTACCGCGCGCTTTATATTTTGCATTCTAATGTATATTGTTGATAAAGGAGGACGTCTTTGACAGCGCGATTGCATACTTTATATAAATTTCAAGGATAATAGCTGAATTAAAATTCATCAAGACACAATATTGTTCCCTATATTACATATTAATTGAGTTTTGGACATTTTTTTATGAAAATTACTTTTTCGACATTTTCATACTCTGACCTTTCATGCGCACAAACTGCGCAAAAATAATTCTAGTAATGAATTGTTAAAAATAACAACCGAGTAATCAAGCTCTGCAAATAATTTTTGTAGAAAATATGTTCGTTCATACAAAGAAAGAATTGAAACAAACAGCATTTCACGAACAAATAGATCGATAAACACAAATTGTGTAGTGATTATCGTGGTAAAAACGGTATTTCTGCGTTTCTCAGTTAGATTCCCAAAACGTGTTCGTGTTCGGTTAAGCCACTCTATAAATTGCAAATTCTGATTGGAATTTACGAGTGGCACGCACCACAGTCTTTCAGAACGAAAACTACACGATCCAAACAGCAGCTCCAAGTCCTTTGATCAAGATTTATGGTTATGATAAAAGAAGAAAGAAAATAGTAGCAAAGTCTGCAATAGTTCTCATCATTGTGGTTTGCTATAATATTGTCACTTCGTAAATCCAAATTCACACAGCAAAAAGGTGAAAATATATTTGAAAATTATTTATTCCACTATTAAAGGAATTTGATAGAGTTTTATATGTAAAAACAATATTATACTCAAATATTTTACAATCAAAATTATATTATTTTAAGATAAAAGAAACAGGAATATTTTGTAGACGAGCGTAGATACATCGATGCATTGAGGAACGATAAGCGAATCGTTTAATTAAATGTTGGATTTTTAAAAGTACGAAGTATGTATTTGGAATGAAATATGCAAATGTAGAATTGAACGATGCTATCGAGTCTGAAATACCATTAAAATTGCGTTAATCGGAAATGGAACTCATTTTATTTACAGACAAGTCTATCTAATGCGGTTTCATAGTCATCATGTTGCCATATTCACAAAGCAGAAACGCTAAACTGTTCTTCTACAAATATTAATAGAAATCAAGTTAAATTGAAATAGGCATAACTATTATTTACATATATTGCAGTAGGCACAACAAAGGCCACATTTTCGATACTAATGAATATACAATATGTACTGTTATTAATAACATTTAAACATTTATGTCATTTATATTCATACCTAAATTAAATCCCTATGTCATTCATAGCTTTTATTGTCCATGTAAAATTGTTTTAAAATGTTTAACTAATGTAAAGGTGTCTGGAGAGTCGAGATGTGTAATCTCTTCCTGGCCGAAGAGCCTATAAATACCATTCCATTCGACTCAGCTGTAAAGCAAAGTACAGTACTACAGGGGCTGTAATTGTGTAGTAAATAGAAAGGCTCGAGAAAACTCATAAGATTAAAAAGAAGCAGCGTTTTATTGTCGACAAAGTTAAATTACGATCAATGTTACAACATTTTTGTCGTAGAGGTTACAACTGTCTCGTGCTGTTGCTAAATTTTGCAATTTTGTCTCTACGTATTGTTCCTATAGCTACTGCGAATCAATATGTTGCATCTATATTGAACAAATTCATAGCTCTTTTTCCCGTCCTTTTTCAAACAGTTAACTGCGATATTGGTGTTACTAACAATCAAATGGCAATTTATATGCATCTGTTATTTCCAAGGCACGTGCAGATATAATAGAGCAAACGAAAATTCGAAACTGTATCCAGTTTTTTTTAATTTTGTTAGGTAGAATATAATAGGATGGGTGATTTTATTTTCAATTATAGAACAGTCTATATCTAAGAAAAAAAGAAAAAAAATGGTATAACGTGCAATATAAGTATAAAATTATTCATGAATTAATAAGCAAGTAAATAGAATTATTCTATCCTTTAGTCGTTGAGTTAGGAGTTTTTATCGGGCCAAAATCGAATTTTATTTGGAAAGGTAGCAGTCGCCAGGACTTAAGTACACTTTACAAGTAAACATGCACACATGTGCGCATGACAAATATTTTAAGAGTATGTACATACTCGTGTTGTGCTAAATGCAAGCCTCGATGGTGCTAAAGGACGCATAGAAAATTTGTAAATACGTGAAAATTTTAAAGAGAATTTTTTTGAGCTAGAAAATTCACGGGAACGACTTGTTTCTCTCGATTAAAATCTATAGAACGTTTAATCGCTCTCCTTTACGCTTGTCGTGTCGGTGGTTATTATTCCAACGAGTAGTTCGCTCGCGTTGGATATTTCCCTCTGGAAGATCCGTAAAGAATATCGTCTCAGCGAGTACGAAGTGGCACTCTTCAAGACTTTCAGATGGCACGACACGATACAAGCAGACGCGTATCCGCGTGTATTCGCAGTTTGCATACGTGAGAACGAGCCACGGTCGCGTATAAATGTGAGCAATATTCCACGTGAATACACAATGTTGGTATTATCCGCTGGCACTCGTGTTCGTAGTCAGATAAATACAGCGGGGACGGCGTTAAGTCAACATCGCGTGGTTACCTGGACTCCGAAGAAAGGAAAATGCTAGTGAAGACGAGGGATTGTCCGCTCCAAAGCTCTTAAAGCTCCGGACGTCATCGAATTACGCCGGATTTTCGAGGGTCACGATATTGTACCCAAGTCTTCGGAGCTCCATGCAAATTTTCTCTACACCCTCTGTATCATTTTATCGTTCAATATCGTTCAACGAATTCGCATCGAGGGTAACGAATACTTCTTTATGGTAAATTACGTAATTACGAGTTGCATAACAAGCTGTACACGATCAAACAATGAATGTCGTTTGTGTTATGTAACGATGATATAATAAAGATATCATATAGAATATAGAGTTTGTTAGTTTATGCAGACTGATATTTATCAGACCGGTATTTAAATGTCGTCGCCGAGTTTAAACAATTTGTGTTAAGTCTAAGTTTGTAATCTATCGTAACGACCTATCGGTAGAAATGGTTGCGCACGACAAATGTATGTGCGACAGGATATAGATAATATTAATGATCGATCTCTGTAATCCTTCTTCTAACGTCTGAGAGATTAATTAATCACGTAACCCGACAAATCCTCTATGCGAGATCATGCTGATAGCCGCTCAAAGTTGGCTGAAATTCCGTTGTGTAATTTCCCGGATGATTTCCCTATGGAATGCACAGCAAACCATAAAACTTTGTATCGGCCATAATATTGGACGGTTTATAGTCGAACGAATGGTATCGACCTGGCATTTTTCAATCAAGTCCTTCCCAACAATCGTATATTGGCTATTTCGATCATTGTCTTCGACTATTATAACTTGCTCATTGTCTACCACACGAAATTGTACGTTTGACGTATATGAGCACGAGATTTGAAGTACAAAGTCCATCGGGACAGTAAAATTATCAAAATTAAATGCGAAATCTCGCGCAGTTTGATTTATTTTATTACACAGAATATTGTGCCAATGTCTTTGATGTGGAATTCTACTGATGTTACATTATCTCACATGTACGTAGATGACATAGGTCTTTCTACGATGCGCCAAGTATCAGCGTTGAGGATAGGATGCATACATAATTCGCATTTTCGATGCTTGAAGGAGTGAGGTAGAGAAGGAAGAGGAAGAAGCGGAAGCACTTCGACAACCACGGAAAAGCCGCAGGAGTAGATTTTCAATTATCCTAGAGAAGGTGCATACCAGAGTATTCGAGCCAAGAGGTTAGATATAAAATCAAGTTTAGAACGTTTGCAAATTCCGCATACTTTTCTTTCTTCTATAAGAAAAATCGCGAAGAACCTATGGCAGTAATCTAAAATAATGACGATTCTTGACGAATAGATCGAAGCATCTCCGTTAAAGGAGATGAAATACGTTTTATCGCGTCGCACCGTGAAACGTCGCTCGTTGGATTTCGTCTTTCTTCCTAGCAATCATATCCGAAGAAGCATTGTGTCTCGTTCGTAAACTAGAAAATTGCTGTATTAAATTACGTTGCCAAGGTAACGCTAATAAATGTGATAGTTCTTTTGTTGCGTAGTTTCGTGTAAATGAAAAGTCTTGGCGATATAATCACGTGCGAAAATGAATTCCAATTACGTATGTAATAGATTTCATGCTTGTGCTGTCAAGACGTCAAGATCATGATATTTTTCTTTTTTTTTTTTTTTCTTTATTACATAATATAAAACTATGCAGACGTTGCTTTGTCTCGATGATAGGCACGACGACAAATTTGGGAAAAATGGATTGACACTCTAACATGTTTAAGGCAACCTATCGAATATAATTTAAGGAAGAGTATATCGTATCATGTATGGATTAGCACGTTTCGCGGGATAGGTTTCCCGGTGACAGCAGGGAACCGCGTTGTTAGCATCCCAATGTATCGCTCGATGCGAGAACCATTTGCAAGCGAGTACGAGCTGTCGAGATACAAACGAACAAGCTTAAAATGGACGGCTCGTATGTACGCAGTTGTTTTAGCTGGTGATATCTACCGTGAACTTCGTGCACGTCGATTTAGTTTCCCTGGTGCCTTCGACGACACCTGCGGGAAACTGATACCCCAAGCGGAGACTTTATAGGAAACTTATGCGGACTTATAAGAAGATATACGGTTAAGAGCTAGTTACTAACTGGATACCTTGCCTGAAGCTAGTTATTAACTATTGCGGAATTACTCTAGTAGATATATATTATGCGGTTAGAGGAAGATTTGATCTAAATGTGTTTCGTTTATTTCATTAGGTAATTAGTTGTTAAACATAGAATAATGAAATGATATATTTAAGTGACATGTCCAATAATAATGTTACAAATTTATGAAATCGGTTTATTGTTAAAAATATTGACAAGGAATGAGAAATTTATTAAAATTTGCAGTGCAAAAGGGCGATTTATCATGAAATATTATATGGTTCCAAGACAGAAATTTGATTTTAGCGTGATTTCTTTATTTTATTGGAAAATTAACAAACAGTATGTAGTAATGAAATTGCACATTTTAGCCAGGTTAATATGTCCAATAGCGTTGTCACGAATTTATCAGATCTCACTTTGTCGTTAAAAAGTTTCGATAAGGAACGAAAATTTCATCATGAATTGCGTCATTTCAATACAATATGGAACAATTTATTGTTTCAATTTAAATGCTACGCCGAGGAAAAATTTATTTCCCTTTCTGGCGTCGACACAGTTTTTAAATGTCTGATAATGGGCGGCAGATATTAAACTGACTTATACGGTATAACAGGCACAGAGGAGGAATATTTCGAATAGAGAGGAACGCTTTTAAATTTTGCAATAATACTCGTTCCGCATGACTTCAAATGAGATGCAACAGAAGTTTGTAATGTCATCGAATTGTTGATAGAACTTGCGAGAGGAACCAAAACCGCCATATCGCTGACTAAACGTATGCCAGCCGAATACTGTAAATGTGTTCCGAAACTTTCTACATTGGTACATCTCTGTTGCAGTCGAACGACTCGTTACATTCGTGCCATTGCGTTTCTCAGATAGTACGTCCACTTGCAAAATCTTCCATGGTAGTATTCCGTGTTCGTATATTGATAAAATTGGAATCAATGAAAGGATCTAGGGAAGAAAATAGGGAAAATTTTTAACTTTCAGATGTTCTACCAAGAAATAACGGAAAGGTTACAAGATTTGTAAACTTCTGTTGGGATGAGAAACAATCTGTATGCTTGCCATAGCGGTAGATTAAAGAAGAAGAGAAAAGAGATGGAAACGATTGAAACGAAAGTTTCAGTGGAAGGCGTAGTATTTCATGTGGGATACGAAACAATGTAATCAAAACTTAAGAAAACAACCAACCGCTATTAAGTTTCCAAATTAGATAGCGCAAGGGGGGACGTAAATGAAATTCCGTACGATAGCAAATGATGTCATTAAGACGAAAGATTAAATTGAGTCGTACAGATACGTAGACATTATCGATATCTAATGTTCCTTATGTTTTCGTTCGTAACCAGCAACAGGGCTTTTTATCCTTGAACATCGTGTCGTGCAATATCCGATATGAGAGCCCATCGGCACTACCGGGATATCGTAAATCAATTTTCTTCGTCGCGTCGTACATTTCTTCTCTGCACCCCGTCTCCTATCGCGATGCTGTCATAAGTTTAGCTTCGTTAAACTGGGAATTGGCAGGTCGTTTGACGCTTTATAAATGAAATTAAAGATAAAAACAAAATTACCACGTACCTACCACGCTGCCACTCTCCCTCTTAAAGAATATATTTAGAGAAAACCATGCATTATGGGATCTAACGAAACGTTATATTTTAACAACTTTCGGTATAAAATTAGAATGAATTTTATAAAGAGATTTTAATCAAACTTGTGGGAATTATATTAATCAAACTGAACATTAAGACTAAATTTTATCTGGAAAATTTATTTGTTAAGTGATTTATTGCGACGAAGCATTCGAAGCTTGACATTTAAAACAAAAGTAATATCTAACTGACTGATATAACGGTCAAATTCTTTTGAGAATTAATAAGCGAATCCTCTTTAGTATTCCACGAATGTGTGCCGCTAAGAGCGAACTTTGCTTACCACTGCATACGATTATTTGATACTAAATATGGGTGTTATATTCAGCATGCAACGTAAAGCTCTAGGCGAAGATAATGAGTACCGAAATTATTGCAAGTAATCGCGGAAGAAAATTGTTTCTGTCGTAATACGTACACGTCGTGCATGTAATTATATGAACGTCGAAGCTCGCGAGGCATTCAAAATGAGAAAAGCTGAGAGATGCGGAGAATGCAAGCGTTTATAGACAGCTCTTAACAGCTCTAAAAATATATTAACGTATATACCAACTACAGTGTTGCATCTTAGTCCTATATTTCTATAAAAAATAATATTTTCAAGTTAAAAGAGAAAGACAAATATTAATAGCGAAATTTATAAAAGTTTGTATGATCGCGTGATATCTAGATTCTATCGATCTGGTGAAATCATAATGGACGGTTCTTTCATCGGTATCCAACGCAATTTTTATTATAAGTACCGCGTGACCTCATTACTAGTCGGAAATTTAATGGGAACACGAAATAAATGTAAAATTACGGAATTAATGATGCGATTCTATTCAAATGCATTATGGGGACAAAGAGCACAAGTTTTTACGCAATTATAGGAAATGTGCTTTAATGTTACCAAAGAACCGGCCGTTTCCATAAAGCTCGAGAATACAAAAAGTAATAAACACAAAACGGCGATATTAAATGAATGCAAATAGCACGTTTCACGCCGGTTTCACACGGAAAAACTGCATCGAAGAAGAAAGGACAAAGGCGAATATTCAATTCATTCGACGAGTGAAAGTGGGAAGGGAAGTTTCATAATTCTATGTTCTACAATACACCTTTACGGAACGACACGTAGTAGTATGACGATCCTATGTTGCGAGCTTTGTCTACAAGTTTGCACTGTTCGCGGTAACTTGAGACTCGCGGCGGCGAAGATTACCCAGTATAATTGAAATTGGTTATGTCTGGACTTGTAAGGAATACTTGCTAAAGGTGATATTCTCCTAGTCAAACGTTTATGCGCATAATCGTCGAGTACCTAAGTGAAACGACGTTAACGTTTAACATTCACTGCATTACCCATAGAATTACTTTGATTTATATCACTTTTAGTATAATTTCATTCAAATGCGCCGATTATATTATTTAACAATCAAGCAAGATATTAAATGCAAAATTAACTATTATAAATCTATAAATACGAGTGACGAAAGAATTTCATAGAAGTCGTTAATATCTCAATGTCACACAACTAGACGAATGTAATAAATACACGGAACGATGTAATAAAATTGTAATACGGCCATGTAGCGATAAATATATCGATGGTTCATATAATGCTTTAATGTAATCGTTGGAAATCGTAATGATTCAAAAAAATTGTCGACAGGTAATCCGAATATAAATGAAATATCGTTGATCCTAATGGCTGATACATTCATCACAATGTTCTCGGTCTTTATCCCTCTCCTTCGATGAGAAGCATTCTGACATCGAAGAGAAATAATTTGCGGCAGCGCAGTGGTTGAATCGTAAAATCGAAAAAGCAGAATCTCTCTTAGAATGAACGAATTATACGTCTTTGCGATTCGCAAAAGCGAAAGAATAAGAAAGATCACTGCGATACACAATTCAAAAAGAATACGACACTCCTCAAGTCTTAATGTCTTTTCCTACTTTTTTTTTTTTTTTTTTTTTTTTTAGAAAGATTATATTTCAATATAAAGTATGCAATATTTATAAGCGACCAAAATCATTGTCAGTGTTGAAAGGAGTAAGTACTTCATTCATTCTGTAGCGTATATTGTAAACGTACACCACAATAACGGCGTCTCTAGAATTTTTCAAAGGAAAAGAGTAGGGGATAGTAACCCGCAGAATTGAAAGAGAAGCTTAAAAACCGGCTTTCCACTCACCAAGGGAAGCATCGTCCAACGGCGATAATTTTGTTTTCCCAACGTCGTGACATCCTCCCATTCATTTTCGTAGAAAGTGGAAGGAATTGACGTGTAAAACGGAAAACTATGGTGCGCTCTAGTCTACACGCTTGAATGCAACTTTGAATATGAGTTGGAAACAATTGATTCCTTTAATGAGATTGCTCATAGACGTATACGTGTACACACGTGAGTCAGATACGTTTGTGTGCACGATTCTTGCTCGCGCTACGCCAGTCGAACGAAACGTTATTAACCTGATTGGCGGCGCAAAAATATTTCTAGCTCTCGGTTGATAGTCTGGTCATTGCACCCGAAGCTAATTAACTAAAAGTACAATAAAATCTCTCTAAAATACACCCTGTTAAACGTTCGATAATTATGGATTCGTTATATCGGAATTAAGTTAATGATCATAAATCCATTTATACGTGAAAACTTCTATTTTGTTTCGGGCTGTTGTATAAATTTATGTAAAGCACAAGTTATATCATGAATGAAAGACTATCATGAGTAGACGATGCAGGTACTACAACATAATCTCTTCGTTGACGGTTTTGGATTAAATTGGTAAAAGCTTCCCTTGTTTAATACAGCACGTTCTAAACATAACAAGATAGCGCTGAAGTTATTATAAGTAACATAGTTGCTTTCGTAATGTTTTAATGCGATTCTTAATTATGCTTGTTTCGTGACTTTTCTTCGTGATAGACACAAGAAACTAACCCATGACTTTTGAAACTGACACATACTTTACATGTATATCATGTTCGAATAGAGAAGACTGAAAATGTAAAACGTACTTCAAAGGCTAAAACTATGAAACGGAGAGTTTTATACATATATCGAGTTTTACGTCATTAACTTTGAATTTAATTATAGTGTAACAAAACGTCACCCGGAAAAGTTTCATAAAATTCGTGTATCAAACGTTAAAATTCTTTTACGACTATTTAAATTACATATCGCTATTTTTAATTAGACGAATGAAAATATTACTAAGAGAAGCTTTATACACGAGCGAACTAGACGAATTTAATGACGCATAGAAATAATGGGACACTGCGTAGCCTTGCAAAATGGCACGGCTTATAATTTTCTACAGAAGACCTAGAACGACTAACTTCACGAATATTTACATGATAATAGTTGCTATTCATGTATCAACTTCCTTCGAAAACTAGTTTAGTGCTGACTTTCCATAAAATTCAACATTATTGCACAGCGCTTTATTGATTTTAATTAACATACACTGCACTGACATTCTAATACTATGTACAAATACGAATAATCCTTCCATTATTTGGATCAGATGTTCGAGATGCATAATAATAATCGTGTGTAATAACTACTATGCAAAATTATCTAGTAGTACCTGCATCTTCTCCCAATTATCGCGATACAATTGTGGATCAAATCGATTCACATTATCTGCAAACAGCTTTTCCTACCGTAGGTCGTTTATAGTGGAAGCTCGTGTTCGTATGCATCACTTAGCGTTGTGAAAGAAATATTAAAGACTCAAGAAATTTAACGTGCATACATCGCACAAGGAATAACTGGTAAATTCAGGTGTTATAACTCCTACCCTGGGTTTGATCGTGTAAATTATTTAACACTGTGTCGCGAATACGATTGTCCAACGATGGAAACGTGTTTACCAAACGAAGGATGAGCAAGTAAAGCCACAGCGATAAGTATTTGTTTCCCGGGTGCGCGATGTTTGTCCTAATACTTCGCGTTGCTTGATAAAAACACGTTTTCATGGTGCAACACGCAAATTCGATCGTGATAAATCCAGAATAACAGAGGAAAACACAGTTTGCCGGACGTAAACAATTTCGGAAAATAAATCGTTTGTTGTGTTGCTTTTGTTCTCGTCCTACGTTTTATTGCCAACTAAATTGTTGTTGCCTTTATAATTACCATCGCTGGCTATAGAGTCATTAAGTTTATTAGCTGGTAGCATTGTCCAACAGCCTGGTAAAGCACCTCGTGTACGTTGCGAAAATAAGGGCAGGATTGTAGCAAACAGCGCGCGGTAAATTCTTCGGAATAAGATTTCTAAATCCGACATTCCACAGATCAAACAGAACGAGTACAAGTAGCAAAACAAAGTAGCAAAATAATAAATAATTATTATTCTTGTTTTATTTATCAAAGGCAATCCATGATATATTATTCGTTGCAATTGCAGCATTACTTACGATGCAGATCGTATGTAATGCATTTAGTGATTAAAATATTCATTGATAAAAACATAAAAACACAATGCGCTTCTTCAGTATGAAAGTGAAGCAAGGAAGTAAGTTGTATTCATTCATACCGCGAATGAGTAACGTTTTTTACAATCTTCCATTTAGTATCCCGGTCTAAAACGAAAAGATGGAAAGGGGAATAAATCCGCTGGTTAATAGATAACCGGGTCGTCGCCCTCGAGAGGTCGACAAGGCTTTTGGCAAAGAACGAGGAAAGAAGAAACGAAGGTGGGGATTCGTCTTTCCGAGGTGCCTACGTCTAGCAGAGAAGCTGTGCAACGTGTGCAACGTGTTATAAAAAAAGTAGAACGAGGTCAAGGCGGTCCGCCTTTCCTTTTTTTTGACTGGAAGGAAATTGCTTTTAGCTAGAACAACTTTATCGTTGTTGTTGTTATTGTTGTTGAAGAATTACGAGCGCCCAACTTTATAATTTATCGCAATTTCGAGTTCTGCACGAACAGGAACAAATTATCCTATATTGTTTGATGTATGGTCATCGCTGTTATCGTTTTCGTTGATAGAAAAAGAACCGCGTCGCAGTGTAATTTCAACTTGTAATTACAATTTGTAATTTCTAATTGTAATTCTACACTTGTGTATAACGTGTAATATGAATTGCAACTTTTATCATTATGTCGTAAAAGGAGACAACTTTCTTCGAAAAAAATAAAAGTTTAAAGGTTTAACACTCGTTCGTGAATGTTTCTGAACGACTTACCTGACACGCTTCACTTTCTTTCCGTATTCGCCAATTCCGTGTTTGAACATTGTCCATTTCTCCGAAATCTTGGAGTATTCTCGGAGACTCTGAATTCCACACAATTCCATTAAGACCGAAGATAACGCGTCTTAAATGTAACAACGCGACGAGTATTTCGCACCATCCATTCTTCACAATTTTCGTTGATCAAGAATGGGTATGGCAAAATTTCATTGAAAATTTTTCCTCTTTTCACGATGCACATTTCGAACACAGTCTTTCATTTAATTTGCATACAAATATTTATATATGTATATTCTTGTGAAAGCGACGGCCGTTTATTTTGAAAAACGTGATTCACTCACGCGCAAAGAATCGACGTCTCTTTAAATCCGTCGTCGAAGCATTGGTTATCGAACAACGCGTGCAACTGATGTCCAAGAAGTTGAAAGGACGAATGCCTCTTTTCGTCGTCCTCGAAAATATCTCGCTCCTCTTCTGGATCCTCTTTATCAACGGTAAAACGTCCATTGTAAATGATTATTGCTACGATGGTTAACGAGAATCGATCTCGGCCTTTATTGCTGGCGTGAGAAGTTAAGCGCTTGAAACTCGAGGTTCGAAGACTCTTGATCACGAAATTTCATTTATATACGCAGAGCGTACGAGCACAGAAAAATGACCAACGCCTCGTTACCAAAAAACACGCTTCAGCAACGAGATTTCTCTACTAAACTCGAACATACATCGTCGCCCGAATTTTCATTGTTGCTCTCTTTTAACGTCACACAGAAATCGCGGATTAGTCCGACACAATCTTTTTCCGCTTTGAATGCGCGCCCTAAAAAGTGCAAAATGAAAAGCTGCTCTTTATTGCTCTGTGGGAGACTCTCACTCGTTGTCACGGGATCACGAACGCTTGTGCTACACGGATTTAACTCTTTTCTTGTTTTCCGAATTCTTTTTATATTTAATTGTTCACGTTCCTTTTGGTAATACCCTCGCTGAACATCCTTGTCAACTTACGAAATATGTTCGACCGCTAATCCATCTTAACATTGAAAAATATGCAATTTTCTGCGTCGTCCCGTTGACAGCAATCGCCCTACCTTCAAGTAACAGGACAAATAAGGCGGAAGTTATAAATTCCTTAAAAAAAGAAAAGAACTGCGATTTCTCTCTCATAGTCAAAAGATCCGCTGAAACGAAGTAAAATGTTTCGAAGAAGCAATATGCAGGTATACAGAAGGAGAGAAAATATATAATCTTCCACATTCAGGAAATGCTGCGAGATTTTCAAAGCTCGGTCATTAAACAAGTTGTTCCAATCTAACGTTTTTGCAGGGTATAGGAGAAAAGACGAGAGTGAATACGCGAACCCGTTTAAAAAAAGACAGTGAATTTTCCGTCAAGGCTTTTCCACTTCGTCAAGCACACATTTTTCTTCCGCGTCTTTCAGCCGCCCTTCGCGGCAAATCGCTGGCTCGATTTATACATTTCCCTATCCCTGTGTAGCTTGCACTGAAAATTTGTATATCGATGACACGAAGGTATCAGTGGAGAAGCGCAAAATACGCGACAGACGAGGAGGAAATAATAAGATCTAAGCGAACACCTGATACAGGATGAAGCGTAATTACACTTCCTTCGAGGGACTCTTTTTCTTTTTTAATAAGTAAGATAGGGGAAAAAATAGGTGTACTTCTCGTAGAAATCGATATCATTCGCTTTGTGCTTTTGTTTTCGACGCGAAGAATTTACGACAAAAGTTGTGTCTTATTGCTGCAACAAATATAAAACACATCGCCATATGTTTTTGCGAAAATCATACCGGTCGAGACGGCGCCGCTGTTTTGTAATTTATCTCGATATCCGCCATACCGTTTTATCAGAATGACTAGTGCTTTCCGATAACAAGGTATCGACCCCAGGAAAACCCACGAAAAATTTCCCGTTCTTGACTGTCACGTTTTTCCAGCTCCAATTTTTCAATTCCGCCATTATTTCGCATTAGAACACTTGGTTTCCCACTGAACTCTACGAAACACGAGAGGATAACAGTCTTTCCTTCGAACCTTATATATTTATTTCTGTAACCAACAAGGACACAGGTTACGCGATTACGAAGAATCTCAGGAAAAACACGATGTCTTTTTTGCAGATCATAACAGAGCGTATTAAAAAGGAACGCTCGGAACAAAAATATGGAATTTTTATGGTGCTTTCAACGTCGTCCATCAGTTTAATGCGTATCTTATAATGATGGAAAAGCGCACGTTAAAAGAAAATCGAAGAAATTGAAATTGAGTTATTCAACAAAAATGAAATCTCGTAAATTTGAATAGTTAATCAACTTATCCGAGGAAAATACAGGAAATATGTAAGAGTTATCGATCAAAATAAACTTAAAACTTGATATTCTTCGACGGAGTAACTTACGTCGAACACCAAACTCGATGAAGTGGTTTTCTAAACATATAGTATACGCTAAGAGATGCAAGAAGACGAGTTTCCAATTATAAATATACTTCAAATGTAAATTAGCTTACATATACGTTTTATTAAAATCATACCTTCTGTTCTTGATGATTTATACAACTAGCTTTATGTAACAGTTTGCAGCTACTATTCGTTCGGACAAGGAATAATATCCGGAATTGTATCGTGAGCAAAATGAAATTCATTTTATCGATTTATCGCGTCTCGATATTTTTTCTCCAAAATATGGGTCGCATAGACAAGACTATGTTTTGCATGGCGATCACTATACCAGAAACTCTACACCACGATCCGACCACAAACTATTCGAAACATTCCAACCAATCACGAGGAAACAAAGAGAAAGATATATCGTAAATTTGAGACAGTTCATTCGCGTAACGTAACCGGAAGCGACAACCGATGATGAAAATATGCGAAGAATGAAAAAAATTTATCGTAACCACTTTCGTGGTGAAGATAATTTGCGAAATATGAGACAAGGAAAACACGATGAAGTATAGGAGGAAGAAAATTTCTGAAGAAAGTGAAAGTCAAAGCGTTACAGGACGATAAAATACAGAAGCAACGTAGACTTCAAATTATTCAAATTGTACACCCGACGTAATTGGATAAATTATTGAAGCATTAAGTTAGCAGTTAACGCGAAAATTACCTATTATAGAAATAAAATCGTCGCAGGGTGCCTTCGAAATATTTGAAATTCCGACGCTTCTCGTTGGGCAAGTAACCGATAACAAGTGAATTAAGATCTGCGTGCTAATTGCCACTACTCCATCGAATCAATTTAGTGATCAAAGAGGTGTCTCGTGTGTATCGGCATACCAAATGTCGACCTTTCATAGCCGACTCAAAGGGAATAATTTGTGCAGATTGTTATAGGATTGTTGGAAAATCACCACGGCTGTCTGCGAATAATGGTAAATTAGAAGTAAAAAAAATAAAATATGCAAATGACAAGTAGATCGTTATATAAATCGTCGAGGATAGAGGGCATGATTTTAATGAAACGTACGTGGTTCAAAATAAGACTGAATGACAACGAAGTTTCGTGTATTTTATAACTAAATAGTTAAGTAAAAATGGAAAAATAATAATTATGTAGAACTTACAGCTCGTAATGTCTTTAGCCATTCATTCTTACGTTAGGCTGTACACAGGGATACGCTGGAGTAGACTCGACGAGAGTAGAGGATTGCTCTTGAGGCAGAGAAGTGACACAGAGTAAAAGAATGATGGAAGAAGGGGAGAACATAAAAGAGAATTTTTCAGTGTTATGCATGTCGGAATGCGTTGTTATAAGCCACTACACTGATTAATACTACTCGTGCAGCCCGAGAGGGAAATCACAATAGAACGTACAATAGAATTTCCAATTAAATGTGGATTGAAAACGATCAATTTGACGATTACTTACATAATGATATTCGGGAAAAGAATAAAGTATACATTCGGGATAGTTAAATTGAAATGTCTCGGTAGTTTTTATTTGCTTACACGTAATGCGTGGTACTAAGAATTAGGCAAACAATGGTGTAAGAATAAAACGTGATCTTATTTCAACGATAACGCATCACTGTGTACGTTTAAACAGAGATTTAGCTCCAATGCGACAAATTGGGAACTATAAATAAAGCTGTATACGTACATCCATAGAAATTGAAGTACCGCAAAAACCGCATTCGGTCTAGTTGGAACGCTACTAATGAGTTTAGTGTTGTATACTGTGTGGCGTTGTTGAAAATATCGCGTAAAATTCTCGTTGTAAATGTCACGGTAGGAATTAGAAGCTATATACGTAATTTTCCTAACGAGATCCGCACGATACGCGAACAAGACTGCGTATAACGCTTGTAGAATGCGAAACAACGGTAAAAAATAAAATTATTCGTTCAAGATATTCTAACTGAAATGCTTCGAAATAAAGTCTCAAGACGTGTTCATTATTCAAGCAGACGGAGCGAGAGAAAAAAAGTAAAACGCTTAAGCCAGCAACGAAGTCAGACCAGACTAGGAAGGAAGCAAGGTGCACGAGGTCATTGTCCTCAAAAAGGCGCGTAGTGGTAGCGTCATATTTCTGCGAGAACCTCTGACACGGTGCAGAGATGGAGAATCCTGGTGAATAGCGAAACGTTCTCTCCAAGAACCATACCGATTTCCAACGTACAGTAATCACATACTGATCCATTAATACGTGTACGCAGATCGATAAATTTGGCTCCCGGGTGACATTTACCGTTCACTCGAACATTTATCATCCATGCTCGGATGTACACGAGAAGAGGATACGAAGGAACGGAGGCAACGTCCCTGAGCATTGAAACGCCGTGTCGGACCGGTGCGCTGTGTCACGCGTCACAACATTGCGTTTGTCGTCGGCTCACACGCGATCCGTACGCAGCAGGGAGACAGGCAATGATGACGAAAGAACTAAAGAAACGTCATACCGCGTTGGATCGCGTTACGTCGTGTCACGTCGCGTCACTAGCATTACATTTCTATCACACACCCACTACACGTCCGGTAAACGAGCACTATAGCCGATGTACGGCTTCTCTGTGTTCGTTTGCCTGCGGACTGGAGCGTGCCCCAAAGAAAAAAAGCAGTTCGAATCGCGGCACGTTCTTTCAGGGCCGTACGACTGTTCGAGGGTAAGAGGTGTCAGAAGGGGGTGCTCGACGGAAGGGGTAGAGAACGCGTGAGGTCCGCGTGTGTCTTTTGGGCTGCCGGTCCCAACGTTGACTGCACCATCGGTCTCTATCGCGCTACTCGCAACCACCACCACTACCACTACCTCCACCACCACCACTACTACCACTACCGCCGCCACCACAGCTACCGTCACAGCCGTCGACGACGACGCCGTCGGTTGGCGTTGGCTATCGATTTTTCCGCGCAGCCTCCGCGGCCGGAGCACACAGACCGTCGACGTCTACTGGATAGTTCTAACATCGTTGCTTGCTACTTTAACCCCTTCTGATTCTCACCTGCCCACCTGTTTTTCTTTCTGCTTTTCTTTTTATTCCTTCACCAGCCAGTCTTTTTTCCACCAAGAAAAATGGACCAAGTTTCCCCAATAACGGTACCTATGCAGCTTCTCTTTCTTGACTATCGGGCCCATTGATTTAGTAATCTATTGTCATCGGTCGCTTTTGACTTTTTTACATGGAACTCTCGTACTTTTTCTCTTTCCTTTTGTTCTACTTCACTTAATTACAGCTTAAGCGAACTATTTCGCTTTATTTTACTTGTTTTTTTTTTCCAGCTATAATCTTCACCATTGCGAATATCAGCGATTGTTAGATAGCACCATCAGGATTGTCGTTACCATTTTTGTTTGTCCCGTTTCTTTGTCCCACTTAAGATGTAATATTCTGCTGTAAAATAGGACGAAAATTGCTTTTCAAATTCCTTTATGTGTTCTCCAACTCTTTTATTGATCGCATTTCTGTTGATCTTTCTTCCATGGCCTGGTTACTGCGGAACCCGGGATCTCCTAGCGACATTATGAAGGGGTTACATTCTTTTGTTTGCAATAAACGACGAATACGCTTTCAGTTATCCAAGGTCTTAAATTTGTTCCGCATTCGACTTATTAATTACCTAGCTGCGGGTTTGTCAATGCAAAACAAAATATCCTCAATTTTTTGCCAGAATACGTCATCGAGGTATCTTTTATGGATAAAATTCATTCCGCGTTTTTATCGCTTTTCTTATATTAAAAAAATTTTCAAACCTTCCTAATTCTGCTCTATAGACGAAGTCAACCTAGCAACAATGAGTTCAGTGGAAAATGAGAGAACTTTCTTCAGAAAAACGTGGCTCAAAGGAAGACATTCTTATCCAAAAGGAAGAAGCAGCCCAGCGATAGAATGCACGATTTTGTGGAAAGATTTCAGGAAAAACGTGAGAGATGAAGTCTTCCACTTTCATATTATACGATCTTTTATTCGTTTCCCTATCCCCTCGCTTGTCAGTGACTTTTACAAAGCCAGGAATGGCCAACAGTCGGCATTCTCGCTAACGAACGATCCAGGAATCTACATCGACTCCTGGAAGATGTTTGAGTTCGTTAGATGCAACCGATGCATAAGATAAGACTGAACGAAACTCTCAATTGTAAAACGATCGACGCAAATAGAAAAACCCGAGCATGAGCTCAAATATGCGTGACACACCCTTTTCAAGTGTGACATTTTATATTAAGGAATTATTTATACTAGTTTAAAGACAAAATATAAAGTATTAGCGATAAATGTTTCTAATTTTTGAGAAATTACCATCTTTCCGAAGCACTGACGCTGAATCGAAAGCCAAGATTTTACAATAATTTATGATTGAAAAGAAACGAAGAAACAACTGTTCTCTACACAACATGGTGCAGTATTTAACTTGTATCTTACTTTGTAATCCATTATTTATCTTTCAAAGTTTATGAAGAGATTCAGAAGTCTCTTTCAACATTGCATCTGCATATATCTTACAGCATGTACGCGCATGATAGAGACAGGTCAAAATAATTCTGATTATGCTAACTTAACGAAGACAACGAAGTTTCGGTGGAAGAACGAAACTTCGACGATTATTGAAGATAGAATATATTGTACAAGTATTGGTAGACAAGAAGGACGAGCTTCCGTTTTGAAGACTCGTTAAACGTGCTAGAAGATATACTAGAAGGAAGTTTGCACTTTGACACCCACGTGGCGTCGACGAACTTTAGCATCAACAAGATATCCTGGAAGAAGACTGAAGATTACGATCTTCATGAAGTTTGAATATTTCCTTCTGAACATCTTGTAAACTAATAAGTACATATAATAATATTAGTTAAAAACCATTAAAGTAATTACCGACTATGACAATATACATACAACGAAGATACTTGAAATTCGTGTATTTAAGATATAAATTATATTTTATAGTTTAAAAGATCATAATATAAATTTCATACGCAATTAATAGACTTAGTTGTCATCTAAAATTAAATTAGAGATTAAACAATTCAGAATCAATAACTTAGTCTTGAAATGCTGGTGGCCGATTGTGGACGGATGATTCTACTTGATGCTAGTAGTGCTACTCAATCTGAGGCCTGGCAATAAAGGAAGTAACGCTTACGCCAGCGAGTTTCTTGCGATAATGGGTAATCTTGGAAATGAGAAAAGCGAAGAAAAGAGACTTATAGTGATTTTGTACATGAAAAAAGCCAACTTGATATAATTTACTACTGCTGCTTACACATGCTGACGGATACTATCTCGGTGTAATTAAAAGATGTACATCGGATAAGAAACTTTATAACTACATATGTATGTAAAGCGTGTAACGATGACACGCTTTATGAAAAGTTCGAATCATTCAATTTAATCGGTCGTTTGTATCATATTGATTGAGGAGAATCTAATTAGTTTACAACTGTATCGTGCAACGATAGAAAATGTTCTCTAGAAAGAAATGGTTGAAATTTAATTTTTCATTGCGACCTCAACCAAGAACTCACAGGAATTAATTAAATCTGCGCCCAAAAGGATGACCTTAATGAGATAGGGTTCTCAGAATTAAACAATCTCCGCAAAGGGTCTGCAATTTCGTCCTTGATGCTCTTAAAACCCCAATTGTTGAATCTGACAACTAAAAATGAAATAATGCAATTTCCGCGCAAATAAATATTTTGTCTTTATCTTGATATGATTTCGTTTGAAGTGTCCGAATTAAAAATTACACAGTTTCACGTATCGTTGGTATAATTGAACCATCTAACGTGTGCAATTTTCTTTTATCGCTGGTATAACGTACAGAATTTTTGTTAAGGTACAACTGCGCACGCGAGAATACAAACAACATACACTGTGATACATATATGTATATACGTGTGTCCATAGCGATTCATAAAAAGCATTCTGGCGAGCAAAACCCTGTGAAGTATCGCGATAGGAAACATTTTTTGAAGTAAAAAGATAAAAGGATATTCTTCGGAGGAGACCAGGAAATAGAGATAAGGAGGGGCACAAAGGGCATTCAGATAAATTCAGAAAACTGTAAATCCCATGAAAATCTTTCTTCAAGCTGTTTGAAGCGAGACAACCATAGACGAATCACTACGAAGGGTATACACTTATGTACATATACACCTCAGCAGAAAATATATGAATATTTGTACGTATGACAATAATAGGTGTACTTGTACATTCGGCATTCTGTGACATCCACATTTCTCATGACGTTAATTTGAATACTTTAGCAGGTCGCTTGAATATTTTACGCATTTAAAATAAGAGAAATCAATTTTAAACCAGTTTTCACGTGAAGTTATTTATATCAGTAAAATTCAATTTCGGACTTCTAACGCTTCTATAGTATACTATGATATGCTAATTCTTTACTAACTTACACGTTCGATTTGATTTATTTTCTCAAATGTGAATTTGTTGCAAAGACTCCAAGAAGGTACTAATTCCAACTTTAATGATATTTCCTTTTAAATATTTGCAACTGATTGGTACCTGATTTGTAAAATATAGTCCGTATATAAAGATATAAAAGTCAGAAACATAAGGGGTTCTGAAATCTTTTCTAAAATCGTAAAATCCCTCTTGTAGTTTGAGAAATGGCCGTTTGTTCTTGAAGGACTAACTTCGAACTAATCTGAAATATCTCTTAGAACTACGTAAGCCAAGAAGAGTCGGGTCACTGGACGAAAGATATATTGAGTTTTCGTATATAGTAACGTCAATTTTTAGAATAGTATCTATTTATAATACCGAGCTTTTCGATCAGTATTCACGATTATATATATTTATCGGTACATAGATTGACCCTCTTTTTAGATATTGAACTTTCTAACTTTAAACTTTCTATTTGTTATTGTATGTACGTATGCATATAAAGAAAAGAATAAATATTGTACTTCTTTCTTATTTATAAAGTAAAATTTCCTTTCTCCATTATACATTGTGATTCATTGTGATTCACGAGTACGATTTATACATGAAAGAATTTTTATTATTCAAATGAAAGGAAGTTTATTGTATATCGATAAATTCAGAAGTCACTCAATGTTTATATCTTTCCACTTATTCTTTCGTTAATTTTTATCGAGAGAAGGGTCTATTTAAATTTCCAGTAAATATGCGTCAACTTGTAACACCAAAATCGACATAAATAAATTATTCTCATGTTTTATTTATATACCGTTACATATTTCATAAATTCGTGAAACATGTTTCAGTATACTCCCGGAGCTGTTTCAAGTGTTTTTCAAACGAGCTCATTATATCCGTGGTATGCTTCTAACTTTTTAAATGGAAACAAATATACGTAATCCATTTTTTAATATATCACGACTACAATGTTTTATATTAACAGTTTACTTTGACACAGTTGAATTTATCTATTATATATCGAAAGACTTAATTTTAGAATATGTATACATACATATACGAGTAGGAATTATATTTCAGCTTTTCCCTAAATCACTTACAAATGCCGCAGACCATCTTCGTAGCACCATGAACGCAAGGTAAATTTTCACGAAGGATACTTTAGAGTATCGGATAGTTGTGTGCTTAATGACCACGATCCCCTTTCCAGTCACTTGTCATGTAAAGTTCGGTCGTCTTAGTCTGGCCCATTATTAGAATGAGTTACATAATAACCCATCAGTCTCGCGTGATTACTCAATTCCATGAGCTTTTCCGAAATTATACTAAATTTAAACCGAAATTACGTCTTGGTGAACTCGCTCGATAATTTATACTGAAACTCTATACAGTAGAGGAGAGAATTTAATTATTATTAGCAATTATTCAATTTCAATCATGCACATCCTCTATATGCTACAACCGAGAGAAAGAGAGAGAGAGAAAGAGCTAACGAGGGACGTCAAACGCAGTCCTTATTAATAATTTTGATTTCGGAGATTTCAATTACGGCGGTGTAGCTTTCATGCAGCTCCCAGTCAATTTACAAGAAAATTTCCTCGACTTTCCTTTAAGCTTTCGTGTAACATTTGCCCACGTGACGGAAAGAAGTTTCCCAAAAAGAAAATTAATATGAAGTTAACAGTATAGTGACCCTTCCTCGGTACATTCAAATTCTCCTAATATTCCCTCTCACCGAATTCAATGATAATTATAGTGATATTGCAAAACTTCATTAACAGACAGCTGCGAGAAATGAAAGTTCCCAATGTAGCTTCAAAATTCATTTACCGTCTCTGCTGCCATTAATTATTGAGATAAAACGAAGTAACAAAGTGGGAGAGCTATTACAAACCATGATACTTCTCGAGGTAAGATCTCCCCTAAAGCAATAAAAACGTACGCTATCATTTTTCAACGATTCAGAGAAAAGTCGTTCGCCGTCTTCTTCAATTCCTTTCGACAGTTTTCGCTGCTGCCATTATCGAACACTTCCTTGCTCACGTTCATGAACATTGAATTTACTGTTCAAAATACTGTGGTTTCATCAATTTTTGAACGATCACCTTTCATGTCAACTTCTAGGCTACCAAAAATAAATAAAAATAACGCTGCCAACGTATGCATTTCGAGAGAAGCTCGAATATGTATATCAGCTACACAAATATCTTAAAATATAGTATCGGAAGATATTGTTCGAAATGCAATTAGGGTTATCTATGAATAATACAAAAAAAAAATTATAAAATCGATCTGGTAATCGATAAGAAATATATTTCGAAAACAAAATCATCTACGATATATTGAAATATTGCTAAATTTCTTGCATTTTGGTATGAATTTCTATTTACAAAACTGAACTTTCTCTGCTACAATTTTACGACATCAATTAGCTACTTTAATCCTAACAGGAAATAGTTTTAAGCATAAATAGACGATCGATCTGCCTGTCTACTATCTACGCGTGGATTACACGTTAGTGTGTACATGTCCCCGTTTCTTATAAAATAAACTCTATTTAATCTGGAATCGAGACTGAATGCACCAGTGTTAATGGAATTCAGCCTGCTGGATGTGACACGCTCCACTAGGTCCTCGGACTCAATTGAGAAATAACTAGGAGGTTCGATTTAACGGAGCGTGAAAAAAAATTCAATGTACAAAAGAAAAAAGTAAAAATAAACACAGCTATCTGACATACCGCGTATACATAAGAAATTAAAAATTCTAATACTTTGTACCTAATTAGCCAAAGAACGATATGTATATAAATAAGGATGATTAAATACATAAAGCTCTGCGTAAACAAAATTGCAGAAGTAAATAAAATATTTCTACATTTATGTCAACGTAAATAACCATCCAACAACAAAGAACTCACCTTCATCCTTGTCCGTTCCACCACAAAGTAAAAATGTTGAGACCATAAAAAAGTCTTGTGATAAAACTGTCAGCTCCAACTATGTTTATGGAATAATGAATGTCGCCTTCAACCTGGAACAAGAAGATTAAAAATGTTACTTATTCTTTGGAATTCATTACTAATACATACATATATATAAGAGAAATTGGAAGGACAAAAATAGCTCTAAATATTCTAAAATTATTGGACATGACCAGAGTAATAACATTGGCGCCCATGTAATAGGAACTGCGCCAAACTACCTGAATCGTGGGATCTCGACTCCTGTACCCGGGATCGTCCGAGCTGATCTCAGATGGATTTAAGGTTCCAAGAGTGGTCCAGTGTATATTTTTCACTGGTAGAGTTATGTAAGCTGGATCAAAGAATTCGACGGTAATCTAAAGAATCCAAAAACCTAAGAGTAGTCTAAGCATATCTCATAATAAATTGGTCCAGCGTAGATCCGAAGATCCAGTGATGGTTCATGACGTATCTTTCAATTTTAGACTAACTTTAGAAGGGATTCAAATATCCAAGTTTTCCACAGCGTTTTTCATAACTCTACACAGATCTAGAATGGACTTAAGAATTCAGAAATTATCCAAATTATGCTTCACAGTTCTAACCTAGATTCAAGGATCCAGCAGTATCTCAGAGTAACCTTACGATTCTGAATTGGTACAGGTGGAGCCTAAGATCGGACACTACGATTGTGAAGTAATTCAAGGTAACTTTCAGAGTCTCGGTGTTTATAATTTGCAGTTACACCGCAGTAGATCTTGCAGCAGCCTTAGAGTTCTACGAACACAGGATATTTTAGAGGCGAGTTTTGCGATCCTGGGTCAGGGATGTGATTGGTTCATGGCCTTCAGGAGGACTGCGGGCGAATCCTACAATCGCAGGGTCACAGAGTTCATAGTCTTGTGACCTTGGTAAAATTCAAGGCGTGTCCCTTCATTTCGGAGTCAGGGATTTCGGTGTTCCACGATCTTAAAGTCGTCCAGGATGATTCTTACGATATCACGATCAAAAGTTTCCAGTACACGCGTTTGTAGTTAATAGGACAAACCACGTGTCATAAAGTACGAGTTTATGCGACCCTAAAGATCATCCGCTTTGAAATTCGTGTCATTTTATAGGATGTATGTTGGTACCTCGCAAAAGGATACATTTGATGTAATGAATTTTCCTATACATATTCACCCCAGTGCTTCCTATCTGATATGTGTTAATAAAAAAATGTTTCCGAGTACAAAATGTAGGATATCTCGTGTATTATAAGATAAATGTTATCCTGGTAGGTCACTCTATTGTAAAAATATAAACTGTAAATCAACAAAATTTGAAGGATAAAGAATACTAGGGGAAGTGTGCGGGCATTATCGATATTCGAAGGACGGTGGTGTTACCTCAGTGCGCATTATGTGGGTTACTAGTCCAAGGTCTAACTTCGTTCGTGTCCTGGAACATAAGCTCGTTTGTATGCTGGGTAATTTACCCGAACTTCCGGTGACCTATATCATTCGCGTATATCTATCTTATCCCCAGATAAAAGTTACGAATACACAATTTTACATCATTTTTCTCATAAAAGTACGATAATGATTTTAATGCGCATCTGTATATGCTCTTATAGTTTTAATCATTTATCACTCCCCGTGTTTCTTCAAGTAGTATGTCCTTTTGTTTATCTGCGATGCTGGCTACGTTTTATATTTTGATTCTTTCTTATTATCAACACCCACAGATAATAAACGTAGTTTAAAATATTTCAATAATTATCACGCCTTTCTCTCCTTCGGTTAGATCTATCAGTAATTTCACCGTGATGCTTATACTCGTATTACAGGTTTCGAAAAACTTTCTCCTTCGAAACGAATGAGAGTTGTAGATGAGGAGATACTAAAAAAGGAAGGCAATGAAAATTGAAGAATTACATTAAGGATTCGGTGCCAAAGCGGTCGAATCGACTCGATCGATTTCCCGCAGATCTACTGTCGTTTCTGCAGAAGGAAGTTGTTCCAGAACGTGCCTTCGCACCCTACGACGTCTGTCGATACGTTATTCAATTCCACAGTATCGGATTTCTCTTCTCAGTCTGCAGTCAGGCTACAACGGCAACTGCAGTTGTAGTATCTAACAACGATGCAGTTCTATCGAGGTGTCCTTCCGCTCTTTTTCCCCGCGTTTCCACGTTTCGATATTTGACAAGCCAAGCAGCGTACAAAAATATTTACAGAATCATATTCTGCCAATCTAAATTGCGAAGAACATTAACGATCAACGATACAACAGCTTGGGCGATGTTACAACAAACTTGTAGTTCTCGTAAACTCACTCGAGCAAGATGTGTCTTGGTATATCTGCATTTTAATCAGGTTAAACTATTTAATAAAGGCAAATGTATTTCTCGCTCAATGTTACTTTGCTTATTAAAAATTATAATGCGTGAGTAATTGTGGATTATAAAAGCGACATACGTGGCTGTACATTCACGATAAGAGGCTCGCCTAATTTGTGACTCTGTTGCCTTGCAGTCTGCATCCATTATTAATTCTGTACGTAATAGTGGGAGTTTCTCCATGTATCTCATACAAACGATGAGCTTGTGTCTGTAGTCAGATTAAAATTCATGTACATGTATAATATATCCTTGAATGCAATTTCGGGTATCAGTGTAAACCTCGATGTGAACAATAGCGTTAAATATTGAAACGATCTAAGGATATTTCACTAACCGTCAGACATATTATAAAATACTGATGAAACTGAGACTTCTCAATCGTAAGAATGGTCAATTAGTGAGCATTATTCGCAAAGCTATAAGTAACACGTTATTGTCTTTAATCACTCTATGAACTGATTCTATCGCTTACATATTATCTGTTTTCAATCATTAGACTACAGCAATGTAATCACACGATGAATTTTTAAGAAAAAATTAAGCTTATGAAATTTAAATAAATTGTTAATTCCGATCTGAAATAATTGAAAGAGTGTAAACCATTTTCATGAAACAGAGCTTTGATATATGTCTACGTATTTAAATTGTTAATTAAAGATAAATACTTACTATTTTGATTATGTAGCATCATATTTTAACATTTAATTTTTAAGGTTATAGTCAGAAGTGATAAAAGCAATTATCGTATTGCAGTGAAGGCTGTTCAATTTTTACGACAAGAACATGATATATGTGGATTTTATGTTTCAAAGGATTGTAACATATTGCGTATCTGGTATTTTAATAATTTTTTCTTCTGTTCTACTCACACTTTTGTACTTGTTCACAGATGCAAGTATGTTAAATTAAGAATTTACGCGTTTAAGATCCGGTTAAATTATACGTTCTCTTGCATGATTAAACAAACGTTAATATAATTCATTCCTCGTAATTACACAGCTCAGAGTATCCTTGAATCTTCGTAAAAAAAAGTAAGTAAACATTTATATTTTAAAATTGCAACACACTGATACAAAAACAGATAATAAAAATGAATCAAAGGGAAATTAATTTCACAAAACAAACTGACCAAATCATACGAGAAATTCGAACCATGCTTGCGTATCTGGCGTATGTAGGAATGTGACAATAGTTATACGGAAAGATCCGACTCAAGGTTACCATAGCCTTGAACATGGAATCAAATAGCCGATACATCGCGTCGGTCCAGAGATGCTTCGAAGGATAAAAAGTCCAGTCGTTGAAATGGATTTTCAAGAAGAGAAAAAAGAACGAATGCGACTAGAACGAATTGCGAAATAGAGAGAGAAAGAGAGGAAGAGAGAGAAGGCGTGAGAACCGGATAATATCGAACGTCAACTTGCAATGGATAGTTACAATCTAACGGAGCTTTTTGCATAACGTGACACGATACACGATATCTCAGATCAACAAACGTACAGAGTTAAGCAGCGATAGCTGTTTGAAATGCGTATTTCCTAGATGAATGCTATATTTCACCAACCTCGCAGAACCGCTCTTTGACGTAGCGATGTGCGAAATTAAAACTGATTAAAATAAATAAAATCGATTCCCTATCTCTTGTCACCGTAATCGCGAAATGCAACTTATTTATAAATACATACGTCGTAAAAAAAAAAAGACGGATGTATCTCGCATGAATGATCCGATTTTCAGAAGTGGATCTTATTAAGAATCGCGTATTAAATTAAAGAAACCGAATCCGCTTATCACGTGACAAGTACTTATTTAAATCGCGCTATCCATTTCTTTTTATAAATTAAAAAGTGCATCATTAAAGTTCTTTACGGTACGTGTCGTTTAACTTATACCGCGTAAAAGGTACCGAGAAACAAATGCTATTAACCATCTATTCACGCCCGCCTTTTTATGAAGACTTCATAAATTTAGCAATAATCTTGCTACGTCAGGCTCGAGATACATAAAACCGAGCGAATGCATACACACGTGATTGCGAGAAGGAATACCGGTGAGTTCAGTTTTAATACACATACCCGCGTCGTTATTTTCTTTACATAAAATTTTATGAAAGCTTTTCACACAGTAAGAATTCGCTATGCAAAAAGAAACGAATGATGTCGACCCTCATGGCAGGCAGGATCTTTTTAAAAATTTATTAAGGATACAGCGCGCGGTTGTTAGACATTATGGTCTTTCAAGATCAGGTTATCTCATTTTTTCAACCCTTTAATATGCATGTCTGCAATAAAACAGAGATGTGTATCGGTAAATTTTATTCAGGACACGCCCACAACTTGTTCTATCTATGATGCATTATTGCGATAATTTTGCTTCGCCTACGTTCTCATGACGTGTATCATTGCGCATCAACACCGTAAGAACAGGTACGATATACTCTGCTTATGTGAAGAGCGATCCGTCATTGTTACTTGTTTCACGTTCTTCAAACGAATAAAATGAATAAACTACACGTTCGATGTTAAATCTAAACAGGAAATCCACCACAGTTATTTAAAATTGAGTAATAATGTTTTTCGATATTTAATACTGAAAGTTGAACGGTTTGAGAGCGGATCTCCCATCGGAATTCTGAACGAAGGCATAATATTCGGTGATATGATAAGGTGTTACGGGATAAAAACAAAATATTAAGAAGTATATACAGTAAGGAATTATTTTAATGCGACGAAGATTTAAAAAAAGATGTAACCTATACCGCATCGTACTTGAACCGGGATCGACGATTTTCGATTAAATAAAGTTGAAGTGAAGTGTAAAACCCATCGTCCATAAATAGTTTATATCTTGCTTATAATCTCATTATATTTTCTACAACGTTTGCGTAGAATGAAAGATATCGAACGAGTTCTATTTAAATTAAACCACGGATAATTAATGTTTTCCTTCCGAATACTCGTACAATGTCAACTCACTGTTTTTTGCCCGCTCTATCAGTGTATACATGCAATATGACGGTGATTAAACAAAACCATTCATTAACAGGAGCCATTAAGAGGAAGTCGATATCATCACGATATACGTGAATCATAATGTACATTTAAAAAAGTGATGGAAATTATTTGTATTTACGATCCTTTACACAGTAAAAATACGAATGTCGACTTTGTAGAAATTGAGTTAACGTCTCTTACAATCGAGTTATTTTCTTTAAGGTATAATATACATCGAATAAAGCTGCAACCTTCGTTTCCTTTTTTTACTCCTCCAAGCGAATTGTTTTATCATCGTATTATCGTTGAAATTTTTTGTGTACGGTCCGTCTACATACAGGTATAAACTAAGTTCCTTTATTCCCAGAATCGAATCGTAAAAGGAAAAACTAGATGGACAAGCGTGACGGAAATGCTAAACCAGAAATTCCGTGAGACGTCAGATGGCACTTAAATAAGGCGATATGAGTAATCTATGTAGTTAATAATATCCATATAAAATGAACAAATATACAACTACCGATGATCGTAATTCGTATGAGATTTCCTTTATACATGTGTACCTATATTAATGATCATCTGTTAACAATCATTAATATTGATCGTCATGTATTGGTATTCAAACGTACAAAGTACAAAATAAACGTTTCAGGATTTTCTCCATCAAAGATAGTATAGAGATAGTATTAATGTTTCGATCTCTCTGTTCAGTAATAGTGTCTAAACTATCAAAGTTCTTAGAACAATTTGTATCTGCAATCGAATGTATGTATCTGTAACACCCAGGTTGAGAATGCAATGAGACGAATAGCCAATGTACCAGCCTCTGGAACTATGTTTCATTCAAATAGAGGTTATCGATAACAATCAAGTTGACTTATCCTTGATAAACTAGCGAGCACTTGTGGTGACTATTGAGGTCTTACGAAACTGCAACCTGTATATGATTACGAATGGTCATTTGTTTCTTTTTCAACACGGCTATAAACGTTTCAACATCTTGGCGAATTTATTAACGAAACACAAAACTGACTAGTTTTTCGTCTAAAAAATATTCATTTCAGGGATAAGTTTTATTCGTGTCCTTATTTTACATTTAGAGTGTCGTATAAGTACTTCAATTAGATACTGGAATTTCCTACAAGTAGTTAAATTTTTTCCTCGTGAATCCCAGATACTTTTGTTTATATAAAAAGCTATTTCAACACAAATTAGAAATAAATAAACTCGATCAGCAGGTAGAGGAAGATTCTTAGTACGATATAGGGACTTCAATATCAAATTCTCAGAAAGAATAAATTAAATTAAGCAGGAAAGTGTTTCATAATCTTTATATGCATGTTACTATATTGATAAATTGCAATTAATTATGTAATATATTTCCCCTTTATGGATTACATTCTCCTTTTACAGGTTACTACGCGTAATTACGACAATTCGACAAATTACGAATCAATTAGCGTTTAGAGGTGTATTATATGCTTTATATCGTTTACATAAAAATTTAATCTGGTTGAGTCACATCCATTAAGATCGAACATATAAATCTCATTTTCTAATTTTTCTCACGTATTATAGTATGAGTATTTACAACTCTGAGATGTATTAAGAAAAGTCTGCTACTTCTTAAAATACTCTTAATTATTTATATATTCAAGAACGAATTGCCTAACACTAAATTCAATCTTTGCTTACTTTCTCTGTTTCTTTTTTTAAAGTTCCAATCTTAGATTAAGCAACAGAGAATAGTCGGCGAAAGTACCAGAGTATAAGATTCGATTGCAAGGAACCACATGGTTATATAGGATACTTTCAAGGCAATCGAGAGTAATCTTTATTTAACGATGACATACAACTTTCTCGACAACATGATATTGAACTTTAGTCACCTAGGCAAGGAACAGTTCCCGCCAGAAGATCCATTCTTTAAGTACTTGGCCTTCGAAGAGCACCACGATTGGCAGCAGGAAAAGGATCAACGTAACGAGCAAAAACGGGGAACCCACGATAAAAATCAAGAGAACTGCAAACCTGTTCGCCTATGTTCCTTATCCACCCCCACCCAACGAGTTGTTTTAGTTAAGCACGAGCAAGAATATATACTTCTTCGTAGATCGTGCGGAGAAATTGTACATTCCGGACGTACCCGTCGTTCCTTGCATCGTTATCCAACCGGCGTTAACAGAATAAAACATGTTATTCGATTTTTTGCTAATTCTTTTTAACTTTATTTTGTCCGTCACCATGGTCAACTGTAATTTGGATTTACAACTGTTACACGTGGTAAATAATCATTTCGTTATCGAAAGATTTTGCAATCGTTTTATGATTTTACAACCGTATGCAAATAGTTGTGATCTTTCAAACGGATATAACCTCTTTTCCTAGATAACTTGAAGTGAAAGTGCATAATCATTTATCTAGTAATGTGTAAAATAGTCGGTGATTATTTTGAGTTATTATTAGTGAAAAGTAATTTTAAATTAATGGCAAAATATGTTTTTCAAGGTGTTTCGACACGGTGATAAGGTACCGCAGCGGGAGTATCAAAACTATCCTAACGATCCTTATCGCGACTACTCGTATCATCCAATGGGTGATGGAGATTTAACGAACGTAAGTAAAAAATTTATGTAATAATTAATAGTCAATGATGGAATAATTAAAAGTTAATGTATATTATCTATAACGTAGTTCACAACTATAAATATCGATTATGATCTTATTCTTACACATTTCAATATAATCACATCTGGTAGATCTTTGTAACCTAGATACGAATCTCAATCTCATATACTATGTCAATACTAAGGTGTGGTTTAATAAAGTATTTTGCGAGTTCCAAGAAATCCTTGGAAGTGCGTTCAAAGAATTTTGTCTTTACAAGTGGTTATTCAAAACTCTGGGCGAGCTTGAGTCATTCTTCTCGCGTATTTTCATACTATATATTTTTCTACCATAGTAAGATGTAAAAATATTTGATTTTTAATCTTTTCAATTTTTTAATGGCGCACGGTAACTCTGTAAGATCACGTTTTCTAAAACGTCTTTTCCAACGCCTCAACGTTATTTCCATAAGATATAAGATAAAGAAAGTAATCATTATCTATTACGAAACAATTACGAAGTCATTAACGACACATACCGGCAAACACAAACGATAATTGTTTCGTGAAACTATGTATACAGCGAGGCAAGCTGCGAGAATACAGGATTGGGACAATGCTCCGTGAACGTTACGATCAATATTTCGGGCCAGATTACTGGCCGGAGAAGATCTATGCCCGATCGACTTATATCCCAAGAACTCAGTTGTCTCTAGAGCTAGTTCTAGCTGGATTATTCCCACCCTCGGAGAAGCAAACCTGGAATCCGAATCTATCTTGGATTCCGGTATTCTCGTTCTTCGAGCCTTATGAAACTGACAATCTTCTATTTCCGCATCATTGCCCCAGGTAATTCTGTTCGTGTCTATCTTTATTATGAGATGCGAATTATTCGTGAAAAATAGGATTGTAAGAACACCTGACAGCTCTTGATATTTCAATATAATAATTATGTATCTTTATCGTTTGTGACTCAAGGTACAGAGAAGAATACAGTAAATTCCTACGACAAAGTAAAGCGCGGGATTTAATGAGCAAGTATAAACCTATAATGAATTATTTGACCCAGAGAACCGGGAAGGCCATCAACACGACATCCGCTGTTACTTATCTTTATAATTTGTTAAAAGAACAGGTGAAGTTACTTTCATACTGTACATGTATTGAATATAGATTTTTTAAAGGATCAGATAGTTGAAAAACATTGATTTGCAGGCATCTCAAAACCTGACTCTGCCAGAATGGACCAAGACAGTTTATCCTACTCCGATGAAGGAGATAATCGCGCTAGACTTTAGACTCAGATCATACACAAGAACGCTGAAACGTTTGAATGGAGGTACAAGGATACTAATTTGTTTTTTACGTGGAACATTGTTAATATCACGCGAGAGATACGTTAATCATTCTTGTACTTTCTTTTTACAGGTTTGTTAATACGTAAAATGGTAGAAGATATTAAGACGTACAAAGCGGGCAAATTAGAACCGTACGATAGGAAAGCGTTCCTTTTCTCAGCGCACGAAATGAACGTCGCTGCAGTTGCGAGAGCTTTGGAATTGGACGAACCCATTGTTCCTGCATACGGTGCTACTCTCATTCTAGAAACGCTACGCGATAAGAAAGGGAATTATTACGTTCGGGTAAATATTTCATCCATAAAATGCGGAATGTTACATTAAAAATGTATTTATTAATAATTACTTTTATTACTTCGTTGCTAGGTTTTACACTGGACTGGAGTTTCCGAACAGCTTATGATCGAAACGATTCCTGGTTGCACAGAACTATGTCCCTTAGAAAATTTTTTTGCCATCGTAAAGGATGTGTTACCAAGCGACGATGAATATCATTGCCACCCTACTGAGACTATAAAAATGTCAAGCAATAGCGAACAAGTATATACCTCAGGCTCGAGTTTAGCTGTAGGAAAAACCTGGTATTACGTAATATCTCTTTTGTTCCTTACTATTTCAATTCTACGTAATGCTATCGTTAATGTTTATCTTTAATTTTGCAAAGGCAGAGCAAGGATTGCAATAATATTGTTAGCGTTTGGAAAATGTTGATATGATATTTTGCGTCTTTGAACTGAGGTAGCTAGTAAAAGTATTTGAATACTGCTAAGAAAGATTTATGTTTGTATTAGTAGATTCTTTTAATATCAGTACCATAAGATGTTGCTATTAGAATAGTAATACTTATATGTAGATGCTCCATAAAGTATTAAATTAGACAATTGCAATATTGTTGTAATCTCTAGTCAGGATTATTAACACTACAGTCGTATAGATATCTTTTCCTTCGTCATTAAGGTGTATTAAAAATTCTTGTTTATGTTGTCTGTATATAGCTATATATAAATATAAAACATTTAAAATTATATATATATATATACTTGAATATACACGAATGTCGGTAGTGTGTACCATTTGAAAATCAAAGTATTATATTTTAGAAAAAATACGTTTGATTCTCTAAAACGGTACGTGTATAGATTAAAAATACAGTCCAAACAGATCACAGCAGTGCCAATATTCCCGTAAATGAATAAAGAAGAGTGTTTGGCAGACACGAAATGAGAGCAGATTCGATTTGCAAGTTGACGACTTGATTCTCCTATTTTCATCCAGGTTAAAAGTTCAAAAACCTTTATAGAGTAGATCTAGCGAAATATTTATCAGTTTAGGTTGACATTTTCCGTGACTGTGATAATGTAAGAATGATAGTGGAAATATAAGTCCTCGTTATTAGCATAAAGTGCGATTGATGAACGCTAAAATTAATAAAAACTACATTTCCTATTTTTTGACACTAGTTTTTCACACTCAAATCAAAATGATCAATAATTTTTATTGATGATACAATCTATTGTATTTTTATAACAAATTTGCAATTTCAATTATGTTAAATATGTTTATCTTTTTCGAGACAACATAGAGATAATAATACTGCCTTGATTTACATTTGAAACGAAATTAATCAATGTATACCTCAATTATTGCAAATGCTTTGAGTGTATCTACACATAATTCCGCAGAAGAGTCACTGGCTCATACAGTACACGTTGTACAATTCAGCTCAAACAGTAACACGCTTCAAGTGACCTGTGTATTAATTTACATAAAACAATCGGCACATGTATTCTTGTGATGCAATGTTCGCCGGTAAACTGAACGCTCGAGCACACATAACGAATGACTTTTTAACGAGTGGTGTTGCTTTGGTTAATCTTTCGCATCAAGATTACAATTAGCCTCGAAGTCTCACGAAGAGGAGTAGAACGGATAAAATTGAGCTTACGATCGTTATACGAGAATTAAATTTTTCGTTAATACATATAATTAAATCAAAATTAAAAAATATTTCTATCAGAATCTTATGGTAACTTTGAACTATTATATTATTACATATTAAAAGAAATTTACCATATAATACATTCAAGCATTTATACACTGAATAATATATTGGAAATGGTTAACATATTGACAGAGTTTTGTTAAGGGAAATTTTTGAATTACTGATAAACAAAAAGCGAGTCTGAATGATCGATGCACATGCAACTGCAATATAGTAATACCTGTACGCCTTCTTGCGAAAGCTCTACAGTGACTAAGAAATATTTCGACGTTCAGCAGCACGAACTAGCTTGCAAATGGATTGGAACGCTGCAAATACTCTGCAGCTTTGTTGAAGGCGCGCTGAAGCATCATTTGTTCTCTCATATTTATTACTAAAAGCATATCCTGGATAATTGATAGAATTCATATTTCATTCCTTATCAATACTTCCCATTTCAATTATGTATTAGACTCTCCTAATCATTACAAAGATCATTAAATTCTCATTACAGCAAAAAATTAATATTCATCTTATTTCAGCAAACAATAAATGGTCATAAGATATTACGCGTAGGTGTAGTAAACAAGATACTTGATAATAGTTTTAAAATTACTAGTCACTGTCATTATCTTATTTTGCATATTTTCATCAGAAATACGTAAGCGTAGAGAATCGTATTAAACCAAAAAATTCGAGGTGATCCTTTACCGTAACTTTAAAAGGGAAAAATTGGAGTTAAGTTGGGATGATACTCTACACAATTGAATATTTTATAGATGAAATCTTACAGATGTAATCTATAGGAATTAATCGCGAACGATTGAAGGAAAATCACACAGAGTTCAACGATGCATATAATTTTGCATAAAAACAAATTTATGATAATTATAGGCAAGGCAAAACGTGTGGGAATTCTTGGACGATATCGCAAATAGTGACTTCTCAAGGCTAGGATTTCCCAATAAGCATGTAATTATTTAAAAGACAAACGGAGATAACCGCAGTTGACGCGTCAGTATCTTGAAGAAATTCCCGAACTGCATTGCGTAAATTCCGACCTTCCATACCATCATAGTGTCATTTATCCGATATCGTTGTAATTTCTTGAGAGCATTAAATCATACCTTTTTTAATAGAATAAGTTCTTCGTTAGAATATAACTTACATATCCGCAGAATTCTATAGCAAAATTTTTCTTTTATGTATTATAGCTTATTTCTCTAGATTTCACAATGAATTCGTCCTTGTACTATGAAGGTGGAGGATAATTCTATGACCTAAAGCGCAAGTATGACCATTTTAATGTAACGAAATAAAGAAAAAAATAACTAAAAGCACTTTTGACACCATTCCTTTATAGAAGAACGATCACTGTTTCCACTCGGACAAATGGCGAAAAATTTCTCGCGTTAAGAATAAGGTGAAATCAAGTGCTGTGTAGGTACAAGAAAAGAAGAATGTAGACAATCATTGGAAAGAATGCTGCAGGAAGAGCATTGTTCAAGCTTTATGATGTGTACATAATCGCACGCGTACATTTTTACAACTTTTCTTAACGTTTACTTCAATTATACGTAGGAATGCGATTTTTCTTACGCGCAAGAACTACTTACACGACGATTGCATCACGCGCAACCTTCAATTCATTTTAATTGTTTTCTAATCTTCATTCTTGATATAATGAATTTATTCTGAGACACAAATATATTAAAAATTTAAATAATACTTAAATGCTATTTTAAACATAAATTGATCTTCACATTAATATATAAAAAGAATCTTTTATTTAAAAAAATATTTGAGATTAAAAAAATATAATATAGGGCAAACACTTTTTCAAGCAAAATGTGATTCGTCTATCCGCAATCGATTTGAGTAGGTTACTGGCCGAACTTTTGTTTGGTAGCCTAAATGGTAAAACCGCGTCCGTGGGATGCATACAAGTGCATTATCAACACCAACAGTAACTACATTAAACTAGCAAATGCATTTTGTGTGTCTAAGTGAAATAGCTTGTCGTTGTTAATTTATGGCTGGGCCTCATATCATGTGGAAAACCTACCACAAAAATCAATCTGCCACCATAAATGAGGATTATATTTTCATAAATACATCATCAATTTCTCATCGATATTCCTCTATGATCTTTGTGCTATATGTGAATCGACCTGCCACTAAAATGTCGAATCGATTACAGCTGTCTCATCACTGTAATTAACTCGACGTTGCTTAAGGTGCGCTTCGACCGTGCATCAACGCCACAGAAGCGTGGATAATTTGCGGAGCGTAAATTGGAACGTACGATGGCGATGTCAGCGATGCCTATTTCAGTTATAAATATCTTGGAATGAATCGTGATGCGTTTCCGGAAGGTAAATGAGAATAGATAAAAGGATATTCTTTCAAATTAATAATTGTAAGAAGCAGTCACGGGAGCGTAAAATAAATCAAACAATCGAAAGATTTCGGTCGAAACGCCGATAGCGATTTTTTCTAATTAAATTTGAAAAGAAACAAGATTTTCTTAAGTTGCCCAATAGCGTTTGCGCTTTCGAATTTTCCATTCATTGAATATCCGTGCGAGGTTTCGTATCTATTTGAAATAATCTGACTCGAGCGCCGCGTAAAGATTGCGTAAATGTGAGTCACTTTCAGATGTTCAAAGTATTATGACACATTTTATATAACGTGTTCACGTATAAACTGTACATAGCTAATACAAACATGGTATGTCATATACATATATATACGTGTTCAAGAGACAAGATTGGAAATGACCATCGGCGAGCGAGATTCGAATAATGTAACGCGACACATACATACGTGAAGTAAATATAGAAAGAAAATCCTTACCCATTTTTACTACACTAACATCATCGAACGATTCTGTAGTTTCTCCGCAACTTCTCGAATGTATTCTACTTTTCATCCAGGTTTTCCGTTTTTCTTTGTACTCAAATGAATGATGACAATACATCAACTTAAAAATTGATTATAAATAGTAAATTCAATATCACATTATTTTCTTTTCTTCACGTTTTCACGTTTCTCCTTAACCAATAAATTAAGATTACGATTTATGTTTATGTGTATCACTACACTTAATACCAGATACAATCAAGGATCAATTCTCAATTCTGTGACTTGATGCTTTGTTTACCTCAAAAGTGTACTTCCGTAGATAAAAAATGAAGATTGTAATTTCACTAGACACTCGGCACAAATTTTACAACCGTTACGCGATAAACTATGAGTATACAATGTTAGCTGTCACAAAAAATATAGCCACTTAGCAATATACCGGACAAGCATGCACATGTTGCCAGGTTGAATCTGCTGTCACGCCTTGAGCTTCTCCGATGCATCGTGAGCAGGTGCCAGGTAAGGGGTTAGAAAAGTCGGTGCCCTCGGCATAGTTTCTTCTTCAAGCAATTGTATTCACACATGTCTCTTAAGTGTTTTTCATGTTGTCAAAACGAAGGATACTTTAACTATCGTGTGCCATTTTATTATACAAAACAGAACAAAATTTATAGAACATCATGAAATAAAATTTCCGTTAATAATACAAATATGTATATACATGTATATGAAGAATAAACAATTATCTGCTATTGAAATCAAATCATGATTATGTATCGACTATTTTTGCATACAGTATAATTATGTAATAATCTTCTATTTATACACTTCAATAGGATTACGATGATGATGTATTAAATTTTTCGTTTGAAATTTACAATCTCCATTGTGCAGCACAACAGAAGATTCGAATATAATTGTTTAAACATACTTATTATCGTAAAGGGTTTCGCTTGTTGCGTACCGTGTCCATCTTTTTCTTATTCGATCGATTTGTTTCACTTTTAAGTTATTACTTCTCACACGTGTATCGGCGATAAAAGTAACCGCTAATACTACCGCCAATTTTCAAATTTCATCGCGCTTTCACAAAATGGCAGATAATGAAACAGCTGTTTCTACGAGTGTGAGGACATCTAACGGAACGCGCGCGCGATCGCGCCTGCAACAGCAAGAAAGAAGAATGGAAGTCGTGTGAGTCGAGGGCCGATCGTATCTGCAGTAGTAGCGACCGTTCAAGGAATCGACTAAGAAAACATGGCTGCAGGTTGTTGTGGAACGAAAAAGCAAAAGCTGAACAATTCGTCGAGTGTTCCTTGTAACGGTTCGATATTACAAAATGGCATACAAATAAGAAATAGTGTAATAGTAAAGCCTGAGATGGGCTTCTTTTGCTTCGATGTTCTTTATTGCCAATTACATCAACTCGACCCTCCAAAACCGCCCAACTTTAGCAACGAAGCATTGTAAGTAATAATATTTACTGTCATTGTCTTTACTTTTTTAAATTTTCTATTCTTTCTTTCATATTACCGTCTCTTTCTCTTATATACCTATCTTTGTCCTATATGCCTGCGTATCAGCTGCTCTCTCTTTTCTGTTCAAATGTTGTGTTCGTGTACCCTCGCCTTCCTTGAGTTTCTTTGTTACAATGTTGATGCATCCAAACAACGAAATACGAGTTTAATTATAAGAATTTATCGCCTACGTAGAGTTCAGTGTTGGTTTTTACTTTCTAAATTTATTATTTATTATTTGTTTATATTCATGATACTATTTACATAAAAATAAAAATCATTTATTGCGTATATGTATGTATATGTATCTATAGGATCTTTTGTAAAAATTTAAATTATTTTCTACTTATTTATTACTTTTTCTGTTTATTATTATACAAAAACAAGTTTTTATCTTGCAAAGAAAATATATTTTCTTAGATTATCAACTTAATCCATATAACCATGATATATTTTGCCTAAAAATATTCTTATTTATAAATTATATAAAAAATAACATATATCTGTATGCATTGTGTATTTTATAGCCCATTATTTGTAACATGGACTATCGGAAAAGATATGAGGTTAAGAGGTTGCATTGGAACATTTAATGCAATGCAGTTACATGCTGGACTTAGAGAATATGCAACAACTAGGTAAAATTTTATATTTTTATTTTTGATAAAATATTGCTTTATATTTTTAAAACTATGTGGAACTTTTTGAAGTGCATTCAAGGATTCACGCTTCAATCCTATCACACGGGATGAACTACCACGTTTACATGTAAGTGTTTCAATTCTGAGACATTTTGAAGATGGTGTTGATTATTTAGACTGGGAAGTAGGTGTCCATGGAATTCGTATAGAATTCCATAATGAGAAGGGTAATAAACGAACTGCTACCTATTTACCTGATGTCGCAACAGAACAAGGTTTGTAATTTACTTATATTTCACTACCTTTGGTAAATACTTTTATCACAGACTATAATTCTATATTATACTACACAATATAAAATTCTATGCTACAAACATTAGGTATTTTGAATATCACAGTTTATTGTGTTTAGGATGGGACCAGATACAAACAATAGATTCGTTGCTGCATAAAGGTGGTTACAAAGGATTGGTCACTCCAGATATTAGACGTAGTGTGAAATTAACAAGATATCAGAGCGAGAAGGTTACCGTAAGCTATCAAGATTATATGACACATTGGCATAGCCGAAGATGCTAGCAGCTGGCTTGGGGTCCTAGTCAAGGACCCCAATTGCCACCAAATTCTGTTGCAGTTCATTATAACGCTAATACATCTCACACCTCTCATCTACTATACAATAACACTCAATACAATTCTTATATGGCCAGTCAGGAACATGGATTAGTAATGACACAACGTAATCATCCTGCATTCATTCATCCTCTTCCAATACCCCCTATTTCTCCCGTTATGTTACCTATATGGGATTACTCATCATTTTGGTGGGATCAAACAAGTTCATCTTATCCTCCCTCACATTCTCATCTTCATCCTCCGCCCCGTGTTCATCGTTTGTCACCACAAGAAACTGCTGATCGTGGAATTCGTAAACGAAAATGACATTGGAGGCGACTATTGTTTGCAATCTTTCATTGTTTAAAATGGTGCCTACTGTACTTTGTATGTTTCTGCATACACAGTTTCCCCCTTATGATACCACATGGTCCTCCTTGAGGACAATAGCATTTTATGTATGATGGCACTGTCTTTTTTCGTTATCTCAGATGACGTAATTAATATCATTATTTACCTAATAATTGGTATAATCGTAAACTATATACGCATATACGACAAGTGCATTAACTTTTAACTTTAATATTTATAATCATTGATGAAACTATATGTCAAATATTCAGATTTTAAAACATATATTATATAATTGCCTATTCTCATGTATTTTAATGCGTTCATAAGTTAAACAACACGATTCAGTTCATAGAATAAATATTCTAAGATCAAGAAATAGATTATACATAATGTGCAATTAGCTTTGCCATCATACTTATTGTGTCCATTTGTATTTATGTCTGCAGTATACGAGTGATATGAATAACTTTATAGCACAGTGATGCTGCCTGCAATTCACTGCCTGCTTCACAAGGTTTAATGTACAAATTCACGCGAAAATGTTTCTATTATCCGTATATTATAAAAAATATAGAATATCATTTTTAGATAAATACATAAGTGAAGATTGAAGAACATTAGATTTTCTATTGATAATATTTCTTCTAACGATGTTCTATTAATTCATACATAGTATATAGTTATTATATTCTGCATAACTTTTGTATTATTATTTATCGAAAGTTATCGGAAATTCATATAGATGGTTAAATTAATATAAATTAGATAATTGTCTGAAACTATATTCTCTTAAATTAATCATATGCAAAGAAAGTTACTAACTTCCTTATCATTGTTTTCTCATGACTGTGTCATGGATAATATATATGTAAGTACTAATTTTTAACTTACTAATTTAAATTTCATTGTATTGATGGCATACATCAATTTTGCTTTAATATGTGCAAATGCTTACATTAATGCACTGAAATTTTTAAAAGTGAAAGCCTTTAATAACGTATAATTTTCTATAAACAATATGGACTTTTATATTTTTATTTCTTTTTTTTTTATACCATTGATACATTGAAATTTAATAATTCTAGTTATATTATAGTCCAGCGTATTATTACAGCAAAGGATCATACTACTGAATACATAAATATGTAATTCTTTGTGAATAATCATAACTAAGATTAGTCATAATCAACTAAATTAATAGTATATACTTATTTGAAAATTATTATTAATTTTACGAAATTTAAATAATACTCCTAAAAAAAATAGCAATGTAATAAAAATGATAGAATGGAACCTCTACTGTAAATAAGCAATGGACTGCATTATAACTATTAAAATGCGTTAATAATAGTTGTATTATAGTTGTAGATGAAAATGTGACGATCTCATTGTGATTTTAATATTCTGTGACTCATAAAACACAAATAGAGTTGCTATTGCTTTCTGTAACATACTTATCTTATTACTTCGTTTTTGTTAAAACAACTTATTATTATATCATGTTAAAATGATTCGATGAAACAAATATTTGGTGACTTTGAGGTACAGTAAAATGTGTTCTTCCACATGTTGATATTTTCACCTTTTTTATTTACTAACCTTCACTTAACTACTGCCAAGTTATTAATTGCTGCTTTTATTATTATATATATCAAAGCCCTTGTTAACAGATACAAGTGGAGCAAAACTTTATTTTGTTAAGTATAATTTAATAATTATTTTAATTAAAATATATAATATACTTGGGTTATCTTGGTATAAGCATTTGTTTGGTATAGTTTTATT